>NC_134534.1:143106562-144356562 GCF_050624435.1 Tenrec ecaudatus
AATGCTGCTTCTGACAACAGTGGCTTGGTGAAATCTATTCGTCAGCCCCTTGCTAGCTAAACTTTTCTGTCGTTGTTATGAAGAATCTATGACATTTCACAGAAAGAGCTTAGCCATGTCTCCTCACACACAGAAAGTCCTTAGTAAATATTAGCTCATATTTAGCATATAATTTAGACTTATTGAGAACCAATTTGCTTGTGATGGTACTATTTAGTTTAAAGTAATTTGAATCTGTCTAAATCAGTTACTTTCTGCAATCTCTATGTGTAAGAACAATAAGGCAGGGGTTTAATGAAAATGTATTTAAATTAACTTTATTTTCAGAGCTGGTCGTACTTTTAAAACATAGCTAACAATATCAGTGTTTTAATAAGCAGGCAAACAAGAACAACAGCAGACCAAATAAAACTAGGTTTGGGCAGAAGATATTCATGAGACTGGCAATTTGGACATTTACAATATAGTTAATATTGCTAACTTTTGTCATTTTAAGATAATTAATATTATTCATTTTTATCTTTTACACTTTCATAAAAAACGGCTTCTTTCCCAGTGTTACCTTGTAGACTATCTCCCAAATAATATACAATGTAGTCCTGATAGTTGAACTAATACATCACATAAAAGGAAAAAAGAAAACTGTAGATCAATATCCCTTATAATCACAGATGCAAAGCATTTCAAGAAAATTCTAGTCAACAGACATCAGAAACATATGCCAAAAATCATATACCACATATCCCCAAAATCATGTCCCGAAACATATCCCCTATATGTATCCCAAAAATCATATACCACAATCAAGTGGGATTCATATCAGGATTGCAATGATGAGTCAACATTAGAAAATCAATTAATGCAATCAATCATCTAAGTAAAGGAAAAGAACCACAAAAATCCTATCAATTGATACAGAAAAAGCCTTTGATAAAAATTCAACACATTTTTCCCTTATAAAAACTCTTAGCAAGAGGAACAGAAGAGAACATTCTCAACATAACGAAGATGATATGTATAAAATCAATGGCCAGCTTTATACACAGTGGAGAAAGGCTAAGAGCCACTATTTTGAGAATGAGAATGAGGCAAGGATGTCCATTATTACCATTCTTATACAACATCACTAAAAGCCCTTACTTAACCAAAAAATGAAATATAAGATATTTAAATCAGAATGGAATAAGTAATTATTTTCATTTGGAGGTGACATTGTAATATATATATAGGAGACCCTAAAGATGTCACAAGAGAACTTTTAGGAGTAATAGAAACATTTAGCAGCATAATAGAGTTCAAGATCAGCACATAAAAGCCAGTTGGGTTCTGATAACTTTGGGGGTGGGGGGGAAACAATATGTGTGTGTACATGTTATATAGCCCTGAAATTGGTAAAATACCTAGAAATTAATCAAGTCAGGAATATGAAATACTTATACAGTAAACATTTTAAAACATTATTGTAAGAGACTAACACATGCCTACAAATATGGAAAGACATCTTTAGCTCATGGATTGGAAGATTTAATATAGTGAAAATGTCCATTTACCTAATGTGATCTATGGTTGTAATTAAATCTTGATGCAAACTCAAAATGCTTTACTGAAATGGAAAAATTGACTTATTTGAAGATGAAAGGAACAAAATCTCAAATAGTCAAAGCAATATTGGACAAAAAGAGTATAATAGGAAGTTTCACATACTCAAAAAATTAAAACATCCTTCAGGTGCAATCATTGAAATAAAAGTATTCGCTCAATAACAGACACATAATAGATAGCTAGAGTCAAAAGACGAACTCAGAATTAAACTCGTTCATCTATGGACACCATCAGTTATCTGTCAGCTTGTCCTACTATGGTGCTAACATGTTGTTGCAATGCTGGAAGCTATGCCAGTAATATTTCAAATGCCAGTAAAGTCACGCTTGGTAGATAGACATCAGCAGAGCTTCCTGATGAAGACCAACAAGAAGGACATGGTGATCCACTGGTGAAAAGCAATGTATCACTGGAAACCTTTGGAATAGTAACTATATTAGGAGTTTGTGCCCTTGAATTATAGTGTTTATGAGTGATATTAAATATACCATGGGATACCAGAAGCATGAGCAAGTCTTGCAAAATGAAATAGGACCAGTATCTCACACCACCTCTAAAACACAACTCAAAGTGGATTAAAGATCTCAATGCTACAATCAGAACCACAAAATTCTTGGAAGAAAACACAGGGAGAAAACAATGGGGCCTAATTTTTTTTTGTAATAATACAAAGGAAAAAATCCTTAAAAACAAACTCCAAAATATATGCAGATAAAATAGATGAGAATCGTATAAAAATTAAAAACTAATTCTCATCAACAGTCTCATTAAGAGAGTATATAAGCAACCAACATTGGAAGGAAAATAATTGGAAATGACTTATTCAATAAGGGCCTCATCACTAAATCTATAGAAAATTGTAAGAATTCATCAATATAAAGAAAAGCAAATCAATTATAAATTAAACAAAAGACATTAACAGAACCCTCACTAAAGAAGACCTCCAAACAGACAACAAACATATGAATAAAATATTCATTGTCTATTAGAGAGATGCAAATCAAAAGAAAATTTAAATATTATCTTGCCTGGCTGAAATGACACTGATCGAAACAACAAAAATGAAAAAATAACAAAACCAGGCAACAGTATATGTTGGTAAGAGTTTGGGGAGATTGGGAACCTCATCCATTGCTAATGAGACTGTAAAATGGTAGAGCCACTATGGAAAGCAGTATCATGCTGTTTCAAAAGCTAGAAATTGAAATAGAACCAACAATCCCACTCCTCACCATATACCATAGAGACCGAGAGACAATGACGTGAAAAGACTATGCACACCTGCATTCATAGTTGCTTTATTCATAAAAGCAAGTAAAAGTAAGCCAATTAAGTTCGCATCATAGGATGAACAGATAAGGAAATCGTCGTACTTACCTACAATTGAATGTCACGCAACCATAAAGAACAATGATGAGCATTCAATTC
Organism: Tenrec ecaudatus; assembly: GCF_050624435.1. Lineage (NCBI taxonomy): Eukaryota > Metazoa > Chordata > Mammalia > Afrosoricida > Tenrecidae > Tenrec > Tenrec ecaudatus. The sequence goes on from NC_134534.1 coordinate 143,109,593, forward strand.
AGATTATAGCAAGGATGTCCCTGGAGGGCATAATGCTGAGATAACTATGTCAGACCAATAAGAGCACATATTGCATCATCCCTACTTTAGAAGAAGATGACAAAGAGTTCAGGGACAAATTGCAATCTTAAAAATTCCAGTTTCCCACCAATATTGTCAAGCCCATTGGAATTTACTAGGGAAAGGGGAATGAGGAGGGCAACGTATGCTTTAGACATTATATTATGTATAATTTATATATGAGGATAGAACAGTAGCAGTGAGCGTGCTTGTAATGAACTCGGTACAGGAAGAGTACAGTGAGTGTTTGAACACATGAATTGTTGGTGGCATATTGGTATGTGGGTAGTTAGAGGGGTACACATAGGTGAGAACAGACAGAAGAATCTCTACAGGCATGTAAATGCAAATATGTGGGTCCAGGCACATATGCTCACTGATGTTAACAAATATATGGGTGCAAACACCTATGTTTACTGAAGATAAAAAGGCATATGTGTAATAGACATAACCAAGCAACTTCCTAGATTGGTTTTCAGGATTTAAAGACATAGGATATTGGTTTTTAGGGACCACTCAGTCAATTGAAATACTGCTCACAAAAATCATAATTTGAGTAGAGTTAACTAATGTTTGGTATCTTAAAAATATGTCATCATCAAGCTAAGATAAGGTTGGTACTCACCAAGAACAAAACCAATAAAAAGGTTACCAAAAACTGAAGAGAAACAAGTCTACGTGAATGGCAACAAAGCATGTAACTCACACCACTGATAGTCATGACCGGCCATGATGGATGTTCCAGATAGAATAAAAGGCATTTATGGAGCAGAACTCAGATTCTTAAATATATTAAAAATAGCAAACTTCAATAGTAGAGAATAAAGCCTCCTTGAAATGATACCTCAGAGATACTCTTTAAACCTAGATCCTGAGATCACCTTTTAACGAAACAGCGGAGTGGCGGTAAAATGACAGCATGGTACTGTTAAGATTGGTGCTCTCCTGACAGCCATCAGAATGATCCCCAAAGATCAACAATGACTTAAAAGCAGCCACGAGGAGACAAGGAGGCAGGGAAATTGGAGTACAAAAAGATGGAACAAGTATAACACAGTTAAAGAGAATGTTGACGCACTTTAAGAAACGTAATTAATGCCACTGATTGCCACTTATCTGTCACCTTGTCCTACTGTGGTGGCTTGCATGTTAAACGTGCGTCTGGAAGCTGTGTCATTGGTATTTGAAATGCAAGCAATGGTATCCACAATGCACAGCTTTCATCAGCACTTCCATACTAAGACAGACTAGGGGGAAGATGGTCCACTTCTGATTCTCACCCACTCACTTCCATCTAGTCAATGCTGACTCAGGTATTCCTGTGGGTTTCTGAGACTATAACTGCTTAGGGAAGTAGAAAGCCAAGTCTTTCTCCTGTGGAGCTGCTGATGGTTTTGAACTGCTGACCATGTGGATTGCAGCCCGATGCTTAACCACTGCACCACCAGGGTTCCATTAGCCACTGAATACTTTATGAATATCAATAGAATATTGTCTGATATAGTGATGAATGATGAGCCCCTCAGGATGGAAAATACTCTAAATCCAACTTAGGAAGAGCTGCCTCCTTTAAAAAAAGGTCAATCTTTTCTCTCTTCTTTTTCCTAAAACAGCCATTCTTAATGACATGGATGGAGACAAGCTTTCAGGACCTTAATTTGCTCATGGGGCTTAACTCAAAATGTGAATAAATAGCTGCAAACATACACTGATATTAAGAACATGGCATGTATGAAGTATGAATTGGAAAAATGTAAGGCATCAAAAATGAAATGAAGCTCATAAAAATCAATATCATAGGCTTTCCTGCACTAAAATGGATGGGTATTGGCCATTTGGATCTGACAGTTAGGGGGCTTACTATGCCAGAAATGACAAATTGAAGAGGGATGATATTAAATTAATTGTCAAAAAGAACATTTCAAAATCTGTCTTGAAGTTGAGTGATGTTTCAAATAGGACAATGTCCACATCCCCAAAAGGAAGACCAGTTAATTACACTATTATTCAAATTTAGATGCCAATCACTAGAGTCAATGATGAAGAAATTAAAGAATTCTGTCAATTTCTACAGATTGAACTGGGTCAAATATAAAATCAACATGCATTGATAGTTTCTGATTACATCAATGTGGTAGCTGGAAACAAAGAGAAAAGATCAGTAGTTGGGAAATATCGCCTTGGTAACATAAAAACATATTGGTATGTGGGTTCTTCAAAGCTGAAGAACACATGATAGGATTTGGTAAGACCAATGACTTATTCAATGCAAATACCTTTTATCAACTACATAAAAAGTAACTCTACATGTAGGCCTCATCAGATTGACTACAGAGAAATTAAATAAATTACATAAGTGGAGAGAGACCACAGAGAAGCTCAATCTCAGTCCACTGTGGGACAGATCATCCAGTTCTGATATGGAATTTCCAAAAGCTTCAGGTTGAAGCTTTAACAAGTAGAAACAAGTCAACAAGAACTAAAACAGACCCCAGGTATAGCCCATCTGAATATATAGATCATCTCAAGAACATATTTCATACAATGAACGTAGGTGACCAAGGGCCAGATGAGTTAGACAATGGCACCAAGAGCATCATACATGAAATGAAATAAATAAATAAAAGTCATTAACAGAGCAGGGGAGAAAGAAAGAAACCAAAATGGATGTCCAAAGAGACCCTGATGCTTGTTCTTCAACATAGGGCGTCTGAAGAAAATGGAAGAAATGAAGTAAAAGAGCTGAACAGATCATTTCAAAGGGCAACTGAATAAGACCAAGTACTAAAGTAAAATGTTTAAAGACCAAGGGTTACAAAACCAAAAAAGGGAAGACTGTGATCAGCATTTCTCATTAAAATCACTGAAGAAAAAAATTCACGCCATGAAATTCTATAGGGAAAATGTTGAGTGACATAGCAGGTATCTAAAGAAGATGTATTTGAAGAATACATGGAGTCGTTGTCCCAAAAAGCATTGGTCAGCCTTCTACCTTTTCAAGAGGTAGCACGTAATCCAGAAATGGCGATATTGAAGGAAGATGTACACACTGTTCTGAAGAAATTTGAAAGTGAATAAAGGTAACAATAACTGATGGAATACGAATTGAAAGGCTTTCAACAAAAGAATGTCGTCCTGGAAGCAATCCCTTGTCTATGCCAAGACATTTGGACGACAGCTATCTTTCCAACCAATGGGAGATTTGTATTTGTGCCCTTTCCATAGAAAGGAGACCCAGGAGAATGAGAAAATTATCTAAAAATATCCTTCATATAACATGCAAGTAAAATTTTGCTGAAAGTGAGTTCAAAAAGCATTGTAGCAGTCCACAGGCAAGGCGCCTGCACAATTTTAAGCCACATTGAGAAAAGGCCAAGGGATGAAGGCTGTAGTTGCTGACATCAGAGTTGGGCTGAAAGCAGAGACTATTAGACGCTTATTTGTGTTTTATTCACTTTGCACGGGCATTTGACATTCTGTGCCTACATTATCAAAATGAATCTAATGCTGATGTGAACTATGTAGATCAAATAAGCGTGACACAGGCTCAGGTCCTATTTCTTTCTGTTGTACAGGGAATTAGCTTGGATCAACTGACTCGATGGCACCTAGCAATAACCACAGCATCATAATTAACATGTGATCATTTGAGATTGGAGTCCCCCAGAAAATATCATATAACTTTGATTCTGGAGATTTTTCCATTTCCCAGAGGGATTTTCCAACACACAAGTGCACATACACACGTTCACTCACTTATGCTCTTTTCCTGTTTGCCTGACTCTCTCTCTCTCTCTCTCTCTCACGCACACACACACTCACACTCACACATACACTCACACACACGCACGCACAGAAGTTATTTGTTTTTGTGCCTCTTGATCACTATGTTGGCATCAATTGGCATCTGGGTCTTCTAGGACATTCAAAACTTTATATCTAAAAAATTATGTGTAAACACTTTGGGATGTAGCACAATAACTTTAATGTCAGTTAAGGGACAAAGCCTTATTTCCCTTCTTCCTTGGAGAATCAATAATGTGGTCATACTTGCAGAGACAGGCACGTCTGAAGCATAGGCAGACAGTACATTACTTTCAAATCTCTCTTCTCCCCAAGGTCCCTCAAGTCTAGTCCTCTTTGACAGTTCCATCCTAAATGTTCTACAGTCTTGCGTCCTTTGCAACCTTAGAAAAGTTCCATGGAAAACAATATAATTAATACAGTGTCCTTACTGGCTCTCATCTGTAATTCCCAAAACAATAGTGATATTGCATTTCATTTCACTGGCACACACTATGATATACCTGTGGTTTGGATTTGATATGTGGTGTTATTATAGTTTCTGTATCACTGGGAATTCGGAGTGTGTCTTTTATGAGTAATTTTTCTATGCCTTCAATATACTCTGCTGCTTCAATAATTTGTTCACTCATTTATTTATGAAAACAATAGCGTATCTGTTCTGTGTAAAATGTTTTGCAGCTATCTGAGGGGACATACAATACAACAGAGAGAAATGACCACACTTAATGCATGACGCATAATGCCAGGCTCATACTAGGTGGTAGTCTGGGTGGTACTCTTGTGTTACCATCACCATCAGCACCATCTGCCTGCTGTTTCTGCCATTTCTGATTCTCAATATTGAGATCCATGTCTTCATGGAAAGAGTCCCTGAAAAATGGGATGACAGTCATTAGGTAATGGTTTGGAGGTGTTGAGAGCTACATCAAAGCCTACATGGTTTCACTCAATGAATTTTATTCTATTTTGGCTCATGTCCTTACCTTTGAATTTATTGGCTGACTTTTCTCTGAGATACTGATCCAAGAGGGTCCAGGACAGTTAACCTGATTGTTGTGGGTGTCCCTGGCTCTGTACATAGACAGTTTGGCATCTATTTCTCCTTGGTTGGTCTCTGCCTCCGCTCTTCATCTGTAAATGAGGACCAGAAGTCCAATGCTTGTCGGGAGGATGAAAGTCGATGCTGACACATGGACGGCATACCCCCTCCCATCTTCTACGTCATATGCGGTCTTTACGTCCTTATAGTTGTTCTTATTGTTCTCCTTATCGCTGTTTTTCAAAGTAACCCTTTCTTGTCTATTCCTCCACAAAGGGCTTGCTTTCATTCATACAAGCGGGACCCAGGTTGCTAACCTTTCATTTCGACCACAAAAATAATGAAAGCAAATTGAATTCCTATTAGAGAACTCTGGGTAAAATCATTGTTGAATTTAATTGATTATGAAGTCAAACTATGAACTTGCTGCCCACCAAAACAAAAATGATTAATATGTTTTGGGGTTTGTCTGTTTTTGGTCTGGCTCCTGATTCCTGACATATGCAAGTTTAGGATATGTGTATGTTTATGTCTAAATGCCTATTGTCGCTGTGAGATCAGGGGATCTCTTCAGGGAACTCTTGTGGACAAATCCATAACCCCCACACAATGCTGTAAAGAGTCACAGTCTTAGAAACCCGCAGGATCCGCTCTCCTCTGGCCTAGAGTGTTGCTATGACTCAGACGTGGCTCAGCGGCAGTAGGTTTGCTGTGTGTTCCAGGAAAAGGCCTATTACAAAGAACCACCTATTCCACATGATGTATTTAAGACTAGGGCTTTCTTCTGCTTTACCTAAGACCAGGCCAAACGAATCACTCCAGGCTCCCATTCTTGGTTTCATAAGTAATTAGCTGCATGTTTTGGGTCTGTTGACTAAAAAACAAAACAAAAGCACAATTTCCATGAAATAGATTCCTACTCAGCATGTCCTGATCAAAAAGAAAATTGATCCTCGCTCTTGGCACTTCTGTGTTTGTAATCTTTATGGAAGTCGACGCCTACATCTTTCTCCCTCAGAGCAGCTGGAGGGTCCAAACTTTGACTGTTACACGAGTAGCTCAGCATGTATCATGGTGCCTGTCCACCGACCACAGCTCTCCTAGCTTGACCAAACTTCATGCTGGTAAAATATATTGGAAAACCCCCAAACTACCAGAAGAACAAATACACCTGGCAGAATGTCAAATGCTCGTTAGGAAGAATTATGCTTACATTCTGTTTCTATGTACTATGGCAATGCCTTCAGGAGGGACAACTCCCTGGGAACAGATATCATTCTCAGTAATGTAAACACCCCGTCCAAACTCATTGCCATCGAGTTGATTCTGAGTCATAGGAAGGGTCACTGGGAAAGAAGAAGAATTTGAATGAGGAGAATTGACACAGTGGCTTCAAAAATAGTCTCAAACATAGCAACAATTGAGAGGATGGTACAGGACCTTGCAGTGCTTTGTTCTGTACATGGCGTGGCTATGAACTGGCTCACTGACACTAAATAGTAACATGCACATGCACAATGTACGATGTGCATTCTCTGTGTTTTCTCATCTAATCATGACTACAAAGCTGGTAGTTTAGTGTCCCGATGATCCCATTTTACTGAGATTTGGACAAGTTAAATGTCTCAAGTTTCTATTCACCCTGATTTCCTTTAAGCCGCCTGCCTTTCCAGAGAGAGCCTCTCCTGTTTATGCCTGCTGCCATTCTGAGCACACAATGGCTTCTCCAAAGCCAGCCAGCCCTGAGCTGCTTTCTCAGAGATGATGGAGCCTCAGTTTCACATTGTAAATCCATCTCTATTTACATTAAGTTTCATGTTTCTTTGTTGCTTATCTTAAATAAATAAATGACCGGTAGCATTTACCATTTCAGCCAAAAGAGAAAAAAAAAAACACAGAAAGAAACATTTAGCCAATGGCTTTTTAAAGACCTCTATTCTCTCTTTTGCCAATATTGTGGTTAAAATGTAGACCCTGAAATCAGAATTCTGATCCTATTGCCTAATAGCCATATGACGTCCCTGACCTCTGAGGTCCTCATCTGTAACTGGTAGGCATCAGGAGCAATGTGCATGGTGATGGCCACATACTTGGCGGATACAGGGGAATCCGTGAGAGGGGATACAGGAGAATCTGTGAGAGTGAGAACTGAATGGGTTCCAAGTTTTCCCCCCTTTGACAGGGTGCCTGCCACTTTTCTGTTGCTCCCTGGGACGAAGCAGTGTTTCATTCTCTTACATACAGGATCATTGTGAGTCAGAGCAGGCTTGACACCCCTTCACAATAACAGCCTCCTACAGGCTGAGTGAATCTCCCTTTTCTGACAGGTTTCCACCTGATGGAGGCCCCTGCTGTCACGGATAGAACTGTAGGATGCACCTAACCAGTTGCAATTGCTGCTTTGCTTTTACTATTATTATTATTATTATTATTATTATTATTATTATTATTATTATTATTATTATTGATTGTTCATTTCCCCCAAGTGATTGGTTATATCACTGACATACCAGTAATGCCTTTTTCCGACATGAGCTAGATCGTAGAGGTGGTCAATGGCAGTCACCCCCTCCAGGGCTATTGTTTGCTGCTGAGAAATTAGCAAGCGGCTCCTGTGAAGTGGAGCTTCCTGCCCCAGTTTCTATTGTTTCTAAGATGTAGATAATGATTTTCTTGCCTAAGCATTAAAAAATATACAAACCTGGAAGGTGAAAGTGAATATTAGGGAATTTCCACAACACTCCAAAACCGCTCATTAATTCAGCCCTATAAAATCAGTCTATAAACACGACTGGTGTCTTATTGTGTATGAGTATGATGTAACCCCTTCGGGGCTTCATCCATTCTCCAGCACCATATTGAGTTGATTGAAGATTCTGAGGCTTGTTTTCCATTAGTTCTTAATTTTTCAAGGACTATAATAAGAACACATGTTCATTTTTCCCTCGATGAAAAAAAGAATTCTTAACTGAGAACTCTTTAGGCTGGTTTTAATTGTTGGCTCAGTCAGGGTTGACCCTCTCTCCTCTCTGCCTGCCTCATCCACACGGTCTGCCTGGATTGCTCGGAGCCAATAGGCTCCCTGTCCTGATTGTGTGTCACTCCTGGGGCTAAAGGCAGAAATATGCATCAGAATTTGTAGAGATGGCCTTTCTTCCAGCTCTGAGTGGAAATGCCTGGAAATGTCACCCCTGCTGATTGTCCCCAAAGCTGTTTTCTCTGAGAAGCCAGAGCTTCAGATTCAGCTGCCTCAAACTCAGTCTGTCCAAATGAAGATTCTCCACATCCCTCCCACCCACCCCCCCAACCACTGCCTCTCCCATTTGTTCCTGTGGTGTAATGGCCTTCCCACTGCTACACTCATTAAGCCTTGGCATGGCCTCTTCTCTGCAGTCTCTTCGGATTGGCTCCCTTTTCCCTATGCTAATTTCTCTTGCATTTCTCATCTATTCCCGCTGCCATATCCTAAAATCTCAGTTGTCACACTCTATCTCCTGGAATATTTTTAATAGACTCCTAATTGATCCCCCTGCCTCTTGCTCCCCTGGCCCTTTAGTTAATCTCGAAGCCAGCGCTATAAGAAATCAAGTGCTTTAATTACGGTTTGATTGGAAGTGAGTTCCATGGAAGACAGTGGCTATCTCAGAGGGAAGGGATTGTTCAGTGGCGGTGCCTATCTGAAGACCAACACCTGGAGAGCAGAGAAGGACCACTTTCACCTGTACACACCTATTTCTTAAAGGTCCTTGGTGTCATTTACTGCAGTTGGGTTTGCAATCCACATAATTGCTTTTGCTTTTGAAAACTTTTAAAAGAAAAGATTGACTCTGAAACATGCATCTCATTAGTATTAAAAGTATTCAGTCTGTAAAATGAATATAATAAGAAGAATTTCTATAACACTAAAGGAGATAAATGTCGGGTTGTCAGAAAACTTAAATGAATAATGGTATTTGAGGCAATTGTTTTTCTTGCAAATTGAGATATGATAATTACTGCTATTTAAGTCCTCCTTTTCTTCACCCTCCCCCACTCCCAAACAATCCCAGCTTGTTAGGATGTTTTTAGGGATGGGGGCTTTGGGACACACATGGCATTTTCTTATCCTGTCAGTTCTGGAAGGATCAGGAATATCTGTGTGTTCTCTATGGGAGAACAAAGCCTATGGAATTGAAAGGCAGCAAAACACTAGCCTGCTACTAAAACAGAATTGTGCAAAACTTTGAATGATCGAGTAGGTAGTTGGAAGAAAACCATGGAATGGCTTAAAGGTGCAGCCTCATAATGACTTCTTGGTGTACCAATAGCTTAAAAAATTAGTAGGAATATAATCATTACAACCAAATCAACCCTTTATTTGAAATAGGACTCGGCTCATCTTCTAATGGAAGATCTAATGGGCTCGATTTAGTCTGAGCCTTTTGTATGTGTGCCGTGACTGGAGGAGCATTCGGGAAGATCTGTTTCTGTTCCTTGGGTAATGCGTTTTTGAGCAAGAGAAGAGACTCTTTTAGTGGCTATGTTATGCCAGAGTTTTGCTTATAAGTGGTTTTAATTCTATTTATTTCTACACTTAACAAAGGATTTAAGAGGAAATTAGGAAGTTGTGGCAACATTCCCAAACATGGCAGATAAAAGAGCAAATGATATGTTCCCCCATAGAAGAAGCTTCTGGTTTCTGTCTGCATCAGTGTCTTGCTAGCATTGTCAAGGTCTAACCCAGAATGTTATTTTTTTTCTTAAGGAGGGTTGTCCTTATTTGTGGATAACGATAAATAATGAATCATCACTGCCAGTACCCTTTATCCTGGCAGCTCCGCTGTGATTATTTAAAAGAGTGGAAGGTGGATTCTATTACTTTTTCCGGTTCACATGTGTGGAACTGGAAGCCCTGCCAAGCTAAGTAAGTTGCCAGAAGTCCAAACCTCCGCTGGAATTCCTGTTCGTTTAGACTTAACTATCGTGGTGCTACAGGCTCCCCTGCCTTGACGGCTTGGCAAAACCATGGCTTATAGAATCCAGAATTTTATTGTGTGACCCCTTCATAAAGAGTGCATTACCTATAGGTTTCCTTCCTCTATTTAGTAAAGCAGGGGATGGGAAGGGAGGAGAAAGAAAGAGTAACATATTTAATCACCGTCAATGAAATCATCACTTGGGGGCTAGTAGTCTGGTGGAAACGCCTTGTCCTACGCCTCATGATTGCTCAGTGGCTGGTCTTTGAACGTCATTAAAATCCTATAAACTGAAAGATCAAAATTATTTTGTCTTTGGGGAAATGTGTATTGATATATCATTTTTATGTCTATTTGCAGAATTCTCTTAAAACCCAACCTATTCTCAAGAGATAAGAAAAACATTTCCCTCTCCTTCCTAACATTTACATAAAATAACACCTAAATACTTTTATAAGTGTGAACAAATGCACCATGGTATTTATTGAAGTGATAAGATATCTGTCTCCTTCTGCCACCTTCAAGAAAAGATCTTGAAGAGAGAAATGTCGCTTTTAATCTTTCATGTTCTCTAAATTACCCATCCTCGATAAAGCTGAAGGAATTACTTTGTCTCCCAGGGGTCTTAGCGAGTAGAGATGAGCTGGAGTAGCAAGTACCTCTGAGAAGCAGGTAGCAATCAGATACCCCGTCCATGTGAGGCTGCGCAGCTGCACCTGGAACGTGGGCAGTGATCAGCAGGCAACCCGGGCTTGATCTCCTGGCCTTTCCTGTCTCTTGGGAGGAATCTACAGCATGTGCAGTGCCAGGGCCCGATGTGGCTGCTGTTTGTAGATGTAGCCAGAAAGGCCTTTTCAAAACACAAGTATTACAAGTGAACTCTGCTCTAGCCCTTCCCTGACTTCCCATTAAAACAAAACAAGCAGTTGCCGATACAGCGAGATCGGTGGAATTAATTTTACTGAGTTGTGCATGTGGAAAATAGGGAATAGGTATGTGTTGTATATAGGCATTGGGCTGCTAAGTAAAAGATGAACAGTTCAAAACCCACTGGCTACTCAGAGGAGGGATGATGAGGTTGTCTTGCTCCTGTGAAGATCCTGTGAGAATTGATTCTCTGGCAAGGCGTTTGGTATTAATATTTTTAAATACCATAGTAAAACCAAACCAAACAAAACAAAACAGTTGTTGATTCTAACACAAGTTGAACTAAAAGAGCTCCAAAGGTTTTTTAATGATTAATTTTTTTTCCGGAAGTGAATTGCCTAAACTTTCCAAGATGCCTGTGAGCCAACTTGAAGATCCAGCCTTTCGAATGGCAACATAGTGTGTGTTAACTATTTATACCACTGGGGACTTTCTCAGCATACAGACAAAATTCCTTTCCAGAGGGTATAGGGTCCCAGCATGACTCCAGTGCTCCTCCTCCTCCTCGTCCCCTCCACCACTCTCCTCATCACCTTCCTTGCACACTACATCTTTTTTTAATTTTTGCTTTAATCATTTAATTGGTGGTTTGTACAACTCTAATCACAATCCATCCATCCAGTGTGTCAAGCACATTTGCACATATGCCGCCATCTTCATTTTCAAAGTATTCTCTTCCCACTTGAGGCCCTAATATCAGCTTCCCATTTCCTCCCGCCCCCATCCGCCCTCCCTCATGAATCCTTGATAAGTTATAGATTATTATTTCCATATTTTACATAATCTCTGTCACCCCTCACCCACTTTGCTGTTATTCATCCCCCTGGGAGCCTGTTCTAGGTTGATCCTTATGATTGTCCCCCCCACCCTCCAGCATACCCCCCTTCCTCCAGTCCTCCTGGTATCTCTACTCTCTTTGTTGTCCCTGAGTGGTTATCTATCCTGGATTCCCTGTGTTTCAGGCTCTTATCTGTAGCAGTGTGCATGCTCTGGTCTAATCTGATTTGTAAGGTAGAATTGAGGTCATGATAGTGGAGTGAAGGAAGTACCAAAGAACTAGAGAAAAGTTGTGTGGTTCATCTCTTCTTCCCTGTGACCCCACTGTGAGGGGATGTCCAATAGTCTACAGATGGGCATTGGGTCTCCACTCCATGTTCCTCTCCACCCCCCATTCACATTGGGTATGCTTTTGTTCTGAGTCTTAGGTACCTGATACCTGATCCCATCAACACCTCATGATCACACAGACTGCTATGCTTCTACGTGGGCTTTGTTGCTTCTGAGATAGATGGCGCTTGTTTAACTTCAAGCCTTTGAGACCCCAGATGCTATTTCTTTGGATAGCCGGGCACCATCAGCTTTCTTCACTACATTTGCTTATGCACCCATTTTGTCTACCATGTCAGGAAGGTGAGCATCACAGAATGCTGTATTGTTAGAACAAAGTGTTCTTGTGTTGAGGGAGTACTTGAGTTGAGGCCCAATGTCCATCTGTAACTTTAATTCTTGACATATAGATATGAGTACATAGTTCTATTCCCCTCTCACTTTATATATATATTTACATATGTACATGCCTGTATTTAGGCCTCTATAAATGTCCTTTGTCTCCTGATCCTTTCCTCTATTTCCTATATATGGCATGTATCATCTGTCTCTTTAAACCTTGGTCCTAAACAAAGGATGATCTGCTGTGCATGGTCCACGTTGAGACTGACTTTGGAAGTGAATGGGGTTGCAAGACTCATTCTTGCAAATGGTGGGGATCCCGGGTGGGACCCATGTCCTGAGCTACTCTTTGTTCCAGAAGACAGGGCCAAATTATGCTGCCAGATGAGAATGCTTATGGAGCAAACATGGAAGTGGTTCAAAGGAAGTGAAAACCTTCCAATCAACTTCTCAAATAAAGGGATAATTGGAAATGGTGATGTCATGGGCAGCTAAATGTCCTCATAGGGCTGAAAGGAAAATTCTTGTAGGCCATGTGCTTGTTAGGGGTGTGTGTGTCATTCTGTAGCTACCATGGAGCCCTCGTGGTGCAGTGGATTCCGCCGTGGACCGCGGACCGTGCCGTCACCCCTTGAAACTTCCAGTGGCTCCATGGGAGAAAGAGGGGATTTTCTACTTCCATATAGCTGTCCTTTTTTCATCTTAAAGAAAGGGGATATTAAACATAATGAAGAGAACAAAGTCATACATCCAGTTTATTATTTGCCTGATCTCATTTAGCAGAATCATTTAGTATGGTAATGTCGCCAGTGGCTGCTGGGGAGTCTTTTTATCTGTAACAAGAGAGAGATCCCGAGAGACAGGCTTGTTTTAAAATGTTATACAATAGAGTCTAGATCTTGGGTTCCAACTGGAAAATGATTAGAAATGATAGAACTGGATTTCGTGTCAATTATTTTCATTCAAAGGAGAACCACGAGTAAGACTCACTGTTGATTAAAATATTTAGGATCAAACAAATAAATAGAGGAATCTAGGTTTGGGGGTATTTATGAGATTGACTCAAATATAAATGATATTTTTCCATGTGGAGGGAAAGTAATTTTGTTAGCACAATGGGAAAGGCAAAGTGTGAGTTTGTTTTCATATCATTAAGGGAATTTTGTTTTAAGAAGCTTTTTATGCTTGAAATTTTATAGTTTGTTCTTTTTCAGATATTTAAATTTTTATCTGAATCTTAAAATATAGACTCTTTAAATAGATTCCTAAGTTTGTGATTGATGATTAAGGGTCTCTTAAATCCAAATCTAGTTAACCAATTCACTGCTTCCAACATGAATTTCCTTTTTGAACAAGGGGGAAAATATGTAGCTGATATAAGCCATCTGGCTTTCAAATGTGGGGAATGTTATTCCAGCCTGCATCTATTTTAGAGAGACTTTAGGATCAGAATTCCAATGAATCTAAAATGTACACTCACAATTTAAACTTTAATGCTTTGGGATTATAAATCACAGCACATATGGGATGATACATGTTTGGGGAGAAATGGATCCTCCTGGCCCAAATATAAAATTAAAGCTGTCTGCATTCTGTGTTCATTGAATATATTTATTTTACCAAGGTGGTTTTGAATAAACAGTTCTAGGTTTGGAATCTTATCATTGGGATTTCTAAAAACTGTAAAAACACATCAGTTTGTCAAATTAACATGTCTTATAAATGCTTAATAATATTCCCACCTTTTAAAGCTCCTCAGGAAAAAAAAAACATATATAGCTTTCCTTTTTGTTTTCTCACATTACAATAAAAAAGAGAAAGAAATTTCTGATTACAGTATTTATTCACTGCCATTCAGTCACTCTGATTCATAGTGACCCTACAGGACAGAGTTGAATTGCCTCGGTGGGTTTTGAGATTATAAATCTTTATGGGGGTGCAAAGCCTCAGCTTTCCCGAGTGGCTTTTGAACTGTTGAACGTGTGGTTAGTAGGTCAGTGTGTAGCCCCTTATATCACCAGGACTCCTGGAGGTTAGTTTAATATCATGAAAATCCTTTCCCCAAAGGACTCTCCTGCCAACCAGGTACGATATACGGTCACTGATTTGCATAATTTTGCATAATGTTGCCTTGTTTCATTGTTTATCAAATAAGTTCTGGTAAGGTTTAATTCTCAACATGGAAAATAAATGAGAAGGTTTAAACAAGTTCCTTAAGTTTATCTGGAGAAGGCTCTAAAAAGAGTTATAATTGACAGTGGTTCCCAAACTAGTTTGACCGTAGAATATTTCCGAAGACACTTGCTTTGTTTATTGCAACATGGGGAAAGACTTTCTTTGCTGACATATATAGGCTTCTCGTTTCTTCTTCCTTTTTTCCTTCCTTCTTTCCTTCCTTCCTTCCTTCCTTCCTTCCTTCCTTCCTTCCTTCCTTCCTTCTTTCGTTTTCCTCTCTCTATGCCTAAATACTCGTGTACAGGTACCTACTTGAACCCCTGCTTGCAAGTCTTTGGTGTACATGCTGACAGGTGATTTTTCTGGGCCAGAGGCATTCTAAGAGTGCTCTCTGTACGCCGGTGGGTGAAGCCCACCACTGCCAACCCAAAGAGCCGCGGGACTGGACCCAACAGTGGCTCTGCGAAAGCTGGTGACCTGCTCTCATAAAGATGACAACTTTGCAACTTTGGAAATCTTTTTTTTTTTGTGAATGCTTCCTTTAACTGGTACATCTATAATAGTATCATTTCTATGTGTAATCTACATAAAATTATATTGATTTTCAAACTTGTGACTTAGGCAAGGGTTACAGAGCAGATTTACATTTCACAATTGACTATGCATTTTGCTTCAATATTACAATTAACATTACATTCTCTTCAGCGCTCCACTGCTCATCCCACTTCTCTGTGTTTCCGGTTTCCATCCTGCCTACTTGCCTAACCCTTTAAATGTTGCTCTTGTAATGCCGCCCTTTTGATCTTAAAGGTGTTATCATTCTAACGTGGGGTGCTTAGTTTCAGACATGAAGAATGACCGTGTCCTAGTCTTAGGGGGTCCTCTCCATCTCTGTCTAACCAATAAGCCTGGTCTCTTTTATGATTCTTTGTTTGTTTAATCATTTTATTGGGGGCTCCTTCAACTCTTATCACAGTTTTACTTAGAAATCTTATGGGGTAATTCTACTTTGTCACATGGGGCCATTATGAGTTAACATCTACTTGATGGTAATGGGAGAGTCATTCTATTTTTAGCTATTTGAAGATGTGCCAATCTGATTCCCTATATGTAATCTTTTCAATACAGATTCTTCTGGATTCTGTTAGGTGCTGGGCTGGATCCCTGGCCCATCTCCAGGGCCGGATGTGCTGATGCTTCTGAAATGGGAATGCAGTTTACGAAAAACATGTATGTGTTGTTTTTATTTTTCCAGAAAGTTTATTGACAGTGTTTGAGAATTGAGTAACCAATTAAGTTACTCAGTTAGTAACTAGCTAACTAATTTTAATTCTAATATACTCCTTAGATCTGTCTGATCCAAAGTATGTACAGTATCAAGGGAAGGGAATTACAGCAGAGGAAAAAGACTACTCCATTTTGTGGAAACTTGTTCACTCGTGTAGAATTTCTGGAATCTGGCAGAAATAATAATCACACATACTTGTTGGCAGCTTACCCTAGGGTTTTATATCCACAACTCTGTGGTATGTTTAAGAATGACAATATTGGGGCTCAAAAAGCTTCAGTAATTTATTCTCTGTACTGATTGGTGGATAATGTAAGTTTTTTATCCAGGCAGTGGGACTTTTTTTTTTCTTTTGTAAAAGTGAGGCTTTATTAGTCAATTTTGCAAAATTGGGCACCCAAGCTTCAGAGAACAGCATGGGCTAGTGCATGCCCCAGCTGATCCGGCAATGGGACTTGTATAACCCACTCTTAGTTTTAGTTCACTGAGCACAGTCATTTCTTCCTACCTTCTTACACTTCTGCATAAGGATGGATGGCGATGGTCTCACAAGCTGAGTTATCATTTGCGAACTTTTAGCAACTGTGGATTCCTGGGTTACCTCTTCAAGAGATATGGTTTGGGGATGAAGTTTGGAAAGCTTTCTTTCTCTTCATCAAACAGTTGGGTTATTTTTATAGCAAGTAGATTTGAAGATGATAAAACACCTTCTAATAAATATTGTCCCCACCCCCTTAACAGAGACGAGTATGCAATACAATGTTCTTAGCTGCCAACTTGTAAAGAAGAAAGTTGAGTGTTGCCTGACTCTGAAGACTCCCTAAGACTCGGTAGAGCCCAGATCTCCCGCAGCCCTTATTGGCACGCTAAAGTGGTAGTCAGAGTATGTTGAGAAAGCGAAACAGGTATAAACTCACTTGGTACCTTTGCTGCTCTGTATAAGGGTGCCTCCAAGCCCTCTGATCCACATGTTATTGCAGCATTAACACCCTCTTTTAAAAATAATCTTAATGTAAACTGTCACAGATGGATCCTGGCAGACGTCAACGTGCATGACCTTTCAATCTGCTCTAATGACAATGCATTCTTTTTTAAAAATCCCCTTTAATCTGCTGGCAAATAGCTGCAGCTTCCTTGATCTGGTCTAATCAAAGGAACAAGCCCGTCGGGGTTTAAAGAATTCTGTCCTGCTGCCGCTGCTGTTAATGTAGTTGCTGAAGCGCAGCGAATTATGGCAAAGTTAGGTTAGACACTGAAATCTTTGGGGCAAGAGACTAAACAGGTTAGTTCCATAATTAGTGTTTTTTTAAAGTATATAGTGATCCCCAAAGTGTTACTTTGCAGAACCGACAGTTATGTCTACAGTCCTCATGGGAAGTGAAGTCACACGTCAGTATTATGGGCATGGGAGGTTGGCAAGAGTGCCTGTGGCCGAGCAGGAGCCCAATGAGTGCTCTCTGACTTCGGAGAAGCCTCCCGGGTCACCTTCATTCCAGGGACCCTGGCCTTAAAGCACCTTTCTCCTCCATCTCAGCTGTGCTTTACATTGAAAAAGACACACTCTTTTAAATATTTATTGTCATAAATATTTAAATGTAACTCTGTGTATCTTGTGTCGTACAAATCCAGCACTGAGCCAACATTATCCAGGGGCATCTGATCAAATGCGAATTAATTGAGTCCTTTGCCCTTTTTATGCCAGCTCATTCTGACTGTCTAGCTCACTCACAAGATTTTCATTCACATGGAGTGGGCATTGTGGGGGAAACTACTCACTACACTATGCAATCTAACAAGCCACTTTTTGTTTAACTATTACAAACACAATTTAATAGAGCTTCATTGGTAATCAGGTTTACGAGATCATTGATTTTGAATACTTTAAAAATTAGTACCCACACACATATACTTTCTCTGAAGCCAACCTAATTCCAGAGTCCATTTCTCCCAACTAACTTGTATTAAAATAATTTTCTTTGCATGGAACATGTGGCTGGTCCTACAACTAAAGCAGGGTTTATTCATTCACAGAATTCCTCGTTTATAGTAACTAGTTGTTTGTTTGGGCATAGTGCTTTGAGGACTAGGGTGATTTGGCTGAAGAAATTGTATTTTGAATCACTTCTCGTGCGATCAAGAACTGGACAATGAGTAGAGGAGACTGAAGAATTGGCGCCTTTGAATGATGATACTGGTGAAAGTACCATGGGCTGCCCGAGGAAGTAACCAATCTGTCTTGGAACAAGTGCAGCCAGAAGGCGCCTTGGAAGCGGGAATGGTGAACCTTTTATTTGTTTACAAAGTTTGGACATGTTATCAAAAGGAACCAGTCCCTCGACAAGGACATCATGCTTGGTAGAGGATCCGCATAAAAAGGATGACTCTTGGTTCAATGCACTGCCATAGTGGGTTCAGCAGTGCGCTCACACAGAGCAAGCGTGGTGAGGATGGTGTAGGACCAACCAGTGTTTTATTCTGCTGTGCTTCGGGTCACTGTGGGCTGGAGTTGACTCGATGACACCTAAATAGAATGACAACAATGACAAAACCTCATTTATTTTATACATTGCAGTGCATATGTCCCCATGGATTATAGTATTGGAAGCACTTAGTCATGTATGCAAGGAAATTTATAAGACAGCTACCTAGTCCACCAACTGGAAGAAATCCATGTCTCTGCCCGTTGTAAAGACAGGTGGCCCAATAGGATTAAGGCATTACTGAACAATATCACTGTGAGAGTTAGGGTTTATGGCAACTTGGGTGGTTCAGGATTCTACTATGACAAGAGGTAGCACGGTGTTGTCAACCCCGTGATGGGATAGTCTGTGAAGTAGACAGACAATTGACAAAAGAATGGCTTTGAGTATCACCTCCTTACTTGTCTTCGAATCTTTGAGGGAGATTTCATTAAGGGTGTGGCCAACTCATGTTATGGATTGACACTGTGAAAACTACCTCATTTCTCCTGGATCTGGACCCTGCATCTTTTTTGTCTACCTCCTCTTATATCGCCTTCAGATTCCTGGAGCCATATCAATAAATACCAATCATATTCATTTGACTATCCACTGACTCATTTAGGTCGGCATCTACTAACCTGTGGTCTTCCTGCTTAATCTTCCTGCTTTCTGTTTGTCAGTCCCTGCAGCTACATGAGTCAGGAGAAGCTACTAGCTTACATATGGCCCACAGACTAGACTGATCTACGTCTACAACTGTGTGAGCCATTTATCAATAAAAGACACACACAAGCAATAATAGATTTTGCTTTTCTAGAGGCCACAGACTCTCACAATCAGTAATACCACATGAGAGTAAAATTTTGCTGAAAATAATACAAAAATGACTGCAGTGGTACATTGACAGGGAACTGCCAGAAATTCAAGCCGGATTCAGAAGAGGGTAGGGAAAAGGAGATACCATTATTGATGGCCAATGGCTATTGGCTTAAAGAAGAGTATCAGAAGATGTTTACATATGTTTCATTGGTTATGCCAAGGAATGCTACTGGGTGGATCATAACACACCATGGATAACATTGTGAAGGATGGAAATTCCAGAGCACTTCATTGTGCTCATGTGAAAACTGTATAAAGACTAAGAGGTGATCTTTTGAGTAGAATAAGAGGTTAATGAGTGGTTTAAATCAGGAAAGGTGAGTATGAGGTTGGGATTCTTCCCTGATTCTTATTATATCTGCATCTTGAATAACGAATTCAAGAAACTAGACTTCATGAAGAAGAGCAGAGCATCAAGACAGGAGGAAAGAGGACTTACCACCTGCCATATGTAGGTGACACCACTTTGCTTGCTGAGAGTGAAGAAGACTTAAATAATTTACTGATGGAAATAAGAACTATAGTATCCCATAGATTGTAGCTCAACATAAAGAAAACAAAAATTCATACAACCGGACCAATAAACGACATCATGATAAATAGAGAAAATTTTCAACTTGTCAAGTTCATTGCACTTGAATATACCTTTGGTGTTCATGGAAGCAGCAGTCAAGAAATGAAATGAGAACAAAGTGTTCATGTGTTAAGGGAGTACTTGAGTAGAGGCCCAATGTCTGTCTTCTACCTTAACACTCAAGGTCCTTTGTCCTAATAACCCAGCATTCTGTGATGCTCACCATCCCTACACAATTGCTGAAGACAAAACATGTAGATAAGCAAATGTGGTGAAGAAAGGTAATGGTGCCTGGCTATCAAAAGATATAACCTCTAGGGTCTTAAAGGCTTGAAGATATACAAATGGCCATCTAGCTGAGAAGCAACAGAGCTCACACAGTGGAAGCATACCAGCCTGTAAGCACACCAGCCTGTGTGATCACAAGGTGTCGATGGGATCCGGTATCAGGCATCAAAGACCCAGAACAAAAAATCATATCGATGTGAATGAGGGGGAGTACAGAGTGGAGACCTAAAACCCATCTGTAGACAAACATACAACTTTGCTTTAGTTCTTTGATGCTTCCTCCCCCCACTATCATAATCCCAATTCTACCTTACAAATCTGGCTAGACCAGAGCATGTACATGGGTACAGATAAGAGCTTACAACACAGGGAATCTGGGACAGATAAACCCCTCAGAATCAATAATGAGAGTAGTGATGCCAGGAGTGGAAGGGGAAGGAGAACCAATCACAATGATCTACATATAACCCCCTCCCAGGGGGATGGACAACAGAAAAGTGGGTGAAGGGAGACAGCGATTGGTATAAGACATGAAAAAATATATATAAATTATCAAAGGTTCATGAGGAAAGGGGTGGGAGGGAAGGGGGAGATAATCTGATACCAAGGGCTCAACTAGAAAGAAGATGTTTTGAAAATTATGATGGAAACAAATGTACAAATGTGCTTGCCACAATGTATGTATGTATATATTGTGATAAGAGTTGTATGAGCCTCCAATAAAATGACTAAAAATTAAAAATTAAAAAGAAATGAAATGATATATTTCACTGTGTGTGTTGACATATATTATGGAAAACACAAAGTTGTGTTGACATGTAATATAAAATATTGAAAAGCAAAGATAGATCACTTTGAGGGCTAACCTGAGCCTGACTCAAACCATGGTATTTTTAATCACCTCAGATGCAGGTGAAAGCTGGAAAATAAATAAGGATGGTATGATGAATTGATGCTTTTGAATTCGGACAAAGAATATTGGACTACCAGAAGAACAAACAGATCTGTTGTGGAAAATGTGCTGCCCGAATGCTCCTTAAAAGTTGACAAGGCCAGGTTTTATCTCACAGACTTTGAACACGCTATCAGGAGAAACCAATCCCTGGAAAAGGGCATCAGACTTACTGAAGCACAAGGTCCACAAAGAACAGGAGTCCCCTTAAGGAGAGGGTTTGGCACCCAGGGGGTAAAAACAACAGGGTCAAGCATAACAACTGT
The DNA here is from genome assembly GCF_050624435.1 of Tenrec ecaudatus. NCBI lineage: Eukaryota > Metazoa > Chordata > Mammalia > Afrosoricida > Tenrecidae > Tenrec > Tenrec ecaudatus. The sequence continues at coordinate 143,130,714 of NC_134534.1, forward strand.
GAGAATGGTGAAGGACCAGGCCATGTTTTATTCTTCTGTCCTTAGAATCACCAAGCGTCATAACTGATGGGAAAGGGCCTCAAAAACCAACATTATATTGCATAATATTGAAAGAAGGCATTTAGTGTATGGCTTTGCTTTTATACTGTAAATGATTCTGTTAATATCTATAACAACAATTCTTTTAAATGGTGCCAACACCGTTGAGTGACCTAACACTGTAACACAATTTATCACATTTTAATTCTCACACCTATATTTTTGGGGGAGTAGTTGCTTGGTTCTAAACACGTGCAAGAAGGCAAGTCACCTTTATCCTGTTTCAGGATGACAACTAGCCAACCACCTTGGACGTGCCATGATGAGGTATAAGAAGATTGCTAGATCAGAACATTGTAATGGAAAAGATGACCTCAGATTCTAATAGGAGATGAGTGATCCCTGTTAGAAATTAAGTGCAGTCTTTGCTTAAATAGAAAATCTTGTCTCAATTCATGGAAACCCAATTTAAGAACATTTAATACCTTTTCTCACCTTTAATATCTATCTGCAGTGGTTGGGTCATTAATTTCCCTGACTCTTCACTCACTCAGTTCTTCAATTCCAAAGTGTATCTCCACCTCATCTTAATTTGCATTTTGCTCCCTTCCCCCCACCCTCACCCCCCAAAAAGAGGAAAGGAAATGTATTCCTGAGGTACATACACTGTCGTAAAGACACTGAGGGCAAAATTGATTTTGAATCATAGCACTTTTGAGTTGGTGCCTCAAACTTTCTGTTCCTCAGTGTCTTGTATCTGCCAAAACTCCAGCTAATAGTAGCATCTCCCGGAAAAGGTTGTGCTTGCTGAGATCATATATGTAACAACCTTAACATATTGACTCCTGCCTAGAAATGGTCATGACGATTGAAAAAAAGAGAGAAAGAGAGCCCTTGGTAGAAGATGGATTCAGAGATCTGAAAATGAGGTTAAGCGGTAATGACTTTTGGTGCCCTCAGATTGGAAGCTCAAGGCCTTGTGCTGCAAGAAGAACCAATAGGAGCCTTCTTATCTAATAGAGCGTGCTCTTGATGAGGGTCTGACCTGCTTTCAGCTTGAGGAGTGCTTCCGAATTATAATTATTTCTAGGAGCTTCCCCGGGTAATAGACATTGCTTTATGGCCGCTTTCTCTTCACGTCAGAGTGAAGGGATAATTATAACAAATGAGCATTCACATGCCAAGACATGACGCAGCGAATGAATTTATGGATGATGATAATGATCATCCTCGGCATGGCCAAGGTTCAGGTTTGATCAGTAGCTGCAGCTGCTTCCTTAAGAGGAAATAGCCATTTAAACAAACATGACATCTTCCTTGGAAAGTTCTTCTTGAATAGCACTCAGAGGTTTTCTATCCCCCACCACCCCGCGCCTGATATCTATTGAAGACCCATTATTCAGCATACTTTCCCTCTCTTCTCTCCAACTTCTATTTGTTAGATTGAGCAGATTGATTGCTTTTCCTGGCTGCTCTTAAAGCATCCTTTCCATAGCTCACCAGAGGACTTATTATGTGCAAAAAGTAGTAATAATAATCATTTCCATCCTCATGGCAGCTAATATTCATTGAACGTGTACCAAGTGCCAGGCATCATATGAACAGATTTACATGATCATATCATTTAATCATCTCAGCTACCTTTGGAAGTAGGGGCTGTTGCTGACTTCAGTTCAAATAATAAAGCAGTTAAGGGAGTTTAAGTGACTAAGTCACAGATAACTTTCAGGCCAGGTTTGAGTGTGGAACCTGAGCACCTAGGCATGATCCAAGAATACCTTTCTAATTTCAAATTCCATGTTTGTCTATACATAGTTTCTAACTGGTGCAAATGGTGAACACACTGACTTCTAGGTGTAAGGCTGGTAGTTTGCATCCACTGAGAGGCACCTCTGAGTAAAGGCCTGGTGTTCTACTTCAAAACAAAACAAGAAGCCCCTGCCATCGAAAACACTACAGAGCACAGTTCAGCTTTGCCACACACAGAGTTGCCATGAGTCAGAATTTACTCATTTATACCTGGTTGGTTGGTAAGCTGTCATTCCAATGGCGAGTGGACCAGTGAGTTACCCAAATCTATTCCCTAGCCTCGCCTTGTTCCTGCCACATAGATTCTATTCAAACAATGGAAAGAATAATGAATGAATGAGTTTAGCACCACTGCAGAGTGGGCGATGAGAAAATGCTCCTAGCTTTTGAGTAAAGTAAAATAACTTTAGTCTAGCAGTTTTAAACCAAAAGCCTTTCCTCCGTGTCCATAGAAAATTGAAGATAGTGAAAGGATGGCAAAGCCAGGTTAGAACCATGCAGGTGTGGAAGTTCTCTGCAGGGTGCTTGCTTTTTTTCTCCGTTTTCATCCACTCAGACATATAATAACTAAACTGTTAATGACAGCATATAATTGCATCATTAAAGACACAACTCTGTTACTGTCATTTGGATCATAAGAGGATAAAGTGTCAAAATCTCTCGAATGGTGTTTAGTTTTGTTTTAGTTTTTTTCTAAGGAGGTGTTTGGTTTGTACTTTGAACTTGTAAACTTTTATCAGAACGTTGCGTTCTTCAAATATGCGTTCATAAAAATAATAGAAAATGACCTATTTCCACTGTAACACTTGGAGTTGGGTTCGTATACGAAGTTAAGCTACTAAAGCTTAAATCTCTTTTCAATGTGCCCCGTCCCCTTTTGTAACCTACAGTCTCCTTATGAGTTGAAGTTTAATCGATGGCCATAGGTTTAGACATTGCATCCTTTAACCACACTATTCAATCTGTGTGCCGAGCAAATAACCCGAGGAGCTGTGCTATATGACAATGAGTGTAGCAGCAGATGGAAGGAAGATTGATTGTACATATTAGAGGTTATCTCGGGAGTGTTGTCAGTGAGGACCCCCCTCTTAAAGTTGCTATGAATCAGACTGACACAATGGCACCAGACCACAACATATATTTGGAGTTAACGCTGTTAGCAAAGTTCCCAGAAATAAGCAGTTACAGTGCAACCAGGAACCACTGCCACACCAGGGCTCCTCCATTTATTCCAGACAATCTTAACAATACGTCCGTACTAACCCTTCCAGGACCAGGTACACACACACACACACACACACACACACACACCTCAAAAGACAGGAGTTGTTGAGAAAATTAACAATATAAGCAAAATTTTGGAGAGAATATATAAATCCATTCAAGAAACCTTTCATGCAAGCACTAGTTCTTTAGCCTCATCAATTAACCTTCACTAGATTGATGGCTTAATTACTAATCATTATTTTGAATTTATTAAAAGGGTCTATTTTTAGATCTTATTTTACATACATTTGCTTAGTTTCATACAGATTCAAATATCCTTTGACTATCACCACGTCGCATTCTTGAATAATTATTAGTTACTACGTCTTGTTATTAGTTGCTGTAGAGCAGAACTAAGTAACGCCCAGTGTTCTGCCACTAAGTCCATCGCCTGAGAGCTTCAATCCACTCTTGTAGACACTGTGCACTTTGAGTACCTTCTAATCATACGGCACACACCTTCCAGCACATTGAACAGCATTGTTTTGTGTTCCATGAGGTGTTAATGGACTAATTTTCAGAAGTAGAATATCACCAGACCTTTCTTCCTCGTTTGGCTTGGTTTAGAAGTTCCACGGAAACTTCTACACCATGGGTAATCCTACTGGTATTTCAAACAGCAGCTTCGTAGTGCCTGGGTTCTTTAGAGAAGCAGTTTATACACACGCAGTTACAGAGATGGGCAGTTTTCAAGTTCTTGGGTCTGATATTTGGCTGCAGGCCTTTCTTCACTTGTGTAGCTACGTGGGTCAAAGAACACAGTTGGGAGACTGTTGGTTGCAAAGGCTAATGAATGTAAGGTGAGCCGGTGGGATGGCAGGATGCTGAGGACTCCCAGGACTAACCGAGGTACAGTAGGTCACTAGCTCAAGCCCCCCAAAATAGAGGTTGGATGATGAGCTCTATGCAGGATCCAGATCCAGCAAAAAGCAATGAGCTTTGCCTGAAGTCCACATTTATGACAGCAGCCTCTTGCCCCAAGGAAACAGAATCGATAAGACTGATCATAGCAGGTCTTACCATGGAACTGATTGTATTACATTAGATCTCCTCAGGGGGATTAGCTACTTTGTGACTGGCAAACCAACGAGAATGTTGGCACAGCCAGTTGAACACAGCCTTGATCATCACATACATCTTCTCTTAGTGTCATGGCAGTATGCAAGCCATCACTGTGCAACAGAATAATACATGGATGGTGATTTGCTCTACCATCTTCAATGAGCTAGATTGATACAATAACCACAACAATTAACCCAAACATACCAATGATTGTAAAGATAGCAGAGGACTGGGCAATATTTTTTTGTTCTATTGTATGCAAGGTTACCATGGGGCAGTGTCAGCAGCAACTAACAAGAACAACTTCATTATCTTGGACATTCTACAGGATGCCTGGTGGGATAGTAGTGAGCACTCATCGCTTCTCGGCCTTTTGGCTAAGATCAACTGTAGTAGTGAGCACTCAGCAGCTAGCCAAAGGTCAGTGGCTTGAACCCACTAGAAGCTCCATTAGAAAAGTTGTGGCTATCTGCTTCTGTTGAGATTTACAGCCTTGGAAACCCAAAGGAGCACTTTTACACTGTCCCATAGATTCAAAACAAGTTAGAAGAACTTCAAAGGCAATGGATTTGGGGGCATGCTATACAGTCTCTCCCAGCCTCACCTTCTGCATCAAGCAAATGTTACCTATGGTAACTGTCTTATCAGGTTTTCTGAAATATAATGAGACAAAGCACACAAATCCCTTAGTGCAGTGCTCAGCAAATGTATTACTCATTATTAGTCCAAATTTGTGTGGTTTTATTACCATGTGCTGCGGCTATTGCTGCAACGTCTTCTTAGAGTTGCAGTGCAGATTCGTTTCTGTAGGACGTAACATGGAAACATGTGGTTAGAGCACCTCTCCCCTCCAATATGCATTTGCTTATCTGAGAAGTCCCACCAAAGTCCAGAAACAAAGTGTGAGCAGAATGAATTTGCAGAAAATTATGAGTCTTGAAACCTCAGATGAAGTTGCCATACTGAAAGGTGTCTTGGATTTGAGAGCCCATGGGTGGCTGGAGGGGCACCAAGAGCTAAGTGGTGGGCAAGTGGATGAAAGGGTCCAACCCACTCAGGAGCACCTGGGAGGAAAGGCTTAATGATTTGTTGTGATTCCACACTGAAACCCATGAAGTTGCACAGAGTTGAAATAGAGTCATCAGCAGGTAACAGCCACACTATTAGAGTTTTGAAATGTGGGCCAGAGATCTATGTTGATTTTAATTTTGTATCTTTAAGTTACATTTAGGATTAGAACCTTATTCTTGCCCGCACTATGTCTCTTTCTCTTCCGACACCCCTAGAGTTTATCGACTGTTATGAAAGACTCAAATGTTACTTGTGGGATTATACTGTGTTTGGAATGAGTCCTCCCCGGCATTGAGAAGTCAGACTCCCTTGATGAATATGTATGTACCCCTGCCCCTCGGCACTCAAATGAAGAATTTGAAATAGTCTTCAGCTGCACTAATTTATATATATGCGAAGTAATATTTATGTAGATGCTTGTGCTCCTTCTTTGAGTTGTTGATGCACTGGTTTCATCAGTTCATATTAAATATCCTGCACAAAGTTTTATTGACCTGATATTTTGCATTCATAAATTTTCTGAAACATAGCACTGAAAGAAGTGTTTATGATAAGCTCATATTTTTCCCTTCTCACAATTGCCTGGAAAAGACAAAATGTACTGGGCCATTAAAGAGATGATTTATTTCAAGTGATCACAACAGAAGGTCCATAGATGGCACAAGTGGATAGTGCACACTAACTACTAACCAAAAGGTTGGGAGTTCATATCCTCCTAGCACAGTGGTTCTCAACCTTCTTAATACCTCGACTCTTTAATACAGTTCCTCATGTTGTAGTGACCCCCAACCATAGACTTATTTTCATTGCTACTTCATAGTTAATTTTGCTACTGTTATGAATTGGGCAGCCCCTATGAAAGGGTCACTTGACTCCCAACAGGGTCATGACCCACAGGTTGAGAACCACTGTCCTAGAGACACTTGAGAAAAAGGCCTGGTGATCTACTTCCAGGACATCAGCCATTGAAAACCCTTTAAAGCACAGGTGGACTTAGACGTGTGGTCTCTAGGAGTTAAAGTCAGCTTGATTGCAACTGGATATAGTTGTTGGGAAAATAAAGTTCATTCATGAGGAAGATCTGAAAGAAGAAAATGTTGAGATTTTATCAGGCAGGGAAATCTTTGGGGAACGCTGGAAGGATATGTTATTTTTAATATGCTACGGAGCCCTGGTGGCACCATGGTTATGCGTTGAGCTGAGATCCTCAAGGTCTGAGTGTGAGGCCATCAAGTGCTCCACAAGAGAAAGGCGGGGTTTTCGACTCCTATAAAGAGTTACATTCCCAGAAACCAACACGAGCCTTGTCCTACTGGGTCGGTGAGGCAGAGCGGACTGGAGGGCACTGAGGTTTTCTGTGTTGTTGTGTTGTTTTGTTTGTAAGGGTAGCATTATCCTTGTAATTCTGGGTAAGTTTGCTAAATCAAAAAAGGGTAGAAAGATTTCTTAACATCTATTTTTTTTTGCTAGCTCAGGGTTCAGACAAAGTGCAACATTGCCTAATAGAACATTGCTAAAAAAAAATTTTTTTTTCTCCCAATAGTAAGAAAAATGTATTGGGCTTTTAATGAATTGATTTGTTACCAATGTTTAATTCAAAGTAGTTCAGCATACATGTAAGGGTGATCTGGCTGTGACATCTGTCACTCCATTGATAGCCAGGGTTGCTTCGCCTGAGAAGGCTGACTAGGTAGGTATCCCCTTCCTTCCTCACTCCTCCACGTGTGTCCCTCCCAAAGCTCTGTTGAAGAGGATGACCTGTGGCCAAAGGAGGACTGGCCTTGGGTGAAGGGCAGACAAGTCTATTGCTCCTCAGCTAGAACCTCCAAGCAAACTCGTCAATGTGTTCAGCACATGATTGCCTTTCAGTTCGTCTACAAACACTTACAAATCATAAGTGTGTGCTCAGTTTCATCCATAACGATTGGAAGCAGTTATCTTGAAAAATACCATATATTATTTAAAAGCTTTTACCTTCATCAGGACCAAGGAATACGTCGTGGCTTAAAATAAAGAAAGATGTGCATCAAGGGATAACCTTTTTCCATCCTTATTGACTCTGTATGCTCAGAAAATTACCCTAGAATCTACATTAGATAAAGGAAAAGTCAGCATCAGGATAGAGAAAGACTCATTAACAGCAGTATGCAGTATGCAGATGACACAATTTTTCCCACTGAAAACCAACAGGACTTGAATCACTTACTGATGAAGATCAACAACTGCAGAATTCATTATGGGTTAAACCTCAACAGATAGAAAATTAAAATCTTCACATCTGGACAGAGCAACACCATGATCAACAGAGAAAAGACTGAAGTTCTCATGGATTCCTTTTTGCTTAGATCGACAGTCGACACTATGGAAGAAACTATCAAGCACTCAAACAATGGATGACAGTGTACAAAGCTGCTGCAAAGGCCTCTTTAAAGTGCTGAAAAGCAAAGCTGTCACTTTTAGGATTAAAGTGCACCCGACCCCCAACTCACTGTCACTGAGTCAATTATGATTCAAACTCACTGCCACCGAGTCAATGGTGACTCATAGCAACCCTGTAGGACAGGAAAGAAGTGCTCTTAAGGCTTTCTGAGACAGTCACTGCACAGAAGTGGAAAGCCTCATCTTTTTCTCTTGGAGCTGCTGGTGGTTTTGAACTGCAAACCTTGTGGTTAGCAGAACAACATGTAACCACTATGCTACCAGGGCTCCTTGCACCTGACCCAATCCAAAATAGTTCAAGTATTGTATGTGCATTTGAAAGCTGGACAATGAATAGGGAAGATCTAAGAAGAGCACATTATTTACACTGTGCTGTCGAATATACCATGGACTAGCAGAACAAACATTTATCTTAGAAGAATTGCAGTTAGAGTGCTCCTTAGATGCAAGGATGGAGACACCATCTGAAGGACTTCAGACAGGCTGTCAAGAGGCACCAGTCTCTGGAGAAGGATGTCATTTTTTTCAGTAAATTGGAGTGTCAGCAAAGAAGAGGAAGATCTACAATGAAAAGAATTGACGTGATGACCACAACAGTGACAGCAGTTGTAAGGATGAGATGACAAAATGTGATCCATAGGGTTTTTATTGGCTGGTTATATGAAAGTAGGATGTCAAGTATTTCTCCCTAGCCCATCTTAGTCTGGAAGCTTTGCCGACACCTATTCATCATCCTATCAACACACAAGCCTTAATTAACAGGTGCAGTGGCATGGGTGAAGCATAAGCCAGGACTCAAACCCAGGTCTGCCAGGTCTCCCACGTGGAAGATGAGAATTTTACCATGGACTCACCCAAACCCAAAAGAACCTCACTGTGCCATTGAGTTGATTCTGAATCATGGTGACCCTATACAACGGCAGTCCTCAGCCTGTGGGTCTTATCCCTTTGGGGGTCGAACGACCCTTTCACAGGGGTCACCCGATTCATAACAGTAGCAAAATGACAGTGGTGAAGCAGCAACAAAAATAATTTTATAGTTGGAGGTCACCACAACATGAGGAACTGTATTACAGGGTCACGGCATTAGGAAGGTGGGGAACCACTGCTCTAGAACATGGTAGAACTGTTCCTATAGGTTACCTAGACTGCAACTATTATTGGACATAAAGGCTCATCTTTCTCACTCCCCCCTTAATAAGCTGTAGAATGCCTATAAGAATTTAAAGACCCTAATTTATAACACTGAACCCTAAATGAACCCTCCCTCTAGCAGCTTCATTTCTATTATTTGCCCAGGTTTCCTGAGTCATTTTGAAATAACAAAATTGGGCTTACGAGAGAAAAGTAACACAAATGTACTTTGGTTTTAAAGTTGCTCATGCTTTCTGGTGATCAAAGTCAGATGAATAATTTAGGGTGCTGAGAAAACCACCTGCAATCTGACGGCACGGAACTAGCTTCTGTGAACAGCTGAGTGTATCTCCTGCCTGCCTTTTTGCCAGTGTGTTTGAACACAGAGAGATTCTTCTACAGAAATATACACCAAGTAACTGTGCCCATTGTGTTCAACAGCATGGTGATGAAGGAACACGAACTCTGGGGTCAGACTGACCCCGATGTGAACTTGCACTAGACCACCTAACTCTCTCTATGACCCTGAGCAGTTAATGGATTGTTCAGGGTTTCTGGTATGTAATCAGTCATTCTGGGGTAAATTTTCCCTGAGATGCTATTAGGAGGAAGCAGGGTCCTACACACTGGTGTTTGGGATTTATGGTGTTGGTACATAACTTTTCTGTATCCAATGAGTTCTTGTCTTCTGCTATTTCACCCTTTAATTGTAATGTCTGCGTACACTTACCTGCCCCTGAAGTTACCTGGACTCTCCAGGACCCACTTCTGATACTCTTATGTGGACTTCTCTTTTCATCCTGTCTAGTCCCTTTTCTTTCTTCTCAGGCTCACTTCCTCTGGGATGGTTTGGTAGATTTCCTCTTTCCTACTCTGCCTGGTCCTCGGCAGCCTAGTCTTCAGTGACTACATAATTTTCCCAGATTAGCTCAAGGCCAGGTATGGGGGACCCCTCTTCTGCCAATGGGTCATTTGGATGTGTATGATATCATTCTTGGGCATATGAAATTATAAACTAGCCCACAATATTTGGACCAGCTTTTAATTAATTCACTCCCTCAAGGAGCCCTGGTGGCATCGTGCCTATGAGTTGGACTGTGTATGGCAAGGTCAGCAGATCGAAACCACCAGTTACTGAGGGGAAAAGGTGGGACTTTCTACTGTGGGAACCTACAAGGGCAGCTCTCCTCGGTGCTATTGGGGCACCCTGTGTCGGGATCCACTGATGGCAGTGAGTTTGTTTTTGAGAATGTGATAGCCCAAACTGCTTCTCTTTGGGAATGCTGTGATATTGGGTGTGACTGGTGATTTCTACCACCTTTACAGCCCTCAGGGTATTCCCCACCCTGACTGAAATAACAACAGAAAAATCACAACCAAACTCATCTTTCTTCGATGAATCTTTTGCAATGTGTTCATAGGTGACGCCTTTACAAGACCACAAGTCAGGTTAACACCGGATGGCCTCAGTGCGGAAACTGAAGCTCAAGTTTAGAGTTACTCTCACTCAGAACTATTAGGCAGACTTTAGGAATGAAATGCGGTTGGCCTGCTGGAGCCCAGCCTTTCCTCCATTGCTTAGGGAATGGTCTTGAAAGGCAGATTTGTGGGATGAAGTGCTTAAGCCACCACAGCAGGCTTGTGCTTACTCAAGGATAGTTGGGCAACCCTCCAATCCCCCACCCCCCAAGTAGTCAATAATGTTGAGGAAGGCAAATTCTTGGGACAAGATCTGGAATGGTCCCGCTCCAGGTGTGGTCGGTTGGAGCTCTGGTGGGTAACTGTGAGGTCAGTAGTTTGAAACCACCATCCACTACTGGGAGAAAGATGAGGTTTTAAAAGACAGTCTTGGAAACCTGCAGGGGCAGTTCTGCCCTGCCCCATAGGGTCATCATGAGTCAGCCTGGACTCGATGGCAGTGGATTCCTTAGTTTGGGGTGATGCGTTGCCCTTTGGTTTGATAACCGCAAGGTCAGCAATCCAAACTCCATTGTTGCTCCACAGGAGAAAGAAGAGCCTTTCTGCTCCAGTAAAATTTACCACCTCTGTTCTGTCTCAGAGGGTCACTATGGGTTGGCTTTATGACCTTATTATAATCTTTATTTCAACCATACAGTTGCACCTATCGAGCCCACAATTAGTTGTGGGGGGCTGGCCTCCCCCCCCCCATAGGTTTCATTTGGTGTTGGTTTTGTGTATCAAATCCTTGATCTTTATGTAGGCTTTTAAAACCTGCAGACTCTCTGACATCAAGTGGTTTCCAACTCATAGAGACCCTATAGGGCAGGGCAGAACTACCCCTGTGAGTTTCTGAGACTGTGACTCTTTCCAGGAGTAGATGACCCTCATCTTTCTCCCAAGGTCCAGCTGGTTGGTTTCAAACTGCTCACCTTGAGGTTAGCAGGCAAAAGTGTAACCACTCTGCCACCAGGGCTCCTCTTGTGTAGGCCTAGTAACTTGAAAAATTAAACAACCAGGTCCTTCGTTTTCCAAATGCACAAAATGAGTTATTACTTAATCGGGAAAGGACTGGCTGGAATGAAGGCTTCTTAACCCTTAGAGTAATGAGCACTGCCCTTGTATGATATCCCCATGGAATGAACTTCCTGGCAAGGCTTAGTAAACACATTTCAATGAGATATAAAGTTTTCATAAACCATGTTCTTAGTGAGATGTACTAGGGAAGAATCATGGCTCCCAGGATGTCATTAGTTTTATATTCCGTTCAGAATTGAAGGACAGTTAGGAAAGACACATGCCCATGATCCATAGTCGCATTATGAAAGCACAGGGAATAAGTCGTTAGACACTTCAAATGATCAATGCCGTCTAGGAGGCCAGTGAAAGGATGTGGTTGAGGCCTTGTGATGTGGCCTCCTGAGACCGGTCAGTTCTCTACTACTTCCCACCTCCAGTGAATTACCAAACCACTCTGCACTGCATTGTCCTAAGAGTCCTTGTGACGATGAACAGATCCCATGCAATGTCCTTGGCACAGGGCCTGCCACATACGGGAAATGTCCTTTCCGTTTGAACAAAATTCCGTATTTAGTACTCTACACCAGACTGCAATCACTGTGATTTTTTGAATTACGTTTCAGCCTAAGTTTTATTGTGATTCAACCTAACAACTAGCTGGACCCCAAACCAAATTCAATGTTATTGAATCAATTATTGACTCATGGTAACTCTAGAGGGCAGGGTAGGATGGCTCCTGTGGGTTTCTGAGACTCTAACTCTTTATGTTAGTAGAAGGCCTCATCTTTCTCCTGCGAAACAGCTGGTGGTTCCAAACTGCTGCCCTTGAGGTTAGCAGCCCAACATGTACCACAAGCTAGTGATGAAAATCAACTGATTGCTTTAAGGTGGTTCCCATGAACTAGAGTCTCTCCACATCCCTGTCTTTCACACCTTGGGCATTTGCTCTTAATAATTACATCCACAGCATATAATCATGTTAAAGAAGTTCAGCCCTCTCAGGAGGAAACCCACTGTGGTAAATGAGCCTTCTAGAGGAACGTAGATCAACACTCACAAGGCATAATCCCTTTCCAAAATTACCACCAGGATCGTAAGTTCCCTATATGGTGGCGAGGGCTTTAATCATTTGCTTATTGTTGTCGGCTGCCCAGCTCATGCCAATATCATGCATAACAGTATCATCAAACTACTGCGTGCTGTAGGCTTTTCATTGGCTGATTTTTTAGAAGTATATTCTCAGTTCTTTCTTCCTTGTCCGCCATAGTGTGGACATTCTGATGACACCTGTTGAATGTCATAGCAACACTCAGGCCTCCACTGAAAAGTGTGCGGTGGGTGTGGATGGAGTCATTGGGCTGGGTCTCAAACTCAGGTCTGTCACATGGAAGGCAAGAATCTCACCACGGAACAAGTCCTAACACAGCAATATTTGAAAAGAGCATTTAATCGAGAGAATTTGATTTTTCTCTTATTTTCTTCTGCAAATGAAAGCCTCGGGGATGTTAGAAGTCACAGTTAGAGATGGCACATGGTAATAGGAATAACTTGGTCATTTCACCATTTATCCTATATACATATTTTCCCCCCCAGGGTATTGAAGTCCATAAGAAAGGCTTAAGTCAGATGGGGTCCACATTTAAATCTCCATCTCTTTGCTTCAAGTGGTGCCAATTACTGGCAACTGCAGGGTGTGAGTGTCTGTCAGCAGTGTGCTCATCTTCGTCCCTGATAAGCATAAGGGTGGGATCTTGTCACTTTTTTATTACTGTATTAGATTAGACCATCCTCTGCCTAGTGTCCATCTATAATCAAATATTTATCTAAAGCATCTGAAGTACTCCAAACTATAACATTGATTTATGGTTATTTGAAATGTCTTTCAGGGCTGCTGATAAATAAAAAAAAATTGTTGACATATTTTTCTTAAAGGAGTTCACGGAATAAAAAGAGCAAGTCCTATGTCTTGTTTGACATGGAATATATATGTTATCCTACATATAGAAATAGCTTGCCAAAATAATCCTTATATAGCTCTTGTGGATTAAATGTTTACATTTGAATTGGGGCCCCACATGTCTGAATGAAAACATAGCTTTCTTGGGGCACTAATTCTAGTGCTGGATTAATTTAGCCAGAGAGATATAGGCTTCTGGCTGCATTGGAGTTGTCAGTGACACGTCCGCTGGAAATGGAACATAGCAGGTAAGAGCACAGCGTAGCAGACATGTCAGACAGTTGCAGGGAAAACCAAGAGTCTCAGACAGCATTATGCAAGATGTGGTTTTCCTTCAAGAAACTGAAAAGTTTCAGTTTAAGATGAGAAGCAGAGAATTGTATCTACAAGCAGAGAAGGCAAGAGTAATTTTTAGTCATCTCATATGTCTGAAGCAGTCAAAAGAACCTAAGCGCCCCCAAACAAATTTTCAGCCATTGAGTTAATTCTGATTCACATTGGCCCTACCTAGCAGATAAAGTGGAACTGTCCCTTTGGGTTTTTGAGAATGAAATTCTTTACAGGAGCAGACAACCTCATCTTTCTCCCATTGATTGGCTAGTGGATTAGAACTGGTGACCTTGTGGCTGTCATGCCACCTCGCCAATGGACACCTAGGCCATTTGGTCCTTGAAGCATTTTCTCAGTTTTTAATGCCTTGTAGGATGTGAGGCGCAGAAGATAAAAGGGGAATCACCAAGAGGGAAAGCAGAGTTGTTGCTGGTCTCCCAGTGCAGAGGAGAAAATAATGAAGATTTCAGTGCCTTTGAAGGATGAAGAGTACCAGGGAAAAAACACAGGTCTTCCATGGGTGGACATACAAAGGAGGCAGACTGAGTCTTTCAAATTGCCAAGCAGGTTTGTGTCAGTTTAGTCCTGGGTTGAATAAAGGCATCCTGCCCAGTCTTGCACGGCCTACCTCAGAGAGCAGGATGAACCATCTTTGGAGGAAGAAACCATCATCCAGAATCTGTGTTCTTGTTCCTGCACTATACCCTTGTAAGTCATTCCCAATCCCTGGGCACCTCAAAATATAAGGCCAAGAGGGAAAACACAAACAGTCTCATAGAGGAGCTCCTTCCTGGTAGTACCAGAATCATATTTTAGTCTGGATTGAGTAAAGAGTAGCTCCTTCTCCATTGTTCCTCCTCCTCCTTGTTCCGCTTCTGGTGAGTTGATACATGAAATAACCATATAACAGGCGCTATATGCCTCGGAGCTTCAACTCCTGCTTCATAGCAGGGAACTGGTGGGTCTTTCTTTTCTTCCAAGCACCGGTACATGCCTTTGCACACGAGTGCACAAAAAGCCCTAACATGTTCTCAACAATCTGGATTTTGGAAGATTTTTATTTAATCTATTTTAAAAATGTATGTAATCTTTTTGCAGCAGGGATATTAATACCTTTTTCTCTTTGCATATGCAAGTGTAAAGAGGGGGTTATAAGGTGAATCCGGATATAAGTAGAAATACCTGATTTTCTAGTTTGGCAAAACTACATCTGTGTCCTTGTCTTTGAGTTTTCTTATGCAAAGGAAAAATTAGGAGCTCTTACCTGGGGAGAAAAGCGAGTTCAGACGGGCTTAAATACAATTGAATCTGTCTCCGGGGGTGGAGCTTCCCGAGATTGTGCAGGGCACATTTGTGACATGAACTGTTCCCATCTCTCAAATGATAACAGAACAGGAATTAAGAGGCTTTTGTAAACCATGATCATCTTGCTCTCTGTTCCACATGAAGAGCCCCTACTTTTATTTCCCATTTATTTTTTATTTTTCATTTTTGCTGAAGAGGAAAGCTTGCCATTATAGCATTATAGTTTCTTTTAAGATCTCTGGTATGAAATATCTACCAAGTGCTTCTTGAAGCTGTGGACTGATCATCTAAGAACAGAGTTGTAGATACAGTCTATGAGAACACAGATGTAGATAGTCTTTGAGAACACAGGTATAAATACAGTCTTTGAGACCTCAGGTGTAGTTACAGTCTTTGAGACCACAGGTGTAGATACAGCCTTGAGAACACAGGTGTAGTTACAGTCTTTTAGAACACAGGTGTAGTTACAGTCTTTGAGAACACAGGTGTAGATACAGTCTTTGAGAATACATGTGTAGATATAGTCTTTGAAAAAATGTACCTGGAGGGCTTTAGAACTACAGCACTCTAGACTGAACCTTTGGCTCAAAACCTGGCATTTGCCATCTATTCCTGTAATGAGTTACTGTCTCAGAAACCCCCATGGGGCAGTTCTACCCTGTCTTATAGGGTTGCCATGAGTCGACATTGACTCCATAGGAATGAGCCTGTTTTTGTGTGTTTGTATTTGAGTGATGAAACTCACACAGCCCTCTCTGGATGGCAAAACTTTGTCTCTCCTACTTCCGACATGTTCTCCAAAGACCAGTTTCTGGAGAAGGGCATCATGCCTGGTGAAATGGAGGGGCAGCAATGAAGAGAAAGACTCGTGGCAAGCTGGGTTGACACCATGGCTGCTGTAATGGCCTCCAGTGTAAGAAAAGTTATGAGGAGGTCTCAGGACCAGGCGGTGTTCATGATTAAGTGCTCAACTATTAATAGAAAAGTTTGCCATTTTTATCTACCCAAAGTACCACAAAAAATAAGCCTTATGATCTTATAAAGAGTTACAGGCAGTGTTTCTACAAAGCATAACTTCTCTGAAACATAAGTGGTCACCATCAGCCCAGATCAATTAGATGACATCTGTTTTGTTGTCATTATTCGCTAGCTTATTTTAGTGTCTTAATTTTCTCATGCTGCTATACGAGAAATACTACAAGCGATGGTGTCAATAAACAGAAATGATTCTTTCCCAGTTTCGGTGTCTAGAAGTGAAAATATAGTGTGGCAACACTAGGCTAAGGCTTTCTCTGTTGGTTCCAGGGGAAGGTCCTTCTTTCCTGTCAATAGCTGTAAGCCCAGGATGTCTTGCAGAACTTCATATCTTGACATCAATCTTCTCCTGGGCCTAGGAGGTTCTCAGCTTAGGGTCCAAAATTGAATGTTCTCATCCTGACACGTCTTCCTTACTGCTCTTTTTAAATCTTTGATCCCTTGTGAGATAAATAAGTGATAAAATCCATTTCCCAAGGAAAGCTCCCTTACATTTGTTCTGGGTTGTGACTTAAGTAAGACAGTTGTATCCTATCCTAACCCTCTTGCAATTGATTGGCTGATCATATCAGATCATTGTATGAGGATAATCATATAGTTACATAACTGCCAAAGCACATCATTATGTACCAGTCAAATTGCATCATTGCATAACTGGCAAACCATTGAGAACCATGGCCCAACCAAGTTGACACATACTTTTTTGTAGGAAAGGGATAAAGCTCACTACCATCGAGTCAACTCCATTTCATAGCAACCTGAGAGGACTGAGTGGAACTCTCTCTGGGTGTTTCCAAGACGATAACTCTTTACGGGAGGAGAAAGCCTGGTCTCTCTTCCAAGGAGCAGCTGGTGGTTCCCAACTGCTGATCGGGGGATTAGCAGCCGAGCACTTAACCATCTACCACCAGGCTCCTCACTGCAGGCCGAAGGGGGACACAATGGAATCCATAACAGTGAGAGTGTTAACAATGGATTTCACCCAAAATGACCCGTTGACACCAAATATTTGGAGATGAGACCCTAGAAACAGAAATTCAGCCAGTCCTCTAATGACCCGTATGCACATTCAGAATTCAGAGACAGTGCTCGAAATACTTATCGTAATCCATGTGTGGTCACTGGGCAGGGCCAAAATAGCTAAGCCCATATGTTCTGCGGCTATAGATGCCACACCAAGCAAAGGTTGGAATATATCTTTATCCACATTCCAATGTAGGGGGATTAGGGTGTTTGGGACTCATGGCAATCTCTCCTCGGTCAGAAAATCATATAATGTATTTCACCTGTTAGAGAATAATTTTTTAATGCTATGATGTCATTTCCCACCACCACCACTAGACTTTCCTCTGACATTATGTAGAAAGTCTTCCTTCAGTGAAATACACTATCTCAGCTATATGGTAAACCATGAGGCATCTCTTTTGAAACAAGGGTTGATGGCAGCTCTTTAAGAGTGAGTGGGATAAATAATAATAATAAACTCAAATGACACACAAAAATAATGTCACTGGACGAACAGAGTCAACTTTCTGAAGAACAATGGGTAGCAAGGGTCACAAAGTCGAGCTATTAAAGGCACCCCTCTCTGTATCATTAAATGAATATTAAAAATACATGATTCCTCTACTATTATATCTGTTCTATCTTAGCAAATATTTTTAATATTTATCATATCAAAGATTAACTTTAAAAGGATTTATTTGCCAACGATTTCCAAAAATGATTTTTATAAGGCAATAACTTACTTTATTAACTAGTTTGTAAGTGGCTATTTTAAAATTTATGTGCTGTGTTCTCTCCTGGGGTAAATGTTTTTTGTTTTGTGTTGTTTTCTGCTGTGCCTATTCTCTGAGGCAAACTGAAAAAGAAAGAGCTGCTAGAGAAGTTGAGATGATAAATTGTTTGAAAGGTTTTGTTGTGTTCTGCAGTCCACTTTTAAAAGGATGCAGTGAGCTGAGCTACTTGGTTGCTAAGTGGTGACTCCTCTAGTTTCCACGAAAATAACTTCAAAAAGATATTTTTTATGCACTGCTTAATAATTGCTAGTCACTTTTAGTAACTTAAACAGTTTTATACATAAAATCTGCAAGTTCCCCTAGCAAACTTGTCAAACTATGAGATTTTTAAAATGACATAAGTTACATTAAATACATTTTTAAACTTAGTTTCAAAGATAAAAGTTTGATTTTACCTTCTGATTGATCAAACATTCTCATGCTTTTTTTATTGTATGTGACTTTTATACTTTTAAATTTTACTGAAGACCCTGAAGTAGTTCTCTTTGTGTGAATTCTATCAATGTTTACAGTAATATAAGTGAGAACTAAAATTAAAACAAAGATACTATATGTGTGTTTATCAACATAAGATATTTTAGTGAACTCTGTTTTCAATAAGGAAAAAATTGGTAAAAGTGACTTTTTTTTACTCTCTTGCAAACCTTTTCAGTGTAGCATGTAATAGAAGAAAGCTGGATTGTCCTGTCTTCACTGAAATGATTTTGTTGAGATACAAACGTCATGAAGCCTCTGTAATACTCCACTGTATAGTGATTAGAGAATGCATGTGAGAAAAAGTATGTCTTCTACACCTATACATTAAAAATATAAACACGCCTACTCCTCATTTATCTACCATCTTGTTGATATTTCACATTTACAACAATAGTGAAAAATCTAATGTTTGACTATTTTGGCCTTAAAGATGTATAGCAGGTAGTAACTAACACTGAGTTGCAGGTGGATAATAATTCTGGTTGTGATAGTTAAGGTTATATGTCAACTTTGCTGCCCCGTGACTCTTAGTTTTGGCATTTATGAAATCTGGTAGTTATCGAATGATATATAGACGTCCTCCATATTGATCTGATGTAGTCATCCATTTTCTCATCGCTATATGCTTAAGTCAGGAGTGGGCATGCTGTATCATGAAAGGATGCTTAGACTGAACTTCTGATGTGATTATGAGTTTAAAAATATTGTCCAAATTAGGTATCACAAAACTTAGCAAAGTGTGTTGTTTTTAACCTTAATGGTTCTCAGCAAATATTAATATATGTCAAAAACAGATAGGATTTAAGACTCTGAAACCCAAACTCAATACCATTGAGTCAATGGCAAGTCACAGAGACCCAACAGGATAGGGTAGAATCACCCTTGAGATTTTCCAAGATGGGAACTCTTTACAGGAGTAAAAAGCCCCATCTTTCTTCCACAGAGCAGCTGATGGTTTTGACTAGCAAGGTGAATAAGACCAATTCTTGCTTTCAAGGTGTTTCTAGCATAATGGGATGGTGCCAAGAATTGAAGAAAACACATTATAAGGTGGTAAGCTGAGTAATAATAATCCTCGATGGCTTTTTTGTTTAGCTGTCAGCCACAGCAGAAAGGTTGACTGTTTGAGCCCACCCCTTAGCCTCCAGAAAGAACAATCTGATGATGTGCTTCTGTCAAAATTACAATCAAGAAAACCCCCTGGGGAACTTCTGCTCTCCCAATGAGTCATATGGATGTGATGCCACTCAACAACAACCCCAACAATAACACAACCTCCTTGATGAACACGATCAACACATAGAGGAGAGCAGCACCTAACGCAGCTTGCAGGGAAGCCAGAAAAGTTCAGGCAAGGAACGAGGGCTGCGTCTCTCCCTGGGAGAGAGGCAAAGTGGGAGACAAAGGGGAAGCAGGAGAAGTGGGGCATCAAGGTAGTAAGTGGGCTAGATTGATCATATATTGCTGATTTTTTGAGAATGTGAATGTCACTTTTTTGGAGGTTAGAGGAAGCCATTAGCATTTATGAGTGGACACCTGTCCTCGTCAACCTAAAGGTAGTGTAGTGAAGAAAGACCCCAAGGAGAGTATGCTAGGGCTAATCAGAGAAGTCATCCGACCTTGGGGAAATGTTCAAAATTCGATTATTTGTATTCACATTTGCTTTTCCACCTGTTGCATCAGGTAATGGCAGTGATGTCACCTGGCTTTCCCTAATTGAGCTTAGGGACAGGGCAGGGAGGAGTAATGAGTCCTGCGAATAAGCCAGGAGACACACATAAGGGTGGGTTTATTAGTTTCCAGAGGCCACACTAATGAAATACAGAGGAATAGAAGTTCATTGTCTCACAGTTCTGCAAGACGAGAGTCTGGATTCCAGTATCACTAGTGTTGGGCTGTCTTTGTCGTCTCTACAGGAAGATTTTCCTTGTCTCTTCAGTCTCAAAGAATGCCTTTGGAGTGCCTTGGCTCATAGGTGCATCCTCACAAGGCTGTCTTCTCCCTCTCTGTCTCTCTTCTTCTCATTTAGAAGGACACCACTAAGATTTGATTAGCAGCTACCCCACTGAGGAATGCCCTCATCTTAGCAGAGCTAATTACATCTTCAAAGACCCCATTTCCAAACCAGGTCATGTTTACAGGTAACCAGGGCTTACAACTCATCTATTTTCTGTAGATATAACACAATCTGGAATATTGAGGTTGCACATTTCTACGAAACATCTCTCCTTTTAACTTTTCACATCTAAGAAGTCCATGATACATTGCTCCTGTT
This sequence comes from Tenrec ecaudatus, assembly GCF_050624435.1. Lineage (NCBI taxonomy): Eukaryota > Metazoa > Chordata > Mammalia > Afrosoricida > Tenrecidae > Tenrec > Tenrec ecaudatus. The sequence continues at coordinate 143,151,190 of NC_134534.1, forward strand.
GGGTTGTAATTTACAAGAATATCAGAATTTTATGCCAATGTAAAAACCAAACCACCTTGAATGCTAGTATAATATATTGTCCCAACAGTTTTGCATTAGAGAAAATATTCTGAGATGAGGAACTCTAGAGATTTGTTGCTCCATTTAATATTGCAAAAAAAGTGAGAAAGGCAAGAGAAAAGCTATCATAGATTTATATAGATATTATTTATATGTTTGACATAAACAAGTTTGCTTTCCCTGTAATTATAGGATGATTGTTTATATGCATCAACCTTGGATTAACTGATAAAGCACTTAAAACTCATCAATGGACCAGGAATCCTGATGACATAGTGGTCAGCAGGTCAGACCCACCAGCCACTCTGTAGAGGAAAGATGAGACTTTCTGCTCCATAAAGATGTACAGCCTCAGAAACCCACAGAGGCAGTGCAACTCTGACCTATAGGGTCACTAAGTCAGAATTGACTCTATGGAAGTGAGTTTGAGTTTGTTTTTTGAGTTTTTTAAAGGTGCATAGTAAGTACTAATATTTAGCCATTCTTTTTATTGTTATCTGGTATGTCTTTGTTATTTGGCACATGTTTAATTGGCATGTCTATGATTCTTTTAAAAAAATTAGATTACCAGTAGTGGAAATAATCATATATTTATATCCCATTTTCCACATAAAGACAAGCATCAAGCCATTCAGAATGACATGCCATTGAAGTGGGACAAGCCTAATCTTTTACTGATTGAGACAAGCATCTAGGTAAATACCAATCGCTGCTCATATGGAATCTAAATGGAAGAGAAGCAAACCTAGTGTAGTGCGTCCTTTCTGGCATCGCTCAGAGAAGTTTAGGAATCATCTGGCCATTTAAGACTTGTTTGGTACGCCCATAGAGCATCCCCTAAACTACGTTGCCTCCTGTAAGATTAGATGACCCAAACCATGTCAGGTCACGACTCCCAGGGCTGTGGCTGAGCATGGGACTTGCAGGGCTGCGGATGTGAAGGCAGAAATGAGAGTATCTAAGTGAGTGGGAGAAAGAGTACAAGAGAGATGTACCCGGTGGAATAACTGACTCTGGGACCATCAGGGCTCCATGCGGTTGACCGCTTGTAAGGCCGCATTAGCACTTTGGACATCCGAGGGTCCGAGATATAGGACTCAGGGTGGAGAAGTAGCTGTTAATGGCCCCGGCCATTGAAAGGACAGCCAGCTCAAATGCTCCCTCACAGAGAAACTTAGTCTCATGTCATCTCACACAGTGCACGAGCGACTAAAGGAAGGAGCCTGGTCACTGGGAATGTGAGAAGCATGGTTGCATACATCCATTCATTCATAGCTGATCTAGTACTTGAACAAGCATTTGGGCACTCATGATCTGCTTGCAAAAGACTGGATTCTAGGGTTATAATAGTGAATAAAACAGCCCGTATGTCTCAAGGAACCTATGACTAAGGATTCAAACAAACAAGAACAACCAAAAACCTCCATCAAGTAAGTATTGACTCACTGTGACCGTGTAGGACAGGGTAGAACTGCCCCTGTGAGTTTCCAACACTGCGATTCTTTTGTTTCCTTCCCTGTTGTATTGGGAGCGCTTACAAATATTACAACAACCCAGAGTTCAGTTAGATCAAGCATGATGGTACGGCTGCTGCCTCTCCTTGCGCTCTTTGCTATCAGCTCCCGATTATCCATGTCCTCAGCCTACCCCCTAGGAGCCCTTATTGGTACATCGCCATCTGCTGTATCCATTCACCTACCATTCTGTTGTTCATTCCCCTCTAGTGGGGTTGTAGAGTCATCATTGCTATCAGCAATTCCCTTGGGGAATTATTACTCTCATTACTATTTCTGAAGGGTTTAATCCATCTCGGATTTTATGCATCGGACAACCTTAATTAAACAAGTGAACATACGCAAGTCTAACAGGATTAATAAAGTAAAACTAACACCATTGTAGTAGAGGGAGGAAATATTAAAGAGCTAGAGGATAGTTATGTGTTTCAACAGTGCTATACCGTACCCTGGATATATCATCCCTTCTGTGTGGAACTAATTATCTTACAGGTGGTCTTTGGATCTCCACGTTGTCTATCCTCCTTCACGTCAATTCCAACAACGTGATTCTTTATAGGAAGAGGAAGCGTAGCTTTCTCCTGAGGAACGGCTAGTGGTTTCAACTGCTGCCCTTGCAGTTGGCAGCTCCAAAGGAAACCGCTATGCCACCAGACCCAACCAACTGCAACACAAAGGTGGCACTAGTACTAGTACAGGGTGGTTCTAGTATGGGGAACCTCGAAGGTGTCAGCTGAATAAAGCTGAGCAGTCAAGTCAGCAAGCAGGGGAAAGACACCTGCAGGCAGAGAAATCAGGGGTGCCATGAAGACTGGAGAGAGAGGGAGCACACAGGTAGGGACGGATGATCCTCCACGGTGTCCAGGCCTCTGCAAGATGAATCTACGTGAGAAACCCTTCTGCACAGGAGACCAGAACAAAATAAATAAGACAATCTGAGGCTCCCACGGGTAGCGCAGGGAAAAAGCAACAGAGGCTCAGCCCAAAGAAGGTGAAGATGTAGGAACAGGTCAGACCCAGGTCCCAAGTCTCTGGATGCCACTGACGTGCACATGGGACTATCACACTCCCTCACTGCCATCCTGTTAACTCTGATGACAGCGACCCTATTGGACAGGACAGAACTTCCACTGAGGGTGTCCAAGGCTGCAGCTCTTTCCTCCTTCGGGAGTAGAACATCTTTCTCCTGCAGAGCGGAGGGTGGCTTCAAACTGCTGATTGTCAGGTTAGCAGCGCAACCCACAAGCACTCTGCCAGAAGCCCCCTTTTTTCAGGCTACTCATGACTCTCAGTTAGTTAATTGATTGAAACACTTGGTTAAAACAAAATACTCTTTACTCTTGACACATTAAAATATTCTTTAAAAAAATAATGCCACATAAACATTTTCTTTCAAACTAAAACTGCCAAGGCTTTCTTGGATTAAACCAGGCTTTGAGTATGAATTTCTTGTGTGAATTATATCTGTAATCTATTTATGTGTTTTTAAAAATCATTTTATTGGGGGCTTTTATAGCTCTTATTACAATCCATCCATCCATCCATTGTGTCAAGCACATTTGTTGTCATCCTCATTCTCAATATATTTGCTTCTACTTGAGTCCTTGGTATCAGCTCCTGATTTTTCCCCTCCCTCCCCACTTCCTTCCCTCATGAACCCTTGATAATTTATAAATTATTATTATTAGTCATGTCTTACACTGTCTGATGTCTCCCTTCACCCACTTTTCTGTTGTCCTTGCCCCAGGGAGGGAGTTATATGTAGATCCTTGTGATTGGTTCCCCCTTTCTACCCCACCTTCCCTCCACTCTCCCAGTATTGCCACTCTCACCACTGGACCTAAGGGGTTCATCTGTCCTGGATTCCCTGTGTTTCCAGTTCCTATCTATACCAGTGCATATCCTCTGGTCTAGTCAGATTTGTAAGGTAGAATTGGGATCATGATATTGGGGGGGGGGTCATTAAAGAACTAGAGGAAAACTTTGTTTCGTCGTTGCTACACTGCACCCTCACTGGCTCATCCCCTCTCTGCAACCCTTCTGTAAAGGGATATCCAGTTGCTTCCAAAGGGGATTTGGGTCCCCACTCCCCACTCCTCATTCAAAATGATATGATTTTTTGTTCTTTGATGCCTGAACCTGATAGGTGTGGTTTCTTAAAGTTGAGTGAAAACCTGTTCCCTTGTAAGCCACCTGGCAAAATTCTGGAAATTGTCCATATTTGTCTTCCACCTTCTAAAGTTTTCTTGGCTGTCTAATCTAAAGACAATCATTTCTGAAACATGGATTGATCTCATCTTCCCAAAAAACCCACAGAAGCAACATATCTCTTTTAGCATTTATATATTTTTTCAGTTTATTTTATGCTTCAATCATGTCAATACAATCAGAAGCACAATGGGTTTGACAACGGGTGTATAGATTGCTATAAACATATAAGTGAGCTGATGGAAGCAAATTTTCCGGTGGTACTAGAACGTGGCCTAGACAACTTCAGTGTGCCAGGGACCACAGAGAGTGCTCACTGCATTTACAAGGGACTGAAGTGCTAGTGATGCTTCAGGAAGGTGGTTGGGCAGGGATCAGGAAGCCTCTAAAAATATATATAAATATATTTTTTCCCACTGTATTTGTTTAAAGAAAATTGATAATTGAGTGAGAATAATTCCTTTTAAAATTAAAGTTATAGAATTATTTTTGAGGTAAAATATATACTGTTAGCCAGTATAATCATTGTAGGTCTTTCTTAAGTTTATTTCTATTTCTGAAATTTCATGGTATATCATGTGCTACCTCTGCTGTTGGACTTGAAGTCTCTGAATACCTATTGGGGCAGAGGCTGCTAGCCCAAATCCTGATGGTTCAAATCTACCCAGCTGCATTCTTCTGAGGAGTGGGGGGGTACCCACATAGTCAGGATTAGGGCCGGCCCTGCAGACCTCTCTATTGGTTCCCTGGTACATGCTGGTATGTTGTATTCACGTCTTGGTACATCGGGTTGAAGTCTGGTCTCTCTCTCCTCCTGTGGAGATATAAACAATATTCTCCCCTTGGGTGGATTAGTGCTCAGCTCCCCTCCGCCCATATCTTTTTCTCTCTCTCTTTCTTTCCCCCTCTTATGTAGTTGGCTGCCATATATATCCCTAGGTTGGGTTTGGCCCCTGTATATGTCCCTAGGTTGGGTTTGACCCCTGTAATAGTTGCTGGACCTCACCGCAGGGATGTGTGAATATAGTAGCTTTTCCCCTATGTCCTGATTTTTCTTAAAGCTTACCTCAGGGGACCCATGTACTTGCCCTTTTGCTTGACTTACTTCACTTAGCATGATTTCCTCCAGTTCTTCCCATGTGCTGATATGCTTCACAGAGTTATCACTACATTTTAGGGATGCGTAGTACTCCATTGTATGTATGTATGTATGTATGTATGTATGTATGTATGTATGTACCACAGTTGTTTGATCCATGTCTGTTGGTGCACAGCACTGGGGCTACAGCTTGGGGAGAGGGGCACATCGGATGAGAGCACACGGGAGAAACACAAAGGGATGGAGAGCGAGGAGAGGACATCCTGGCCCACCAAGCCTTGAGGACGATGGTCCTGCTCGAAGCAGACAACGCATGGGGAGGACCATAGGGTTGGCCCCACCACACAACACGGCATCCCTCACTGAACCATGATGCTGTGGGGACAGCACTGGAGACACAGTGCAGGAACAGTGCACGGTCTGGCCCCATCACGCTGGGGCGAGGCACTGAGGGAATGCAGCAGAGCAGAAGGGGGAGCAAACTGATGAAACCCCCAGGGGAGTACCAAAGACAGACTTTGGAGACAGAGTGTGGCACCCCATCAGACTCAATTAGAAAACACCCTAAAGGCCAACAAACAGACTCTGAACTATTTATAGGCTTTCCCATTTTTGTCAGTGGCTTTCTTTTTGTTATTGTTATTTTGTTCTTGCTTTCTGCTGTTGTGGTTATTGTTTTGTTGATTTTGACTTCCTTTGTTGTTTTATTTGTCTTAGCCGGGTTTTTGTACATGTTAATGTATCTGCATGTCTATCTAAATAAGATAGGTGGGATAAATAATTTGGAGATGAAAGTAACAGGACCCATGGTTCCCTGGTGGATACAGAAGAAGGGGAGGTGGGATAAAGAAGGGGGTGGTGTGGGGACCAACCCAGGGACAAGGGAACCACAAGTGAACCAAAATTAATGGAATGAGAGTCGTAGGGTGCCTAGTGGGGCTCAATCAAGGGCAATGTAGTAGCGAGGAATTACTAAACCCGAATGAAGGCCAAACATGATGGTGGGACAAGACAAGAGGGAAGTAAAAAGGAAATAAAGGAAAGAACCAGGAGGCAAAGGACATTTATAGAGGCCTAAGTACAGGCATGTACATATGTAAATATATATAAAATGAGAGGGGACTAGAACTATGTACTCATATCTATAGGTTAAGAATTAAACTTGCAGATAGACATTGGGCCTCAGCTCAGGTACTACCTCAACACAACAGCACTTTGTTCTAACAATCCAGCATTCTATGATGTTCACCTTCCCAACACGATCGCTGAAGACAAGCGGGTACATAGCACATGTGGTAAAGAAAGCTGATGGTGCCTGGCTTCATCATAACCCACCCCCACCCACCACTCCACCATTCCAAAAAACAAAACAAAACTACCCAGCTGCTGGGTGGATGTGCTTCTGTAAATATTATAGCGCAATAAGTAAATAAATAAATCTATAACACACCTAAAAACTCAAAATAAAATTACAGCACTCCTCTGCCATCACTGCCCCTCCCCAAGTGTGTGGGGTGCGGGGAAGGAGCCCTGGAGAAGAGATCTGCTGTGGAGCACCCAGAGTTGCTATGAATCAAACCCAGCTTTATGGCACTAACAACAATGACTAATTCAAGTCATGATTTCTCGTCATGATTTTAAATGTCCTGGTGGTACAGTGACTAAATGCTGGAAAACTCCCTACCAAAAGGTCTGGATGGGAACCCACTGGTCAGAGGCCATGGAAAGAAGATATGGTGCTCTCTTTCCATAGAGATTTCCAACCTTGATGTCCAACCTTGGAAACCTTATGGGGTTCTACTTTGTCCGAATAGGTTTATGCTATGAATCAGAATCCACTAGATGACAATGGGTTTGTTTGTTTTTAACAAACAATTTTGGTGCACGAGACAGAGAATATATTAATTAAGCCAATCAAGCACCTGTTAGTCAATATTTATAGCAAACAAGAAATAGATTTGGATTATCCCTGATTTTGTGTCTGGATTGTTTTGCGTGAACAAGTTCCTTAGTATAGTTCCTAATGTGAATGAGAGTCATTGAAGTCAGTTACCTGAAAAGTTCTGTGTCTAACCATCAGCTGCAGTCAATGCCTTGTGATAGACGCATGCCAGGAAGACTAGAGAGCATTAAAGACACATCCCCAACCTTGGGAGCAATGATCTGTTGGAAGAAGGAGATGTATCCCCGGAATCAGGCTGTTAAGATACCATCATCAATGATAGCTCTCAAAGCATGGCTTAGGGCAAGTATTTGGGGGTATCAGTTTAGACTGGGAAGCACGAATAAGTGTGATAGAGAAGCTGGGGTGTTTTTTAGAGTTATAAAAATTGGGGTTTCAGTCCCATCAAGTAGAATAGTGTAGTCATTAAGTGAGAAGCTTTAGAGCTGTGCAGGCCTAGATTGGAATCTTTGCTCCACCAGGTAGGAGCCATGTGTCATGTATGTTACTGTTACTGCTGAGCCAGAGGTAGCCATCAGTGATTCGGTGACGTTGTTGTTAGCGATCAGCAAGCTGTACTCGGGACACCCCATGCACAGCAGTGTGGAATACTTCCCTCACGGTAAGCTGACGGTCAGGCTGCTGTGATCCATGAAAGTTTCATTGGCTGATTTATAGAAGGAGATTGCCAGGCCTTTTTAATCTGTCTTAGTTTAGAAGTTCGGTTGAAATCTGTTTTGGCTGAAATATGACAAGTACCAGTGCTTGAGATGCATTGATCAGAAATCAAATATGGGCCTCATGCTTAAATTACACCACTGAATCCCCACTGCCTGAGTAGGATTTGAATAAAAGTACCCACTCCATCAGTTGTATAGGTGAAATGAGGGTGGACATGGATGGCAGTAAGACTTTTTACTGATACTGTTGCTGATGTTTTTTATCATTATTTGAGGGTAAGTCAAAAATATTTCTACAGGGTTTCCTATTTATTTATTTTATTAAAGATCATTTTATTGGGGGCTCTTACAGCTCATATCAATCTGCGCATCAATTGTATCAAGCATATTTGTACATATGTTGCCATCATTATTTTCTAAACATTTACTTTCCATTTGAGATGGGTGCCAATTCATACGTGCAAAGGTTTATTCCAAACAAGACCTCTTTAACTGCACCTCCTTAGGTTTAATGAAGACAGTACTTAATCAAAGGTTTAAGAAAAATGTTTAATCAAAATAGTGGCTTCTGCGGTGATCTGGTGGGCCGGTAAAATTCAAGACCAGAAGGTCAGCTTAGAAGGTTCTAATGACCATTTTTCTTTTGGATTCTGAGCGGATAATTGTGGTAGATTTCCTCAAATGACACAGGATGATCACAGGGGCTAATTATGAAGAAGTTTTAAGAAAATTGAAGTTGTAAGTAAATTGCACTGGGGAGAAAAAAGGAAAGTTGTGCTACTGATTTCTTTTCTCTCTTTATATGGTCTGTCTGCTTGTTATTTGAGGGTAACAAAGGCTGTCGTATGAAGTTTTATTGGAAAATCTTGCTCTGTTTACCCTGAAGCCCTGTCCTTGACCCATCAGATTTTCATTGTTGCTCCTCAAACTCCAAGAACTTTGAAATGGAACATGATTTGCGCCTCTTAATGATAAAATGGTTGCTTTGCTTAAACTAAAAAGTGGCTTAAACTATAAAGTGCATGATTCTTTGGGGGAGGATTAGAGGGATAGAAACTGTCTTCAGAAATGTATAGAACTGTGGCCGGTCTCGTTAGGTGCTGTTAAGTTGGTTCTGACCCGTAGCGACCTCAACGCAGAACAGAAGGAAACACAGCATGGCCCTGCACCACCCTTACAATTGTTTCCATTCCTGAGCCCACTGTTGCACCAACGATGTCAGCTCACTGAGGGCCTTCCGCTTTTCTGGTGCCCTTCCACTTTACCAAGCCTGGTGCCTTTCTACGGGGTCTGCTCGCTCCTGACAAAATGTCTAAAAGCGTGGAAGACAAAATCTTGCCACCCTTGCCTCTAAGGAGCACTCTGGTTAAAACTGACCAATTTGTCCTGTGAGCAGTCCATGTTATGTTCAACACTCTTCTGCAGCACCATAATTGAAATGCATTGATTCTTCTTCATTCTTCCTAATTCAATGTCCAACTGTCACATGCACATGAGACAATGGCAAATGCCATGGCCTAGGTCAGGCACATCTTCGTCTCAACATCCTTGTTCTTCAATACTCTAAAGAGACCTTGTGAGGCAAATTTGTCTAATGAAAGATGTCTTTTGATCTCCTGACTACTGGTTCCATAAGCATCAACTGTGCACCTAAGCAATAGAAATCCTGGACAGCTTCTAGACCTAGATGGAGGATATGTCAAGAAGCACTAGCTTCATATTTTGAGATTTTAATTTAATGAGACTTTTTGTGGTGGTTTTATAGAAATATTTTTTACCCTTTTTAGTGTTATCTTTATGACTATTATTTATTCAAAATTATATGGGGAGCCCTGAATTAGAGCCATCCTGTACTAGAGTCCAAATTCTAGTTTCATATCTGCCTCTAATTGGTCCGGGGAAAGGATCTAACTTTTCTGATGTTTATTTATACCTAAAATTAGGGGTCTGATTAGAAAATACCTGCAGTCATTTTCAATACAAAAAGATTAGACTGATGATGCAGTCAGTCCCAGCAGTGAAGGACATGGACTTACTAGAGCAGCAGGTGCTGATTAGGGGTCTGATTATTCACTTACTGTGGGACCACCGACAGATGACGTAGCCTCTCTGGATATACAGTTGCCTTGTGTCTAAAATGATGTAGGGCCACTATGAGTCAGAATGGACTCAGTGGCAGTCTTTCACTTATTTAGTTATTTTGGTTTATAAAATGGCAATTGAAATAGCAGTCCCTTGTGGTAGTGTTGAGATAATTAAGTGAGATGAGGGACACCATCAATAAACATGATATCTAATACATGGTAAACTCAGGAGTGTTTTTGTAGGGTGGTGTGTCATGAAACCCATTTTGTCTCACAATGACCCTATATTACAAAGTAGAACTGCCCCCGTAGGATTTCCTAAGCTATCTTCAGGGTAATAGATCACCTGGTCTTTTCTCACATGGAGTTGAATTGGCCTTGAATTGCCAACCTTTTGGTTACCAGCAAGCATGGCCCTATAATCTCTCAATAAGCCCAAGCCTGTTGCCATTTAGTAGATTCTGAATCATACTGACCTTGTAGGACAGAGTATGCCTGTCCTACAGGGTTTCCAAGGCTGTAATTTTTATAGAATCAGATTTTTGCATCTGTTCCCATGGGGCAGCTGCAGGGGTTCGAACCAGGTACCTTTCAGTTAGCAGCCCAGCACTTAACTGACTGCACCACTAGTGCCCCTAAGCTCTCCATGAATGGTAGTAACAATAAAATGCCACCCTGGGCATAGAGCAGGGATTCAATGAGTTGACCAAATGAATGATTGATAGATGTTTCTCCTTTTTTGTTTTCTTGAGGTTAAGTGACTGACAGGAAGCCTTCCTCAAAACCGCCCCTTAAAAGCACATATAGAGAGAACTTTATAACCTAAGAGTTTATTTATGGTTTGGATATATCATATAATCACTTCCCTCTTATTGCACATCTGCCTGCCTTCTCTCTGCCTAAATGACATCAGTATCCATATTAAGAAAAATCCTTGCCTGGCTCCAACAGTCTTGCCCACATGTCTGTATAAGATTTACTGATGCCAACTATTGATCAAGAGCATCAGGGATAGATTTCTAAGGTATATGATCTTCTCATTGTGTTTGCCACTTAGCAAAATTTCAAGAAAGCGCTGCTCAAGTTGAAGTTTCAATGAGCCTAATATGAGAATTGAAGGCAGAGGTGAATGTTATAAGAAATAAACTAAACGAACAAAGTTCAAAAGAGGAAGGACAGAATATAGCTTATTTCTCTGTAAAATATTCTTACTTTTCCTAGAGATCATATATTTTCTGTTACAGACAAGCATTTTGTAAAGTAGATAGCACACTTTCATGACTAAATTATTTTGGGTTTCGACATTTTTGTTGATGTCACGTGTTTTCAGTCATAAGGTGTGCTGAAGTCAAGGGACCATTTTGGAGGTAATATGGATTTTGATAAAGCTATGTAGACCACACCTGATCCAAATGGGCTCTGGTGGAAGGGTTAGGCATGAGGCAAGCCCCATTTTCTGCAGAACCATTCAGATCTACAAGTCTCTTTTGGGTGGGAACGCAGAGCTTCTCAAGACACCTGAGGGGCTTGAAGGGGTTGGTGGTTGATATATATAACCCATGGATCATGAAAGGGTTAAAATACCATCCTCCTTGAAACACTTTTCTCTGAAGCTAAGCAAACATTTCTTAAGAGGATTGACTTTTTAAAAAGTATTCTTTCTAGTAATGTGAAAAAAAAGTTGAGCTACTTTTAATATAAAACCCTTTAGATGTTGAAATATTGATCACTTTACTCAGTCCTATGGAGATGAATTCTTCAACAGCACTAAAAGCATTCTGGACTGCCCAAAGAGAAAACACACACACATACATACACACACACACACACACACACACACACACACACACTCTGTCTTAGAGCAAGAACAGCTAGCATGCTCCTTAGAAACACATACTTTGGGCATGTCATCAGGAGAGACTAGTCCCTGGAAAAGGACCTACCTCATGCTTGCTGAAGTTGAATAGCAGCAAAACAGGCAGACTCTCAACACAAAGGGCCGACGCAGTGGCTGCAACGACCCGCTAGAAGACAGCAGTTATGAGAATGGTGAACGATGGGGCAGTCTCTCACTCTGTTGCCCGTAGGGTCGCGATGAGTAATAACTGATTTGATGGCACCCGACAGCAAGAACAATAACAATGACAAGAAGGTGAACAAAATCTATTGATTAGATCATCATAGCCATGCGAGCAGGGTTTTAAAAGTGTGTTTTATTCACTGGCATAGCCCTACTTGAGTCCTTGGTCTTGAAAATGGTTCTTGAATGTGCTTGGCTGCTAACTGAGAAGATGGATGTTTCAGTCCACCTGAGGGCACCTCAGAAAACAAGCTTCCCCATCTGCATTGGAAACCATCATGTCACACAGAGCTATCATGTCACACATGTGGTGGCCCTCAGTCAGAACCAACTCAGCAGCAACTGGGTTGATATTTTTTGCTGCATCCTCAGTACCTAGAACAGTGCCTGACATTTAGCAGCCACGCTCACATAGATCTGTTGGCATATTGACTAGAAATAATTCAGCTTAATCTAGCATTTATCTCCATGTGGGAAAAACAAAACAAAACACAACAAAACAACAATGGGAAAGTTCTAGCTCTTAGCTAGCCATTAGCCTTCTTGCTGCTTCCTCACCAATGTCCATGAAATGTTTAGCTTGATATTTCAGCAGGCATGTGCATTATTCTTCATAAACCAAGTTAGTGGGTAAAAAAAAAGTTTATTTTTTATTACATTCCTCCCATACTACATCAACTCCTCAATGGTGTCAGGGGGGGCTTGTGAAAAACAGCCTTGCCATCATATCTGAATATTTCATTTAAAAATCAACTCCAATAACACTCCATCATTTACAAGGCAGACTCCCTGGAAATGTCGGCGGCCGCATTTGCATACTTTGCCCATTAAGGTTGTGTTTAAAGGGACTAGGAGTTTATGGTTTGAAGTGACTTCCCACGGGCTTCAGCCAAAGGCAGGTGTGAGCGGGAGAGCCTGCGTTTCTGCAGGAGTCAGAGGGAGGCGCGTGGCATGCTGATGGCTTGCCTCTGGCAGCCGCAGTCACCTTTGCTGCGGGCTGATTGATAAGGGGTGGGCTCCTGATGCACGACTGTGTTCCTTCCCCTGTCGATCCTGTGCAGCCACCACAGCTTAGTCATGCACTGTGCAAATTACCTTTTTCATTGCCTAGCCCATAAAGACAAGGGCTACTTTACATCTTGCTTGCTTGGGAGCAAAGTAGAAGAAACTGCTAGCAGAGCCTGGTATCCTGTTACAGATGAGGGAAGCATGCTTACACATGCCCCTCCTCCCTTTGCTTTAACTGGGAGTGTCGCCGTTGGTAGAAATTATTTTAAAAATGGCGCTCCAAAGTGTTAAAGCCATCACTGGGGTGGGTGGGGGTGGACAAGGAATTTAAGCAATGATTTTCATTTAAAGGGGCTGAGAAATATGCTGCTGAATGTTTCAAAATAATTAGCAGGCAAGATGTGGGAGTACATTGAAGAGAACTTATTCTTTTTTGATATCTGTTTGGAATGACACGAGCATTCAGTGATGTTCCTGTAAGTCTGACAGGGCCTTAAAGGAAATGGCTTGCAAAAGCAGTTAGAAATTGTTATTAAAACATAAAGTGGAGACAAGATAATGTATGTCAGGTCTCATTTTCGTGGCAGGGAAATGTGCCCATGAAACTGCGCAGGTGCAGGGGGAGCTGAGAAGGGCGAGGTCATTCTGACCTTGAGGTGTCAGAGTGACATCAACTTTGATGTCACCACCTTCCTCCTCCCCTCACCCCCCTAGGATGAAGGTGGGTGAACAGAAGCATCAGAAGGGGAAGGCAATGGCCGGAGTACTTAGATTCCTATTGGAATATTTCATTTGCCCATTTTGTTTCAAACTGGTGACAAACATAAAGATTTACTTTGATATTTTGCTGTCAATAGTGATCTGCAAGAGAAAATATTTAGTTACCAAGTGCTGTGTGGCAGACAGTGGGATACAACCGCAGACATTGCACAAAAGGAGATGCGTATGTTAGGAGACATGCAGAGTACAGATGAGGCAGATAGTAACCATCTGTTATCAGTAAGGCACTTGACCGACAATCCAACAGCGGCTTTGATAGTTCTCGACCACATCTTATAAACAAAAAAACACAAAAACCTACCATTAGAAACACACTCCTGCAGGTGGAGGTGGTATTGGGTTACAACCCATCATGATCAAGTTCATCCCCACTCTTTTGGCCCTGTGTGCTTCAGAGTAGATCTATAGCAGCTAGGGCTTTCGTGAGCAGTCTTATTATGGGAGGAGATCAATAGGCCTTTCTTGCATGGTCTCACTGAATCTGTTTGAATCACCAACCTTCTACTTGAGGCAAGCACAAACTATTTGCATCATCCAGGGCTCAATGATGCTCCAGACCCAAACCAAACTCACTGTGTTGAGTTCATTCCAACTCGTCGGCTTTATAGGACAGAGTAGAACAGCCCCTCTGGGTTCACCAGACTAAATTTTATGGGAGTAGAAAGCCTCATCTTTCTCCTACAGAGTGACTGGTGGTTTCAAACTGCTGACCTTTTGGTTAGCAGCCCAACTCCTAACCCACTCTGCCATGAGGATGTCAGTAAGTAGCAAAATCCAAAAGCACATCATTTATTTAGAAGAATTTCAGTTGCATTCTTATTACAAGTTTAAGCAGAAGTAGAATTCTAAGTCAGGAGCCATTAATTTTCAATGAAGTATTCCTCTGTATGATACCATGACTTCCTTCATTGTTGTTGTTGCTATTGTTAGGTGCTATTGAGTTGGTTCCAAATCATAGGGAAGTTATGTACAAGAGAATCAAATACTATCTAATCCTGTGCCAACCTCTCAATTTCTAAGTCTACTTGGAGAAATTGTAAATATGCATGCTAATAGTCTCTTATTTATAAATAAATCTATTGGGCCACTATTTTGCTTAAGACTCACTGTAGATTAGTATTCCATGAACATATTAGAGATAAATCATATGTATATATATGCATATAATGTTTACAAACAATCTTAAGCATTGACTTGCTAACCTTTTTCTTTCTATTCATAGTTAAAATAACTAGATTATTCCCTATTTTCCAGGATAGGTTCAACGCATATTTATTGGGCACTTATTTACTATGTAAAGCAATAGGCTTACCCCTGAAGGTTAAAAATGAGGACCCTGATTTTAAGGAGCTGCTTGTTGATGGGGTAAAGAGAGGTAAAATAGAGTGTTTCCCATAACCAGGCTCTTACTAAAATGGACCAGGACCATTGGGTACTTAAATGGGGCAACAATTAATTTTGTCTCTGGTGGCAGGATAAAGATACCACGAGAGGATTCTGAACTGGATTTTATTTTATTTTTTCCAAAGCCATTTTATTGGGAGCTAATAGAGATATATTGTTCCATTGTTCAAGCAGAGCAAGGCGTATTGTACAATTGTGACCACAATCCATTTCAAACAATCTCTTCCTCCTTGAACTCCTTGACATCAGCTACCTTTTACACCCCCACCCCCAATATACACAACACCACGAGTACCACCACTGCATCCCCCATAAACCCTTATTCTATTTGCTGTCTCTATAGGTTGGTCAACCCCGGGTTTCATATACTGAGAAACAAAAACGTGTAACAAAAATTCAAGAGGGCCATCCCGAAATGACAGAAATACATCTGAGATAAACCTCAATGTGAACAAACAAATACAGAAAATATTGAATAGCTGATCAGGTCCATCGTGCATCAGACAAGGGAGCAACTAACAAAGTTTTAGCCATTTAACTCGGGTTTATCAATTTGATCTCCTATAGTCATCTCTTTTATGCACTCTGTTTGGTAACCAGTTTCTTCCCATCCCTCTGTCATAGAGAGAGGACAATCAATGGGGCTTATTTCCTCTGTAGATCCCACAAATGTATCTTGGGCTCCCGCTGTCATCCATCGCCTTCTGCAAACCAGAATATTGCAGTGTAGACTCTGATATTATTCCCTGCTTTCGGCTCTGGATTATGTGATTTATACTCCTCAATCACCGATGCTGGGTGATGTTAGTTGACGTCTCACTTAGATGACTGCTTGTTTGGAGTCAAGCCTTTAAGTCCCCAGTCACTATTTTATCCAATAGCCAGGTACAATCTAATTTCTTCACCACACTGTGCTCTAGCACCCATATTTTCTGTGTCCTCTTCCTGAGAGTGAGTATCAAGCAGGGCCACAATGTAAGAACTAATTGTTCTCGAATCAGCGCTAAGATTTTACTTGATTTTCAACCCACCAAACCAAGCCCTCTGCCTTCAAGTGGATTCTAACTCATAACAACCCTACATGGCAGAGTAGAATGGATCTTTAGGGTTTCCAGGACCGTAAAACGTGTGGACTGCTTCATCTTTCTCCCAAGGAGCAGCCTGGTGGGTTTGAACCACCAGCCTTGTGATTAGCAACCCGATGCCTAATGCACCGCAGTATCAAGTCTCCCTTAGGTGGACATGAAAGAGTCAATAATAACTCATGGAAGAATGGGCTTTGAAAAGCACTTTGGGCAGAGGTCATGGTTTAACCAAAGGCAAAGGAGAGATGTAACACTACTAAGAAACAAGAAGCAGGGACCTCGGCTTCCAGGTTTTGCCACTTAGTAGATCTGTGACCTCAGGCAGCACATTTCATTCTGTTGAACCTCTGTTACTTATCAGTACAATAAAAAGTAAAGCAGAAGTGTTCCTTCGCTGTTATAATTGGAGGAAGTCATGGGGGAAAAAAAGGAATCTACTTAACATGGAAATAGAGTGTCCTCCTAGGCCACACTACGGATTCAGGGTTGGATGATGATGGGGAAATAGATCTATGTGTATATATTTATAGGTTTAGTATTAAGAAAGCAGATGGACATTGGGCCTCCACTCAAGTACTCCCTCAACACAAGAAACTATGTTCTATTGAACTGGCATTCCATGATGCTCACCTTCCCGACAATCGCTGAAGACAAATGTGTGCATAAGCAAATGTGGTGAAGAAAGCTGATGGTACCTGGCAATCAAAAGATATAGCATCTGGAGTATTAAATGCTTGAAGATAAACAAGTGGCCATCTAGCTCAGAAGCAACAAAGCCCACATGGAAGAAGCACATCAGCCTGTGTGACCACGAGGTGTCGATGGGATCAGGTATCAGGCATCAAAGACCCAGAGCAAAAAAATCATAATGTGAATGGGGGCAGTGAAGGGGAAGGAGTGCGGAGTGGAAGCCCAGTCAATCTTTAGGCAATTGGACATACCGTTTCAGAAGGCTCATTGAGAGAAGACGAGCCAGTCAGGGTGCAGTGTAGCACTGATGAAACATGCAGCTTCCCTCTGGTTCTTTAATGCTCCCCCGCCCCCACTATCATGACCCTAATTCTACCTTATAAATGTGGCTAGACCGGAGCATGTACATGGGTACAGATTAGATCTGGAAACAGGGAATACAGGACAGATAAACCTCTCAGGACCAATAATGGGAGCAGGGATACCAGGAGGGGAAGGGGAAGGTTAGAGAAGAAAGGGGAAACCAAGGGAAACTGATAACAATGACCTACCTAACCGCCCCCGGGGGATGGACAACAGACAAGGGGGTATAGGAAGATATTGGGAAGTACAAGACATGAAAAAATAATAATAATTTATAATTACCAAGGGTTCATGAGGGAGGGAGGAGAAAATGAGAAGCATATGCCAAGGGCTTAAGTAGAAAGAAAATGTTTTGAAGATGATGATGGAAACCAATGTGCAAAGGTGCTTAACACTATGGATGGATGTATGGATTGTTATAAGAGTTGTATGAACCCCCAATAAAATGATTTTCTTTTAAAGAAAAAGCAAAACACTCAAGCTGGCAAGCAAAAAAAACACAACAACAACAACAACAACAACAACAAAAAAAACCCAAGCCATTGGAGGTCTTTTAAGTTGGGAATGCTTCCAGTCTCCAATAAACTTGTAAATTGTTAATAAGATTGTCAGGAAAACCTCTATACTAAATCATTAGGCTAACAGCATAAAAGGAAACTATGAAGCAAGAGCAGTTGACTCTAGGAGCAGAATGAACTTGATGGTCATTCATATTTTAATCATGAGGGACATAGGGGCTGGGGTGTATGAGAGAGATCATATTTGGAAAAAGTAGAAGTAAGAAAAGGCAGCACTTCTGCTTTGGAGAAATCATGCATTATGGTTACCGTGAAATTGCCCTGCTGTGGCATTCCTGGGGTCATCTCAACATCAGGAACTCCTGGAAGTGGCAACTCACCAAAAACTCACTGCCAGCAGGTCGATTCTGACTCATAGCAAACCTGTAGGACAGAGTAGAGCTGTCCCTGTGCATTCGTGAGAATATCAATCTTTATGAGGGGGAGTAGAAAGTCTCAACTTTATCCACAGGAACAAACAGCTAGTGACTTTGAACTGCTGACCTTGATGCTAGCAGCCCAATATGCCACCAGAGATCCTCTGATTAAATGATCACATTACAATCTCTTAAGGACATAATCCCCTGATCCTCAGTAGAAACTTAGTCATCAAAGAATTAGTAACTATGCTGTACATTTGATGGAGATAAGTGTGTATGTGTGTGTGGGGGGGGGGGGAACAATCATTAAACAAATAAACAAAAGCCAGATGCAATTTACAAAAGAAAGCAAGGAGTAAAGTGCATTGAACTTGGGCATATGATGTGAAAGAATCAAACATTACTTTGGGCGAGTGTGGTTTAAAAAAATAACTGCGAGAAGGTGGTTTGGAGGTAGGATGAGGGGAGCAAAAATAGTTCCCAAGTTATAGGAAACCAAAAGAGAATGAACTTGGCATTATAAGAGCAAAGTTTATTCAGACGTCATCTGTATCAGGTAATAAATAGGTGAGTTGCATTGGGGATTTGTGAAATGGAGATCAGAAAATACTTTCTGCCTTGTACTTCTTTTGCAGGGATTTCCCAAGGGGAGGAGGGCGTCTCTAGGTGACATGATCAGAGGAAGTGACAGCAAAGTGACAATCTACGAAATTGCGCGGCGTTTAAGCAGGAAATTTTTGTTTTAACAAAAATATCCCTGTAGTTAGCTATAACAATACAATTTGCATGTATCAATGTACCTACAAAGCTAAAACTCTATGCTGATTTCATTGTTGAACTTTCTAATGTCTTCCAGCCAGAGTGGCCATTTTCATGTGATTACAGTTACATTCAAATCATGTGTTTCCGTATGCAAGAGCTGTGCATGCGCAGGCTTGTTTTCAAGGCTGCCTGTGCTTTTATCGTTGCTGATTTTATCCAATGTTCTCAAGTTTTAGCAACAATATTTTGGTAAGTAGCACTCGGAAACCTGTTGAATAACTTTTTTTTAAGGAAGAAGCAGTAATTAAAGGAATAGACAAAAATCAGAAAAGGCTTCTGCTAAATTATTCAGGACGTTGTAGCTAATAATGTTGAAATTCAATGTAGAAACATTTTACAAAACCATCTTTTGGTCAGTAGTCACATAGCCTAAGGAAAGATGCCGTTTATTGTGGGTGATAACTTGACTCAGGAATCCACGGGCTTTGCCTTGGGAAGAGACCCCCATGGGGGAGTGCCACCGTGGATGGCAACCCGCGGTGACACCAGCCTCAGCACCGTGCGGCTCTCCTGTTCTTATCTTCTCAGACAGAGGAAAGCCAACATTCGTTCTGAAAATGGCTACTGCGTTTCAGTCTGTGTGCCCAGTGCTGGTACACATGGCAATTAATGGGCAAAAGTAATAAAAATGTCATTGTGAGTTAACTCAATAAGCTCCCCATGTAGGTCAGTGGCACGGGTTCTGAGGAGCAGCTGACTGAGTCTTCTAAAGCTCTGGACCAGCAGCAGTCTCCCTGCTCCCCATCTCACGATAAGAACTCGGGCCTGGAATCTATCTGGTTACCTGGAGGATACGCAAGGATCCCTGGCGGGGCACTGGTTAAGAACTGAGATGTGAACAGAAACTTCAGTGGTTCAAGCCCATCAGCAGCTGCTCATTGGGACAAAGGTGTGGCGGTCAGCTTCGTAAAAATTCACAACCATGGAAACCCGATGGGACTGTACTCGGTCCAGTAGGGTCAGAATGAGTAGGGTGTGGGCTTGATTTGAATATGATGATACTTACCCTAGACCTAGAGGGTGGTTGTGCCATTAAAGTCAACTAATATGTATGAAATTGCATAGGAGTGTTCTCAACAAACACCCGTTCATCTCGCTGCTTCCCGTCCTCCATCCCACCATATCCAGTTTGTAGTCTCCCCAGTCCTCCCATCGCGAGTCACTGGGCAGTGCCAATGGTTAAGCTACTAGCTGACAGCCTGGCAGATAGAATCCACCCAGCTATTTTAGAAGAAAGACCTGGTAATCTATCTCAGGAAGACCAGTCACTGAAAACCCTGTGGAGTACTCATGACATGCATGAGCTCAGTATGGGTCAAAATCCACCCCACAGCACTGGTTTGAATTTGTGTTAGTCTACCTTCCCCACCAGCCTAGGCTGAGTTATCAGAGCATTATGCAGCCCTAGGGAGAGGTTCAAACAGCATGGCAGTCAAAAGATCTCACCAAGGGATTACCTGTCCTCTCTGGCAGGCATGCCTGGCAATGCCAACTACAACTTGTTTCCCTAATTTCCCCAACCCCTCTAAGGTGTGATGTTGCCACCCTTGTTTAAAGATTTTCTTTCTTTTTTTAAAAATTCATTGTATTGGGGGCTCCTACAACTCATCACAATCCATACATACATCCATCGTGTCAAGCATATTTGTGCATTTGTTGCCATCATCATTCTCAAAACATTTTCTTTCTACTTGAGCCCGTGGTATCAGCTCCTTATTCCCCCCCTCTCTTTCCCTCCCTCCCTCCCTCATGAACCCTTGATCATTTATAAATTATTATTATTTTGTCATGTCTTATACTGACCAATGTCTCCCTTCACCCACTTTTTTGTTGTCCATCCCCCTGGGAGTGGTTTATATGCAGAACATTGTGATCAGTTCCATCTTTCTCCCCCCACCTTCCCCTTACCTTCCTGGCATGGCTACTCTCAATATTTCTCCAGAGGGGTTTACTTGTCCTGGATTCCCTGTGTTTCTAGCTCTTATCGTACCTGTGTAAATATGCTCTGGTCTAGCTGGATTTATAAGGTAGAATTGGGGTCATGATAGTGAGGAGAGAGGAAGCATTCAAGAACTAGAGGAAAGTTGTATGTTCCATCAGTGCTATACTGCACCCTGACTGGCCCATCTCCTTCCAGAGACCCTTTTGTAAGGAGATGTCCAATTGACTACAGATGGGCTTTTGGTCTCCATTCTTCATTCCCCCTCATTCACAATGATATGATTTTTGTTTTGGGTCTTTGATACCTGATACCTGATCCCATTGACACCTCATGATGACACAAGCTGGTGTGCTTCTTCCATGTGGCCGTTGTTGCTTCTCAGCTGGATAGCTGCTTGTTTACCTTCAAGCCTTTAAGACCCCAGATGCTATATCTTTTGATAGCCAGGCACCATCATTTTTCTCACCACATTTGCTTATGCACCCATTTTGTCTTCAGTGATCCTGTGGGGAAGGTGAGCATCATGGAATGCCAGGTTAAGAGAACAAAGTATTCTTGCTGTTTAAGGATTTTCTGCTGACTCTCTTGCCTTTTTCTTGTTTGGGTGTTTTGTCCTTCACCTCTCTCTTCTCTCTTCCTATATAATTTTTATTCTTGTTGTCAAATACTGACCAGTGCTTATCTATTTTTATGGTTCTGTCTACTGATTTCTCTGATAAAGATTGATGGAAGAAATCAGTGAATTCCTTTTGAACTTCACAAAGGGAGGGGGTAAATATTATGCATGCATGTATATGTATACACATACAGATATATATACACACACATCTATATCTATATCATGTATCTATATCTATAATGGATACCTCCGATTTCTTCGTCATAAATTGGAACCAAAAATCTTGTGAGTGACATGTCCTCAATATCCAGAGAAGGATAAAGCTGCATCACTGTTAAGTACTCAAACTAGGGACTTGCCTGCTAAGTCTCCTGTGAGGTGCCCCCACTAGGTCTCAGTGCACTGGTTCTACAGCTACATGGGTTGAAGTTTCCCCATTAGCTAGAGCTCTTTTCAGTTGCAATAAGAAAAAAGTTTGGTTTTTAACTATTTATAGCTTTGGGGCAAGTGGACTAAGTGAAAGTTGTCAAGCATATCCAATTATTTCATTCCCTTCTTTCACTACAAAAAAACTCCATTGGTGTTATGTGTTTTCTTTGGATGCTGTGTGAGGAGCTGTATGACACTAGACTCTGGCTCCCTCTTCCCAGGGGAAACTTGTAACTCTCCTAGAGGAGGATCTGATCTCAGTGATGGTAAACGCCCCAGGGGAGCGTCTCATTTAGAGTCGCCTCAGCACACAGGGGCACTGGGATTTTCACAAAGTTGAAGCCCTCCTATTACATTCATTGCTTTTCCTTGTCTTCCCTGTGACCTTCCCTTGTCCTTCACGATGTCCTCAAGTTTACGTTTGGGGCACTTCTTGTTTTCTTCTTCACCAAAGTTGATTGTATCCATGGATGGTAAACATCCATAGAGTCAGTGAGAAACAGGTAATATGCTTCCCAGGATTTTATCATCTGCATGGAGATTTAAAACCTGTACTTTTCAAAATTAACTTTATTTGTATGTGATTCACATATTCTATAATTTAAGCATTCAGTCAGTATTAGGAGTTGTATAATCATCACCACAATCAATTTCAGAACATTTTCTTATTTCTCATTCTCATTGTTAGCTCCACATTGCCCCCAACTCCCCCGCGTCCCCCTGCCATCCCTCTAGGTAAATTATTAATCCAGGTACTGTCTCTATAGATTTTCCTATCCTGGATTTCATATTCAGAAAATCATACAAAACAACAACAGCAAAACCAAGAAAACAACAAAAATTGCAAAACAAAACTCAAAATCCTCAAGTGAAAAAAAGAATATATTATGAGTTCCATTGAAAATGGAACAAAAGGGAGATCAAATGGTAAGATGTTATATTTTAACCTAACTACTTTGGCCATCATAGACTTAACGATGCTCTCTGTCTGAAAGCAAGGCTACTAACTTCCTCGGCAATAGTCAGAGGAGATTCACCGTAGGCTTAATCCAAGTGGGGACGCTGCAACTGGATTTGGGGCTTCCTTTGTTATTTGTAACCTTCAGCAAACGGCATTTAGAAGTTAAACTCTGATGCTTCTCTATGCTCTAGATTTGGATTTTATTATTTACAATCCTTGGATCACACAGACACCTCACTTAGAAGGCTGCTTTTTTTAAAACAAGCCTGTAAGACTCCAGGTGCAATTCTTTCTGATAGTCAGGCACCATCTGGTTTCTTTACCACATTTTGCTATAGCACTCATATCTTCAGGGACCTCTTCATCGGGATGAATATCTAGTACATCTATGTCATAAGAACAAATTGTTCTTAGGTAAAACGTGTTTTGATGAAGTTTTGATCAAAGTCATTCTGAAGGCTCCAAGAATGAAAAATAGAAAGAAGAATCCAGGGTCATGTTACGCTTTCCAATCTTAGTGATAGGTAAAAAGGTCTTGTTGCATTTATGGTGTTAAATAGGACAGTAACAACAAACCGGCTGCTCTCAAGCCTGTCCCTAATCATGAGAACTCATGTGTCTCAGAGGAGAACATGCTCCATGTCTGATTTCCTAAATTTGAATGCCAGTTATCTCATCCAAGATGGCTCCCAGATGAACTTGAACCTCCAACCTTTTGCCGAGCAACCAACACTGTAACCATTTGCATTCCCATGGGATCAGCAATTCCAAAAGCCACTGCGTATTTGATTTATCTTTGGGTAGCCCTCATAGTGATCTGTGAAGTAAATATCTTTCCCAATATTCCGATGGGGAAACTGTGGCCCAGAGACAATAAAAAATGTTGATGTCATTGCAAATGAAGTGTGATAAGTGTGTTTTGAAACTGACACATAGTTGAATCTGCTAACTTTGTTAGTATTCAAGATCTACTTGCAAACATTAAGATTTTAAGTAGCTTGTTTTAAAATAATAATAAATTAAGAAACCATTTAGACAAGTAGTAATAAGGGTCTTTTGCTAATGGGGTAAAAAAGGAAGGGGTGAAGAGTGAACTATCTTGTTAAAAATGAGCCTGTCTCTGCCATTTTGTTGCTGTTGTTCTACTGGGAAAGAAGAGAGGGGAGATTTGCTCATGATGTGTCTGCTGATTGGGAAGGCAGGTGCCATGAAAGGAAGCCCAGTCAGAGGAATGTACGTTGAGCAAGAAAGGGAAGGGATGATACCAAAGTTCACTTGTTTATCAGATGAGAAGTTTGATGGTGACCACAAGGAGTGGACCAGAAAGCAATATGAAAATTATTAAACAAAGTTAAGAACAGTCTAGGCATCTGAAGGTAGCCATACATAGATAGATGTTCATTCAAACAATTCAAGTAGACATAACCATTCTGTATAGTGTTGAGTCAGAATGAAAGACAGTGAAATGGGAAAGAAAAACATATATATATATATATATATATATATATTTAAGCATTGGGCACAGGCAACAAAAAGCCCTAATTAAATACTGTTTAAGTACTTGACTGCTAACCATCAAGTCAGAGATTCGAATCCCCTAGCCATTCTGTGGCAGAAAGATGTGGCAGTCTGCTTCCATAAATATTACCGCTTTGGAAGCCCTATGGGAAATTCGACTCGGCCATATAATGTCTCTTTAATGTCTTAAAACTGATGCAGCTTTATTTTGCTTTGGGGAAAATCTCACAGAAACTGTTGAGAAAACTTTGGGAAGTAGAAGGTAATAGACACACTGCCATATTCATTTTTTATTAAGATGTGTTTATAGTTTTAATTTACCATAAACTTAGTGGCTTAAAATTATTATATACACTTCCCCAATTTCCTTGAGCCAGCAGCTGGCACATTTTGGCTGCATTTCTGCTTAGGCTGAAAGCAAGGTGGAAGCTGGCTACATCTTCATATGAAGGTTTGACTGAAGAGAGGACTGGTTCTAAGATCCCTCAGGTTAGGAGAACTTATTTCCTTGTAGTTATAGAACTGAGATACTTGATATCTTTCTAGCTGTCAGTTGGGTGCTAACCTCTGCTCCTTGAAGTTGCTCTCATGTCTTTGCCATGTGGCCCGCTGTCTCCAAAATCAGATTCACCAACATCAAGTCAATACCTACTCACAGTGACCCTATAGCGGACAGAGTAGAACTGTCCCTGTGGGTTTCTGATACTCGAATCCTTTACAGTAAAAAGCCTCGTCTTTCTTCCATGAAGTAGCTGGTGGTTTCAAACTACTGACCTCTTGGTTAGCAACTAACGACTAACACACTATGTGAGGGGCTCCCTCTATAGGTCTTCTCAAATCATGTGAGCTTACTTTGTTCAAAGTCAGTAGTAGCATCTCTCCCTTTCATGGGCTTACCTGATTAGGTAAGGGCCATATCTGATAGCCCCCCCCCTTTTAATGGGCTAAAATGCAACTGATCTGGAGGCTCACTTAGAGCTGAAATATCTTTTCACCTTTGTCATAAATGTAACCTAATCACAACATTAAAATCTTCCACATGCATAGGCTTGTCCACCTTCACTTGGAAGGGACTATAAAGGTCCTATATGCTGGGGGCGGGGGGGGGGGTGTGAATCTTGAGAGTTGTCTCAGAACCCTGCCCACCACAGAGTACAGAGAGTAAAGTCCAGGGAGGCAATTAATTTCTTTTACATCGTACCATGCGTCTAGCTATTTGGGCATGGCGAAGAAAGTCTCTTGATTCTGAAAGTCAATATTTTTCTGACCGTGTACAGTCCAGAGTCTAGCAAGAAGACATGGTGAAGACACAATGGTGTATAATTTGAACTTCTGAAAAAGTGAGAGGAGGCTAGTTGATTAAAATTAATGTGGAATATAGATGTTTGGTGGCGCCTTCAGCAGAATGATAAGGCCTGGAGTGAGCTCTGGCATGAGAGGACTGATGATCTTGAACAGATAGTGTCACACGTGAAGAAGAATTGCAAGAAGTTTATCAGAGAAGAAAATGAGAGATGAAATTTTAATTGCAGTTTTACAAAGTAGAGAACTCCTTTTTTACGTTTCAGTTTTAGAATGATTGAGACCTTATACTGCTTATAGAAAGAGAAAGAGCATCTGTGGAAATGGGCCAGGGGAGTGAATATGGTATCCTCCCTCTCCATTTAAATCCTACCAGCCTTTAGGAAAATTAAGTTGACAAGTGTTTTGTCTTTTTCTCATGCGTATTTTATTTATTTACCCAGTTAGGTGCACATATTATATACCAGGGCTATTGTAATGCACTTGGCAGGTACAAGACCATTCACTATTTATAGCCATCCATGTGAGAGAGGTGATATCTTTATCCCAGAGTACGGACACTGACTGGGACTGAACGGCAAATGAACTAATCCAAGTGGTGGGGTCAGGATTCAAATCCTGGAGGTTTGGCTTCAGAGTTCATGTTCTTAACCACCGAGCGTCTCTGGAGCTCCATTGGCTATTGACTGTGTGAAGCTATGACACTTGTCGCATCCTTATTGCTGTCTGGATAAAACTTCCCCATACTAAATACTAAGTCCTCAGTGAGATGGTAAGTGGCTCAGAGACACAGAAAATAGCCCAGCATTGGCGTTTCTTCAATATGACATCTTATACAAAATAGGTACCAATACATATGCATCTATTTGACTTAAACTAGGATTATATCATCTGCTTTACTTCCTCATTTCTTTTAATCTCTAGTGATTATAAAATTAATAGGGTGGTACTTAATTCAGATTTAACTACTTAGCCTGTAACTGTAACTTTATGACTTTCAACTCCATGATAAATCTGGATCTCTTGAAGAAGTTTCTTGCTTTAAAAAAAATGTATACTTAATTTTTTAAAAAGAGAGCAGATCTATGATGGATTTGCTTTAATCTTTGAAGGACAGGAATGCAGGGCAGGGGGAGACTGGCCACTGTGGAATTGATTTAGAGTTATTGGATATTGGAGAGAGTATTAATCTTCGGCAGTGGTATTGGCCTTGTTTTACCTCTTTTCACTTTGTACACAATGAAACAAAAATGCGCCAACTACTCCAGTACTCATCATTGCGCTCAATGGTCATTTCCTTCCCCTTCTACTGCAGGAATGCATCCTCCATCCTCCTTTGTATGAGGATGAGGAGTCCCGAGGGTACAGTTGGCAATTGGCTGATGACCAAAGGGTCCGTGGTCCAAATCCATTTGCTGCTCTGATGGAGCAAGGTGTGGCTGTCTGCTTCCTTAAAGGTGACAACCTTGGGAATTCTTGAGGAAGTTTTCTTCTGACTGATCGTTCCTCTATGGATT
This sequence comes from Tenrec ecaudatus, assembly GCF_050624435.1. NCBI lineage: Eukaryota > Metazoa > Chordata > Mammalia > Afrosoricida > Tenrecidae > Tenrec > Tenrec ecaudatus. The sequence continues at coordinate 143,178,234 of NC_134534.1, forward strand.
GGAATTAACTGATGAAGGTTTAGTCTAGTTTGGGTTTTATTTGGAGATGCTTCAAACCGCTGCAGGTGGCTCCTGGTTGTGATGTGTTGTAATGATGTTCCCTGGGTCCACATATTTCTACCACACATTGAGCATGTTCAGCTAAGATTGTTTCCACTTGCCCCACCTACATCTGAGAAAGTTTCCTAATTTTTCTCCTGTTTATTATTAAAGTTTGTTCTATGATACTAGGAGTTAAAGGAAGACAAGATTGGACTTGTGTTTTCATTTATTTATGAAAGCAAAAGATGATTATTGAAAACTTCAGAGCTTGCAAATCAGCCAGCATTCTTATTGTTGTTAGAAAAGCATAGAAGTCTTTATTGAACAAAAATATCAAAATATGAAAGTATTGTTTCTCAACATATCCTCTATCTAGGTCTGTCTATACATCTCTGAAGGTGGTGTTGCAAACTCTTTTTAACGTTTCTCAATGGTTTTTGAACTTTTGTTGTGATTTAGAAGAAGGCTTACAGAGCAGCCTGTCAGTTCAGTAAAGAATTCTTATCCATTTTGCTTCAACTCACTCATTGCAATTCCTTCAAGGTCCCATCACTTATCTTCCTTCCTCCCTGTAATTTGTTTATGTGCTGCTTTCTAATCCTCTAGATTCTTCCATTTGGTAAATGCTTCCCTTTTTAACCTCAAAGAGTTGATTATTGTAGAATCAGGGTGAGTTCAATGCCAGATCTGAACGTGACTAAGGATCATAGTTTTGATTTATTCAGTGGGCCTGGTTTCTTAGGATGTTGAGTTCAGTTCCATATTCATCTTCTTACTTCAGGTTGCTATGAGATGGAATTGACTTGATGGCAGTGAGTTTTTGAGTTGATTGTTCATCATTAAATGGGAATGGCAGGTGTTAGGAAACAATACTACAGAAATAAAATGTTCTTCTCATGACATCTTATTAGCAGACTTAGGAGGTTAACATGATTTATCACTGGTAATGTGAACTTGAGATCATGTGCTTAGGATCATGTGCGCCAGGCTTCTCCACTGCAATGCTAATATTTTGTTCCCTCCTATTTCTCTACTCTGCAGGGGATTAGGGGAAGCTCACATTCAAAGGGAGGAAAAATAAGCCCCATTCTCTTGAGATGAAAATATCATCGATTATTATTTGGAGTTCTGTAAGTTAGATTTGTCCTTCCTCCTCCCTACTGCATTTACTTATTTATCTCCTTAAGGAGAGACCTGGTGGCATAGTGGTTGCTGATTGGGTCCTTAAGTGCAAAGTCAATAGTTCAAAACCAACAGCTACCTCAAAGGTGAAAGATGAGCCTTTCTACTCCTGTAAAGGGTTACTTGTCATCTGACAAATCACTTCAACAGTTCTACTCTGTCCTATAGGGTTGCTATTAGTCAGTACCCGCTTGAAGACAGTGAGTGTGAGTGATCTTACTCACTGCCCTGGAGTCGATGCTGACTCACAGTGACCTTACAGGACAGGGTAGGACTGCCCCTGTGGGTTTCAAAACTGTAACCCTTTACTGGAGTAGAAAGCCCTATCATTCTCCTGCACCACCCTATCTATAAACTTTAATACGATCCTTTTTAGAGCATGTAGTAATGGTAGCCAGGTACCATTTAGTTTTTTCTGGTCTCAGGGTTGTGGGGACTGACATGAATGGTCTGTTAGTCATTTGGGCTAATTATTTCCCTGTGTCTGGATTTTCATCACTCCCCTGTCTTTTGGATGGAAAGAGACCCCTAGTTGCATCTAACTGCCTGTTCATGAGATTTTGAGACCCCAGATGTTACATACAAAGTATGGTATCCCCATTTCCCTTGGTGTCTTTCCAGGCTGTAGTTCTCATCCCCAGGAGCCAATGAGGCATTCCTTCAGGGTGATTGCTCATGTCTAAGAAGTTTTTTTATAACTTTTCCCACTATATAGTCTAGCACATTCACAGTTACGCTTGCAGACCAGGTAAATACACATGTACAGATAATGTCTCTCAAACCCATGTATATTCATGAGTATCCCCCACTGTCCCTGCTACATCTGTTCAGCCTGTGTGTCTGACCAAGCCCCACCATTGCTGCCTTGTGTTTAGAATACTATTTGCCTCTGTTGCATTTAACTCTTGCAAACCAGTCTCTTCCCCTGCTCCCGTCATTGTTTGCTCACCGTGTGTTGCTTCCCTTTCACCAAAATTAAGACATGTCTACCCTGTACCTTTTGATTTTTCCCCCTGCTCCCATTCCTGCTAACTATCAAGGAATGTCCCTTTTAGTGTTAAACCTTTTAAAACTGTTTTTACAAGAGTGATCTCTTACAATATTTTCTCTTTTGTGATTCACTAATTTCGTTCAGCATAGGGCTCTCCAGGTTCATCTGTGTTATCAGGTGTGTCACATACTGATTGGTAGGAGTGTAGGCATCAAAGCTTATTTATCCATTCTTCCATGGATAGACATTTAGATTGTTTCCATGGTTTTGCTCTTGTGATGCTAATCAGTTAGTTTGGGTTTGCTCACTGTTAGGAATTGATTTGTGTTCCCCAAATATGCATTGTATATTCTAATCTCTATGACTATAGTATAATTCCATTTGGGAATGGATCATCTTTGCTATGTTAATGAGACAGGCTTAGTGTAGAGTGTGTATTAAATCAATCTCCTTTGAGATATAAAAGAGATTAAACAAATAATCAATGGAAGCAGAGATGGCATCAGATAGATGCCAAGACACGTGGAGATCTCTAAGGAGCCAGGACACAGAAGCTAAAGACACAAGGACCTTCCCCCAGCACCGGCAAAGAGAAATGAACATGCTGTAACTCCTCTTGAAACTAGTGTTCTGACTCTCGACTTTGAGCACCCAGAACTTTGAGAACATCTATGTTCGCTTATTAAAACCACCCACTTGTGGCAACTCTATGATTGCAGCATGAGCCACGATGATCACCTAGCTGCCCTGGATAGAGAAACAAACCTTGTTGCTAGAAATGGCACTCCCGGGGGGGCCGGGAGGGGGCGGGGGTAGGGTGGAATAGCACAGCCTTTCCCTCCTTCAGAATGCTGCCTACAGAGTTAAGCTGGGTTCTTCTTCAAAGCACCAGCGCATGAAGTAAGCATCAATATATTTATCCCCTGCTGGCTGTAGCTGCATGTGATCAACAGCCGAAAGAAAAGGGCGGGTTTTATCTTATTCTTCCTCCAAGAGTTTGGTGCATATTTGTTTGTAAGGGCATGGGGAGTGTAGGCATGAGGCAGTGCAAGGTCAAGTTTCTTGGAGAGCAGTCAGGGCCACTGATGGGGCACAAGGGCCTTAGGAGGTGCAAATGCAGAGAGACCGGGTAGAACAGGGTAGTCCTGGACCTTGACTGTGTCTCTGAAAGCTTCTGGGCCAACCTCTATTCTCATTGGAAAAAGCAGTATTATTCCCAAGACTCAAAAATGTTTGGGATGTCTGCAACTTCTTTTAAAAATGGTCTCAAGCCAGGGGTGCCATCACCAGTCAGACTTTTCCCAGCATGTTTTGTTTGCGAGGTAGTCTAGCCTCGAGGTTAGGAGAACTGGCCCTGGTTTCACCTGCTGACATAGATGTGTGACTGTGCAAGTGACTTCATGTCTCAGCTCCGTAGTGTTCTCATCAGTGAAGGGTGGCGGGGATAGCAATCATCCTTGTATGGGTATTTCATACGTGAAAGGGATTAATGTTTTCAACGTGTTTGAAAGAGAAGTGGCGCACAAAAGGTTCTGATAGGTGCAGGATCTTATTATTACAGGTAAGGTAATATAGTTAGGATCTAGGGTAAAAACAAGTTGGGGTACCACACAAATGATTAAGTCATCTATCTGAGAAAAATGAAAAGGATAGTGGATATTATTTTACTATGATGTTAAGGAACTCATATTTTTAAAACAATGGAACAAGGTATGTGCTGATAAGAAGTAGTTACATAATATCTTCAATTAGGTTCTGATGAATAGTGTTCATATACAACAGAGTAGAACTGCCCTATAGGGGCAAGCTGCCACATTTTTCTCCTGCAGAGTCACTGGTAGATTTTAACACCCAACCAGTCAGTGACCAAGCACTTAACCACTGTGGCAACAGGACTCCTTGATAAAAATTAGCTCCCACCTACTAGCTTCCTCACCATGCCTCTTAAAAGCCACAAGAGTAAAAGCTCCCAATAAAATGATTAATTTTAAAAAAGGAAAATGTTTTTTAAAAGCCACAAGAGCATGGTAGTTGTATATATGGTCACAATCAGCTGCATTATTTAACTGTCTTAGGACTGGGAATGGAGGAATTCCTATGGAAATTCTAACCACTTTTGAAAAGTATTTTCAATGTTGCATTAAAACCCCAAGAACTCTCTTGCACCTTCAGTTAAAGTGCATAAGAGATTTGAAAACCTGTATCTTAAAATTTAAAGTTATTCCAAAAAAGAAACCAAATTCAGTGCCATTGAGTCAATTCCCACTCTATATAGACGCAACAGGACAGAGTAGAACTGCACGGGGGGTTCCCAAGACTGTAACCCTTTAAGGAAATAGAAAATCTCCTCTTTCTCCCAAAGAACTCCTGGGGGTTTCAAACTACTGACCTTGTGGTTGGCAGCCCAGTGCATAACCCACTCTGCCAGCAGGGCTCCTTCAAAGAGTTATTAGGGAGACATCTTCCTAAACACCTTCTTTAGACTGCAGTAGCCTCTGTCAAGGATCCAACATCTTGTACTGAAAAACCAGATGAAGAAAGCACACTGATTTCTGGATTTCCTTTTATGAATGACCGCATAAGCATCGCTTGGACAGGCTGGTACGAGAGAGCGCTGACGGAATCCTGCACATTCTGTTTGGGGCTGGGTGCACTAGTTTTGATTTTTATGTCATTGACAGAAAACGCAGTACAGAAAGTTTAAGCTGTAAAAAGAATTTATTGACTTGGATCATTGGAAGATACGAATATACTGTATGTTACAGGACTGATTGACTCAACAACTCAAGAAAGCCAGAGGCCAGGGTTATTTTTGTCTCTCTACTTGCCCGCCTACTGCGCTTCTTTATCTGGGGCTGGCTTCTCTCCAGGTTATAGGCTGCCTGCTGCCTCCTGGGAGTTGAGGCCGCATGCGCCCTGATGCATGTCTAAATGGAAGAGAGCGCCAACTATCTTATTCCATTTCCTTCTCCTATTTCTTCTTTACTATGACAGTTAGGGCCTCATCATGATTAAATATATATATATATATATATGTATGTATGTGTAGATTACATTAAGGAGATTACATTTCATGAGAGTAAAGAAGCATTGTGAAATATTTGTAATAAAAAATGGCTTGGTCAGCCAGGGTTGGAAACCCAGATGTAGGGCTTTGTAAAACACGTTGAACAATTTGGATCATATACTTAGGACAAACCCGCGGAAAGTTTCAACAAGGAGGGTTTCAGTATAAAAAGACCAATCCGGCTTCTATTGGGGGGAAGGATCAGGTGGGGTCCGTGGGCGCATCTGAGGGACTTGTTTCTTCTGGTATGAAGTGAAAGCCATCTCTGTGTCTGACACCTCCTGGGAAAGACATGCCGGCTTCAACCTTGGCCATGGCCCCTGACTTTTCAGGTGGCCTTGAATTGATGCAAATCACAATCCATTGTCCTTTGATAATCGCAACAACAACAACAAGAAAAGAGAATGTTCTGAAGTATAGTCACATATGGATTCTTGTTAGATAATGTGAAACAGGATCAGGTACAAGAGCTTCGAAAACTCAGAAGGGTTTCCAAAGAGCAGCTTTCGAGCACCTACGCCGTCGTGGGGCAGGGAAGCGTTTCGTTGTGCGTGCTGCTTGATCCTGAGCAGGGCGGCACCTGGAAGAAATTGCAGAACTGCTTAGAGCTAATAGACTTTCCGTGTTCATTCTCCTGTCTGAAGCTTCTGCACGTACATCTGCAGGATATCTCCACACCACCGGTATTTGGACCTCTGGACCCACGCCAAAGAAGGACAAGTATTGGAAATCTGGAGTCGTGTAGTCAAATAAAAAACAACCCCCTCGCAGCAGTAAGGATCGTAGGGAGAGCTTTCAGTGAGCAACATCGGCATTTGGTCAGAAATTTTAAAATGCGGAGGCTTTTAAGACATCAGAATGTATGTCCTCACCCTGCTGAACCTGCCGCACTTCTGGTGAGTGTGCCTGTTCAAATGAGCCTCTGGTCAGTCCAAACCTAAGCCCCTCTGAAGCCATCATGACGCCTCACCGTGAAGGTTTCCCAACAGCCACTGAACCAGCCTTTCTGAGAGCCCTTGGACCACTCACACTCTCGCAGGACAGAAGTTAAAATTTCCCAATTCTCAGTGGTGGCAGCGCCATTTAGCACAGAATTTCCATCATTTTAAGATTTTTCCCCCTTAATACTTGTTTCACTACTCGGTGCTCTCTATCACATAAGCAAAATGTAGCCAATGGATAATCATGGACCAAAACTAGTTAAAGCTAAATGCAAAGCGTTATATTCTTCTAGGCGGTGTCTAGTATTTACTGTGATCATGGTTTGACTTTCAATAGTAAAAAAGGCATTCTGGTGGCACAGTGTGATAAGCGTTGACCTACTAACAGAAAAGTTGGTCCATTAAGCCTTACACTCTTAAGAACGCTAAGGAGCAGCATAGGAATCTCAGGTTCCTATAAGGCAGTATCATGTGGAGGCAGTGGGTGTGTAAGGACTATGGTAATTGGAATCATGATATATCTATTATAACACATATAATATCCAGTAGAAAATAAAACAATGCTATAAAAGTAATCACAAAGACTCCCACTATGGTTTTTCTCCTAGTGAAAATGTTTCTAGCTCACGGGATGGAATTTAATATCTTGCTGCTTCACAGTTCTGCAAAATGAATAGATAAATAAATAAATTTTGTGGGTCTCAAACCTGAAGTTATTTGAAATTTCTGCACTATGGAATTTAACCCAGTACCATTAAAATGTTTATTGATTGAATTCAATTTCATTTGATCAATAAATGAATGAGTCTGTGAGCTGGAAGCAGCCTTTTCATAGGCTGGGGTTCAGAATGCAGGGAGCGAATGAGGTTGGAAACAGTAAATCAGCAAAACCAGACCAGACCTGTCAGCGGAAGAGCTGAAGAGCAGCAACCAGAAAGTCCAGTTAAAACAGCAGAACTCAAATTGCCATAAAGCAGAGATAGATGGAGGCACTAGAAACAAATGGGTCCCAAACCACTGAGCGATATTTCCAAAATGCCAATGAAGAAAAGCAGTTTTTCTAGCCATCTCATCATGACTGTCTTTCGTCAAAGCTTTATTCTCCTACTGAAAAAAAAAAATGAGGCCTGGGAGGAGGAGGGCTCCTGGTGCTTTATAGAGGTGATTGTGCGGACAGGACAGCCAGAGACAGTGCAGAGAGTTAGAGCTTGGCCAGGCAGAGGGGCCAGAAGAGCAACGAAGGCAATCAGACGTGGGATGGAGGGCAAGCTGGAGACAAAGATGTAGTGAAGCACACATCCCCCTCTCCGACTTTTCGATGTATGTGTTTGATATGTCTCCATGGACATGCTGTGTTTAGGGGCCATTGACCCTCTGTGCAACACAGGAGATGCTGCCCCCTCTTACACCGTCCTCACACTTTTGGTGCATGCGAGTCTATTGTCATAGCCACTGTATGAATCCTTCTCCCCGAGGAATTCCTTTTAAAAAAATGTTTCATTTTATTTTACCAGCCCTGTATTTTACCTAGCAAAATATCCTTCTCCTGGGTCTGCTACCTCTTGGTCACGTGCCCAAAGCATGTGACCCAAAGACTCACCAGCCTCCCTTTCAAGAAGCATTCTAGCAGTCCTTCTTCCAAGACTCATTTAATCATTCTCCGGATTGTCCATTCTAGATGCAACAGTTTTCACCGACATCATACTTCAAACAAATCAGGTCTTCTTGAGCCTCCGTTAGTCATTGTCTAGCTTTCAAATGCTTTGGGGACAATTTAAAAACCATGGCATGCTTAGTGCTCCAGGTGACATCTGTGTTTTTTCTAACACTTAGAAGAGGTCTTTTGCAGACGATTGGCCCAGGGCAATGCCTTGCCTGGTTTTATAACTTCTACTGGTGTTGATTGGGAATCTAAGTAAAACGAAATCCTTGACAACTTTTAATATTTTTCTGTGTATCATGATATTGCTTATTGGTCCAGTTGTGAGGATTTGGGTTTTCTTTACGTTGAGGTGTAAACTGCACTGAAGATGGTATATAGTCTTTCATCAGGAAGAGCTTCAAGTCCTCTTTTCTCCAAAGCAAAGTTGTTACACCTGGATAATAAAGGGTTATTAGTGAGTCCCCCTCCCATCATGTCACATTCTTCTCCATATTGTCCAGTTTCTAGAGGTATTTGCCCATCATAAATCTTGGATAAGGATGGTGGAAGAATAAAATGCTGGTGCACCTGCACGACAGCTCCTCGTAATGGTGGAGTGACTCCCTCTTAGTGTGTGTACACACTCCTCACAGGCAAAATTAAGTATCCTAGAATTTCCATTCTTCACAATGCTGTCCCTAATTTGTTATGCTCCACTTAGATGAATGCTTTAGTACACGACAAAACATAAACTAGCAAAACAAAGTAGAAAATGACAGCTAAATATCTCTCTGGTGTTTGCTGCTTTCATGCAAGATCCATCTGACATCATGTTGTCTTTTGAATCCTCCTTAGATTTTAGAACATCAAAAGGGATCCAGAAATCTAAGCTGAATTCAAAAGACAACATGAATTAAGGGATACCACTGTTGATGTCAGATGGACCTTGACTGAAAGTAGAGTGTACCAGACAGATATTTACCCATGGGTCTCTTTCTCTCCTTCCTTCCTTTCTTTATTACTCAGAAACTGTGTGTTTAGACATAACTTTTGTTGCAGCATTATCTATAGTAAAACGATTTTTTGAATTAAATGAATATAGGCAACTAGGAGACTAGTTGAATAGAGCATTACATGTGTGCAATGACTTGTTTTGAGGTTGTTAAAAATTAAACTGTATACCTGATGTGGAGGACTAAACATGATACTTTTGTACATAGCTCATATTTGGGATTACCAATATATATGTGATCACAATGAAAGGTATTCCATTAAGCTGATCAGACTTAACATGATCTGGGAAGAGAAAATAAAAAAAGAAAAGAAAAAGTGAATTCAGAATTTTGTACCCAGCTTGGTCCTGATTCCCTGAATGTATAAATTTGTAAAGATTAGAAGGAAATCAGAAACTAATAGTAGAATTTTAACCATGATAGCAGGGTTCTGAATGGTTATCTTCTTTCCCTCCCCTTTATTTTCCTAAAATGGGCATGATGTATATAATTCTAAAAAGAAAACATATCTAAAACAGAAAACATGTAGGCAGTTTTATCTATTTTTTTTTTTATTCTCAAGGAAACAAGAGCCTCCTACAGCGTCTTTCCTAACCTCCCAGCTAGTGAGGAGCCGAGGTGATGCTTGGAGCCCCGGGTTTCATCCACAATGTATAAAACAATAGGAAAAGACAATTAAAAGTAAGACAGAAGAAAATGAAGGGGCTTTTTGCAAAAAAAGGATTCTTGGGAGCAGGGGGAGGGGTGAAAGCAAACCACAAATGTGCTAATGGAACTGCCAAATGTGAGTAAGAGTTGACAGCTCACATCACCTCCCGCTCCAGACTCCTGCTGAGAATTAAGTCAGATTGGAAACAAAGTCCTATTTGGTTACCTTAATCTGTGACAGAGTAGAAAAGGTTCAGGATTTAAGACCCAATTCTTTTATTGGAGGCTTTAAGTGGTAATGGCATAGGGAGGAGCAACACTGCTGCTGCTTCTTGCTCTGTTCTGTCCTCGGCAAATTCGGGAAAGGTGCAAAAAATAGAGAGGGAGAGAGCGCTGAGCGAAACTAGCTAAATTCACATTCTGGCTGAGACAAGATGATGACAGTAAGAGCTAATGATGACCGAGAGGTTACTGTTTAAGGCACTTGCTAAGCCAAGTGTCCTGTGGACTCATTTAACCCGCAGATGACAGCATGAGGTAGGCACTGTTAGCTCATTTTGCAAGTGAAGAGTGAGCGGTGGTCTAAGTACATGGAGTCACTGGCCCCAGATGGCCTGGCTAGCCCATGAGGGAGGTGAAGTGACTGACTGTAGGGCCCAAAGCCTGGACCCCTGAGATGGGCTGCTCTGTTGCAGAGTGGGAAGGCTTCCCAGGGAGTCCTTTTTAGTTGTGAAAACCCATTTTCTTAAAAGACCTCGTGGTTGTGTTTTCAGACCTCTGCTCGTATGTGTGCAACTCTGAGGTTACACATGTGTTTTCTGTGAGGGTAGCTGTTAACTTGTGAAAGGTGGGTCTGAACATGCTACCTAATGCCCAGGTGTCTCCCCTCTTAGGGCCTCGTGGATCTCTTTCCGTGGCAGTGCCCATCCATCCTGGTCAGTGTTTCGAATGGCTGGGTGATAGTCCAGCCTGGATAATGGTTCACAGGTTCCCCACTCAGGTCATGTTCATCATGTGGTAGAATACGTGCACAGCAATGAGGAAGCAAGACAGTTCTGCCTTCTATTCTACTTCTTGGTCAAAAGTGAAACACAACAAACAGAGAAACAACCAAAAAAAGACAGGCGTGGTGCATGCATCCTGACTCACAGCCACCTCCCGTCCGTTGGTGGAGACCCGCATTCCATAGCATTTTCAATGACTGCATTTTGGGAAGTAAGGCACCAGGCTTTCTTTTGATGTGCCTTTGGGCCTACTTGACCCCCAACATTTCCATTCCTAGAAGAGTGGGTGTTAACCCTTTGGGAGGCTTAAGTGTCTTACTTTGAATTCAGTACCATAAGAAAAGTTCAATACTATATGGGTTTAATACTATTTAAGAAATACATCTTCATAACTATGGTACAGATGGCCTGTGGCATGTATCTACATGCGGTGGATGTACATATGCACACATCTGTGTATAGTATTGTGCCAGGGCATTTACATTACATATATATCTCAAATCGCATATCCTGTAATCAATATAGATTAATATGCACATGATTATGTATACTCGAACCTATGCAAAACCTCTTGGGAAGATGCCTTACTTTCTGATCTTTGCGGTGTTGCTTTAATGAAAGACAGAAGACATTTTGAGTGCCCTTTCCCCTTTAAATAGTGTTTAGTCTTTTAACTGCGAGTAAAGAATGTAATAATTCACTTAATTCACACAGGTTAGCAACCTTCTTAAACATTCATTGCAACACGAGGTCCGTTTGTGCCACATAAAACGCACAGGGAGCCCTCTTTCCTTACGGAGCAGAATGTACATCTCGGCATCGCGGGTCCTTTGTGGGAAGACGCTGGTGTACTGGGCTGTCTGATTTAGGCACATGGGAGTTCATAACATGCTTAGGAGATTTTTGCAATGTTTAGCCGAGACCTTGTGAAAGGAGACAAACATGTAAATGAAGTTTATTTCTCAGACCTCTGGGAACCATGAAAGCCGAAGACTCCCTGAACACAGAATAAGCCAGGGCTGTTAATCATGTTTAACAAGTGTTGAGTAATGAACGGAGGCAGGGCATCTGCTGTGACCACTATCTTCTCAGATCTGGGCAGGCAAGCTGATGCCCATCAGCACCTCTGGACATGCTGAAATGGGACTAGCCATCGAATGTTCCTGCTGCTGTCATCAGCCTTGTGATGGTTGAGAATGGTGACATTCACACACACACAGCGATTGAGTCTGGCCGATCTTTTAATGGTTGCACGTCCCTTGACTTTTCCTCCATACTATTTTATTTGCCTATTTTCTTTTTTTCTTTAAATTATTTTATTGGGGGCTCATAGAACTCTTTCACAATCCATACATATATCAACGGTATAAAGCACATTTGTACATTCGTTACCTTCATCATTCTCAAAACATTTGCTCTCCACATAAACCCTTGGCATCAGGTCCTCATTTCTCCCCGTTCCGCCCAGCCCTCGTGAATCCTTGATAATTTATAATTTATTATTGAGTCATATCTTATACTGTCTGAAGTCTCCCTTCGCTGACTTTTCTGTTGTCCACCCCCCAGGGAACAGGTTATATGTAGATCCTTATAATCAGTTCCCCCTCTCTACTCCATCCTTCCTCCACCCTTCCTATATTGCCAGGTCCTGAGGGGATTATCCATCCTGGATTCTCTGAGTTTCCAGTTCCTATTTGTACTAGCGTACATCCTCTGGTCTAGCCAGATTTGTAAGGTAGAATTGGGCTCATGATAGTGGGTGGGGAGGAAGCATTTAGGAACTAGAGGAAAATTGTATGATTCATTGTTGCTACACTGCACCCTGACTGGCTCGTCTCCTCCCCGCAACCCTTCTGTAATGGGATGTCCAGTTGCTTATAGATGGGCTTTGGGTCCCCACGCTGCACTCCCCCTCATTCACAATGATATGATTTTCTTGTTCTTTGATGCCTGATGCTTGATCCCTTTGACGCCTCGTGATCACACAGGCTGGTGTGCTTTTTCCATGTGTGCTTTGTTGCTTCTCAGCTAGATGACTGTTTGTTTACCTTCAAGCCTTTAAGACCCCAGATACTATATCTTTTAATAGCTGGGCACTATCAGCTTTTGTCACCACATTTGCTTATGCACCCATTTGTCTTCAGTGATTATGTTGGGGAGGTGAGCACACAATGATATAATTTTTTGTTCTTTGATGCCTGATATTTGTTCCCTTCAGCACCTCGTCGTCACACAGGCTGGTGTGCTTCCTCCATGTGGGCTTTGTTGTTTCTCAGCTAGATGGCCGCTTTTCTCTTTTGAACCTGTATCTGATTTGTCAACTGGTTGTTGGGAGACAAATGTAAATATTGGTGAACAGCAGGTAGCTCCATCTTAGCCCAATGGCCTACTTCTGTGTGCTAGGACCACAAAATAGCTGTGATTAAAGGGACCCACCTCATTGCTTTACATGTGTACTCAGTATACTCGGTGCTCTATTGTAAGAACTGCAAGCCCAGAGCTCCAACGCCCAGTGCAGCTCTTGCCACCCCTTTCCCACAAATCTTCTTTCCTAGAAGAGATGGAAGTGCGACATATAGATGAATCCCTGTACACTCCTCAACCCCTACCACCAGACTGGGCTAATCCTCCCAAACTCTTGCAAGAAATGCATTTCTCTATTGATAGAATTACCAGTCGAAAAGAAAAAAACATTATTAAAGTAGATTTTCTTCCCTTCTGTTGTTAGCCAACCCAATCATCCCTGAGGAGCTGGGATTTGCTTTTTCACTAACTAGTTTCTTGAATAACTTTTATATTAGTATCTGTAGACTTAGCTTATGATTACTTTTACTGATATAATATTACAGATATATTTGCATCACAACTTATGAGCCGTTACCCTCTACGTGTCTGTTTCTAGACAGTCACACTTATAAATAAAGCAAGCGTAATTTTGCCTGTGTTATTTTCTGCACACAGGTGTGAGGGCGACAGGAAGGTAAGGTTAGAGATGGGTCACTTGCCTGCCACTGCTTTTGCACAGCCACTATACATCTATGTGTGCGTGTGTGTGTGTGCGCGCGTGTGTGTGTACAAATTTAAAATGGATTAAAAATGAAAAGAAATAATAGCATTGGTGACACTGGAAAAATATGAAGTCCCAATTCTTTAATGACTACAAATAAAATTTCCTATGAATGTATATAGTGTTACCAATCCATTTATGTTTATATTGCTTCTGGAGGTTTTTACCTTTTAACCAGAGTTGATTAGTTGCTGTAGAGATTGGATGGTTTTCAAAGATGAAAATATTTACTATCTGGGCTTTTACAGGAATGTTTTATGGGCCTTGTGATAAGGTCAGTCAGAAATGTGATTTTCTGTATCATAGGGCATAGGTATTAAAAAAAACACCAGCTAAATTGCCTTTAAATAATTGCTGCCAATACACAGTGTGTGAGAAAGCAAGTCTACTTCTCTACATCCTCAACTTTTGAAAATTGTTTTTAAAATATCAGTTGACTTTTTCCCCGATCTCATAGGGAATCACGTTATAAACTTGTTTTAATTTTTTGGTTGCCATTTGTTGACTTCCACTGATGTTGACCATGTTTTCATTATGCCTCAACTTGATAACTAGGAACACAAATATCTTAATTTATTTATTATTTAGAATCCACTATATACTAGTGATTATACTGTTAGGCCCCACAGTAACACATTCAGGTCAATACTAACATGATTTCATTTTTCAGATGAAGGAAGTTCATTACCTACATTGACTGCATCTGTGATGCAGGTAGACTTTTTTTTTAATAGAGACCTTTGCATTTCTAGTGCCTGCCTTTCACTGCTAAACATTCTTCTTTACTACAAATGTAGGATACACATGTCAAATCAAATATTAATGAGAGGATAAATACTTTAAGCTGAGTGTGGTGTTTACTCATTCATGTTGTTGGTTTCCCAGCACATCTGAAGGTTTTCACATGTCCAAGGGATGTTCTGAGATCTCTAGACACCATTAAAATGTGCTTCTCATTAATTTAGAAGTCTCCATTGCCTACTAACTTACAGAAGGCTCTGTGACTGCCGGGAACTCAAGTGATGAGTGTTAGTGAGTCAGACATGTTGGCAATCATGAGTTCTCTGTTGTCAAAGTGGGTCTGCAGCTGTAAAAACGCCCTTGCTTTGCCTTCCTGTTCTCACGCAGACTTGCTGAATGGCCTTGACCACATTACTTTACCTGGCCAGGCCCTATTTTCCTCATTATGTGATTATATGGGTCTTAGTGCTGTTGAAGATTACAAAGATTAAAAGAAGTGCCCGCACAGAATCCAACAACAGAATGGCTGAGGATGCCTACTAAACATTTAGATTCTTCGTTTCCCCTGCCTTATTCAATCAGAAGCTCTGGAGTTGGGCCTAGAAATCTTTACTGTGAACACTTTTCCTGATGATCTCTGGATAGACTAATGTCTGAGGACCAGCAAATCATCAAAATTCTAGTGGCTCTCTGTTTTCAAAAACATGAGTAAAGAGTGCCTTTCTTTTGAAGCCAATTAAATATTTCATACAACATGTGGCTAAGCCTATCTTCTTTACATATAATTTGGGTCACTTTTACAGTAATGGTAAGTTCATATTCTTGTGTATTAACAGAAATGACTTCTTTGCCATAACTGATACAGTGTTCTGTTTTTGAAGGCAGATGTCAGACTGTGAACTCTTTTATCTTTGCTATTAAATATGCTCTGATAACATCAGGTCCTTTGAATCGTAGATGCTGTGTTAAATTAAGAAAGCCTTGTAAAATATATTGCTGGCTTTTGGAGCTGATTGTTTGCATTCTTGTTTAAATTTTATTCAGGTCCTTAGCTTGGGAAAGGTTAATAGAGGTCCTTTCGTTCAGGGGTGATAAGCGTAGGGGACTTAATGTTTTCGATCATCTAGAATGTTTCTAAGTCCTAGGCAAGTCTTGAGTTTGGCATGACATGATCACCCTAGTTTGCAAGGACTTCTTACCCTGCCCAGCTTAATCTTCTCCCTCAGCCCATGCCAGAAAGTGATGGAGCAATTGCACAAAGCCCCCAAACTCCAATTTTCCCAAATCGTCTTTTAATTGGGAATTTATATTCTGTGCTTTTCTATTATTTCCTCCTCACACATATCACAGGCCTTATGTGTCATAGATGTTCAATAAATATTTAAACAAAGGAATGACTGAAGGATCAGTTCGTGTGAAGTGATTGAGGTTATATTCTGGTTTGCAAATTTTTGTTATCGATTCAGACAACCACCTACCCAGTTTCGTAATTAATTTGTAAGCAGTTTACAAAAATAATTTACAAGCCACACACACACACTGCTCTCTGCACACAAAATCCCTTGCAGGTCTCAAACTCCATGTCAAAATTTTGACTATCGTAGATATTTCCATTCAATTTCTGGATAGAATATTTAATTCACAAAACATATTCTTATTCAGAAATTAACACAGAGCGCATCCTGTGTGGCGACCCAAAAGGAATTTATATGGAGCATCTTTTTCCTCCTACACTGATACACAACTCATTTGCCATAGTTATTGCGATACATACCTCTATCACAATAATAGAGGTGTGTGTGTGTGTGTGTGTGTGTGTGTGTGTGTGTGAGAGAGAGAGAGAGAGAGAGAGAGCGCGAGCGCGAGAGAGCGCGTGTGTGATCATAGGAGCCCTGGTGGCCAATGACTATACCACCGGTTGCTTACCAAAGGTTGGTGTTTGGCACCTCCCAGTATCTTCATGGGAGTAAGATGTGATGATCCACAACCACGAAGAGGATGGCCTAGAACTCTATATGCATAAGGCTGTTTTCCTCTTTCCACGAGGTCACTGTCAGCCCAGAACTGACTCCAGGGCACACAACAACACGAACAAGTGTATAATTTAGTGTGTACTAGTTCAGCATTATTTTACATGTATGCTTCAGTGGCATTCATTCCATTACTCCTGTCTGCACACTCCTACTGCAGTCAAACCTTTAGCTCTGCTGCTGAGAGAACTCTTAAGTTTTGAGCTACTCACATTCTCTTGATTTAAATACGGGGAGCTTTCTATCATACAGGCCTGGCGGCCCAATGGATTAAGCATTGGGCTGCTAGCTGCAAGGTTGGTGGTTCAAATCTAGCAACTGCTTCTCAGGAGAAAAATGAGACCTTCTCTTCTCATATGTATGCATACCCTTGGAAGCTTTCCAAGAGCAGATGGAACCTGTCCTGCAGGGTCCCTATGAGTCAGAATTGACTCACTAACTGTAGGCTTGGTTTCCATTCCACTGCTTTTGGTTTCCTCAGTGTTTCTCTCTCTCCTTTCTTCCCACCCATCCTATCTAACCCCCTCTCGAGTGATCGACTCACTTGCACAGCTTCTAAATGTGTCAGCTTAACTCCTTGTTGGCTTCCCTTCTGCTGAGTAGATTCCCCCTCTTGTCAGTGCTCCAAGTGTTCTCTTGAGGGCTGGGGAACCATGTGCCGCGTGTCCTCGCTTCTTCCCTCCTTTCCTTCTCATTATCAGCACAGGTTAGAGGGAAGTCTAGGGGTGAATCTCCGCTCAGCGCCTCTGGGGGTCTTCTTGGCTTCTCTCCACCAGAGTCTGCCTAAGATCGAGTTTCAGTTGTCTCCTGGCTGTGACAAATCAGGGCCTCGCCCCTGGCCAGTGCCCAGTCAGCGGCACCCACAGGTGATGAGCACCCAGTACAATTGTAATGATCCCGGGGAAGACCAAGAAAGCTACATTGAGAAAGAGATTGATAACAGGCCACAGTAGACATAAAATTTTAATTTTGGCAAATAGAAGAAAGATGGAGAGTTGGAGTCTCTTGGGCCCCAAAATGTGAAACCAGTCTTACTTTTTTGTCCTCATACGATATCAAGAGAAGTACTTATTAATAAGTTATAAAGCGTGTAAGCGAGTTCATGCCTGTCACACTCTCTCCTTAGTATTCTTATGAAACAAATGATAATAAATTCCCCACACATTATTTCTAAAAGCATCGCAGGCTAAAATTCTAAAGGTGAAGATAATGCACATGCAAAAAAAGGAAACTCCCCTGGACAAGAGAAAATGCTAATACGGGTGGCAGATATCAGACCGCCTTCGTGAAGCATACAGGTTTTCGAATGACTACTAGGCAGTAAAGTACCTTTCACAGGCGTCAGCTGGCTCTTCCCTGAAGGGAGAAGTCGGATTCATACCTCTCTGGGTATTGTTTGCACTGGGGATTTCAGCACGTCAGGTGGATACAGCTCAACTATATTTATGGTGGGACGTTTATGTCTTTTGTAATGTGAGGCTTGTTGAAAGCGTTTTCTCTTGGTATCCACCATCTGGTGCGTTTTGTGTGTGTGACCTAATCTGAAGCAGGAGTTTATGTTTTTCCCTTGCCAATCACAAACTAGACAAACAGCCTCCTTGTCATTTGCATTATGTTGGAAATAAACAGAATTCAGCAGAAAGACACAATCCAGAAAGATCAGCCAATACAGCTCCAGTAGGTCCAGAAATACACTATCCGTAGTAATTAGTAGCGGCTGCATGAACCCTACGATGCTTGGCAGTTCTGCAGTGTTTCTGTAAATGGCTTTGTTCCCTGGGACTCTGCACTCTCCTAATATAGTAGCAGGGTTATTGTCCTTCGGACACATTAAGTGGATTATTTGCTTAGCAGGGGAAAGAAGGTCATGGAAAATAATCATGTGTCATTTTCCCCCCTGCAGAAAATGCCACCTTCTTTGTTAATTTCCAAATCGAAATAAGCATAGCTCTGCTTTATAACAGGAGGCAAAAAATGTCTTGCTGAATAGATTGGAGCGAGCCAATTGATCAGATTTAAGAACGAGTTTAAAAATTTTCCAAATGTGAAGAATATTGGCATCAGTGTTGTGTAATTCTAGGTGCTTTGGAATGTAGGCCGCCACACAGTGATGCATGGCGGAACACATTTTTATGTAGGTGCATAGGTAAGTAAAAAAGTATTTCAACTAGGATTCCAGTTCTCACAAGCACAGGTCTAGTGAAAAGATAATGTATTTAGACATGTGCTCTTTGGTCAATGGATAGCTGCAGAAAAGTCCTATCAGTAATGATATATTTAGTCTCCTTAGGGTCTCTTCAAAGAAAGGTCCAATCAAAATAGAGCCCTCAGAGTGGGTCTGTTGCGCTAGTTAAAGTCAAGGCAGAGCGGTCAGCTCAGAAGGCTGTGTGGTGGCTGTTCTTTGGGACACAAAGCAGGGAGTCTTGACAAGCTTTTTCTCAATGGACACAGGACAATATCCCCAGCTTATTGGGAATAAATTTTAAGTAAATTGGAGTCTGCACTGGAGATAAAAGAGGCCAAGAAAGTGGCACAAAGGATTTACTTTTTCCCATTATGACAAGACAGCTGCTTATTCTACAGAGTAGCAAAATCTGTATTATGAGTGTTTTCACATGTTTACCTCATCCCCCTATGATCTTGCCCCTTCAACTTTGTTTTTGTTCTCAAAGCTCAAAAGAAAAAAAAAACTTTAAGGAACATGATTTGAGTCCCTTGAGTATGTAAAACTTCCCTTTGATGTGGTATAAAATCAAATGTACAAATAAAAATTTATTTTTATAAATATGAATTTATACCACTATCCCACATTGGTAAAGCATTTTATTTTGTAATCACATGTATAAATGTTAAATTCTATATTTCATTTGATACCACTACCAATCAAAGAAGGCATAAATTTTGGGGAAGGGCTAGCGAGATGGACATACCACCTTGAGAACTATGTAGCCCTGCATAGAGAATCTGTGCAGATGTAATAGCTTCATGTTTTGATATGTTTATTCAATACAGGTTTCTGCCATAGTTTGTCAGGAGACACCAGTCCCTTGAGAAGGAAATCATGCTTGGTCCAGTTCAGGGTAAGAGAAAAAGAGGAAGGTCCTTAGCAAGATGGGTCAACACCGTGGGTGCAACAAAGGGCTCAAACACAGGAAAACTTTTGAGGATGGCACGGGACAGGGCAGTGTTAACTTCTAATGTGCACAGGGCCTCTGTGGGCGGGACAGACGTGACGGCATCCAGCAACCGCAACATGAACCCAACTGCAGTCATGCTGCTTGTCTTACGATCATAGCTTTTGTCTTAGCGTAGCATCCAACATAGTACATGGATTATGATGCACTAGGTTGATACTCCCTTATTTCCTCTCACTGTTTCTTCTCTCACACTGACCTTGGACACGCTATTAAGTTTTCTAGTTTCTTCAATGTCCCAGAACCATTCTGTGAGATGAAGCTTGATGTAATTTGGGAAAAACCAAATCTTCAAATGTGCTGCCTTATTCATGATCATCCATTGTGTCTTGACGATAAACCTCAAGGCTCAGCAGTTCTATACCATCAGCTGCTCATGGGAGAAATATGAGGCTTTGTATTCCCATAAAGAGTTAGAGTCCCATGAGGTGAGTGGGGAGCCAATAGCAATGAGGACAGAGGACCACTAAGGAATCTAAAACTGATGGCGAGGAGATTGGAGCTTTTTCTGGTAATGTTCAGTCAATCAAATTATATCTGATAAGAGGTGAACGATGGAAAAACGTGACAGTGGGGCAGGAGGAAATAAAGAAAAGAAAGAGAAAAGAAAGTAAGAAAAATATAGGAATATATACAAGTGGGTTACCCCCCACCCCCCAAAAAAAACCCCAAAACCTTGGAGCTTTCATAGCACACATTTTTGCTGCTAGGCAAGCATTGAGCAACTCACTCCAGGTTAGTGCACCCAGTGGCATTGCCTGGGAAGGTTCTCTCTGGTCACAGTGAACTGCTTTGTTTCTCTGGTCACAGTGAACTTTTTTGTAAAAACAATTCACTCACACCCCATTTTTTTTGTGATAGTTGATTTCAGAGAACAGTATGTGCTTGTGAAATTTTGTTTCCTGCTCAGTAAAAATGCCACAGACACTGTTGTGAAGTTGAACATAACTCATAAGGACAGTGCTATAGGAAAAACCCAAGTATATGGGTAGTTGTTTCATTTCAAAAAAGGTGAGATGTCAATTGATGACAAATCTCATTCTGAATGACTGTCAACTTCCCAAACTGATGAAAATGTCAACTCGTAGTGCATTTGGAGGTCACTCCACCAGGTCAGACTGTTAATCAAGCTTTCTATTTAGAGTTTCCGAAACGATTGCTTAACAGTGTGTGACAAAAAAGGCCTGATTTGTGGCAAACAGGACTGGTTTGCTACCATGACAATGCACCTGCTCATGCAGCCCTCTCAGTGCACCACTTTTTGGGCAAAATCACCATGCTCCTCTTGCCCCACACATCTTATTCACCTCACCTTGCTCTGTGAGACTACTTTTTGTTTCCATGCATGAAGGGGGACATGAAAGGAGAGTGAATTGAAGATGTTGAAGAGGTGAAGAAAAAACGAGGGAGGTGCTGTCAGCTGTCAAACAGATGAGTTTGAAAAAGTTTTAAAGAAGGGAATAACAGATTTGACAAATGTATTAAGTGTAATGGAGAGTACTTTGAGGTTATGAGGTTGTTTCATAAAAAATTTAAATACATAGCTTTGGGGGAAAATTCAGCTTTTGAGCGGTACATCCTTGTATATAGATATGTATAAATGTAAATATATAAATATAGGTTTGTATATATGTGCTTGTGTGTGTGTGTGTGTGTAGAGAGAGAGAGAGAAGTAGATGGACTTTAGGCCTTTACTTAAATCTTACCTCAGTACAAGAATGGTTGCTTCTAATAATGTGGCTTTATACGATACTCACCCTGCTGACATGGATCGCTGAAGACAAAACGGGTTCTTCGGCAAATGTGGTTAATAAACTGATGGTGCCGGGCTTTTAAAAGATATAATGTCCGAGTTCTTACATGCTTTTAGTTAAACAAACAGCCATCTAGCAGGGAAACATAAAAGCCCACATGGAAGACCACCAGCATGTGTGATAATGAGGTGTCCACATGAAAAGGTATCAGAAGTTCAAACACAAGCAACCAAAGCTACAGAAAGGGGCATGGATATAGTGAAGACCCAAAAGCCACTGTAAGGTAACTGGACAATCCTTCTCTGAAGGACCACACCAAAGGGATGATAAATCCAGGGTGCAATATAGCACTGATGAAACATGTACCTATCCTCTAGTTCTTCAATATTCCTTACTATTATGGTTTTATTTATTTTACCTCATTCATCATGTTACACTTGTATATATTCATTTGTATGATTAAGCTCATTTGACACAGGGAACCCAAGATAGATAGCCCCTCAGAAACAGGAGCAGGAGTAATAATTCCCTGAGGGTACTGCTATTGCTGAGGGGGAGGGTGGCAAGGGGGTGGGGAGGCTGATGACATTGATGATTGTGGTGTGTGAATGGCTATTTTGGATGGTGTAAGATAAGGCTAAATAAGTAAGAAAGGAAGGAAGGAAGTACATGCATGCATGCATATATACATACATACATACATACATACATACATACATACGGGTTCCTGCTGGCTTGAGTGGAGGAGGGAGGGGAAAGGAGGAGCTGATATCAAGGAGTTCAAGTAGAAAGAAAATGTTTTTAAAACTATTTGTGGTAACAATTGACAATAATACTTGGTGTGATTGAACCATGAAATGATCTAATAGCTATAAGAGCTCCCAATACGATTTTTTCAGAAGTGATGACAAAAGAATGAGCTTCAGAGATGCAGCAGCTGTTGGACAGGCCTGACTATTGGAGACAGAGGGTATTCAAGGGTGTTAGCTGTGCATTACCTGTTTTTAAAAATTATTTCTTTTAAAAATAAAAATAAAGAGTTACAGTCTCAGACATAAACTCCATCAGCCTGTAGGGCTGCTATGAGTCGGAATCAACTCAAGGGCGGTGAGTTTGGGTTGGTTTGGGGTATGACTTCATATCCAGAAAAGGGAGTTCCTATTTTATATAACATTTTTTAAAACTGATTTTCAGGTCATGAATCCCTTCCCTACTTACTAGTTTTCCAGGAAAATTGCCGTGTCTTTCTCTTCTCGCACAACCTTAAAATAAATCAAGGGTATACTTTTCATCCTGCAATATTGGGAATCAAACTCCGCTTTTAAATCTAATTTATGAAAAGTACCCAGTACTGATTTTTAGTAGTCAACTATCATGGATTATCTGCTTATGATAAATTTTTTTTGCAAAGTAAACAACAAATGATCACAGACACATTAACAGTGCTAAGTATATTACACAATTTGATCTTCTGCTAATTTAAATGACACAAATTCATCTCATGCTGTACTTTTATCCAGGACAAAGCCTTGTCAGAATCTATAATTGCTGGTGGGAATGAAATTATGCTGACTCAGTCTTCCAAATGAAAATGCCTAGTGAAACCAGTGGGGTCTGCCTTCCTTTCTCCCTGTTAGATGCATGTCTGCCTTCTCTTCAGCACTCTGCAGAACTCCAGAGAGCTTGACAATTAGGCACAAACTACCTGCCATCTTGTACCATCTGGAGAACGAGTCATTTATTCCTATTATCTGTTCAGGGGCCAATGGTTGCACCTAAATCAGGCCAAAATGCCTGAGATCTACTAGGCTGCCCCCTCCAGATGCAGCCACTTAGCACCAGCACCCACCCTGTGGTCACTTCTCCTAATGCGACTTGTAGCATTGTGCATTCAGCTAAGCAATGGCAGAGTATTAGTATTCTGAATTCTACGTTGGGTTTCTTTTTGCTTAAAGTTGCATTTCTTGTCGGAATTATTAGGCATTCAGATGGCATTTTGTTGTTGTTGTTCAGGGCCTGTTTTGCTCACTGTTTCCATTATTTGAAATTGGATTTAGAAGCTTGTTTGTCTATAATGCCCTATAAGCTCTTCAGCAGATGGGCTGTGTTTCTGTTTGTGTCTGGAAAATATTCCTCATGCTCCTTCAAAGCTGCATTCAGGAATAAATGTAAAGAAGTTTGCTGTTGAAAAGATGTGCTTAGCCTGTGCTTATGAATCACATTAGTGTGAAAAATGGAGGTTTTGTGTTATGTCTTGATGATAGTCCATTAATCTCTTATTTACTTTTAATAACATTTCCCTGTACAGAGAATGACTTCACTAACTTTAAGAGAACGTGCTAAGCATGAGTAAATTATATGTACGTTATTGAGATCTTAGTTGGTGGTTGTTGCAAGATTAATTAGCAAAAACAGCTTCTTCAAGGGAGGGATAACTACAAAGGTAGTTTCTCCTTAACATCCAGAATTCAAGGCTACAAATGAACTGCGGCTTCACCCTGGTGGAACAGGTCGTAGCTGCCAAACTCAAGGTCGTCATTTGAACCTTCCCATAGGGCCACTGTGAGTCACAATCAACGGCAGCAGTGGATTTGCTTCCTTTTGGTTTGGTATCAGTTAAAACTAATCTTTCAGTATGGCACAGTGTATCCTCGCCAGTTTTGATATACCGAATTATGTAAATATTTAATTTTATGAGAATTTGAAAACTAAACATTTGTCTACAATTCAGAGTACTGAGGCTCATGATTTATTTTTAAATCTTTGACTTGTGCATGAGTCACTCTCATCATTAATCTTAATAAGAATTCTGTGGTGAAGATACAATCAGCTCATGGGTTTTATAAAGAAGGAAACCAAGTCTCAAAGATACGCAGGGAACCTGCAGAAGTGACCAGACTCTGACCTCACAGCACTCAGAGATCAACCCCAGAGAGTCGGAATCCAGGCTGTAGATAATTGCCCTTATCCTCTTTGAGGGGATACCACCCCCCCCCCGCAAAAACAAACAAACAAAAACAATGAATTTTTTACTAACCTGTGTATTTAAAAATTTTTTTTTCTTTTACAAAACAACCTTATCACCTTCAAAGTACATTCTATTATACTTAATACATTTGCCAAATCTGCGATTCCATTCTTGGAAACATTTTTCAAACTCATCTGTTTGGATGGCTGACAGCACCTCCCTCATTTTTCTTCACCTCTTCCATGTCGTCCTATCGCTGTCCTTTCATGCCCCTCTTCATTCACAGAAACAAAAAGAAGTTGAATGGAGCAATGTCAGGTGAGTAAGGTACAGGGGGCATGAGGGGCATGCTGTTTTTAGTCCAAAAATTGGCACACTGAGATTGCTGCGTGAGCAGGTGCGTTGTCCTGGTCGCAAAACCCTGCTCCCATCAGTCTCCAAATCAGACCTTTTTTGTGGCACACTGTAAGCCATCTTTTTAGAACCTCTAAATAGAAAGCTTGATTAACAGTCTGACCTGGTGGAATGAACTCCAAATGCTTTGTCCCACTCACAGCAAAAAAAGAAGCATCATCCTGATCTTTGATTTCACTTGATGAGCTTTTTGGGGGGCGAGGTGACAATGACATCTTCCTTTGGCTTGCTTGATATTTGCTTTCAGATGCATCAGAATCACACCCATCTCATCACCAGTAATGCCCTTGGGGGGAAAGTCAGACTTGCTTCAGAGCTGTTCTTTCAAAGCACAGCATGTTTCCACTAGACGCTCTTTTTCCTGCTCAGTCAGAACCTGAGACACACATTTTGCAGTGACCGTGCTCATTCCCGATTCTTCTGTTAAAATTTACTGAACTGAACTGCAAGATAGACCAGACACCTTCCCCATCTCTTCAATGGTCCATCATCAGTCTTTAAGCACAAGTACACAGATTTTGTCAACAATTTTGTCCCTTTGGGAAGGTGGTGGATGTCCAGAATTAGGTTTGTCATCAATTGACATTTCACCTTTTTTTGAACAGAGAAAACCACTCGTATACTTGAGTTTTTCCCATGGCACTGTCCTTGTAAGCCATGTTCAACATCAGAACAGTTTCTGTGGCATGCTTCCAGAACAGGAAACAAAATTTCACAGCTCCATGCTGTTCTGTTAAAGTGGCCATCACAATAAACGAGGTTTGAGCGAAACTGCTTTTATGGAAAAAAAAAAACACTGTGACCAGAGAGAACCTTCCCAGGTGATGCCACTGAGTGCAGTAACTCAGGCAGAATTGCTGGATGCTCACCTAGCAGGATAAAATGCGTACTACAAAAGCTCTGTCCAGCTGTTTGTTTTTTCTGCTTTTGGTGGGGCCCCATTGTATGATATATGGCTTCTCACTATCATCTGCTAAAGAATATACATTATTTTCTCTATGATAAATGACTTGTCTAAATTCTCCCTGGAAGGTAATTTTGGATCACAAAATGAAGAAGAAAAAAGAAAGAAGAGGATGAGGGGGGGGAGCAGAAGAGGAAAAGGAGTAGGAAGATGAGGAAAAAAGAGAAGTCCATCCCTCAATAATAGGAACGAATCTTTCTTTGGAAGGCAGATGCCAGAATACAACTGAATCACTAGTAAAATCATATTTTCTCGGATATGTTTAGTATCTATTATACCAATAGTTCTTGTTTGTGTTCTTAGTTGCCCTCAGGTGGTTCCATCTCACTGAGCCCCTATGTCCAACAGAATGAAACACTGCTGGGCCCTGCACCATCCTCTCAACTGCTGTGTTTGAGCCTATGGTTGCAGCCATGGAGTCAATTCACCTTTTTTCACTACCTCTCTACCAAGCTTGATATTCATTTCCAGGGACTGATCTCTGCTCTTAATGTGTCCAAACGTCTTGAGAAACACCAAGTTGAAAAGGAAACTGCATATTTTCCTAAATCACTTCCCTTAGTTTCCTATTGTCAGTAACTCTTCATGTTAACTCTCTCAATCTTTTTCTCTGGACATCTATTTTCATCCTCCACGGTCTTTTCTCTAGCTGTTTCCCTTTCTCATTTTTCTGTCATCTCTTTTTAAATAGCCTCAGATCTCAATCTTCCCATGCATTTGTTTTTGACTGTCATTTCTTGCCTCATTTGGAGTTTTACATGTGATAGACTTTGGGAGTCAGTAGCAATATTGTCTGTTAGTTAGTGACCTCACTGGTTGTTCTAGGGAATACACAGTAGGCAGAGTGGAACAAGATTGGTAGGAGGCTATCTCAGCAAGAAATTTATTTGATACTAAGTATGCAGGACTATGTCTGGAAACCAAGTTTACTCCCACTTGTCAGCTCAAGTGTCCATTGAGGACAAGCATTGAGCCATGACAGCATGTCTAGAAAATGTAGTGATCTTGAACAGTTAAGGCCAGCCTGATACCTGCACAGCTTACCCAGAGTAAGTGTTTACAGCATATATGTGCTTGTATATGAACATATAGGTATGTATACATATGCCTATGTCCATACATACATATGCATCTAGATGTACATATTTTTTAGTGTTTCCATTAAAAAATGAAAAGCCTCACTGCCATTGATTCTGACTCAATGGAATTCAGTATGACAAGAGCAGGACTTCCCCTGTGTGTGTTTCCAAGACTGTACATCTTTAAGGAAGTAGAAAGCCTCATCTTTCTTCCATGTATTGACCCATGGTTTGGAACTGCTGATGTACACGTCCTGACTATAGACAAAGTACAAAGAATAAAGGTAGATTCTTTATTCAGTGTGTAAGTAATACTTGAAAACTGAAATATGACTTTCACTTAGTTGCTTCTGCAGGTCCCAGAAGTAATTGAGCCAAACATTGCTCCTCATTATGGCTCCATAACTCATGAAAAGGGAAAAAATGCAGATATTTTATTAAATGTGTATGCTTATGTTTATTTATATCTGAAGACATACATGTGTAGAAGAAGATAAGTCAAATGGATTGCTACAAAATCATAAAGCCTTATTAAAAATATCATATCTGATGCTATTGTTTATCAACATGTTCTCCATCTAGGACCATACAAGGGGCCACAGACAGTTCATGGGAAAAAATGGAATTGAACGATCATAACGTTTTTTCCAGGAATTTTTGTTGTTCCCATATATACGTCTGAAGGCAGTGTTTCCATCTCTGTACCCTTCCTCAAAGAATTCTGTGCTCTTTGATGCGAAACAGAGGTTTGTGTATTGTGTTTGGTTTAAATGTTTTTTGAGTTTCAGAAACAAGATAAGACCAAAAGAGCAAGATTAGGACTGGGGGTGAATTTACTTAATTTACTGAAATCTCAACAAACTTCTCATAGCACAGCCTTTTCTCCTCTTGGAAAATGAGCAGATGGGTGGTTGTGATAGAAAACAATTAGTGTGTGCAACTTCCCTGGCCTTTTGTCACCAGATGCAGTTTTCAATTTTCTTACAAGTTCTTCATACAAAGCTTCTGTAATCTCTCTGTGTCCTTAGAGAAAAGCCATCAAGATGATCCTTTTGGAATCCTCAAAAACTGTCAAATAACCTCTTGAGTGGGCTTTTCTACCTTGAATTTACTGACTCAACAGATACCCTCAGGAGACATTGTTGTGATTAGACATGATTTTGGAATGCATCCTAAAGAGATTAAGATAAGTGTACCTAGAGACCTGGTTTGAAGCCATTCACTGGCCATAGGGACCTGTTTAAACTTGTTTCGTTTGAAATAAATGCACGCACACATGAACTAGAATCCTAGCAGCAATCCTTTCTAATTTACTCGTGTGTGTGTGTGTGTGTGTGTGTACAGTATGGATATACATGTTGTACTTGAGTGTTACCTAAACCTTGGACTTACTTCTTGCTCAAAAGTTACACGTGTCCTCCTTAGTAAACATCTGCTCTAGATCAATCTCAAGTGCTTCAAAAAGATTTACTTGTACAGTTTCCTTTAACATCCTTTCAAGTAAACTGATTTATAGGAAACTTGGCGGTAACAGCCCTCTGGGCTTCTTTGTTGTTCTTCGTCAACTTTGAAGTGGCTCCAACTCATGTACAGAATGTTGCCCCATCATGTACCATCTTCATGATTCCTAGTACACTTAAATCCATTGTTCAGTCGACTGGCTATTTTGAATGTCTTCCAACCTAGGGTGGCTCATCTTCTAGCATTATATTAAATAATATTCATGGCTAATTTTCATAAGTAGGTATTAAGGATTTTACCTCTAGTCTGTCTAGTCTGGAAACTCTATGAAACCTGTCTGCTTATGTGACCCTGCTGGTATTTCAAAATACCAGTACAGATCTTCCAGCACTATACCAACATAAAAGGCATGGCAGTTCAACAGACAGACGGCTACAGATATCTTTAAATGGTAAGACTCCTCATCGTTGATTGTTTCATGGATTTAGTAACTAAGGAACAGGATGGTTACATGAATAGATGTAGAAACAGAAAAATCATATTCTGGTCCTCAATCCATAAATATTAATAAAATGTTACAATTCCATAAGCAATTCTTTACCAGTAACAGGTCTCCCTTGGTTATAAGCAAGGAGAAGTAGCTTTTCATTAACTAAAGCAAAAAAATATTTTGGGGAACTTGGATTGTTCTCTGACTTGAAAGAAGGGAATAGGATCACGTGGTTTTAGAATGAGCAGGAAGAAGGATTTATTGGGGTTACAAATACTGTTCTTGTTAGGTGCCTCAAGTTGGCATTGATTGCAAATGACCGTTGTGTCACAGAGTGAAGCAGTGCCTGGTCTCGCACCCTCGTTGCTGTGTCTGAAGCCATTGTTTCACTCACTGTGTCAGTCTAGCTCCTTGGCAGTTTGCCTCCTTTTTTATCTGATCCTGTCTTTCCAAGCACGATGCCTTTCCGCAGGTCTGGGCTCTCCTGATGACATGTCCAAACTACCTGGGATGATGTTGGCTATCTTTGTTTCTAAGCAACATTTGGTTATACTTCTTCCTGGCTGTCTATTTCATTCTTCTGGTAGTCTATGGTATAGTCAGTATTTTCCAACACCATGATTCAAACACATTAATTCTTCTTTGGTCTTCCAGACTAATTTCCAGCTTTCAGATGCATATAAGACAATTGAGTACATCATGTCTTGGATCAGATACGCTTTAGTCACCAAAGTGTATTCCTTGCTTTAAGCTTTTAAATATTTTTAAAGATTCTCTCTCTCACTCTCTCTGTCTCTCTCTCTCTCTCAATAGAAAATGCCCAGTGCACTGTTTCATTCATTTCTTGACTATGGCTTCCATGGGTGTTGATTGTGGATCTTGGTAAAATGAAATCCTCCACAAGTTGAATACTCCCTCATTTTCTCCAATGTTGCTTGATGGTCCAGTTATGAAGGTTTCTATTTTTCCTCTTCTTTTTGTTAGTAATTCATAATGAAGAATGATATGATAGACTTTGATCTGCATCAACAAGTGATATAAAATTACAGATGAAACCAAACCAAAACAGAACAACTCAGTGCAATGGAGTAGATTTCAACTCATAGCAACCTGTATAGGATTTCCAAGGCTGTGAATCTCCATGGAAGCAGATACTCTCACCTTTCTCTGGTGGCAGAGTTGATGGGTGTGACCATTTTATTTCTATTTATTTCCCATTATTGTGTTACTCTGATCAATGTTCTTATATCAGGGAAAGTGTATCCAATTAGGTGAACCTAGGAAAAATGCTCTGGTATATCTTCACAGATGCCATCATTTAAAAAAACCAAACTCGCTGCCATTGGGTCATTTGTGACACATATTGGCCCTAGAGGACAGAGCAGAACTGCCACTGTGGGTCGGAGACTAAATGTTCATAGGAGTAGAAAGCTTCATCTTTCTCCTGCAGAGCAGCTGGTGGTTTCAAACTGCTGCTACTGTGTTTATCAGGACAACGCGTAGCCCACTCCACCCCAGAGCCCAATAAGGAAGAAGATTTGGGGGTGTTGTTATCCAAAAGTCATGGACGGTGGTGGTTAGGGAACGGCAGCAATAACAAAAGGATACTGTCTAATTTCTCATCCTTCTCTGGGATTTGGCTCCTCCACCACTCTGACCACACTTTGAGATGAAAGTGCATATTGAGATTGATCCTTACATGAAAATGATTCACTTGATCCACAAAACATACAGTAAAAGCAAACAATAAAGAAAGGAAGCTAATAAAAGGGAATTGATTTATTTGAAATGTCGTGTGTCTCTTTCACTTTCCTCCATGTAGCAGGACAGGATTGGTGGCAACCTTGGCTCCAGCAGTCTGCAGGGCCGACAATAATAGATTTCAGTAATGCCTCTTTTGATTGTATTTTCTCTGAAGAAAAAGATGAAACTGGGTTTTGCATATAAGATTTCTTTTAAGATGGGAAACTTCTTAGTGGAATGTGGTCTTCATGGAATAAAATGGGATTTTCTTTACAGTGTCTACTGTCCTGTCCTGATCAACTTTCCTCAATTTATATATGTGCCTTATGCATGTGATATCTTAGTGAACCACCGTGCACCTATGTCTATTGTTGGACCTAGCACATTTGGAACACTGGGCGATGTGCAATAATGATATTGATTTTTAAGGATTTTTTAAACATTTTATTAGGGGCTCATACAACTCTTATCACAATCCATACATATACATACATCAATTATATAAAGCACATCTGTACATTCTTTGCCCTAATCATTTTCTTTTTTTCTCCTTTTTTATATTTTTATATTTTATTAGGGGCTCATACAACTCTTATCACAATCCATCCATATACATACATCAATTGTATAAAGCACATCTGCACATTCCCTGCCCCAATCATTCTCAAAGCATTTGCTCTCCACTTGAGCCCTTTGCATCAGGTCCTCTTTTTTTCCCCCTCCCTCCCCACTCCCCCCTTCCTCGTGTGCCCTTGGTAATTTATGCATTGTTATTTTGTCATATCTTGCCCTATCCGGAGTCTCCCTTCCTCCCCTTCTCTGCCGTCCATCTCCCAGAGAGGAGGTCACATGTGGATCCTTGTAATCAGTTCCCCCTTTCCAACCCACTCACCCTCTACTCTCCCAATATCGCCGCTCACACCCTTGGTCCTGAAGGTATCATCCACCCTGGATTCCCTGTGCCTCCAGCTCCCATATGTACCAGTGTATAACCTCTGCCCTATCCAGCCCTGCAAGGTAGAATTCGGATTTTTAAGGATGTAACAACATAGTCTTGGATTTTGTTATGATAATGATGACTACAAAAATCTAATAATATCTAAGCTCTTATCTTGCACTAAATACTACTTTTGAGATTTTTGTCATGGTTACCTTATGTAAATCCCACCACGTCACACGTCTGGAGTTGTTGATTTTCCTAGCCACGGTGCTGAGGACACAGTGAAATGGAGACTTGGAAAGGCAAAGGTCCTCATCTACAGGTGCAGACAATGAACCTCAGTCCACCTCAGGGTTTTTCTACCTTAACATGTTTAGTCTTGACATCTTCGTTTTGGCGGCCCATTCTAGATGCTGTAGGATGTGAACCAGCATCCCTAGTCTCTACCCACTAGAGACCTGTAGCACGCTCCTGGTGTTGGTCAATACCATGTGTCTAATTGGCTAATCCAAGATCCCCAGGGGGTTGACAGACACTACATGCCACCCTCCCTCCTGGGATCTCACATGAGCAGCCAGTCAGTTGGAAGAAGAGTTTCCTTGTGGGTATAACTTCCGTCTAATATATAAATGGGCGTTTTGGCAGAGCGTGTTCCAGCTCTCTCCTCTCTTGATCCTGCACTCACCTTGTCTGACTTCTTGTTCTTGGAATGTGACAAACCTTCAGCCTGTTGCTAATCTGCTGAGTTTGGATCTACTAGCACCCCAAACTCTCTGAACCAGTAGCCTGCCACTGAGCAGGACCTGCTGCCAGCCCCCTACTTGTGTGACTCATTTCCTCGATGTAAAGACCTATATTCCCCTGCATTAGAGAATCGAGGGGGATGAAGTACCCTCGACTGAGAACCCCTGGCCCAGCTAATTTGAGAAGAAAAGAAATATATTGCAGGATCTCTGCTGCTGCCGCTGCTGCCTCTGAAGCTGCATGTCTTCAGTCACGAGCATTCAGAAGCTGCTTCCTCCGGGTCCCCTGCCTCCCACTGCTTTCTGAATCAGTCAGAGGCAAGGCATGTGTGATAGAACTGCGCCCTTGCTGCCCGGGGCCCTGCGAAAGTAAGTTCCTTCTGCCTTAGTGAGTGGGGACTCATAATATTGGAAATTCCTCATTTCGGCTTTTCTTATAGGGAATATAACGCATGGCGCCTGCCTGCAAGAAACCAGGAAGCTCACTGAGGGCAACAGCTCCTTCTGTAAACACTCCAATAAGGTGGCTCTGTCCTGTGCTCTGGGGATCTGGAACCAGGCACGGTCCCAAGCCTGGTGCAGCTTTGGCTGTTATTGCTATGAGTTATCATCCATTTAGATCCAGTTCATGTGGAGCCCATTGACAACAGACCCAAACATTGCCAACTCCAGCAACATCTTCTTGGCTACTGTGAAGTTTGAGTCTGTGGGTTCTGCCCATTGGTAGTGCCTTGCAGCTGAAGAAGCTCATCTTCAGCACTACAGACACTTTTTTGACTTGATCCATAGGGCTTTTATTGGACAATTTTTGCAAGTAGATTTCCAACTCTTTCTTTTTTTATTAGTTGGTATTTGTTCCATGTATCCTATCATTCCATATTTCAAACATACCAAGTAGAATTGCCCAATTGCTTCCACCATCAGTTTCCAAACAATTTTTCCAGATGGACTTCTCTCACTTTTTATTCTTAGTGGGGAACCTCTGCTGAAAACTGTCCACTATGGGTGACCTTTCTAATATTTGAAATACTGGCTTTGTAACTTCTAATGTCACAGTGACGTGCATGTCAGCTAAGGTCCACAGACAGACAGGTGATGCAGAGTGTCAGCAGAGGCATATATAATTACAATACAAGAACTGATTTAGAAATCCACTGGAAGTGTATCTGATCATGCTCGGGTCGGAAAGAAGGTCTTGGGTATTGTCACAGCCTAAAACCGCCACCAGAACATATTTGGCGGCCCAAAATGAGCAACCGTAAATGGTTTTTAAAGGTCAGTTTAAAAGGCATTTCCCCACTTCTTAACTAATACATAGCCTCAATATTCCTAGGCTTCAGATGTGCGAACTTGAATCCTTCTCATTGTGTCGACAGTCTTGTTGATTCCTGAGTTGTCAGTGACGCCATTCTCACAGGTTTCCTTGATGCTGCCAATGGAGCGCTGAGCTAGGTATAAACCTTCCTCTTTTGAGGGAAGTAAACAACAAAACTTAGACATGTGTCGGTGTCAAAGAGAAATTAGGAACTTGATGAGCATCTTCCTCTTTAAGATCATCAAAACAGGTGTTTCTCTTAGGGCATATAATTTTTTTAATGGAAGCTTTAGGCTATTGGAAGATATTTGTGATTTACTCTGATTGCTAGCATACATACTCACAAGGGGCTTTCCAAAAGTTCATGGGGAAAGTGAATTAAAAGATAATAGAATCTGTCCATAAACTTTTTGAAGTCGCACTGATATGTATTCTTTTTGAATAGGCCACGTATGCTACACCAGTGCTTAACTGTAACTGTTTTAAGGGATTCGATATCAACCAATGAGACCCAGAACTGAAGTATACTTGTCCTTACTGCCTGACAAGTGTTTATGTTACACACAATGCCTCTTCCTCTTTTCAGCTCCGCATGTGTGTGTGGCTGAAATGCTTAGGAACTGTTGACAGCAGCGGTGCAGGCAATGGTGGGCACAGGGTGCTTATTGGATGTCAACAGACGGTGCTTGGCAAAAGAGGACAAACATCTCACCACTGCACCGCTCAAATCCCATAGAAAGGCATTCCAAGTAGCACCAGCTCAAAAGATAACTTTAACAATTAGTGCTCTCCACCCTACCGGGGGATAACCCTACCAATTGCTTCTTTCTTTGCCTGGCTCTGTTGTTATTATTCAGTTTTCTCACACTGGTCATTTCAATACCTCTTTTTTTGGTATCCATCTATCTGGGTTTTTATTTTCTGAGGAAGTAAGTACCACTTGAGGAAGACTGGGATGTTGGCTTCCATTATTGTCTCTGTAGACTAGAGTGCGTTCTTTGTATGTTAATACAGAAGACCTGGCGGAAACCTTTGTCTAGTACTATCAGTGTCTCTGTCAAATATGAAGTGTGTTCTGGGCGTGCACAATAGTGCGCAAAGGTGGTCCTTGAGAGCAAGCACTTATTCCAAGGGTTGGTATGCGAGTAGCTAAAGTCTGCCAACAATGAAAAAAAAAAAAGAGACTGAATCATCCATTTGGTTCAATTAACATTGATTGAACAAGTATTCTGTGCCAGGCACTGTGCTTAGATGTGGGGATGGAATGACATACATGTCTACACTCTTCAAGGAACTAAAAAGATATTATATTGGATTTTTTGGTTACCTGTGGCACTCACTATATAACTAGTTTAGTATAGGTACAACATTGGGTTTTCTAAACTGCAATCAGACTTTCTGCTCTGAAACAGAGACAGATAATTTGGAAGCAGGTGTATATTAGAAATCTTGGTGCATCTTTTTACAACGATCATTGTGAAAGATTATAATAATTATTTCCAAAAAGCTTACTTTTTCTGTCTCAGCCAGTGAATATGCTAAACAGTTTTTAGAATGAATTTCCTCTTTAAAGATAATACCAAGATCTGACCTGTTTTATCAAGACTCTCTAGTTTATCACAATAGATATCTTGGCCAAAAGTATTGGGAATTTAAGCGGAGGCTACAGAAAAGTCCAATCAGGTTCTCAGTGGTGGAATTTACATCATGGTTGATTTCTGCCACCCACATGCTCCTTGGCAAATTTCCTCCCCATTTTTTCCCACTAACTGCAGGTTATTCTTAGACTTAAGCAAGAAAGCAAAAACTGTGAGTGACAAGACCAGATGCACTTTGCCTGGCTTCTGAATACAGTCTGATGCGGCTGTCTATAGGAGTGTTTTTTTTTTTTTCCCTTTTACACCCATCTGTAGACAGAATGCACGATGATAAAGATCAGGAGATGGGAGGAATAGCCCAGGATATGGGAAACAATAGCCCCTTAATAAGGCTCTTAGAAAAAAAAATAAGGCTCTTAGTCATCAAGCAAGCATTTGTCTCTTGAGTGAGGCATGCCAAAGTGACAGACTGACCATTCTGAAAGCTGCCTGTCATTACATATGGGCATGTTTCTAATTACATATAAAATAAAAGGCCGAGAACACTCACCCACTTAAGCATTTGATTACGCTAAATAAGATTTGTGAAGCCCCAATTGCAAGATTGCTTGTCCTATTTTTACCCTCAAGAGCATTTAAAATATTCTCTTCTCCCCTACCTCTTTTGTCTTTTCTAGCCAACAACTTTTATATTCAAATTTAGAATGCTCAAATTTTATCACTTAGAGTCTCTAGCCGGAAGCAAGCACAGTCAGAAGGTTTAATCAGAGGGAGTTTCTGAAAAGGGCTAATTAAATGGGCAAACGTGTTGCATTTGAGTTTATCCCCAACCCTCTGCAAATGGACATGTTAATCGACTGATTTTCAGAAGTAAATCACCAAGCCTGTCATCCTGGTCCATCTTCATTGGAAGTTCCTGTGAAACTGTACAGCAACATAGCAACATATTGAACCAGTACTCCCCTAGCACAAAAGCCTCCTCTAACACATGGGTGGTCGCTGCATTTGAGGGACCTTGGAGAGGAACTCAGCCCCTGTCTCCTGCATGGAAGGCAAGAATCCTAGTACTGAAACACCACTGTCCACAACCAAAGAAAGTGAAGGTCACTAAAAGGCAAGGAGCAACAGCAGAGATGAGCCTGTCCCACCTCTAAACTTGGAGGGACAAGATGCTACCAGGTCACATAAAAACTCTCTTGGTCTAAGTAGACCCAAAGGGGTGTTAGAATAGTCATGGAACTGGAAGTCTTTTACCTCGATGCTCTAACTTCGCTCCTGTTCTGGCCTTCTTTCTCTTGCTGGCAATTCTCATTGGGAGCACTTACCCAGAAGTCAGAGGATAAAGTGATCTGGCAGTTCGACAGAAGGCAGCCTCCCAAGACACAGAGCAGGAAAGGGCAGGCGATGGATCTGGGCACCAATGGGAGTGAAGTATCCAGCACTCTCCCCCTTTCATAAGCATGAGACCCAGCAGAGATGACATGTGTTTTAGCAGATTAACTTGTATTTCATATTCCAGTGCAGAACTAAGGGATTTACTTAAAGAATATTGAGCATGCACGAAGGGCAAGGAGAAAATAAGTGTTGCAAATGTATCTAAAGTGGTTTTAGTCATGGATCAGCCCTTCAACTCACGCCCTTTCAGGGTTGCAGCACCAGGCACCTCCAGGGACAGGCAGCCATATAAGGGTGACAAGGACAGGGAAAGAGCTGGACCTGTCTGACTAATGAGTCCCCACATATCAGAATCCAGGAGGCCAGAGGCCTTGAGACTGACTACCCAGGACCTTGCCAAATAAGGACATAGCCAACCAGGGCAACGACCTTTTAAAACAAAAACAGACCTGAACTCAACAGCCCCAGCCAGACACATAAAAAACGCCTGCCATCTCCCAACTGTGTCTCACTACTTGTGCCCTTTCTGTGGTGCAGACCCTCTGGAGGTCTGTCCCCAATGTATCCTGACTTTACTGCTCAATAAACCTGCAGGGTTGCCTCTTCCTGCCTGGTTGTTAGGTCTCTGATTTGCTGCCACGAAGCTGCTCCTTTCCAGAAGCCAGAGTAGCTGGAACCCGCCCAGAACAGGGGTCACCACCCCCTAACAATGGAATGGATTCGACTGAGTGTGAAACAGCAGGAGCATGGGACTGTTCTGAACTGTTTAGTCCAGGTTTCCCCCCAAAACATTAGTTGATATGCAGCATTTAGGGCTTCAAGCTTAATGCTTCAGATGGTGTCATTTTTAACCAAAAAGGACATTTTGGGCTTTTCTGAGAAAATGAACTTGCCTCAGTTTTAAATGTTGACAGCTAATTGAATTGTGTGTTATAGTGTGTGTGCCATATATTATATATATAATTTTATTGTTGACTCATACAGCTCTTATAACAATCCATACATCAATTGAATCAAGCACATTTGTATATATGTTGCATTCCTATTGTTGAGATTTGATAGCCTCTAAGTTCTTTGGTAATGGATCCGAGGGGCTCAGTGATGAAAGAACTCACCTGCTATCTGCAGGGTTGGCAGTTCAAACCCACCAGCAGCTTCTCGGTCGGAAGATGTGGAAGTCTCCTTCCATAAAGATTGACAACCTTGGGAGCCCTACGGGTTTCTGTACGATCACAGAGGTCACTAGGGATCAAATTTGACTCACTGGTAAGGGGTAAGTTCTTCAGTTATTTAAGTTCCTTGTTGATTGCTCCCAGGAGACTTGTTGGCATAACGGGTGTCACACTGAGCTGCTAACTACAGGGTCATCCATTGAATCCTCCAGCTGCCCCATGGGAGAGAGATGAAGCTTTCTGCTCCAGGAAAGATGAACATCCTTGGAAACCCAAAGAAGCAGTTCTATCGGGTCCCTATGAATCAGACTCCACTCAAGGCAGTGATTTCAATGGCTGTTGTTTCCGTCAGTTTTTCCAAACCACATGATGTCATTGTTCTTCCTATGGGAAGACCAGTTCCATACACACAATATTTGCAAACCTTCTTGAGAGTCCATCTACAGTGTTCTTATGTCAGCTCTGGCTTTGTATCCTCCTTCGGGGACAGGTTGGAATCCCCTCTCAGCCTCTGGTCTTGAGGACAAGCAGGTCTCCCTTACCCTGCTCTTCAGAGCCCCCAAACCCTACTCACCCACTACTATTGTTTCTAACAGACGGAATCTGGAGGTATGCCCATCAGAAAGTGTAAGAAAATGACCACGTCACCCAATTGAAATCTCCTGCCACAAGCTGAGCTTTGCTGTCAGGGGGAATTTCTCTTGGATCTCCATCCATCTTACAGCTAGGCTGAGGTGGAACACCTCTCCCTGCTGCATACTGCATACTGCTGCTGCCATCTGTCCTACACACCACTCCCTATGGCCATGCCCTCCACTACCCCACTGTCGCATTGGGAGAAAACCCCTGATTTTCTGTGCTGAATATTCCAGTTCATGTCACTCCTTTTGTTGAAGCCTCTCCCGTTTTAACCTAAGCTCCTGTATAAGGAGAGGAACCACCTACAAGCATTCTTTTATGAGAGAGCAATCAATCGGTTCTCGACCCAGAGAGCTGCTGTCCCCCTGCCCATCGCTGATTCAAAGTTACACCTTTGTTGTCCTCTTTCTGCAATAGACTCTGACAGCTTCAGAGAGCAGCATGTTCTGAAAGGAAAAAGCAAGTGGGGGCTCTGAATTAAGAAACCGCGTGTTTCAAAGGAAAGCTCCACCTGTACAGTTTGGTAACAGAAAGCACTAGGGATAGCTTGTCAAGCCAAGACGCACAAAACCTTTTCCTTTAGAAATCATGAAAAATATATATATATCGCAATGGATGAGAAAGGAACTGGTGAAAGGCTAAAAGGTGATTACAATTAGTCCAGGCAGATTCCCTGAAGGCTTCGTGAAACCTACCTGAAATCATGCACTGCAGATTAGTAAGTAGAGACAAGTAAGCCTGGGTTAGTTTGCCGACTGGGTGCTCTGTGGCAGCCGGGATTTGAGAGAGGGGTTGAATTTGTAGGAAGGTACTGTGGGGTTGGAGAGCAAAGGCTGCCAGCCATACCTAGAAGCAGTCTTTGCTGTGGTGCAATTGTTCACTGCAGATTAGTCAGTAAGCACAAGCAAACCCACGCTTACCTTGTTTCCTGGCTAAGCTGCCCCCATAATCACACACAAAGTTAGTGAAAATGACGTCCTACTTTGTATTGTTGTTTATTATATGCCGGAGGGAAGTCAATTGCCACCTCATTGTCAGTAATGATCATTTTCCAAGAAAAGGTGATATATCCTCAGAAGGGAGATTTTTGTCTCCTCACCTTCTTGATTGCTCCATCGTGTATATGATTGTGAAACTGCCCAGCGACCAGAAACTTGCTGCTTTGTTCCTCCAGCACCAAAGGAATGGAGACACTCAAGTCCAGAAGAGGGTATGAGTCAGAAGGTGGATGTGATCTCATTGCAGTCAGCTTCCCTGGCCTTCCCAGAGGGCACCGGGCAGATAGCATAAGCCATGATGCCCCTGTTGCCCACCAGCTGTAAACTTAAACTTTAAAAAAAAAATCTGCTTGGTGTTCATGCAGTCATACAGAAAATCCAAATGGAAATCACCTGTAGGACCCAGAGTGAATCCCATGTCGCATCTGCCCATGGACACAAAGTGGGGACCCTCGGTCTATGCATGACTCTTGCTCCAGCTATACAAAGTATTTTTGTTAGTGTATTAGGACATTCCTACTCAGGCAAGATGGCGACCGAATAGCACACGTGGGAGGAACAGCTGTACAGAGGCCAGCACAGAGGGGCCACATTGAGGGAGAGCCTACACTCCCAGACCGCACAAATCTCAGCATCCAAGACCACCCAAGTAAACCAGAGTTGTTCATAAACCATGGACAAGCAGATCAATTTCGGCACTCCACTCAACTCTAGCCCCAATCAAAGACCAGTTACTTCTTACAACATGGCCCTGCTCAATACTGGACTTGAACAAGAGATCACTGAAGATAATGGTGTTACAGCAGCTACCATTGAAGAAACTAGATGGTGCCTGGATGTCAATCAGAATAGTGGCTGGGGTCTTAAAGGCTTGCATTCAAACAAGCCTTCATCTCAGTGAGCCTTCAGCTAAGTCCGCATCAAAGAAGCACACCAGTCTGTGTGATCCAAAGATGACAGTGACAAAATCCAATTATGATGAAGGAGAAAGTATCCGAGTTTAAATTGTGAGCACCAATTTGTAGAAGGGCTACGAAGGACAGCGCGAGCCCCAAATCCATCTGCAGACTATTTAATCAGACTAAGCTCCTGTGAAATCCCCTCCAGCCACAGGCAAGGGACTCGAACAACTTTACTCTCAGACAGAGATTATTGTAAACTTGACTGTGGTGGAGAATCATTCTATGATGTGATAACTTGGCCAATTGACCTCCCTCTTGACCCAACCTGAATTTGCTCTAGGCTCAAGTATTTCTCCCTTGTTCCAAGACAGAGATTTCTTCTCCGACTTTTAAAATATTAATGGTGATCTTTTCTTTCTTACTCTTGAATTTTATTTTTATCCTTATGTTATTACTTTCTTCTTGCCACTTTGTTTTGTTTTTATTCTTTCTGTTGGTTTGTTATTTCTGAAGCACAGGAGGAATAGACTCACAGAGACAATAATGGGTGCAATGGTTTATTGGGCAGGTGGTGGTAGGGGGATGGGGGATAGAGAAATGTGAGGGAATTTGGGGAGCAAACAATGAATGCAGTAGGAAGCAGGGAACATTAGAACTGATTGTATGTATATACAACTCTTTTCAAAAGTGACAAATATGGAAGTGTATGATATGTGAATACTATATTAGGAAAACTACTTTAAAAAAGAACTTTACCAATAATTACCATGGTTGCTCAGGGGGCACTGAGTTTGTGTTAATAGTAGTATAATAATTTGGAAAATGATATCAATACCAGTTGTACAACGTGAAAGGTATAATTATTGGCACTGAATTATACGTGTAGAAGTTGTTGAATTGGAGAATGTTTTATT
Source organism: Tenrec ecaudatus (assembly GCF_050624435.1). NCBI lineage: Eukaryota > Metazoa > Chordata > Mammalia > Afrosoricida > Tenrecidae > Tenrec > Tenrec ecaudatus. The sequence goes on from NC_134534.1 coordinate 143,219,285, forward strand.
GTGTGTATTTTTGCCACAATTTTAAAATTTCATGAAAAAAACCCTGCATTGTGCTTTTCTGTGCTTTATATGTGTAAAATATTGTAACCATGGCTCCAAAGAACGTAATGATACTAGCAACAAACTAGGAGGAAAATTATGAAAACCATGATAGAGTTAAAAAAGGAAAGCATTGTGAAAATTGAATCAGGTCACATCTTGTCTGATTAGGTGGCTGAATACAACATGGTAAGTTGACATTATCAAGCTTATATATAGATGCATGTATATACAGGGGGAATTTATATAAATAGCTCACACAGAAGCAAGCTTGTAGAAGCAAGCAAGTTTCAAGTCTGTGGGTCAATCGCTAGGATGGAGGCTTTTCATGATTCATGTCATGTCATTTTCCTCATGGTGCTGATGACCCCAAGTTAGTAGAAAGACTACAGATGTGTGGCGAATTGCCAAGACAAATTAATCCAAGATCTGTAGGTGAGACAGCAGGCTTCTGATGACTCTCAGCATCAGCAGATAATAGAGCAGGCTATGGACTCTAGTCCACAGAATGGAGGTCACTGAGCCAGAGGCAGAATCCAGACCCAGGAAGAAGCAAGCGAGTTCACCCATTTATGTTAGAAGCAGGTCACACTCTGGGAAATCTTATCATGAGCATTACTAGATCTTAACTGATAAGCCACTAAGAATTCTGCCAAGTTGGCAGACATATAGATATCACATGTTAATTATGGAGTTTATTAACTATCTCCTTAGATTTCAGACAAATAAATACAATTCCACTAAATTGACAGATATAGGTTTTAAAATGTTCACATTGCATTCATGGAACAGATTTATAATTCATTTGGGAGGAATTGTGCTAACATTTGATTTCTATATAAATACTTAGGTGAATGGCCCCGCTTCCCATATGGTTCGATGTGTAAAATTCTGTTTTTACTGATTTTAAAATTTAACGATGAACGTTAACAAACTGTTCATTTAGATGGCTTTACATGATTACTTCTCTTCACACTTTGGGACAAGGTCTGGTTTGCCATTTGTGGCGTGCATCCTCGATGTTCATGTTCTCATTTGGTTGGCCATTTCCTCGGCGGGAATCTTTGACCAGAGGATGGGCAGTACCTGTGTCATTTCTGTGTTGTTGCTTTCTCCTCATTCCCCAGCAACAGAGGCAAAAGATTTAGGGGCAGGAGTTGTGGCAATTATTGGTTAAAAATGAAATCGGCTATCGTTTTCAGATTTCTATTCACCATATCCTTCCAGAGAGTAAATCTGTTGGACAATCTGTTTAGTCGGTAGCATGACAATAGGCCACCCAGTCTCTGCTGCAGGAGCAATACTAACTGCCCAGCTCAGCCCCTGCTTATCTAGGTCCACGGGTGTGTTCTTCACACCCAGCCACAGACACGGAGGCCTGCTCCTCATCGTGGACGAACACAGTGGACGTCAGAGAGAGTGCTATTCCTCAGAGGTGTGAAGCCCCGCCACTGGACCACCAAATGACTGGTCTGAAGATGTATTGTTATCTCCCTCAAACTTTCCTTGGAATACCCCCACAGCCTAAGACTCCACTAGCCCAAACCACTTCCCTTCCTCCCCTCGTTCACAGGAGTCGAACAGGCCATCCTCCTTGCCTATTCCCTCTCCCTGCCCTTTCTTCCTGTTAGTGGAACTGACCAGGCCCTGGCTCCTGACCTCATGCAAAAGGAAACACTGCCTGGGTCTCCACCATCACAATGAGGTACAGAACTGATCTGTGTGAAGCCTGAAGTGTTCACTAGCTGATACTCACAAGGAGAGATGGTCAGACCTTTCTTACTACTCCCTCTTAATCTGGAAGCTCTGCTGGCCCTGGTTCAGCATCATAGCAGCACGTAAGCCCCCCAGTGGTAGGTGGTGGTATGACAGGAACTGACTTGGCCAAGAATTTAACCCAGTTGAGTACCTTGTTTCCCTCTTCTTCCCCAAGCTATATCTTTCCTGACTAACCTGGCCTTAGCATCTGGCCCTGGGAGAACCCAAATAAACATAAGTATAAACTAAGCTTGCTCTCCAAATTAAAAGTTTTCTTTCTTCTCTGCCATTGAAGATATTCTTTCAAATGCTTAAGCAGAGAGAACACTATCCACATCATGAAGAATTTGCTTCTCTGTGCAATTCGTTACTATATGCTTCCATAGTGGTAAAGCAACCTTGGGGACACAAGAGTGAAGTTCCCGGGTCCTACTGAAAGGCAGGCAGTCTGAACTCTCGCACTGGCTTCTAAGCTGGCAATCCATTACGGAACGGAAACCCCTGGAGTCGTTGTACTTGGTCATCTGAGGTCACTGTGAGTCAGAATCCACTCGATGCCACCCAACCACATCTAACAGGGGAGTGCAGATATAGTTTCTGGTTTTCTAGGTGCATTTCTATGTGTGAGTTTGCATAGGGGAGAGCAATAAATGAAAAAGAAAGCTTAATTCTCCCCATTCTAACCCTTACATGAAAGCCAGACTAGTGAAAGCTCTGGGTCTTGCTTTCGTAGTGATTCTTTAACTGCACTGGAGAAAGGGCAGAAGCTCCTTCTGTTAGTCTACATCCGAAGACCGACTCTTTTATTTCCTAGTAAAAAATGTCCTTGGTGATAATGACGATTTCATTCTACAGTAGTGTGATCTTTTTCTTTGTTGGGTTGTTTTTCCCAGCAACATCCTGTTTCACATTACAAAAGTTTTAGTTGTGCTTTTTTCTCCTTTTTGTTGCTCACCTCACAAGTTTACAAACTTTATCAGAAAATAATGGAATTCACTCCTTCCCCCACATTAGGACTCCCTTAAGAACTCTCTGCGCTTGAGAAAGACTTGAAGAGAAGGGGCAAAAGTGAGTGTGTGTGTGTGTGTGTGTGTGTGTGCTCATGTAGACGTGTGTGTGCACGCAAGTTCATAACCCCACACACAGACTGAGCATAAGCTTCATGGAATTTCCCAGTGGCTGTCAGAGCAAAATAAGGTCTCCACTTTCAGCTGAAATATACGGTGTTGAACATTTCAGTGATATTCCCCAGGTATCAAGGTGGGAATCAGGCTGTGGGTACCAGAGGCAGACAGATTGATTTCAAAGACTGATTTGACTAAGTACAGTCACGCCTCATTTGATCCCACTTAGGTTTCCTGTGTGTGCTCCACAAATACTGTGTCTTATCATGTGAAGGTTTGTGACACCCTTCATGGAGCAAGTAGATGGGTGCCATTTTACCAACAGCATGTACTGTCTCATGTTTTGTGTCTTATGTCACATAGTGTCTTCTGTCACTTACCAAGATGACTTGTCTTTCTGTTGTTCCTGATCCGTTCACCCTATAGAAATCATTAACCTCAGAAACATCAGACTTTTTCATCATGATATTAAAAAACACAAGTTTTTGCTGTGGCTGACCATTGGGCTGCTAGTTACAAGGTGAATGATTCAAACCTACCAGAGGAAAATCTGAAGCTGTCTGAGCCTCATAAAGATTCATAGTCTCAGAAACCCTATGGAGGATTGCCAGGAGGCAGTGTCAACTTGACGGCAGTGTTTTGCTTTTTTAATTGCTTCCTCTTCAGTGCACACTTAATAGACTACAGTATCGTGTAAACATAACTTTTATATACACTTGGAAACAAAAACATCTGTGACACACTGTGGCTGTGGTAGTTACAATATCTGGTGTCAATTTGGGACTTGAGAGGATTAAGGGTAAATGGGTGGAGCATAGTCTGTCAATCAGATCATAGCCAATAAGGCTTCTGTGTGGGCATGGCCTTCCCCTAAGGGATTCTGGGAGCTCCTGTATTTCCTCCTTGAAGGCAGGAGACTCCTGACTCCTCTCTCTCTGCTCACTCCCTGAGAGACACTCTACTGACAAGACAGATGACACTCACTGACAGGTCCGGTGCCCTGGGAACTGGAGGAGCCAGATAGAGACCCCTGGCTGCACTGAGATCCTTCTACCACCACTGGATCCACAAGCCTGCGATCTTCCTGCATTCAGCGTCATTGCATGTGTCTTGTGAGTCTGAAGAGGACTTGATAGTTTGGTATCAGACATGTGGACTTGATCTGGGCTGGGCTGGGATGTTTTCTCCATGTTCAATTGTCCTTTATGTAAACCTCTTTCTTATACACATGAGTGTCTATGGATTTGTTTATCTAGTCTACCCAGACTAACACACACACTTTCTTGAGACATTCTACTTATTTCAGTGGTCTAAAATCCAACTCGAACTATGTCCATGCTTATAATCCAAAACCTGTAAGGATGGTTAATGACTGCCTATGACATGGGAGTGGTTATGAATAGTAAATGAAGCAGGTGTCAGCATCAGCCAATGTGCTGTCTGGTCGGTAATATGCCCATGTGCCAGTGTTGTGATTAGAGGTGTCGTGGTTGTGGTAATGTGTGGTCATGGCCCTTGTGATGTGGTTGTGACTGTTGTGTACCCCACGGTGGACTCAAGATGGACCTCTGCAGCCAGACAGTATCTTTTTTTAGGACACTGACAGACTTTCAAGCAAAATATAACTCTGACCAAACTGGAGGAAAGGAGAGTAGCTAATGACCAAATTCTATAGTAAATGAAATATGAAAGCGGAATTCTGTCACCCCTTTATTTGATGAAACTGATGAAAGGCAATGTTGTCCTTCATTTTAACTGATGCTGGAATTTGATCTTGATCCGGGATAAACAGAGGGAGCCCTGGTGGCGTAGTGGGTTACACATTGGGCTGTAAGCTGAAAGGCCAGCAGTTCGAAACCACCGGCCACTCCGCAGGAGAAAGGCTAGTTTTCTACTCTTCTGATCACAAAAATCTTCATATAACCTCCTCCCTAGGGGATGGGCAACAGAAAAGTGGGTGAAGGGAGATACTGGGCAGTGTAAGATAAGATAAAATAAAATAATAATTTATAAATTATCAAGGGTTCATGGGGGAGGGGAGAGGAAGGAGGAGGGGAAAAAGGAAAATGGGGAGCTGATTCCAGGAACCCAAGCGGAAAACGAGTTTTTAGAATGATGAGGGCAATGAATGTATAAGTGTGCTTTACACAATTGGTCTATATGTGGATTGTGATGAGTTTTCCGAGCTGACTTTCGGCTCCTGGCATCTGAAAGGCTCTCGCTCGCCACATAGCTTTCTTGCCTTTTGTATGCCAAGGGATGTAGCAAAGGGCCACACCTGCAGCTCTGGAGTCCAGTTTTCATACATACAGATTAAAAGCTGAGTGACTTTGAGTAGTTTTAAATCTCTGTCGTCCTCTGCATTTTCATCTAGAAAATGAAAGGCAGTCGTATGGGCACACAAGGACATCACCAGCTGGTCCTCACAGAGCCTCTTCCCTGAGACTCCAGTTAGTGAGATGTAGTTAGATGCCTTTGCGTGCGTTTCATTAGTTGCTTGTGAGTGAGCCTATGTGCAATACAATGAAACTCTGACCCGTCCTTCCTCACAATCATTCACTGTTGCCATGTGTCAGCCTGTTGTTGCAGCTACAGTGTCAATCCATCTGAAAGAGTCTTTCCCTTCTAACAAAAATCCTTCAGGTAATTGCCGGTGCCTCGGAAGATAACCCTGTTATCTGGCATTGATCACTATGACCTACATTTTCTAGCTTCCTGTACCACTTATCTTCCAGAGAATGTTCACCTCGGAAAAAATCGGGCACTGTCACATCTACATCTTGGCCCAGAACTTTCTGTTCAACGATGCTGTTATTGTTATTGATGGATACCTTCCCACCAATTCCAGCTCCGAAAGATTCCATATGATGAAGTAGAGCCACAAGATAGGCTTCCGTCCGTCATAACCTTTACATGAGCCACAAATAAAGTGAACTAAAGCTCATACCATTGCCCTCGCATTGACTCTGACTCACAGGGAAGCAATGGAACAGAGAAGAAATTACCCTGTGAGTTTCTAAGGCTCTAAATCTTGAGCTGGGTCAGAAAGACGCGTTGTTCTCCCAAGGAGCTATCTGTGGTTTTGTACTGCTGACCTTGCAGTTAGCAGGCCTATCTGTAACCCACTACATGATGCTTTTTTACAGGGGCACAATACTAAGTATTTTCTCCCTTGAGACAGCTGGTGGTTTCAAACAGCTAGCCTTTGGGTCTCTCTGAGTCATAATTGACTTGGTGGCAGAAGGCTTGCTTTTGGAAGCTGCTGTCCTCAGCTGTATTGGTGGCACAATGATTACAAGAGGGGATGCTAACTACAAGGTTATCAGTTTGAATCCCAAGTACCTTCCAGAGAAAAAGAAAGGATTCTCTAAAAGAGTTAGTCTCAGAAAACCCCAGGGGCAGTTCTACCCAGGATGACAGGGTCACTGTGAGTCAGCATTGACTCGATGGCATTGAGTTTTATCCTTATCCCAAAGCCAATTGTGGCTCATAGAGACCTTATGGTATAACTACTCCATAAAGTTTCCAAGTCTATAATCTCTGTGGAAGCTGACTGTAGCAGCTTCTTGCATAGCTACTGGTTGGTTTGAACCACTAACCTTTGGGTTAGCAGACAACCACTTTAACCACTCTGCCACTAGAGCCCCTTGTCAGCAGCATGCTATCATCTATTGGGTTTTTACTTTGTGCCAGGAACTATTATTCTTAGCAGATACAGCATGTGCCAAATCACCCAATCCTCCCAGCAGCCCGGTGCATTTTCAGTATCAAACTAGCACAGCGGGTGGCTGAGGACACTCATTGCCTCACCGTTCTGAACATCAGAGATTGCAAACCGAGCTGCCATCAGGGCCATGCTCTGCCTGAAAGCTCTAGGAGGAGACTTTTCCTCGCATCGCCCTGCTTCGTGTGGCCCCAGGGGACTCCTCCTGGAGGACAGCATCGCTGCAACCTTAGCGTCCAGCTCCGCTGCGGCTGTCCCAGTGTGTCTTCTCCTCTTCTTAGAACTCCAGTCATTGAATGCAGGGCTTACTCCAATCCCAGAGAATGGCATCCGGGATCCTTAACTAAGTAGATCAATATGGCTCTATTATTTTTTTTAAAAAACGTCCCATTCTGAGATTCTGGTTGGACATAAAATGATTGGCACACGAGAGTTGTCTGGTTAATTTAGTTGTGATCAATGGTGTTCTTTGACTCAAACAAACTCCTGTGGTTTCCTGGTGGGATAGGGAGGAGGGGTGGTTGTTTTGCATGACTGATTACGGGATAGGGTTAGGAGTTTTCTAAAGTAAATAAATCATTTGAATTTTTTTAGAGTACAAAGCAGAACAAACCAAATTTGTTTGAAAAACTCCACCAGTTTGTTTCTTCTGCTAAGGCGTTCCTCCGTCTTACCTGATGTCCTTGTTGTCAGGTACCTCCAGTCCATTCTGACTCGTATGGCCCCATGTGAGAGGCAAAGAACTAGCTCCATAGGATGTCCTAGGCAGGACCCATCATGTGACCAGACTGCCCAGTCTCACCCCCCCCACCCCACCCGGACCCCCCACTGCTACCGGGGAGGTTTGTACCACCAGCCTTTTGACCAAGTAGCCAAGCACTTAACCACTTCCTCCCCAGGGCTCCTTGCCTGATAGAGAGTTACTATTTGGCCAGTTTTTCCTAAGTTACGTGGAGGAAGCTGGCCCTTGACTTGGCCTTTTGTAAATGTATGCTATTGTTGTTCCACAATAATTACTGTTGGAAGTTTGGGAATAATAGAATCAGCAGCAGCAGCAAGTATGCAAAATTTTTCATCAGTCATAAATGAGATTTAATTTGGAAGCCACCTCTGTCCCAAAGAATCAGCAGAGCTTTAAAAAAAACCCCAACAACTATTAAGCAGCATCCAAGAGCTTTATAAATATTTGGATTAGATTATGTCTTTTAATACTGATTATAATTAATTATCAAACAATTCCTTAATCCCAAGGCTTTAAAACTCCCAATCCTACTCAGTCCTACAGTGACGCTATGAGTTGGAATAAATTTTATGGCCGAGAAGAAAATGCAATTTGAGGTGAATAACTTAGAATTATGATGATTTGGGTTTTTCCCCCTGGGTAGTCTTTGATGTGACGATGCATAGAGCAAAGGTCACTGTGTCAACAAGGATTGTTCAGCGCTCCAATTCCAGCAGTCAGATGCGCAGTGAGAACCTGTGAGAGAGTCCAGGAGCGGCTCCCCAAAACACTTGCAGTGGTACGCCCCCCAATGTACCTCCAAGAGCCTACGGCTTTGTGCAGCACTTGCAATTGGTTGAAGGAAAACGAATGTGGAGACAGGTTGGTTATGCACAAGGCCAGGAGAAAATGGAAGAAGATGGCAATCAGTCAAATAGGAAACATGTCTTCTGACAGGTGTGTTCTAGACTAGAGAACAAACGGATGAAGGAAACGACAGTAATTAAAACATGCTTACTTAAGTGAACAATTGCCTGAAATGTGGCTGCCTGGTGAAGACCTCATTACAGACCCCACTTAGCACATAAATATCGCACTTATGTTGAGGAGCAATTAATTTGCTTTCATATGCGGAGTGGTGGGTCACCTGTGGCTCTGCCTTGCTTGTTGACATCAGACAAGTCCAATTCCGAAACACAGATACTTACCCTGCTAGCATGTCCACAATTTCCAAGCCAGACAGTAATTTTAATAGCCGCAAAGTAACTGTACTTGAGAATTTATGAGCAATGAGACAGTACGTGTCGACACAGCAGCGTGAGGAATATAGGCAGAATGCGCTCCTGGGTCTTACTGAGGCAAGAAAAGGCACGATTCCTTTCGTCTCTCACAATTCGAACCGTGAGTCGTCATCTGAACCATTACCTGAAATTCGCTGTAAGCATCCTGTAGAGTAGTAAAACATTTTAACTTGCATCAGTCATCTGCAGGGCCTATTAAATCATAAGCAGTTCTCTAGCTTCAGAGTGTCGAATTTTGTAGTTCTGAGGCAAGGCCTCAGAATTTGCATTATTAACAAGCTCGGGCAATGCTGATGCCGATTCTTCTGGCACAGGGACCACAGTTATGGCTTAATAAAGAAGTTGTTCTCAATCAATAAAGGCAGAAGCTTTAGTAAATTGAGGGTCTCGATTGAAGAAGATGACGTTGCACTGCAATCTAATTTAGGGTAATTCCCAGTTAGGGATTTACCTCCAAATAAAAAATGACTGGTAGACTTGACATCGTTGGGGTGCTGCAGCTTTGGTTTCTAGTTCCATGAGGGAATATGTATCTTGCATCTACAACTTGCTGGCTTTATGACATTAGGCAATTTACCTAAGTGCCTTAGCCTCCTTCTCTGTAGAATGCAGATAGTAATGGTGGGTTTGAGTTGATTCCATGGCATAATGCATGCCAAGCTTTTAGCCCAGGACCTGGCAGTTAGTGTGGGCTATATTATTGCATGAAACCATTAATAACATACCAAAGATAAATTCATATACATGAAGCCATCTCATATATGGGAGAGATTTAAAGCTATTGCCCATCTCTTCATTGTTGGATGCTGTACTTGAGGCTAATTAATATAGGAGAGATGTTGTATTAGCCTGGGTTAACTAGAGAAATTCATTAGCACTCATCGAGATAAAAGAAAGAGCCCTCATTGATCCAGCGTGCTACAGGGGACAACACTGGAGACCCAGTGCGGGGATTGTGCCTGATCTGACCCCATCACACTGGGGAGAAACACTAAGGGCGTGCAACAGAGCAGCAAGGAGAGCAATGCAATGAAGTTCTCAAGGAATACAAAAAGTAGACTTTGGGGCGAGAACGTGGCTCCCCCATCAGACTCGATTGGAAAACTCTCTTAAAGGTCAACAAACAGAACTAGAATTATTCATAGGCTTTTCCTTTTTTGTCACTGTTTTTTTGTTGTTGTTGTAGTTGTTTTTATTTTTTTATTTTGTCTTCTTTTGTTGTTTTGTTAGGCTTTGTCTTATTTTTTGGCTTATTTTTGTCTCTGCATGTCTATCAGGATAAGACAGATGGGATAAACAATCCGGAGGAGAAAACAATGGGACCTAGAATTCCAGGTGGACATGGAAAAGGGGCGTGTAGAAGAACGGCAGGGGTATGCCAACCAAGCCAGGGATGAGGGAAAAACAAGTGATCTAAAATCAATGAAGATAAGGGCAGAGATGCCTGATGGGGCTTAATCAAGAGCAATGTAGCCAAAAGGAATTACTGAAATCCAAATGAGGGCCGAACATGACAGTGAGGCAAGAGGAAAGTAAAAGGAAATAGAGGAAAGAACTAGGAGGCAAAGGACATTTATATAGGTCTAAATAAGGCAGCATGTACATATGTAAGTATATTTTTTCTATAATGATAGTGAAATACATCTATGTACTTATATTTATATGTTAAAAATTAAGGTGCAGATGGACATTGGACCTCAACTCAAGTACTCCCTCACTGCAAGAACACTTTGTTCTAATAATCTGTCATTCTGTGATGCTCACCTTCCCGGCAGATTGCTGAAGACAAAATGGGTGCATAAGTAAATGTGGTGAAGAAAGCTGATGGTGCCCAGCTATCAAAAGATATAGCATATGGGGTCTTAAAGGCTTGAAGATAAACAAGTGGTTATCAGCAATCTGTGGACAATCAGACATCCCCTTACAGAAGGGTCCCAAGGAAGGGATGAGCCATTGAGGGTGCAGTATAGCACCAATGAAACGTACAACTTTCCTCTAGTTCTTTAATGCTTCCAACCCCCCACTAACATGACCTACATTCTACCTTACAAATCTGACTAGACCAGAGCATGTACACTGCTATGGGTAAGAGCTTACAACACAAGGAATCCAAACAGGTAAACCCCTCAGGACCAATAATGAGAATAGAGAAACCAGGGAGATCAGGGGAAGGTGGGAGAAGAAAGGGGGAACAGATCACAAAGATCTACATATAATCCCTTCCTAGGAGAATGGACAACAGAAAATTGGGTGAAGGGAGAAAGTGGTTGATGTAAGACAAGGGAAAAATGATAAATTATCAAGGGTTCATGAGGGAGTGAGGTTAGAGGAGGCGGGAAATGAGGATATAAATAAAACATTTTGAAAACCATGATGGCAACATATGTACAAATGTGCAAGCAATGGATGTATATATGGCTTGTGATAAGAGCTGTAAGAGTTTCCAATAAAATGATTTTTAAAATAAAAAGCCTTTATATCAAAGAGTCTATTAAGAAAGCGTCCGAGATCATTCCAGATCAAGTCCATAAGTCTGATACTAGTCCATAAATTCCTCTTCAGACTCACGCAACACCTGCAATGATGATGAATAAAGGAACATCATAGATTGGTGGGTGTAAAGTCTATGGATCCAATGGCAGTGGGAGCATCTCATTCCTGGCACAGGTCTTCATGTGACTCTTCAAGTTCTCAGTGTCTCAAGAGTTGGCTAGTGAAGCAGAGAGAGAGCATGTGGGCCACCTCCAGGGAGAGAGAGTGTGTCCAGTCTCAGAAAGCTATTTATCTCTGTAGCCGTCCAGGCAAGCTGCAACCTGATCGACAGGCTAAGTTCTACCTGTATGTTCCTATGGGAGTGACTTTGGCACAGTAACCTAACTATCACACATGCCTTCTGCTGAACGTTCCCTAGGGTTGAGGCCAATTCTTTATGATCCATAAGCTCCATGAGATTTAAGCTTCATAAGCTTACTTGTGGTGAGTTTTATCTTAAATATGATAAGACTATTTCAAATAAGGTTGATGATGATGTTTGTGGCCTGTTTATGGAGGTGGGAGCCGCAGTAATCAGCAGTCCAATATATAAGGAGGCTGATACAGACCTGGAGAGAAGGAAGAAGAGGAGTTAAAGAAATAGAGGAGAAGAGGGAAGAAAGCAAGGGAGGGAAAAAGAAGAGGGAGAGGAAATAAAAGAGAATTGGGAATTCAAGATCATTCTGATAGCCACATAAGTTTAATATAAATTCGACTCAATCTTTCTGAGAATTCTAATGATAGGCACAAGTATGTATACCATAACTACGGAGGAGCACTGCAGTAGTTACATAATCTGTTGTCAATTTGAGAGGATTATGAGTGAAGGGGTGGAGTCTAGACTGTCATAGCCAATGAGGCCTCTATGTGGGCATGGTCTTCTCCTGAGCATTCTGGGAAATCCTGTATTTCCTTCTTGGCAGGAGACACTGTCTCTCTCAGCTCACTCCCTTGGAGACGCTCTACTGACAAGACACATGGTGCTACGCTGATAGACCCCATGCCCTGGGAACTGGAGGAACCACACTGAGACCTCTGCCAGCACTGAGAAGCTTACACTGCCACTGGATTCAAAGACTTTCTGCCCACTGGCCTGTGATCTTCCTGCATTCAGTGTCATTGCATGTGTTTTGTGAGTCTGAAGAGGACTTTGTAGATTGGTATCAAACATATGGACTAATATCAGACTTATGGGCTTGGACTGGACTCGGTTGGGATGCTTTCTTACTTTTTTTATTAAATTATTTTATTGGGGGCTTGTGCAACTCTTATCACAATCCACACATACATCCATTGTGTCAAGCACTTTTGTGGGATGCTTTCTTAATGTACAATTACCCCTCAAATAAAACTCTCTCTTATACACATGTGACTTTCTATGGATTTATTTCTCTAGTCTACCCAGACTGACACAAGCCCACTGGTTGCTAAACAATTCCCGCTCAGATTGTTATTAGCTCAGGTGCTTCTAAGAGCTTATTCTACAAAAAGTATTATAACAATGGAGTTGAACAAAGCATGGTCCCAATGAACGTGCAAACAACTTGGGAGGGAAGGCACTTAAGACTCAATAGAATTTACTTAGGCAAAACAAGAGAAAGAAAAATGTGATAAAATCTGGACTGTCAAAAACAGACCTTATTAGAATCCTGCCTTCAAACCTCAATAACCATGAGATCTTGAGCAAGTGGCTCATCTTTACTGAACTCTCACTCTCACTTGCTGGCAAGTAATAGTGTAATAGTAAACCTTCTGGAAAGGTCTGCTGATACAAATAAAGGGATTAGCATGCACTACATAATCCCTGGTACTCATGATTATTCCTTTGCTTGGTTGGATGCTTTGCAGATAGAGGATCTAAAATAATGGTTTTTAACTCCATGTTCTATGATTATAGTCATGCACATAACAGAAAAAATTGCCTAGAGAAGAGGCAAGAAATCCAGCATGAAGAAAGATCACTGGTTATCAGAACACGTGCAAACCCTGTCCTTTGGGTGTGTGAGAGAGCAGTCAAGGTAGTTCGCAGTCTCTATTGAAACATGAGAGAGTGCAGGAGGGAAACACACAGACAGTGTAATCATTCTGGATGCTTTTAATGATACAGTAAGGTGAGGTTAAACCTCAGTAGTAACTGCCTTGTCATTATGGCTGGACTGATCCATGTCATTTCAGACCCTTGAGTCCCTCAAATATGCTGCCCCAAAAGGCAATAGCTCCAAATTATGCAGCAATTGTACAGGGCGGTTGTAGATTTCTAGCTTAAGAGCATCACTATACTGTGGTAGCTAGGGGCTAGGGTCATGAGAGCCTAATGGCAAGTGAGTAAGGAAGGGATCTTCCAGAGATGGAGAAAACACGGGGCATGGTCTTTAGAGACACACTGGTTAGCTCTGCCACATGCTGGCTCTCTGCGACTCTGGGCAGTCGTTACTTACATGCTCTGTGCCCCAGTTTCCTCTTCTGTAGTATTAGTTACTTTGTCTGAAGCACCCAGAGAAGCACATAGCTGACACTCAGTGACTACTTGTTACTTCACCTAGAAAGGATAGGCCCCATAGCTGACATTGTTTCCCTAAGGAGAAATTCTCGATTGATTGTAATTACAGCACTTCTATACAATCACATTGAATATTTAATTCTTGACAATTTTACTTTACATGGTCTTGGAATAATGAGTAACATATATTCCCTATAATCATTTATGTGACATTCTGAGTTACTGTTTGATTTTTCTTGGCCCTCTCTTCTATATCTTTATCTCAAGTTGATAGTAATAAATTATGATAAAATTAATTGTTAGTAAGCAACTCAAGGTTTTCACATAAGCTGCTATTTACTTACCATACCTGGCTTTATAGACCTATTACCTTCAAGACTTGTATACACAAAGTGATATATATTGTGTTTTATGCATGACTTTAAAGACATTTCTAAATTCATAATGGTTGCTTGTGCAGCGTGGCTGGTGGTTGCAAAACTTACTGCTTTGAATTTTTTGATTTATTGGAATTTGATGGAATACTTCTTATTCCACTTAACCTCAAGTTCTAGAATGAAGTTGAACTCAGTATAGGAAACCAGGATAGCTTGGGTGATTGGTGAAGAGCAAATACTATTGTGCATGCTTTTTTTTTCCTTGCTTAATTGTACCAAGAGTCAGTTGTGTTAGCAACTTATGTGTTCATTTTTCTTTGCTGTAATAATAATAGCTTTTGCTTAGATGGCCATGTCCAGTACTGTGCAATTAGAGCAAGATGAATGTGTTTAAAAGCTGCATAGAGTAGGAGGAGGGTAAGGCATTGAGCATAAAATTAAACTTCTGACAATAGGTTTTTATTTAAACGCTTTCTGGATTTTCTTTTGGCTAATGTATAAATACCTTTTGGCTTTCTTCCTCTCACCGAGTTAGTTTTTCTCTTTAAGCTGTGCATGTGTTTGGGGAATAAATAATAAGTTTGTCCCTTTAAAACAAAGAGAAAACATTCTATAGCTATATGGAGTGTGCTGGTTAGCTATGTAATTCACAATAATAGGGATATATATAGATGTGCATATATATGTATATATAATTGTGTACTATGGTGATTCAGATTGGGCCTAGCCCTTGGCAATATATATATATATATATATATATATATATATATATATATATATATATATATATATATATATATAGAGAGAGAGAGAGAGAGAGAGAGAGAGAGAGAGAGAAGAGAGAGAGCTATTTCATTTTTACATAGCTTGACAATGCCAACTACAGAAGTCCCCACATTGAGATGAGACATTTTCTTGTTTATGTCTTTCTGTTGGATTTGTAGGTAAATTGAGACACTTGTATATGATTCATAATGCATTTTTGAGTGCAGGGGAAGGCAAGAAGCCCTTTCTGACTTCAAAGCTGCACACATAATGGTCAAAGGTGATGGTGGTGATTTCTTGTAAGAATTAGCTCAGTCTCTTAAAAGGGAGGCTAAATTTACATACTATTAAGGGGTAAATAGACGTTCACATCTGAAATTCTAACCCAAACACCCTATTATATTAACACTCTACTCCCAACCTGACCAATTAGTCTCCCCCTTCTCCTAATGGGAAGCTAGAGGTATCTCTTAGAGTAGCTCTTCTCAACCTTTGGGGGTCGAACAACCGTTTCACAGGGGTCGCCGTAGACCACCGGAAAACACATATTTCTGATAGTCTTAGGTAGGAGGCAGTGTTCCGCTATCCATCTCCAGACTTACGAGTACCCGGCGAGAAGACTGTTACCCATGCTACACCATGCATCAAGAAAGAATTTCATTTATTTGTCATTAGAAAAAAATATTTCACAATATATAATTACACATTGTTTTGTGATTAAGCACTATGCTTTAATTATGTTTAATTTGTCATAATGAAAATACATCCTACATATCAGATATTTATATTACAATTCATAACAGTAGCAAAACTACAGTGATGAAGTAGCAATGAAAATAATTTTGTGGTTGGGGGTCACCACCACATGAAGAACTGTATTAAAGGGTCATGGCCTTAGGAAGGTTGAGAACCACTGGTCTAGAGAGAAAGAGGCTTCCCTGTGCGCATGGCTGAGTAGAGACTGTTCTGACTGAAGAACTGTTCGCCTGAACATGTCTGACCTGGAACTGTAACCTGTTAGGAAATAAAGCTCATAACGGTAAGTTCTCTATGACCTTTGAAATGCTACCAAATCCAGTAGAGAAACAGAATATGCCCTGGAGGAGGCAGTTGGTGTCAAAATAGTTATAAATCAAATAAAATAAAATGTTAGAGGGTGAAGGCATGCACCTCATAGGAATTGCCCTTGAGTTGATTCTTCTTTCCCTTAGTGAAGTCAGAGACCAAGTACAGTCCACTTCTACAGTTACCAATAATAATAATAATAATACCTTATGTCACCATTTAAAAAGACCATGGGAATGCATGCCAGTCAACACAGCCCAACTTCATTACTTTTTGCATATCCAAGTAATAGGTGCCTATTTCTTCAATAATATTTGATCACTCAGACCTCTATTGATTAACTGATTCTGTTGAAATGAACTTCCTCCCTTCCCTTGCTAATCGAACTCTGAAAGGTTGTATTAAATTTTACTTGATATAATTAAACTGCAAATATAATTTTAAAATTAAGTGATCACAAATATTTTACACAAATGATATCCTTATGAATTATAGCAATAGGCGTTGAAGCCTGTGTGGAATCAGGGAGGTCTTTCAGCCACCTTTCTTTCCTCGAATGTTCAAAGAAAAAGGAAACAACAACAAACAATACAAGGCCAATAACACAGCCATTTGGCAAATCAATGCCATGTATATGAATGGTATTCAAGCAGGCAGCTGAAGAACATGCGCATGCCAGTAATAAGTTGAGAAAACTTGTGATGCCCCAAACCAAGATTGGACAGCATCATTGGTTTTCCACATAGCATTTAGAAGGCTTCCTTACTGTTGAGATGTAAGACTAGTTGTGTTTAGTGTCTTTATGAAATCTTCTATTAAGGAGGAGAAGGGGCCTTGGTCATGATGTGGTTAAGTACTCTGTTGCTAACCAGAAGACTGGTTGTTCAAACCCACCAGCATCTCCACAGGAGCAGGATGTGGCAGATGGTTTCCAGGAAGGTTTGCACCCTGGGAACCCTGTGGGGCAGTCATGCTCTGCCACAGGGAGTTCTTGTTCAGGGGACTCCACTGGAAGGCAATGGGGCATTTTATTAATAAGGGAACCTTGCTTAAATGCTGAGTCAGATACTGTAGAGAATAGGGTGTGAGGAGGGAATTTTGGAAATTAGAAGCCTCTCTATGGTTTGTAAGAAATTTTGGATTCTAAAAGAATCAGAAAACTGAAAGCATAGCAATGACAAATGGTAGTGAGAAAGCAGAGAGAAAGATGGCAAACAAATGCACTTTGTCATGAAAGAACTCTCCTTTCTTTTTGGGAAAAAAAGTCATGATTTTAAAATGTTTTTCCATTATGTAGGATACTAGATCTTGGCTCTGAATACACACTTAGCAGCAACCCAGAGAGACGTGACCTTAGATGTTTAGAGTAATATTTTTAAAAGTGTGCAGAGCAATAATACCCCTCTGCAAAGCAGTAGTGCAAGTCTATTTCCCCTTCCCTTCATATGCTAGAAGCAGCTTTGTTGTCTCAATGAGTTAGACCATGGGCTGCCAACCCCACAGTTCAAGTCCCGCTACTCCTAGGGCCAGGGCAGGAGGATGAGGCTGTATGCCCCATAAAGATTATGCTTAGAGATCTCCTATCAGGTTGCTCTGAGTCCGAATCACCTGGAGGGCAGTGGGTTTGATTTTATTTTGGTGGGGGAGGTTCTGTATGTCAGAGTTTTCCTCTGCCTGGGCTCTTCTTCCTTCGACCCCAGATTTGCATGAGGTCTGCTCTTGCTCCCTTGCTGTTACTAAGTTGATACTGACACATAGTGACCCCATAGGATAGGGTAGAACTGCCCTTGTGTGTTTCTGCGCCTGAAACTCTTGACAGGGGTCGAAAGCCCATCTTTCCATGGAGGACTGGCTGGAGGTTCCAAATTCCCCACCTTGTAGTTAGCAGCCAATGCACAACCACAGGGCTCCTGATTCTGGCTCAGCTTCAACCGTTGTTTGACAGTGAGTAACCGCGGCACCACAGGGGCTTCTCCATTGCTCAAGATGCCAGCTGTGAATCTTCCATTTATTCATCTACCATACAGGCTTCCACAGCTCAGGCGTTTCTCCGCAGGGCTTCCTAGTCTTCAGGAGAAGGCTGAGAAGAACACAGGTGCACCAGGCATCCCACGTGAGAAAGGAGTTGAAATCCACTTGACAGCAATGGGCTCGGTTTTTAGTTTTCCTTGGGAGACACCCCTAAGATAAGAAGAGTTCCAACATGGGCAATGCAGAAAGCCAGAGTACACCCCCTGAGATTTTCTCCTAGAAAGGCCGTAGAGCAGCGGTTCTCAACCTGTGGGTCATGACCTCTTTAGGGGCTGACGATCCTTTCACAGGTGTCGCCTGATTCATAACAGTGGCAAATGGCAGTGGTGCAGTAGCAATGAAAATAATTTTATGGTTTGGGGGCCACCACATCATGAGGAACTGTATGAAAGGGTTGAGACTTTAGGAAGGCTGAGTACCACTGGCCTGGAGAGAACCATTCCCCTAGTCCTGAATTCTTCATCCAAGATCATGTGTGGGGGGGAAAGAAGGTATGGAAATTGAGTAACGCATATGTGCTGTATCAATCCATAGAGTAAAAATTAAGGCAATTGTTGATTTGAATCTATGAGTACTCTTTGCATCAGTGTTTGGAAACAATGAAGCAACGCAGGGGCTTCTGCCAATGACAACCAAGAGTACCAGTTCAAACTAGTTAGTTTCTATGCAGAGGGATCAAGAAACATAGGATTATAATTTTTGTGTATATTTTCTTCTATCTATAAGTCTGAGTTTGTCAGGAGACCTTCTGGCTAGGAGGTTCACATTACAAATGACAAGTTCAGGGCTGTTATGGTACTTTTGTTTCTCTTTTAAAAAAATGGTTTACATGCATTGTCCTCAACTTGATTTTGACTCATTGGGATCCTGCAGGAGAGTAGGACAGCTGCTGGTGGTTTCCATGGCTGCCGTATTGATGAGCACGCACAGTCGCATCTTTATTTCAGGAAGCAGCGCGCGGCTTCCACACGGGCAACCTTTTTGTTAGCAGGCAAGCACTAACTATTGTGCCATGAAGACTCGGACTGTCAATCTAGAGACGGTGATTAAATTCCAAGAAACTTCTGCCATGCCCTGTTAGCATTCAGGAGCTATTTAAGTAAGGCAAATATTTGCTGAAAGTACAGAACAACCTACACAGATTTAACATGTCAAACTAATAAAATAACACTGGGTTGCTATTAACGCGATTTCAAGTTGGATGTGATAGTTTGCTATTTTCTCTTCTTCCCCCAAATGAAAAATACCTTTGAATATGGTTGGCAGTAATTGTTTCTCAGCCACAAGGACCATGTAAGATGACCGTTATATGAATCCGGGCTTCATGATCCAGGTTACAAAGCCATTCCATTATCACAAAGTACCTTGAAGACAGACCTGGGATGGATTCCTAAATACAAAGCTCTCACAGGAAGGAGAGCATGACCTGTTGCAAGTACTGCGGATCATCTGGATGGTACCAGTCCCCGACCCTTGGAGAAGTGCTGTGGGCCCTGTCAAGGCTGGTCCTGCAGAGTCTGATTTGTGTCTTTGGTTGTGCAGCGTGATAAAGAACCTACTCCATCCTCCAGGCAGTGAAAACAAGAGCATGTTTCTGCTCTGGGGCAGAGTGCTAAAGGTTAATTGGGTTTTAGATACTTATTCCTAATTGTTCAAGATTTTATCCTAATATCAATTTCTGCATTAATGTACAGGACCCCTAAGGCTATAAGAAATATATTTCATTCTAAATTTAAATATATCCTTTCACAGAAAAGAGAAGTAGTTTTCCAGATAACTTCCACAATCAGAATCCAACTACCTAGATGAAATAGATCAAATTAATCAAACCTCCCCCAAATGATTGCTTTAAGTCAAAAATGATTAAAATATTTATCTAGTTAATCAAAGCATAATAGGTGCTCAAAGTCACAATCAATGGACATTAGTTAAATGCGGACATACTTAACACATAATCTTTCTCAGTGAACTACATTTTAATATTTAGTCCTCAACCTAAGAATTTAGAGGTACTTTTCTCATTCCAAAAATTGAATGCTTGAGTATACTTTTCGAGAGTAGATTTGGCATAGCATTAACTCCTGGATGCAGAACAGGTTGTTAACACAAAGAACATTATCATAATTATTCTAAAATGATAATGGACCAATTTCATGTAATAGGACAATAACTTATCAGACACACCTGTTTATTTTCTTAATGGATCAGCTGATAACTTTTAAAAAGCCATTTTTGAGAGGTATGGCTGCGCCTGGCTTCCAAAATACTTGGTTTAAAAACAAACTTTAAAAACAAAACAAAAACTTTTATTTTATCAAACAAATGAACAGCGATTGATTTGCACTTCGAAGAATCCGCACATTGCAAAGAGAAATGCACATGTCTATATATTTCTTTACCAGCAAGCATCTTTAGGCCTTGATAGATTTGGTTTTATAATAATACATTTTGTTTCATATACAAGGGGATTTCACAAAGTTTGGGGAAAATTCCAGTACCTTTTAATTCCACTTTTTTTTCCCATGAACTCTTTGAAGCGTCCTTGTATATATGAACTTTTAGATATAGAAACACAATCACAATAGCTAATAGTATATATTCATACAGATCAGGACATGTAGTAGGATCTCTATATTTATTATCTCACTTAAGCCTCATAGCATTCCTAAGGGTTTGTGATTTTTTATCTTCATTTTATAATGAGGACACTGAGACTCAGAATTACTTCTCAGAGGGCAGTCACACCCTTATTGGAAGAAGAGGGTAATGTGATCTACATGCTTATATCCATGTCAAACTTTACTTGGCTGGCTGAGTAATCTGCAACCTTCCAGACACTTAGGACAATTATAAACCAAATATCAATTGCTTTTAGATTAAATTTTATTTTATTGTTTAAATCATTTGATTGGAGCTCGTACAACTCTTATCACAATTCATCCATCCATCCATTGTCTCAAGCACATTTGTCCAGATGTTGCCATCATCGTGTTCAAAACATTTTCTTTCTTGGTATCAGCTCTTCATTTTATCCCCTCTTAAACCCTAGATCATTTATAAATTATGATTATTTTTTCATGTCTTGCATGGCCCGATGTCTCCCTTTACCCCCTTGTCTGTTGTCCATCCCTCTGGGAGGGGGTTTCAGGTAGGTCATTGTGATTGGTTCCTCCTTTCTCCCCGCACCTACCCCTTACCCTCCTGGTATAGCTACTCTCAGTATTGGTCCCGATGAGTTTATTTGTCCTGGATTCCCTGTGTTTGCAGCTCTTACCTGTACTCATGTACATACTCTGGTCTAGCCATATTTGTAAGGTAGAATTAGAGTCATGATAGTGGTAAAGGACCAGAGGGAGGAACTGATGCCAGAGGCTTGGGTGGAGGGCAAGTGTTTGAGAATGATGAGGGCAATGAGTGTACAGATGTGCTTTACACAATTGATGTATGTATGTATGGATTGTGATAAAAGTTGTGTGAGCCCCTAATAAAACAATTAAAAAAGAAAAGATTACAAAGAAAAAAAAGAAGAACCAGAGGAAACCTGTATGCTTAATGAGTGCTACACAGGACCCTTGACTGGCTCGTCTTCTCCTCACAACCCTTCTGTAAGGGGGGGGGGGATGTCCAATTGCTTACAGATGGGCTTTGGGTCTCTACTTTGGATCCCTCCTGCCCTGCATTCACATTATGGTTTTTTGCTCTTGGTCTTTGATGCCTGCCTGATCCCATTGACACCTCATGATTACACAGGCTAGTATGCTTCTACCATTTGGACTTTGTGTTTCTCAGTTAGTTGGCCACTTGTGTATCTTCAAGCATTTAAGACCCCCAGATGCTATATCTTTTGAATGCTAGGCATTGTCGGCTTTTTTCACCATATCTGCTAATGCACCCACTTTGTCTTCAATGATCTTCCTGGAAGGTGAGCATCTGAGAGTGCCAGATTCCAAATATCAATGATTATCAGTACCAGTTTACAATGCTTCTCTGACTGTTGGCTTACTTAAGCAATGAGATTACTTAGGCTATCTCATTCATCATAATATCGCGGTCACAAGAGACTAGTGATCTGGCAGTGTTTTATTTCAAGTTTGACAAGAAACATTTGTGAAGCTTTTATGAACCCTGACACAACGCTGAGAACTTATTGGATGTTCCCACATCCACCCATGCCAGCAGTATGGCCACCACGTAACCAAAGAACCACACAGAATGATGCCTGTCACTTGTTATTATGGACTTGGGCCTTGTTGCAGCATATGAAACTCCGTGATTTATAATATAACCAAATAATTATGAATAACACCTAGATACTTCATGCCACATAGGAAGAATTCTAAGTTCTCCAATGTCCTAGTTTAGATCAGGAAGTCGAGCCAATGATTAGCCCCAGTGATCCCTCTCTAATTTGGAGAAAGTACTTCCAAAAAGTTATGGAAAAATGGAATTCGAAGATAATGGAATTTCCCCCAGACTTTTTGATGGTCCTTCATCTACTGAAGTCCTTGTCCAGAAACATAAGGATGTAGGTGAGGAGTTGCCATTGCATTTGATATAACAGCACTCAGAGCTGTTCCATTGCTCAGGTCTAATTTCAAAGAACAGGGATTAGATTGTAAAATATTCACCAGTATCAACTCCCCTTCTACCCTTCAATACCCCAAAATACCTATATGCTTCTATAGAAACCACAACCCTAGGTTTTAAGAAAATGCCCCAGAAAATATGTCTGAAAGACTTAGAGCTGTTTGGTCCAAGTGTAGCCAGGAGCCACAATGATGATTTATATTTAAACACAATTTTATTTAACACCCGTTCATCCATCACATTTTAGGTACACAATTAGCCATATGTATTTAGTGCCTTTTACATTGGATAGTACAAATATAATCCAAATGGAGGGTATTCTCCTAGAGAGAACGATCCTAGGAGAGATGAGTATCTAGGGAAAGAGACGTCCTGCTTGATAAAATAGCAGGGCAATGAAGAGAGGACGACCCTGAATAAGATGGATCAACACAGTGGCTGCAACAGTGGGCTCAAACATAGTAACAATTGCGAGGACACTGCGGGACAGGAAAGTGTTTGTTTTCATTCTGGTGGCCATAGGGGCACCATGAGGGAGAATGGACTTGAAGACACCGAGCAAAAGCAAACTCCTAGCGTACACATCTACTTTACTTCCTAGCGTACACATCTACTTTACTTCCTAGCGTACACATCTACTTTACTTCCTAGCGTATACATCTTCTACTTTACTTCCTAGACTACACATCTTCTACTTTACTTCCTAGACTACACATCTTCTACTTTACTTCCTAGACTACACATCTTCTACTTTACTTCCTAGACTACACATCTTCTACTTTACTTCCTAGACTACACATCTTCTACTTTACTTCCTAGCGTACACATCTTCTACTTTACTTCCTAGCGTACACATCTTCTACTTTACTTCCTAGCGTACACATCTTCTACTTTACTTCCTAGCGTACACATCTTCTACTTTACTTCCTAGCGTACACATCTTCTACTTTACTTCCTAGAGTACACATCTTCTACTTTACTTCCTAGAGTATACATCTTCTATTTTACTTCCTAGAGTACACATCTTCTACTTTACTTCCTAGCGTACACATCTTCTACTTTACTTCCTAGCGTACACATCTTCTACTTTACTTCCTAGCGTACACATCTTCTACTTTACTTCCTAGCGTACACATCTTCTACTTTACTTCCTAGAGTACACATCTTCTACTTTACTTCCTAGAGTACACATCTTCTACTTTACTTCCTAGCGTACACATCTTCTACTTTACTTCCTAGAGTACACATCTTCTACTTTACTTCCTAGCGTACACATCTTCTACTTTACTTCCTAGCGTACACATCTTCTACTTTACTTCCTAGCGTACACATCTTCTACTTTACTTCCTAGCGTACACATCTTCTACTTTACTTCCTAGAGTACACATCTTCTACTTTACTTCCTAGAGTACACATCTTCTATTTTACTTCCTAGAGTACACATCTTCTACTTTACTTCCTAGCGTACACATCTTCTACTTTACTTCCTAGCGTACACATCTTCTACTTTACTTCCTAGCGTACACATCTTCTACTTTACTTCCTAGCGTACACATCTTCTACTTTACTTCCTAGAGTACACATCTTCTACTTTACTTCCTAGAGTACACATCTTCTACTTTACTTCCTAGAGTACACATCTTCTACTTTACTTCCTAGCGTACACATCTTCTACTTTACTTCCTAGCGTACACATCTTCTACTTTACTTCCTAGAGTACACATCTTCTACTTTACTTCCTAGCGTACACATCTTCTACTTTACTTCCTAGAGTACACATCTTCTACTTTACTTCCTAGAGTACACATCTTCTACTTTACTTCCTAGCGTACACATCTTCTACTTTACTTCCTAGCGTACACATCTTCTACTTTACTTCCTAGACTACACATCTACTTTACTTCCTAGAGTATACATCTTCTACTTTACTTCCTAGACTACACATCTACTTTACTTCCTAGCGTACACATCTTCTACTTTACTTCCTAGAGTACACATCTTCTACTTTACTTCCTAGCGTACACATCTTCTACTTTACTTCCTAGACTACACATCTACTTTACTTCCTAGAGTATACATCTTCTACTTTACTTCCTAGCGTACACATCCTCTACTTTACTTCCTAGACTACACATCTACTTTACTTCCTAGAGTATACATCTTCTACTTTACTTCCTAGCATACACATCTTCTACTTTACTTCCTAGACTACACATCTACTTTACTTCCTAGCGTACACATCTTCTACTTTACTTCCTAGACTACACATCTACTTTACTTCCTAGAGTATACATCTTCTACTTTACTTCCTAGCGTACACATCTTCTACTTTACTTCCTAGAGTACACATCTTCTACTTTACTTCCTTGACTAGGGTTTCAGCTGATGATAGTCATTGGGCTTGGGGCTCATATGAGAACACCAGCAGGCTCAACCTGGCTTCCTGAAATAGGAGGTGAGGGAGGGGGAGTGGGAATGGGAATGCAGCACTTGGAATAATGACGCTTCTTCTTTTTTAAAAATCATTTTATTGGGGCTCTTACAACTCTTACCACAATCCATCCATCCATCCATTGTGTCAAGCACATTTGTACATTTGTTGCCATCCTCATTCTCAAAACATTTGTTTTCTACCAGAGCCCCTGGTATCAGCTCCTCATTCCCCCCTGCCCCCCACCCTGGCCCGCTGCCCTCATGAACCCTTGATAATTTATACTTATTATTATTTTTTTGTCATGTCTTACACTGTCCTACATCTCCCTTTACCCATTTTTTTGCTGTCCGTCCCCCAGGGAGAGGGTTATATAAAGATCATTGTGATTGGTTCCCCCTTTCTACCTCACCTTCGCTCTACCCTCCCAGTATTGCCACTCTCACCACTGGTCCTGAGGGATTCATCTGTCCTGGATTCCCTGTGTTTCCAGATCTTATCTGTACCCATGTACATCCCTTGGTCTAGCCAGATTTGTAAGGTAGAATTAGGATCATGATAGTGGAAGGGGGGGGGGATGAAGCATTTAAGAACTAGAGGAGAGTGGTATGTTTCATTGTTGCTACACTGCATCCTGACTGGCTCATCTCCCTGAGACCCTTCTGTAAGGGGATGGCCAGTTGCCTCCAGATGGGCTTTGGGTCCCCACTCCGCACTCCCCCTCATTCGCAATGATATGATATTTTGTTCTTTGATGCCTGATACCTGATCCTATCTACACCTCATCACACAGACTGACATGCTTCTTCCATGTGGGCTTTGTTGCTTCTCAGCTAGATGGCCGCTTGTGTATCTTCAAGCCTTTAAGACCCCAGACGCTATATCTTTTGATAACCGGGCACCATCAGCTTTCTTCACCACATGTACCTTCTTTGTCTTCCACAATCATGTCTGGAAGGTGAGCATCATGGAATGCCAGTTTAATAGAACAAAGTGTTCTTGCATTGAGGGCGTACTTGAGTGGAGGCCCAATATCTATCTGCTACCTTAAGATTAAACCTATAAATATATGCACATAGATCTATTTCCCCATCCTCATATCTAAGTATATTTACATATGTACATGCCTGTATTTAAACCTCTCCAAATGCCCTTTGCCTCCTAGTTCTTTCCTCTATTTCCTTCTACTTTCCTCTTGTCCCACTATCATGCTCAGCCTTCCTTTGGGTTTTAGTAATTCCTCTTGGTTATATTGCCCTTGATCAAGCCCTACCAGGCCTCCTACACCCTCCTTGCCATTGATTTTGGATCACTTGCTGTTCCCTTGTCCCTGGGCTTGTTAACACCCACTTCTTCCCCCACGCCCACCTTCCTTCCCTTCTACCATGTCCCCCACCCACCAGGAACCATCTGTTTTCTCTCTCAGATTGTTTATCCAGCCTACCTTATCTAGATAGACCTGCATAGATAATAATATACACAAATAACAAGACAGAGCAAAAGAAAACAAAGCAACAACAATAATAAACCAATGAAAAAATAGTTCAAGGTCTGTTTGTTGACCTTTAGGAGTCTGATGGCGTGCCACACCCTAGCCCCAAAGTCTATATTTTGTTATTTCCTCAGGACTTCGTTGTTCTGTTCCCCTTGCTGTTCTGATGCTCGCCCTTAGTGTCCCACCTCTGTGTGGTGGGGTCAGACCAGGTGCAATTCCCACACTGTGTCTCAAGTGTTTTCCCCCATAGGGCTATGGGTCAGTGAGGGATGCCGTGTCTCCAGGTGAGGCTGGCTGTATGGTCCTCTCTGTGCAATGACTGCTCTGAGCAGGGATAACAATGATGCTTCTTGGGGTTGTAGAAGTAGGGCATGGTGGCCACTAAGGCTCACCAGACTTGCTGTTAACATCAATATAAAGTTGCCAAATTCTAAAACCCAAGAGCACAACCTCTCAAAACCATATGACTTTTAATATGTCATTACAAAATAAGCCATGAAAGAAGTGCTCAAACACCCACCCTCCACCCTCAACCAGGACTTCAGAAGTAGGAGTCCCTATCTGGGTGACATGCAGGGTGAATACTCTCAACCTTGGACCAAATGCTCACAAGTACCAGTCCATCCAGAGGCGCTTTGGGAGAAAGACTTGACGGGGAACTTTTAGAGAATCAAACCATTGCATGACCTATGGACCCCAGTTCTATCTGGGGTCATATGACATTGCCATCAGTTGGAAATGAGTTGACAGCAACTAGTTTTATTCTAAATCAGAATGAACAATATCCTTAATATAATCTCTAACTATAAGCTAGATCTATCCCCTAAAAAGTCAAAATACTTTCCTATCAATTAAACCACAACATTTTCTACAAATCAATAATATAGATATTACCAATATAAATGTGTATTGGAAAGTTTTCAGACTTGTAAACCTTGTCTCCTGAATACCACTACCACCTTCCCCTTCATTCTTTTGCTAAGTACACATCTGTGCCCCTGCCAGCAGTTTCAATTAAGGCCATATTCTCCTCTGATAGGATAAAATAGTCTAATCTTTTCTGTTTTTTCTTTTTTTAAACCTCCTGCTTAGAAATCATTTTTGGATGCTCTGAATCTAACAGATCTTTCATAACCCAAATAGAACTGTATACAACATATCAAACACAGCATCTAGTCTAGTCTAAATTTCTAAATGACAGGCGCTTCAAGCACAACATGCATTTGGGATTAGGCAGAAATGAGAAATCAGGCTTCTAGCTATCGTTAGCAATCATCTTCCCCAGACACTGCCTCCACTTCTGCTACCCCACCTCTACCTTCAGAGACCTCTTGCTGATGTCATGATTAGCTTGTCAAACCAAATTCAGTAGTACACAAGCTTCTTTAGCAACATTTCTCCTTCTGCATTTTCTTTCACTAGGAAGAAATGAACTCGTTCTTGGTAGATAGACTATCCATTATCTGCTGTAATTCTAAGCTACATTTAATTGAGCTACATTACGAAAATGAATTGGCCCTGAAAGCAGACTGATAGGAATGTTTATTGATAGGAAAATAGGTAGAGGCTGGGAGGTAGGGACAAGGGGACTCTCGTGCGTGTACAGCTGTGAATGAGGACAGACTGACACTGATCATCTCAGTTATGACCTATGGACCAGTTTTCCTCTTACAGTGACTTTAGTGACTTGCCCGTCCAGATTGAGTTTGGAGATTGGAAACATCACTAGGAGCTTTAGCTTTATGCTCCTATCCGAGATCCCTGGAGTCTCTGTTCTTCAACCTAAGGCAGTGCGTTCCCTCGGGAGATAGTTGGCAACATCTGGAGATATTTTTGGTTATCAGAAGTAGAGGGGAGGGGTGTACACTGTCATCTCCTGGAGAGGATGTTTATCATCCCCACCCTATCATGTACAGGACAGGCTCCACTACAAAGTATTATCAAGTGTGAAATGTCAATAATTTTTTTTAATGTTACATTTGATAGGAGCTCAGATGGCTCAGTGGATTAACCTTTGGGTTGCTAAGTGCAAGGTCGATGTTTCTAACGTCCTAGCTGCTCCATGGTGGAAAGATGAGACCACCTGTTTCCTTAAAGATTACTGCCTTCAGCAAGACTGTGGGCCCTGTGGGGCAGTCCTATAGAAGCCTTGGCAGTACTACTCTGTCCTTAATGGGCACTATCAATGGGAATCCACTGGATGGCAGTGAGTAGTTTAGAACTATTATATAACTATGATATCACTCCTGCTTACTTAATTATGTGGGAACTTCTAATTTGTGTAGGCATAAATTGCTTACAAAAAATCATTCTGTTTGTTCACGTTTTTCAAATTAACAAAGATGCTGTTAACATTTAGAATGTGAAAAGCAGTGTCTCTGGGTTTAAAATAAGATTTTTCAACATAGGCTATTTTTGATATTTATTTAACCCTTCTTCATCCACTCTTCCTAATCAATAGGATAATTTCTATTATAATTCACCATCACTATTTAAATGTTACTAGAAAAATTTCTTACTGTCAAAAATACATATTAATTACAACAAAGCAGAATTTTTACAGTGTAGAGCCTTTCTGGAAAAAAAATCCTTATGTCAAACATTGCCTTGTGATTTGAGTCTTCAAAACATTTGTTATAAGTACCACTACTGATTTAATAGTAACAAATAGTTTTCATAATATTTTAACAAGAGCAGGGTCCATCACAGAGATGATGACACAAAGTAGAATTAACTGACATTTGTAGTTATGGTCAAGTCAGCTATGACTCACGGAGACCCCGTGCTCAACTGCCTGAAACTCTGCGCTGACCGGTGTCTTTCTTGCGAGCTGGTCATCATCTGGAAGGTCTGACGTATCCTGTACAGCATCACAGTAACATGTACGCCTCCATGGTAGATGAGCTGTGGCTGCCCATACGTTGTATTGGCCAGGACTTGAACTTCAGCGGACATTCACTCAATGCATCCATTGTCTTTTAGTTGATTCTGACTCATAGCGACCCTCTAAAACAGAGACACTTGTCGGGGGGTCATGGGGGGGTTGAAACTTTAAATCTCAAAGGAAACAGACAACATCATCTTTCTCTGGATTCAAACTGCTGACCCAGGGCTCCCAAAAGACATTCAAATGTCCTAATTATCACTGATAACCTTGCCTTTTAATTAGTGCAATTACAATTTGAGTTTAGTGGTATTGTGGTGCCCAGGCAAGGATATGGTGGTACATTTTTCCTTTTGCACATACTACAGAAACAGAAATGCAAATACACAGTTATTAACCTCTAATGATTTATTAGCCAATTCCTGCCCTGTCACTTCATTCCCATGGTCTTTTCGGTCATGGAATACACATTAGTACAACTCTTCCTACCATCAATTGCATAGTTAAAAACCTGACAAAATGACTTGCTCACCAGTTATAATTGTATTTGCCCTAAATTTTTTATTAATACTACTAACAAAAGAGCATGTCAAATATTAGTGTTATAATTGCAGATGAAACCACCTCTACTGTGAATGGCAGTGTGGTAATCTCAGTAAAAGTTGAATGCAGTCATGTAGATTCTAGAGTCTAGACCTTGACCTCTCAGTCTTGCTTAATATTATAAAGTTCTTTTGGTCATCCTAATAAATACCTAGCGGGCATGCTCCTCTACCATAAATGCCATCCCAAAGTGCTACGCTCCTCTTTTGAAGCTTGGCAAACCCAGTCACTTTGCGAGTCAGGCTCTTGCCCAAAGGCCCTTAGTCTTACCTGCTTGGGCTAGGAAGTCTGCCTCACTGTCCTTTGCTGTTACTCTTGCTTTTGCAGCTGCTGCTCCTTTGCCACTTCTCTGGTGTCCCAGTTCTCTAGCTCCTGTTTATCTAGGTCCCAATGACACATTCTGACCCTCTTTCTTCTTCCGTGGTGACAGTGAGACCATGCCCTGCTTCTGGGTTCTGAAGCGACTCATTTTAAACCTAGCAGACTGACAAACTGAATAATCCTCTGTTTGATTTCTTATATTGATCAACTTGCTAAGCTTTTGCTTCAAATGCTCCAGGTGGGAATTCTCATCATTATTACATTCCTCTCATTGGGGTAAATAGAACAGATTTTCAGGGCCTATTTAATATTTGGAGACTAGCAGAAGATGCTATTGATCTCCTTTAATGTTGCATTGTATCAACTCCCTTGATGTCTGTAATAGTCATCCCATTTCTTAGTAACCATTTACCAATATTTGTCCTGTTGAGGTAAGTTCTTTCTCAATTGCCCCATCCCATTATCCTCTACATGACCTTTATGTGTCTTGCATCTGTTAAATCCTGAAGGAGAAGCTGTGCCAAGAATTCCAAGAGGGCTTCTGGGATTGTTGCTCTGTTTGCATAGACTTCATTTGCATAGTCCCACCCAGTCATTTTGTGGGAGTCATGAAGATTATGTCTACAAGAGTGATATCAAGTAATTCACTGCGCCACCCAACCAAACCAAGCTCACCACCAGCAAATTGATTACAACTCATAGCAACCCTTACAACTTTTATGACCCTTTTGGGTTTTCAAAACTAAATCTTTACTGGAATAGAAAGTCTTATCTTTCTCCCAGGGAGCAGCTAGGGAATTGAACCACCGACCTGTGGTTAGCAGCTCAATGTGTAAGTCACTACACCAGTAGCGCTCCTTCACGGAGCCACGTAATCTATTAGTTGCCATTGTGTTAAGTTCTTAAAGTGCTTGAAACTTTTGCTTCCTTAAACTTTCTGTTCTAAGCACCTGTTGCATCCCAATTTTATTTGTTTTATATGTGGAGAAATAATTGAGATTAATGAGCAAATTATACTGTCATATAAATTTCATGCAGACCAAGACCATTAATTTTTCACACGCTATCTGTTAAAATTCTCACATGCTGATTATGGACTCTTTAGATTGTACCCATTGTCATCAAGTTGACTCCAGGTCATGACGTGTCAGAGAAGAGGTGGGTGCGTGCCTAGGGTTTTCAATGGCTGATTTTCCAGGACTCGACCTTGCCTTCAAAGTGCCCCTGAGTTCATTCAAGCTTCCATCTTTCAGTTAATTGCTTGTGTTAACTGTTGCTGCAGATTCTACCTTCCATACTTTATCTCCTAGCCAGCCACTTTTCTTTCCTCTTGTCTCCCCAGTATCATGTGCTAGATCACAGTTTCCCATTTGTCCATTTTTCTTCCAATATGACTGCTTTCACCCACTTTCCCTTTGGCCACCAGAACTGTGCGTATACCAGAAATAGGAGGGAATGGACAACTGGAGCTCGAAGTTGGAGAGTATCCCTGGAAGCCATGCTATGCTTTCCTTTGATTGGTTGTTCTTACAGAGTTTTCCCAGTAGCTAATGGGCCTGATGAGGATACACAGGGCAGGGACCCAGTGTCCGACAACCAGGAAGCCCTTGGTCCATATCTGAGTCAGGGACCTGTTAAAATATTTTACCTTATCGCATCAATTATCTGTTTTTAAACCTTTGATGTCCTCCCCCTGACTAGTCTAAGCTTCCAAATTCTTCAGAAGTCTAAGATGCCTTCCAATGAGCCTTGGTGTCTAAATGATCAAATGCTTTGCTTGCGTAAGGTGTGGAACCCTGGAAGCCTACGGGGCAGTTAGTTTCACTCTCTCCCACAGGGTTCTCAGGAGTCAGAATTGATACCACAGTAATTTTGTTTTGCTTGACGTGTGTCCATAGTGATGGCCTCCTTATAGTCACCGCAGGCTTTTATCCCATCAGTGAGCCCCAAGTCCCAATGTCTGAATTAAAAACTCCTAGCCGTCTCTCTGTTCCTCACAGGCAGCAAGCACCTTCCCATTTCCTGCTGATCAATCTGGAAGTTTACCTTCAGTTTAAATGTTACTTTTTCTCTGATCCAATGCTTGTATTCTCTCCCCATTCTCCAACGAGCCTAGGTCAGCTGCCTGCATCAACTCCTGCCATGAAACAGTTGTAATGAGATCACTCATTCACCCAAATATTGAATCCACATTTGTCTTTTATGCTAGACTAGAAGCCCTGTAAGGCAAGGAGCAGGTCTAAGTGGTCTAATATCCCTACATGCAACCCTGTGTCTGCCACATAAAAGACATTTACTGAATATTTGTTGGTGACATGAACAAACAAAAATTTTGAAAAGCATTTAGAAATTTCAGTGGGATCAATTTTTGGACATATTCATATTCTTCTCTATATAATTGTGAAACCCAACACCAGTGGATTAAAATCTTTGTTGACTTAAAGTTGTGCATCCAGCCTAAATCATGTTATTTCCACTCTAAATGTTCTGAACTCAATAACAAGAGAAACTTTAATTGCAGACAAAGTACACTGATCATATCAGCCACCAACATATTATTTTTAAAGTCTGTGGGAAAAAAGGAGCCACAGATAAGGAAGAAATAAAAGACACCCTAAAGCAAATTGAGAATTGCAGAAAAAAGAGGCAGCTTGTTATAAGAGGTTAATGAAGATTGAAGTAGATTCCACTAATTTCATATAATTTTGTTGTCAGTGAGTTAAGAGCTAAATGCAGTAAATGGACTTGCATGTACACGTCTGACTCTTTGGGTGTTGGACCAAGAATTTTTAACCCAAGTGTGGGTGTGTGGTAGAGGTGGGGAAGAGAAAGGAAGCCAGGAAAAGAAGAGAAAAATAAAATGAGATGAACAATTGAACTCATGACACTGCACCTCTTTGTGAACATAAGATTCTCAATAGCTAAATTATGAATGTACCACAATCCTGGATTAACCCTTTACTAAGGTCCTACTGGGAGTCCCTGCGTAGTGCAAGCTACACCCATGCTCAACTTCTAATAGAAAGGTCAAGGGTTGAGTTCACCCAGCTACTTCTGACAAATTCCACCCCTGAAAATGCTCTGAGCAGAGCTCTACTGGGACACACATGGCGTTAACCATGGGTCAGAGTTGACTTAGTAACAACTGGGACGGCTTATACGCTGTGAATAAGCATTTCTGAAGAACAGAAAAAGGCAGAGGTAGTAGTCCATGTTCAGGTATAATAAGATTTCTCCTTATTTCCTTTCAGAAATGGGGTAGGATATATCACCAACATCTTTCTTCAGACAGACCCCCGTTGAGAAGCGAGATAAAGCGTTTTAGCCCTTCCAGGGAGATCGCCAAATGCGGTGGCGTCGGCAGTGACGATGTCTCGGTCACACCCCTCAGATCAGCCCTAAAGGCGTAGGGTATAAAACACAGGACATGTCTGTTGTCGTTTGATGATTTCTAGTTGTTCTCGTACCACAGCAAACCCCGTGACACAACAAATGTGCCATATCGGCTGTTCTTGGCTGTCATCTTCCCAAAAGGGGATCACCAGGTCTTTCTGTGGTGGTGTTGGGGCGAGAGGGGGAGGGGGTGTTGAACCATCAAACTTTTGATTATCAGTCCTTTGTTTCACCATCTGTGCCACCAGGCTTCCTTGCTGTTGTTGCCAAGACCGTTACAATGTCCACATTGTAACAACAATCCTCGTGTGAAAATGGATGTAAATGTTAATGAAATAGGTACAGAAACCAAGCTTTAATTTGCTTGTGAAAACAGTGTTTTTTGAGTTACAGTCAAACTATGAACTCAAGCCTAAACTCTCAAATAATTAGTAATTATTCTACCCCTCCACCCTTTCTTCCCCATCACCACCCCACATGCCACCCTCTCCCTCCTCCCACCCCTGCAGATAGCCATAAAATCAATTGGTAAACGTACAAATCTCTGAGGAAAGGCTTTAAAAAAAACAACCACTGTATTTTGGAAGTAGTTTTGTAATTTTGTTTCATTTTCTAAATTAAATCCGAGAAAGGAATGATAGTTTCATTATTAGGAATTATTCTCACTGTTTATTCCAATAAAGACTGAAAAATAAGAAAGCCCCCGTAGCAACTGCTTGCCCTTCTTAGTTTAAAAAAAGGCCACTGACGAGAGTGCACTCGATGTGTTTCCAGTGACTGTGCACTGGTTTGATTTCAGCCTCTCATTTGCTCTGAACATTTATGCTAAGCTAAAAGAATGCATTTTTAATAGACAGCTTATTAGAATGTGTGGTTTTTGTTTTCCTCACAAACTGAATCGAATACCACCTTGAATCAAATCCTGAAATATGAAAACTAGAAACATCATGAGAGGCGATCTAGTTGTACACTCTCTAATTTTACACAGCAGGGAGCTGGGGGAGGGAGCTAGTGAGTGTAAGGGACAGGACTCCAGCCAAGGGTCTTCTCACTTGAATTCAACCAAGCGTCTAATTCCTTTTCAACTCAAGACGGCCTGCTCTCTGCAGCAGAGCTGTAGCACCCACCTCTCAGGGCCATGTTCAGGAGTAAATGAGACAATGTGTGCATGTAACAGCTTACATGTAGCTAAAATTAATAATAATAGCATTATCGGTCATTAACTTATTTACTGCACATCCGCTGTCGACATGGGACAGTTGTAGCTACTCCACACCCACTGTGGCGCGTAACAGCCTAACCGGACAGAGAAGGATGGCCTTGTCGGCCGCCCACATCTGTCATCTTTAAGGTAGCAGTTAACTACCTCCTGCACCTCTATTACTAGATCTACCTAAGTAATAAGGTGCAATGGAGCAGTCTGTGCCTGATTTTCTCCTTTTTAAAATGGGAATGCATTGGGAGCAAATGGAGGATGCTTTGTAAAGTTCAGAATGTCTAAAGATAATCTGTTGGGCAGATGTAAGCTCATAAATCACCAGTATAAACATAATATATTCTAAAATCATTATAGAAAAGTCAAAATTACTTTTTAATAGATCATTGCAAGTTGAGGGGGGTACAACATCCTCTTTGTCTAGATTGGTTGATATATTAAAAAATAAACTCAATGCATTTGGATATAACAGGCTGAAGGTTACAAGGACTTGGAAATTAGCCCAGTCATAATTCAAAGAAACAGATCTTGGCAGTGACAGTGACTGGCCATGGTGGGAACTAGATACCGTTTTTTTAATTTTAAAGAGCCAGTTGTCTTGATGATACTTATTCCAGTAGCTTCAGTCATAGCACTGGGCAACACCCATCACTTCACAATTGCCTGTTAATCACAGTTACAGTGTTACATATGTAGTTTAGCAGAAATGCACATTTTCCTTTAACTCGTGATCACCCAATATTTATTGGAGGGACACTGTGCAAAAAGACATTGTGCTAGATCATAGGCGAGTACCATGCATTTGTGTGCCTGCCTCCGCATAGGAATTTATAAGATAGTAGAGTCAGGCATCAGGAGCTCTGGTGGGACAGAACGTGACCCTGCAAGTGCTCCATGGGAGAAAGATTTGCTGTAAAGGATTGTAGCCTTGGAAACTCAACATGGGCAGTGCTACTCTGCATACAGGGTCACTCAGAGTCATAGTGGACTCCAGGACAGTGGAGTCACGAGCAGACCATTTTTAAAGATAGTGTGGCAAAAGAAGTAGATCAGGACCAAATAGAGGCCAGAAGGACCAACTTCCTCTCTCTGACTGTCAGAGAAAGAAGAGTTTCATCCTAGCCCCAGGACTGAGCAGGAATGAAATGATAGGCAGGCGACGTTGCTTGTGCAAACCCTGGAGTCTTGCTTTTGCCTGGTTTAATACACCTAAAGTTTCCAGTGTCGAGGGGGACACCTGCAAGCAAGTGTGGACTTCATCCTGGAGATGTTTGGAGGGTTTGGGTAGATTTTAAGTCAGGGAAGGATGGGAACAAATTGATATTTTAAGAGGAACATTCATCAGCAACGTTGCCATGAAGAGATTGGAGTAAAGTCAGCTAGGAGCGAAAGAGAAGACTGTGGAAATAATGCAGGTGCATAGAGAAGAAGGTTTGGGCAAGAGCAGGCAGGGCTTTAAATGAAGTACACACTTTACATAGAGTCAAGGGAGAAAATAGTGGGACTTGGAGGAGAGCCAGGTGCGAGAGAATGGTAAATGCAGAGTGAAATGTAAATTCCATCCCAGGTGACCAGGTGCCCCCGCAAAGTGGAGGTACAGAAGGGGTTGCAGATTTGGGGGAGAAGAGGAGGGATGTTGTTTTGGGGTTACTCAGTTCAAGGTGATAGAGATCCAGTTGGATATTTCAGCCCATGAAGGAGTTTGACCTTGGGGTGTTGATTTAGCCATCTCCAGTAAATTAATGCTCATGAGAGCCTTAGGTGCAACTCATTTCACTGGGGGAGAGGATACAGATTGTGAAAATAAAATACTCCAAACAAAATTAATTAGGACCGTGAAGAGTATGAAGAGGAAATGTATTTTCATGTCAGCTCATGGACTAGACCCTTCTGTGTGACCTCAAGTTCTAACTGAATTGGGCTTCAAAAACATGAAGTCATTTTGACTCTTGGCCAATGTGTTGCTAATTCAAGCATATATCCATAAACTTAATGCACATGACATAAGTTTTTTAATGGCCTTTCCTCTTACATATTGTGAGGAAAATGACACTATGTGTGAGGAATTAAGGTTCTAAAGGCACTGACATAGGCAGTGAATCACTTACTGCTGTAGCAGATACTTTTGTTTATTAGAATAAACAGATATGTTGGAAACAGTCTTTTGTATAGCTTAGAAATTATAGCCTACATGGTTGATCCTGATTGTTTTTCTCTGTAGCTTAAAGACGTGCCATAAAGTACTTCTAAATCTGTTTTCATGTTGTATTATATTGCCTGGGATTTCACTTGAGCAGCTCTGTCTCAAAAGCCATCAGCTGAAAGAAGCATATACTGGTGGTCTATTTACTCGACCACTTTTAGTTGCAATCAAATGTCAACTTCCACCTCTGCCATGACAGCGTAACTGGTACTGGACTTATTGTACCACAGTAAACAATTATATTATCGGATAAAGTAGATCAGGTAATTGTTTTTTACTCATTGGAGAACGGAAAGCTGGAAATATATGTGATTTTAGGCAGTCAGAAAACACTCCAGATTTCCTGATAGCCACAAAGGGAGATCAAGGCTAGACATTAGTCTCGCTGGATGGAGGTGCCCCCTATTGGTTTGAACTTCAGAGCTTATGAAGTGGCTGAAAGTTGCCGGCCAGTGTATTGGATAGTAGAAAGGTGTACAGAGTGGAATACAAACATGGGAACCATGAGACTCACTGATATGACATTAGCTGGAAGCAGAACCCAGTGGAGAATGGCTTCGCCAGGGCAGAATGCTGAACAAGAAAGAACATGTGTGCAGAGACATGTGTCCTGAGCTAATCAAAGTGGAAAGAGCTGACTGCAAAGCTCAGGAAACAGACGAAGACCATGGAAACACCACACATTAGGAATAAGAACCATTCTTTTGAACAAAGACCATGTTCTAGAGCTCAGAGTAAGATTCAATTTGATCCACTCTAGCAGAAATACAAAGGCAGTTCTAAGAAACTCTTTCCTGCCAATAACTTAATTAGCTTCCAGACCAATACTCAGTACCTATGGAGTTTGAAAAGAACCTTTTGCAGCCACCTTGTAAGACCTCATGAGGAAGAATGATATATGTGAAGAGACAGGCAAATGTGCTCCTCAGTGAAGGAAAACCAGAAACAGATGCCACATGACTTCTTGGAATTCGCATACCTATGATTACCGGGCTCAAAGTATTTAAAGAAAATCATGGATATAGTGTATGAGCAGATGAGAAAGATCACCCAAAATACAGTAATTGTGAAGAATCAAATGGAAATTTTAGGAGTGGAGGTGCAATGACTGAAATTTAAAATGCACTGAATAGGTATTACCCCCTAAGAAGTTGGTATGTGAATTTAAAGCCCTATGATTAATCATCCAGACAATTAAAAATAAGACCAGAATTAGAGATCTCTTAATATGTCCTTGAAGAGTTAAAATCCAGATGTCTGTGGTAAATGACAGGTGTCCTGGTGGAATTGTACTTACACTACACGTACCCCTGCGATTCACAAGGTCAGCAATTCAAAACTAAAAGCCCCTCCTAGGGAGAAAGATGGGCCTTTCTATTCTTGTACAGACTTCCCCTCTCCCTGCCATTGAGTGGATGCTCACAAAGACTGGCTCCCTGTGGGCTTCTGAGACTGTAACTATTTACTGGAGGAGAAAAACCCAGTCTTTGTCCTGCGGAGTTGTTAGTGGTTTCTAACTACAGACCATGCCTATGGCAACCCAAAACATGTAACCACTACCACACCAAAGCTATAGTCTCAGAAACGCACAGGGGCAGTTCTGCCCAGTCTCACAGGGTCACTACGAGTCAGCATCTACTCAAGGGCCATGCGTTTGGAGTTTTGTTTTTGTTACTGGGCAGGGGGGAGTTTGCGGGGGGGGGGGGGGGAGATTGGTAGTAAATGAGGTTGTAGAGCAGTTGAAAGTCTTAAACATTGTTAAGGGAAGAGAAAACGGTTCAACTACTTTTGGAAACAGTTTGCCTCTTTTTTTAACGTGGTAATCAAATACCCTGACACAACAACTGTCTGTGATGGTTTTTCCCAAGAAAATATGAAAATATACAGCCACATTTTTTCTACATAAATATGTATAGTACTTGTTTTTATAAAGGCCACAAATTGATAAGTAGCCCAGATATCTGCAATTGGAGAATAAATGAGCAAATTATTGGATATTCATTCATTTATTAATTCAATGGAACACTACTCAGCAATAAAAATAATAACTTCAACAAATATATAGAACAGCATAGATAATCTCATAGACAAGTGAAAGAAGACAGTCACAAAAGAGTATATAGCATATTATTCCTTTTATATAAATTTGAAGAATTGGCAAAACTAATTTGTAGTGTTAAAAAATCAGAATTTGAGTTGCCTATAAAACAGTGGAACTTGATTGCAAGGAGGACATGGAGAGCCTCATAAGCGACCTGAAGGGAAGTAAATGAGTTGATAGGGCTCTTCTAGCCATGCTCTCTGTTATTGCCACTGAATGACTGAGGGAACTCACTGTCATGGAGGCGGTGCCTCCTTTCTCCAATGCTATAGCGCAGGGTAAAACTGCCCCTTGGGTTTGCAAGATAACTATTTACAGGAGTAGAAAGGCTTATCTTTCTCGCATGGAGTGGCTGGTGGCTCAAACTGCTGACCTTGTGGTTAGCAGCCCACTACACCACCAGGGCTCCGACTGACCGGATCAAAGGACGCAAATGACTGGTAGGGCTGTGAAAATATGAGGTGCTTGTACCCTACAGCTTACTACTAACACAAATAAGGGGCATGGCCCCCTGGTAGTTGGGGCCATGCAAATAAGGTACTCTCTGATGCTAGAAATGGGAGGGGACAGCCAGCAGCAGCACAGAAACAACAGCAGAGGCAATAGGATGAGGGGACCAAGTGGAGATGGCAAGTAGGCTTCCCAGGGCACAGACCAAGCTAATTGAATGCCTAAGTCAAGAGACTTGCTGGTAGAGCTGGGTGCCTTTGCTCTCTGTTGGCAGAGTTGAAAGAGCTTTGCAACACGTCTCTGAGCAGAGATGAGGCCAACGGGCTGGCGGTGTGAGTGAGGATGAGAATCAGAGGAAAACCCACCTGCAGGCACCACTGAGGGAAAGCGCTCATGATAGAAGAACTACCTCCTGTGTGTTCTTGATCCTGAGTCGTGATCTGTTGCTTCCCTAAAAAGCCCATAACTCTGAGTATTGTCCGTGGTCATTGCAATGGATTATCAGCCCCAGCAGAACGGTTGGCGGGGATATAGGAGCGTGGTTGGTGCCAGAGTTGGTTAAATGCTGGTAAAAAGTCACGTCTGACCTCATCCTCATAGGAATCAGCTTTGGGCAGCTACTGATGACGACTCTTTTCCTGCTCCTTGTAATGTTACAGGAGGTCAGATTATCCCCTTCCCCCACATCCCCGCCATTGCGCACTACTTTGCAGTGACTCAAATGTCCTATAACTTGTTTAGTATCATTATTTCATGTGTGTATACATTTGTCAAGACTCATTTATTGTGCTATAAAAATTTATATTTCACTCTATGTAATTTTGCCTCAAAATCATTAAAACAATTAATAGTGGATGAATTTTAATTTATGATTATAACTTTGCACAGTAAATTAAAACAAGCTTTCACATAAAACTTACTTTGAATTCATCAGGTAAATTTTGTCAAAGAATACAATTTGGGAAGCTGTATTTGTTATCTAACTTGGTTTGACTTTTTCTTCTCTTTTTGGATTAGAGTTTATGTAGAATTCCTTATGTATTTAGAAGGATGACAAATTTCCAAAATCCTCCAGCAATTAAATAATATATATCTCCTAGAGAGTTTACTGAAAAGGAATATTTCTCAGAATAATCTCAAGGGACATTCAGAAGAAGCTTTATCTATTTTGTGCCCGGGAATTGGTTACTCATTGAGAAAGAGACATTGGATAATTGAAGCCATTTATATAGGAGCTGATCATCCAGAAAGAATAGGACCTAAGTTAATTGAAAAAAAAAAGTGGTGATACATGAATAACAGTGATCTGTGAGAATGAAAATAAAAGGACCAGTTGTCATTGGTTCAGAAAGACGGTGAAGTTCACTGTACAGAAGAGTTCTCTGGTGATAGAGATCTGTGTCAATGGCTTGACATGGAAATATCTTCTTTTCTTCCCCCTTCCTCACCTCAGAAGGCAAAACCAACAGGAGAAATAAAAAATCACTAGTAGAAACTAATATGTGGATATTTTTCACTTGAAACATGTATAGTCTCAGAAAGAAAGAAAGAAAGAAAGAAAGAAAGAAAGAAAGAAAGAAAGAGGTATAGCCTCAATTGACAGGAGCACACACCATGATGTAATGGAAAGTACTTCGGAGTGGGAGAATAACTTCCTATAATGAACAGCTGTGTAACCTCCAGCAAGCTCCAGACTCCTTAACCTTGCTTGGTAGGCATGCTGTGGAATGAAATGAGGCATCATATGCAAAGTGCTTGGTATGGAAACTGAAGGGTGGCCCTTCCTTCTTACTCAAGGGTTCAGCTCTGTATAGAAGAGTGATTTGTAGGATTTCTTGAGGACTCACTTTCTGAAATGAAAATAAATCATGGAAAGCGGTAGGCATTCATTGGCTAATGCATACGTGCCATACTATTGTAGCGAAGCTTGTGTTTTATTTAGAACACTAGTGTTTGGGTCATTAACTGGAGGCAAAATGAAATGTACATGCTAAGTAACCCTTAAAGGGACGTTAGCATCCATGAATGTTGCATGCTACATGGATTAAGCTGGTCATCCGGAGCACTTTATTATTTATGGCCTAGAGTGGAGGAAAAGTTCCACAGTTAAAGGACTGAGCGCTAACTGAAGTTACTAAACACCCAGGAAGCCAATTCATTTAAAAATGCTAGATTAAGAACTGGCTTTCTGAGCAGCACTACCTTAGGAATAGATCTTAAGAGGGAGGAGCAGCCTTAAATCTTCAGAAGTCTGCATGTAAGTGTTAGATAACTTGCTCTGCAGGGGGTGACCTCCTGAGCCCTAAGAACAGGAAGCATTGTGTGACAGCAATACAGCCTCCTTTGGAAATACCTAGATGAGAAAATAATTATATGTAAGCAAGGAAATATATTATTACGCAACAGATGGG
This sequence comes from Tenrec ecaudatus, assembly GCF_050624435.1. Lineage (NCBI taxonomy): Eukaryota > Metazoa > Chordata > Mammalia > Afrosoricida > Tenrecidae > Tenrec > Tenrec ecaudatus. The sequence goes on from NC_134534.1 coordinate 143,261,317, forward strand.
ATGTTATTTTAATGAGTCATTAGGCCAAATAGGTGAGTTTGAATCCATTATTATATTAAAGTATTATATATGTACTGTTTTTAGTTTTACTTAAAAAGTAAATTGTGATTATATTGAAAATTCAGATACATAATAAACTATTCAGGGGAAAATACTCACTAATTTTCAAAGGTTTAAGATGTATTGTTTTTCAGTCAAGCAAATCTTAAAGAAACGCTTTAACTTGCAAGCCAAGATACAAGCCTAGATACTGGTTCCTTCCTTTCTCTTAATATCCCCTTGTATTAAAGAAATATTAAAGGTGTGTTGGATTTTTGGTTTCCCTGGAAGATTCTAGTTTCAAAGTTTAGTTTTTCATACATTGGAAGAATGCATATGATCCTCTACGTTGCTAAATGGCAGTACCTGTAAGAGTTGATTTGATGAGTGGAACTGAGAACTCAATGCTCTAGTTGAATACCAATAATCGATTCCTTCAAGCATTCGGTGGTCCTTTGTTTTCTCTGCTGGGATCAATTCTGATATATATGCAATAAAATGTCTTGTCACAGCTATAGATGCTTGAGGAGTGTGTCTCAAACTTTCGCTGCCATTGAGCTGATCCAGACTCACGGTGAGTCTATGGGGAAGCTCCTGTGGATTTCTGACACTGCCACCCTAAAGGAGTGGAAAGCCTCATCTTTGTCTCACAGAGCAGCTTATGGTTTTGAATTGCTGTTGACCTTAAAGTTAATATCCAAATGTGTTGTACCACCAGTGCCCTGGGTAAAATCTAGAATTCTTCCCATGATGGAATCGCAGAAGATTAGGTTAAAAGAAATGCCTTGAGAAGTCATAATGAATAAAAAGGAATTCACCGTCAGAAAAACACATAAAGCCTTAGACTCAACCTGGAGAGAACCCTTGATTGCAACCCATGGCAGTCAGCCTCCCGTGGCACAGACCAAAGTGGACAAAGGTGGAAAACGGACCAGCGGAGTGCAGAGAAGAAAGGCAGCCCAGAGGTTTGACAGTGATATGATTGAAACCCATTGGGGTCAGACGCCAGTTATCACTTATTTATTAGCTGCTTAACCTTGGACAAGCCATGTAACCCCTCCTGGTCTCAGCTTGCTCATCTTTAAAATAGGGATACAACATTATATGTGCCATAGGGTTATGAAAAAGAATGAGACCTATATAATGCGTTGAGTACAATGTCTGCAAAAAAAAAGACCTAGTTATAAATTCAATAAAACCTTAGCGCTTGCTGTATATCGTAGTAGAAGCGTAACATGACTAGATTTGTTTTTAACAAACTGAGAAATGTCATACTTTAGCCATGTTGTCAGGCAAAAAGTGTCCCCAGAAGGGAGGGGCATCGTCCTTGGTAAAGCGGAAGGTCATTGGAAAAGAGGAAGGCCCTCAGAGAGTGGATGGACACAGTGGCTGTGACAATGGGCTCAGACGTGACCGTGACTGGCAGGATGGGGCGGGCCTGGGCAGGGCTTGCTCCATTGTACATGCTGAGTAGATGTGAATCAGAACAGACTCGATGGTCTAACAGCAGCGAACAGCAAGCAACTTCGTGTGCTTTTATATGGAACCAACAAGGACACGACACTTCCATACAAATGTCCCAGAGGCGTTTGCATGCACACATACAGGCAAGGTTAAGACAGGTAAAGGTAAGGAGATGCAAATATGGCCCTATAGCGTCACAGAGTCAGAGTTGGCACTAAGGTGGGGGTTTTGGTTTTTAAGGGAAGTATGTGAACGCCGTGGCATTCTTTGCTCTCTGGTTTTCAAGTGGCTGATTTTGCCATTAAAATAATATTCTTGGAGCAGGTGGCAGACAGTAACTGGGACACCAGTTTAGAGGGCAGGGGTTGGGGGCCAACTGGGGCAGATCAGCAGTGGACCCAGAGCGCCAGCCCAGGGCCTGTACCTCCTGCGTGGGCTGTGGGGAGACAGACGAGGATGTAGAGGTGCGGGGTGCGGGGTGCCAACATCTGATGGTTGCTTTGACATTCACGTCACCTTGGAGGGGTCACCCAGTGCCTTAGGTGGGTGGGTTTGTGTGCTGGGGCTGTATGTGGAAGAGAAGAAAGCAGGTCCCCAGGGCCACAGAGCATCCTGGAAGGCTGGGGTGGGTGGTTGGAAGGTGGTAGGAAGGAGCTGTGGACAGTATGAAGCACCAACTCAGGAACCCGCTGGCTAAAGGCCTCTATGTAACCTTAGCCACAGGCTCCCTGGCGGCTCATAGGAACCACGTCATGGCCTCCAATTCGTGCTTGTTTGTGGGGCTGGCGAGAGCATGGGCTGGTGGGGAGAACCTTCCAAGCCCTTGGCAAGGCCGAGTCTCGAGTGTGGGGCTGTGTAGGGGATGCTGAGCTGTGTGGGGGATGCGGGGCTGTGTAGGGGATGCTGGGCTGGGTAGGGGATGCTTCAGTGCAAAACGCAAGGCTTGTGTCCCACGGGCCTGGCCCGGTGAAGTGGGCAAACCTGCAGGCGAGGCTGTGGCCTTACCGCAAAGTGGGGTGGCAGTGTTGGCCTCGCAGGAGTTGGGAGGGCAGCTCCTGGCCAGGACACACGCTTCCCCAACACCTGGCCCTTTCCTTCTACTTTGGGTTCGAGCTAAGCGCGAAGGGCCCAGTACTGCCCCCACTTCAGTTTCTTATGAGGCTGAGGCCCCAGAGAACCCACCGTCCACTCCTGGGGGGCCTGGAGCCTTTTCCCGCTCCTTGGCGCTCCAGCATCAGAGAACAACATGTTGCTCTCAAGGCTCTCCCTGGCTCGGAAGTTTACAACCCCCCTCCCCCACCCCGTCCCCGCTGTGAGAGATTAAACCACAGCTCCAAACCCCACATTAGTAGCACAGGGCAGGACCGAGAGGTAAACTCTCAGGGCAGGACTGACCCAGCACTCAGACTGATCCCTTGAACCTATCTGAGGACACTGAGACTAATCACCAGAGGGGTGCAGTGAATTCCTCAAGGTCAAAGCGGAACACTGGGTAATTTCAAGATCCTGATTTCCCTAAGTGCCTGGTTAGTCTGCACTAAGCACACAATACTACCACCTGGTGGCAGCATGTCTGAATTGCAGGGACAACTCCTAAGCATGCCGGCTCTGCTTCCTCTCACCTTGAAGACTGATACTGCATTAAAAAAAAAAAAAAGAAAGAAAGTGACAACTGTAGACCAATCCCAACCACTATAAAAAATAAAATAAAAATAATATTCTTTATCTTCCTCCCTCTCTATTTCTATTTTTTCTCAATACAATGGTTCAAAGCCAAACTATGAAAAAGTATTCAAGTACGAGGAGATCGGATGGACTCACAATTGAGCATGGAGGCCACTTGAGGGATGAAATGACAGCACCCGAAGTAAAGACAGTGGCAGGGGAGTGGCGAGGGAGAAGGGATTATCCAGAGGCTGGAATAGTCTTCATTCAGGGACACAGAGCTGTCCAAGAAACAAAGTAGATGATGTTCTGGAAGTGCTGACCTGAATCAGGGGCTAGAGGAGGGGTGTCTTTCACTTGAAAATCCAAGACAACGAACCTGATTTGTGTGTTGTCTTTCTGCTCTGAAGGACTTTGGGATGTGTGTACACTTTCCTGCACCGAAGATTTTACCCATCTCTCACCTGGCTGCTCTAACAAATCACCTGCCTTTGAACAAGACAGCATCTTTTCCATTGATTCCTCAATTCTACCTGCAAGAACTCCTTGAAGGAGCTTCCTGGGCAGCCACTGCTGTCCCTTGTGACTCTCTTCTCATTCAGTCACGCGCATCATTGTGTGTCAATTCGGACTTCTGTAAAAGGGGCTGCTTTCCCCCTTCGTTTATGATTTTCCTGGTGTTTACTCAAGGATCATTAAGTTTCGTGCCTACTGTGGCTTGTTTATCCCACTACCTTATGTAAATGATAATATTGTCCACATTTTATTAATGAGAAATCTGCATCTCAGAAAAGTTAAACAAAACCGAAACATGTATCATTGGGTGGTGAAATGTTCAAATTCACCTCTCTTGTAACAATACATTATAAAGGGTGTGCAACTTCTTTCTTGCTCCCCTCACACCACTCAGGTGGGTGCCATTGGTGAAGACACTGGGCTGGTCACTGAATAGTAGGTGGTTCGAGTCCACCCAGAGACACCTCCAGAGAAAGGTCTGGAATGTACAGCCCAAAACTCTGCCAATGAAAACTCCACGGGACATATCACTGCCATCGAGTTGATTCCAACCACAGAGACTGGCACAGGTTAGGGTCTGTCCCTGCGGGTTTCCAAGACTGTGCCTCTTACAGGAGTAGAGTACCTTATCTTTCTCCAAGGGAGCACCTGGTGGCTTCAAACCACCGACCTCCCAATCAGCAGCCTAATAGGTAACTCATTATGCCATTAGGGCTCCTTGGGGCTTCTTATATTGGAGTCAACTCAAGAACAACTGGTATTTTAAATGCCGGACCTCTTGCAGGGTGGTGAGAGAACAGAGCGAGCTAAGGCCGATCCTTGGTAGCATACACATATCCTCGTGTTATCACTGTTCTTAGACACGCACAAAAGAACACGAGGTGAGGCACTAGGTATTACTTTGATCTGAAGAGGTGATTGAAATGAAATACCTGGTTACCTCCCCCAAGTCCCTCGCAGAAAAGCTTTTGTGTCTGGCACGTTTCTAGCTTCTGAGTACAAAACCTCAATTCCAACCACTGATCTTTGACCCCTTGACTGGTAAATGTACATGAGAGCGCTGAGCTGCTGCCAGGGGCTGCCGACCCGGAGTTGGCCTGTGGAGCTTTCTTTAAGAATAGAGCGAGGTGACAATTTGTCAGAAAGGGTCTGGAAGGAAATAGGGTTGTGACTGTGACTTTCCCATGAATAGTTCTGTGTGAGGTGAGATCTGAAGGACACTGAAGTTCATGGCCTTCAGAAAGGCCTGGTCCTTGGGCTGCCCCCAGGTTGGATGAGGATCCGGAAGATGGTGATAAGGAGAGTAGTTTCAGAGTGTAAGTCCTATGCTCAGGGTTTTGAGGCTTCAAATGTCTCTCTTTCTGGCCATTGGCATGTCAGTTGTCTTGGTCACCCGTGTGTGTACTGTGTTGCTTCATCCTCTCGTACTGGATCATCAAATTGCTGCCTTGTTATCCCGGGAGGCCGTTCAAAGGAAAGCGGACTTACTGGAGTTATGTGGTCTCGAAGGACTCCATCCTTTATCTCTTGGCCACATGAGCTCCTTGTGTGTCCTGGCTGTACACTTTCTGTTGCCAACATTTTATTTACCTTTCGTGAGGGGCTGAGAGCCTTTTACGTATAAAATGCATTAAAAATAATCCTGTACCCAGAAGAGGAAAAAAATCCCTTCTCTAGGCCACAGACACGCGGCCACCTTTCTAGAGATGCTGCTCCGAGACCCCACCATCTTGTGAATTGGATCCTGTTCCCTCTCCATAGGCAGTTTTTCCGTCTCTGTATTTTTTTTTTCTGTAGCACTGTATCATAATCTGTCTACCTCCTTCTCCCCACCAGACCCTCCAGAACATGATTTATTCATTCCTGGATGGCCAAGGCATCGCAGGAACTTGGTCTTTGATGGGTCGCCAGTAAATGTTTATTGAATGAACCGATGACTAAATAAATGAATAGTGGGAAGCAGGGAACCTTCCTAAGGGCCTCAGCACATGACACTGGTGTTCTTTTAAAAAAGTGAAATTAAAAAAATCATGCAGTGCCAGCCATATGTTGGGGTGTAGGATGAATTGTTGGGAGGTAAATTCCAATCGAAAGGGTCAGAAAGAGGACTTTTTCAATAAATCAGACGTAGATTTGGGTTGCGGCTGCTGAGCATCGCTAAAGGAATGGGCATGCATAGCTTTGTGTTTTTGATATATAATTTGACTGTGCTTGATTAGTTCAGGCCATTGATTCTGGAAGTGCCAGATGAGGTCACCGTCAGTCAGATGTTCCAAACCGACGTCGCTAGAGACCGAGGAATCGTGTTGAGAAGACAGGACAGAGGGAAAGGGGGCTTGTTAGGGGGAAATAAAAGTTAATGCATTTCTAACTACATTGATTATGGCATGAAAAACAGACATCTATTCTAGTGAGAGAAAAAGAAAATAACATGTTTGCCGCACTTAGACTCTCCCATTACTTAGTACCAAATTCCGTTTATTTAATTTGCTAGGGAGCAGTCCGGAATATTAAGGTTGCAAAGCTACGAACCCTAAAATAATAAAATCCAAAGACTGATAAGCAGAATTGCCATGATAGGTGCCCTTACTGGAACTCTTTCAGACTTGCCCACGTATCTCTTTGTCCAAACATCACTGTGTCTCATAGAGGACCATTTTTGAAGGTCCAGTGTTTGGATCTTTGCTTGTCATCCATGTTCCCTGCTGATCGCTTCAGAAGTTCTTTCTCTAGACTGCATCCAGCGTTTTCATCCCTGTGGAAGTTTGTTTTGATAGGAAGCCATTTCCCTCCCCTGATGCATCAAATCTAGTTACTTTGTGATCTTTGCATGTGATGCTGCTAGACTTTGGGGAAAGGCATGGGGCAGCTCCCCGAAATTGGATTAGTTTGGCAGACTAGAATGTCTTTCCTTCATTTTTATACCCTTCTATTGGGGGCTCGTAGGACTCTAATCACAATCCACACATCCATCGTCAGACTAGAAATTGTTAATCTGCCCAGAAGATGAAACCAAGAGACCAAGACCAAAACTTTACTTACTTCTTCTTTGATGGACAGGACGCCACAGAATTATAAATAGATATTTAGTATTCAAATTGCGAAATCATAAGACTTTTTCTTAATTTTCTCAGCTAGGCATAGGTATACTCTTATGAGCTAGGCATTGATATAATCTCATGAGCGCCAAAGTCTCAGTTTCATAGTTCTCAACAACCAATCGTAGAGAAGTTTCTAGTATTGTGGCATAATTTATCTGAATTTTTACTGCGGGATAACCACCAGGCTTAGTGGTCTATTATCTTCTGTGCTGCTGCTTGGAAATTTGGACTACAAATACCTAAAATGGAGTGGCTGCTGTGTCTTTGACTTTCTCAACTCCCGTGATAGGTAAAAAAAGCAGCTACCATTTCTTGGGCACTTCCAATTCACTTTCTTTATATTTTCCATCACGTCATGTGGTAGATACCATTTTAGGTGGTAGATACCATTTTTGTTCCGTGTTTACAGCTGAGGACATGGACACAGGAGACAGGAACTTCCACAAAGAGATAAATTGTAGATATGTGTATAACTAATTACCTGAGCCAGATTTGAACTGAGTTATTCTGATTCCAGAAACCATTGTCCTTGTGTGTCAGCTCTTGACTGCTATGTCATAAATACAGGGGTGGCAAATTCAAGGGGGTACTGTTAAGTGTAGTAAAGGAATCAATCTTTTACACATTATTTTGAAGACCCTTCATACACCTATTCCTCATTTTTACCTTATTATCAGACCCTTTACATTTATAACTGGCATCAAAAAATCACATATTCTGGGCATTAAAGCAGACGTCTAACATTCAGTAACAAATGCCAAGGTTTGAGGAGAGCGTAACATTGGCAGGGGTGGTTAAGGTTTTCTGTTAACCTGGCTGGACCATGTTCCTTAGTGGTTTGGCATTTATATAGTGATATAATTTGGCAGTTATATAATGACAGGATTCATATATATGTACGTACATATGAGAAGGAGACCTCAAAACGTTAATATGTTGTGTTAATTCCTCGGGTTTTGAGTAAGCATTTATGCCGGTGGATCCTTCAATAGTGTGTAAAACTATGCTGACAACTTTAATCTGTTTGGAGTCCTTCAAAATGATCTTGGCTGGTGTTTGTCTGTTTGAGACCTAATCACCCAATCATCAAAGCAGCCCCACGTGTTTCAATCAAACTTGAGCTGCCTGCAAAGCATTTGTAACACATCAAACTTTTGGAAGGCGGCAGCAGCTCTCACTCGCTACCACGGTGGTAGTTTTGACCCACAGGGACTCCACGGGGCCAAGTATAATACCCCTAGGGATTCCGGAGGCTGACAAGCTTTAAGGTAGCAGACAGCCTCATATCTTTTTTTAGTGGAGCACCTCTTTGGTTTTAAGAGCTGCTGATCTGGGGGGATATAGCAGCCCGAGGTGTATTCCATGATGTTCCCGGGGCTCTTAGAAGACCTCAGGGTAGGACCCCATTTTAACCAAAGCATGACTGCTGTGTTGCTTCTCTTGCCAATGTAGCTTTGCACGTAATTTCTATGTTCGGAAGTTTCGTTTGTTGAATTAGGACTGCTCTAACTAAAGATTCAGATGGCCTTGGGACCTGAGTTGGAAATTCAAGTTCACCCAAAGGTGCCTTGGGAGAAAGATTTGGTGATCTACTTCACCCAAATCAGTCACCCTATGAAACACAATTTGACTCTGAAATACTTGAGCCCCATACATTAGAGTGGATTCTATGTCACTAGTTACTTGGGACTGATGGTGTGCACACAATATGCTTGGCCTAGTGCCTGACACACATTCCACATTCCAATCTCTGTCTGATGTGGCCGAGCTGAAGACCCGAGAGCAGCCTTAAAGGCACCAATCAAGTGCTCATTCCAGGTTTCATGATAAGAGTTTACTGGCAAATGTACAAATATGCTTGACACAATGGGTGGATGGATGGATTGTGATAAGAGTTGTAAAAGTCCCCAATAAAATGATTTTTAAAAATTTATCAGATTTAGAACTTTCTTAATTTGTAACTAAATCTTTAACTTGTGATAATCCATTTGCTTTGCTTTTCCGTAAGAGGGTAGTATCTTTTACGGAGTTCAGTAATTCTGTTTTCTATTGGTAGTTCCTCCTCATCCCCATACTATCGAAACCTCTGAACGCCTTGTTTTGAAATACACATTTTACATTTCATAGAGTTCATTAGTTTGGTGGAATCCTTCCATACAAAAGTTTGAATGAAATGGAAGGATGCTTATCAACTCTTGCTTTGTATTTAATGTACTTACTATGTTTAAAGGTGGGGAGAAACTGCAAAAGATGTCTGTTTTCAAAATATTTCTTAAAGATTTAGTCCTCCACAGTATACTGCCTTGTAGGTTTTGTTTCTGCAGAAGAACTTTGGCATTGTGCACGGGAAAACCAAAGCTGATCTGAATCTAGCCAACAATGGAAGAAGTACTTGACATGCCACAGGCAAACTATTTCTGGAATACGTATATATCCATATCAGCAGGCTCTGCCCTGTATTCTTTGCAGGAAATCCAGAGTTTGTTGATAAATGATCCCTGAGTTAACTAATTCTCCTTCTTTTTTCCTGTACACACACACACACACACACACACACACACACACACACACACACACTATTAAATATACTAGGGTAGCTGTAACATAAGTATATTTTACTATATCACTATAATATACTTTAATTTCTCAAAATTGTCAAGTTCTTTCCCCCCATCTAGGACACTGTGAAGTATACTGTTTTTCTATACCATATTGTCACTTATTATTTTCTGGACCCTAATCTCTTTAAGATAAGCCATTTAAATTTGCTGCTATATTTCTTGCATTTTGGTGTCGATTTGATAATAACCCAGTGATTAAACAAAGGCACTGTAAAGATGACAAAGATAAGAAACAATTTTCTCTGAATGGAAGTATTTATGTAATTATCTACTCTCTAAAAAAGATTACAAACAACAGACAAAGTAGGAACACCTGTGAATTACAACATAAAGCACTTCTGAATCGATGATGTGCGTCAGTTGACATTTGTCATCTCTATTTGTCAGAATAGATTTTTTGAGAATGTTTGTGATAAGAATTGGAAAGCAAAAAAACACAAACCCTCTCTGTTTTGAAGTAATTCACTCTGCTTGTAGACAGCTGCGACTGATTGTTAGTTTGCATGTCCATTGAGTTTTAAAATCTATCTGACTTCGGCTTCAAATATGGTGTTTTTAATAGCAAGTTGGGTTTTTTTTGTTTCTTTTATCATTTAGATACATCAAAAAGTGTATATAGCCTTTTGATTAAAAAAACTTAATGTCATTTTCATGCTTTGCTTTTAAAAAAAATAAAGCCATCTGTTTAGTAAACATGAAAAATTGATTGATATGAAACCCAAAAAGTTCATAACGACAACTAAATAACAGATGACAGATTAGATAAGAACAAGTCATTAAGTTGGCCTATAAAAGGACAACCATCTGTACCACTGAAACTATCTTCTTATTGATGACAGCAATAATTTTCTAAGCCCATGACAGCTAAGAATTTATAGAACAAAATGGCATGCATAGAAATTGAGAAGTGGAACTTGATTTGGGATAATTAGTATAATCGTTTTCTGTCAGTGTTAGATGACAAATGAATTAAGATTATAACGAAAATTCTTGAAGTACAACCATATATGTACATGTGTACATGCAATTCATCTGACATGCACAATGACTGCTCTACCTTGATTTTGCTTGACTGAATTATTAGCAGATGTGTAAAGTCTAAATCATTGTGCATTTAAAAGATGGATGCTTTCGGATTCTTCAAGTCTAGTCTACAGATGGTTAGCTTGTAATTAAAACATGGAGTTGCTGGAGATGTGTAAGAATACACAACCATAGATGATCCACTTCCCACCCCCGCCAAGACTGAAAAGTATCACAGGGTCAGCTGTCCCCAGCTTTCCAATCTGTCATTCAAGTTAAACCCAATTTTATGGTACTAAAAAAATAAACAAGAACTAGAATAAAGTGCTCACTTTACTAAAACATGACTAATTCTTTCATAACATATATATACATATAAATATATATATATTTAGTAGAGTTAAGCAGAATCAGGCATCTTGCAAAATTGGGCATGGTTGGGTATGATGAATTCGAGGGATTCTGTATCAGCTCTTGGCACTGGGATAAGTGCTGGGCTGCTGACTGCAAGATTAAGGGTTCACATCCACCAGCTGCTCCACTGCAGAAAAATGAGGCTGTCTGTAACCCTAATGATTTATAGTCACAGAGATTCTATGGAGCAGTTCTGCTCTGTCCTCTAGGGTTTTGGTGAGTCAGAGTCAACTCAAAGGAAGTGGGTTTGGTTTTACATACTTGGGTGCTGGTGGAAAAACCTGCAGCTCAAACCCATCAACTGCTAGCCTGCCTCTGTAAAGATGACAGCCTTGGAAAGCCTGTGGGACAATTCCCTTAGGTCCGATAGAGTCTCTACAGGATCGCTACAGGTGAGTTGAAATGGACTTGTTGGAAATGTGGTTGATTGGGGCTTATATCTGCTGATATTTAACCACCAGATTGAATAGTTGGTTTTAATTTGAAAATGCTTTTAATATTCTCTCTTAGTTATGAGCTAACCATCTCAGTAATACTAAATGACTTCAACCTTTTGTCTTTCACATGAGTGAGTTAGTAGAATGGGGCTTGATAGAGGTGCATGCTGAGTAGAAGATTCTTGTTCTAGTGATAACTGTGACATCTGTCCCCCACTGAGTGTGCATCTTTGTGCATGTTTATAGAATGGAATGCTCCGACGTTTGCTTTGGGCTGGTGCTTTGGTGGAGATAAGCCATAGGTTGGAACCTAAGGAGAAATGTTTTAAAGAAGAGTCTGTACTTAGCAGGTTTAGACTAATGCAGGCCTTCAAATCTTATATCTAGGATTTTTATCATTTCTGTGGATTGGCTCATTGAAAGATTGGTTGTTCAAGTTTACTAGTTATAGCACTGGAGAAAGAGGAAGCATTGAGCAGGCTCTGAAACCCTATGAGTCAGTTCTATTTAGTCTTACAGCATATTTGAATCTGAATCAACTCGATGGCAGTAGGCTTGGTTTAGTTATTGGATAGGCCCTGCTTATGTGGGTGGAAAGTATTTAATGTAAAAAGGTATAAAAAAGAAACCATATTACATGTAAATCTGCCTTTCACAGGTAGCTGAGGATTATTTTAAGGTACATCATTATTTGTGATGCGTGTATGTATGTTTTTTTTAATTGCAATTTTATTTTAAACAATGTCTCGTACCTTGTACTTGGTCCACTTTATATGTTGCTAGTACAATCATGTCATACATGGAACCCTGTTTTTCTCCAAAATTTAGTACATCTTTGATATAACCAGTTCCTTCTCGTTGGACACATAGATCACCCAGTGTATCATCATAACAGGAAAGTACATAAACGTATGGGCATCTCTGATCATTTCCTTAGAAGCAGATTCATGAAAATAAAAGTATACACTTAATTAGGGCTTGTGCTGTGGGTCGTATACATTTGTTTCAATGAAGTTACCAGGTTAACATCCATGTGTGTGTGCCCATTTCTTTACACTTGTTTTAATTTTTAAACTTTGGAACAGTAAAAATGCGATCATGTTTTAATGAGTGTTTATGTTTCTTGATATTGTTCTTTCTTTTGTTCCCCAACCCATTTGGTCTTTTTTAAGGCACTTTGATATTTTTCATCTGTGATCTGCCTATTCATTGTTTTCCCTATAATGTCTACAGTTGACTTTGTTTATTGCTATTCTTATTCATCTCTAACCTCTCTTTGACATGAAAGTTTTTAATCCCTTGTCATATTTTGCCCAAAAAACCACCTCACCTTTTTTTCCGGCTTGATTAATGCTCTTCTTCAAAGTCACATTCTTACGTAATCATTTATTTTTTCCATGAATGGAATCATCATAGAAGAATAACTTAGGACTTACACTCACTAGCTCTAGGAAGTACAGAAAACATCAATAGCTCTTGCATGTTCTGTGTACCCTGGCAGGCAGTGAAGAACTCCTTTTTGCAGTTTTCTATATTAAGTCTTTCAACTCACAGTACACTTGGATGGTTTATAATAACCATCCAAGCAATTAATCTTATGTTGACTAGACATTGGTACCTGAAAGACAACCACACGTCAACCAAACTCCTGGCTCACTTGATTCTTGGGTGCTGTTTCAGGGATGGTTACAGACAAGAAGACTGGCTTCAATTTCTTATAAAGTGAATCTGAATTTTCATCTTTTAACAAGAACAAGTAGAGACTCTAAAGGAAGGTTTGTAGCTGAGGGATAGAATGCTATTAAGATCCCCCAAATGTTTCTTCTGGAAGCATAATTTCAAATGTGTCCTGTTTAGCAGGTGAAATAACTATTGCTAACTGGCCTCTGTACAAATTAAAGGTATTTAACAGAAAATGAAGGATGTCTGGTGAGTCATCTGTTTTGTTCTGTGGGCTTGATCTCTGAGGGAGGTGTGAAGAATGGGTTCATCTTCCAGTGGGGACTGGAGACTGTCCTGGCCAGAGGGAGCAGCTTAGGAAGGAGCTCCCTTATCACCTGGCCCTGGATAAAACTATGGAGGCTAAAAAGTGGAATCTCTACCGAGAACTTCTCATGAGCCTGGACTGAGAAGTAGAGAAAGTGGAAAGGTGTTGTGTTTGGAAATAGAACACGAGTAAGGGAATTGTGATAGGTTGGGTTCCCCAGAGAAGCAAATCCAGTCATGCTTTCATGCATGTAGGAAGAGAACTGTGTCAAGCAATGGCTCACACTGCTGTAGAAGAGGGTAAGTCCAGTCCCATCAAAGTCTGTAGGCCAGACCTAAACTAGAGACTTCTCCTGGCTCCGGTAGCTGCAGGAAAGCAGGAGGATGCAGCAGAAAGACCATAGGTTGGTGCATACCAACTTGAATGAATCCAATATCAACAGAATGAATCCAAGGTCAGAAGCCCACTGATAGCTCCCGAGACCAGCAGGTGATATAACAGGAGGTCCAGGAACCAGATGAAGCATCCAAACTTGGCAATAGGAGTGAGCTAGCTTCCACACACGGTCCACGGATCCTGAGTAGATCACCTTGAATGAACCCTCCCTCAATCGAACGCAGGCTCTCACTAGATTAGGGGCGTTTGTACTTTCCACAACTGCTTGGTTGCTTCACAGAAGAGTTGGCCACCCTGTAGCCTAACATGGTAGACTCCTGGCCCACCCCAATTGACATAAAATCTAACTATCCCAGACTTGTAAATAGTCTCCAATTTACAAGTTGGTATTCAGATGAGTCTGCCGTAAATCAATTTTGACAAGTAGAATACTGCTTGTTGTTCGTTTGTTTGTTTCCATTTCATCTCTATTCTCTTTATTGTCAATATCTTTATAAACCAGACTTTGTCTTGTAGAGTTAGCATGAGAATTCTAACATCAGTAAATTACATACTGCAACATTGGATGCAGTATATTTACAAATGATAACAGGTACCAAAACTGGATGGTCATAAATGTGATTTGTCATAACTCTAATGTGTCCTAAATTGGAGTTTACATGTAGGTTGTTTTGTTTTCTGTAGTTGTTTTTTTGTTTTTTTTAACCAACTGTAAACACGATTCTGTTAGACTCCTTAGAGTTTTAAATTCCTTAGGGTGAGTAGTATTGTAAGGATCTTCAATGAATCTTCATTTCACTCTCCTTACTGTATCATGTTGTTACTCTCAGCTTATTACAGGGAATATTAATTCATCTGCTGCTTTTCTCTGTAATAATATAACATTTTCAATGATGTAACTTTGAAAAATGATAGGTGAAAACAACAACAACAAAACAGCTTATCTACACCCTTCTCCTTCTTACTCCCTGCACCTCCAGATAACTTCTAAGTAAAAGCAAGGGAATAGCACCTTTATATTTTGCTGCATATAGAGTTAGATCAGACTTGTTTCTCCACCATAGTCAGAAACAGTAGAGCAATGCTACTCTGAGTACTATTCTGCTATGCCCTAGGAAACTTACCAGAATGCGACTCACTGATGGCTTCCTTCATTGAGAAAGGCTTGCTATTGAACAATCCAGTGAACAAACAAAACAGTTTGATAATTTATATCCTGGGACAAATTCCTTTGCATCAGCTTTCTACTTCTCCCAAACAAATTGCTACACAATTGTTATTGTCAAGTCCCTGGCTCGAGCTCTCAGTGACGCTATGTACAGCAGAACTACGTATCCCCTGGTCAAAGTTAGTGGCTTGAAATAATACGCATTGATTGACATTACAGCTTATTTTGGTCAGGAACCAATGTCTGGTTTTGACAGGTCCCAGCTTGAGGACTTTAGCAGAAAGCATCCAGGTGTCAGCAGCAGCTTCACTGCGCAAGCGGCCACCGCCACACTCCTTCGGGTTCTTGAGAGAATTCGTTTCCTTGTGGATATAATTGTAGGATTCTTGGCATTTTGCTTCTTCCAAGGCAACAAGAGAGAAAAAGACTCAACTGAGTCTCATAACAAGATGGAGTCTTACATAACACACTGTTGCTTCTGAGCTACATGGCCGCTTGTTTACCTTCAAGCTTTAAAGACCCCAGATGCCATATCTTTTGATAGCCGGGCACCTTCAGCTTTCTTCACTACATTTGCTTATTCACCCACTTTGTCTTCAGCAATTGTGTCAGGAAGGTGAGCACCATGGAATGCCAGTTCAATAGAGAAAAGTATTCTTGCATTGAGGGAGTACTTGAGTGGAGGCCCAATGTTCATCTGCTACCTTAAACCTATAAATATATGTACATAGATCTATTTTCCCATCCTCATATAAATATATTTACATATGAACATGCCTTTATTTAGACCTCTATAAATGCCCTTTTCCTCCTAGCTTTTTCCTCTATTTCCTTTGACTTTCCTCTTGTCCCACTATCATGCTGTCTTCATTTGGGTTTCAGTAATCCTCTTGGTCACATTACCTTTGATCACGCCTCACCACTGATTTGGATCACTTGTTGCTCTCTTGTCCCTGGGTTTGTTAACACCATTACCTTTCCCCCCACCCTCCCCTATCCCATGTCCCCCCAGAACTGTCAGTCTCATTGTTTTCTCCTCCAGATTATTCATCCAGCCTATCTCATTTAGACAGACCAGCAGAGATAATAACATGCACAAAAACAAGACAGAGCAAAACCAAGCAACAATATAAAAGAAAACAACAAGCCAATGACAAAAAAAACAAAACAAAGCACAACAACAAGAAAGAAGAGCTTGTAGTTAGTTCAGGGACTTGTTTGTTGGCCTTTAGGAGTGTTTTCCAGTCTAGTCTGTTGGGGCACCAAGCTCTGGTCCCGAAGTGTATTTTCTGTATTCCCTGGGGACTTCCTTGCTCTGTTCCCTTTTCTGTTCTGTTCCATACCCTTAGTGTTTTCCCTTGGTGTGGTGGGATCAGATCGGACGGAATTCCCACACTGAGTCTCTAGTGTTGTTCCCTGTAGGGCTATGGATCAGTGAGGTATGTTGTGCCTCATAGTGGGGCTGGCCATGTGGTCGTCTCTGTGGATTGGGTATTCTGAGCGGGAATATCGTCCTCAAGGCTTGGTGGGCCTTGATG
The DNA here is from genome assembly GCF_050624435.1 of Tenrec ecaudatus. Classification (NCBI taxonomy): domain Eukaryota; kingdom Metazoa; phylum Chordata; class Mammalia; order Afrosoricida; family Tenrecidae; genus Tenrec; species Tenrec ecaudatus. Next base: position 143,277,686 of record NC_134534.1, read on the forward strand.
TACTCCACTCTCTGTTTTACCCTCTTCATTTGCTCCCAGGTGCTCCGATCAGACATGTCCCTCTCCCAGAGCTGCAGATTCAATGCTGTCCTCTGAAAGAAATTCTTCTTGGGGGAGGGGCAGGTGTCCACGTAGTTGGGATTGGGGCCAGCCCCTCAGACCTCTCCACTGGTTTCCTACTCCATGCCGGCATGTTGCATTCACATCTTGGAGCACTGGGTGGAAGTCTGGGCCCTGCTTCCCTGTGGAGATATAAACAATACCCTCCCCTTGGGAACTCACAATGTTTTTAACTGTTATTTTCTCACAGAACATTTTAAAACGTGTGATAAAATTAAAAGAATGCATTGTTCTTTGACTTATGTTCGTTTTGCGTTTCCATCAGCACCTGTGTCTGCTTCCATCAATGGTTTAACAAAATACCTCATCCAGAAGGGCATATGTGACGTAGAGTTTAAAACTCCAGAAGTAATTATACTTCTACTGAATTCCTTGGCATATGATTGCTTATCATTTAGTGTATTTAAAATAGCTATTAAGCCCTCAATTATAGACATTGGTCACATTATATCTTGCATGTTCCAAAAGGCACTTAAGAATCAAAATGTGTGCATGTGGTGCACATTAAAATATGGCAGTTTAAATTCCTCTCATGCAATATACTATACATTTTTTACTCTTTCCATAAACCTGTAAGTAATTTGAGATCATGACTCCTTCTAGAAAACTGTATTGGAAATTGACAATTAACAGTTTGTGGGTTGAATTCAGAAGTTGATAAGTTTTCTTGAATTAACTTCTAACACTTCAAATTTGAGACTTTACATTCAAGTATTTATATTTTTTCTTTAAAATTGGAATTAAATAAAACTTTTATTTTAGCAGAATACGGTGTTACTATTGGATAGTATATTTTCTTACAATGTACATACTGTTTATATATGAGGATGTCAGATAAACACTTATTGCTCATGTATCTGGAATTATGTAGGATTACCGAGAAAACTATGCTGATCTGGGCCACACTTCCTCACATGTGTGGGGTTCCCCTGGTTGTGGGATGAGTCAGGCAGATCCAGAGTAGCTTTGACTGGAAAGATCCAGCTTTGCTCCAAATAGTTTCCATCCTCCATCAAGCTAGCCCCAGCATATTCTCATGCGGATGGTGAAGAGAGATGCAGGAAAAGATGCACAAGTCTTTCTCAGGCCTCTTCTTTAGTTACAATGACTAATGTCCCTTTGGCCAAGTCAAGACATATGGCTAAGACTAATATTTATCCATTTCATGACCAAATTATTTGTGCTTCGAAATTTTTGTTGACATCATGTGTTTTCTGCAGTGGGAGGTGTGCAAAAATTTTAAAAATTGGGGGGTAATATGAATTTTAATACTATTATATTGGACATATCTGTCCCAAATGGGTTCTAGTGGGGGGCCTGGTAGGGTGGGGTCCATTACTTCAGGTTTATGCAGTCACAAAGCTCTTGCCAGGCAGTAGTGCACACTACAGCTGTTTCCCAAGAACCCTGGAAAGTTAAAAATGTTGGTGGGTCCAATATATGTTGCACAGGTAACAAGAGAGTAAAGAATGATGTCAAGTGCATAGTAAATGGTAATATTCATGGGTTAATTTTAGCACAAATGTATATTTTATACTCTCAGCATACCCAGGACCCTATTTCAAAGTACTAAGGATGTTTATTTCTACAGTTATTATATATATATATATATATATATATATATATATATATATATATATATATATATATATATATATATATATATATGACATTCTTGAATATTATTAAGTGGTAAAACTAAGCCCTTCCAAAGACTAGAAACTAATAAATAACTGGTGATCCCTTTTCTTGAGTGCTTTTTGTTTTATTTTATATGCTAGTTATCTTGTGAAAGATTGCATCCTTGTAAAATCCATCACTTTAATATTGAATTATAACCTTGGTAAAAATGTGATAGCTTTCGAAATAATTGGTAAGCACTGATTAAAGCCCTTCTATTATTTTAGTTTAAGATAAAAACCATAAAACAATAATAAATAGCATCCTAAACTAAAATATCCTTTGGATAAGTAGTTTTTTAATTCATTGATCCATTCATTTCTTGAATAAATATTTGTCAACCCTTAGGTGTGTTTAAAAAACAGAGATTTATAGAACTTTGTATTCTGAACTACAAGTAGAGACGTTTTATTTTAGAGGTTCTTTGCAGGATTATTCATCTTGTCTATTTATAATGATGTTATTTTTAAAAATGAAAGTATCACCGTATTTGGGTTAAAATCACAAAAACATGTACAAAAATATGGTGACTTGAAAACAGTATCGAATGTTTTCAATTTACTTCAAGCAAGAGAATCATCTCGGGGCTGTAGAATGAATTTTCCTTTTTAAGACACTGGTTTTTAATACCTTCAGCCGTTTGCATATACAATAGCTGTTGATGTGAAAGTGTTACAGTTTTGTTTTAGTAAATTGCATGAGTAGCCGTCCTCCAGCACTTGCTAAGTCGATGCTTCCTCTTTTAATGGCTGTAATATATTTGTAAACATGTTTCTTAACTTACTTGGAAACATGTCGGTTCCATCTCATTTATTTGCAGACAACTTACTGTCTGTTGAATCTTTAGCTTCTTTTTTTTCGAATGACTCCTTTGAAATATTATTTTAATGAACCCATGAAACACATCATTGTATTCTTTATATTGTGGTCGGACTGCTAATGAGACTCATCCATTAAGTAAATGGCTTTGTAGGCACTGCAAATGTCATAAATAAAGTTAGTCTGTGCTTCTTCACTACTTTTCTGCTGATGGGCATACCGCATGCTGAGAAGGTAATGTTTCATGACCAAAACCGTTCAGTTGGTAGGAGGATAGGGAATTTTTGCATTAAGGGGGTGGGGTGGGGGGGACAGGACCAGAAAAGCATATTTGCAACTTCAACTTTTCAAAAAATCAGATTGTAAGATAATGTATTTCCATGCATTATACTTCAAGATAGTATTTCTTATCAAGGATAGCTACTTTCCACATGATCCGTAACAGAGATAAGATAGGGTAGAATTTGGGGGAGGGAATCTAGGAAGCGTTCCTTTGAATAAAGAACAAATTTTAAATATATACATTTAACAAAAATAACATTCTAAGGAAACAGCATCTATAAAGTGGATTGCATCCAAAACCAAAATCGAATCAGTCAGCAGGTCCTTTTGGATTTGACCTGATTATAGGATGTGATTTTCTGCCTTATCAAAAGGAGATATTGTCGTCAGAAATGATTTTGCACACATTGTTGTAATAGTGGTTGCCACCAGCAATTCCAACTCGGAATTCCGAATTCATCCATTATTTGCAAAAAACTGAAACCTTTGGGCACTTGTCGCTCAGTATTCACTTGCTCTGAGCTATAGAACTATAGCTGTTGTCATCACGCTTGTTTTCACACATATAATTAAGTAGTACTGTAGGTTTGTGGCTGTTCAGATCAGCAAACGCACCCAATGTCATACTGCCACATAGTCCCCTTCCAGTGCTCTCAAAGGCGGCATCTCCTGGCTGCACTGGCTGGATTTCGAGGCTCCCAAGGCTATCAAGGGCACCAGTTTCTCAGGATAAAAAGAATTGATGAGCATTTTCTGAGACCTTCTCTAAGGAGTCAGTACAGATTTGGACAGAGCAAAAAGCAAGCATTGGCAGGGACTAAGCTTTTTTTTTTTTTTCCCCTCTAGCCAGAACTTTCTCTAGTGCTTTAAACCCTTTGCCTTAGGGGTTGGTTTGGTGAAAATTAAATATAAAGTGAAGAAGAGATAAAATTAAGCTTTGAACAATAACTGCCCTAAACTTTGAATGCCATTCTTTTATCAAGAAACAAATCTGTTATCTTTAAAAGAAGAAGAAGGGGGAGGGGTGCTTTTTTGACATAAGAGGATAAGTTAAAAAGTTCTGCTGTTAGAGTTCAAGTTCATCCATCCATGAGTTTACAGAAAGAGGAAAACCTATTTCAGCATCACTCTGCAGTCAGTGACTAGCAGCAGAGAAGTTCTCTAATACTCTTGCTAGGTCTCTTTAGGATCCCTTTGGAATCTAGGGAGGAGTCTCCTTGGGCCACGGAAAAGATATTGTTGAGGTCAGGACTAATATAAAATGTTTTACAAAATTCAAGTGGATGTTTTCCCAGATCATTGGCGGTTTCAGAAATGCTGCCCCATGTGGAACACCACCCAGGTTTTGCATGGATCAAGAAGCTTTAAGAAAGTTAGGGACACCTCATAGATGGGGCGAAAAGGGGAAGATCAACCAACTCAATGAACGAAGAAACTGACCCTGGCATCCAGAAACTAGCGAAAAGCTCTCTTGTTCAATAGCCCCTGAAGTTGGGGCTCTCACAGGGCTTGCTAGTTTGATTTCAAGCTAACATCTCAGCCTCACCTAATCATGAGCTCTGTGTGGGTCCAAAGTGTCCCTCAAAGATACCAGTGGACCAAAGATAAATTCAAAGAGATGAACTTTCTGTCAGTCTTTTAAGCTGGATCCTAGTTAATAAAGACAATTTTATGGACCAAATCCTAATCTGGGGTGAATCTTGGATTTACTGTAACACAGAGTCCAATCAAAACTGTGCTTCTTCTATGGGGACCTGCTGAATCAGTTATGTTCAAGGTAGATCAGTCAGCTCAGAAGGCTCTGGTGAGTATTTCGGGAAGGGGATGTCAAAGGAGTCATCTTGATAGATTTTCTACGATGACATAGCCCAATCATGGAGGCTTATTATGAAGAAGTTTTAAGCAAATGGAAAACTGCACTGAAGAGGAAAAGACCTGGAAATTTATGCAGAGGACTTTTTTATTCCCCCTCAGCCATTCTTCCAAGGTGGAAGATCTGTCCAGAGAGATTTCACTGGGAAATCTCACCCCCTCAGCCCCATAGCCCCGATCTTGCCCTTTCAGACATCTTTTCTGTTCCCCAAATACAGGGAACATTTAAAAGTAGCACAATTTACATCCTTCAACGATGCCAAAGCTGTCCTTTGTGAATAGAAGCACATGGACGTCTTTGTGGGAAGCGTAGAGAGATGGGAAACGAGTCTGTGCCAAGACACAGTCCCTTCACGTTTTTTCTGGTTTTGTTCATAAGGGTTTCAGTGATTTTGCAGCAACATTTTTTTTGTTTACTCTCATATTTTAACATCTATGAAGTCAAATTTTAAAACAGCATATTTCTCACAGTGTATAAAATGCTAGCAGATTTTATTACTAATCCCATGTAAACTCTTGGGATTTTAATTTGGGGGTTGATGGCTTCTCTCATTTTAGAAGATTTATAGGTGGTCTGAGTAAGAATCATCTTGGCTTCATACAAGCACAACCATGGGAGATTATCCTTAAATTACGGTGTGTGTTCATGAACTCGGCACAAAGGAAGAATGCCTAATTTAGTCTCCAGATGGATCTGGTGGAACATATTAGGGTCTTACTCTAGACTACAATGAGTTTTCTTCCTTACATCCTGTAGCTCAAGGATTTATCTGCTGTAGGTGAACTTGAAAGAGAGCAAGTGTGCACGCCACTGTTAAAGATCCAGTTCTCAGGCTGGTGAGAACTGTGTGCTTGTTGATATTCAAGAAGAGCCTGATGAATAAGGAAACTAGGCTCTGACCTTGAAATTCTCTGACAGTAAGCTGTCTGTCAACCAGGAACAGCCAGTAATCCATTTGCCATTACTACTCTGTTAGTCATGGTGACGTGGTACAGTGTGTTGGAACTTACTGGAGGTCATGCCCAGTGGAAAGTACTGTGTGGTGGTGAGAAGACCCCACATAGAGCCCATTGGTAGACATAAAGGATTTGAACTTTGTCAAGTATGGAGGAAAGCTTTAGAATATTCTCAACCTTAAATACTGTGTAGCACGATATTTTAATAAAATTCACTGCAATGCATTTCTCATGCCAAGAGAGATACTATCTCAAATATCTACAATTTGCTGCAAAATAATTTTGGAGGTAGTGTGGATATAAAAGAAACAAGATTATCCTTGAGATAATAACTGTTGAATTTAGCTGATTCGCTATCCTATTCTCTGTAGAATTGGACAGTTTTATGATAAGGAGAAAGAAATATCTAACAATGGAAAATTTGATTCATTAATAAAATTCATTGAAATAGATGACAGGACTGTTTGATATGAACTTCTAACAAGTGCAACTGTTTCTTTTTTTCTTTAGCTAGGGGGAAAATACCTCAAAAGATACTTTTGAATCTAGCATCCTTTTTAATGAATATCCTTGGCAAACCACAAAAGCAGACTCAACATGTGCTCTTCCAATAAAGATGGTGAGAGCTCTAAGCCTTTTGCTCTTTCTGCCGCAGCTCCTCACACTTCCTCTCTCTGATTTTTGCCTTTTGTGGAATCGAGAAGCAGCATTAGCTGAAATAATTTCTAGGATGCAAGCACATTGTCAAAGACAAGAACCAATAAGCCAAACTCACTGCCATTGAATTGATCCTACACGCAACGATGTTATGGGGTAGGGTAGAAATGCCCTTGTGGGATTCCATGACTGTAATCTTCACAGGAGTAGCAAACCTCTTCTCTCTCCTCCAGAGCCACTGGCGGTTGCCAAAGACAAAGACCAGTGGAACCTGTTCTCCGGAGCACCCTCAGAGCTGCTGTCCTCAAATTAATTCTGACTGTGGCAGGAAACTTCTGTTAAAAGAGGACAGAAAAATAGGTGAACAACAGAGGAATGTCTATGCATTAGCTGCTTAATATTCTTTCTGTTGAATTGCCCTCCCCATCTCTCCTTGTTGACTAGACTATTCACTGAGTTGACTAGCCATCATGAACAAATCACTATGCTGAAAGCAAGAAAAAAAAATGTAAACACCGAATCATCATTGGAAAAATGTTAGCAACTTCCAATACAATGCTTCCTATAAATAAAAGACAGAAAAGGCGCTTCCACCAAGGACCTTTGTGAAATGATGATTAATTACTTTTAAAAGGAATTATTCTGGAGATATGCTAAGCTACTCAGCAGTACTTTAAAAGTGGCAACCTGGTAGCGGTGCCCCGTCTGCTCCACTGCATCCAGCAGCTTCTGTTGGAGAACAGCAATCATAGAGTTTGAAAGCAAAGTGCAAAATGCCATCCTTAAATTTGGAGCTGTCATGTTAAATTATGTCACATTGGGTGACAGGTCACAAGCGAACGTGATGCACAATTTATAGAAACAAGATATCAAAGCATTCCTCTTTCAATTCAGCTTGTCCCCCATGTTTAGGACGGGAGTTATTTTCCATAAGACATTAACAGAATCCAGGACTTTTCCAGGGAAAGTTAAAACTGAACATTTTCCCCATCACTGTGGACAGTTTTATCCACCATAGAATTGACTATGAGGGGACAGGTGATAGAAAGGGGAGTCTACTAGGTACAAGTGATACTTATTAATTTTAACCCATTTGGAGACTCAGTACATTTATCACCAAACAGCATCCTCAGTGTCTCAGGCTCTCAGAGGAACTGCTGTCTTTCAGGGGAACCCCTTGTACTATATACTGCTGCCTGTGGGAACCTCTAGAGGTTAGTGAACGGAAGAAACAGGCTCCACGCCATCAACCCCACCATCAGAGTACTCTCAGGGCCATCTGTGTTCCACAGAATTGTACCAAAGTCTGTATCATCTCCTGCGTTAGGCTGGATTGTCTAGAGAAACAAAACCAGTGATGCTCATAAGTGCCTAAGAAAGAGTTTTATATCCAGATTGACCTTATATCAGTAAGGCTTCCCAGAAGTTCTTGGGTCCATTGCTAGTTGGAACCCTCTTCAGACTGATGAAGTTGAAGACCTTTGACAGAGAAAGTTGAAGTGGGATGCAAGGAGATCACAGGCTGGTGGGTGCAGCATTGCACAGATATCAGGTCAGTAGAAACCTGGCAGGGCACCAATAGCTCCCAGGTTGGCTCCCGGCATCAGTGGCCCCTATGGAGCCACCCTGGATGTAGACACCGAGTCCCAGGAGGCAGACAGCAAAGGGGAAGAGAACAAGGGAACTTCCCACCGTCTCTCTGATAAAAAGGCCAAACTTTCAAGGAGCCATCATCAGGCTCCTTGGTTAGACTCTGTGTTAGTCTGGGTAGACTTGAGAAACAAATTCATAAATGTGCACATGTATATAAGGGAGAGGTTGATATACAAGAGGAACAGGACATTGAGAAAACATCCCAATCCAGTCTAGGCCAAGGGCATAAGTCTGATATTAGCCCATGTGTCTGATACCAATCTAAAGTCCTCTTCAGGCTCATGAAACACATACAATGAAGCCAAATGCAGGATGATCACAAGCCAGTGTGTAGAAAGTCTTTGGGTCCAGTGGCATTGTAAGAATCTCAGTGCTAGCAGGAATCTCTCTGTGGCTTCTCTGAATTCTGAGGTCTGGCTGCGTCCATGTGGCTTGTCTTCTGCAATGTCTCCCAGGGAGTAACAGAGAGAGAGTCTCTCCTGCCTCCATGGAGGAAATACCAGATTTCCCAGAATTCTCAGGAGAAGGCATGCCCACACAGAAATCTCATTGGCTATCTCCAGATCGACAGCCTAGACTCCACCCCTTCACTCTTAATCCTTAAATTGACACCAGATTAGGTGACTGCCACAGACTCTACTCCTCCTCTTCTCCTTTCACACCGCAAGTTGACGTAACTCTAACGGCCACATCTCCAATGTTTTCTTTGATTTCAGCATGCCTTCCACTAATGAAAGCTTAATATCAAAAACAAAAATCTCAAAGCAGAAGATGATTTGGTCATGAAAGCATTAGAAGTTTGCCTGTTGTTGGTTGTCTGTGTCCAGCCAAAGGACTGCAGTTTTGCCTGACCCTAGCCGTGGCATTTTCAGTTGCTCCATATACATGAGAAAGGTGGACTATGAAAAGGAAAACTGGAGAAGGATTGATAGACTTAAGCCCTGGTGTTGGTGAGGAGCACTTTAGAAGTAGCGTAGACTGCCAGAAGAAGGAGCGAATCCATCTTGCATAGTGTCCAGTCACATGAGGGGCACTCCTTACAAGTGAAGATGCCGGCTATCAAAAGAGATAGCGTCTGGGGTCTTAAAGGCTCGAAGGTAAACAAGCAGCCATGTAGCTCAGAAGCAACAAAGCCCACATGGAAGAAGCACACCATCCTGTGTGACCACGAGGTGTCAAAGGGATCAGGTATCAGGCATCAAAGAACAAAAATCTTATCATTGTAAATGAGGGGTATTACAGAGTGGAGACCCAAAGCCCATCTGTAGGCAACTGGGCACCTCCGTACAGAAGGGTCACGGGGAGGACATGAGCCAGTCAGGGTGCAGGTTAACAGCAATGAAACATACAACTTTCCTCTAATTCTTTTTGTTTGTTTGTTTGTTTGTTTTTTCCTCTAATTCTTAAATGCTTCCTTCCCCCTATCACGATCCCAATTCTACCTTAAAAATCTGACTAGACCAGAGGATGTACATTGGTACAGATAGGAACTGGAAACACAGGGAATCAGGAGAGATGACTCCTTCAGGACCAGTGGTGAGAATGATGATACCTGGAGGGTGGGGTGGAAAGGGGGAACCAATTACAAAGATCTACATAGAACCTCCTCCCAGGGGGACAGACAACAAAAAGGTGGGTTAAGGGAGACATTGTACAGTGTAACAAATGACAAAATAAAAATAATTTATAAATTAGCAAGGGTTCATGAGGGAGGAAGGAGTGAGGAAGAAGGGGAAAAATGAGGAGCTGATATCAAGGGCTCAAGTAGAAAGCAAATGTTTTGAGAATGATGAGGGCAACGGATATACAAATGCGCTTGACACAATGCATGGATGTATGAATTATGATAAGAGTTGTACGAGCCCCCAATAAAATGATTAAAAAAGAAAATGATGCGACTTCATCTTTGGACATGTTATCAGGAGGGACCAGTCCCTGGAAAAGGACATGCTTTGGTAGAGAGGTCTTAAAAAGAACATTCTCTATTGGATGGATTTGCACAGTGAGTGCACCAGTGAGCTCAGCTACAGCCAGGCCTGTGAGGATGGTGCGGCCTCTTGCTTGGTGCTTGGGAGTGGAAACCCACCTGTCAGCGTTTAATACTAGTAACAACAGCCAGCACGGAGTTGAGCTCAGGCTCCTCTGGTCACGAGCCGTGTGTCCTTGGGCAAGTCGTGCAGCCCTCTTTGCCAACGGGAGTGGTAAAACAGGGAGGATGGACAAATCCTAGGGAAGGAGGAGTCAAGCATCTTCTAGGGCTGCCCTCGCTTTCACAGTCTCCTTTCTGAACACTTTAGGATGCTCCGTGCAGTACTTCACCGCTATGAGCCTTCGCTGAAATTTTTCCTCGTTATCAATGGGTCATTCAGTCTGGAAGTTCTGCTCTGATGTGGTTCCATGTAAATTTTAAATCTTCATGTGTTAGGGATTATGTAAATCATCTTGTGCTGATTAGAAGGAAAGGGTACTTAGTCTGCGGTACTGTCATTGTGACACTTAAATTAGGTGCAGGAGTGTGAAGTGGAGGGCTTTGCAGACATGACCAACCCAAAATGACAACCCCCGGACAGAATAGAGGCGAATGTGCCCTCACAATTCTTGAAAAATTAGTCTTCAAACTTGCATATGGTTGATATGTTGCTTTTATATCTAATATATAACAGTGATGTTTCTCAGGCATTTTATTTGTATTTTATATCTCATATTTAAAACTATACAGTTCTTGACCTTTAGCTTTATAAAAGTAAAGATGTTTTTGACATATATTCCTGAAAAAAACCCAAACTCTCTGCTATCAAGTTAATGCTTATAGGAGATGGTAGAACTGTCCCCTGAGTTTCTTATACAGGTAGAAAGCTGCTGGTGGTTTTGAACTACCGACCGTGTGGTTATCAGCCCAATGCACAACCACTTTGCCACCAGCGCTCCTTGAAGAGTAGCTAATAAGAATATTTCTCATCTGAAAATCAAGCATAGCAGATGTGCTCCAATAGATTAGTAATATCTGCCATGATATGTGCACAGAGAGTGAAGACGTGTGCTACATTTTTGCAAGCTTTGACTTTATGCACATAATATTGGTTTATTGATTATGGAAAAAATAGGTCACAAATAAAAAGAAATTACAATCTGCTTCTACCTTCATATTCATATGAATATGCAACCTCACCTGCAATTTACATTACAGGTGTCTCTTCTCACATGAGGTTTTTAGTCATTATTTAAAATTACTTAAGACAATTGGATTAAAATATAGCAATTATATAACTGTTTCTGTAATAGAATCATTATTGCCTTAATTGCTAGTGCAGGAAAAGCTGAGCTCAGAGAACTAAACTTAAAAATTTTTTTTTAATTAAACACCCCCAAAAAAGATTTTGAGACAGAAGAACCTGTGCCAGAGCATAAATTGACATGTTTGTATTTAAAATCAAACCAGAGGTGTCAAAACCCATCTGTTTAGTCAGGGCTTCCTGGGAGTGATTGGCAACTTTCTGAAGCTAATCCTTGCAGACTGGGGGGGGGGGGGGCGGGCGGGGGGCTGGAGAGGGGAGATGATTCTTTAAAGTTGGTCTTTCTTTCTCTTGCTCTCTCTTTACATTTCAAAATCTGTGCTACTTCAGTGGAACATTACTAACACACCTGAATAACAACAGCAAGGTGAGAGCACGGCTCCCCATGTTGTCTTGGGGGTGGTTTGCACATGGTGGTGGGAAACAAAAGAGTGGGAGTCAGTTTTGGGGTGCACATCTGCTCCGAAGCACAGTGTAGTTAATTTCAGTCGCTCTTGTTTTGATTCACAGCTGTTACAGAACAGGGATTCCACTTTTGTCATGTTGGCTACAAATATTTCCTCCTAGCAGATGGGATTCTTCTGTCTGAGAGAGGAAATAAAATTCAAGAGGGTAAGTGAGAATACGTACGGAAATCGGGCATACTACTAATGAGCCTGAGTCCCTCAGACATGTACTAGAGGCTGAGAGCTGATTTTCAGCAGGAACTCCGTGAGTGCCGAGGCTAGAACTCCAAGAGCTTATTGACGTTTGGTAAGTTAATTTTGTATTCTCCACTGCCGTAGTAGTGTATATTCCATTGAGAATTGGAAATAAGAGTATTACTTTTTGATTCCCCCTTCCCCCAATAGTTAATGAATACTGAACCTAGGGTGGGTGGGGGAATGATTTTATTTTTGGATACTGAGATCCCAATCCAGAAAGAAGTAGCAAGAAAAGTTGACATCCGAAGAAAGAACTGGAAGAGCAAGAGTTACTGGCTCTCTCTTTACAAACACGTAAGCATACAGATTTACATATGCATAAATGATTGTAACATATATACCCATATAAATAATAAGATACAGGTGCACATTTGTACATTCTTACATAAATAACAAATCTGGAGATTGCTAGGTGACATCTGCAGTGGGTATGAGATATAGTAGAAGAAGTTGTCTGTTTGGCTTTTGCAAGCTCTGTGCTGGATGATATTTCCTTTTTTTTTGGTTTGCACATTTCCTGCTTACTCTAGATCTGGCAAGTAGACAGTGCTTATTTCTATCTTTGACGTAAGACACATGAGGTCACACCACTATTTCGTAGTGTGACAAGGTTTGAGCAGATCCATTGGACTGCAAAAGCACATGTCCTCTCCATCTCCCAGTCTCATGCCAAGAGGAGTTGATGTCACGCATAATAGTTATATGCAAGTCAGTGGATGGAGACGCTCTGGTAAATAAATGGATAGCTCACATTCTAGCTTGGTGCCGCTTTCATGGGTCCTGGTTTCCTTTCCTCGCTGGAGCTGTTAGCATAGGTCCCATTGTGACCAAGAAGCAGGTGCCCTCAACTTCTTAAAGGTAGAATGTGATGGAGTTTCTTTTGTTGTTTTGCACCTTTGTGGGGAATGGGGTGGGGTGGGGGGGTCAATTCCAGGTACAAGAAATAACTTGGCACATATACTGGAATTTTAAAACATTGGAACTTTGGAGGCCTTTGATGATTTATAGAGACCATGAGACAGAATTGTTGTGGTGCAGTCTGTCGTAGCAAAGAAAGCACATATGGTCTGTCATCCTCTATTTTAACGTGAGCTACAACTCCAGGGCAGAAGTGATTAATGGAAAAGTTATAGCCGTGAAGTAAAATGGGGTAAAATATGGCAATTTCATATAATTAATCTTAGTAATGCAGAGCGCATTAACTTTTCTCTTTGTGGAATTGTCAGTAGAAAACCCATTCCATTCTGGCTGCAGCTGTAGTTGGGAGATGTGACTTCTGTTGAGGCCTGAAATGGGAAATAATTTTGCTTTGAAAAAATGTTTTACAAATGGCCACTTGGGTGTTTCCATTTTCCAAACCACTGGCAACCTCTGGGCTGATGGTGATCGGTGAATGAAGTTGAGGTACACTTCAGTGTCCTTGGGAGGTAGTTTCTGAGTTTGATTGACGCCAACTGCCAAGAATCCCAATGGCATTCTTTGTGTCTGCACATACCTTGTGCCCCAGGCTCCTTTCCTTGTCACTCCTGAGCTCTTTGGAAACCCCAAGTGACCATGGGTTTCACATAGGCGCCTAGGAAAGTCCAACGCGTTTCCATGCTCTCTCAGAACCACTGCTCGGACTGATCCCAGCAACTCACTGCACTGGAGCTGTGTGCAGTGCCGTGCTGCTGACCTTTACGCCCCACCCACATCAATCTGAATTCAGGCATCTCTACTTATTACCTGCGTGTCATTGGTCAAGAAACCAAGCCCGCCTTTGCCAACAGGATCAAAGAGGGATGGTGATAAGTTTGGCGGGAGGGGATACTTTGGTTTTAGACTGTTCTGGTAACTTTGCCACTTTTTAATGCATGGTTACTGACTTAATACTTAGTTGTATAAACTGTGACGAAATATACCATGAGTGTGTTAACTAATAGCTGCAAAGGGTGAATGGTCGCATTTGTTAAGCCTTACCTTCATTAGAGACAAAATCATTATTCTGGCAATTAAGCTTTGCAAATGAGGCAAGCAAGGCAGGGCCCATGTTTGCCTAACTAAACAATCATGACTTTCAAATTGGTGACACAAGCTTTCAACCGTTATGAAGCTGGATTAGGTTAATTCTTGACTATCATTGTCTCTCTTCATAGTAGATGAGAAATGAACATTGCGTGCATCATGGTCTCTCCTAGTTTTTGAAAAGAAATCATTCTCCATCATATAGAATCATCATTTATTTCAATCGTGAATTTGGCCAAAGGAGAAATGCGCTGAGCCTAGCTCCCTCTCGTAGAAACGCAGTCATATTTCATCAGTGGCTGAGTCTTTGCCTAAGCTTTAGTTTGTGGGGAGACACAGCAAGCAGAAAACTGATCAATAGAGATGAAGTTTGTCCCCAAGTATCAAGCCAATCTAAGTAGATGAAGTAAAAGTTATTTTACACTCGCTCCACCTACATCTGTAATATTAACAAACGAGCTTGCCAACATATGAGTGACATTTACCCCCTTTTTATGTGGTTTAACAGAATGTAACTGCAATCAGGTTCTCCCCCTGCTTCCGCTTTCTTTGGTCTTTTGCATGTCTTTGTCTGTCCTACTCGCTTTCTCTTAAGTTTTCTGATGGACTTGATGTTATAATTGAATGCAACACCATTAACCATTAACCTTCCTAGTAAATACCATCACATTTTCAACCATGATGGAAATGTTCGGTACTCTGTAATATGGTAGCCTTTAGCCACATGTGGCTATTCAGCACTGAGGAAGGGGACTTTTCATTTTAGGCTACTTCATTTTGTTAATCTGCCCATGGACATCAGGATCAGACTTTTGTAATCCATTGGGCTTTTAACTGACTGATATTTTGAAAATTGATCACCAGGCTGTTCTCATGAGTTTGTCTGTGTCTGTAAACTCTGAGGAATTCACTCAGCATCACAGCTACATGCAAGACTCCACTGGAAGACATTTAGCTCATTTGAATTTAAATAGCTGCGTATGACTGACGGCTACCATATTAGACATCGTAGATTTGATTAGTTCTCGACAGCCTGAGGCCATTCTTGACCACCAAATATGCTTAATGATATCTTCAGAGAGAATGTTAGACTTTTCTTACTTATTATAAAACAAAAAGTATTTTCTTTAAAACTTCATTTTCAATGATTGTTTTTATCAACAATGAGGAACCCGGTCCTTTCTCATTGCTCTTGTAACTAAGACAGAGCAGTCGTGGCCCACACCCGTCCAACGCTGCCGCCTGGGCAGGAGCGTGTACAGGGCTGGAAGGATGCCCTTGGTCAGGAGCAACCACATCTGAGCACTTTGTATTTGCCATATTAAGAGAGAAGGGGCAACCAACTTGGTGCAGATCCCCAGCATATATGTGAAGGCACAGCTTGTAGCTGACGTTGAGCATGTGGGGGAGGACCATGGAGAATTATTTTTCTTTCATGATGGAATGCTAGGACTTGGTGGCATGTGCAGGAAAACAGCTGTTATCAGAAAAATCATCATCATGATGGAAAGCACAGGTTTTCATGTTTTCTGTCAGGTACGTCAGAATATGTGCTGTGTTAAAATGTGCGTGCTTCATCTGGAAAAAGGTAATTGGTGATTTAACATGAAAATCCTCCTTAAAAAACAAAGCAAAACAAAGTACTGACTGCTGCCCAATACTAATCTAATGAAAGCCACAAATGAATTTTAAATTAGTAAGTAGGCATACATAAATGTCAAAACAGATGATATTAATTTTCATACAGTTTACTTCACCCAGAGCATCTAAAACATTATTTTGACATGGATCTATATTTTTAAATGAGATAGTTTGCATTTGTTTCCCACAATAAGTGAAATCTAGTGTGTATTTTCACTTGATTGGAAGGAGCCTCTTTCTAAACTGCTGCAAAGTGACATGTGTCTAGTTTCCCTCTCCCTGTCCCTGTCCCTGTCGCTCTCCTTCTCCCTATCCCTATCCTTATCCCTAATTCTAAACCCTGTTTGCTCCCAGGAAAATGCTTTGCCAAAATATGAACAAGGAATTACTAAATACCCAACAGAGATGACTAGTGTGTCTACTACATTGCCAGGTGATTGCCACACATGCCTGAAACTTTGACCATAAAATAAGACAAGATACGATAATAACAGGCCAGCTCTAAGAATATACTTGCAGCTAAATGTCTCTATAGACATTCCTGCTGCCATCCTGATTTTTCTAATATGTGATATCTTCAGAAGGCATTTTAAATGTTAATGGCAGTTTTGTCATCTTGTCTTTCTCTTCAAGCACAAGAGACACGAATTGAATATTTTCTTGTAAACCACCTTAAAACAAACTCAACTAAAATTCAGAGATTATTCTATGTGTATAATTTAATCTTTCTTTTATTCTTTCGAAACAATTCCCTACAAATTATCATCAACTAATGGTCTTTTAAATGCAACTTTTCCTTTTTAATTCATAATTCCTATAAGTTAAATAGAAGGTTTTCAAAAGGTACATGTTGGCATAGGTACACTGTACAGTAGAGCCAGGGTAGGTTAGTGTTAGAGTTTTTAATTTTCCGAAAGGGAGACCTGGGTTTGAGAGCATGCCCATGTACTCATGAATAGCCACCGTCCTGTCCATGGAGGCTTGCATGTTACTATCATGCTGAACCAGCTTCAGTGGAGTTTCCAGACCAAGGAGAGCAGGAAGAACGTTTAGGCAATCCACTTCCAAAAATGAGCCAAGGAAAACCTCTTCGCCTACAGCAGTTCCCGCTGCAGTCATAGGAATGGCACAAGACTAGGCAACTGTTGTTCCACTGAGGCTGGAATCGCCATGCTTGTTCAGTGGCACTTGTGTTCAGCTGGGTTCTTTAGAGGAGCAAAACCAATGACACTTATACATGTATAAAGAAAGAAATTCATATCAGGGAGTGGCTCCCAGCTGTTGAACTAAGTCCAGTCTGGTGCAAATCTGTAGATCAGATGTTAGGCTAGTGGTGGGCTTTCCTGAATTACGTAGCTGCCAGAGTTGATGAATCAGAAAGCAGAAAGACCATGACCAGTGGATGCAGAGGCAATGAAACCAAGGTCGGCAAGCTGTAATGGCTCCCAGAGTCACCAGGCAATATGGTGGACCATTGATTTAAGTCCAAAGAACTGGAAGTTAATGAGCCAGATGTCGGTTCTAAACTACTAGCAAAAAGCCGAGAAATTATACACAGGGTCTTTTTATAGATATGAAGTAGACATATCCTGGAAACATCATCAAGGCCATGACCTGAATAAGGGTTTGCATTCCACCTTAACCTTAGCAACGGTCTAGCTGCTAAAAGCAGATTCCATCATAGCATTGATTATATAGTTAGATTACATCATAGGGGAGCCCTTAACTGTTAAATTACTGATAATCCTGACCCAGTAAAATGGACACACAGCACTAAAAACAGCAACAATGTATAGAGATATTTTCAATTATTGTTATAAAAGGTACCTAAATTTCTGTCCCTTTCATATGTAAATCTATGGAAATGGAATAGAGGCAGAAAAGTGGATACATATCACATATACATTATATGTATGTTAATCATGAGTAATCTATCTGTTAAAATATTTGTTGCAAGATATTACAGTTATAGGCTGCACTGGGTTGGACCTACAGTTGGTTTGGGAATTGTGCAAACATTCTTGTGTAGAGTCTGTAGAGGCTCTATTATAGTCCTATGTTTGAGTCCTGAGTTTGGTCCTTCAACAATCTCTCTGAACTGGATTGTCCTTGCTTGTAGAGTGATAGAGTCATCCAGCACAGACTCAGGGACTCAGTAATTGTTACTCTGACAGGTAGATGCAGTGGGCAGCTTAGCCCAGACCATTGTAAGTACTCATGTCTCGTTCTCTTGGTGTGTAGAATGACAATATATACAGAAGATATGTATGAAAGGAATTATTAAGCCTAGAAACACTTATATTTAGGAAGTAGATAATACAATAGGAAATTAATTATATTTATTACAGATTATTTTTTCAATTTTTTTCTTTTAAGTGTCCTGTGACTTGGAGAACTTTCCTGAACACTTGTGCACAAGCATCTCATAGTTCAATTGGTTTCAAGTAAGAGTCAAAGTTCGAACAAGTGTTTTAGGGTCCAGTGTCCTCGCTGTTTCAGCAAAATTCTTTCACAGATGTGAAGTTGGTAGTATGAACATACTGTATCCATTTTGGGACTCCATTAGAAATGAGGGAGCTATGGCTTCTTTGGGACATAGCTGAATGCTTTCATATCTCAAATGATACCTTTGTTTCCCCCTTGACTCATGAGCGAGTAAGAGCACAATTAAATTGATTTTAAATCACATTTAGCATTATGTATTGATTAGCTACAAGTGCTCTGAAGCAAATGTCACATTGTTCAGCTCCAAAAAGCATCTGTATCGGATAACAGAAGCCTGGCGAGCTTGCATTACTGTTAAGTAATTCAGCCGATGTTGTAAGTCATGGGAGTGAGATACACGTGGCAAATAAATGGCTCCCAAACCTTATTATTGAAATGCAGGCTTCAATTCAGTTTATTAGCTGGTTCTTTGTTCTCATTTATATTTCATTACCATGGAGTAAAGTCATAGGATCCTGGAAATGGAGTTTTCTTTATATCAATTGTTCCTAAAGTTTTTTAAAGTCTTTTCTTAAGTGATGTCTAGGAGCAGACACAGTGTCGGCCAAGACCAGGTGGTGAGGTAAGGAAGGGAAAACGTGTCTCTCCGAGTTGGCCGT
Organism: Tenrec ecaudatus; assembly: GCF_050624435.1. NCBI lineage: Eukaryota > Metazoa > Chordata > Mammalia > Afrosoricida > Tenrecidae > Tenrec > Tenrec ecaudatus. The sequence continues at coordinate 143,296,472 of NC_134534.1, forward strand.
GATATCATCTCACCGTTCCCCACATTGCTTCTGCCATCTTTGTTTCTGGAAAGCACATTGCTGGCTGTGTCAGGCAGCGGGGAGGATCCTGGGGCGGCTTAGAGGGGTGGAAGTAGGATATAAGCAGCCTTGGGCTGTCAAAAATGCTTCTCCCTCTGATGATTACCTCTTCACATCTAGAGGTCCTCAGAAATTATATCAGCGTGAGGAAAAATCACCCAGAGGGTGGCTTGATCATCATTCAACGCCCCTCCTCCAGCCCCGGGAGTTCCCTCATCCCCTGCCTGCTCGAGAGTTTTGAAGATCCACCCTGATTACTGCTTTGCAGGTCTCTACAGGCCACTGGGAGATAAGGCTCCACGTGGTTGGTTCCTTTGTCCCACCTGTTGTTTCTAGTCTTGTCCCAATCTGTCCTTTGAACCTTCAGTTCACTCTTCATTTGCCAATAGTTTCTTTCTCAGATGGTGCCACACGCCATTGCTCAGATATTCCAGTCAACCGCATCTCCTTTACTTAGGCAGGGAGGCTAAGTCATCTGGGCATAGTTGAATGATGTTCACAAGCCCAGATTTGACAGCAAGGCCGCCTGTGCTGACTTTCCAGCATTATCATTTAGTGGATCTAAAGTTTTGAGCGAATTTCCTAACCTTCCCCAGACTCAGTTTCCCCATCTTTAAAATGAGTATAATAGCATTACATGATTCATGGGGTAGTTATGAAAACCAATGAGATTAATATCCATAAAGCGCTTAGAGTGGTGTCTGACATACACTAAGATCATAAACCTACTGCCATCAAATGTATTATGATTCGTAGTCACTCTCTGTAGAGTTTCAGAGAACGTAAAACAAAATTAAGAGCTTGCAGCCTCCTTTTTATCCCATGGAGCGGCTCTCAGGGTTACCAGCCTGAGACCCAGCCAACAGCTCACCGGAGCTTCATGGTGCTTGGCATATGGTATTTCATAAGTATCAAGGGACAAAATAGCCCGACGGCATTTGTTTTATGTTCCCCCTCCCTTGATGGGCCTACCACTGCGTTGTTGTGTATATAATATATATATGAATAACTAGTATCATGGGGTGAAGTATATTCAAGACAATTTTGCCCTAACAGTGTGGGGAACTAAAGATCTGTAGACCATAGGCATGGGGTGGGTAGATTTCTTAGTGTTCAGGAACTTTAGCAACTAGGAGTGGGAAAGACCACAGCAGTCTGGGAACCCAAGGCAGGCATGAGAGTGAAGGTTGGAGACGGCCCCAAATGTGGTTCTTTATCATCCAAAAGATGAACAAGCCACAGTCTCTGCCCTCAAAGTGCTTACAGTTTGTAGATGGGTAAGTCAATGTCCTGAGAGAAGGGAGCCTGGATCTGCTCAGGGAAGCAATGGGAGGAAAGGTCCCTGTGAGATGCCAGGCTAGTAGGAGCTAACTCGGCAGCAGGGTCAGGAAGGGCATTCTGGGCAGAATGAACATTGTGTGTGAAGGCCTAGCGGTAGGAGAGCATCATGAAATCCAGAGTCAGGTGTAGTGTGCGGTGAGGGGAGAACTGGCAAGAAGTGAGTTTGTTTGGAAGGTAATCAGGTAGAGATACCACAGTCTTAAATCTATGCTAAAATAATAAGCAACTCTTGTTTCATAGTGGGTTATATGTTGTGCTGTTAACCACAAGGTCAGCAGTTCAAAACCACCAGCAGCTCCATGGAAGAAAGATAAAACTATCCCTATAAAAAGGAGCCCTGGTGGCATAATGGTTATGTGTTGGGCTGTGATCTGCAAGGTCAGCAGTTCAAAACCACCAGCCACTCCTCGGGAGAAAGATGGGAATTTCTACTCCCATAAAGAGTTACAATTTCAGAAACTCATGGGGGAAGTTCTAGCCTATCCCATAAGGTCACTATGAATTGTGACAGGGAGTCACCACAAAGATGGACAGCCTCCCCAGGGCCAGTTCTAGTCTCTCCTGTAGACTGTGAGTTAGAATTGACTTGGTGGCAGGAAGTTTGAATTTTGTTTTTGTATTATTCTTAATCCAGAGGGTCCTGGTGGCCACTGGAAGCCGTGGAGGAGTTTGAAGTAAGAGAGGAGGAAGAGTTCTATGTTCTCAGTCTCAATACTTAGGTCTGGCAGCATTTCAGACAATAGAAGGATGCAAAACGAGGTTGAAGCATCTGCCCCAGAATACAACATTGTCTTTCTGCTTTCCAAGATACTCTGGACTGTGGTCCACAAGGTTTCTTTAGCTGTGATCCAGACAGCGTCTTGCTCCTGGCAAGGTGTAATTGTAGCAGGTGTAAGTAAGATTTTACTAGCCAGCTCCATAGATAACCAAACTAAGATGGATGTCTTTTTGACTATTTGCTTCTGTAAAGAACACAGCTTTAAACGACCTTGTACATACATCTTTTTAGGCACTTGTCCAATTATATCCTTAGGACGAATTCTTAGAAAGGGGTTTGGTGTTTTCTGGCTTTTGCTATACAGTGCGTATATATTCAAGTATAAGTCAACCCGAATATCAGCTGAGGCACCTAATTTTACCACCAAAACTGCATAAAAAGTGTGCTAGAAACGTGGCTTATACATGTGTGTATATGGGTCCAGAAAAGCTTGGATAACCTGAAATTGTGGGAAACATACGTGTGCAGGCAAAGGGCCTGCCTTGGGTAGGCACAAGCACCTCATGTTTCCCTTTGGACTGCTGCGTCCCATGGGTATTCTTGACAGGGTGCAGGGAGACTCGACTGGATGAGCACCTAAGACTGACGGGGTGTTTGTCTAGAACGACAAGTACTCGGCTATCACAGCAAGTGATGAGCAGCCCTCGGGAGACATCACCACCCACTTGAGGGAGAGCCATGGCGAGTTTATGACCCATTTGACTCCTGATTGAGCATCGTTGTCTTGACCCTCAGGGAACCAATTGTCTGGAATATTTGCTCTGTCAGTCTGAGCAATGTGCTGAGAATCGCTGGGAAACCTGGAAGCCCGGGTGTTTGTCAAACACAGAGTGAACTATCGAGAAGAGCTAGAGATGAGAAGTCCCCCAGACATGTTTGCTAAATATATCGATGGAATCACCGGAGCCTGCATCACCCATGCCAGTGTACCACACTTCTCTATCAATGACTGTTCAAACACAGAGGGCCATCCGTTTGTAACTTTGGCAGTCATCCCCAAAGAGAGCTTGATGAAGAGAATTTAATGGTCACATGCTATGATGCAAGTACTTTCCCAAGTGGATGAGAATAGAAGCACACGCGTGTGCTGTTCACCTGTAGCTACAAAGTCTTACACACCATGTGGAGAAGCAAGGGATGCCAGAGCAGACGCAGCCTGGGTAGGAGCGAGAGAGCGGCCGCTGTGTGGAATAAACGGTGAATGCCCTGGCCTGCTAACGTAAAGGCTGGAGGTTCAAGTCCACCCAGAAGATGCCTCCGAAGAAAGGGCTAGTCAGAGAAATCAGCGTCAGAGAAATCAGCCATTGGAAACCTTATGGGGCTCCATTCTACTCGGACACCCACCGGTCAACAGGAGTTTACTGGCACAGATAGAGGAAGAGGCACGCAAGCCGGGCAGGCTGACTCTGTTCTCCTTGCCCTGCTCTGTGCAGATGCAGGTGGGAAGGTGGAAAGGTGAGGCTGCCGATGGTGTCACTGGAGGACCTTAAATTTTTGGACTGATCTTCCACAGAGAAGCTCCATGGAGCCGAGCCCACATCTGCTGCAGATTGGTCCACGGGTCAAAAGAAAAGGAGGCCTGCCCGCCTGTCCCGAACAGCCCGGCTGGGATAATTGCTTCAGGAGGAGGGTGAACACTGTGGCACTTCATGGAGTCATCACCTGGTGATCGATACTCTCTGTTTGCTCATAAAGATGGTCTTGTTAAAATTCTCCAGTGGTGGCGTGCATTGCCAAGGGCTCCTGGCGAGAAACAAGGTATTTTCTGCGCACAGGGAAGTTGCTCTTGACTGCTTTGAAAAGCTAATGGCTAGGTCCCCTCCACTAGAAAACACTGGTCACAAAAGTTTCCTGAAGTGTGCAAATGGTTAGCAAAAGGACCAAATACAAAATGTAGGGAGGTGGGCAGAGGGTGGAGTGAGGGAGAGTTGAGATATCAATCCTGCTCAGGGAGCAGCATCTCTTCTCTTATTTGAAAAGAACACCTATTTGTCATGGCCTCGCCCTTGAGCTGGCAGTTCCCTAATTAAATGCATATGGAATTCAAAAGGCGTTACCACAGGGACAGTCATTTTCCTGGGTTGTTACTAAAGTTGCTGGTAACAGAAGAGTTACGTTGAGCAGATAACGGATGGCTTCTTCCATTGTGCACTGCGGTCGTGAATTGACTGATCATGCCCTGTTTTTTCAGCAAGGTGGTACCTTATAATTTGAAGTTAAGGGCACCATTTTCAATTACTGCTGATCCCAGGGGTAACACGGGTTCCAACTTCTGAAGACTATGCCCTGGGCAGGGAAGTTTCCTCTGAAAAGGCTGCAACTGGAATCATGACGGATTTGGGGTATTCTAAAGATGAGATCATCATGGTGTACGTCTAGGGGACATTCTGTTTATGTGATCTTTTTATCATCTCCCATGGAGAGTTTGTGGGGTGTGAAGTTTTCTTATTTGTATATGGTTGCCAGGATGATTTTGTTCCGATTCTAATTCATCAATGTGTTAATACCTCTGTCTACTAGGCTCACCTGTATCCCTCTCTCAGCCCCTTTGACTCACGGCAGTATCATGCAGTCTCCCTTGCAACTGGGTTGAGTCTGTAATTGGCTCACAGGACTGCCTGGTAGGACACCAGAGATGGGAACAGAAAAGAAGTGGGTGGTGGGTAGGGTGTTCCGGGGACGAGGGTCCCTTTTACACCACCCCTCCTCCATGCGGCCATCCTCGTTCAACCCTGGAAGCATCATCTTCTTCGTGCTCTTTGAAGCTTAGGGATCACATGGTTCCGTGCTGTTGTCTCGCTGAGCGCTCCACCTCTCCTATTGATTCCTTTCTTAGCTCAGGCCCCTGGAAATAGTCCTTTGCTCACTGTGCCTTCATCGGAACCATCCAAATGGGAATTTGTATCCTCTGCCACTCTGGCATTCAGAAAGGACAAATCATTCAGGAAAGGGAGGATAGTGGGACTCAAACTTGGGAGTGTTTTAAAATCCATATTCTTGAACCATAGCCTTTCAGATTTTCGTTGACTACATCTGAAGTGAAACTCAAGAATCCACATTGCTAAAAAAACAAACATGCAACAACAATAACAAAATAACCATAGGCGATATTTTGAGCGACTCCGCTCTCCACACAAAGTAATGTACAGAATATGTGGCCATGCTCCTCTCCATATCTGTGCTAATATATTCCCAAAGAGAATGATAGGAAATGGATTTTACTGTTTGTCCCTGTATTTTTTATGGTCATGTGCCAAGTACAAACATGATATGCTCATAATGACCATCCCTAATCATTCAAGATGAAATGCATGTTTTACTCCCTGTGAGTTTGTTTTTAAATCATTTTATTGGGGGCTTGTACAACTCTTATCCCTCATTTGTTTTTAATATCACTTCTGGACTCCTTCTCATGGAGTTGATTCTGACTGACTCATTGGGGCCCCCTAGGACAGACTGTGTGTCTGAGCCGATAAATTTTCACAGGCGCAGAAAAGCGTCCTCTTGCTCCTGTGGTGCACGTAGTAGGCTTACACCACTGACCTTGTGTTTAGGAGCTCAATGTGCTACCCACTGTGCCAATAGGGCTCCTTGGTATCTATCAAAGCCTTGGTGGCGTAGTGGGTTATGTATTGGGCTGCTAACTACAAAGTCAGTGGTTTGAACTCAGCAGTCACTTCATAGGAGACGGATGAGGCTTTCTACTCCCACAGGAGTTTCTAGTCTTGAAAACTACAGGGGCAGTCCCACTCTGTCCTCTGGGGCCCCTATAAGTTGTAATGGACTCAATGGCAGTGAGTTTGGTTTGGTTTGGAATCCCTATTAACTTAAAATAACAATGTCAATAATGGTAGTGAACAGATATAATATTTTTTTCATGTTTTCTTTTTAAAATTTTATTAGGGGCTCATGCAACTCTTATCACAATCCATACATATACATACATCAATTGTATAAAGCACATCTGTACATTCTTTGCCCTAATTATTTTCAAAACATTTGCTCTCCACTTAAGCCCTTTGCGTCAGGTCCTCTTTTTTCCCCTCCCTCATGAGACCTTGATAATTTATAGATTGTTATTTTGTCATATCTTGCCCTATCCGGAGTCTCCCCCCCCTCCTTCTTTGCCATCCGTCTCCCAGGTAGGAAGTCACATGTGGATCCTTGTAATTGGTTCCCTCTTTCCAACCCACTCACCCTCTACTCTCCCAGTATTGCCCCTCACACCCCTGGTCCTGAAGGTATCATCCACCCTGGATTCCCTGTGTCTCCAGCTCCCATATGCACCAGTGTACAACCTCTGCCCTATCCAGCCCTGCAAGGTAGAATTCGGATCATGGTAGTTGGGGGGAGGAAGCATCCAGGATCTGGGGGAAAGCTGTGTTCTTCATCGGTACTACATCGCACCCTGACTGACCCATCTCCTCTCCTAAACCCCTCCCTCTGTGAGGGGGTCTCCAGTGGCCGACCAATGGGCCTTGGGACAAGAGTCTGTCTTAATCTTGGATACTAAACCAGGAGAGCTGGTTTGTTTGGGGATAGCTTTTTCATCTCTTGATTCACTCAGTATTCATTCAGCATCTACCATCTATAAGACACAGTCTTGATTAAATTTTGTAAACTAAGACCCTGGATAACATATGGCCTGAATTTTTTGTGTGTGAATAAGACTTTCCTGGAACATAGACACAGTCATTTATTTACATATTATCTATGACTGCTTCAGGAATCCTGGTGGTGAGTGGTTCCAAGTTGGGCTGTGATCTATATGAGCAACAGTTTGAAACCACCAGTAGTTCTGAGGAAGAAAGACTGGGCTTTCCACTCCAGTAAACAATTACCGTCTCGGAAATCCATCGGGAGTCGCCATCAGCTAGGAACCACTGAAGTGTGTTGTTTGGCTTGATGTTGGCTAGCCAAAGCCTGCTATACTTAGGATTTTAAACAGTTATTTTGGGGCGTGAGATAGTTAAAGATTATTGTGCCAACTTGGGCAATAAACACATGTGGGGTTGATTGAAGGGCGGAGAGATAAATGGCTTGGTGAGCCTCCTCTTTCTAGTTCTCATGTCTCTTGCTTTGTGATGGTCGACCAGGGTGCAGCTGCCTTAGCCAATTTCTTGCTTCAGCTGGCAAGGCTCACTTCCTGCAAGACATCCCTAAGGAGAAGCCACATGAACCTACCCCAATGCAGCCCTGGGTGCTGAGGCCACCATGTGGAGACCCCTGCCAACACTGAGATGCTTACACATTCACTGATTCAGTTTTCCTCCTGCAGTCGGCATCATTGCATTTGTGTGTTTTGTGAGATGGAGGAGGACTTTGTGGATTGGTGTCGGACATACAGGCTAATGATGTACTTGTGGGCTTGGGCAGCACTGGGTTGGAATGTTTTCTTGATGTGTACTTACCCTTTATAGAAAACTCTCTCTTATACATATGAGTTTCTGTGGATTTGTCTCCGTAGTTTACCCAGACTAACACAGGGAGACAAAATACAACCTATAACTTACTCCCTTTGACCACAAGAAAAATACCATGCCCTTACTGCTTGCAAAACACATTCACACAGCATATATCATCCCCAAAGTCTTAAATTTACTCCAAAATCTCACTTGTGAATCATCTAACCAAATATAGGTAAGACATTAAGGTTTTTCAAATTCTTATTTATCTGATAGAATTTTTCAAGATTTGTTCATTGAAAAAACAGTTGTCAGCATCAGAAACAATAATGATGAATGTGAAACTCTCTAGATGGAATCCACAGGAATCAAATTGACCAGGTCTGTGTAAACAACAGAGAAACTCAATATCATCAGTTAGAACAAAGCCCGAGGCCAACCGCAGAACAGACCATCAATTGCTCCTATGCAAGTTCAAGTCGATACTTAAGTAAGTTAAGCCAATTTCACAAGAGTCAGAATACAACCTTGAGTATATTCCATCTGAATTCCGACACCATCTAAACAACAGACATGACAAAAAATTCTGGTAATAAAAGACAAAATGGGTTATGGGATGACATCATTAAGGATATCTTACATGAAGAAAGCAAAATAAGTTTTTTAAAAGATAGGAAAGAGACTTACTCTTGATTGTAGAGTAGCTAAAGTGAATGGAACAAATCAATGAAGTGAAAGAGCTGATCAGAAAGTTTTACTTTGAGAAATTAGAGAAGATGTGCCTGACCAAGCCATGGCATTTTCAATTGCTGCATGCTTGCTGAAGCTGGACAATGATACCACTAAAGAAGAAACTATGCGTTAGAATTATTGTGTTGGAAAAGAATATTGAATATACAGTAGACTCCCAGAACAAATAAGTCTGTCTTGGAATAGACACATGAATGGTAAGACTTTATCCCCCATGCTTTAGATGTTACCAGGAAGAACCAACTTTTTGAGAAGTACATCACGCTTTGGTTCGTGGGAGTGAGACAGCACCTCAGGGAAATTGACAGTAGCTGCAACAATTGACTCAAGCGTAGCAAAGACTTAGAGGCGAGTACAGGACCAGACAGTGTTTCCTTCTGTTGTCCATGGGGTCCTGACAAACTGAGCCCCATGGGATAGCACCTAACAACAAGAACAGGGTTATAGAGTGGCACATTCTATGAAGACAGGGGAAGTCTGGGAATAGGATGGGGATTTTTGTGCTCACATACAGGTGGAGTGCCTTGGACAGCGCCAGTGGGAGAGCTCCAGTTTTATTTTCCTGGTATTTGTTTTCTATGTTTCTTACTTCTAGTCTCCTTTCATAGTTATATAAAAGGAACATTGCCACATTATGTCAAAGGTATGCCCTGTGAAGTGGTGAAGTGGAGCTCTGTTTTCTGTGGCTGGAGTCCACCAGCAGCTGCTGCAGGGAAATGTGGAGTTGGTCTACTGGCCTTGGGAGATTTGTCTCCAAAAAGCATTTATTAACATTTCTCTCCAGCGGCAAAGAGGCTACAGAAGTACTTTTTATTTCAGCCAGTCATCACTACTCCTACTAGCTCTGAACAAAGGCGGATAATTTTGATGTGGGAGACGTCGCACTTTCAAAATAGATATAATGATTACAAATTGCTATGGGGCGAGGTGAGCGAATGGGTGTCGTTTATTGGTAGCCGATGGCCAAGCTCTTGTCATTTTGTGTGGAGTGATATGAAGTGCCCAACTAGCCAGGGTTTCTTCCTGGTCCCCTCTCATTTTCACACTTCAGTAGAGCCCCGCAATAGCAGGGCTGACGATCACATACATTTGGAATCATTTTAAGAATGATAGTATAATCAGAAATGTAAGTACATTTAATAAAGGCATACTGTAAGAGTAGTCTTCCTGGTCCCCTCCCCTATCATAAGTACTCTCCTTGGAGGGCAATAGACTGTTTCTCAGTCTACTCGGAAGCGCGCATTGTAATTAGACTATGATTAATCTTCTGTTTTGGTTCATTACATATATATATATATATATATATTTTTTTTCTACTAGTGGAAATTTAGCTTCATACGTACATTATTATTTGACTTGCCAATCCTATTAGAGTCCAACACTTTTTAAAAGTTTATTTTAAGCAACAGAATATATTTAGGAAGTAAACATTAAAGAAAAATCTAAATATCAAGGCATTTCTGTATGACAAATTATTATTCCGTATCTCCTACTAGCTTGATTTATAAAATGACAAATCTAAAACAAAACACTCTCCAGAAGAGAAATGTGTTTAATGTATTTCAGCTCTTAGGTTATGTTTACCAATGTATAAGAAAACTATTTTGAATACATTAAACCCTGCCTATGCTTACATTCTGCATATTGTTTCATTTATCAAAAGTTTCTAGTGGCAATATAAACTCAATATGAGGCTGAAGGGGTTTAATGATAATAATGTAACTTGGAAGCATCTTTGCCTTCAAAAGCCCTCTGGCCACCTAGCAGAATGCAATAAAAAATAATTGCATAATATGTAGGATGCCTTCGTATGTAGTTCCACCTTTCCAGGGTGTGTTTTTGTCCTTTTAGCCGTCCACAAATCTATCTCTCTATCTATCTATCTATCTCTCTATCTATCTATCTATCTATATTTAAATAATATGAACTTCATATGAATAATATGAAAAAATGTTATTTCAGTCATTAGATATATAGTACGTTATCTGATCATTATTAAGAATGAGAATTAGAGTATTATACAACTTAACACCGTGGGAATAGTGAGTCACCTTCATATGTCTTTGGACTCGACTTATCAATTCACCAAGACCCCTTCACATTCCAAGAAAAATAAGTGGTGTCCTCAAAGGCATTTGGAGATGCCCCGACAATAATCACATTTACCAAGTAAAGGAAATCGCTCAAGGACTGCAGCAGTCAAAAAGAGTGAAACGAGAGTAAAAAGTGATGAGCTTAAAGGAAGCAAGAAAAAGTAAAATCATTCGGAATCCTCCAGCCATCACTCAAGCCACGGAGTGGACTTCACTCGGTCCTCCTCTGCTATTGTGTATGCTGGTGCCCAGCAGAAGCGTTCCAGGAACCGCTCTTCAGCTTCTTCCTCCCTGTCGTCCAGAACAGCTGTTTCTGACTGGCACCATCACGACGCAAACAGCAACACAGCAAAGAGCAAACGTTGCCATAAAGTTAAATCCTGAGTGGGTCAGAGGGACCCTGTGCTACCGCAGGTATTCTGGCTTTTTCAGAAAGAGATTGTCAGACAGTTCTTCCAAAGGGCCTCTTTGGTGGCCTGGATGGAACCTGCAACCTTCTGATCAGTCGCCAAGTGTGCACCTTGTGTACCACCCAGTGACTCTTCTCGGAGGCCCAACTTGGTAGTAGTTAGGAAAAGCGATGTTAGTCATTATGAGGGTTAAAATCCTGGACTTCCCTTTGCTTTGGGCAAATTACGTCACCTCTCTCTGCCTCAGTTTCCTTGTCTGTGAAAAGGCGAAATGGCGATGATAGTAGTATCTCTCAGGAATATGTAAATACTGAGTTTACTTGTATTTTGATATCTAATATATTCAGATACAAGTATAACCAGTCCTCCAGTCCCTGTGTTGCAAACATCCGACCTACCTACTTTACCTTAAAACTCAACCCCATCAAGCCTATAGTATTAAAATTTTGAGGTACATAGAGTGGTTTGTGATAACAGACACTGCTTTTTGATGTGCATCAAAGAGTGAGGATTATTATTATGTTATTTTGTTCAGGAAGTTGTAGTGTATGCGGAATTGTTTCTTTGTTTTTGATGCATAGGAACATAGCTATACACTAAGTGGATTCTTTGGCCGACTGATGTTAGAGAGGGGGAAGTCTTCCAGCATAGAGACTACAGATTTCCTTGGTAATGCAGCGGGATGGAGAGCTTCTGGAGCTTTCCATTCCTGTCAGTGCTATCCTCACTGTTAGTAAAATAGTATTCGAACAAAGGGTTTTATGTCTCAAAACAAGTTTGAAAAAGCCTGCTTTAAAGCTGGCATTTCTGGCAAGCTTGAGAAGTTTATTCTCGTACCACTTCTTTCAACCCTTTTAGTTAGCCAAAGGGATGTCTTCTCCACCTTTCTGGAACATGCTAATCCTCTTTTAACAAAGCGCGCACAGGCCCCAGGCACAGAACCTTCTGGAAGGATCCCTTCCAGCAAGAGTTTAATATCCGTCTGTTTCAAGGTTAACAAGGTTAACCGCCTCTCTCTAGTGCGGGATGCTGGCTCCCTAGGTAAGCCAGAGATTGAGTGCTTTCACGGAAAACAAAGCAACCTAAGGAATAAAAGAAACGACAGACATGAAGGAAACAGATTCAAAGACTAATCTAAGACGTAGCAAACAAACAGTCTCTGCCACAGCGTCCATTCACTCCTAGGACAGGGCAGCGCTGCCCCTGTGGATTGCTGGGATTGTAACTCTTGATAGGAGTAGCAAGTCTCATCTTTTCCGCACAGGAAGTACAGGGACGGCACAAAGATCATGGCTAGGATGCAGGGTGGGGGTAAGGCGGGGGTCGCTTCTCTGGGGAAATTGCTCTCCCCTTGTGGATTCTGGGGACCTCACTTCTAACTTAGGCTTGCTCCCAGTCTGCTGTGTGTCATTGGCCAAGGCACTTACCCTCTCTGAGGTTCATTTCTACACCTGTTGCTGGGGCAGGGTAGAGAGGCGGAGGGGGTGGGGACTGCTGTGTCTTTCTGACATCTCCCTAACAAGATTATACATGAAAACGGCCTTGTCTCCCCCTCAGTAGTACTAAAAATGTATCCATCTGTTTAATTCACCAAATCTTATTTTTCATCTGTGTGATTGGCAAAGTGGACAGAATGGGAAACGTCAGTCGAGCATCTAGATATTAGACATTATGTTGGCATGGTGGTCACTGAATCCCTATTTCAGGAAGCCAACACACTGATTTGACAATGATGCCCTGAGAGACAGCGACTCCTGGCACTGTTGTGCATTGCCCATTGGGCTGCAGTTGGAATCCACTGCCAGGTGAGAATTTCGGCTCCTGTAAAAATTGACAACTTTGGAAATCCACAGGGGCAATTCTACCTTCTCCTATGGAGTCTCTGTGAGTTGGAATAGATTCGGTGGCAGTGTGTTTTGTGGTTTGAGGCCTTGGGAGGCTGGAGACCTGGGAACCTTCACTGGAGACAGTAGCTTAGCGCTAGAGCCTACAGGCACAGGGCATTTAAGGTACTTTGTTTACGGTGCATATTTGGAGAATTTTCTTGATGATATTAAAGGTGGGGAAGTCAAAAGGAATTATTTTGCTTCCTTTCTGTCAGTTAAGATCCAACTCTAAATGTTGAGCCTTAAATTGCCCAAATACTGTTGCCAATTTTCTAAACCCCAACTTCAGTACTCTTCTTTTCCTTGATTTGGTATGTTCAGGAAACAATTTGGTTAATTTTTTTTTTCCTTTCCTAATTCAAGAGGTCCAACTGAAGCATACTTTCTCCCTCTGATCATATTCTGTTGCTGTTACACTTCCTGACTTTGTGATGTGATAATCATGATAAAAATAGCACTTCCTTATCTACCTTCTTGTTTATCAACTGCAATCATAATTCCTAGGATGATGGTGGTGTGAGTCTATTCTCAATTATGCACGTTTATTTGTTAATCCTTCCCAAATCTGACAGTGGTTGCTCGAGACAGGCGGGTAGGGGACCATGAGGCAAATATTGCATCCCAGGTTACAGGAGCTGAGTTCCCATCTAGCACCCTTGGACTCAGGAGCCCTAGTGGTGCAATGGTCAAGCTCTTGGTTGCTAGTCACAATGTTGGCAGTCTGAACCCATCAAGCAGCTTTGGGAGAAGAATAGAACTGCCCATCTGTTCCTAGAAAGATTACACCCAAGGAAACTCTATTGGAGAAGCCCTGGTGGCATAGTAGTTATGCCCTGGGCTCCTAACAGCAGGGTCAGCTGTTCAAACCACCAGATAAAGAGAACTGTCTACACCTCCGGAGCAGTTCTGTTCTGTTATGTATGAGTGAGAGTTGACTCCATGGTACCTTACCATAAATAACAAGAACAGCACCTACACTAACTGGATGATGTTGGAAACCTTCAAGCAGTCTTCTGTGAACCTTGGTTTCCTTGTTAGCAAAACAAAAGGAGCGATACACAGTCTGAGAAACTGATACAAAGTCTGAGAAACATTCCTTCCTGCCTATTGACTCAAACCCACTCAGGGTGTAACAACCAGGCTTTTTCTGCCGCTCTGGCTAAGTTCACAGAACGTTCTTATGAGAAGCGTGAAAGTGCTGGAGGGATGTCATCTATAGGCACTGATGGCCGCAATGCGAGGAACTGTTCTAAACATCAGGGAGACATTTAAGTTTTAATATTCCCTGGTATGTCCTTGAAATACAGAGATCCAGAGTGCTGCACATTGAGGGGGCATCAGGATTACCTGAAATTAAAAATATGGTGAAATGAAATAAGTGATATATCTAAAATCTCAGGTCAACCAAAGTTCTGTAAGCTGTGTCTGGCCGAATCCATGATAAAACATCTCCATGTGGAGGTCTGAGGTCGGTGTAGGGCTGGGAAGCACTTTGATATAGGGAGACCTCAGATGATGACATAGGCATGTGCCCTGTCGATGCTAACCCTTCCTAGGAGGCAGGCTAGCGTACCAGGAGGCGGTATTACCTTCTGGCTTGTAGTAGCTGCATTCTGGGCCAGTTATTAAATCTCTCCAAGTCTGACTGCTCACCCCCTACTGCGTGGGGAGCTACTTTTGGGTTGCTTGAAGGATTACATGAGATCTTCGTTGACCATTCCCAGAGGGGCACCATGCATGCAGTAAGTGCTATGGTAACTGTTTCGGTCCAGGAAACTCCCCATCTACAGAAACAAAAAACTAAAGTCACTTCCATCCAGGGGATTCTGATTCATGGTGACCTTAAAGGACAGAGTACAACTACCTCTGTGGGTTTCTAAAAGTGTAACTTACTCTTTAGAAGAGTCAATAGCCGAGTCTTTCTCCCAAAGAGCAGCCAGTGGTTTGAAGCTGTTGACCTTGAAGTTAGTAGTTCAGTTCTTAACCACCAGGCCACCAGAACTCCGTGGTAAAATGGTATTCCAAAAAGGTTTGGCAGCCATTGATCACACCAACAACAAGATCAAGGTTCTCCCCTCCTTCTTCTAACACTCACTGGAAGTGTCTCCTGGCCTGCATTCTGGCCTTATCATTAAATTTAGTGCATAATTGAATATGTTTTATTTCATCAATGAGTCAAATGGATGATCATTATGATTTTGGTTTCAGTTGAGTCCTTGAGGCAATATTTGCCAATGTAAAAATATTAGGTAATTTCAAAGAATTATCAGAGAGATTAAAATATTAATATGTTCCTCTATTTCAAAATCCTATCACTCTAATTATAATTATCCATCTTTCTTTTTATGTTACTTACAGTTTTCAATAAATTATAGCACACATTTTACTTTTTTTTTCATTTTATCTTGATTGGATGTTTTTAGCTGCAGCAGTGTTATCATTCTTTTAAGATTTAGGTGAGTGCCTGAAATAGATATCAGGATGATAATTCCACCAATTCAAATACAACATCAAAGCACAGAGTCTTTCTCCCATTCTAGCGATTGAGTGTGGCTTAACACTTGAATTTAAACCAGAGTAAAATGAATTATTTTTAGAGATACACCTGTTAAAATGCTTCTTTATGGGTTACTATTTATGATGCAATTAAAATCCTGGAAGATTTTTTTTCTCTCTCTCCAATTAGCCATTTTTGTCACTTGTTAATTGCTTCTGTTTGAGCTTACTTGTGCCCACTTCAGTCTGATTTTGAGATTTTGTTCTGAAAACATTAACTTTACCTGTCTGCACCCAAGCACAATAACTCTCCTGCCAATCAACTCCCCCAGCCCTTCCCTTCTCTTCAGGGAGTACGAGTCCTTCTAGAACCTTACAGCAAAGTTGAAATGAAAAGGAAGCTAAGCGTTTGTTTTCACTTATGTTTATATAAACAACCTTTAAGTTTCTGCTTAAAATTATGGTTGGATGATACTCACTGAATATAAATAAACTTAAACATGTTTTGTTAAGAAGTTTATCTTAAACTATGTACCGAGTCATATATCCAAAATTCACTTCAGAGAGATGAAACCAAAATTCTAACCCCGTGCAGGGAGTCCAATCAGCTCACTGCAACCCTAGCTCGATAGGACCGAGTAGAATGGCTCCTTTAGGTTCCCCACCTTTTCTGCCCCATCTTCCTCCTACAGAGTGGTGGGTGGGTACCCACCGATGACTCTTCAGTTTAGCTGCTCTGTACGCCCAGGGCTACTGTACCTGGACCTATGAGGAAGAAATTCAGATAGAAACTGTCTGTGTGAAGCAATGTAAACTGATGTCCCAAGAGACTGTATATCGAGTAGCCTTGCTTCAGAGCAGTGGCATTGTCAGAGGGGTGACGCCAATCAATGAGTGTCTATGAAGTCTTGTCCAGTGTTTCAACAGATATGTATTATGTTTACAGAAACTGTTGCCTCTGTTGCAGACAATGTGTCCGTATTGCTGATTTTGACAAATTTCTTTTGGTTTTAGCCATAATATTGTGGTAATTACTATTTGTGAACATATACCAATATCTTTTTAGAGACTGAAGTAGTAATTAAAACACATGCCAGAAAATAGGCTCGGGACATTTCCTTGGTACCGCATTAATGAAGCACGAACCCTTTTACTGGCAGCAGATGCCCCGATCTATATAGCACTCCATCGTTTGCTCCACTCATCCCCACCCCACCCCGAGAGATATCCTTTTCTCAGAATGCATACTCAGTTTCAGCAAAAATCAATTTTTACTTATTGACCAGAATTTGGTAGCATGTTCTATTAAGGTTCTCAAGGGACGTGTGCTTTGCTACGCTACCTGGAACTCCTAGTTGAGGGCGTTCTTCGTACAGGGAGGGTGTCAAATGAGGGGTCATGAGTTCAGTGAACCAATGAATAACTAGCTGATAAAAGAAAATGGAATGATACTGGGGTACGCTGAAAAAAAAATGTAAGATTTCAAATATGCCCAGTCCTGATTCGTGCTACTTTACATGGCTATCAGAATTTTGCAGGTGTGATAAATTAAGTGTATTAAAATGGGTGGATGGTAGGGTGTTATTCTGGATTATCTGGGTGGACCCAATGCAATCCTAAGGGTCATTACTAGGGTCATAGGAGAAGTCAGTATCCCAGAGGAGTCTCTGAGACAACAGAAACAGAGCTTGTGGAAATGTATTTTAAAGATGAAAGAAGGGGCCACAAGCCAAGGGCCATAGTGCAGTTACCAGAAGGTAGCAAGGGGAGGAGAAAGATTCTTCCCTTCTATAGAATGAACAATGCTGCTCTTTAGACTTTATCCCAGTGAGAATGATTTTGGATTGCTTACTTCTACTCTTATAAAACAATATATTTCTATTGAAGTCTCTAGTTTGGGGGGAATTTATTACAGCGGTAACCGGAAGCTAATACAGCGATACAAAAACATTTAATATCCATTAATACATATTGAAATTACACTCTAGCAGCTTGGTTGACTCTGAGTTGAATCCATCCCTGCTACACTGCACGGTCAGGATGTTTGTAACCATGGTCTCGATCCCCCGAAGTGAAGCACAAAGTGTGACAGACAGGGCCCAGAGGAAGAGGAGCATGGACCTAATTTGCTTTGTCTTCATTCGTGTCTCTCTGCGCTTTTTAAACAACGGCATCTTTTCTGAGAAGGGTGTTTCTTCTTCTAGTTTTAACCTCCCGGGACTCTTCCCTCTTCAACGTTCCTGTAGTGGAAGGAACTTCGATTTCACTCTTGATTCGGTGCTATTTCTTCCAGAGAAACAAAATAAAACAACCTGAACGTGAGCTTGACTTCCCTTTCGCTCCTTATTTCTTTAGACTTTCGAGGGAAAGGCAGACCCTCTTTGACTTTTGTTTGATTTTTTTCTGGAGGGTTATCTAAAAATCTCTCGGTGCAGAAAAGCCCCACACTGCTTCATTGCTGCGTTGTGCAGTGTGATGGCCCTGTAGGAAATAGAGCCTTAGACTGCCAACTCGGGCCCAGAGCTCTCTATGCGGCATTTATAAAGATTCCACAGTTTCTTCTCATTGTTAGTAGTCACATTAACAAATGGAAATTTGTTAATGAGAAAATAACGGCATTATTTTCACTCCTTTAATAGCAACCTCATTTGGTGAGGTTTGCTTTTGGGTGGCACTGTGGTAGTTCACTGTTGGCTATTCCTAAACACGGTGGAATTCCTCATGAAGAGCAAGGCACTGAAGAACCAGACAAGCAGCCAATGGATTCTGACACAGCATGTGGCAAAGGGATTGTCTCATTTTGATATTTGTTTCCTTTCTGGGTTAACAATTACAAAGGTTGCAAATGTAAGTCTCAGTATAAATAGAAAGCCTCAGGAATATTTAGCTGTGGATACATTTGTTAGAGGGATTGATTTTGTTTTATGCGTCTTCTTACTCACCTACAAGGGGGAAAAAAGGAGTTTCAGTGGATGCAAGTTATTTAATTTTCCTGAAATACAAAATGGAGTAATAAAGTGATTCTAAGAATGTAGATTATCCATTTAAAATGGACACAACACTGGGGCATTATACTTTTCCCTGAAATGTATTATTAGCAGGTATCTCTAAAATTGTGGTTTACAAATGTCATTGTAATTAAGAATCCTTGGGGGTAATTAATAAGTATTTGATCTGTGTGTCCCTTATCCCAGAGATTCTGTTTCAAACAATCAAGAAACGACTCCAGAAGTTCTATTTTGAATAAGCATGTGTTAATCCGAGTTGACTAGAAAAAGAAATTCACAGGCACTCATATATGTAAGAAAAAACATTTATATACAAGAACAATTAAATATTGAAAAAACATCCCAGTCCAGTCCAGATCAAATACAGAAGACCTATATTAGCCCATATGTCTGAAACCAATCTGTAAAGTCATTTTTAGACTCACTGATACAGAATGCAGGAAGATCACAGGCCAGTGTATGGAAAGTCTTGTGGCTCGGTGGTGGTGAAAGCTACTCAGAACTGGTGTTGGTTTCCCATGGCTCCTCTGGCTCCAGGGCTCTGTCTGTATTAACTTAGCTCCATCAGACATCAGTAATGTCCCACAGGGAGGGAGTGAGTGCCCTGCACCCAGGGAGCTATTTATCTCCATGAAGCTTCCAAATGAGGTCATCAAGCTGCGGTGTGATTAACAGGCTAGTCCATTCCTCCACAAGTTGACACCAGATTATGTAACTACCACGAAGCATGACAGATAATTCAAAAATCTTCTGGTCCCACTGCAGGACACATTGCTTTACATTGTTGTTGTTGTTGTTCGATGCTATTGACTCATAGCAGTCTCGTGTACAACAGAAGGAAACACTGCCTGGTCCTGCATCATCCTCACAATTGCCGGGATGTTGGAAGCAGCCGTTGCAAACCCTGACTCAATTCATCTTGCTGAGCATCTTTTTCACTGACCTCCTCCTCATCCTCACGTCTAAGAAGCGTTCTGGTTGTACTTCTTCCGAAACAGATTCATTTGTTCTAGTCATCTATAGAAGTGTCAGTATTCTTCTCCAACACCATGATTCTAATATATCGATTATTCTGAGGGCGTCCTTGTTCAACTTTCGCATGCCTATGAGGCCGTTGAAAACATCATGGCTTGGCTCAGGAGCACCTGAGTCCTCAAAGTGACTCCTGTGCCCGGCATGGATTTCAGGGATTCTTAAGCAGCAGATCTTCCCCCATGCAATGCATCACGTCATTTATCAAAGGGCATCGATTGTGGTTCTAAGCAAAATAAAATCCTCGACAACTTCAGTCTTTGATTGACCACGATGTGTTCTAGGATTTTGTTTTGCTATACATAGTTTATCAGTATTCAAAATATTGAGTGTGTATTATGAAATTTTTAAAAGAGCTTCTTTGACATTTTTTTTTCCTGAGAAAAGGCAGACAAACAGAGAACTTCCCACTGGGTTTCTCAGGCTGTGGTCCTTAGGGAATTGGTTTGCGATTCTTCCTCTGTACAGCAGCTGGTGGGTTCCCACTGCCAGCCTTTCCGTTGGCAGCTGAGTACTTTACCCAGCGTGCCACAGTGAAAGAAAAGTGGCAGAGAGTTCCTTAAGACATACGGACTGAATGCTTACTGCCAGTGGTGTCATCTGTATACACTGAGGATTTGATAGTTTGTATTATTATTATTATTGCTTATTCCGTTGTCTTATGTACCTAATGAATAGGCTCTAAGGCTTCTATTCTCAACCAATCCTAAGTTTATCACTAAAGTTTATCAAGCAATAAACACACTATTGCACTTACACTGTCATGTTTTTATAAAGCAGTTTATAAAAGGTGACATCTGGCAAAGAGGCAGATCTATAAAAATCATGCTGTTGGATGTAATGTCACTTTTTTCTGCCATACTCCCAGAAAGAGTAATATTATTTTGACACACACATACATCCCCACTGTCAAGTTTCTATTTTTATAGTTAGCTTACTGCACATATCCTTAAGCTATACAAAACCTTTGGGCTAATGTAAAAAGTGACATTTCTGCATATTTATTACAGCTCTATTTTAGAGGTTGACTTTGGCTGATAGCATTTTTCCTCCCCAAGAACAATGTCATTTTCATGACAATAAGACACTGTTGAGCACAATACTCTTGTGCAGTTACTCAGAAGAGGTCAAAAATGGAAGGACACGCCATATGGAGCTTAATTTAATGTGTGGCATGGTTACTCCTCCGTATGTGCTAGGCATACGAGGAGAAACACTGTGTTGAGCATAACCCTAACGAGGAATTCCTGCAGTCCTCAGAAACTGAAACCAACATTTTCCTCTGTCAATGATCTGCCTGGCTTAATAGTCAGAGCAATGACTATCTGTGATGCCAAAGTCTGAGCAGCAGTGTTCAGGGCAGCTCCCTCAGGGTAACCCAGACGAAGGGGGACACAAATGTCCACCACCAACGAGATGGGAAGCTGTGGTATATTCGCTGCTGGGCAGCGAGCGCTCACCTCTTCCTGACATGGACACATCTCAGTGTACGGAGTGAAAGAAGTCAGGGACTGAAGTCCTACATTCGGTGTCCTTTCCTGTTTAGGAAGTTCAAGACCTGACAGAAGGAATCTATAAGGATGAACATCAGAAAAGCAGGTGTGTGGGTGTTAGAGGGGGGGGGGCAGAAAGGGAGACAGGGGAGAGAGAGAGAGAGAGAGAGAGAGAGAGAGAGAGAGAGAGAGAGAGAGAGAGAGAGAGAGAGAGAGAAGCTCTGTATGCCACTGAGTGTACTCACTGGAAATGTTACATATCACGATCTGGGTGGTGGGTGCATATACGCATAAACAATTGCTGTCGGCTCATTCCTACTCCAGGCACCCGCCTGTATGTCAGAGTAGAACTTGCCTGCATACTTCTCCCTGTGGTGGAGTTTTCCTGAAGTGCATCACCAACCCTTTGCTTCTGAGGTGTGTCTCGGTCGACTTCAACGGCCACTCTCCCTGTGAGCAGTCGAGCGTTGGCCGTTGGTACCAGTCAGGGCTCCCATGTGTGCGCCAATGTAGAGAGCACGGTCCTGTTCCCCTGGGAAGATGGCTTTGGTGCAGACTGAGTTACCTTGAGCACCGGACTTTGCATGTTCCAGGAACTTGGTGCAAACGCTGAGGGCGGAGACAAAAAGAAGTCTATCAAGTCAGAACGTGCTCATGTGTGACAGTGAATCACAAAAACATCTTGAGCCTGAGTTATTGTGCCTTAGAATTGCCCCTTCTTTTGAACTTTTGGAAACTTTCTCATTGGGCGTGCAAATAAAAAAACAGCTAGTGAAGAAGCTCAGAAGGGAATTCTCTCTCTTGAGTCCCTCTCCCGTCCCCTCATGACTTGTGTCTCTGGTAACTCCCAGCTGGCTGGAGAGCTCCTTGCCCACGTCAGACCAAACCAAACTCATTGCCACTGAGTTGGTTAGAACTCATGGAGCATCTGTAGGACAGGGTAGACCTGCCCATGTGGGCTCCCGCGATTGTAACTCCTTATGGAAGAAGAAAGCCTCATCTTCCTCCCCCAGAGAAACTAGTAATTTTGAACTACTGACCTTGCTGTTCAAAACCAAATGCATAGCCACTGTAGAACCTTCTCTGTTCCCTTCTTTTCTTCCCCCTCCTCCTCCTTCTTCTTCCTCCTCCTCTTTTACTTCCTGCTTCCTTCTACTCCTCCTCCTAGTTTCACCTGACATTGTGTGGGTCAGGGCTGCAGGCAAGGTGTAGTGGGGAGGATTGCTTTACAATTGGTCTGGGGTCTCAGCTCAGATAACGCCAGTGGCTGGGAGCTGGTTGAACCACCTCATGCCCTCTCTCAAGGCGACCTTTACTTCTGCCCTTCTGGGCACCCTCGGGGTAATTGGCCTTCTTACCTTAGGCTCTAAGACTCAGAGCAACACAGTGGCCGAAGAGCTAGTGCAATGAGACCATGTAAGTGGAAGCACTAGTTTCTGTCACCTGAGCGGCATAAGTCCTGCTAACTTACAGTGAAGCAAAGAGTCACAGAGCCATCCCAGGTTCAAGGAGAGGATATATCTCTCTCTATCGCCCTGCCACTCAATGGAAAGAATGTTCACCTGCTGTCCGTCCTTATTATATTATGCTACCTATATGTACATTATGCTAACTACATGTATTATATTTAAAATGAAGATTTTAAAAAACAATATCATTCCCACCGATTTTACTCTCCACATTTTTTCCCTATCCTATAGGATATAGTCAAATCACAGTCCAGTTCTGAAAAACACAAACAACAAAAGAAGCCCGCCCTTTGATGGTTTCCATTAGATTGTCCCTGTCTCCTTTTCATTCAGAAGTTAAGAATTTTGTGCCTTTTAAAAAATTTATTTGAAGTTCCTGGGCTTTGAATTTCATCTACCCTCACTACCAGCCCTGCCCTAGGCTTGGGTGAACTTAGACTGTTATTGAATTCTTTGAGGCCTAGAGTTAATTGACAGAGTGAAGTCAGGGAAGGCTTCTGTTACTACTGAAATCCTTTGCTCTGTTTGATTGATAGATAACGAATTTGCCCTCTTTCCATCAAAGCCTGATTTTTTTAAAAAAAGAGAAACCTTGTATCTGTTATTAATCATCTATCAGAAATATGTACCCCACAGGCCTCTTTGGGAAGAGTCTCAGGAAAGGAAGTGAGCAGGACAGCAGATGGATGCAGCCCAGCTTTACCTGGAAGTGCCTGAACGTGTGTTCACAGATGAGCGAGAGCTGGTGTGAAAGCAGAGCCTGTAAACCACTGGGTTCAAGGCACTTTCACAACAGCAAAAGCAGGGGAACCACCCAAACCCCCAACTGTAGAGGGACGGCTGAGCAGCCTGTGGTACATCCACACTCAGGAGTTTTATGCATCAATAAAAAAGCAGCCGTACTATCTTACACATGGCAAGACATGAACAGAACCAGAGACTGCTGTACTTAAGAACCTTGCTCAATCTTACAGAAAAGCAGCATTTAAGAGCAGCATGTTATAAGGGGAAACCAAGTAAAAGAAATGAGGTTTATACACCAGTAGATAAGACTTTGATGGTTAGTAAGAGGCCAGGATCAGGGAGAGGGACAGGGAGAAGAAAGGATGGATGGGGCACCCCCAAAATGGAGGGTTTAACACCAAAAAAAGCGAATGTAAGTAAATTAAAAATGTTCCAGGGGGTGGGATGGGGTTGGTGTGGCCTCCAGGTTCCTTACATCTAAATATTGGCTGAGAAGCTAATAAAGGGGGAACAGTTAAACTGGAGCGGACTTGGGATCTTTAACAACATACAGGTCGTTTTCAAACATAAAGAATAATAAACAACCATTGGGCTTCACTGGGACATGACAGTGGTGTAGACAGCTGGGGACTCAGTGTGGATCCACTGAAAACGGCATTCTCGGGTGTCTAAGAAGGTCCCAAGGTCAGCCACCAAATCTCCCGCCGCCCTCCCGTTGCCGAGATGCCTAGCTACCCTATAGGACCAGGTCGAGGGGCCACTGTGGGTGTCCCAGACTGTCACTGTAGGGGAGTAGAAAGCCCCATCTTCCTCCCTCAGAACAACGGGTGGTTTGGGAGCGCTGGCCTTGCAGGGAGGAGCGCACTGTCACCAGGACTCAAGCAGTCATAAAGACTGCACCGTGCCCAGCAAAATTCAGGCCAAGATCAGCCCTCGAGCCTGACCTTTGAACAACACTGGCCATCTTAAATGAAGACGTGAGTGAGTCTGCGTCTCAATCCCATGCCAGGAACTTCAAAGTTGGTTGCACAGAGTCAGGATTAGAAAGCGCTCAGCTCATCCCCTCAGATTTTCGTTTTTAATTAATGGTGAAAGGTTCTCCCCAGAACCAGAAAGGATTTAGGCAGTAATTCCATATCACCATAATTTCAGGGCTCTGCTTTCGTTTGTCACTTAAAGAGCTTTGTGGCATAGAAGGCCGCCAGCCCACCACCACTTTGTCAAGAGAGAGTTGTTTGTACTGTATGTGACAACCCATTTGTATAAAGTGCCAGGTTTTGAACTAAATATACCGCACGGAGCCTCAGCTGTCGGTGACAGAATTGTTTGCGGTGCTCCTCCTTTGCGTGGCTCCTGCTCGCAGCTCTGCACCCAGCTCTCAGACTCAGCCCCCATCGTCCCTTAAGGTGACTTTTCAAGGGATCCTTGCTTGTGGCAGACAGAAGTGGCATGGCTTGATCGGGCCACTTCAGAAGACACTTTAGTAGACAGAGCTCAGTTGTGACACATGCTGTGTTTTATGCAAAGGAAGTGTACATGATACAGTTTGGGCAAACCCTGTAACCCTCTGTATGCTGGTTTCCTGTGTGCGTTTTGCACATTCTATACAAGTGCGCCATGTACGGGATGCGCTGAGTGCAGAAACACAGTGGTTTTCTGCCTTAGATCTCCGACTTGTGAATTTAATAGTGTTTGGAAATACGGCCAGCAAGAAGGGTGTTAATGTATACATACATCATCGGTGTATGCAGACCTGTGATGTGTAAAGTCTACAGTATGTGTAGAGGCATGAGAATGATGAGTATGTGTGAATCATTGAGGCCGGTAGAAGCATGACCTTAGGAATGGGCCGGCTTTGAACCTGAGTCCCTCCACTCTCGTCCTGTAACTTCAGAGAAGATACGCTCTTTGGGTTTGTTTCTTCATCTGCAATTTGAAGAAAGCAATACCAATTTGTAAGACTATTGATGCAGTATGTCTCCTGTGGGCTTCTAGTGAATGCCAGTGAATCTCAGTGTTCTTATTACTATCATAATTCGCACCTTTTCCATGTGATGCACTGAGTTTATGCTCTACTGAAGTTTTGTTTCTTGGGGCCTCTTATTTTTTAAGACTTTTTGAATATTATTTAAAGTCAGTTATTAGCAATTAACCTCTACAAACGCAGAATTAGCCGGCCCTCTGTATCCCGGTTCACATTCTAGGATTCAACTAGCCGCAGATTGAAAATGTTTCAAAAAACAAAATGCAATTAAGTGGTCAAAACCATCTTTCAAAAGTTAATAGGGAGTGCTATTTACATAGCAGTTTTTGGTATAGGTATTAAAAGTAATCTGGAGAGAATTTAAAGTATACAGGAAGATGTGTATAGGTTATACACTGGGCTACTTTACATAAGGGCCTGAGCAACCACAGATTTTGGTGATCTTCTGGTGTGGTGGTTATGCATTGGGCTGCTATCTACATGGCCAGCAGTACAAAACCACCAGCTTCCCCACAGGAGAAAGATGAAGCTTTCTACTTCCATGAAGAGTTACAATCTCAGAAATGCACCTGGACAGTTTTATCCTGTCCAAAAGGTCAGAGTTGACTTGAAGGCAGTGAGTTTGTTTTTATTGTTGTTGTTTTGGCCACAAGGAGGTCCCTTACACCATACTGAGGGACTACTTACTATATATCTATATATACTATACTATATATAGTATATAAAGTATAGTATATATACTATCTATCTATCTCTATGTTGTTATAAGTCACTGAGTTAACTCTGACTCAAGGTAACCTTATATGTGACAGAACAAAGTATTACTCAGTCAATATCCTGGATAATGTTCTGTGGGGATCTACAAGGTTACTGACTTATCTCAGAGGTAGATCACCAGATCTTTCTTCCTGGTCTGCCTTGTGTGGAAGCATGGTGAAACCTGTTGACTCTTGGGGACCCTGCTGGTGTTTCACATGCTTGTGGGATAGCTTCCATCATTACGGGGACATGTGGGCCGCCATCCTCCCTTGTGGTTTGAATTCTCGCTAGATTACTTACCCATTTCCCTGCACATTTCTGTTTGAGAAGTTTTTTTATAGTAGAGCGACCACTGACTTTTGAGTTGAGAGATCTACCTTCAAATGTAGTTTTTTAATGTCATTGTTTTTAGAGCTTCGCAGTAAGCTTGCTTCCAGTAAGAAATATGTTTTATGCCACGTCCAAGGATAAAAGGAGTTGCACATGCTCCTTAGCGCATACACTTACACGTTTCATCATGTGATATCTTACCTTGCTATATGCTGAATCCTCAGAGAGTCTGGTATTTTATTTAACCCAGGCCAGCCATGGTTCCTTAAACTGATTTGACAACATGGTTGGAAAAGAATTGCTGTACCACAGTGACCTTGAACAAGTCATTTTTCCTCTCTAGCCCTTGATTTTCTCAACTTCACAAATGTTGGGGCTGGACCAGTTGATTTCAAAGTCTCTCAGCTTGACTGACTTGAGATGCGCTCTGAAATGTGAATATTCACCCTTGGACCACACTGGTGAAAGGACTTGTTTATTGGTTACTACATTTGTTGTTTTATTGAGGGTCTGAAGGGAGCATATAGGAATAATAGCTTGCACACTACAGCTTTTGCATAATAAAAGCTTACAACCCAGCGCGTAGATAATGTAAAGTGTTAAACATAAGCCATTATTTAAAATAAATAAAGCACAACTGTTTGCTTTAGTTGGAATCCACTGGTTGGCAAGGTTTTATGATTGGGGTTTTTGTTTTTTAATTGTTGATTGTTTGGGGTGGTGTTTTTTGGGTAAGCTTTATTGAATGCGCAGTTTGTTAGCAGGCAACTGAAACATACAGAACTAAACCCTTTCCCTGTGGGATGCGCAATGAGAATACTAGAATGACTTTTATTTGGAAAACAGTAACACTGCAACTCTAGAACGGTGTCAAGGAGCAACACTGTAACCAGTGAAGCACATTAGCTTCACCAAACATGGGTAGAAGGCAGAGCAGAGTCCAGTCTAAGGGGAATCTGGGTAAGAAATCAATCCCTAAAAGCTCTGTAATGAGCCTTTAAATAACAGACACTAGCTTCCCAGAAAGCTAAAACCCCACTGGCATGCATCGATTCTGACCCACGGTGATTTCTATAGGGTTTCCGAAGCTGTAATCTTTACGGGAACAGCCTTCTCTTCTCCCACAGGGCAGTTGGTGGGTTTGAACCACTGACCTTGTAGTAAGCAGTCTAATGCCTACCGACAGCACCAGCAGACACAGAGATCCACAAAATACAGTGAAACCTGGAGAGTGAACTCAAGGAGACTGCCATATTTTGCTGGATCTTTCAATTTCCTGCCTTTGCTAGGATGCAGTTTAGTAAAATATGTGTAAATTTCCTCTCTGACAGGTTTCTACCTTACATGGTATGTTAGACAGAGTTCTCTAGAGAAACAAAACCAGGAAACTTATGATTTGATAGATAGATAGATATTCAACATATAAAATAAACAGCTCATTAGTCTATAGAGCAGTACAAATGGCTCAGTGTAACTCACTTCTGTGAGACAGCAAATACACTGGCAGTCCTTCAAGTCTTGGAAGCAGACAGCTAAGACCTCTGTAGGCAATTCAGATAATCCAGCCACAGGCAGCAGTCAAGTCACCAACAGGCCACCAGATGACAGGGTCCGACAATCCCCAGCTCAAGCAATGTATACTCCAGTAGCGAGGCGAAGCAGGTCTTGAAGGAACCTCAAACTACAGCGACACAGTCCACAGGTTAGGTGTCCCACAGGTAGTGTAACTTGCAAATTGAGGCAGAGAACCAGCTAAGACAGCCACACCCTGGTCTGATCATCAAAGAGCAAAAGACAAGAAAGGCAAGGCTCGCTGAGTCATTTATCCCGCCACCCTTCAATTAATCCCACAGATGTTCATTGGCCCGGTTGGCAAACTAAACCTACCGTTCACCCCTGGGTTGTGACCGTCTCAGTTTGTACTGCTTGTTTGTTTGAATATGGAGAGCTTTCCCTTTTCTCCAAAGCAGGAGAAAGTCGGAGGGGTCAAATGGTGGTTTGCTTCTCTGCTCTTTCCAGGGCTCACCCGAGCTGCCTTCAGAGGAATTCGGGCTCCGGAGTTGCTCCTCAGGCTGAGAAGTATCCTTGTCTTCCAGGAGTTGCCGCCTTCGTGATGAGAGAAGACACTTGACTATGAAGTCAACTGCGAACAAGTCTGAATTAAGTGCATTCAGAAGTAATAACAGATACGTGTCTTAGTTTTTTAGTGCCGCTGTAACAGAAAGGCCATGAATAGTAGCTTTAACCAACATATATTTTCTCATAATTTAAAACCCAGCACCACTGAGTAGATTCCAACTCAGTGAACCTCTGTAGGGTGTCTGGGATTGCGCACCTTTGTGGGAGCACACCGCCTCATCTTTCTCTTGATGCTGGGTTTGAACTGCTGACTTTGTGCTTAGCAGCTCACCACGTAGACATCTGAATCCAGGGTACTCACACCAAGGGAAAGGGAAAGCTGGCGTAGTGGGGTGCACAACAGGCAGCTAACATCAAGTCTCTCTGTAGGAGAAAGATAAGGCTTTCTGTCCCCAGACCAATTCACAGTCTTGAAAATCCTCTCTTGGATCCCGACAAGATGGCAGTAGGTTCTTCTGTGTTGTTGCCTCCCTTGGATGGCCTCTGTCCACACCCCCAATGTGGTCACATTTTCTTATGATGTTTCAGGAAGCACCTGTCTGTGGCCCTGCTGATGAGTTGCCTTTTTTCCCTCTCTCCTATCTCCCCCTCCCCTAGGATAAATGCTTCCAAACCTTCCACTGCAAGCAAAGCTGGTGTTTAGTTTATTGGTAATTAATTGCCAGCACTTCCCTGACAGAACATAATGGAACTACAGAGCAATCACTTAGAAAGGGAAACAACTGTCAATTATCACTCTAATGAATCCTGTTTACCAGAGGTGACAGCGCTCAGGCTCCCAGCAGCCCCACTGGTGCACAGCCTTCTGTGCATAGCAAGTGGGGTCGGGAAACATTGTCTCTGGGCTGGATGAGGAATTTGTGGGAGATGTTCTCAGGGCTAGATCTCAGTGTGGCCTCCGCTGGAGGTAGCATTGTGGGAATTTTGGAACTATTCTCAGAGATAATGATTATTGTTCCCTGTTAATATTTGCATGTGAGTAAATAGAAACAGTCATTTCTAAGAAAACGTATAAATAATGTAAACTCTCACTGCCATCGAATCAGTGCTGACTCCGAGCGACCCCCTGTGGCTTTCTGAGACTGTGACTATTTATGGGAGTAGAAAGCCCATTCTTTCTCCCAAGTTGCTGCTGGTGGTTTTGAACTGCCCTCCATGGTCCTCGCAGCCCAACGTGTAACCACTACACCACCAGGGCCCCATTTTAATAGGATAGTTGTGGTAAAAGGCAAAGAAAAGGACTCCTGGTGGTTCTGTGGGCCAGATTGTGGGCTGCGAACCACAGCGCTGGCGGTTCAAACCCATCCCAGGATGTGGGGAGAGATAAGCCGCTCTGCGCCTGTGCAGAGGGAGAGTGTCAGAAGCTATGCACACGGTTGCTACGAGTTGCAGTGGGGTCGGTGGCAGAGGGTTCAGGCTTTGGAGTTCAAAAAATGGTTATGTGCATATACAGACATGTAACCGTGCATGAGAGTTATGTGACGGACCCTGTATGAAACCTGTTTTATGCATCACCTCACTCAACTTAGAAAATAATCTCTGACTCTTCTTTTATTTCCTGGAAAGGCAAACTCATAGAACTTATAAAATTATAAAATGAACACAGGTCACAGATTTTCGTCGACTCGTTAATAGATGGAGGCCCCAGTGAGATGTTCAATCTGGTCCAAAAAGCATTTGGTGGAATTAGCATGACTTCTTCAGGAGTAGGCATTTTGACTACTTGTGGGGGATCGGGGGAGCTGGAGGTAGTCTCTAATTTTTGGTAACTAATCTCAGGGTGATGAAGATGAGGAACTCGGGTGGCTACTGGTGAGGGGCTCAGCTGCTAACCTAGATGTGGGCAGTTCAAACGTCCCACCTGCTTTTTGTTCTCTGTTCCTTGGGAGAAAGGTGAGGCGATCTGCCTCCATAAAGATTGCAGTCTTGAAAGCCCGCGGGCCAGTGCTGCTCTGTCCTTTACCGTCTCTGTGCCTGGTCTGGGTGTGTCTTTGATGGGGGTCATCGTACTAGGGACCAAGCAAATAAAAGAAACCACACTCATTCCATGGAGTCAAGGCTGACACACAGCGATCCCCTGTGGGTTACTGAGACTGTCACTGTTTAAGGGAGTAGAAAGCCTCGTCTTTCTCCAGTGGAGCTGCAGGTTACTTTGAACTGCCAACCATGCAGCTAGCAGCCCGGCCTATAGCCACTATAGCATCAGTACAGGGAACCTCATAATCCAGAGTCATGCCTTGATTGCGTTGACCCTTGACCAATCTTGTATGTTGTCCTGTCTAACATAAAGTACATATGTGCCATCGTGGTCCAGTGCCGGTTTCTGTAGTCCCACCTATAACTAAAAAGGCACAAAGACACAGACACATCATACAGATAAGGGAGGCCATTCCTATAGGTCAAAGTGGTGTCCAAGGATTCAAGTCAGGATGCTAGTTAAATAAGGTGGGGAATAAAGGAAACAGATCAGTACATCACAGTTATAAGTGAGACTTTAGAAGCAGGAACCGACCGGACCGTGATTGGGACATGTACATTGTCAGATAGAAGACCTTAGACGATTGATCTAGGACCTTCTGATCAATACTGTCAGGGCACAGCTGATAGGGCATGATTCATGACTAGGTGGCCCACCAAGTACTGTTCCCAGTGTGGTGATCTCCACACTGCAAGCTCCTAAGAGAGACTGCCCTTCCCTGGGCTGCCTGGAGAGAGATGGAGGTAATCCACTCTCCAAGACACTGGCTACAAGCAAAATTATCTACATCCTGGGTTAATGATCAGAAAGAATTCAGTGGCAGCGGTCTATGCAGGGACTCTGCAAATGGGTTTAGGGCTGTCACTGCCATCCGTTGCCTTTTGCAAAACAGGGTGTTTAGAATTTAAATTCTGATGCACGGTTCCCTTTGATCCATACCTTACTTAACTAACTGCCTGTGAATCCTCAGTCACCATTATGACCTCGGGCTCATGGCTCCCCTCATTCAGATGACATGTCTGTGTCTTTGTGTTGTCATTGACCCTTTTAAGATTTAATAAATGTTCTCCTTAAATTACATTTCAGATTGAGGCCTCTTTTGTACCCTGAAACATATGGGAGTGGTTAAATAGGACTTACTCAGCTTCTTAACCAGGGGAAGGGACCAGTCCAGACCTCAAAACTGTGTCCACACTGCATTTAAGGACAATGGTGTTGCGGCCTGCCACACAGTACTGTCAGTAAACATTGACAACTGTTGTCCTCAGTCATTACCATTGTGACAGTGGGTTGCTTGCGTGGGCCCAATGTAGCATTTGTCTTGAAAATAGCAGCACTCTGCCCTTTCTGCCTTCATAGGTAATGGTTGCCTTGAGAATCGGGTGTCGTTGGCACATGAGTTCACCAAGCTAGAGATCTATCGCTCTGCCTAGTATTGGTCTAGAATTGTGACTGGTTCTCAGACCCCTTTTCCCCTGGGAACAAAATCACAGTAACACAATGTAGCGCATCAAGTCTCTGCCCTTGGTGTTTGTAACCTGCAAGACTTTTAGGAGACTCCATTCCATGACACTTGAGCATTTAAAAACATATGCTCAAAATAAATATCGATGCCACCCAACTAGAGCAGATTTTCCTCAATGGCAATGATGCAGGCATACGGCACTCCATCCTTTCTTAAGCATCTTTTCCTGTATCCCTGAGAAAGGGTTTGACTGTGCCTGACTTACTATGTGACTCCTCTCCCACTCTCTGCCTCAGCAGACATTTCTCTGAACCAAATCTGTGGGAATGGGAATGCTAAGCAACAGGAATCAGAGGGGGGTTGACAAGCTGGAGAGCTTCTTGGCGTGTTTACTGACTTTTCTAATAAGACATCTCCGTGGATGTGGAAGGTGGTAGACTTTTTTTTAGCAGCTACTTAACTGGAGCCACAGTTCAATCTTTCCTCCTTGTCTGTGAGCTAAGAGCCTCATTGAAGTCAGCCTGTCTACACTTACTCAGGTGTATCAATACTTTCTCCTTTGCGCTCATCTTTATTGTATAGGAAAGAAAGACGTATTCATGTAAAAAAGGTGGGGGCATTGATTCTTAGTGTAGAAGTTCTTTTGTTCTTCTTCAGAGCACCTAAATATAACCAGGGCTGGCTTCAGAGGATTGGTGTGTAGGTTTCTACCTAATCACAGAAGCCACCCAACAGCTAGGCCTGCCCCTCGTGAAGAGAGGAGACGAGCCCTCCCATTATCAGTCCTCCACGATTTGCTTGTTAGTATTGATAATGAGAACAATATGTCTGTGCTCTCTGAGCGCTGACAAGCACCACGTATATTTTTAAACATGCCAAATGTGTTTCGTACTCCTCCGACATATTTCCGTAAATTCATAAAATTTTGTAACATGTTTGTTTTGAGGGGTTTTTTGGGGGGGGTTATAGTTAGAGTTATTGCCTTATAAACTCCTTTGCCATACTGGGAGCAGTACAAAGAAACCCATTTTAATTTGCACAGAAATGCTTCTGCAGGATCGTTGGGAGCAGAGGGTGGAGGGTCACTTCTTGTGGGCAGGAAGGGGACTGGAGGGAAGGGACCCAGAGAACCTTCCAGGTTAGCGTTATTGATGAGCATGTCAGTGCTGCGTCAGTAAGTGATTCGGGGATCCCACCAAAATCCGTGGCTGGTTTCTACCCTTCACTGAGTTCACCCTGATAGGACTGTTGAGCAAGCATTGTACTGCTAACTGCAAGGTCACCAGTTCAAACCCACCAAGGTAAAGGTTTGCATCCTCAGAAACCTATAGAGCAATGGTTCTCAACCTGTGGGTTGTGACCCTTTTGGGGGTTGAAGGACCCTTTCACAGGGGTGGCCCGATTCATAATAGTAGCAAAATTAGAGTTATGAAGTAGCAACGAAAATAATTTTATGGTTGCGGGTCACCACCACATGAAGAGCATGAGGAACTGTATGAAAGGGTCCCAGCATTCGGAAGGTTGAGAATTGAGTCCCTACAAGTCAGAATGGACTTGATAGCAGTGAGTTTGATTTTGTTGTGTGTGTGTGTGTTTTTTAAACTATCATGGAAAGGCTGCATTCTGATTAAGCCATTTTGTCCAGAATTCTATCCTACATAGCCTTGACGCACACACCACCATAGCCCCGCCATAGAACATCTGTTTTCGATTTTGCTTCTCTGGGTTTCCTCAAGCAGAATGGATGGAAGCTGAGTCACCCGTGGACTCCTGCCCATTGCATTGGGTACAGGAGAGAGGTTTGCTGACTTTCCAGTCTGTGGGAGTTCTGGGGATGTCACTGCTCTTCGCCGTAATGTGCGCAGCTCTGTGCACCGTGGTTCGGGTCAAATGACCGAAGCCACGAGGAGAATCTAGACCTCATGAAATTCTTCCCTAGATTTCTACTGCATCCATTTCTGAACAGTGCTGTATCCTAAATTTTTAAATTTTTAAACACCCATAAAGACATATCACAGGGCTAAAGGTAGGTTCTCTATAGAATGTTGTGGAATTATGTTTTAATTGTACAGTCATTAACTGACTGAATTTGCTTCTTCCACAATACCACTTTTTGAAAATTAGCCTGTGTGACCTTTATAAACATTCTGAATTAAGGTAAAATGTAAGCAATACAGTCTCATTAACTTTAATAACATCTAATAAAAATTCTAAATTTAAAAACCAGCTTCATAAAATGCTGTGCTACCGCCAAAGTATTAAGTAGAGCACTGGAGTTTAAAATTATTAAAAATTACTAAGTATCCTTTTAGCATGAGATTTATTGTATGATTGTAGACACCTCCAAAACAAATTGACAGTCAATTGCAATGCAGTTTGAGATGTAAAAGCACCATTAATTACTGTTAATGGTACTTCTCTAATGTATTTCTCTAATGTATGTAAATACATCATCTGTGCCCAAGCTCTTGGCAGTTATTTCTTACTTCTTTTTAGACAGTTTAAAGATCTTAATTTATTAATATTCACAACAAGCAGGAAGATAAACACATTGTTCTGCAGCCCTTGATGAATGGCGATTGGAGACATACTGTGCTCAGGCTGCCGCAATAAACTCTGAGCAGATATTAGCTCCTTGGCAGGAGCAAGAGCTGTGAACTGGCTCCTTCAGGTTGGACCCCCTCCTGCTGAGAATTTGCATTTCCACCCCAGATATATTAATCTAACCTGAATCTACACTTAACACGCTCTCCTTGGGCGGTTCCTGCAGATCCCAGGGTACTCTTGTATGTATACATATAATATATGTGTACTTTATACATATTATATTATATGCATATATATACACACACGCATTAGAACTGGGAAACTTGCTAAAATGTAGATTCTGATTCAGGGATGGAAACGCTAATTCTCAGCAGGGGGTCTGAGCCTGAATGAAGCAGTTGGAAGCCCTATGGGAAACAGAACCTGGAAGAGAGACGAAGAGTTTTAAAGGATGTAATTGAGAGTCTGAAAGGTACTCCACATGTGAAAGTAGTATTAGTCTCATCCCACCCTGATTTCACGACTTGCCCCCAGCAGTTGACAGTTAGCATAGGCTCTTCTTGGAGGCAGTCTGCTGACCCCCTTTGCCCAGTGTGCCTGACAAGAACTTTTTAATGAATACATCGAGAGAGCAATGTTTCCTGTTTATTATGTCCTTTCATGCCTGCCTTCGCTAGAATATTCATACTGCTGTCTGAGCAGCCTTCAGGTTGTAAAGTAATGCATTTAAAAAAAAAGAATATTATGTGGTTTTTCCCCCAGCTCTACCCCAAATCCAAACAAAGCAAATGCCTTAGAGATTCACAGGTAGGTTTTCACCAATTTTGATATAAAGTGTGACAACTGGCAGAATTAATAAATCAACATTTGGATTCTTCTCAAATGCTGCAGGCTGAGTAGTAGGAAAAGAAAAACATTTTTTTTGGTAGTGAAATTTGTTATGGCATTTGATTTTTATAGTAGACTAGGTCCATGTATCATAACCCCCTCCCCCTTGTTTCGTTTAGTTTGCTTTAATGGAGATGTGCAAAGTCAGCTTAGCCTGCTTGCTTAATAAAAGTTATATTGAGTATTGAGGATAATTTCTAATCTAGTTTCAAATTTAGGGTTGTCAGATCTAGCAAATCAAAATGCAGGTGCTCAGCTAAATTTGAATTTCACAGAAACAGTATATATATATGTATATATATATTATATATATTAGTGTAAGTATGTCCTACATGCTTTTATGCTTTTATTTTTTTAACAAAAAGTTTTTCTGGTTGTTGTCATTTATCAGAAATTCAAATTTAACTGTTTGCACTGTATCTTATCAGGATATTCCAGTTGACGATGATTGAGGAACATTTCCTTTTAAAAAATGACAACATTCTAGTGTGTTTCCCGGGAAGGGCTACATAGCAGTTTGGGTTGCTTTCTTCTACATGCATTGAGCAGTGACATTGGCTACATTCTTCCAAGGCGAGCATTCTCATGACTTCCATTCTGGTTGCTCCATTTCTATTCATCTAGTTCCCCTGCCCCCTGATATTCTCATTTTTGTTTTAACATAACTTTTGACCATTTGTTCTCATGGAGATTTTTGTTTTTAAAGGAAACACAGTCCTAGTAGTAGTCATTTACATTTGAGCCATTATATTTAGATGCAAGGTGACATCAGGGATTAATTTTAGTTCAAGATCTGAAGAGTATCTCAGGGCCATTGACTCTAAGAATTGGTCCTTTGTTCCAAGGTGGCCAACACTTTTTCTGCTGGAATCTTGCTGCTACAGGTCTGTTCAAAGTAAAAGAATCTTCCTGATACAATTAATTGGCAGCCACTGCAGATTCAACTGCCAATCTATAGGCTCACCTCTGTGACCCCTTTGACTATAATACTTAAATGTTTAATAGGTTGCTATGCCACAGACATTGCAAACAACTTCAAAACTCTAAGCACCTCATTTCCTTTTGTTTATCCTGGACACATTCTGGTCATAGATCAGGCATCTTCTGGAACCTGCATGAGTAAGTAAGAAAGTGCCAAAATAACAACAACAACCCCAAATAATTTCCATACAGTTGATTCTGACCCAGCAACCCCATAGGACAAAGTAGACATTCCCCTATGGGGTTTGGAGGCTACAAATCTTGGGAGCAAGATAGCCTCATCTTTCTCCCCTACAGTGCCTGGACTTTGTGACTAGCAGAGCTCCTAAAGAAATACAGACAAGTAAAAAGAGATGGGCAAAAGGTAAGGTGCACACCACAATTAGTGGGAATCAAATGAAGGGTGCAAGGACTATCATTCTACCACATGGGGGTCCCCAGGATTGGTGAATGCTATGACTGTAGGATCTGCCAGTGTTTCTGATTCTTCACCTGCGACTGCCACAAACACCAAGAAGCACAAGCATCCTGGCCTCCCTCGCCGCTCTGGGAGTGTGGTGATGGTGCAGAAGTGGGAGTAGGCTGACTGGGTTATAAGCAGTACCAAACAGCATCACACTATCTATTGCTTGGATTCCTCATCCCTTCTAAGTCTAGTGATTGCAGGTGGCTCTCCAGGCCAAGCTCTCCCCCCAGGGGTAGTTCAGCATCCCAGTCTCCTCTTGCCCTGTCGCAACAGCATCTCCAGGTCTTAAGGATCACCATAAATGAGGAAGAGAGGCAGAGGCAACAACACTTATGCCTCTAAGTGGAAAATGCCGATTATAATCAGAGCTTATGGGTCAGTCATGTGGCCCTTCCCGATTGCTAAAGGGGCTCTGAAACCTAGCTTTCCATGTGTCTGTCTGTTAGGCCGGGTTGACAAGAGAAACAAATCCACTGACACTCATATACGTATGAGAACGAGCTTTATATCAAGAAGCTTTGTATATCAGGAAAACATCCCAACCCAATCCAACTCAAAACCATAAGTCCCTCAGTTCATAAGTCCCTCTTCAGACTCATAGAGTCTCAAGCAATGATGCAGATTGCACACATACCACAGGCCGGTGGGTGCAAAGTCCTGTGGATCCAATAGTGGTGGTTGTATCACCAGGATTCTGACTGCCATCAGGGTCAGCTGTCAGGAAGGTGAGGGCAGAGAGGGGCGGGGAGCTTCCCAGGCCCTCCTTATGAGAAGGCCCCACCCACAAGGAGTCATGATCAGATTGTTACCTGATTGACAGGCTAGTCTCTGTCCCTGCACTTTTGTATATCTTCAATTTTACATGAAATTATGTCACTACCACAATCTGGCAGTGGGAGGAGAGCCAGAACAAATTGTGAGCACAAGTTTGCCC
This sequence comes from Tenrec ecaudatus, assembly GCF_050624435.1. Classification (NCBI taxonomy): domain Eukaryota; kingdom Metazoa; phylum Chordata; class Mammalia; order Afrosoricida; family Tenrecidae; genus Tenrec; species Tenrec ecaudatus. The sequence continues at coordinate 143,333,908 of NC_134534.1, forward strand.
CATTGGCAAAGTGGCTGATTGATTGTGTTACTATTTTCCACGAAGTCCAGAAGCAAAATCAGAATCCTTTCCACTTGGTTTCAGTCAGTAACAGCCTATCAAAGCTGGTAAGAGACCTGTAACCCATCAGCTATCCACACAGCCCTTCCATAGCCAGCTAACGTTCCTGAGACAGTAAAAACTTGGATGTCATGCCTAAGCCTTTGTCTTTTAGAAATAAAAACCAAACCTTCTACCATCAAGTCGATTCCAACTCTTGGTCACTCTTGGTGACTCAGGGCTGTAAATCTTTATGGCAGCAGAGAGCCTCGTCTTTCTCCCTTGGAGTATCTGGTGGGTTTGAACTGTGGGTTTGACCAGGGCTCCATTAGGCAGCAGGTGGAAATAAAGTCTCTTCTAAAAGTCTTGGCCGTGGTGATGGAGCGCTGCAATAGCAGAAATACACACAAGCTTATTCTCTAACGAATCAGGAAGCACGAATTCCAAATCCAGGGCGCTGACTGTAGGGCAGTGGTTCTCAACCTGTGGGTCATGACTCCTTTGGGGGTTGAACAACCCTTTCACAGGGGTCACCCAATTCACAACAGCAGCAAAATGACAGTGATGAAGTAGCAACAAAAGTAAGCTTATGGTTGGGAGGGAGGGGGTCATCACCACCACATGAGGAACTGTATGAAAGGGTTGCGGCATGAGGAAGGTTGAGAACCACTGCTCCAGGGGAAGACATTGTCTGTTGGCTCTGGAAGAAACTCCTTGACTCCTTTCCCTGTCCGTTGTTCTGGGGTTCCTTGGAGAGCTGTTCTGGCATCAGTCTTTCCCGGTGTCATTGAAATTCTCACACAAGGTCCCTGGGTCCAAAGATGTGTTCCGCTGTGGCTCTTATTTCTTGGTGGTATCATCCACGCCTCATGCACGCCCCCTGCCCCTGCTCCTTTCTCTCTTTATTGCCTCTCATAAAATAATCGGTAATGCAAGCTATCCTCCAGGGAAACTTCCATTTTTGCCTAGGACCAGGGCTGCGACTTAAGGAATGGGCTTCCCTCCCACCTTCATTACCTTACAACTGCTTGACTGACCACTCAGCTCACATCCTAGGGCATGGTCACAGCATCACAGAACTGCCAATTTTCATCATTCCCAAACTTGCCAAACCACCGAGATCATGGCCCAGCCAAGTTGACATAGTTTCAAATGGAAACATTCCATCTATGTCCACCTCTATCATATATTGATTTTAGTTCACCATCACAACCAGCGCTGTTTGATTTGGGAGCATGCACACTGCTGATCTATCTTGATGGCAGAGCAAATGTGTCTCCCATTTGCCTGGAATTTAAGTCCTCTCTAATTTCACTTCTCATACCACAAACATATTAGGAGAAGGTTTTGATAACTATGACAAAAGGGTGTGGGGGATTTTTTAACAAAACTTTCAATAAAAGTTGAAAATTGTTTTTTGATCCTGGAATGAGACTGATGGCATGAGAGCCTTTTTCCAGGTCAAACCAATCTTGCAGGTGCTATCCTGCAAGTGCGACTTGATGAGAAATTCAGATCAGTTCCCATTATAGCTCAGCTCTGTCAGCCCTGTTTTCACATCGATGGCATTTCCTGGTAGGTGACACTCTCTAACAATTAACTTTGATGAAGGGACGTGGAAGGTTGGGAAATGTGAAGAAAATTTTTTGAAACTTGGAATTGCTTTTCAAAATTCTTTTACAACATGGTTGTTCATCCAGGTTCTCATCTACGAAATTAGTTATTGTTTTGAACAGCTGGCAGTTCAAGGCACAGCACGCGTGTGTTAGGCTGGGTTAGCTAGAGAAACAAAGCAAGTGGCAGTCATATATGTAAACAAAAGAGCTTTATAATCAGAAGTAATTGTATATCAGGAAAGTATCCTAGCCCTGTCCCACTCAAGTCCGTAAGTCCAATATGACTCCATCAATCCCTCTTTAGACTCGCGCAGGCACATGCAATGATGCACAAGGCAGGAAGGTCCCAGGCTGGTGGCTGCAGAGTTGTGCAGTTTCAAGGTTGGTGGAAGCAGGGCAGGGCTCCAACAGCTCTCAGGGTGGCCATGAGAGTCCAGGCAAGAGGAAAACCGGGTGTCAGAAAGAGAAGGAGGTTCCCGGCTCCTCCTTGTGAGAAGGCCACACCCTCAAGGAAGGGCCATGAGGCTGTGACCTGATAGACAGGTTGAATTCCACCCCCACACTTGCATACATCCTCAAGATAAGATAGAATGATCTAACTTCCACAAGCAGACACTATGGAAATACATGTATTAGAGCTGTTTTCTAAAAATATGTGCCGAGGCATTGGTGAAAGTGTAAAACCTGGCAAAGTATGATGTAATAAAGTCCTAGACTCTGATTTTCAGGGTAAAGTGACAGGGGAAAGGATAAATGGCTTAGAACTGAAACAGACTTCTCATAGGAGCAACCAAACCTGAACAAACCCACTGCCATTGAGATCATTGTGACGCCGAGAGCACAACTGCCCCGTAGGGTTTGGTGTCCAATGCTGTCCAACTTTATGGGAGCTGACTGCCTCCTCTTTCTCCCACAGAGGGCTTGGTGGATTGGAACTGCCAAACTTTCAGTTAGGAGCTCAATGCTTGACCACCTTGTCACTGTGGCACCAGGGCTTTGATAGGAGGTGAGAGAGTAGTGACTATTGATGATATGTGCCCAGAAGGGAGAGGGGAGAAGAACCTTCCCCAGTCTTGGTTCACCCAATAAATCCCAAGCTTTCCTTGAACCTTTTGCGATCAAACAAAGACAAAAGAATGACCAGTATCTTCAAAAGGAGAAACACAGAGAAAGCATCCTTTAATTCCCACAGCATATTGATTCAAAGTGGCCTTCGGTTCATTTCTAATTGCAACCTCCTGATACTTCTCTTAAAAAGCAATTAAAATAGATGTGTAAAACATTAGTCTGACATTGCATCATAACCATATTAAATACATTTAGTCAATGTGAGGATTTAATTATCCCCGGAGAGGAAGCTTTCTTTTTCATAAATTTCTCATAGTTTTGTTGGGCAGGATCTAAATTTAACATTTAACTTTTATCTTGAAAACCACACAGGTCATATATAAATGCACATTCATTGCGTAGAAGTCAAACACTATCCATGAACAAAGAGTCATACCTCACCCCCCTTCCTGATTTTCCTCCCAGCCCTGCTTCTCTCAGCAAAGGGAACAGTTGTTAAAAGTTAGGTGTGGATTCTTGGAGTCCTTTTACTGGGTGTTTTCTTTGTTAAAACCCAGTGAGTACGGGCACCAGGAATACCTCTGTCTTCCAAGGTAGGTTTATGTGCCGAGTGCAGCAATGATGAACACACACCAGAGGAACCAAGGGGTGTTTCCAAAATGAGAGTTCAGAGAAGATGCTTAGAAGGTTTGGAGCTGTACTTCGCAGGTCTGGTCAGTGTTTGTGAATGGAGCAGTTTCTGGAATGGCAACAAAGGTCCCTAAAGTCAAGATCATGAAGCCAGTTCCTACCTGTAGTAACCCACGGACTCTAGCCAATAGGGAGTGGAGGGTCTCATCTTTCTATCCGTGAATGGCTGCTGGGTGTGAGTCTCAGCCCTTGCTGCTAGCAGTCCAGACAGCATGGCCAGAGCTAGTAGCTTTGGAAAAGGAAGAGCTCACGAGTCTATCAGAAGAACATATAGATCATTTTTCCTTAATCATTTTATTGGAGGCTCACACAACTCATATCACAATGCATCTATCCATCCATTGTGTGAAGCACATTTGTACATGTGTTGCCCTCATCATTCCCAGAAGATTTGCTTGCTTCTTGAGCCCTTGGTATCATCTCCTCATTCTTCCCCTCCCTGCCTCATGAACCCTTGATAATTTATAAAGTATTATTATTTTGTCATGTCTTACACTGTCTGATGTCTCCCTTCACCCACTTTTCTGTTGTCTGCCCTCCAGGTAGGGGGTTGTATGTAGATCATTGTGATCAGTTCCTCCTTTCTCCTCTACCTTCTCCTTCAACTCCTCATTATTCATCCTGAGGGGTTTATCTGTCCTGGATTCCCTGTGTTTCCAGTTTTTATCTGTACCAGTGTACATTCTCTGGTCTAGCCAGATTTCTAAGGTAGAATTAGGATCATGATAGTGTTCAAAAGAACAAGAGGAAAGTTGTATGTTTTATCGGTTCTGTACTGCACCCTGACAGGCTCATCTCCTCCCTGAGACTATTCAGTAAGGGGTGTTCAGATGCCTACAGATGTGCTTTTGGTCTCCACTCTGCACTCCCTCTCATTCACAATGATATGATTGTTTTTTTGTTCTTTGATGCCTGATACCTGATCCTATTGACACATTGTGATCACACAGGCTGTTGTGCTTCTTCCATATGGGCTTTGTTGTTTCTGAGCTAGATGACTGATTGTTTATCTTCAAGCATTTAAGACCCCAGACACTATATCTTTTGATACAGGGCACCATCAGCTTTCTTCACCACATTTGCTTATGCACCCACCTTGTCTCTAGAGATCTTGTATGCAAGGCAAGCATCATGGAATGCCAGTTTAATAGAACAAAGTGTTCTTGCATTGAGGGAGTACTTGAGTGGAGACCCAATGTCCATCTGCTACCTTAATACTAAACCTATAAATTTATGCACATAGATCCATTTCCCAATTTTCATATATAAATATATTTATATATGCACATGCCTGTATTTAGACCGCTATAAATGCCCTTTGCCTCATAGTTCTTTCCTCCATTTCCTTTTACTTTCCTCTTGTCCCACTGTCTTGTTCAGCCTTCATTTGGGTTTCAGTAATTCCTCTCAGTTACATTGCCCTTGATCAAGCCCTACCAGGCCTCCTACACCCTCCTTGCCATTGATTTTTAGATCACTTATTGTTCCCTTGTCCCTGGGTTTATTTCCCCTGACTCCCATGTCCCCCTGGAACCATCGATCCCTTGTTTTTGTCCTCCAAATGGTTTATCCTGCCTATCTTATTTATATATAGACTTACAGAGATAATAATTTGCACAAAAAGACAAGACAGAGCAAAACAAAGCAACAAAAGAGAACAACAACAAAAACCAATAAGAACAAAAAAAAAGAACAGATTGTAAGTAGTTCAGGGGCTCTTTGTTGACATTTAGGAGGAATACGTGAACCTTCAGGAGCTAGTGATGAAAGAATTCAACTTTAGTCTCTAATCATGGTTTAGTTACATAGTAAGGTACAATTTCCTTTACAAATCTTAGTGTAATTATATAAATTCTGCTTCCTGTTTCAATCCTCACGTAGTATGTATGGGTGACTAACTTATATGTAAATACAATTGAGAATAGGATTAAATTGGATTTTAGTTTGTTTAAATGCTTTATTCTGCAGGCCCTCCTTTACTCCCCTCCACCCAAGTCCCCCAGTGCTGCTGGATTGTTTCTTGACCTATATCCATGGAATCACGTTGTTCTCTCTGACCACTGCATAGGTATTCTAGTGCATACATGCTCTCTATGTTTTAAAAAGCTGTTGCTGATAGACAATTGATGGTTTATAATTCACTTGAGTATCATAAACAAAAGGACTACTGGTGGTACAGCAATTGTGTGTTCCACTGCTAGGCAAACAAGCTCAGCAATTCTAAACTCTGTGAAAGAAAGAGGTGGTGGTCTGCTTCTACAAACACCACAGCCTTGAAAAGCTCCTGAGGTAGCTGTCATTTTCCTGTATGGTCCTTGAATCAGAGTTGACTGGATGACAATGGATCATAAACAATATTTTATTGAATATGTTTGTGATCTTTCTTAATTATTAATAAGCAAAAGTTATTTAAAATGAAAGCTGCAGATTAACAAAATGGAAAAAAATTCCATTATATCACCTCCCAGAGTAATTTATTATTAAAATTATAGGGCATAGTGTTTCAGGAGTATACCTGGAAAATCAATGTAACAAGTGACAAAATGGGATATATATATATATTATATTTTTATGTGTCTAACATTTTTATAGTCTGTAAAGGAAACACTAGACTTTCATCAACTTCTTTTTATTTGCTATAAAACAAACACCCATGGCCATCAACTAATGCGTTCTTCTAATGGAATTTTTGATGACTATATAATAGTATCACATGTGTTCATGGACCATAGTTTACATGTATTTTTATTATTGGACATTATGAATTCTTAATGTTCTTTATTAAAAGTGGCATTATGAATAATACTTTGTGCATTCCCTGATTTATTAACATAGAGAGCATCCCTAGAATTGTGTTTCCTGGATCTTTATATGCAAATCTGGCTATTTGACTTCCAAAGTTGTAGAAGATGAATTACCTTGTTCAAGGATAGTGAAAAGTTAAGGTGATAAAATGATTTCTAGAATAAACTTATCATTCTATTTCTATCAGCATTATCAGAGAGTTTTTATTTTCTAGCATCTTTGGCATTACAAAGCATCATACTTATTTTTAAATATTTCCATTCAAGTAGGTTATAAAATATATAAATTTGGCAAAATGTAGGTAATTAAAAAACATTGAACCCTTTGAATAGAGGCCTGGTCATGCTCAGAACAGTGGTGAAGGGTCTAATGCTCTTCTGAATATTCCACGCAGCACAGATTCTTTACTTCAGGCGTGCATGCTGTTAAAGCATCTGGGGTCATCTGGAGAAAGAGCCTGGAGGCAGAGTACCACCAAAAGACAGTGCCTCACCTTTAACAGCCCTGTGCCCATGTGGCCAATCTTAGGAAGGGAAACTCAACTTTGCGAGAAAAAGGGAAGGGTGGGATAGAATGCCTTTGCTTGGGAATGTCCTTATTCTAGGAATTGAATAAGACTTTGTTGTTCAAGATCTTTGGGACAGGGGAGGGCATCCTAAGCCCTTGTTCCTCCAACCTTCCTGTTCACAACTCATCAGAAGACCTTGCGAAAATCAGATTCTGATTCCCTACGTCTGCAGTGGGCCCTGAGATTTCGCACTTTTCGCAAACTCTGAAGAGCTGTGTATGCTGCTGGTACAATGAGTGCATACTCTGGCTGGTATTGATTCAAAGGAGAGCTGTTTATGCAAAAGCATCAGGAGCCAACTGTGTCTAGGGCAAAGCTGATCCTTTTTAGGCTGATGCGAAGGCGTCACCTATCAGGCAGGGGCTCCCTTGCTTCGCTGACTTAATAGAGCTTAATCCTTTGGGTATTGTGGAGACATTGAAGGATTTTTAAAGAGGAAAGTGAACAATCAGATTGGCATATTGAGTGAATCACTGGGGTGGTTGACTGTGTGGAAAGGGGATTGAAAGCCTTAAGACTGGGTCCTGGAAGAACAGTGAGGAAATCAATTCTATTCTGCAACCGCAGGCACCCCTTGGCCAATGCTGACCACCAGAATGAGGTCAGATCTCCTAAGTTTAAGGTCATAGTCCTCCATACTGCCAAGTATATTAGAGCTTGTGTTCAGAGCACTGGTTTTGTGAAAGACTACAGTTTACACCAAAACACCAAATTGACTGTAATCCAGTCAATGCCAATTCATAGAGACCCTTTGGGACAGGTACAGTGTGGGAATTGTGCCTGATCTGACCCCATCACACCTGGGTGAAATGCTAAGGGTGTGCAACAGAGCAGCAAGGGAAGCAAAGCAATGATGTCCCTGGGGATACTGAAAATAGACTTTGTAGCCAGGGTGTGGCACCCCATCAGATGTGGCCAAACACTCCCAAAGGTCAACAAATAGACATGGAACTATTTATAGGCAGTTCCTGTTTTGGTCAATGGGTTTTTGTTGTTGTTATTTTGTTTTTATTATTGTCTGTGCATGCCTATCTAGATAAGATAGTCAGGATAAACAAACTGGAGGAGAAAACAACAGGATCGAAGGTTCCAGAGGGACATGGGAGAGGGGGAGACAGGGGAAAGGAAGTAGGTGTCAACAAACCCAGGGACAAAGGAACAACAAGTGATTCAAAATCGATGTAGAGGAGGGCATAGGACGCCTGGCAGGGCTTGATCAAGGGCAATGTAACCGAGAGGAATTACTGAAACCCAAATGAAGGCTGAACATGAAAGTGGGACAAAAGGAAAGTAAAAGTAATAGAGGAAAGAACTAGGATGCAAAGGACATTTATAGAGGTCTAAATACAGGCATGTAAATACGTAAATATATTCATATATAATGATAGGGAAATAGATCTAGTATGTATATTTATATGTTAAGTATGAAGGTAGCAGACAAACATTTGGCCTTTTCTCAAGTACTCCCTTAACATAAGAATACTTTGTTCTAATAACCTGGAATTCCGTGATGCTCAGCTTCCCGACTCGATTGTTGAAGACAAAATGGGTGCATAAGCAAGTGTGGTGAAGAAAGCTGATGGTGCCCTGCTATCAAAAGATATAGCTTCTGAGGTCTTAAAGGCTTGAAGATAAACAAGCGGCCATCTAGCTGAGAAACAACAAAGCCCACATGAAAAAGCACATAGGATCAGGTATCAGGCTTCAAAAACCCAGAACAAAAAAATCATATCATTGTGAACGAGGGGGAGTGCAGAGGCGAGAGCCAAATCCCATTGGTAGACAATTGGACATACCCTTACAGAAGGGTCCCAGACAATTAGACATACCCTTACAGAAGAGATGAACAATCTGGGTGCAGTAAAGCACCAATGAAACATAGTTTTCCTCTAGTTCTTTAATGCTAATCCCCCTCCTCTCCCCCACTTCTATCATGACCCCAGTTCTACCTTACAAATCCAGCTAGAACAGAGCATGTACCAGGTACAGATACATGGGGAATCCAGGACAGATAAACCCCTCAGGACCAATAATGAGAGTAGCAATAACAGGAGAGTAAAGGGAGGGTGGGGGGGATAATGGGGAAACCGGTCACAATAATCTACACATAACCTCTGCAGAATAGTGGGTGAAGGGAGACATCAGTGAGTGTAAGACATGAAAAAAATTATAAATTATCAAGGGTTCATGAGCAAGGCAGGGAGGAAAAATCAGGAGCTGATACCAAGTGCTCAAGGAGAAAGAAGATGTTTTTAAAATAAAATGATTTGGCAACAAATGCACAGATGTGTTTGACATAATGGATGAATGGATGGATTATGATAAGAGTTGAATTAACCACCAATAAAATTATTTTTAAAAGAAAGAAAAAATATAATTGCTATGAACAAGTCATTGGTTTTTAAAAAGTATAGAGTTAAAATCTAAAAAACCTACAGGGAGGCAGTTCTACTCAGTCCTACAGGGTCATGATAAGTGGGAATCAACTCATAATTTGTTTGATTTTTTAAAAAATACATACCCACCTGCAAGACAATTGATTATGCCCTCACAAAGGAGCTACGCTTTGGGGGTGGGCAGGCAGGGAAGAATTCAGGCTGCCATATAGCACTGATGAAACTCATGACTATCCTCTGGTTCTTTAATATTTCCTCCCCTTACTATTAAGGCTTATGTTTCACCTCATTAATGCTGTTAGACCGACATAGGTTTAGGCTCATAAGTAAGATGATTCAATGCAGGAATGCCATGATGGATGCCCCTAGAGAAACAGCAACGGGAGCCATGAATCCCTGAGGATTTGGGAAGAGAGCAGGGACGAGTAGCTGATAGCAATGAGGACTGTATACCTCCGCTTGAGGAGAGTGGATTGTAGGTGAAATATATGTATATAGAATAGAATATTAATAATAATATAGAACAATAACAACACGGGTTCCTGGAGAGAAGGGGAGGAGAGAGAGGAGGAAAGGGGAGCTGACATCAAAGAGTTCAAGGAGAACGAGCATGTTTTGAAATTGATTGTTGTAGCAACTGTATGATGACGCTTGAAGTATTTGAATTATGGGATGTTATGACATTTGTAGGAGCTCCCAATAAAATGATGAACAAGAAAAATAAAAAAGTAAAGTGAAATACATATTTTTCAAAGAAATGTACATGCTCCATTGTCAAGATGACAACTTCTAACTTACATGTTTAATTTGATGGTAGAAATTATCCCTGACAATAAGAAATAGCTTATGTGCTTTAGTGACACAAATTTTAATCAAAGATTTAATCCAAGATTGCCTTTATATTTGTATCTAGTCCTAAGGGAAAGAGTCTCTGTAAGGCTGTGTTTTTGGTTAAATTATTATCTATTGGGCATTTAGAAACTATTGTTTTGTAGAATATACAGATAAGATAATAAAGGGAAAATGTGGAAAATTTACAAACTCATCAAAAGTAGAATGATGTAAAAAGACAAAAGCCAACAAAAACGCATATGGGACTTACATACTGCAAATCATAAAACACCAATGAGATAAAGAAAATCTAAATTAACAGAGAGAAATATCATATTCATAGATTGGAAGATCCACTATAATAAAGATACCCACTGCTGAACCCACTACTATCAAGTGGTTTTCCACTCATAGAAACCCTATAACAGTTTTTCAAGGCTCTAAAATCTTTTTTTTTTTTTTGGCTCTAAAATCTTTAAATGAGCAAGCAGCTTCAACTTTGGTCCATGGAGAGGCTGGTGGGTTTGCCTCAAATTGTGGTCAACAAGCCTGTACCAAGACTTGTATTGACAGAGGAATACATGTGTAAGTTCCCTAGAATCAAATACCAAATTCAGAAAGAGATCTATAAAAATTTGACCAATTAATTCTTGACGAAGTTGCGAAACAAATTCACCATCGGACAAATAACTTTTTCAATGAGTAGCTTTTCCAATTGCAGAGCCAGTTGGATATCCACAGGCAACAGAAAACACAACATTGAATTTCCACCTAAGGGCCACAGACCATATAGGAATTACCCCTTATACTTTAAATATAGGTCATTTCAAGGTAAAATGACTTCCTAGAGCATTTTAAGAAAGAATAAACAGGAGAAAACCATTGGGTATCAGCTAGACAAAGAGTTTACTTGACACCAAAATCTTAATGCAAAAAGGAAAAATGATAAATTTAGACTTTATCTAAACTGAAAAAAACCTCTTGTTCAGTGAAAGAACCTATTAAAAGGTCAAAAGACAACTATATACCCAACAGTAGACTCACATCTAAAATACTTAATGAACTCTCAAAACTGAACAATAAAACCCCCCATCAAGCCAGTGTGAAAATAGAGCAGCAGCCTGAATAGGCCCTTCGCTGGAGAAGGTCTACAGACAGCAGACAAACACTTGGAAAGATGTTTCACACCACTTATCAGAAGGAAAGGGCAAATTAAACCACACTGAGATATTACTGTAAACCTCGAAGTATGGCTCGAAGTATTATTAAAAAAATAATAGCAACAGGTGCTGACAAAATGAAGAAACACTAGATCCCTCATATGTTATTATAAAACCTCGAAGTATTATTAAAAAAATAATAGCAACAGGTGCTGACAAAATGAAGAAACACTAGATCCCTCGTATGTTGATGAGACCGTAAAATATTATAGCCACACACAGCGGTTAGGCATTCGAACAAAAATTCCACATACAACCACAGGACAAACCAGCAATTGTACTCCTAAGTATTAATACCAGAGAAATGAAAAAAAAATTGTGTTCATACAAAACCTTGTTCGTGAATGTTCACAGAAGGTTCAGTGACAATAACTGAAAATTGCGCTTAATCTAAATACCTGCAATAGGTGAGTGCCTGGGCAAACTAGGACATCCATGCGGTGGAATATGATTCAGCAGTCCAAAGGAATGAACACACAGGCTGAATGGCTCACCTAAGGTTTATGTTACCTGCAAAGAGCCCGTTGTGAAAAGGTTTCATATGCTGTGATTGCATTTATGTAGCATTTGGATGAAATGTTCACTTTTGTCCATGATGGGTGGGGCTGGAAGATAGTGGAGTCACTATAGAAAGGGTTCGTAATAAGGGGAGAGTTATGGTAACAAAACAAAAGAAAACAAAAAAACTTGTCCTGCATCTTTTGCAGAACAAAAATAAAGGTGGACATTTTAATGGAGAGTCTAGCTTTCCTTGCTGTGCCCGCAATCAGCCCCCGCTTGAGAAACCCTGTGCACAGCAGAGAGAGATGCCTGCCCCAGCCTTGCAATGGAGGTGCTTGCGAACGAGCCTGTTGTCAAGTGACTGTGTGCATCCATCTCCACTAAGCTCTCCCTCATTGTTGCTGATGTTCGACTCTGGGGTCTCCTGTCCAGGCACTCATCTCTTCGGATCCCATGTCCAGAGCATTTGGGGAAGTCACTCTGGCTTCTTAGGAGTATCTTGGCTTTTCTTCCAACACGGTTGTTTGTTCTTCGTTCATTACTCTTTTCCAACATCATAATTCAGATACATGAATTCCCCGGTACCTTTGACATGTGTATGAAGCAATAAAAGTACTGTGGGTTATGACAGGCGCACCTTAGTGTGAAAACTAATATTTTTACTCTTTAGCACTTTACAAGAAATCTTGGGAAAACAGACTTGCTGCTTCCATAAGTATTGCTTGTGGACCCAGTAAAATGAAAGTCTAGACAACTTCAAACTTTTCCTCATTTGTCATGATGTTGCATAGTGATCTAGTTGTAAGGCATTTTATTTCTTTACATGGAGTTGTAATTGGTGTTAAGAGTGGCAGTTCGATTTCCACCCCGACGTGATCTGATTGCTCTTCACTTTTCAGTAAGCAAGGTTGTGTCCTTTACATATTGCCAATTATTAATGATCGTTCCTCCAACTGTGAGGGCCTGCTCGTCTGCAGATAGGCCAGCTTCTCAGATTATTTTCTCAGCACTGATATTGATGAAGTGTGGTGCAAGAATACAAGTCTTAGGTATATTGGGTATTAGAAACAAAATATGGTGTCGTGAAAATAGATCAGGATGCAAATCCAAGTTTTACTGCCACCTAACTCGTGACCTTGACCACAGTCACCATCCTTGCTCAAATAGAGACTTCTCTTGTGGATCTTGGAATGGCTGCTCTCAGAGGACATAGGGAGCTGTCCAGTTGAATGGTTTCATGTTCTAATGCCTTCCATTCATCTAGGCATCTCAAAAGTACACTTAGATATGCAAGAATGGATCTTATTTCAACAAACTCACTTTCCGTGGATTGTTTTGCTGCATAGAAATTGTACCAACATCTTTCAATAACAAGTGCAAAGAGAGGCTAAGGACGCCACTTCTGTTTAGATTGCAGTCCCCTCTAGTGCTCCTGAAGACCTAAAACTGTGTTAGTCATGGAATGATGCTCAGAAGAACGCGTAATGACTGTTGCTTCAAATGGGGTTGTGGCTTCAGGATGTAGTAATAATCTCTTTTAGAACAATTAATACCAAACTCGCCCCAATGAGTCGGGAATTGTTGGTGCCCCAAATGTCTAACTATTCCATGATGTTACTCAGCTCTATTTCCCTCAACTCCTCCCTGGAGTGTATTTCCTCATGTTTCTGGGGTCTGTGAATCTCTACCATGTCCCACAGAAACTCACAAAAGTTTGAGGAACTTTCTTACGTGGTGTTGTTCATTTCAAAAACTGCAGATCAGGCAGAGGTAGGTAGGATGTTGGGTCCAGGGAATGTGCTCTGCTCCTGGCTCTTGCCTGTGATGAGATTCTACCCCCAGGCTTCTCAGAGGGCTCATTTTTTAAGTGGCAGGATGGCATTGCAGGGACTCTTGTTCACAATTATTCATAGATGAATTCTATCTGTATCTTCCCTTACTTTCTTACCAGACCCATGCAGACAATGGGTGCTTGGTAGGAGATATATTGAATATCAACAGTACAATCAAATTAACATATAATCTTTCATCTTTTCAATAATACCCAAATATAACAATCTATTTTCTATCCCTGGACTATATCGTATCTTCTTTATGCACCTATGACCTAGGATTTTTTTTCGAGTAGGTATGGGTCTCCTACTAATCTTAATAAGCCAGGCTTTTCCCAGGCCACCTCAGAAGCAGCTTTTCTCTCTCAGCTATAGTATATAATTCTTCACGTCCATTATAAGTGACAGTAACCGAGATAACCATTAAACAAAGAGACTGGCTTGAATCACAACCTCTGCTAAGGTCTTAATATCATCCTATTCCTATTAGTTAGCAAATAATGCTCTATAATATGTGATGAGAGCCACAGGCATATAAAGTCCAGAATTAGAATACATTATATAAGACCTTGTGGCCGAGAGTCCATATTAATTAACTATAACTCACAGGGCACAACCTTTTTCTGTGATTACATAAAAATTCAATGTGTGGTGATATTATCATCTTGCTAATTCCACAATACTATCCTGGAGTCTGAAATTTTTTAAAAAGAGGTTTTGGACAGAATCCCCTGGATAGAGGTCCTTGGCTAGAATAGAACTTAAATTGGTATAAAACTTGCTGATGTGACTTATAAATCCCTATTTATTTAACTTTTCAGTAAAAGCCTCCTGTTACTGTCTATCAAAACTGGCCTTGTTCGATGTCAAGAGTTGATTTTTCCTAAATCTTGGGGATGAAAATGAGGGCTGAAGACTTTCTCGGGATGCCTTCTAGCCTGGGACTGCCTGAGGTCCAATGCCAGCTAGAGTGCATCCTTTAGTCCATTCTGTGAAGTGCTCCAGTGTTGGAAAGGATGCTTAGTTCTAGGAGACCTTCATGTCTCTACCTAACTCCTTCCCATTTAGCAGACAATGTGTTTGACGGCAAGGAGGGCTAATACACTCTATGTTTTTGCTCCCTGGATGGTGAGTAGTGATGTAGATATCAAGCAGTAGGAATTTTACCGCCTTCTGTTCTGGGTGTGCCCCGGTGTCTTTTCTCCTTATCTTTTGTAGTTTCTAAATATTGTGGTCTTTACCGTGAGCTTTGTGGGGAAAGTGAAAATTAGACATAAGTAATCTATTGCTATGAACACAGAAACCCCAATAGCCAGAATTTGCAAAGTCAAAATCTCGTTTCCTCCTATTAGAATTAATGACCCGATATCATACTTACACTGCTGTTTTCTCATAGAAATTTAATCTTGGTAAAGAAATAATAACTATAAACCGAGGTGCATATTATACTATATTTGAACATCATCTCTAGATTTCATGTTTTCAAAGGCATTTTTATGCTTTGAAAACCGTAGCTTAATATACTATATGTATTGGCATCAAGGGAACCAAAATGAAATATCAGTTTGATTTAGGGTTGCTATGGAAATTATTTTAATGTTTCAGTTTATTTGTTTATAATATATTTATGTATATATATATATATATATATATATATATATATATATATATATACTTCCATAGATTTCTAGTTTGGGGAATGTGTTTAAATTGACTGTCAGGATTTAATAATAGCCATTTGAGACAAAGCTAATAAACAATAAAATATGCGTGCATTTCCATTTAGTTTCCAATCTGTAAGAGAGAGCAGATTTAGAGTGGCACTTTTTTTCTATGTGAAAAAGCTTTACTTAATGTTTTTATTCCGTCTAGTATTTAATGTTCATAATTTTACTTCCTATGTGCATTTGTTGCCATTGATAATTCCTTGGATGAGGATAGCTTGTTTGTTAATCTAATTTATTTTATGTTTGAATCAAGGAGGTCTGGTGGAGCGATGGTAGTCATTCAACTGCTATCTGAAAGGTTAGTGGTTTGAACCCACCAAGAAACTCATAGGACAAAGGCCTGGCTCCTGGCCGAGAACACCCTCTGGGGCAGTTTGACTCTCACATGTGTCCTCCATCCGATGAAAGTCAACTGGATGGACAATGCCTGCGCACAATAGCAACAGTAATTCAGGCACAGATTGAATGAGCATCTTCTGATTTCTCTCAAATATCAAATACGTTCTGGTCTCATACTGACTGCTAAGGTTTTCTGAAATAGAATCTAGTATAAATGTGTGGTTTAAAACCCAACCAAACTATTCATCCATCCAATTAGGATGATGCTACCCAACATTCATTTAGAAAACAAAACAAACAAAAATAACTGCTTTTACGTCAATTCCAACTTCTAGCACCCCTATAGGACAGAAGAGACCGGTCCGGTCGGCTCAGTAGAGGGTAGCACTATGGTACACAGATTGCCTCATGGGCTCAGTGGAGCAGCGGGTAGGTTGTGCTTCAGACCTGGTGGTTAGCAGCCCAGTGCTAAATCCACTCTGCTACTGGGATCCTTTGATTCCCAACGGGAAAGGAAATACTCCCTGGTCGCATCTATACTTTGTGCCTGCCGCTATGCTGATCTAGAGATTGTACTGAATTGTAATATTCATCTGGATTTCTACTCATTATTTATAACGAACTTGCTAACAACAACCTTGCGGAAAATAGTACCAACACACACACACACACACACACACACACACTTCCTGATCTTTTATGTATTTTGCTTAGAAAGTGATGGTAGATATTACGTGGTTCTTCTCACTGCATGTTAATCTTACCTGGTTCCTAACTTCACTGAAATCATGGTTGATCTGGAGACATGAGCATGGCAGCTCCAAATAGCAGTCCTCCTCCCTGGTGCGACATTTGTACCACTTGATGCTTATAAAACAACAACAATACCCATGTCTGCATTCATCTTCGAATAAATGTAGACAATATATCATCCATAGAACTTTAGGTTTGGATAGGTTTTTAAAGTCTCTCCAGATGACTCTATTGTGAAGTCAGAGGGAGATCCATTGTAAGATTGATCAAGTGACGTAACTCTAAAACCAGTATATGATTGATCAAGTGATGTAACTTTGAATCAGAAAGTGTGAACTGGCATCATCAGATACTTCTCTCCACTCATTTACCTTCTAGCAG
This sequence comes from Tenrec ecaudatus, assembly GCF_050624435.1. Classification (NCBI taxonomy): domain Eukaryota; kingdom Metazoa; phylum Chordata; class Mammalia; order Afrosoricida; family Tenrecidae; genus Tenrec; species Tenrec ecaudatus. The sequence continues at coordinate 143,350,674 of NC_134534.1, forward strand.
CCCCACAGCCCAGCCAAGGTACCAGCCCCACAGCCCAGCCAAGACACCAGCCCCACAGTCCAGCTAAGACTCAATGGTTCTCCGTGCAGGAGCTCTTTCCAGTGTCTCGCCTTTTACCTCCTACTTTTTGTCTCCTGTCTTCATCTCTTTTTATCTTTTCAAATACATGTTTCTTTCATTCACACCATTTCAGCTGTGGGGAAAGATGTTCTAGCAGGCAATGCATAGTCTATATCTGAAATAAAACCCATCTGCAGACATGCTGCAATACAGTGAATTGAGCATGTGCTTTGGCGCTAGGAGGACTTTGTCTCCGACTTGAGTTCTAGACTTGCCCTTGGGAGGGCTGAGGTCCCAAGAGAGGCATTTAACATCTCAATGTTGCTGTCTTTACCTTGCGAGAATTGCAGATAGTACATTAATGCACCTAATTCATTACCAAATACAAGGTACTTCTATCTATTGTGGCATAATGATTTGCATCATAAACTAGTGGCTTCAAACCCTTTTATGGTCGGTTTCTGTGGGCCTGCCCTCTGGTTAAAAGTCTTTCACGGGGTTGCGATTACCCCAAGGCTTAACGGGGAAGGATATGCTTCCAAGCTCATTCACATAGCTTTTGGTAGGATTCACTTCTGAGGTTGTCGAACTTCAATATAGTTCCTTAGCACATGGAGCTTCTCAGAGGGCAGCTGGCTTCATCTGTTGAAGAGCCAGAGGAGAGAAAGAAGTCAAGTCACATCATTAGGTCCAATTCACACTCAAGGGGAGAAAAGATAATTCGTGGTGGGACTACCATAGAGGGAATTGTTGGAAGTCATTTTAGGAGCTGCCAACAACATCGTTGTTACTAGTTGATAGCGAATTGTCTCTGAGTCATGGTGGCACTGTGTACAACAGTAAGAAAGGTCGCCCGGTCTTGTGCCATTTTGACAATGTTGGAATTTTTCATGAGTCCGTCATTGGAATTCTCAATCATGTTTTCTCTCAAACTCCTGCTCCGGCTTCTTGCAGTAACTCCCGATCAGGAAGCTACTGATTTTGAGTGCTAGCTAATGTAGCCCCTACTAGTCTGTGCTGAAATTCCACAAATCCCATTGTGGAATTTCATTGGCTGATCTTTCAGAAGTAGATCACTAGGCCTTCTTTTCTAGAATGTCTGGAAACTTTAATACACCTTGCCCACCATGGTTCTCATGGTCACTATGGGAAACACCAGTGGCGTAGCATCCAGCATCATATAGGTATGCATCCTCTCCACATTGGGTAGACTGACAGATGAGTAGGGGCCAAACACAGTCCTCTTCCCTTCGAAAAACATGTACCTTCATCTGGAGTGTCTTCTAGCTTATCTGGCTTGTGCTTTTCACTGCCTCTTGTCTCCTGCCTTATCTTTGATCACAAGAAGTCAAGTAGAAATACTGAAGCATAAAGGGTTAAAGAGTTGGTTGAGAAGGCCGTGTGGTGCCGCAGTAACCGCATTGTGATAAGAACCTCAATCAGCTGATATCCTGTTGGGACATTATCTCCTGAATTATTTTGCTCCATGATTACACATGAATTATACAGCTTCAGAAATAAACTCTTATCGTCGTCCAGGAGGGAACAATATGAGCAGTCATTTAGCATGCGCCTCAGCAGAGAGGAAGGCTCTTTGAAACCACTTTACCAAGCTAGGCTTTGTGCATCCGCTGTAACTGCTCCAGATAATAAGCCACAGCACCCAGCAGCTACTCTCTCATGCCGTCCCCCAAACCGTGGTCCTGAAACCACCGTGGCAGGAGGACGTTCTTGGGAGAACACGGAGCATCATTTCTAGGCATTTCCAATTCTACATAATTAGAATAGAAAGACTTTCAAGTCAGCTTCAGGTTTCAGCTTGTTATATAAATAAGTTCACAGGAATCTCAAATGCTTTACAGAAATCTGACAGCAACTATAAAAGGCTTTTGAACATTTTTGTTGCCAAAGTCCCCGGGATTGCTGGAATCTTAAATAGCCCGTTTTTAAGCTCCAATTCAGAAGCTTTTTGTCATGTTTAATAATGTGGTGAATAATTCCTCTTCTGTTAGTCATTTTCTCTTTTATAATCCACGCAGATCTGCGAGCCATGGAATGGATATTTTCTGGAGGTATAAATTAAAGGTCCTTTCGATCCAAAACTGAAAATGGCCTTTTAATGTACCACTTCTGTAAATCCATTTATCTAGGTCTAAAGATTCGTTAAAATACATTTAAATGGAAGTATTATATAGGTATATGTCCGATTCAATGAGTGATTCTTTTAAAATGAGAGTGTCATGGGAGACATTAGATCATTCTGTGTACCGCAAGAGATGCAGGAAGAAAATGTGCCTGACTTGTAAACTTCCAGATCATCTTTGTTTTCTTCTTTCTCTCCTTTCTGTTTAAGTTGAAGGTAAATGAGAAGTTTAGTCTTATCTTCCCTACAGATTCTTTGAACCATATCCGTGCCATCTTCACTGGGATAAAAGCAAAGCGACAACTTTATTTACACTCCCCTCTAAATGAAATTTAGCATTTCTTGTGAGTTTTATTGTAGCTATCAGTCCAGGATCACATTGCTGTAGTTGGGACTCAGTCACATGTAGAAATCACAGGTCATATGGTAGATATCTCAAAACAGCTTTTACACTTTGAAGTCCTTTGAAATGCAGTAGTGATAAGGTCTGCTTTGGAGGTCTTATTATTTAATGCCTGAATAAAGAAGCGCATATTGTGTTATCACATATATTTTAAAAATTTGATCGTTGTACTTCAAAATCATTTTCTCTCTTCCTACCACTATGTACTTTGGGTGGTGGTTTGAAATCACTGTTTAGGCTGCAGTGTATGAGCTTCATTCTGTTGACAAATAGAGTCGGCTGCACAGTAGGCTCACACGCAGCATAGACCCTGACCACAGGGCACCATGCACATGCACAAGGAAAGGAGAGAGAGAGGAGAGAGAGAGAGAGAGAGAGAGAGAGAGAGAGAGAGAGAAAACATGCTGAGAGCATTCAAGTCACCTTCAGTTTTACTCTAAATTTAGGGACGCTCCTTGGCCCCCCTGGCCAGTGTTATATGTCCATTACATGTCCATGTTACGTTACACTGGTTCTTACACTCCCACCTACATGTTTGTAGCCTTCTGTTGCCCCTTTCTTATTTCCTTTGACTCATCCTATATACGCTTTGATTGAATGATTGCTTCTTCATTCTTGATTTAGTATTTACTGAGAGGAATAAGGCATAGCCCTACCGTCAAGTAGCTCTAGGCTGGGCACACTAGCTCAGAGCTCATTATGGACTCCAAAGAAGTAAGTGCTGCAGCGGAGGTGCACACTGGGCCTTGTGGAAGCATTGAGAAGCTGGGGTTTATTTGGCAATATGTCTATTTCATTGTCGCTTTTTCTTTAAGTACTCGTTAGATGGGACCCCTGGCTAGCACAAATGGGTACGATTGGCCGATCAAAACCACCCAGAGGTGTCTCATAAGGCAGACTACACAATCTGCTTTTAAAAGGTCACAGTCTTAATACCCCTATGGAGTCATTCTACTCCACATGCGTAGTTGGGAAAAGCTGGATAGACACTAAAATCAACAACAATAATTAGATACATCTTGGAATCATCTTGGACTTTCCATATTTTACTCAGTGATAAAACAGCTAGGCTTCCTGGTATGCAAGGAGGAAAAGTGAATATTTCATTTTGATGTTTTCTTTCTGTCTCACATACCACTGACCCTTGAACAACATGGGATTGAGCTGTGCAAGTCCACTTTAAAAAGAACAAGACAACCATTAGTCACGTCCTCATGAAGAGCTCATCTCTCCAGTACGTTGTGTATGGCCTTAGAAAGTGATCTCTCAAGGGTCTCCCTATGCTCCATCGTGTTTAGTGCAGCACTGCAACCCTTGACCACCATGGCACTCACCATTGTGCCACGAAGGGTGATGGAAGTACATGCATGTAGATCTACTCACAGACACACACCAGGCACACACATGACGGTCTTTAGAGTTCATAAGGAGATTTATTGTTTATTGAAAGTTTGCTGGATACCAAGCTCTTTGAATACATAGAGTCCTATAATCCTGCCACTAATCATTGAGCTAGAGGTTGCCATCCCATTTCACTGGTTTTGCATAACAGCATTAGAAGTCATGGTGAACAGCCTCTTAAATGGCTTCCAGGGACCCTTACCTTTTTGAATTGATGCCCATGTGCAATCCCCTCCTACATGCCTCAACGAGACAGCAGAAGAGACAGTGTAAGTCTTCTGAGGCTAATGTGGGAAAGATCACTTCCTTTGGAGAAAGCTTGTCACCATATTCTACGGAAAGTTAAGCAGCCTCTTGGAAAGGTCTGGAGTATCTTGGAGGTGCAGCCTATTAAAACTGCTCAGGTGTTAGCCAAGGTTGGAGAGTCAAGTCCAGCCAGCAGTGTCTTAGAAGACAGGTCTGGAAGTCTGAAAAATTGGCCATTGAAAACCCTAGGGAGCTCATTTCTCATCTGGCACACATGGAGTTGTCAGCACAACTCTTGTTTGGCACATATGGAGTTGCCGTGAATCAAATTCAATGAACTCTTTAGCTTATGCAGAGGGAGATATGCAAGAAATGGGGTCCTCCTGCCAAGAGAAAGCATTGACTACTCAGAATTGTGAGCCATCTCAGAATTGTGAGGTCTCACCCCAAAACGATCCTTCTCACTGTCATTGAGTTTGTTCTGACTCAAAATGACCCTATGGGGCAGAATCAAACTGCCCCCTTTGGCTTCCAAGGCTATAAATATGGGAGCAGAAAGCCTCAGCTTTCGCCCTTGAAGAGATTGGCGAGTTTTATTTGCTGACCTGGCAGGTAACAGCTCAACATGAAATGCACTATGCCACCACCCCTAGGGCTTCTTCCCTGCACTATAGATGACTGAAATGTGGTACACAGGTTTGCTCCAATCACGCTTGAGATCTTGAGACAGAATCACTCAGCTAAATGGGGCTCCTAAATTCCTGATCCCTAGGACCTTTGTGAGATAATACTTGCTTTGGGTTATTGTAAGCCACCAAGTTGAGGGCTAATTTGTTAATACCAATGGAAAGTCATTGCAGATGGCTGTGTATCCTTCCCAAAGGCACATGGATAGTCAATGACAGAGGCAGGGTGGCAAGCCAGCTGTTGCTGATGAAATGTGTCATTTCCCTCAGTTTAGAAGGACAGCAATGTTGAGGAAAAATCTGGAAACTCTTCCCCAACTTTTCCTTCTACATTACCTTTCCCATTTTCCTTCCTCTCATAGACCCTGTATGATGGTCCTTGACAATTGATGACTTAGTAGGCCATCTATTTCCTCATGTGAATCTCTTAAATTCTGAAATGCAAGAAAGCAATCTAACAAAAACACTAGGTAAAATTAATTAAGCACTTAACATATGAGAGGACATCAAAAAAGTTTTGATTTTTTAAAAATCCCGCTATCTTTTCTGGCCATTTCCCATGAATTTTTAGAAACCCCCTTATAGGTTGTAAGCAACTTTCTGAACATTGAAGTTCATCCCAATAACAACACTCACCAGACAGGAAGGTCATAAAATCTTATTTGATCTGCCCAATAACCTTGGGAGGCAGGGGAGGGGGCGCTGATACCCCATTTTATAGCTGACAAGCAGTTCAACACCACCAGCTGCTCTACAGGAGGAAGGCAGACTTTCTACCCCCAGAAAGAGTTTCAATCCCAGAAACCCAGGGGCCAGTTCTGCCCTATCCTATGAAGTTGCTGAGTTGGAAGTGACTCAGTAGCAGTGAGTGAGTGAGTTCAGTGATAAAGGGACTTACTAAGATGACTTGTTTTCTCTACTGTATTAGAAACAAAACGTAGAACCTGCTCTCTTCATCCTGGCTCATCTTCCTCCCCGCCGATATCAAAGTATTAAAAGACAAAAGAAGAATCACCAGGCTAGTTTGTACAGCAGTATTCAAAGCCTTCTCTGCTTGTTTAGATATGAAAAGACCCGAGGCCTTGTAAGATTTTTTTTTGGGGGGGGGGGACGTTGGGGAGGGAGATTTTTGGTAAAGATGATTTTATACTTATATCCCCCAGTTCAGTGAAGCAGCATGCGTGGGATGGCGAGTTGATTATAGCTTGACCAATCGGTGGCATTAAAGTGAAAGACAACTAGATTAAAAAGTACTCTTCCATAGTGTTCTAGACTCCTTTCTCGTAAAACTGCTATGGAATAGCAGACAGTGCCTTTATTTGTGACTCCTCCGTCTGGTTTTTAACTAACATTCTCATTATGGTCTTTAGAGTGGATTAGCCAGCTAGTTAGAAGGAAACTCAGAAGCAAGTCTCTATCACACCAAAGTGCATTTAAACACGCACCTAGTAGTTCACTGGAGGAAAAGAGTGGGCACTGGGCAAGTCGTAGTAAATGATTTAGCTGATACGTGCTAACACTGAAACTGCCCTTTACAAGCACGTCATTAACATTTTTGCTTCACTCAGGAACATGGGCATGCCATGTGAGCAGTGCAAGTTACTTCAAAACCAGAAGGATGCATCAAGATAATATTAAGAATACAGTTACTTAAGGGAAGCATATTTCATGTACACAGAGTTAACCTTTTGTAATTTCCAGAGATGGTGAAGACAGTGATCAGCGATCCAAGAGAAAAATAGCTAAAACACATTCTGGGAGCTTATGGCTTCTGAAAAGGGTAAATACGTCTATATATATATATATTTCCAGTTCCACCTGATTTTCCAAAATCTTTCCATTCCCCCACCCCATCCCCTAGCATAGTACACTTGGCAAAAGTCCAAATGCTGCAACATGCCTTCTATGGCTAGGCTGTGGCCAAAGCAGCCCAGGTCTTCCATACTCTGAGCGCCTCGAGAGCAGTGCCCACCGTTGAGCTATTTGGGAGGTATTAGCCTTCGCCTGAGTATTGAGCAGAGCTGGCAACCTTTTTCTGTGCAGTACCATATCACAAATATTTTAAAATGTGTAGGGAAAAAGAGATCTGTGTCACCATTACCCTTCCTTGCATGAAAGTGGTCACAGTTCTAACATGCCAGTTGGCCATGGTGCTTCAATGACACTTCACAAAAATTTTGGTCAGGCTGGATTTGCCATGCTGACCATAGTCTAGAACATTAAGATTCTCAAAGTAGTCTGTTTCCCTTTTATACTTAGAGAGTTCAGTTTCTGTTGTTAGCCATGTACATTACGACTTTTAATTTAAAATTTCATTGTATTATTAGACCATATCATTAAGAGTGTTACCATATAGCATCGGCTTTCATATTATAATACAACCAACTGACAACAGGTACTTTGTTGTCCCTGTTAGCAGGAATCGATAACCTGTTGTACTACGTCAGCAAGACTTGCTAACTCTAAACCACTTCTGCATCTTCATCTTGTTGCAATTTTTACGAAGATGCCACTTCTCTGAAAGGGTGCTTTTCTGTACAGAAAAAATGAAATCTATTTATTGTTTATTTATCCTGATTACACATGCTATAGTTGTAGTTATATAATCTGGTGTCAGTTTCAGAGGATTACGAGTGAAGGGGTGGGGGCTGGCCTGTCAATCAAGATATAACCAATGAGACCTCTGTGCGGGCATGGCCATCGCCTGAGAAATCTGGGAACCCTGTATTTCCTCCTTGAAGGGTAGAGACACTTCTCTCTCTTCTCACTCTCTGAGAGGTGCTCTACTGACAAGACACATAGCACTATGCTTAGAGAACCCAGGCCATGGGCGCTGGAGGAACCACGTGGAGACCCCTGTCAGCGCTGAGATGCTTACAACACCACCGGATCCACAGGACTTCCAACCCACTGGCCTGTGATCTTCCTGCATTTGGTGTCATTGCATGTGTTTCATGAGTCTGAAGAGGACCTTACAGATTGGTATGGGACATATGGGCTGATAATGGATTTATGGACTTGATTTGGACTGGCTGGGATCTTTTCTCAATATTCAATTGCTCTTGTATATAAACCTCTCTCTTATACTCATATGAGTATGTCTATGAATTTTTTTCTCTTGTCTACCCAGACCAAAACAATAGTCCGTTTTTATTCTATAATAAAACAATTAGCTGAACCTAAATTTGAAAAAAAGGTGCAGAAATACCAATATCTTTAATTTCATTTTTATATGAAGTCTTTAAAGTCCCTGTAATTACCATTGGAGTGCAAAAGGGTGGAAGCCCAATAGAGGAGGGTTTAATAGTACTTATCATAAATATACATGTATTTCCCATGATATCTTATAGTCTTGCTTATGGGGATTATCTTATAGTAAAGCTTTACACAATTATATATGTAAAAGTTTATTCACTATGGAATATTATTATTTGAGATAGTATAAAGTTAGGAACAAACCCAAATATAAGCCATGAAGTAATATGCAGCTATAAAATAGAATAATCACTAACAGGTATGTGGTAGCTGTGCTATTAAATATCTTTTAAAAGTTGGATGTGAATTAAGATACACAAGAGACAGAACAGTGTGTGTCCTCTGGATTTCTCTATCAGAAAGAGGACATTAGAATAAATATTTGTTTTTTTATCTGTCTAAATAAACTCTGAAGCCATGTATCAGAAAGGAACAAAAGTGATTCCAACAGTTGAAAGCAGGATGGACACACACAGGGTTAGAGCCTGAGTTTCCATAAGACATATATATATATATATATATATATATATATATATATATATATATATATATATATATATATATATATACACACACACACACACACACATATATACACACATATATATACACATACACACACGGACTAAAAGGAGACAAGGGTACAAGCAGGGGATTGACTATGGATTTTAGTATGAGCATCATCTGCCAAAAATGAAAAGAAAAATGACTAGAAAGAAAGAAAATCCCTAAATCTGAGAGAGAATTAAAAGCCCCTGTACTCTTCTGTTTCACTTGATTCTGTTAGAACCACTCAACAGCGGCAAGGCGTTACGGATAAGTACGGTGAGGCTCAGAAGAGGGAAGTGGCTGGGTCAGAGAGTTCATTTCTTTTCTCCCAGGAATCTACTGTCTTACCAGGGAGAGCATGGGAAGTGTTATGCAATGTGTGAGATGACTGCAGTGATGGAAGTTAGGGCTCTCCGGCACAGAGGGACTCCAGGCTTAAGACCAGCCCGTGTTTCTCCTTGGGAATCAAGAATCACTGCCCTCGAGTTGGTTCTAATTCATAATAACCTGTATAGGACAGAGTAGAACTGCCCCTCTGGGTTTCTAAAACTGTACATCTTTTTGGGTATAGAAGGCCTAATATTTCTCCCTCAGAGAGGCTGGGATTTTGAACTACTGACCTTGCGGTTAGTAGCCCAACATGTAACCCAAATTGGTTGCAAACGTCGTCTTCAAAGTGTTGAAAAGCAAAAACGTGGCTGTGAAGACTAAGATGCACCTAATCTAAGGCATGTTATTTTCCCTTGCTTTCATATGCATGGAAAAGCTAGACAATGAACACATACGATTTCTGAAGAATTGATGCCTTTTAATTACAGTGTTGGTGAAGAATATTGAAAGTACCATGGCCTGCCAGAAAAGTAAACAGAGCTGTTTTGGAGAAAATGCAGTCTGAATACCCCATAGAAGTGAGTGTGAAAGGGTATGTTATCAGAAGAGACCACTTTCTGGACAAGGATATCATGCGTGGTCAAGCAGAGGCTCAGTGAACCAGAGGGAGACCATCAATGCGATGGATGGAGAAATGGCTGAAACAAGGGGCGCAAACCTTACAGCAATTGTGAGGCTGGTTCCGGAAGGGGTAGCATTTTCCTCTATGGGCATACCCGGTCACAGTGGGCAGAAGCGAATTCAACAGAACCTAGTGAGAATAAAGGAGAGAGGATTATGGCCCTAGAGACACATCAATAGGTGGACCCCGTGGAGATGAAGATCTTGAATGTCAGAAGGAGCTCCAAGGAGTTCATCTGTAGGCCTTAGAGAACATTTGGTAGCTTTGAGTTGAGAATTTTTATTATACGACACACACCCAAGTAAAGAAAAATGAGATGAAGGAAGTCCAGAGAAAAGAGTTTTATATAAAGATTCAAACCAACCAACCAACAAAAATTTGTTAAACCAGGAATTCTATAAAGTATTTGAATGTCAGAGACTTGGCGGAGGAAAAGCAAACAGAATGACCAACTAACAGAATGTAGGCAGGCAGGAAGGAAGTGACCCAAAGGGCAGGAACAGGTGGCTAAACCAATAGTGATGCCACTGATAGAAACAGCGACATCAAAAGAGGAAGCTGGTACTGGGCCATTTCAGAGTTTAAATTACTTACAGGTAGCTATAAAGCACATTGGCAGCAGAGGTCATGTATCATATTGGCAACAATTGTGGGGACTCTTGATTCAGTGCGAATACTTTCATAAATGTGAATGGGAGGGAAAATGTAAGAGATACTAAACCAGTAAGATACAGGCATATATTAAGAAAGCCATGACAAAGAATTGGCTTATGTAATTGTGTGAGCTGGTAAGGCAAGTTTGAAGATCGTAGAGCAGTGTGCCAGGAAGGGGAGATCCAGAGGAGGGGATAATTCCACAAGGCAATCAAGAAGGGAGAACACAGACCGCAGGCACCCCCTAAGCATTGTTCCCCCATAGGTTTCTCCCCCGGATAAGAGCTTCTAACTAATTATGTCAGGCCCCATGGTGTAATGGGTGGCATGTTGGGCTGAAGCCCACGCAAGATCAGCAGTTCAAAGCCACCTTCTTCTCATCTTGAGAAAGCTGAGGCTTTCAGTTCCTGTAAGTATTTCTGAATTCAGAAACCGAAATGGATAGGTCTACTCTGTCCCATAAGGGTTGTTGTGATTCAGAACTGACTTCCAGGCATTGATTTTAGTTTGATTTTTGGTGAGGTTAACTGGTTAAGGACTTTAATTACATTGCAAAATTCCTTCGCCTAGATTAGTCTGTGAATGAATAACTTGGACTGTAGGTCAGTGTAGCCAAATCGGCACATCAAAAATCCTTCCACAGGCACCATAACTTATAAATGTACCTTTCATCTAGTATGTGTTTCTCATTCTGTAATGTACTTTAAATATATATATATATTAGGGTGTGTGGCAGACCACTGTGGTGATAACTCAAGGAATATAAATCTATTTTTGAAACTAGTATAAATGCTTTCTTGAAAGAATTCATGTACCTGGGGTCTTAAAGGCTTGAAGATAAACAAGCGGCCATCTAGCTCAGAAGCAACAAAGTCCACACGGAAGAACACACCAGCCTGGGTGATCGAGTGATCCCAAAGGGATCAGTTATCAGGCATCAAAGAACAAAAAATCATCATATCATTGACTGCACGCCTCCATGATAGGATCGCTGAAGACAAATGGGTGCAAAAGCAAATGTGGCGAAGAAAGCGGATGGTGCCCGACTATCAAAAGAGATGGTGTCTGGGGTCCTAAAGGCTTGAAGGTGAACAAGCAGCCATCTAGCTCAGAAGCAAAAAAGCCCACATGGAAGAAGCACACCAGCCAGTGCGATCATGAGGTGCCCAAGGGACCAGGTATAAGGCATCATGCAAAAAAAAAGAATATATGTGTATATATATATATATATATATATATATATATATATATATATATATATATATATATATATATACATACCATATTGAATGAAGGGGGAAGTGCAGAGTGGAGACCCAAGGCCCAAGTATCGGCCACTGGAGATCCCCTCATAGAGGGGTTTAGGAGAAGAGAAGGGTCAGTCAGGGTGCGAGGTAGTACCGATGAAGAACACAGCTTTCCCCCAGATCCTGGATGCTTCCTCCCCCCAACTACCATGATCCGAATTCTACCTTGCAGGGCTGGATAGGGCAGAGGTTGTACACTGGTACATATGAGGGCTAGAGGCACAGGGAATCCAGGGTGGATGATACCTTCAGGACCAAGGGTGTGAGGGACGATGCTGGGAGAGTGGAGGGTGAGTGGGTTGGAAAGGGGGAACTGATTACAAGGATCCACATGTGACCTCCTCCCTGGGCGAGGGACTGCAGAGAAGGGGTGGAAGGGAGACTCCGGATAGCGCAAGATATGACAAAATAATGATGTATAAATTACCAAGGGCACATGAGGGAAGGGGGAGCGGGGAGGGAGGGGGAAAAAAAGAGGACCTGATGCAAAGGGCTTAAGTGGAGAGCAAATGCTTTGAGAATGATTGGGGCAGGGAATGTATGGATGTGCTTTATAAAATTGATGTATGTATATGTATGGATTGTGATAAGAATTGTATGAGCCCCTAATAAAACATTTAAAAAAAAATTTTTTAAAAGAATTCATGTACCTCCAAAACTCTGGCAAAAGAAAAAAAAAGTGGGATTGGTTCATGCGACAGGTTGGTATCCTGTGAGTCTAAAATGATATATTTTCAAGGGAAATCCTTAAAGAATGTGGAGGGGCTTTGCTTTGTCAATGCATATTGATATTACCTATTGTCAGTTTTGCCACAGCCTGCCAGCCTATCACAACTCATATTGATCTTGGTTTGCCTTGATTTATGGGAGAGCTATGGGTTTACTTCTTGAAATACTTACCCAGAATTTTGGTAGGGGGAAAATATTATTTATGATGAGTAAAACTGGCTACATAGTAGAATAAACACATGCCAAGATCGAGGGATTCTATAATGGGAAATTTAGGAATGGAGCTTTCTTTTAAAGCAAAATGAGGGACAGAGAAAGAGATAGGGATGAGAGACATGGAGAGGACAGAGAGGGAGAGAGAGAGACATGCAGAGTGAGAAAGAGTGTGAAGAGAGAAATTACCTCAATAGAATTGTTAGGTTAAATACTAGACTACTTGATAATTTATAGGAAAATGAAATCATAACTTTTGTACAGAAATTTCCAAGTTAGCCTAGACCTTCATGGTGGCTGATGGCTTTTTCTCCATAAAACATGCCCACATAAACATCACACATGCATATAATGTGTATAATGTACATAGAATCTAAGGTGTGAGGGGTCTTGGAGTTTGAAAAATAGCATATTATTTGTATTAAAAAGCAGTAATCAAATATAATCTGTAGTAAAGCCAAACCCACATGCATTTTTCTAGAAAAGTAGATATTCCTTGGTTAGATTATTTTAAAACAGTATCTTAGTGTGACATTGAAAGGGCATGCCCTAAACCACCCACCCTTCCTTCCTTCCTTCCTTCCTTCCTTCCTTCCTTCCTTCCTTCCTTCCTTCCTTCCTTCCTTCCTTCTTCCCAACTGTTTGATTGCTTTTCTTCACCAGGCCCATATAGATTTCTAGAGACATCATGACAAAAGAATTTTACAGTAATTTCTCTCTGTCTTAAAAAAATAATTTTATTGGAGTCTCTTACAGCTCTTATCACAATCCATCCAACCATTCATTGTGTCGAGCACAGTTGTACCTATGTTGCCATCATCATGTTCAAAACATTTTCTTTCTACTTGAGTCCTTGGTAACAGCTACTCATTTTTTCCCTTCCTCCCGCCCCCCAGGAATGTATCTTAATTCTTTTTCCACTCCCTAAGCAATGCAAAATTCTGGAGCAAGCTCTAACAGATTTAGGCTTATTTTGTAGATGACCTGTCTTATAAATACAGTTAATTAAGTGAGGTAGGTCCTGGGATTCACCTCAGTAGAGAAACTGGGCTTCATCTGCCAATATTTCCAGTTCTCTTGCTATCACACATGCATGGGACTACATTCAATGCGATTGTTCTGCTTTCATTAACATTTTCTCTAATTTCTACCTGAGTGGCTACTTCTCATTTGTCTTTGCATTTTACCGTTTTGCAATGTCACCCAGTGAACTACAAAGATTCTTAAATGTAAGTGACACCCATTTTCAAGAAATAAGTGTTTCATGGAGGTATTTTTAGGTTTATGGTGAATTTGTTCTCACTTTTCGTTTGTTCTTCAGACAAATAGTGTAATATATACTGTTCCTCTTGATTCTTATTGAATCTTTCCTACTAAATCTATCCTTTTATGATTCGGAAATGCCAGCTCCAGTTTTTTTATTAATTCATACTGACCCTGTGCAGAGCTGTCTATCTCAACTTAATGGCGATTTATAATACATGGATGGCATTCCCCTGCCGTTAATGTTTAATGAATTGGCTCCCGAGCCAATAGAGTCTAATAAAGGTAATCACTAGAATACATTGTCTTTCCGCAGTGCCCTAGAAACTTTTTCATATTCCCTGTTGTACATCTTTGATCCCTTTTCCCCCCACCCCCCTTTTTTTTTGCCTCTTCTAGTGCACTCTCTCTCACCCTCTTTCATTACTCAGTCCAAATATGTACATTCTCACACTGCTGGGTTTTTTTTTAGGTCAGGATGATAGACATCTGTTCAGAAACATAAAGACTCAGCTACATGATGGCTACAGCAAAGACACACTACTTACATGCTGACAGGAGGTAGATGTATTTACATGCAAAGTAAATAAACAGAAAAGGAAAAATAAATTCTTCTCTCAGGCCACGGTACTAGCTGATCACTCTTTTTGCGTACCCCCAATTCCAGACATGTGTTAAAAACAAATTTAGGTTCTGGAATTAGATCTTGGCAATAGCTGCCTAACTTTGTGATCATACTAAAACTCTCAGAAATATCTACATGAAAAAATGTGACTTTTATGGGGTGTGAGTTGTACAAGGAAGCTTCAAGAAGTTTGTGGAAAACAAAAATGAAAACATAATGGAAGTTTCCCATGAACTTTTGAAAGTTTTCATATAATTTAATTTAAAAATATCAACTGGATGATTTTAGGGGTCACAGGAGCACCTGCTATACACACACCCAACACCCACACATGTATTGCTTTCTGTATTCACTCTCACAGTAGCTCTTAGACTGCCTGCGAGGTCCATCCAAGTCATGTTTTCTTTATTAACTGCTCAGAAGTCTACACTGAAGATTGTATTTATATCACAGCATGATCTCTAAAGTCTTCCTACGATCAGAATAACTTGAACCTGAGACCATTAGTTTTCGGCTATTAGAGCCTGGGATAGGTTAGTATTTTTGAAAAAGCTAGTGAGCCATCCCTCTTCTTTCATATTCAGTCCCTACACTTGGAACTCAACCGCATTTAAGCCTGGTGGTTCTTATAGCCACCTTGGCGTCCACCCTCCCTATGTTTGACAGAAAGATTCTGTATTCCAACCCCTCAGAAAGCATCCCAAGAATTTCTTTTAGGTGTGCTTTTAAAGAAAATTTGTAAGTCATACTATTATGATGATCATTAGAACAATTTTAGAGTTCCAGGAGAATTAAGCCCGTGGTACATGGTTTCCTTACACCTCCTCATCCCACCCAGTTTCCTCTAGCGTACTTTTAACATCTGCCACCCATGCGACGCCTTTGTTACAGTCAATAAATGAACACAGACATGTTATTATTAAAGTCCATAGATTTGCATTAAGGCTGTCTCTGGGCATTAGGGATCATAGCAACCCCATAGGACAGGGTAGAGCGGCCACAATGGATTCCTGAGACTGCCATCTTTACAGAGTAAAAGTATCATCCTCCTGCAAAGTGGCTCATGGTTTCAAATGGCTGACCTTGAAGTTAGTCGTGAGTTGGAATTGACTTGATGGCAGTGAGTTTTTGCCCTGGTGGAATAGTAGCTTATGAGTTATGCTGCTAAGTACCAGGCCAGAAGTTCAAAACCACCAGTTTCTCTTTGGGAAAAAAGATGAAGCTTTCTACTCCCATAGGGAACTGTACTCTCAGAAACCTATTGAACTACCCCGTGGGCAGTCCTGCCCTGCTCTATAGGGTATTAACAATTCTTTGGTTTTATGAATACATATTGTTATCTATTTAGTATTAAAATATCATACAGAACATTTTCACTTTTCAACAAATCTCCTGTGTGTCATCTGTTCATCCTTCCTCCTCTTTGTCTTAAACCTTAGCATCCACTTATATTTTTGATGTGTAAATAGTTGTGTCTTTCCCAGAATGGCACTATGCAAATTTTTCAGATTTGCTTTTTAGACTTAGCAATATGTATTGAGTATTCATCCATATGCCTTCATGACTTGGTAGCTCATTTTTTTTCTAACCACTGAAAAATATTTCATTGAATAAATTGTACCAGATTGTTTATTCATTCATATACTGTAGAATACCTTGATGGTTTTGGATTTGGGGTAATTCTGAGTAAGCTACAATGGACATTCATGACCCTGTCCTATAGGGTCACTATGTCTCAATACAGATGTGATGGTAGTGAGTTTGCTTTTTGTTTATTTCTGATGAAAAACTATAACTAACTATGTAGCATAAACTTCCAGGGGAGGGTGTCAGGTGGGGAGTCTCTCCTGGAAGTACAGCCAGACTACTCTTTAGAAACAAGGATGGCAAGGCGTCAACTTAGGTCGTTATTTTAGACATGTTATCAGGAGGACACCAGACCCCGGAAAAGGACATTGTGCTTGGTAGTGGGTCAGTAAAAACAGAGGAAAACCATCAATGAGATGGATTGGTAAGTGGCTACAACACTGAGCTTAACAATTGTGAGGATGACACAGGACCAGATGGTATTCCAATCTTTTGTAAATAGGGTAGCTATAGGTCTGAAGTGACTGAATGGCATCTAACAATTAGAAGGGTAGTAAAGTTTTCCAATATATTGAGAGTCTAACTAGTGTCTGAAAATAGGAACATTCGAGAAGGTTATTTATGAATTTAGGACATGGGCTAGGTTTTACTAGATATGAAACTAATTTAAGTTGGATTAAGTTTCAGATAAAAATAGATGTCAATGTTGACAAAAAGAAATGAGGGCATTGAAGTTAGCCTGGCTGATCACCTTGTTAGCAAGTTATTTTATTTGGTCATTTGTGTTTGTTTGTTTCTTGCAATGGCAAATATTCCCAGAGTAGGTAGCTAAATTGTTCTGCCTGATCCTAGTCTCACTGAATATAAGAATCTTCCCAGTCTAAGTTAGTTGCCGTTGTCATAAATAAATGCTCTTAAAACTCTAAAAGTCTGGTCATAAGGGGGATTTAAATAAAGGACAACATTCTCATTTTGTGAAATGAAAGAAAGTAATTGCCTCTTTATTATTAATCTCACTTTTATATATTTAATTAGATGATTGTAGAGAAACATATTTTCTTATTTTAACTTAATTCTGTTTGGGAATGCAAATTAAAATAGATATTTTTTCCCCCTAGCAAAGCTATAGACTTTCTTAATGAAAGGCATTTTTAAATCTAATGCATTTTCAGCCATCCATGCCAAATCCATGGACATGAGTGTTTTCATTAAGTCTTTAATACATACACTGTCATGGACCACACCTGCTACCTGGACATGGAAGCCAGGCATATCTATATCTATATCTATCTATCTTTATCTATATCTATCTATCTATCTATCTATCTATCTATCTATCTATCTATCTATCTATACTCATAAAAGTCCTCTCTCTCTTCTTAACCATTTTATTGCGGGTTTGTACAACTCTTATCACAATCCATCCATCCATGGTATCAAGCACATTTGTACATTTGTTGCCATCATCATTCTCAAAACATTTTCTTTTGAGCCCTTGTTATCAGCTCCTTATTTTTCCCTCTCCCTCTGCCATCCTCCCTCATGATCTCTTTATTGTTTGTAAATTATTATTATCTTTTCATATCTTACACTGACCCATGTCTCCCTTCACCCATTTTTCTGTTGTCCATCCCTCAGGGAGGGGGTTGTATGTAGATCATAATGATTGGTCCCTCCTTTCTCCCCCCACCATTCTTTTATCCTCCTAGTATTGCTACTCCCATTATTGGTCCTGAGGGGTTTATCTGTCCTGGATTCCCTGTGTTTCCAGCTCTTATCTGTACCAGTGTACATGCTCTGGTCCAGCCAGATTTGTAAGGTAGAATTGGGGTCATGATAGTGTGGAGGAGGAAGTATTCAAGAAGTAGTAGAAAGTTGTATGTTTCATTGTTGCTACACTGCATCCTGACTGGCTGGTCCCTTCCCTGCGACCCTTCAGTAAGGGGATGCCCAGTTGCCTACTGATGGGCTTTGTGTCTCCACTCCGCACTGCCCCTCATTCACAATGATATGATTTTTTGTTCTTTGATGCCTGATACCTGATCCTATTTGACACCTCATGATCACACAGACTGGTGTGCTTCTTCCATGTGGGCTTTGTTGCTTCTCAGCTAGATGGCCACTTGTTTATCTTCAAGCCTTTAGGACCCCAGGCGTTGTATCTTTGATAGTCAAGGTTCTCTCTTACGTGAACCTGTACAGACTTAAATTCTGACTAATCCCTGAACTCATTGGGGTGGACCCCAAGAAGCTATGTAGTCTCTCTTCCCCCCAAAACCATTTCATTAGGATTTAACCTGGACATAATATCATTCAATAGCTCAGTCATATCAAGAGGTGTTATATAATCACTACCACAATTGTTATCAAAACATTTTCTTCCTTCTTGTGCTCCTTGATATGAGCTCCCCTCTGCCCGGCCATACCCCACAGGAACTCCTAATCTAGTCATTTTCCCCATCGATTCATTCCTCCTGGGCTGCATAGACCGGTAAGCACAGAAAAGTATATAACAGAGAGTCAAGAAGGTTGCTAACAATAAAATACAGCAGAAATAAAACCCATTTTGACAAAAAATCAGAAATTATTAAAAACCCATTCTTGTTCAGTCTCTTCTTAATATACAAGAAGTAGCTGAGCTACTGATTTGATTTTTGAACCATTTCTTGTTGCCGGTATTATTGATGCTATTGATATATTTTGCTTCAATAAAATTTATTCAGTGTGAACATGGCTTATGACTATCATTGTGAAATATGTAAAGGGAACAGTAAAGAATGTGTGGAAGGACTCTAACTGCTTGTGATTTCATATCAAACTCATCAGCTCAAGGCAGATTCCTATGAAGTTGAAGTCAGACACACCTTCATCTTCTGACCAGAATCCTCTACCAGTTCCGACACTGCCGGTTCCTTCTATGGCTCTCACTGTTTCTTTGCTGGGTTTGATACTTCGTTGCAATTGCTGCACAAACCATATTCATGATTATGGGGCTTCTTAGGGATATTAACAGGTTAAGGTTCAGCATTAGAAATGATCGGCTCACAGTTCTTTGCTTAGAGCAGTCTTTTCTCAGCCATGCCTGCAGGCAGTCCTCTCTCTGGTCCTCAGGCCCTTTGACTTGTTTTGGCCTGCTCCTTTAGCACTGCTGATAGATGCCCAGAGTGCACTCCACTCTGCAGCGAGCCTCACACAGAGGGCAGTGGACTCTCACTGCAGGGGTCACCCAACTTAGTCTTCCCAAATAAGCATAAAGGCATTCCACCTCAATAGTGAGCTTCCTGCACAAAGGCGTGCATTGCCCAGGGGCCAGCAGGCTCACCACTCTGCCTCATGCTCTGGTTGTGCTGCTGCCGCTCCTCTGCCACCACACGAGTGTCATAGCTTTTGATCTCCTGGACCTAAAAGGTTCAGTGTATAGGACCCCACCCCTACCCCCACCCCTAGACACTCCTCTGACTTGGTGAGATGAATCATTGTCCTTATGAGATGAATCATTGTATTCCCAGGAGGATTCCCAAACTGACCAATTCCTATGTTCGAGTTCCAATATTTTTACACTCACAATTAACCCTGTTGACAGTCATTCATAGCTGTATCATGTAGCTTTATTAGCACCTTCCTCTGTCTTCTCCTACTCAGACACATCAGAAAAAAAAGAAAGAAAAGTCATTTGATAGAAATGACAAAAACTCTGGCTAGAGAGCCATATCAAGCAATGCACTGCCTGACAAGAAGTATACCATTGACATGGATAGAACCAAAAAATTAATGCCCAGTTTATTCCACCTATCCTCGATAAAGATAGCCGCTGAACAAACATGTTCAAGTGAAGCGTTTTGGTCTACTCATTCCACAGATACTTACTAGCGACTGATTGCTCATCCAGGGTTCGGAGATTGTGAGTTGGGTTTCCAATGTTGCCTCTCGAAGAACTTAGCTATAGTTCAGTGAGGTAGAGGGTCTTGAACCCAAAATAGAGACATCTGGATGTCCTGTTACGGCTCTGAAAGTGCCTTTGCTCGGTGCCATCCAGTGGAGCCCAACTCACAGCCACCCTGTGCACAGCACCGCAAACGACTGCCTGGCCCTGTGCCCCTGCACGGTTGGTCTTAATATTCCCGAACCCAGTATGCAGGCCCTGGGTCCATCCAGCTTCCTGAGGGCCTTCCTCCCTCTGCCCCTCGCTCTCCAGGGATTGGGCTCTCCTATCATCGTGCCCAAAGCACATGAGAGAAGCTCTCTCCATCCTCGCCTCTAGGGAACTCTCTTTCCAACTGTGTCTTCCCAGATGTATTTGGTTTTGAGCCGTCCACGGTACTTTCAATAGTCTCCTCCAGCACCACAGTTCAAACGGTAAATGCTGCGGAGGAGTATAATTTAATATTGTAAAAAGCCTATAACCCTAGTTTTACAAATATCCATTTACAAATATTCATCTTCTGGATGGAAGAAGAGAAGGTGACAAGGCAGAGTAATCAAGATAAAGAAAACAGGCTTGCAAACGTCCAAGGAAGGGAGAAGCTAAGGCTCAAGGACCAGTCAGCTTTGATAAAATGCTAGTTTTCCTATTTGTGTACTTTAAAGTGCCTCTTTTAGAATATTAATTAATTTAATAAAGGTTACACAAGTGCTTTTTAATATTTAATCATCACAAAGACAAGATGCTTTTATTAATTTCTCTACATGTTTCAGAAAATTACTCTTTTGCCGTTTTCAACATTCGCGATCCTTCAACGTGTCCCTCATAAAGACTGAGCTCTCATCTACATAATTGCCGATAGAAATAGCACTTTCGCATTAAATAAACAAACCTAGAGTTTAGGAGGTACCATTATGCTAATTGCTGCCTTGAAAGGGTTATTTACTGTTACATTGTTTGTTGACAGTGACTAGAGTACACCATCAGTGTAATCATCAGGAAGAATTGTGAGCTTATACTTGTTAGCAGAAGAATCACACTTCTAATTCAATATGGGGTTTTAATGTAAAAGATGAATTGACTATTAATTCAAAGAAATGCATCATGCTTGTGGTCGAACAGGAGTTGCTGCTGGGTGCCGTGTAAAATGGAAACAGCCCTGGCCCGTCTGGCACCATCATGCCGTGCCAATCCTATGGGTAAGCCCCTTGCGGCAACCTCTGGGTCAGCTCTCTCATTAAAACTCTTCCTCTTTTTTTTGGCTACTCCTTCCTTTAGGAAGCACCACACCCTCCTCTGGTGACTGGTCCCTCCTGATAACATGGCCAAAGTAGGTGAGACAGAGGCTCGCCGTCCTCACTTCTAAGGACCATTCTGGCTGTATTTTTTTTCCAGTGCAGATTTGTGCCTTCATCTTAAAGTCCTGAGTATCGTTAATATACTTCAGCAGAACCATAATTCACCGGCATTGATGCTTCCCTGGTCGTCTTCGCGCGTTGTCCAGCTTTTCCTTGCATATGAAGTGATTGCAGCTGTCAAGGCCTAGGGTAGGCGTTCCTCAGTCCTCAAGTGGACATCTTGCTGCTTTAACTTTTGTTCTTTTAAAACGAACAGTCTTTTGCAGCAGATTGGCCTAGTGGAACATTAAAGAAATTCCAGAATCTTTAAATCTTCATTCTGTAGCTAAAAGGCATTGATAAAATTGTCTGTCTTAGCAAATTATTTCTGAGCACAGATTTCTCTTTATGCAAATCTTGCATTTTTTATGTAGTGCTATAAAAATGAGGCTGATACATGCAGTTTTCTTCTCCTCTGTCGTTCACCGAGTTCGAGTAATAATGGATAGTTGATTTGCATGCACCGTGGGTGAGTTAAATGCCAATGGAATGCCTCGCCACAGTCGAGTTTGTGAGTTCCCCTGGCACCCAGTCCAAGTAGTCAGTGGATGAAAGTCGAGTTTCGTTTTCAAAATCAAAATGCATTCACTGTCCATTCACACATTTCACAGTGGAAGATCTAGCACAGGCTCTGCTGAGGCATGCTCAGCAGAGAGGGGTCGTGCTAGCCTTGGTGTGAAGTTCACTGTCTGCTCTGTTGAGCTAGAGACTGCAGCTCAAGCGCATCTGCTGCCACGACCTCAAACTCAGTGTACGCAAAGGAAGGAGGCGGACAGCAACAGAAGGACCACAAAGGGGCTTCGTGTGTGCACGCCCACGCTGATGCGACGAGGACTCCATAGCAGTGGAAAAGTAGATAGAGCAAACGTGACTCTCGTTTGACTGGCATTTTATCTAATATTTGATCGTCTATCCTTTCATTGTCAGTGAGTTGACACTGTCTCATAATCAGTTGATAGGACAGGGTAGAACTGCCCCAGAAGTTGTCCCAGGCTCCAATCTTCACAGAAATAGACTGCTGCCCCTGACATAGATGGTCATGAGAGAGAGTGGCTGGTGGGTCTGAAGTGCTGGCTTGTGGGTTAGCAGCGCAGTGTTTAACCACGAGGCCCTCAGGATTCCTGATACTAGATGGGCTCTGGATTCTATTACTAAGCATTGACATTATTTAAAAATCATTTCTTTATTTAAAAAAAACTTTTTGTGAATTTTGCAAAAATGGATCAAACCAATCCGTTTTTTTTTCAACAACTCATATACATTTTGTGTCATGCCCTTGGCTATAATCCCCATAATATAATGCCACTTATCCCACTTCCGACATGTGTTTCCTGTTTCCATTCGAGACTAAGGACCATAATCTTGGGGTTCCACAGCAAGCCAGGTCTTTTGTTGTGATTTTGAGATTTGTTCCATGTTTTCCCTCCTATTTTATCTACTACTAATTAAATGCAATCCCCTTCGAAGCTGTTGCTTGCGGCAGCCAGGCACCATCTTTTTTCCTGGTGCCAAGGCAGTCGAGGATAAGGTTCACTCCAGCCATTAATTTATTAGACTAATTGTTTTCATGTTTCTAATTGGACATCAACTTTTGTATCCTAAGTATGTGCTCATGAGCTCTCAAGACCCCAGTAACTGCTCGACCAAGGTCGGATGTAGAATATTGTGTTTGTGAACTCTGTTATTCCAGTCGATCTTGGTGCTCTTCAAGACTGAGCCCCCAGGACCAAGGTGTTCGGTTTTGACTAAGTTTTCATAATTGTATCCCCTGTATGCTCTGTTAAATTCATGGATATATTTTCAGCATAGGCAAATATGCATGTAGAAATCTTCTTTGTCAGACTTCTACCTACCTGCTTCCCTACCTACCTGTCATCTGTGCATCTATATTAGTGGGTACAATCCCACTCTTCTTCTCCTACCTGTTAATCTTATTTGTCTAGGTTTTTAGATCAGTTCAAATCTCAAATGTATTCCATTTGTGACTCTTTGGTGAAAAAGCCCAGTAGCAGACATACTAATAAGGAATACCGGAATCTAAGGGTTTATGCTTCTACCCCCTTCTTTCTTGTCCATTTTAACAAGGCAACTAGAGGTCTCAGAGATAGCCTTTAACCGCAGCTGTTCATCAGACTATCTCAGGGATTTGATTGGATTGTCTTGTTACTGAAAATATACACACATCAATTTCAGAATATCTATGTGTTCATTTCATAATTCAGAGGTTCTTATTAAGAAACAGCATCAAGAAACCCCTCATAGGTCAGGTGTGTGTCATATTCTTCTGATTACAGAAGGGTGCCCTTTCTTGTGTCTGAAATCTTTGAAAGTGGTCTTTTGATGCCCTTCCCATGTCCTGTAGAAAGAAGAGCATTTTTAGGATGGTTGGCTGGGCAACATGGTTCAACTCCAAGATCAGGCTTTCTCTGAGAGAGTCCAGTCCTTCCACACACTCATCCCAGCTTCCATGTGAAGCGTTCTCCCTTTTCCCATGATCTTCTCCCCTATCTCTGTTCCTGTCTACACCCTAAACTTGAATGTAGATCCCTGCTTTGAATTGTCGCCCATTTTGATTGGAACTTTTTTTCCTATCTCGATTTTGCTGGAGACAAAATATATCCTTTCATTTGGCTTTTAATGGGAGTCCTTCTGTGAACAATATTTCATAACCAGTTACTGTGTTCAAAGTTTTGCATTTATATGATAATTTATAATCCACATGCTTTTTTCTACCTGCATATTCATTATAAATTCTGATGCTATTCCCCCCCCCCCGAATCTGACTCTTTTTCTCCAAACTGCGTTCCTATCCCCATATTGCAGGTAAGGTCCCTGAAGCAAAGGGCAAGGTCCTTGAGGATGTGGGATCTCCTTCAAGCAGTTGGAACCATCTCACATTGCAAAGAAGAGGATTTCAGATAAAGGAACCTTGACCAAATTGCACCGGCCGCGTCTCTGTAGCACAAAGCAGAGGGCAACAAGGGCTTCCCTTTGGGAGTTTGCACCGACAGGTCGCCCTTGGTGCTGTCCTTCCATTAATTTTCTCTCTTTGCCATGCTTCACTGCTTCTCCGTATCTGGGACCCCACAGGCCTTCCCTACCTGGACTTCTAGGCCTGAGTTCGCTGCGTCAAACTCACCTTTTGAAACATAGCATAAAACCTGTGAAAGCTGGAACCTGGGAGAGGCAGAAACTGGTTAGAGAAGGAAAATGCAAATACCGTTCAATAAAATAACCCCTGGGAAAGTGGTAAGACTGCGCCTAGGAAAACAGGTTTCGCTGTAATTCCAAATTTTCTAGGAGGAGGGAATCTGATGGGCTCAGTGTGAATCAAGTACACGCCCTTGACCTTTCAGTTCCAGGTGTCTCTGAGGCAGGTAGGAAGGTCACTATTTGAGTCAGTTTGCTCATTGGATAGACATTCAAAAATGTTTCCTAGTTCATCTATGAATTGATAAGGAATGCAGGTTCAGGAGAGGTTAGATTCTATTTAATGTTGTTATTGTTGTTAATTGCCATCCTGTTGCTAAGTTAGTGCCAACACATAGCAACCTAATGTACAACCGAACAACGCATCACCCAATCCTGTAGCAGTCTCACACCGTTCTCAGGGTTGAGTCCACTGCTGCTGCTCGGTGTCACTCCATCTTGCCGAAAGCCTCCCTCTTTTGTGCGAGCATGATGTTCTTTTCCGGGGACTGGTCCAAAGTCCAGGGATGGATTCTCTCCATCCTCGCAGCTAAGGGTCATTCTGGCAATCCTTCTCCCGAGACACACCCGTTTGTTCTTTTGACAGTCCATTGTACTTTTCTTCTTTCCATTTTTTATTAACAGCTTTATTGGCACATAATCCACAAATCACACAATTCAATAGTTCGATCACATCAAGAAGAGTTGTGCAATCATTACCACAATCGATTTTAGAACATTTTCTCCCCTCAAAGCCCATGGTTAGATCACTTTTAAAATGAGTTGTCTAATCACCATCAGTTCTAGAAAGTGCTCCATTCCCCCATCCCCATACCTGGTTTGTCTCCCCAGTCCCTTCACTTTTGCTGCCTTCGACCCCATCCCATGCCCCAACCCTACCTCCATATAAAACCTCGCTTTAGCTCTTATCTCTTTGCCTCAACGCCTTCTGTCCCTGGTACTTTAATATTCGTCTTCATTTTTCTTTGGGCTTATTCAATGTCCAGTTTTCACAGGTAGATGAGACGACTGAAAATACCCTGGCTTAGGTGGAGCGTGCCTAGTCAGTCTTGTGCAGCGGATGTAACATTAGGTATGTTCATCCATAAATGGGCACTCCGCTTGTTTATAAATCAAGTTCACATTTTAAGAATGGAATTTGTGATGTATCCATTTGAACTTTCATAATCCTTTTTGGCTAGTTTCTTTTTGTTTGATTGAATTGTCACTTGTTTTTAATTCATTTTACCTGTTTAGGGCCTCTCATTTTTCTTGAGTGCTTTTTTGTCTTTCACTCACTACACTGCGACTTTCCTAAGGACAGGGACCATGTGTTCTCCATCTGAGAGCCTCAGTGCCTAGCACGCTAATAGTACCAGCTTCCCTGCTATCAAAAGGGAGACTGGCTTGATGAAATTCTCTGCAAGCTAAAACGCCATACAATGAGTAAAAAGTATTCTTAATTTCTTTGGGAAACCATTTTGAGTATTCAGAGACCCCAAAAAGAATGCACCTAAAACTAATCAAACTACAACAGAGCACCTGAAAGAGCACCAGCACTGGGTGCTCGCCGGCACAGATCAAGGCTACGGTGACTGGATGCGGTGATGCTGAGGGAGCTTGCTGGAGAAGCAGCTCGGCGACCCCACTTTCAGGCCAAGGCTGCCTCTTTAAGGGTTTGCTTCACAATATACACTGACTTTCAGTTTCCACTTTTGCCTCTGAAATCTTTGGGTTCCTTTTTGTTAGCAAAAACGAATACTAATGTAATCATTTTGTGAGAGGGACTGACGTCATGTGAGCGTCCACAAAGCAGCATACCTGTACGGGGCAGGTGCTCAGTACATGCTGCTTCAAGGTAGAGCTAGATGAAAGATTATCTGCCCACATCACAAATATCTCCTTATGCTCTCACATTTGTAAAATCTGTTCTCTGTTTGAATTATAAACAACTGAAAGAGAACTTAGACTGAAACTCCTACATAAAGTGATACACAATGGAACCTTGATGTTTCTGAAAAGTGCAGATTAATCAGTGGGAGATGCCTCACAGGAAAACACTGGGCTTCCAGGAAAATCCACCCGGAGCGCGATTGGAAGGAGGACAGCCGTGCGCCAGCGGAATTATTTCCAGGGGACAGTTGTACATCTCAAGATACTGGCAAGAAGTTTCCGCTGATGGAACATATCGGCTTAAGGTTTCCAAGATAATGGAACACTGAAAACACTTTGCATATCCATAGGTACTTTCTTAGTCCGTCTCTTTTCTTTTACCTTATTTTCTTTTACGCATTTGAAAGAATTTTATTGTGGTAAAATGTATCACATGGAATGGTCATGTGGTACACTTTAAGATGTAATTATCTATAAGTAGAATTTAATGGCCTAATTACATTCTCAGCATTGTGCAACCATTACCCCGACATCTTTCAGAAGCTTTGCAGCACCCCAAATCAAGACTTCCTACCCACTGAGCAAACACTCCTCAACTCATCTCTCTCATAGTTTCTAGCACTTTCTGCCTCTGTAAATCTGACCCTTCTGGATAGTTTTATAAGTGGGATCCTATAATACCTGTCCCTTTGTTTCTGAATTATTTTATTTAGCATAATTTTTCAAGGTTCATTCATGGTTTAGCTTGTAGGAGGACCTCTTTTACATGGAGATAGAATCCAAATTTAAGGTGTAGGCCCTGGTCTGCATGAATAAGTGCTTTAAGTCCTCTACTTACAGCAAGGTTGTGTCATCTGCATATTGAATATTATTAATGACTTGTCCTCCAATTCCAGTGCTGCATTCCTCTTTATATGGTTCGATTTCTTTGATGATTGCTTAACAGAGAAATTAAATAAATATGGTGAAAGTATACAACTCTGACTCACATCTTTCCTGATTTTGAACCATGCAATGTCGCCTTACCTATATGTGAGCATCATTAAGTGTTCTAGTATTTCCATTGGGTTATTTATAATTTGTCATGATTCACACAGTTGGATGTCTTTGCATGATCATTGAAATACAAGTCAACATCTTTCTGATATCTTCTGCTTTACTGTGATGCCAGAGGCTACACTATCGATTTTTCAAATACCACCAGGGTTACACGGAGTAGACAGGTGTCTGAGAAGCTCCCAGGTCAAGACAAACAGACAAGAAGAGGCAGTCCAGTTATGGGGGGGGGGGGGGAAGGTTCATTAAAAACCTTATGAATAGCAGCGAAGTATTACCTGATATAATGGCAGGAGATGAGGACCTCAAGTTGGAAGGCACGCAAGGGCTGCCTTTCAAAGGAGAATTGATCTTCTTGCTGTGGGCGGGCGGGGTCATTCATCTGCGGCAGCGGCACACCACTAAATGAGAATAAACCGTTGCAGACATCCCTTTAATAACCAGGTTATGTAATGTATGGAGTATGACTCTAGGGAAATTTGAAGTCATAAAAAATGAAATTGAATGCGTAAACATTGATATCCTAGGTATTAGTGAATTAAAATGGACTGGTAGTGACCATTTTGTATCAGGCAGTCACGTGGGGCAACTTTCGGGGTCATTATTCTGTCTCCCATCCATACTGTGGACATGGGTATTTCATGTGGAATGAAAAGGGAAACAATATGTAGTTATTACAGTCAAGAAAGTTTAGTGATGGACAAAAAATTCAACTTCAGATCATGTAAATCCCATTGTCTGCCAATTCTTTCTCAAACTTTTCCTCACTGTTACCACCAGAAATGTCACGCTTATTCCTCCCTCACCTCCGCTGGCCCAGTCCCGTGCCATAGTGTGGAACTGTACACACAAATCGCTGCCATTACGTTGATTCTCATTCACAGCAGCCCCGTAGGACAGAGGAGAAGGGCGCCTGTGGATTCTGGGACGTAATGTTTGTGGGAGAAGCCAGCCTTATCTTTCTCCTGCCGAGCAGTTGGTGGGCTCAAACCGCCGACCTTTGGATCAGCAGCTCAATACTTGCTAGCAGTTCAATGTGTACAGTCCATCACACCGCCAGGGCCAATGTTAGGGTTGCCATTATTAAACTCTTATTGTGCTCCGAGGACGACAGTCAGTACATTAAGGTATATAGCTATGGAAGCAAATGCCACTGTTTGAATAAATAAATGAATATATTGCTATAAATAAATCATGTGACACATTGAGTTTCCTAAACTTGTTAGTGATTGATCCTGAAAATGCATAGTTAGAAGCACAAATTATCCCCAAAATAAGTCACATTTAATATCCACAATATAAATTCTATAAGATATATATATGCATATCATAAAAACAATGAAATGTGAGCTCACTTTCTATGACTTAAAGAAATATATTACTAATAGCAGAAAATCTCTCCTTTGTAGCTACCTTCTTCTCCCATTTAGACTTCAAGGACACATTAGTGAGCCTTTGAATGATATCCATAGTTTTCATTTTAATCTGAAGGTTATTTATTAAGTGACATTTTCAGAGAGATACAAAACCTACCTCCTGGTTAGTGGTTGTGTGAAGTCATTTTCAGTATGTGTGAGAGAGCAGTGAATCAGAATATTTATAGTTTCGCACTCTTAAAAATGCCCTTCAAATATGTGTTCATGCAGTAGCTTCATTCTAAGTTTTACAGGACTTTGGCTAAATATCAAAATGAGCCTCAGTAAATGAGTTTACACTAGCCTGCTCTGGTAGTCAACACTCTAGAAAAATATAACACCTAAAAAATTATTTTTAAGAGCATTCATCAGCCTATATTTTTATTTTACCCAAATTGGCCGTTATTAAGTCTTTAACTATTTTCTGAATAAAACAATATAATGGTTAGGTTTTGTGTCAGCTTGGTAGAGTCTCGGTGGTTTGGTCCTTAAGACCTCGTAATTTCCCATGATGTGAGTTAACACAATGCAATTATCTCCATAGTGAGCACTGCTATGAACAGCCAATCATTTGTGAGAACATTAGCATGGGATATGACACCCATACTCGGATTACAGCCCTGATATAATCCATTGGAAGGCAGTCTTTTGGGGGGTGTGGCATGCTTCCAATATAAGTGGGTGCTGTTTAAAATATGCTTGGTTTTTGTTTGGTCTGGATCCTGCATCTGGCCCACTGATCCCTGGTTTTATGAATTCATGGCAGCCAATGGGCTGCCATATTGCCTACCAATTCAGGGAATCAGCAGCAGCTTGTCATCTGATCTACTGACCTTGGACTCATTTACACCTATAGCGACCAGCATATTGTCTTTGTGATGATCTTGAATTCACAAGCCCCTGCAGATAATGTGAGTCAGGAGACGCCTCCAGCATAACTCTGACCAATAGGTGTAGAGCTAGTCCCAACTTGGGCTAACCCATTTCTCCAATTGTGTGAACTGTTTTCTCCATCTGAATCTCTCTCTCTCTCTCTCTCTCTCTCTCTCTCTCTCTCTCTCTCTGTAAAAATCCTCTGTAGAGGACATGATCTAAGAGAAAGAATAAATGAAATGTAAGGGAGAAATAGATGAGTATGGATAAATAATGATGTTATTAAAGCTAGGGATTGTGAGACTTCATATCATGCACCTTGAACATGTCAGGAGAAACGGGTCCTTGGAAAAGGACATCTGTTGTAAATTGAAGAAGAGGAAGACCTTGCTGAGGTGGATGGACACAGGGGTTGAAACAATGGACTCACGCATAGGAACCAGTGTGCACAATTGGGAAGTGTTTCATTCCATTGTGCATAGGCTCACTGTGAATGAGAATGGACTCGCTGACCCCTACCAGCAACAACAGTTAAGCCCTTGGGCTTCTCAAACTAGGATTTTGTGGCGATCCTTGTGAAGAATAAGGAATTATATAACGCACCTTGGTGGTGGACTGATTAGTGGTGGACTTCTAATCTCAAAGTCACCAACTCGAACCTGCCAGGTTCTCTGAGGGAGAAAAATGGGATTTTCTATCCCTGAAAGAGTTACAGTATTGGAAACTTATGGAGACAGTTCTACCCTGTCCTTTAGGGTTGCTATGGGTCAGAGTTGACTCAATGGCAGTAATTTTTGTTTTCTTTATTGAAGTGGTACATAACGATAAACATGCTATAATTTCTTAGAAAGGAACTTTCTCAGATGATTGAGTGATCTTCAATATTTTTCCTAGTGGGTATTTGGCATTATTAAAAAATCATTATATTATGAAGATGCAAATTCACATGGCCTTATAAAGCTTTAATTTTTCATCTTTTTGTTCAGTGTGTTGAAATCATTACATTTAACAATTTGCAGTATTTTTAACTAGTTATATGTATATAATAACTCTACAAACACTATTATTTAAATAAAACAAGCCAAAAATATTCTTCAAATCTCATATAGCTAAATAATATGGTTTTTTGCCACTTTATTTTTCTTCAAGTTCTTCTATTAATCTTCCACTATAGAAATTGAAGGCTTAACTTCCCTTTTCTCCTTTAGTTCTATTATATGGACTCTTACTCCCTGTATATTTTTTTGAAAGTTTGATTAAATCAATATTCAATGTTTACAACAATATTCTATTAAATATTATCCAATGTTGGATCAGAAAATAAGCTAACAACCATAGTTCCTTTTCTGCATGCCTGTTGTTTTCTTTGGAGGTCAGAATTAGGTTGTGTTCTAGTTAATTAGGTTTTCTAAGTGCTTATAACTATCTAAGTTCCACACTATTCACTAGTGATTAAACTGCCTCAAACTGTTTACTTGCTTCTAGTTTTCTATAAATTTCATGTTTCTGAAGACCTCTTTCCTGGAGCTGTCAAGCCCCCTGTAGACGAATGTCCATGGGTTCTCGATTTGACCGGCTACACAAATAAAGCTTAAATTGTTAGCCCAGTTCAGGACCTGACCACATCCTGGCTCTAAGGAACGGATAGCAGATGTGCTTGATCCCTTTTTCTCATTACTAATAGTTTTATTGAGGTATCAGTCACCTATTTGAAGTGTAAAATTCAATATTTTTAGTATGCTCACAGAATTGTGTAACTATCAATGCAACCAATTTTCAAACCGTTTTATCATTTATGGACCTTCGAATGATATCCACAGTTTTCATTTTAATATGAATGTTATTTATTAAGTAACATTTCAGTGAGATACAAAACCCGCCTCCTTTTTAGAGACAAAGCACATATCCATTAGCAGTCCCTTCCCAACCATATCTGTTTATTCCTCTATTCTTGATATTCCACGCCAATGGACTTGTACAGGATGCAGTCTTTTGTGACTGATGTTTTTGTGTGATATTTTCAAGGTTCATCCATGGAGTAGTAGGCGTTAGTCCTTCATTTGTTTTTATTGCCAAATAATGTTCTATTGTAAGAATCTGCCACATTTTCTGTATCCATTTGCCTGGTAGTGAACATTTGGTTTATTTTCACGTTTTGTCTATTATTAACAGTGCCTTGGTGGTCATTCCTGTCTTTGTTTGTATGTGCTTATTTCAATATGCTGGCCTGTAATACCTGGAACTGATGAGGCATGCGGTAATTCGATGTTTAAACTCTTGAGGGAGGGACTGTCAGGCTTTTGTCCGAAGCAACCGCACTGCCTTATTTCCCAGCAAAAGAGTACGAGAGTTCCAATTTCCTCACGTCCTTGTCACTTTGATTATTAGCTGTCATTTTATCACAGGGTGTTTGTGAAACGATACCTCATTGTGGTTTGACCCGCATTTCCATATAGCTAACATTATTCACCATCATTTAACGTATGTTTGGGTAATGTTGTGGGGGACCCGGTGGTGCACTGTGGTAAGCATTGGTGGACTAACCAACAAGTCAGCAGTTCAAACTTAGCAGCTTTGAGGAAGAACTATGTGGCAGGCTGCTTCTGTAAAGATTTAGTCTTGGAAAAGCTTCGGCATGATTCTATTCATATAGGGTAGCTGTAAGTCAGAATTGACTCAGTGGCAGTAAGTTTGAATTTGTTTGCGATATTTGTGTACCTTCTTTTGAGAAGTGTCTATTTAAATCCTTTCCTGATTTTAAATAGATTTTATTTTCATGTTTGTGTTTTAAGAATTTTGTATATATTCAGGTTATAATGACATTAAATATAAGATTTGCAAATATTGTCTTCTATTTTTAAGATGCCTTGAGGAACAATACTTTTTCTTTCTTTCTTTCTTTTTTTACTCCCCCCCCCCAAAGGTTGCAAAATGCTAGGTAAGGTGAACATCTCACCTAAAAATTTTTCCCTTAGAAATAATTTTAAATGACCTATCATGTATGAGGGGTTACCTTAGAAAACCTGGAATTTCACTGGCTGGAACAGAGCTTTCTGAGTAGCATGCATTTTCCTTGCTAGGCAAGCATTAAGCAAGTTACTCTGAGTTAGTGCACACAGTGGCATTGCCTGGGAAGGTTCTCTCTGGTCACAGTGAACTTTTTCTTAAAAGCAGTTTCACTTTCGAATCTTGGGTTTTATGATGGCTGATTTAAGAGACGAGTATGCAGCTGTGAAATTTTGTTTCCTGCTTGCAAAAAATGCCCCAGAAACTGCTGTGATGTTGAACACAGCTTACAAGGACATCGTGATGAGGAAAAATTCAAGTGCATGATTGGTTTTCTCATTTCAAAAAATCTGAAATATTAATTGATGACAAACCTCATTCTGGATATCCATCACCCTCCCAAAGTATGAAAATGTCAACTCAGTTCATTTGGAGTTTGTGCCGCCAGGTCAGACTGTTAATCTAGCTTTCTGTTTAGAGGTTTTGAAAAGATTGTGTGACTGTGTGTGTGCGACAAAAAGGACCTGATTTGTGGCAGGTGGGGGACTGGTTTTGCCACCATGACAATACACCTGCTCACTAACCATCTCAGTGCACCCGTTTTTTGCAAAACACAGCATGCCTCTCTTGCCCCATGCACCTTACTCACCTGACCTTGCTCCATATAACTCCTATTGTTTTTTTCTGTGACTTAAGAGGGAAATGAAAGGACAGCAATTTGAAGACATTGAAGAGGTGAAGGGAAAAAATGAGGCAGGTGAGTTTCAAGAAGGTGAATTTTAAAAATGTTTCCACAAATGGAATCTCAGACTTGACAAATGTATTAAGTGTAGTTGAGGGTACTTTGAAGGTGACAAAGTTGTTTTCTAAAAATAGATAAATAAACACATAGCTTTGAAAAAGATCTGCTTTTTTTGGTGGGGGTTACCCCCTCATATACAGGGTTTTATCATATGATACTATATAATAATTCCTTTAAAACCATATAGGTATATAGATATAAACATTTGCCATTTCAACCAATTTAATATGTACAATTCAGCGATATGAAATTCACCATGTTGCTCAACCATCGTCACTATTTACAAAATTTTTATTATCTTGAAAACAAACCCAAGGCTCCTTAAAAAAAATAACTCTCCCAAGTGTCCCAAGCCATCATTAATACATTTCGGTTTTTATTTACTTTCTTAGTCTAGATAGTTCATATAAGTGGGATTATATACTCTTCTTTGGTCTCTGACACACTTTACTCAGCATTATGTTTTCAAAGTTTAACCTTGCCTGAGCATGTATTGGAACCTCTTTAATCTTCGTGACGGAATGCCCTTCCACCGCTGCATGTATATATTATGTTTGTTTTCTCTGCATTTGTTGGTGGACATTTGTTTTGTACCCACCTGGTTACAATGACTAATGCTGCAATGGATGTTAGTGTATTTGAGTCTTTGCTGTTAAGTTTATATATATATATATATATATATTTGAATGGGATAGCTGTGTCATAAAGTAATCATATATTAAACCCCTTGAGGAACAAACTATATTTCGCTGAAGCTGCAGCAGCGTTTTACAATCCCACCAGCAATGGGAAAGGGTTGTAATCCCATCACATCCTCATGAATATTTCTTGTTTCTGTTTGTGCTGCTTGCCATTCTAGTGGAGGCAAGATGATAACTCACAGGAGATTTTGTTGCGTTTTCCTAATGGATAATGATTAGGAGCATCTTTTCTTGCGCTTTTCTGACCATTTGTATATCTTCTTTGGTGAAATGTCTATTCAAGTTTGTTGCCCATTTTCGAAGATGTTATTTGTCCTTTTGTTGTAGATGTTCTTGTGAGTATTAAACCTTTGCCAAGTAATCGTCCCCAAGTATTTTTCTTGTATAGTAATTCTTATGCATGTGAATATGTTAAAATCACCTTTTAAAAGGGAAGAAAAGGGGGACCTACATTCAACTGAATATCATAACCATTTCACTCCATAGGTTCTGTTTACACTTGCATTTGCACAGGTTTTGCTTTTTGTTCAATTTCAATTAACTTAATACTTGTTCAAATTTTTGTTTTTAACGTTGTTAAGATTAAATGATACAAAAGAGTCTTTAACTTTGAAGACTGAGATGTGATGCGCACCAGGGAAGTTTTCAAACCTCATAATTTAATAGTTCCTATAGTAGCCATTCATTGTATTCAGCTTTTTTTTTTAAGATCTAACTTTTCTAATCAATAGTATCGTGTTGAGTAATATAGGCAGAGTTTACGAACGAAAGGCTTTATCAGAGAATGTACAGCAGAACTGATTGAACTTAGTAAAACTCTAAAATGTCTCAAATTTATTTTTAACAGTTTCATTGGCATAAAATCCGTATGCCATGCAATTGAATAGCTCAGGCGTATTAAAAAGAGTTACACAATCCTCACCACAGTCAAGGCTTTAGAACATTTTCTTCTTTCTTTGGCTCACTGTTGTCAGCTCCCCATTTGCCCTCAATCTCCCCCGTGAAAACGTCCTGCCCTGCCCCCGCCCCAAGAAACTACCAAGGCAACCATTGCCTCCACAGCTTTACCTACCCTGGATTTCATATTCAGAAGAACATATCGAAAAAAGAAGAAAAAACTCAATTTAAAAGTATTTTCAATGAAATTGTCGTGTTATCTCTTTATTTTAGTTTGAATATCCAGAATCTATAGTGATACCCTACCTTTCATTCCTCCTATGGCTAATTTGTGCTCCTTTCTTTTTCGCTTTTTTTGATAGAGCTAGAAATTTGTTGGTGCAATTGATAATGTCAAATAACTTTTCAGTTTCCTTTTTTCTGTATTGCTTTTCTTATTGACTGATAATCTGCTTCTGACTTATTGTTTCCCTTTAATGTACTTACAAAGGAATTATCTTAAGGTAAAATTTAGTTAATCTATTCTGAAAATATTTTGTTCTTTTATAAAGCTATGCTTCTTATTGTAAGTAGTGCTCTATCTGCATCTGACCTTTGGGTGCACTGCATTTTCACTCTTACTCACTTCAAATTATTTTCTAATTTGTCTTGTGATTAAAAAATATGAGCTATGTGGAAGTGTGCTGTTTCACTTCCAAATACTTGTGAATTTTGTTCATATTGTTTTTAGTTTTATGGTTGACTTCTAATTTACAACTTTGTGGTCAGTGAATCTGCTCTGATTTCATTCAGACTTGTTTTATGCCTTATATATGGTTTAAAATGGTAGCATTTCCCATGTGCACTTGAAAAGAGCAAGTAATTACTGGGCTTGCATTTTATAAATGACAATTTGATCCATTTTCCTGGTTGTTTACACATTTAATATATATGTTCTTAATGTTGGAGTTTGTGAATATGATGTGATTATGTAAGTTGATTTTGTGCTTTGCTTTTCAAATTCATTTAAATCTAGTTCATCAGACAGTCATATTTCTTTCTGTGATCTTGATCCTTTCAAGATTTTGTTTTGAGCTTTGGTAAAGCTGAAGTAAAAGATTATTTTAAGGTTCATATAGTTTTACTATTGATACCTGATCTTGCAGTGGTATCTATTATATGCATTGATGGATTCTCAGCAAGGTGTGTAGCTCTGATTGGTTACAGATCAAACGTCCCCCAGTGATTTTTGAGTTCTGAAAACTGCCCACGTTACAGTTCTTTGCCCGACTTCTTGGACATTGAGTGTTATAATTCACTCAGATATTCAAGAGAACCCATGTCCACAATTCTGCATCATTCCATTCTCTCCAGTATTCTTTTCTGCAAATCCTAGCCACATTTTTGTCCCTACCTCCACCTCCCACCCTCCGCCCCCAACTGTAATCTTTTGAGCCATCAACTGAAGGAAACCACCCAACTCAACCTTGGCTCCGTGTTTCCATGAAGCAACTCAGAGGTGCATTTCCTCGAAAACCAGCAATGTCGTAAGGCTCACCTTGTTCATCTCTCTTCTCTGAGGACCGCTGTCTTGTATGACCTATTGTTTCATCTCAGAAGACTTTTGTTTAGCGAATTTTGTTCCTTTTCATACTTATTTGTAGACGTAGAGCAATTCTAGCCTCTATCATGGTCCAAAGCGAACATTCCTAGCATTGTTTTTCATTTTCTTTGTGAATTGGAGGTCTTATTTTATCACTGTTTCATAATTAAGGAAATGAGGTAAGAAAATTGATTTTATTTGGGCTATCACAATAAAGAAAACCATCCAGATCCAAAGACCAGAATGTCTTAGCAAGTCAGATTTACTTTATATTTTTATAAAAGGAGATAAATTATAGGTGTGGTAGTTTATATTTGGGACTGTTACACAAGAAGTTGTTGTTGTTAACTGAGTCAGTTCCGACTTATAGTGACCTTGTGTACACCAGGTCTGAGCCATCCTCACAACGGCTGTTATGTGTGAGCTCATAGTTGCAACCACGTGCGTCAATCCATCATGTTGAGGGTCTTCCTCTGTTGAGCGGCCCCTCTGCCTTACCAAATACGATGTCCATTGACATGTCCAAAGTACATGAGACCAAGTCTCGTCATCCTTAGTTCGAAGGAGCATTATGGCTATATTTCTTCCAAGACTTTGTTTCTGGGAGTCCATTGCATTTTCAATATTCTTCACCAGAACCATAATTCAAATGGATTACTTCTTTGGTCTTCCTTATCTAGTGTCCAACTTTCATATGTATATAAAGTGATTGCAAAAAAAAAACCATGGTTTGGGCCAGGTGCACCTGAGTCCTCAAAGTAACACCTTTGCTTTTCAACACATTAAAGAGATCTTCTGCAGCAGATTTACTCAATGCGGCCAGTCCTTTGATTTGTTGAATGCTGCTTCCATAAGTATTGATTGGGGATCAAAGGGAGACCAAATCTTTGGCAACTTCAGACTTTTCTCTATCATGATGTTACATATTGGTCTAGTTGTGAGGATTTTTGTTTTCTTTGCATTAAATTATAATCCGTATTGAAGGCTGAAATCAGCACGTGCCTCACTCCTCCTAACTTTCAGCCAGCAGGGCTGTGCCACCTCCATACGACATGTTGTGAAGGAGCCTCCCCAGGCCCGATGCCCTCTTCTTCTGTGTGGAAGCCAGATCCGCTGATTGTTTGCTCAGCACACAGACTGAAGAAGTATGATGAGGGGATATAACCCTGACACACACATTGTTTGATTTTAAACCACACAACATCCCCTTGTCCTATTCCTATAACTGCCTCTTGATCCATCTACAGGTTCCTCATAAGCACAAGGAACTGTTTTGGAATTCCTATTCTTCTGAAGGCTACCGCTAGTTTTCTAAATTCCACACAGTTGAATTTTACACAGACCATAAAACACAAGCAAACATCTTTGTCTTCTCTGCGATCAGCCAAGATCCATCTGATTCCACCAATGACATCCCTAGTTTCTCCTGCTCCTTGGAATCAGTCCTGACTTGCCAGCAGCAACCTGTCAATGTGCTCTGCAAACTTTGTTGAAGCACCTTCAGCAAAATGTTACTTGCATGCAGTATGACTGATACTGTTCTATAATGTGTGCATTCTGTTAGGCCATCTTTCTTTGGAGTGGGTATCGATATGAATCTCTCCCAGGGAGTTGTTCTCGGTAGCTGTTTTCCAAATTTCTTGGTAAAGAGACGTGCTTCCAGTGTTTCCTCAGCTTGTTGAAACTTCTCAATCGGTATTCTTTCAATTCCTGAATCCTGGGTTTTCAGAAATGGCTGCTGGTCGCTCTGTCTGAACCTGTCACTTTGGTTGGCTCTGCTGGTATTTGAACAACAGTGACAGACTTCCAGGGTCCCAGCGAAATGAAAGCCACCACAGTAAGACAAACTGACAGACAAGCTGTGGCAATCAAAAGTAATCTCCATTAATTATCTGAAGAGGAAATGTTTTCTTTGGAGTCTAGCTAGTTTTAAGGAGAAAAAAATTTCTAATCCTAGCCAAACTTTCATAGGACAAAGATTAAGAAGTTGGGTAAGGGTTCAAGTGGCTACTAAACTGCAAAGTCATTAGTTCGAAATCACTAGCTGCTCTGAGGGAGATAAACCGGGCTTTCTACTCCCATAAAGATTTGGTCTTGGAAACCCAGAGTCTGTCCTATGGTTTAGCTGTGAATTGAAACTCAGTCGATGGCAGCTGCGTTAGTGTTTTGAAGTGTGAAAGGGGTCTGTATCTGACCTTGTCAGTAGACTCAGCCTTAGTAGATGTTAACAAAGGAATTAACTGTGTATCCAATGTAAGTTATCAGAGAGAATGGACAGTAAGCCCTTTAAGTCATTTGAAAAAAGGTCGGTTCTTTTTAGTAAGTCATTTCTCAGGACTCAAAGTGGGGGCGTGGTCTTCTTACCCTTGCTGTTTTGTAGGCGGGCAATGCTCAGGAAAAGCTAAATGTTGCCAAAGACTAGTTACATGAAGAGTCATTACTTCTTTTGAAGCAATATTATTTTAGAGGTTGTTCACCAATATATTATTGTCAACACAACTTTATATATATAGAGTAGTAATAAATCTTACCATTTTAAAAATTATACTTTTACATTAGGTCTTGGAGCAAACATATGTCTTAATCTTAAAGGAAATTTTATCAAGCCAAATCTATCTTTTAATGTGTCCCCTCCATTTGGTTTTCCATGAGGGAAGTTTTTATGGTGAGGAGTGTATGCTACCAGAGTTACTCCTTTGTATTATATCCTGATGTTTGTTTCTGTTAGACTTATGAAAATCTACAGGTCTTCTTACATGTAAATAGATTATGATACTAGTTTCTAATCTATCAGATTCAAGTCTGTTCTTAATAACTTCTAGCTTTTATGACAATGAAGGAATTTTTTCATCCGCAAGATTCATGTCCCTGACACTGTATTGTTTTTCAGTATTTCTAAGACGTAGGTTTATTTATTATTCTTTTCCGTTTGGCATCACTACTGGTTAGTATGTCCCTGAAATTGGTGGCATCTTGTATCTGATAAATATGAGATACATCGTTTGCTTGGCTTTTCTCCTCTGTCGTGAATCTAAGAGGAATGTGGTATAATAAACAACTTGATTTGGATTCATTAAAGTTCCAGGAACATTTATTGTGAACTAAAACTGGGCTGACTCTAAATCCTTATCGATCTCTTGCTCTCCAGTTAGGTAGTCCATTCATTTATTAAAAGTTTTCAAACTACTAAGGAAAACTGAACACACACATTTTTTAATGCGCCGACATTAAAAGAAAGAAAATCACGTCTACATTTTATACGTTGTCTCTCTTGACACCACATTTTGTTCTTTTAGGGGAGAGGAAAGCCGCCTGCAGGGGCAGTCATCCAGCAAGCCACGTATTTCAGTAGTCATCATAGTTAATTGGCACACAGTGACTTGCGAACCAATCTCCTACCCCCTCAAAGGACCTTAGAGGTGATAGGCTGTCTTTGCTAAATCTTCCCCACAAATTCTTTCTGTAATAGTTAGATGCATGGAATTCACCCTTAGGTGTTCATAGGAATTCAGATTTTTCTTTTTTTTAATATTGTCTTACCTTTAAAGCAAATCCTTCCTTATTCTGTGCTGACTAGATAATTTGGCTGATAGTCATGTTCTCCTTTGTTCTCATTCAACTTGATTCTCTGGAGGTAATTTCATTAATCCCCATAATACAGTGACTATTTAGGTGGTGAAAATGTTTAATTCACTTGGCTGCTAACCAAAAGGTTGGCGGTTCAAGTCTACCAAGAGGTGCCTTAGAACAAGACCTAGTGATTATATATATATTATATATATATATATATAAAATCACCATTGAAACTCCATGGAGGACAGGTCTACTCTGTCACACATAAGTGTGTCTCAGAATTGACTTAGTGGTCTATGGCAAAATCTATTTCCAGGATCCTGCCTTGCATCTTAACTCTTCTTGAAGTCTTCCCTTGTCTTTCCATTACCTCAGTGTCAAGTTTAGATCCCCAGCTTAAACTAGGAATTATGAATGCCTGCTTATTTTCCACTCCTGCCTTTCCATTTTCCAATTGATATTGCATATGTTTTCTGAAAACTTGCAGGGGGAGGGCAGAGTGGGGGAGGCATTCTTACAATCTGGTTTTGAATCAGGCAGCCCTGACTTTGTACAAGAACCCCAGTCAAATTAATTAACCTCGCTGCGTCTGTATTCTTCTATGAAGTGGGAATGATAGCAATATTTAGCTCTTGGCTTGACTGTAAGGATTTCGTGAGGTCATGCCCAGTCCCTGCGTAGTTGAGTGAAGTAGCCCAGTCCCTGCTTATTTGAAGACATTCCTTTACAAAAGTATTCAAGCTGTGATGATTTGCGGTTTCCATAATTTGAGCTCTCTCACATCCACTGCTTGCTAGGCTTTGATGCTTTGTCGTAGCCTGAAGCCTCTCCTCACAGCCGACTGTTACTCATCCTTGCCGCCTTATCTTTGGGCTGAAATGCAAAGTTTTCATCACGAGTCTATAACTTTTCTCTCAAATGGATTGTATCTCCATCATCCAAACCCTTCTCCCTCATGACCTCGCAGCAATTGTTGATGGAACAGTGAAGAATACTCGTGTCCATTTCTAGCACCTTACATTTCAGAAATCCAAAGGGTATCGGCAGAACTGTCACCGTCTCCCTCCCCTGTTCTCAGCCCCAGCAACGCCGGGTCTGCTGCAAGGATGCTATCAAAGTGCCGAGTTTGTCACCTTGGTGATCACTTTTAAACAGGGTTCAAGCCATCGCCCCGGGGTCGAATCTGAATCACAGCAGCCTTAGAGGACAGTGTCGTCTCATCCCTTTGTGTTGCAGAGGCCACAACCTTAATGAGATACTTATTCTCTTTGAGTATGTTTGCTTTGTTTATTGTCTCTGAGTATGCTCCACGTCATGGGGACCAACTTCTGTGTTCCATAGTAGAAGGGTGTTCCACACGGCAGAGTTTCCAAAGCATATTATCAGGCCTTTCTTCCAAGGAGTTACTGAGTAGACTCAAACCTCCAACCTTTCTATTAATAGCTGAGCGCGGTAACCTTTTGTACTACCCAAGGACTGCTTGCTTGCGGTGCTTCTACATACTAGTTTATGAAGTTTGGCCTTAAAGTATCTCACAGCCGCTATCTATGTTAAAACCTGTATGAAAAGCTCTATTTCTGGTAGAAAGCTTCTCATCGGCAAAGGAAGAAAGTGGGAAAGTATGGAGTCTAGCCTAAGGATTTCCTGTTGGCCTACGTGTAGGTGGGAACTGGGGTCAGGGGGGAAGGGGCCAGCAGTGAAATGTGCTATTGAAACAATTTGGGATATTGTAGTTTGAATTGTGAGGTGAAGTCTAGACTCAATTGGTTTGACAACAGGTATCCATTGATGACTTTTGAGCAAGAGATAGAGGTGTTATGAGCTGTTTATGTTTAAAAATAATTAAGAGATAGGTAAAATCAGATTCTCATACAAATATGGAACTGAGCACGTGGCAAGTATTGTTTAATTCATGAGGGAACTGGCAGATATTTTAATGGGTTCAAGAAAGAATCCAAAAACAGACACATGTATACACTAGGCATGTTGAGAGGAATGTGCTAACCGAGGTCAAACTGGTTTGTCTACTTGTGAAAGGAAAAAGGGGAAGAAGGTAGTCAGTCCTCTCTCCTCATTTGCATGTTGTTTTCCATTGCCATCAGTTCTTTACCATTTGTTGTTATTACCTGTATCTCAGGCACCCTTGAGGGCCATAGGGTTGGCATTGACTGACGCTCAGATAGGGTTCACCAGGCCTTTCTGTCTACTCCGTATTCGTTTGTTAATTCCCTTGAAACCTGCTTGACATCATAGCAACATGCAGCTCTCCATGGATAGGCAGGTGGTGGCTGTGCCTGAGATGTTGTAGCTGAGAATTGAACTCAGGTTTCTGCAGGGAGGGGAGAATTTTACCACAGTGATACCGCTGCTGCTACCTCCAACTTGTGAAATTACTCAAGACAATGGATATGGCTTAACCATGTGCAGTTTTTATTTGAAACCCATTGTGTGTGTGTGTGTGTGTGTGTGTTTGTGTGTGTGTCCCAAGTGTATAAGTTAGGATCTGGAAATTAGTACAATAATTCAGAATTTATTGAAGGTTAAAGCATCCTCGAGGGATAGAACAAAGGAATAGACACAAGTCACTAAGCTAAGTCAGAGCTCTCACCAAGCTAACAAAAGTTAATAATTGATTAGAAGTGGTTGCTGAGAGAGCAGAGGGAGCCAGAAGTACCTAATGAAGCTGCCAACTTTCATAACCTAAATCAGGTTTTAGACTTCCTCTTAGTATTATGACAAGAAACCCTGTTGGCACTCGCAGGTAAAACTCGAAATGCTAAATTCCAGGCCTGTAGTACAAACCTACCAGCTGTACCAAGATAAAACTACCTGCCCCATGAAGCTTTGGGTCCCTATATAGAGCCACTACGCCTCAGTAGCGGTGGCTGGGTAGTATTGTGTCAATTAAACAGACAGTGCGTCTTAAGTATGTGTTAAGTGGGTGTAATCAACACCCAACCACCTGTCATGCAGTTTATTCACACTCATGATGATCCTACATAGGGTCCCCAAGACTATGAAATAGG
This sequence comes from Tenrec ecaudatus, assembly GCF_050624435.1. Classification (NCBI taxonomy): domain Eukaryota; kingdom Metazoa; phylum Chordata; class Mammalia; order Afrosoricida; family Tenrecidae; genus Tenrec; species Tenrec ecaudatus. The sequence goes on from NC_134534.1 coordinate 143,394,139, forward strand.
CACAATCTCATCTTGTTCCCCCTAAGATGCTGGTAGCTTTGAAAATCTGATCTTGTAAGTAATAGCCCAATACCTAACTGACAGCACCACCAGGGCTCCTTGTTGTTAGGTACTGACTCATAATGACCCTATGCCATCAGAATGAAATACTGCCTGGTCTTGTGCCATATTTGCAATTGTTTTTAACATTTAAGCCAGTGGTTCTCAACTTGTGGGTCGTGACCCCTTTGGGGGGGGGGCGAACGACTCTTTCATAGAAGTCGCCGAATTCATATCAGTAGCAAAATTACAGTTATGAAGTGGCAATGAAAATAATTTTATGGTTGGGGGTCACCACAATGTGAGGAACTGTATTACAGGGTCACGGCGTTGGGAAGGTTGAGAGACACTGATTTAAGCCATCGATGCAGCCCCTGCATCAATCCATCTTGTCGGGGGACTTCCTCTTTGTCTCTACCCTTCTACTTTACCAAGCCCGATGTCGTTCTCCAGGGACTGTCCTCTTTTGACAACAGGTTCAAAGTGCATGAGATGAAGTCTCGTTATCCTTGCTTCTAAGAAGCATTCTGGCTGTACTTCTTCACAGGTCTCCTTCGCTCTAGAGTGAATGTCTGTAAATGTTAGCTGCTGTAGTTCCTATTAGCCTACCTCCTTTATCCCTTATTTTCTACATATTTATATATTTCATTCAGAGTTTTAAGTCAGGAGTTGGGAGTCTGAGTTTTAACATATTGACTTGGAGGTCATCCGAAATGAATGACTAAACGGGTGACGGAAGCCCAGAAATGAATGAAATCATATCCTAAGAAAAATAACCCGAGGGAAGAAGGTTCCATTTAATTGGCAAGAAGTGAGGCCCAAATAGGCTGCTTTGTAGTTAGTACCCTTTACTATCAAGTCACGAGGAAGGAATCAGAAAGAACGTGACCTAGAAAGAGTCAGACATTGGAAGTGTTATGAAGGCATCTTATGAAGGCTGAGAAGAGAAGGTTCAAGAAGGGAAGGTGAATTTAGTGGGGGGAGGGAATTTGGGGGAACTTCATGCTGTTGATAAGAGACAAGGAGAACTGAGATCTGCTATGCTGCTGAAAGAGGGGTTTCTATGTGGTTCTATGAATAAACCCTGGGAAATCCCGTTGCCCTAGAGAGATATTACTGAAATGTATTCCCATATCTCATTATAATCATCAAAGGTGAGAGAGAGTTGTTTACACTGCAATAAGAAAAACAATGCATCATATCTATTAAATACTTTAACTTTATGGAAAAGTTAGGCTGGAGGAGAATTCTCATGACACTTTATTCTTAACCTAAATCATAAGGAAAAGTTATTATAATTCTGCCATCTGTTACAGTTTTTAAAGCCATTTTGGTAAACTTAATGCTAATGCAAAATACATGCCTTAGCACTAATTAACCGAAAAATCTGTTTCATTCTTCTCAGATAATGAAAAAATATGTCAAGAACATGATTTCTTAAAGAAAATCTAATTTGTGGCACTCAGCTAAACCTTTAAACCACCCTTGTGATGTGCTCATGAACACAACCATAAGAATAACAAAAAGTCACATCAAATATTCCCATTGCGAAAATCCCAGGGGTACACACTTTAGAAATTTATCATTGTAATTTCGATTCCTATTTCCACTTGCAGATTACTGTCCGTTCTGGCTGATATTATTGATCTGGGGAGGGAGGGGATTGGAGCAGAGGACTGAGAAACAAGGGAAGGGTCTGTAAGACCTGTATTGATTTCATGTCCAAGTCCAAATACCATGTTACTCCTCTAGAAACCTAATGAAATGAAGTAAATGCTACCTGAGTGTGTTTATATTAAATACTGTTTGGGCCAATGACATTTCAAATCCCTTTCGTTGCCCGTTGTTTTAGGAATAAGAGATGCTGTTGGATTACATTTTGGGTAATATTCTAGGTGTCGTCAACTCACTTAACTGAATCTCCTGCCAATATTGTCTTGTTTCTGCTGTGCCTTTGGTGCAGTCTCCACATTACCTCAGAGAAGCATCATCTTTATTTGTCCACAAGCCAGTGACTTCTTACTCCTATAAGATAGAACCTCAAGTTTGTGAGATTGTGCCACCTGTATTTCCAGTCACATCTCCCAGTATCCATCATGCTAACCTCCTCACTCCAGGAAGATTATTTTGCTTAAGATACTAGGTTTAGGCCTCACTCTGTTGTGCTGGGGCAAAACTCCTTTTAATTCTTGTCTTCTGAAATCTGAAACACAATAATCTGGTGAAAGGTATACACATAGTCATTGAACTACTCTTGGATCTTACTATGGATTTGAACTTCTTGAAAATAGTTGTAAATAAGCAGTTAATACCACACAGCCATTTACAAGTGAAACTTGGCCAGCATGGGGATATGCACCAATCAAAGAGTTAATGATTGTAATATTCTAAGGCTACCTGTGTTCTTAAGACACCACGCCTAAGCCTGTGTTTTCTTTCCATCAGTTCTTCTTTCCAAAAATATATATATCAAGAGAGGTCATATTGGTTAAGGATCTTATTAAATTTCAGGAAGAAATGGTGACTTCCTTCCTTATTTCAGCAGTGGAAAGTCACGTGGTGAATAGTGGACAGTGGAATTTTGTTTAGAGATCCACAGATGAGCGCCATGGTTTCAGTCCTGGGTAGTTCCCAGTTTACCAAAGAAGACGTATGAGAAAGCCCTTGAATGCAAACCGGAGGGAAGGTTGTGATGGCTCAATTAGGCTCTGCCTTTACAGAGCCTAGTTTTTCCCCTACCCTCCGACATTTTGACTCTCTATGGGTATTTGTCTTGGAAATTCAAAGGAGCAGTTCTACTCTGACCTTTGAGCTTTCTGTGCATGGAAATCAACTACATGACAGTGAGTTTCAGTTTAGAGTTTACAATATTGATATCTGGTATTATTTCCTTAATGTCACAGGCTTATAGCTGGTTGTCACCTGATTACCACATTGAATATCAATATCATTTCAAAGTTCCTATCAAAATAATTGCTCTTAACAGCTAGCAATAGAATGGAATGCTTCTGATCCGCATACTATATACTTTTGCAATATTTCTTCAAAACATCCTGATATACATAACTTCTTTGACATTGATTGATGATATACTAATGATAGCCTGCATTTTAAGTAAAATTTGTATCAATTACAATGAACCTTTTCAAAGATAGGCATTTTAATTTGCTAAATTCAGTGTAGAATGAAGATATAAACTTAAATTCTAAGTAGTTATTAATACTTCAACAATCTGGGCTCTGTTAGTGGTGACTTGGACTAGAAACCCCATGGAGATGTGATAGATAACTTTCATTCAATTTTTTTTAACAGTTTCATTAGCATTTCATCTGCATGACATGTAATTCAAGAACTCAGTCATACCAAGAAGAGTTGTACAATGCTCAGCACAGTCAATTCCAGAACATTTTCATCTTCCTTGTATCATTGTTATCCATGTATTATTCTCTAATTTCTAAATTTTTCAAAATTATGCACAACAAAACATTCTTCAGTCCGTAAATGTCTACGTGCATCGCTCAGTGCCATTCATCACACTCTTCAGGGAGCTCAGCCATGATTGATGCCTTTCTCCAAGCATTCCACCTCCAGGAACATACACTCAGTGCCCGCTAAGCAACGGCTTCTCCCCTTCACCTATGGTAACCATTGGCAATGTTTGCTCTCTTTTTTCTTTAGTAGTTTCTTTAATATAGAATTCACATATCACACACTTCCATGTTTACATTCCTTTTAAAAAAGAATGGTATCTATATCATCATCATCAGTTTCAACGCTCCCTCCCTCATCCTGCATTTATTGTTTGCTCCTGAAATCCCCTCCCCCACACCCTTCCCACTTCTCTCCACATCCCTGAAAAAAATCATTGCATCAAGTATTGTCTCTATGCAGCCATTCTTTCTGTGCTTCATAAACTGGGAAACCCAACAGAAACAATAAAAAACAAAAACAAAATGGAGAGAAAATAATAATCATATAAAAATAAGGAGTAAGAAAAAAGATCACCATGAATATCGTAAAGGTCAGAGAAGAAATAGTATCATATTATGCCATGGTACAGTACACCATAATCAAGTCTGCCATAATCTCTCTTTGATAGTAAAACTGTTTGGGTCCCTTGCCTGGGGACCACGAGGTCTCCCAGAGCCTTTCTCTGACAAGATAGTCTGTAGCAGAATGCCGGGCTTCCACTGTCCTCCACAGCCTTCTACAACGTGGCTGTGCACAATTGAAATGCTGCTCCTTTTCCCTTCGCCCTACTGGGATTTTGTTATTGTCATCTTTGGATCACGCAGGCTGGTGTGCTTCTTCTGCATGGATGTAGTTGACGCCTCACTGAGATGACGGTTTCATTCAGTTATTTAGAGATTGCTGTTTCCAAGGAGCAGTGCTGTGTTGACCACTGTTCATTCCCTACCCTAATGGTCTTCCAAAATGTTGCCAACTTACAGACTTTTAGCACTTATGGGATCTTTGAGCATTGATTCTTCTTCATATAGCTGCAAATAAAATCAAAGAGCCTTTTCACATCTTTTTAAAAAAAATATTGTTCCCCAAGACAAGCTATCACCATTGCCCTGACCATTTATGCAAGCTTCATTTCCCACTGTCCAATTTATCTTTTCATGGCCACAAGTATCTAACACAGTGTCTTAAAGTAGCTACTGAAAAAGTATTTTTGAATGAATCCATAAATGTGCATTCATGCAAATTTTGACACACAAATGATGATTAAATTAGATAGCAAACAGATATACCTTGCACAAATTTGACATTGATGAAATAAAACTTTTCTCTCCTTGTATTTTGATTGTATTTGGAAGAATTTTTGAGAATCAGTTAGAATTTAGACATTTCTGAGAATGTGTAGGAATGTTTTCATAAGTCCTGCAACATTATTACCTGCCCCATGTTATTATAGGGTACATAAAGATGACTGTCTTATTATTGTGTTTTTCATGGCATGTATATCATTGAAGCCCAACAAATCCTTCTAAATGAAGGCATGGCATGTAAAACTTCTTTTATCTACTGATTTATTTACTTGTTTTTATTAAATACTTTTCCTGGGCACTTTTACATCTCTTATCACAATCCAAACATTCATCCCTTGTGTTGAGCACATTTGTGCTTATATTCCCATCATCATTTTCAAAGCATTTTCTTTGTACTTGAGCCTTTGATATCAGTTTCTCATTTGTTTCCTCCATCACTTACCCTCCCTTACTCCTGAACCCTTGATAAATTAGATATTATTTTCATATCTTACATTGTCCACTGTCTCCCTTCACCCACTTTTCTGTTGTGATCAATTCCTCCTTTCTCTCCCCCCCCCCCAGCTTCCCCTTATCCTCCTTGTGTCTCTTATTCTCATTATTGGCCCTGAGGGGTTTATCTGTCCTTGTTTCCCTGTGTTGCAGACTCTTATCTGTAGCAGTGTACATGTTCTGGTATAGTCAGATTTGTAAGAACTGAGGTCATGATAGTGGGTGGGGGGGGGAGCATTAAAAAACTAGGGGAAAGTTGTATATTTCATTGGTGCTTTACTGCATGCTGGCTGGCTCATCTCTTCCTTGTGACCCTTCTGTAAGGGGATGTCCAGTTGTCTAGAGATGGGCTTTTGGTTTCTACTCTGTGCCCACCCTACCCTCCTTCACATTGGTATAATTTTATTCTGGGTCTTAGAGATTGATACCTGATCCCATCAACACCTCATGATCACATAGGCTGGTGTGCTTCATCCATATGGACTTTGTTGCTTCTCAGCTATATGGCAGCTTTTAAGACCCCAGAAGCTATATGTTTTGATTGCCTGGCACTATCAGCTTTCTTCACCACATTTGCTTAGGCACCCATTGTGTCTTCAGCAATCATGTTTGGAAAGGTGAGCATCACAGAATGCCGGATTATTAAAAGAAGGTGTTCTTGTATTGACGGAGTACTTGAGTTTAGGCCCAATATCCATATGCTTCCTTAATACTTAACAGATAAATATAAGTACATATATCTATTTCCCTATCATTATATACAAATATATTTACATATTATATACCTGTATTTAGACCTCTATAAATATCCTTTTTCTCCAAGTTCTTTTCTCTATTTTCTTTTACTTTCCTCTTGTCCCACTATAATGTTCAGCCTTCATTTGGGTTTCAGTAATTCCTTGCTTTACATTGCCCTTGATTAAGCCCCTCTGGGCAACCTATATCCTTCTCACCATTGATTTTAGTTGACTTGTTGTTCCCTTGTCCCAAGTTAGTTGACCTCCCTTTCCTTTCTCCTATCTCCCCTTCTCCCGTGTCCTCCCCACCCCAGGAACTGTCGATCCCATTGCTTTCTTCTCTGAATTGTTTATCCCACCTATCTTATCTAGTTAGACACATTTTATGTATTTATAAACTGGAATAATGTTGATTTAAAAGGCAAGCTTTAGAATCTGACAAGTGGGTTTTCCATTTAGGTTTTGTTTTTCATTGCTGGGTGAGATAACCATAGGCAAGTCAACTCACTTTGGCTCTTTAATCATTTTCTTCAAATGGAGCTAGTAATACATTTTTCTACAGATGGTTAAATACCTAGTTAGAGTGAGTCCTCATTTAATGCTACTTGATGAGGGCTGACATAATCATAATGATCACTTTATCAGTAATACCTCCATGAAGGTGACTAAGGTGTTCCATAACAACAACATAGCCTGTTATGGCATCTCTTAGACCCCCAAACCCTACTGCCTTCAAGTAGATGCTGACTCGTGGTGAACCTGTATAAGTTTTTACTGAAACAGACAGCAATGTCTTCCTCCCTCGGGGCTGCTGGTGGATTTGAAACACGAGCCTATGGAAAACAGCCCATTGCCTATTCTGCAGGGCCTTGAAGGTTCGACTTTGCTCAGGGATATACAAGGGGGTACCCCACTGATTTTTTCCAAGCTATGCATTTAATTTATTTTACAAAGCAACTTTATCATCTTCGAACTACTCTGCACGACGCTTATTACATCTGTCAGGTGTGTGATTCCATTCTTGGAAACAGTTTTGAAACTCAACTCTTTGGATGGCTGATAGCACCTCCCTCAGTTTTTCTTCACCTCTTCTAATCGCTGTCCTTTCACGCCCCGCTTCATTCATGGAAACAAAAAGAAGTGGCATGGAGCAAAGTTGGGTGATTGGCGCCAGAGAGGCATGCTGGATTTGGGCTACAAACCGGTGCACTGCAATGACTGCTTGAGCAGGTGCATTGTCACGATGGCAGAACAAGTTCCCTCTCTGCCACAAATCGGGCCTTTTTTATTGCATACACTGTCGTGCAATCTCTTCAGAACCTCTAAATAGAAAGCTTGATTAACAGTCTGACCTGGTGGAACAAACTCCAAATGCACTATGAGTGAACATTTTTGTCTGTTTGGGAAGTTGAAGGATGTCCTGATAAGGTTTGTCATTAATTAATATTTTGCCTTTTGTGAAATGAGATAACCACTCATACACTTTAGTTTTTTCCCCATAGTGCTGCCCTAGTAAGGTGTGTTCTCATCACAAAATTTTCTGCAGCTTTTTTTTTTCCAAAGCAGGAAGCAACATTTCACAGCTGCGTGCTGTTCTCTTAAATTTGCCATCACAAAAGACAGTGTTTGAGTGAAACTGCTTTAAAAAAAATCATTGTGACCAGAGAGAACCTTCCCAGGCAGTGCCACTGGGTGCACTGACTCAGAAGGAGTTGCTTGATGCTCACCTACCAGGAAAAATGTGCACTAAAAAATCTCTGTCCAGCAGAGATTTTTATGGGGTTTTTTGGTATCCCCTTGAATTATGGTCAAGTGCTATTGACCTAAAGTTTAAAGGCTGCTGGCTGTTTTTAAGTGAATCTGACTCCTGGCTGGAACAAATGCAGTTGGAATAGCACGACCCAATGAGTACTATCTTTTCTCTTTATTGTATGAAACTCAAAAGATAGATCTTCATAAATCTTGATCAGTGAAGCATATGTAAAACACTTGGGCAAGAAACAGCGTTTGCTTGCATGTTTTCTGGGTGTGCCTTGAAAAGTCTACCTCTGGTGTAAGGACAGCAGAGCTATCCTGTCATTTGGAACATTTTGTTTTGGCTTTTATCAGTGTCTTCATGTGTAAGCAGTATAAACACACACATACACACACACACACACACACACACACCACACACAGAAAAATAGAGTTGATTTCAACTCAGAGCAACCTTGTTTGACAGAGTAGCACAAACCCCATAGTTTCCAAGGTTATAGACCCAGTGGGTCTTAACCTTCCTACTGCTGTGACCCTTGAATATGGTTCCTCATGTAGTGGTGACCCTCCAAACATGATATTTTTTGTTGCTACTTCATAACTGTAATTTTGCTACTGTTATGAATTGGGCAACCCTGTGAAAAGGTTGTTCAACACCCCCCTAAGGGTCGCGGCCCACCAGTTGAGAACCACTGCTATAGACTTTTACAGAAGCAGTTGCTACATTTCTCTTCTGCAGAGCTGCTGGTGGGTTTAGACTGCTGACCTTTTGGTTATCAGCTGAGTGCTTTAAGGACTACGCCATTATTAATCACTCTACCTATCGATCAATCTATCATCTATCTTCTATTGATCAATTGATTATGTACCTATCATCTATCTCTATGTGGAACAAGATTCGTTTCAAGGAAATGGCTCGTGTTGTTATGGAGTCTGCCACCTCCCATGGGTTGGGCATTGGTCCGGGGACTTCTGTCTTACATAGTTGCAAGGATTAAGAAACACAAACTCAGCAGGTCACGTGCCAGGCTGCTTGCTCACTTCCCAATAACCACAAGTCAGAGGATGAGGATGAGTTCTGTCAAAACATTTATACTTATTGGATGCAGACCACGCCCCCAAGGAAGTCCCCTTCCAACTGACTGGCTACTCAAGTCCGACTAAACAATGGAGGATGGTTATACAATATCGGCCAAAGCACTTAGAATCACGGCCTAGCTAGTGGACACATCGCCTTAGCCATCACTATCATCTACTTGTGGAATTCAATACTTTTTCTAGGTTGCTCTGGGTTAGGGAGCTCCAGCAATCTTTTGGAAAGAACTCATTTAGAGAGATCTCTGTACACCTCAGCATTCAGCACTCAGCAGGGAGTAAAACCTAGTCTCAGCAGCAGTTGAAAATAGGGCAGCCTTTTTCTCCCTTCCTGCTTTCCTTCCTTCCATCCTTTTTTCTTCTAGCAGCGGTTCTCAACCTGGGGGTCACGACCCCTTTGGGGCTCAAAAGACCCTTTCTCAGCTGTCATCCGAATCATAACAGTAGAAAAATTTCAGTGATGAAGAAGCAACGAAAATAATTTTATGGTTGGGGTCACGACGACATGAGGAATGTGCTAAAGGGTCACAGCATTCAGAAGATTGAGAATCGCTGGGTAGTACCCCATGTCGCTGGGTAGTTGCCAAGTCTGAAGAAGGAAAGTATAATAAAAATGAAAATTACTTAATTACAACATAGTTACTCCCAAGATCTCCAAGATGAATAGGAAGATTTGGCTGAGCTCTTAAATGTCACTGGAATTTAGCCCCATGCCCCAGAAACTCTAGATGGTAATTGACCCTAATTATATAATACCCACTGGTGAGAAAAGATCTGTTTTTAGGAAGCTTTGCTGCTGCTGATCTCCACTAATAAGTCACTCTTGACTCCAAAGATGCTTGGTGCTTTTTGTCTGGGGCATCTCAGGAATCAACTCCCCTCTCTAGTCCGCAGCAAAGGGTAAGACATGCGCGTTTCCAGGCATTGCTCAGAAGGTTTGCATCTCCTCTGTTAGTAAAGTAATTTCACTCCCAAGCAACAATAGCCCCAAACAAACAAAAGTAGCAAAACATCCCCATTTTGTTACTGTTGTTGGCAACCACCAGGTGGACTCATGGCAACCCCTTGGGGCAGTGAAGCCCTTGTAATACTGAGAGAGTCAATTGACTGACTTTCTGGTGTAGACCACCAGGCCTTTCTTCCTAGCCTGTTTTATTTCGGAAGCACCACCGAAACCAATTCAGCATGATAGCAACACACAGGCCTCTCCTGACAGGGTGGAGGCTACGCAGGAGGTGGCCTCGCCGGGATTGAAACCAGCTTGCTGTCTGAATGAGGGCAGTCCTGCCCCCGACCTGCCTATGACTATGGATCATTCTAACTAAAGCAACCAATGGAATTTATTGGCTTAAATACTTGCAAAGCACCTTATTAGATTTCGCTTTCTGTATAGTTTTTAAAAAGAATCAATTTATTGGGGGCTCTTATAACATTTCATACATCAGTTGTATCAAGCATATTTGTACATATGTTGCCATTATCATTTTTGAAACATTTTCTACTTGAGCCCCTGGTATCAGCTCTTCAAACTTTCCTCCTAGTGCATCCTAGATCAAATACGTATTGTGATTGTTATTTTGTTTCTTACACTGTCCAATGTCTCCCTTCACCCACGTTTCTGTTATTCATTCCTCTTGGGGGGATATATATCCAGTTTTGTGATGGGTTCCCTCTTTATCACTCTTTCCCCTCCATAAACATCCCCCTACCCTCATGATATCACTACCTCCCTTCTGGGTAGTTCTATACAGCTTTCTCTCTGTTTCTTGGCTACGTTTCCCTTAGTAATGAGTAGAGTTTTAGCAAACTCTCTTCTCTGATCATGATCCGCACATGATCACGCTCAGACACCTGGCCTTTCTCATTTTCATTCATGCTCAACAAAAAGAGGGGGAAACTTACCTTAGGTGTTAAAAAAAATATTCCGGGGCTTCATTCTGATCAATTCAACATAAGTCTCTCGGTCACCCCCAAACCCACTGCCATCAAATTGATTCCGACTCAGAGGACTGAAAATCTTTAAGGAAGCTGCAGCCCCGTCTTCCTCCCGGGGATTTGGATTGCTCACCTGTGGTTAGCTATCCACAGCTCACCTGAGCACACCACCGGTGCTTCCCGGCAAGAAGCAAATGGCCAGGGAGTTGGAATTATCCTAATTGTCCTAGATAAGATTTCACCATATAACCTTGGTAATGGAGTCCGACCCCATCCCAGTTTATGTAGGTTTTGCAAACAACAACAAGAGTGGATACCAGATATGTAAAGTCAGAAAACTGTAGATTTGATTTTCCCCAAGCTTTTTAGCATCAGGTTGTTTCCTCAAATTTTGGTTCGAATGTTTTTTTCAAACATATGGGAAGTTGCAAGAATAGTAAACTGAACACCCACCCACCCACCATTTAGATCGAACAATTGTTAGCATTTTCTTAGCACCCTATCTTAATTGGCAGGCTCTATCAATTTTTCATACCCACTCCTGACAAATTTCTCAGAATTTCTTCAAATGAAGATTTAAAAAGAAAAAAAAAAAGATCAGTCCTTTAGAATTCAAATGGAAACTAAATGTCATTTCCATGGTGCTGTGTCCTTTCCTTGCCTTCCCACTTTTGTGCTCTCTTTGAATGCAGCCAAAGATCATTCCAGTTTCCGGCAAGCTGTCTTGCACACCCTGAAGGGAATATTATAAGATTAAATGCAGGGTAGCATTCTCCTAGCAAGGTGAACGCTTCTCATTGCAGAAAATCCCAGCCCATCTCCTAAATACAATTCCCTGATAATGCATGGCTGCTGATTTTTTACTGTCTCATAAGAGATCGTGAATATTATTTCTGGAAATAAATCTATCTTCATCAACAGCAAATCGGCTTTTGAAAGTTTCCAGCACTGAAGAATAATCCGAGGAATACATTATTTTTAATCTCTTAACAGAGAGAAAAACAAACACTATACTTATTTATTTTGAAGCCTTCACATGCAGATGAAGAAAGGCGCCCAGAAAAACTAAATTTCTAAAAATGACTACAAGTCATCTATTTAGTGGTCTATTATGCTGAGTAAGTTTGGACCACAGTTCTAGAGCCCATCAAAATTCTACACGGAAGTACTGATATCCAGACATTGAATGTCTGTTCATTACAACACCAGGTTTTTCCGGTCTGATCACCCACAGGATCTTGGTGAAAGTAAAGGGGATCGGCTGGCTTTCTCCATTGTGTTAAGTTGCAATCAGAAGAGCCACAGGTGTTAACATTCGTCTAGTCCCAACTACTTACCGAGTGCCCGGTGAGCCCCTAACTCCCCTTTTCCTGTTTAATATTCACACTGGTCCAGGGAAGGGAGCCATCGTTTCCTTATTTTAGAGGTGAGAAACCTGAGCCATAGGATATTCTAGAACTGCCTCAAAGCCAAGAAGATGTAGACATCAACATGGGTTAATATGAAATGCTTGTTCAATACATAAAACTGTCAAAAGTTTATAAAGTCTTATTGGGTTTACATGATCCCCATGATCTTTGAAGCCCCATGATTGTTGAACCTGCATGCCCCACATGTTCCTGCTGTGGCCCAAGTCTTTTCCTGCTAGAAATGTTGAAAACAAATGAAAGAAGGTACAATTCCATTCTGATCTCTCTCTCTCTCTCCTTATGAATACATATGTTCCGTGACATATAAGAAGTCATTTCAGCCTCATGACTGTTTTGTAGAACTATTTACAAAACCCAAGAAGAGAAATAAGATCATTTGGCCGGTCCGAAATATGCAGCAAATAAAGTTATGGTTTGTGTGGAGATTTTCAGTCATTTTTAAGTTGGCAGATTGCTCCTGAAGCTAAGGAGCAAGCCAATGTCCATTCAACAAGAGTAAACATAATGTAGCAAGCCTGGACACAGAACTTGAACTCCAGGCAGGTGCTGACTATTTAGAGATAGTTTCTCTCACCTCTTAAGATTGGTTTCATCCGTCAAGTTCATGATTTGGGGCACTGAATTGAGAAGGGACCGTATTTCCCTAGTGCCTCTTAACCACGTGCTGTACCTAATAAAAGACTCCCATTTGCTGTTCTCTGTCACAATCATTTGCAAATAGGCAAATTCCAGAGAGCATTGGATATTAAAGCCAAAAATCTTCAAATTCTTTATCTTTTTGTTCTGTCAAGCAAAACAGGGACGAGACTCTTCCTTGCTTCCCTCTCATTTCCTCTCCTAAATCATTTAAGTTCTCAACCCTGCCTCCCGCCGTCCTCGCTTTTCAAAGTTGAAATAGTTTCATTTTCTGCTGTAAACACATCTGTTCAGATATTGTTAGTGGAGGTACATTTGAACTTTAGTGTAATTTTACTAGTAAGTATGATTGGTTTCTGTACTTTTTATGACTTTCCTCGTCACTTTGTGTCCGTGCCTCCCTGCCAGGCCTGTAAGACGGCTGTGCTTCTTACTGGCCTCCTGGCCCCATGATGCTTCAGTCTACTTTCTCAGGCCAAGCCACAGTGAATGGAGAAGCAGACAACATAAAAGCAAGCTCCCAATAAAATGATTTGAAAAGAAATATATATTCTTTTTTTTCTTCTTTGGGGGCCAGGGAAATATATGTACATTCTTTAGAAAAGTCTTAACAGTTTAATTGACACATGATTCGCATATCATACAATTAAATAGTTTAAACATTTTTAAAAGAGTTGCGCCATCCTCACCACATTCAATTTCAGATAAAAACAAATTTCTTAAGCAGATAATTATCAGCGTGATCTGTGTAATTGGCTTTAGATAAATACAAGTATATTTAGGAAAATAACCTTTTCTTTTTTACAACTTTTGATCTTACATTTATTCAGTTGAAAAAATGAAATTATGATGCATTATAATTTTTGTTATGGAGCATAGATCTGCCTGTTTGTGCTAATGGTCATGAGTCGTATAGTTTTGCTTGATTTTGTTAATGTCCATATAATTCAGTTCATTCCATGCTCATGTCTTATTTTCTCAATTCCAAGTAGTATGATTTATGGTTTTTTCCTTGAAATAAGAAAAAAATCTTCAAGAAATATCTTTGCTCATAAAATTTCAGTCAAATGTCTACATTTTTCAGAAGAAAACAGAGTAGAACTGGAAATTCTGATTTGGGGGTAGGAGGGCAAATGATGTTAATGGATACTGCTAATTATCCTCACAAATGAACATCTTATTTGTACTATCACCATTAATTCCTCGATCATCAAATCTCTCCACCTCCAAACACAGTAGGGAATGTTTAATGTGGTATTGTTACGGTTGAGTCTCTCTATGTGGCTATTGACCACTTGTATTTCTCTAAAGTGAAGGTCAGTTATGAACAGTTATGTTGAATAACGGATCCTCGGGTTTTGACCACGAGAGGGTTCTGTTCGGTTCAGGGACTTGTTCTAGCTTTCTGGTCTGGACTTGAGATATTGGTTCTCCTGTGAAAGCAGTAGGCTTTGATGGCTAACGCTAAGTACATGAAAGGTTTTCTCTGCTCCATGGAAATGCAAAATTACTAGCTGTCAGGAAATCAGGAGTGAGGCTCCACTCCAGTAGCCTTTGATGTGAAATGTTTCCACGCAGATCTATTGTGATTGTCTTCATTACTTTCACTGACTGGAGCTCATGACCTCTGGAGTCCATACCCACAGTCTCTCTCCTAGGGGATCTGATGATGAGATGTGCTGTATTTCTGTCAACCACAGTGGATTAGTTGCAGTTTTTACCTTTTAATTAAACAGCTGCTGCTGCTAAACACAATTTTGAATTATTTAATAGTCCATATTACTTTAGTCAATGCACATTGCTTGGATTTTTTAATTATATGGAGCTATACATTTTTTATGATATAGCTCTCCAAAAAATGAGTTGACAGACAATAATAATTTGTTTTTTGAGATGGTGGGCATATTTTAAAATGATTATAACTAAAGTTAAAAGTCAAGATGATAAAATACAAGACATTTCACTTTACAAAAACTAAGAGAAATGTGAAACATACAGAATTTTAAATAAAAATCCCAATCGAGATATTGTTTGTACTGTCTGTCCCATAAGCAAGCAACATGTGTAATTAACACTGCTTTGCACGGTTCAGAACACTAGAGGTGGTAACACAGATTAAGTTGCTCATTGATGCCTCATTTCAGAAATTCAGTGCTGTCAA
Source organism: Tenrec ecaudatus (assembly GCF_050624435.1). Taxonomy (NCBI): domain Eukaryota; kingdom Metazoa; phylum Chordata; class Mammalia; order Afrosoricida; family Tenrecidae; genus Tenrec; species Tenrec ecaudatus. The sequence goes on from NC_134534.1 coordinate 143,409,194, forward strand.
GGTTGTGGCTCCCTGCCACCCTCCCCCCGACCCCTACCCCTTTTTGGCCACACTGTTAGTGTAGGCAATGTTATAATTTATAAACAGAAATCAGTCAGGTAGTCCAAAACAGCTATTCGTAGTTAATCAGCATGAATTTTTGTGAAGGGCTTATAATTGTCTTGTTATATTATTCTGAGTTATATTCAGAGGCATTACTAAATTTCTAGTTTTAATAAGTTTAAATGAATAATTCAGGACGGATTTGAAGACTATGGATCCTAGGAACATATTTTTAGAAAGTAACAATGGTGTGACCTTTCTTTTCATCTCTTCATCTTTTTTCTAATCTAAAAGGTTTCTTAAAGACAGTCTCTCTCCCTTTCTTCCCTCTCTCTCTTTTCTCTTTCTCTTCCGTTCCCACCTCCTCTTTCTCAGTGTGTGTGTGTGTGTGTGTGCGCGCGCGCGCATTGCACACACTTCCATACGTGCACGTAAGTATGTATGTATACAATACACAAACATGTACACATATTGGTACATATACATATCCTAGAGAGAATCTCTCCATCTTGCCAACTTCCGGGATACAACATGAAGCACAGTAATTGAGGTATTGAACATTGGAATGAACAGAGTTGAGAATATGTCACGGTGTATTTTTAGGTTCATCTCTACACCTGAACTGTCTGACAATTACTATGATCCGAAAAGCCACTTTTGATACCTTGACTTGACAGGAAATGCTATCTTTACCTTCAGCCTTGGATTGACTTTCCTTAAGTGGGGGAAGTAAAGGAGATTGGTGGAAGAGTCACGTGAGAGCTTCGGCTATGCAAACCATTTTTACAACGTGTGGATGACAGGAGCTGCCAGGATTCCTAGAAGAAGGTGTTTCTCTTCTCCCTGCTGATTCTTGTAGAATATTATTTAGGGACAGCATCTGGTCTTGTGTGTCTTCTCTGTGTTGACATCTCATTGATTCTTTACCTCCTCTCCTGGCTTTGAAAAAAGAAGTTTATTATGGAAATGGGCTGTGGAAGGAGATTCAAAAAATGCAAAGCAAAGCAGCGGCTGGCATTGTTGTACAGGCTGCAGCTTCAAGGCATAAGCAGGTAGTTTTCCTTCCTCAAGGTTTTAGGTGTTATCTGGCTCAAGATAAGTGTCTGCCACTGAAGTGAATTTGTAGATTAAATAAGAGGTGTTGCCTTATCTTCCAGGAGCGTAGGAGCTTAGAGCTCCACATAGACTATTAGTCAAAAAATACAATTATTTATTGGAGTTACAGAAGGAGTGTACAGTACACAGGATGCAATGGTGGTTCACTGGGAAAATCTCACCTTTCCTGTGGACTCGATCCCTGGCCAGGACTCTGCATGTACAGCCACCAGCTGCTGTTGCAGGCTTGTGTGTACTATGATGCTGAGCAGGTTGCAGGCAATCTTCCAAACCATGACAACCGTGGGAGAAAGGCTTTTTGAGTTACGTTAGAAGATAGGTCAATGAAAACCCTATGGATCACAATAGCCCTACCCTTAACTGATGAGAGAAATGGTGCAGGGACAGGCTGAGTTCTGTTCCACGGCACATGATGTCACCATGAATAGGTGACAACTCCAGAGAGATGACTTTCTGGATAGACACTAGCTAACATTTGGCTCAAAGTAGAGAGGATAAAAAGAAAGCAAAGAAATCAATTTGCTTTAAGTGCATTGCTAACTGTGATCATTCTAGAACTGGTTTAATCCACTGTGACTGAGTATTAAGAGAAAGTGAGAGCCATTGGCATTCACTAGAAAATGTTTCTGTCAATTCAAGGACAGACCTATCAGTTTAGCAGATTAGTATTTCTTTCTCCTGCTCTGATAGGTTTATAAAAGTGAAAGGAATGGAGGGTGGAGCAGCGTGTACAGATGTGGAGGTATATAGGTGCCTGTAGCAGGAGAAGGAGCATTCTAATGTCATACGGTCCAGTAGAATGAGCTAGTCAGCCATCATGAGCACAGTCTAGGCAGCGTGGATGACAGGAGAAAGAAGAGGGAAGCGCAGACAGTTTCTAGTTGGAGGATATAGTTTTTATTTTAGGCTGCCATGTCCCAGGCTATAAATCGAGAACTCAGTCATTAAAGAAGTATGGGCAGCCAATGATATGATTTTTAGTTGCACACCTCCATCATACGATCACTGAGGGCAAACAGGTGCATAAGCAAATGTGGTGAAGAAAGCTGATGGTGCCCGGCTATCAAAAGAGATAGTGTCTGGGGTCTTAAAGGCTTGAAGATAAACAAGCGACCATCTAGCTCAGAAGCAACAAAGCCCACATGGAAGAAGCACACTAACCTGTGTGATCACGAGGTGACAAAGGGATCAGGTATAAGGCATCACACACACAAAAGAAGTATTGGGGTCCACCAGCATTGGGGTTGAGAGTAAGCCAATCCTGGCGCAAGGGCCTGCTGCTGAAGCTAAGACACTCGCATTGTTTCTTTGTGTGAAAATTACCACACACATGAACATAGAGCACACAGGTAGCAGTATGTACTATGCAGAAAACAAGCACTCAAAGGGGGTTGGGGAACTTGGAAATGGGAGAGAAAAAGAGCACCAAATTATTGAAGAGTAAAATACATGAAATTAGAATCCAGCAGAAGACACACTAGGATTTTAAATAAATGGACTCCGCACCCAGGCAAACATAACGTCATATGAAACGCTGCACTATAGATAGGAAAAATTTTCCATGTGATACTACAAGATTTTATTTATTTTTGATAAAAATCAAATCAAACCCACTGCCAGCTCATAGCAACCCTATACAGGGCATCCAAGGCTGAACATTTTTCTGAGAGCCAGTTGCCTCGGTTTTCTGTTGGGAAAAACTGGTCATCAGTCCAATGCTTCGCCTATAGCGCCCCCACCCCCAGGACTGCGAGCATCTTTGCACTTGTTCGTGTCAAGGAAGCGGGTAGGAAAGCAACGGTAAAATAGGAAAATGTGAATTGTGGCTGCTCCTCAATATTAATAAGGCTGTAATAGAGTCAGTGATTCTTTGTATAATTACATATGCTGCTCTTATCGTGATTACATTGTGATTTTCATTTCTCTAACGATGATGTAGCGTTGGATGGTTAGCAAAACTTCTCTACCTAAATGCTAAGGAATATATGAAAGTTCTTTGGAAACTTAGGTAAATAACAAGAATGCATTACAAGAATACTAAGGTGCTGGTGGTCAAGAGAATAATAAAATGTAGTTTCAACCAGCTCGGCTTCTCTTATTAGAATCCTTTCTGTTCTGAAACTAAGCACTTTCAAAAGCAAGGAAAACTGAAAAGAGAAAAAGAAACTCTCCTGAGGAAGCCAAGGCTATTTTGTAACTCCTGGTTCCTCTCTGAGGATTTGGGGTTCAGGCTATAGCAGGATGGAGATGAGGCAGAGCATCAGCCTGTCCAGTGGTCTCCAGGCCCCTCCTCGCAGGCATTTGAGGAGCTCTGTCATCCCTCCTCCTTGCCTCTCCTCCTACCTGTAGCCCATGGCTTGCTTCCCTTTGCATTTCAACCAGCTTGGAAAAGGTAAAACAGCTGCAGATTAAGAAGGAAGATAATCCCTGAGCCCAAAATAGTTTCTTGTGGCTTAGCTGTAGTAAGTCCATGCATTGATAGGCACAGATGTATTTGTTCATATGTTTATTATCCTACTTAATACAGGAAAACATTTTGGGTTGAGATGTATTTAAAAGTCCTACAAAACCCACGGGGTCCACCTCAATTAACAACGGTAATTAAACAATGTCCATGTGACAGTCAATGTCACCAAATCACACGTGTAGACAGGGTGGAATAGAAGTGTTTTGCTACGTTTACTTTCACCAAAAATACAAGACAATAAAAATTGGGTTAATTGCCTAAGCTGTTCTAACTAAAGTGAAGCAACTATCTAGTGCACGATGTAGATGGGGCTTCATCCTGCCCTCTCGGAGCTGGAAACCGAGTGGGAAACTGCGCAGTGAATAAGGAGTTTGACGCTGCTTCCCCCTGGGTTCACGCGTATGGACCATTTCCTTGTCAGAGGAAGATGAGGAGGACGAATCCTGGCATCTGAGAAACGCACTGATCTCTGACCCCAGGTCTGCTTCCTTCGCTTCTACAAGAATCCCAACCCGAGTGATATGACAGGGGTGACGGTCACACAGCATTCAGAAGTCTGTGCAGCCCTTTTAGAAACAAGAGTTTACAGATGAATAAATCTTTGCTGTGAGCTTCCTCTTCTTTCGGAGTGACCTTTTCTTAAAAGAAATCCCCCCTTTCCTTCCTGAATTTCCGCAAACTGTGTTACAAATGCTATGAGACATCTTTGCTAATGAATTCTAAAAAGCAAATCTGTTTTGTACTAAGAGGTACTCTTATGCCCTGAAATATTTCTTTAATCTGTCCTGTGTGCAAAAACAGCTTTAAGATAATGTTGTTTGTTTGTTTGTTTTTCTCCCCCGAGAAAAGCTCCATTATTTACTTCTCTGTGTTTATTTCAAGGGAGGTCTTGTCTCGCCTTTGAATCTGCGGGTTGCTGATAGGTTCTGAAGTGAATCGCAAAGGCAACATCTTCCCTACTTCCTGCTAAGTGCAGGTCTGGGAGACTTTGTTTCCACAAACAAGGGAGTGCAGTTTATCTGTCCCTTTCCAATCTCACTCCAGAGTCTGCTCGCTCTTCCTCCAGTTTCTTGGAACAATAATAACATGACACTTGGACCAAAGCAAAGTACTCTCTGATGGGGTAAATTATTTGTGCTACCTTGGCGTCTTCTTTCATTAAGCCCCAGCCCTGACAACAGAATGCACTCCCATTGAAATTCAGGGTCACGGCCCTGATATTGACGTCTTCGTTCCTTGTTTTTCATCCTTTGGAATGTGTGTTTCTGCCTTTCTTCTGTTCTGATGATGGAATTCAGAGGAGCGGTTTATTCGTTCAATGGTGAGCTGGAGTTGGATCACGTCCGTGCTATTGTTGTTAGATGTCCTCATGGGACAGAATTGAAACTGCCCCCTTAGGAGGCGGCCGTGCCATTGGAAGACCTAGTGGACTCCCTTGAACTTGGAGCCAGTTCCTCTGCTGAAGAAAGGCGTGGCAGTGCGCTTCTATGGAGGCCACAAAATTGGGCAGTTCTACTCTGTCCCAGAGCGTCACCGTGAGTCTGAATCACTTTGATGGTAGTAGTTTTGGTTTGGAATCTTTAGGAAAACAGATGGCCACGCCCCCTCCCACCGCCACACACAGAACAGCTGCATGGGTTCGAACCTCCAAACTTTCCTTTCACAGCCCAGGGCTTCACCCTTGCCTCATCGGGGTTCCCAGGCAGGCACATAACTTTCCAAAACGCCCTCAGAAGCAGAGATAAGAATTTTGTCACAGAGACTGTTTTTGGTTGACTTCTTTTTCATTCTCTCCAACTAAGGGATCTGATTTTCTTTCAGAAGCATCAGGACGCAAAGATCGGCTTCAGTTAGTCAGCATCGATTTTAGTTGCCAGTTCAATATTGTAACAGCATATGGTGGCAGATACACCTTCAGTGATGCTAACATCTTAACCTTGTGGAACTAGCACTTGTTACTAGCTTGGTGTGCTTCTTTATTGTGTGTTGTATAATTTTCAAAATCTTTTCGCATTTAAAGTCTTATTTGAACCTTATGGTAAGTCTGCTGTGTAGAAATCACAGTTTGAATGTCTCAGAATGGTGCTCGTGGGAAACGGAGGCACAGGAAAGTTCAATGGGCAGCATGTAGGCATGTGTACTGGCATTGAGTTGATGCTGACTCAGGGCTACCCAACAGGGGTCTCAAGGCTGTAACTCTGGTTAGTTGTAGAAAGTCTTATCTTTCTCCCACAGATCCCTTCGTGGTGTCCAACAGCTGATGGTTCAATCAGCAGCCAACACACATAACTACTACACCACCAATAAAACAGGGAGCCCAGAGACACTGGAAGGTGCAGCTTTTTCAAGATAGATGTGGCTTCCCTTTTCAGGACTTAACTGAAATTAATTTATCCAAGAGCAGTAATCAGGTGATTTTTCTCTTTTTAAAATCTCCTGATCCAGTTGAGTTAAGCACTGTGTGGGAATTGGGTAAAGGTCATCTTGAGGGGTCACTTTAAATATAGTTAAATCTATGCTTCCCTACTTTTGGGAATGTTTGCTCTCTAGAGAACCAATGGAAATTCTTGGGTCTCCTGATGTACTTCATTTCTTTTCTCATGTCAAAAAAAAAAAAAGAAGAGAAAGAAATTTTAAATAAAGCATTAATTTATAATTCAGCTAACAAATCCTGTTAAAGCATATCTTCCTATTTCAGAAACTCAATATGTATAAAACAAATGTGAGGGGCCCAAACTCTGGAAACAGAGGCTGTAAGAAATGTCTCCCTGGTGGATTTGGCCTGTTCTCACAAACGACCATGCGCAGTAAGGCTGGAGAGGAGAACAGACCTGTGTTGAGTACGCACATTCTTAGAAAAATGCCAGGATTGTTCCTCAATGTTTCCTTCCATGATCTCTGGGAGTTCTTGGAACACGCTGTAGAAAATGGTTTTAATTTCCTTTGAGGGATTATCATCATTGAAAAGGTCACAAGAACCAGCTCCATTACTAACGCATTTGTACTTGCCAAAGCTCAGTCGTGGGGAATCTCTCCGGTTTTCATGTTCAATACTTTCCCTTTTGCTTTGTTGTATGATAAGGGAGAGAAAGCTCTGGCATGAAGGGGAATTGAATCTAGTGCCAACTTTTTTTTTTTTTTTTGCATGCGTTCCTGCCTCTCTGATCTCTGCCTTTCCTGAACCTTGTTATCTGCCAGGCAAAGCAAGAGTGCTACTACATTAAGGGTTTTTTAAATGAATCGATCATTCCTTACTCTCAGAAATGCCTCCAGTAATCTTGAAAGTATTATTCTCATGTAGCGATAGCATCAGGGTTCCAGCAGAGCCCATGCATAGTGAAATATTTTATCCTTACATTTCATACTTTTCAACATTTTTAAAAGCATTTTTGTTCATTTTGCTTGGCTAAGAGACATGACATTTTTTTTCTCACTAGCATGGGTTGAGTGGTATAAAAGTGATGTTTTTATGTGTGTTTTTATTTTTGGTCTTGTTCTTCAGCACATACTTTTATATATATCTGGGAGAAATTTTTTAAATTAGCAGTAAAATCATAGGTTCATTTATTTCATTTAGGACCACAATAGAATTCCAAATAAGGTATTATTATTAAATATTACTCAGCTATAATAAGAGAAATATCCATTTAATTTGATTAACATTAATAAAATCTATTTTAACCCTTATCATTTACAGAGAATTTGCTTATATGTATATTTATAATATAATATATGTGTATAATTTGCTTATATGCTTATTGGCTTAAGTCTCTAAAGTTTATATTTTGTACACTGTTTCTGGAGGAGAAAAAAAAAGGTCAAATGAACTTCATTTCCAAGGCTGATAAATCTGTTTTCTTTTAGCATCTATCCTGATACTCTTCCCTCTCTCTCTCTTCTTTAATCCTTTTATTAGGCTCTCTTACAGATATCATAACATTCTATAGTTCCATTACCTCAAGCAGTATTGTACAATTGCTGCCACGATTGGTTTCAGAACATGTTCTTTCTTCTTGAACTCCTTGATATCAGCTCCCCTTTATGCCCTCCCACCCCTTCCAGGATACTTTTTTGCTCATAAATTTCATGTTCAATATACATATCCATTTATATACAATTCTGTTGTTTGGTCCCATCGAGTGGGATTATACAATCATTAATGCTATCAGCTCCTTGTTCCACACTCTCCAACTCTCACCCCTCCTCTCTGCCCCCCAAAACACAAATTTCCCATATCTTCAGGAAACCATTACTTCTATTATTGTTTCAGAAGGGTTATCTATCTTGGCTTTCATGTACTGAATGATCTTAAATATACAAATGAACATGCACTAATCTAACATGATTAATGAGGTAAAATAAATAACAACCACAGTAGTAAGGGGAGGACATATTAAAGAACTAGAGTATAGTTATGTGGTTCATCAGTGCTACACCGCATCCTGGATTTAACATTCTTTTTATGTGGCCCTTCTGAGAGGTATTGTCCAATTATCTTACAGGTGGCTTCTGGATCTCCACTATATCCATGCCCCTTTACACTGACTTGATTGCTTCTATTTGAACTTCCAATGTCTTTTCCCATAGAAACCAAATGATCACACAGGCTAGTGTGCTTCTTCTATGTGGGTTTTGTTGCTTCCCTGATAGATGCATGCTTGTTTAACTACAGGCCTTTAAGACACAAGGTGCTATATCTTTTAATAGCTGGGCACCGTCAGCTTTCTTCACCACATTTGCTTAGGCACCCATTTTGTCTTCAGCAATTGGGTTAAGAAGGTGAGCTGATACTCTTCTCTTTTATTTGTACAAAAAATAGTTCTGGTTTTTGCTAAAATATTAAGTTGAGGCACCTCCTTTTATGTGTATAATAACAAATGGTGGACAGCATTTAGAAAAGTGGGAATTCCAAAATCCTTAGTTGTGCTCATGCAGAGCTTTTGCATAGACCAAGATACAGTCTTTCTAGGAGTACAAGGGGGGGCTGTGTGGTTTAAAATCAAGGTGAAGTGTGTACCAGCATTGTAATTTTTACCATATTTATGTATGTGTGTGCTGAGAAATAGCTGGACTATACAAAGAATAATGCAGCACTGAAATTGGGGAAACCTCTTAAACAAGCTGCCACGTGCACATGACCCAGCCTTGCTGAAATGAAGACAACTTACTGATGAAGACACTTACTGATGAAGACCAACGAATACAGTGCTCAGTATGAATTACACCCCAACCTAAAGAAAACAAAGGATGTTTATAACTTGGTCTATAAGTAACATCATGATAAACTAAAATGTGGTAGTTCTCAAGGATTTGGGTGTTTTAGATCCACAATCAGTGCCCATGAAATCAACAGTCAAGAAATCAAATCCTGCATTACAGTGTGTACATCTTTTATGAAAGACCTCCTTAAGAATCTTTACAAAACTAATATATTGAGGTTAAGTGTGCCTAACACAAGCCAGGATATTTTCAACTTCCTCATATGCATGCAAACATTGTATAGTGAACAAAGAAGACAGAAGTAGAATTGATGCTGTTGAATTATGTTGTTGGTGAAGAATATTGAAGGTAGCAGGGACTGCAACAAGAATGAACAAATTTGGCTTGGAAGAGGTAAGGCTAGAATACTCCTTAAAAGCGAGAATGGTGAGACTGTGTCTCACATCATTTGAGCCCGCTATCAGGCGGGACCAGTCCTTAGAGGAGAAGATCACGCTTGCTAGAGTAGATGGCCAGTTAAGAAGTGGAAGGCCCTCAACAAGATGAATTGAAACAGTGGCTGCAACAATGGACTCAAACCGCAATCGTTGTGGGGATGATGTAGGACTTGGGACTGCTCAATGTTTGTTCTGTTGTACACAGGGTTGCTATGAGTGGAAATCTAAAGAATAACACCTAACATAAATGCAATGGTAAAAAGCCAGGCGGTGGTAGCCATGGAGCAAGAGCAATATAGAACATCCAAGGTGAATATAACTCTGGTGAAAAGTCTACCGGGGCTCCTATTTAGCATCTTGAGGCATAGAGTTGTTCTTTTACGACTCCCAGGAAGCTAGCCTCAGTTTCATCATCTATAAAGTAGGACCAAATGTTTCAATCTCGCAGCGTTTTCAAAGATTTAAGTAAAATAAGGCATGCAAAACCCTTCATCACGCTCCTTTCCTCCTGATGGTTAAACACAACATGACTGTAATCCATGTTTGTTTTACTGCAATGTGAGTTGAATGCAGTTGAGTAGAAACCGCTCAGTGTCTATGTGGTACATTTCCATTGAACCTATAGGCCAATCACAATACACTACACTGATACCAAAACTAAACAGAAATCCATTCCAACTCACAGGAACCTTATAGGCCAGAGTGGAACTGCCCCTTCCCAAGCCTGTATTATTTGTGGAAGCAGACGACCACTCTTTCTTCCACAAAGAACTGATGGATTTGAATCACTGACCTTGTGATGAGCATCCAAACACATCAACTACTATTCCACCTAGGCTCCATCAATACACCATAAAACCATGTCATTTCTGACTCAGTCAGGCAGCCTCTTCTTCTACCCTCAGAATAACTGGAGGGTGTGAACCAATCACCCTTGACTCAATCACCACTAAGACTTCTTTTAATATACCGTAACTGAAAAACAACAACAACAACTCATTGCTGTACAACTGAGACCAACTCATGGGGACCCTCTAGCACAGGGAAGAACTGCCGCTGTGAGTTTCTGAGACTGTAACTCTACTGCTGACCTTACAGTTAGCAGCCCAATGGCTGATCACTGTGCCACAAGGGTTCTTTCAATGTACCACAGGGAGTACACAAATAAGCATTTCCACACTATTTTTGCATCACATAGAAAACAGTTGTTAACATCAGACTGACCAATAAAATTTGTTAAAACAAACAAACAAAAAAACCCACAAACAAACTGATAATATGCACTGTTAGTGAAGGTGTTGAGGTGTAAATCGTTTTATGTTCTGAGAAGCTTGTCTTTCATGCTTGTAAATATATTAATTCTGTTTCTTACTATTCTTGAGAATTCCTGAGAAATTTACATGAAAAGACTCATTCAGGGATTTTTAAGTGTAACAACTTCAAAATAAATGGTTAACATGGTCATGCTTAAATAAATTACAAAATATTCTGTGAGTGGAATGTTAATACTTAAAACATGATTATATTTCTAGCATGAGAATATCTCTAAGATATATTATTAATTAAAAAGATAAGTTTGTAAAATACTGTTACCTCATGTGTTTGCCAGATTCTTATCCAAATAGCCTCCAGCACACAGGGAAATCTGTGAGAGCCGGAACTCCAGGGGCCACTGCAACATTTGTCCAGCTCCCAGAGTTGTTTCCATTGGCTAGAGGAAGCCTTGCTATTTCTCCATCACCTGTTTTAGTGACGAGAAGTTATTTAACCTATTTAAGTTTATCTTCTCTGTCAGGTTTCTGGCTTATATAGGCCTAGACCTTTGTATCTACTTGTAATTTGCTAAATGCATAAACTCTTGTCTGGAACTGAAAAGAAAGGTTTGCCTCTGGAAAAGGAAATGATTAGAAAGAGAAGCTAGAACATTTTCAAGTGAATCTATACTGTTTGCACTTTTTACAATGTCAATATTGTCACATATTACTGGTACAAATAACATCATGATAGAGAAGGAGCTGAAATTGGCAGATATTTCATTCTACTTGAAGCAACAATAAAATCCTAAGAAGCAGCTATCAAGAAATCAACTGGCATATTTCGTTGGACAAACTTGGAAGAGATTCATTTAAGTTTTCAAATGAGCAAGGTTATCACTTTACTGACCAAGATAGATCATGCCCAACCGTGATGTGTTCACTTGCCTCTCGGGCTGTGAGAAGATGGGCAATAAAAAGAAAGCTGGAGGAAATGCTGAACTGCAAATACTATGTTGTCAGAGAGTATTGAGTACAGGCTGTTTTGCCAGAAGAACGGATGTGCCTGTTTGAGGAGAATAAAGACTGGAGCACTGGTCATGTAGTGGTTACACTTTGGGCTGTGATCAGATACATGATTGTCAGTTCAGACACATCAGCAGCTCCTAAGGAGAAAGGCTGAGCTTCCTACTCCCCTTAATAGTCGCAGAGACCCACAGGTGCTTGACAGGAGTCAGCCTTGACTTCATGTCATTGAGTGAGAACCGCAATATTTTCTAGACACAAAGAAGATAAGACTTTGACTCACTTATTTCGGACAAGTCATCTGGAAAGACCATGGGCTAGGAAAGGATGTCATGTATGGCAAAATAAAGAGCCACTGCCAAGGAAGGAAGCCCTCAATGAGGTAGAATACCAATAGCCACAATGACAGACCCAAACATAGCTACATCATGGAGGTGATACATGACCAGCTACATCATGGAGGTGATGCATGACCAGCCAGGGTTTCTGCCCATTATACATAAGGTCAACTAGACAGCAAGTGACAATGTTTGTAACAAGACAAAACAACAACAATAAAGAGAGAAATAATCATAATGCATGTATTCACATCAGAAAACACAGTAGCTCTTAATAGGCAGATGCACGAATACTTTCATTCAAGAAGTAAGGCAGTTGACGTATGGAAACCTCATGCACAGTAATCATAGTCAGGGATGGTTAACTTCAGAGTTTGAGAAGGTTTAAGACTGAGAAGCGAAGTAAAAGACTGTACTAGGATGGAGTCTGAAGTAGTGATGGAGCAGGAAAACACACTGGGAATTTAAGAACACTATTGGCTTACTTCATTCATTCATCTTCTGTCCATTCTTTTTCTTTCTTCCTTTAAAAAATCATTTTATTGGGAACTCTTACAGCTCTTATCACAATCCATATATACATCCACGCTGTCAAGCACATTTGTACGTATATTGCAATCATCATTTTCAAAGCATTTTCTTTCTCATTGAGCTCTTTGTATCAGCTCCTCTTTTCCCCTCTCCCTCCCCTCCCCTCTTTCCTTCATGAACCCTTGATAATTTATCATTTTTTTCATGTCTTACAATGACTGCTGTCTTCTTTTACCCACTGTTCTATTATTCATCACCCTGGGTGTGGTATTATATGTGGATCACTGTGATCAATTCCCCCTTTCTTCCCCCACCTACCCCTACCTTCCTGGTATCGCTATTCTTGTTATTGGTCCTCAGAGGTTTATCTGTCCTGGGTTTCCTGTCCTACAAGCTCATACCTGTATCAGTATTCATGGTCTAGTCTAGTCAGATTTGGGAGGTAGAATTGGGGCCATGATAGTGGAGGGAGGGGCAAACAAGCATGAAAGAACTAAAGGAAAGTTGTATATTTTCATTGGTGCTCTACTGTACTCTTACTGACCCATCTCTTTCTTGTGACCCTTCTATGAGGGGATGTCCAATTGTCTACAGATGGGCTTTGGGTCTCCACTCTGCCCTGCCCCTCATTCACATCAATATGATTTTTTGTTGTGGGTCTTTGATGCCTGATAACCTGATCCCATCAAGACCTCTTGATCACATAGGCTGGTGCGCTTCTTCCATGTGGGATTTGGTGTTTCTTAGCTAGTTGGCTGCTTGTTTATCTTCAAGTCCTTAAGACCCCAGATGCTATATCTTTTGAGAGTGGTGCACCTTCAGCTTTCTTCACCACATTTGCTTACGCACCCATTTTGTCTTCAGCGATGGTGTCAGGAAGGTAAGCATCACAGGATGTCGGATTATTACAACAAAGTGTTCTTGCTCTGAGGGAGTCCACTTGCTAATACTTAATACTTAAAATATAAATATATGTATATAGCTCTATTTCTGTATCATTATATATAAACATATTTACATAACTGCATGCCTGTATTGAGACCTCTATAAATGTCCTTGTCTCCTATTTCTTTCCTCTGTTTCCTTTTACTATCCTCTTGTCCCACTATCATGTTCAAATTTCATAGTACTTTCATTAATTCCTCTTGGCTACATTTCACTTGATCAAGCCCCACCAGGCATCCTATGCCCTCCTCACCTTTGATTTGAGATCACTTGTTGTTCCCTTGTCCCTGGGTTTGTTGTCTTGGCCTTTCTTTTCCACTGCCTCCCCCTCTCACTTGTTCCCTGTAACTATCAGACCCACTGTTTTCTCCTCTGGAGTGTTTATCCTACCTATCTTATCTAAATAGACATGAAGCGACAATAATAAACACAAAAGCAAAACAAAACAACACTAACAAAAACAACAACAAAAAAGAAAAGGCTATAAAGAATTTCAGGTCTTTTTGTTTACCTTTATGAGTGTTTTCCACTTGAGTCTGATGAGGTGTCATGTCCTGCCAAAAATAGATGTCCTGAAGTGTATTTTTGGGATTCCTTGGGGGCTTCATTGCTTTGTGCCCCTGACTGCTCTCTGGACCACTCTTAGTGTTTTGTCCCGGGGGAAGGGGGGGCTCAGATCAGGCACAATCCCTGAACTGTGTCTCCAGTGTTGTCTCCTGTAGCACTATGGGTCAGTGAGGGGCATCTTGTCTCACGATGGGGCCTGGCCTATGGTCCTCTCTGTGCATTGGCTGCTCCCTGCAGGAATTTGGTCCTCAGGGCTTGGAGGGCCAGGGTATGTTCCACTCCCTCTGCTCAGTCTTTTTCACTTGACACTTTCTGCAAAGACTTCTTTGTTACACACTCCAGGCAGAGTTCTTGGGACAAATAAAATAGTTCATTTTTATCATCAAAACTCTCACCTAGTAAGTGTGAGACACATGTAAAAAGTGAAGGGTTGCTTTTATTGCAGAAATCACAGCAATTAGAACATGGACCCAGTAAGATCAAAGCATGTAGAAGGATGTGGCTGACTTGAAATTGAGGGCTAGTCGGGAAAGGCTTTCTGAAGCAGGAATCATCCAACGTTGGTGTTAAAAGATGATCAGGAAGTACTTGGGCAGATGAGAAGACCATAGACTGGAGCCCCAGCAGGTGCGCTGTGTGTGATAACAGGGAGCTTGGGACATTAGAAGCAGGCCAGCATAGCTGTAAGCAAAACTGAAGGGAAACTGGTATTCCAGCAAGGACTTGAAATCTAGACATCGTCGTTGAGCACTGCAGGAGATGAGAATGCTAGTGATGGGTTAATGTGCATAGACTGAAAGGTGCTCCATAGCGAGTTTGCTTTTTGCTTCTATTTATTATACCTCTCGCTGTTTCTGAAACATTTTACACTCTCTTTAGTCAAAGGAAGAGTGACAGCTTCCTGTTGTAATGTTTTCCAGGCTTCCCTTTATAAAAGTGGCACCAAACGGGGACACTGTTGCTATTTAAATCATTTGATTATAGACTATCAAGGGTGGTGCTGTGTGTGTTAACCCCGAAGTTAAAGTTTGAGTCTGTACATGATGTTCTCTTCTTAAGTTTCGCAGACGCCTTAGGAGAAAAATGATCCTTAATAGCACCTTTAAAAACCTATTTGAATTTGTTTAAAGATTTAAGTTTGCAATGTTTCTATTGTCTTTCCGGGGGAAGGAGAGGCCCTTGCCCCTGGAGGTTACTGAGTGAGTGAGGAGGAGGGTTTAGAAGATTAGGGTTTTAGGAGACTTTGTCAACTTTCGATAGGAGTCACCTGTTATAAAACCAGCATTTTGAAAATGTAGTCTGAAGAGATGTGTATCCACTTTAATATGTCTCTTCTGTTGCTGTTCGGTCAACACACTAAAGAGTTTTCTCTTGCTCAATGCTAGCCTAGCTCTTGAATCATCTACTAGATAGATCCTAAATAAATTTATATTGTGTAAAATAGGTATAAAATATAAATATGTGTTATACATATAAGCATTTACATTTTATATATAAAATAAAAATATTATATATATATGTATGTATATCTCTTTCTCTCACCCTCGAGTCCATGCTGACTCACAGAGACCCAATAGGACAAGGTAGAACTGTCCCTGTGGGTTTCTACCTCTTTAACTCTTAAAGAGTAGAAAACCCTTGCTTTCTCCCACAGAGTAGCTGGTTTCAAACTGCTGACCTTGTAGTTAGCAGCCAAAGCATAACCACTAAGCCACCAAGACTCCCAATTCAGATATACTTACACAAAACAGTTACGGTTATCCTAAAGTGAAGGAGGCTGAATGATCATACTATCACTGATACATTTGTGTCTCTCCAAAGTACATAATGCAAGCTTTGAAGGTGACATATGAACATAGCCAGAGAATGTAAGCTCAGCTTGGATCTTTGAGATTAAGAAGAGCTATTGCTTCTTCACAGGCTTATAGGTCAATGGAAAAATCTTAAAAATCAATGCTTTCAGCAGCCAGAAACATCGGAAGGGAAATCAAACCTTGCTTATTATGCTGACATGGTTTAACATCAGCTAAGAGTCTTAGAAATGAATTTTAAAGTCAGAGTTCTGGCAACAATCCATTGAGGAATTTCTCTTGCTAGAACTGTCATAATCATAAGCATTCTTTCTACATAAACCAATCTTCTCATATCATTGTTATCTGGATAATGCTTATTTATGTGTGTGGATGCAGGTATATAGATATATTTCCTGCAATTCCAAATAAACCCATAGTGATATATTATGCACTATATTTATATATGTATTTAATTACATATATGTTCTTAGTTCTAAGGTGGTGGATAAATATTAGCTACTTATTAATGGTGCAGGTACAATCAAACTTTTGGAGGCATTAATTATTCTTCCCATTTTTATTTGATACTGATACAACTTTTAGTCACTGGGTAAAAAAGCATTTGTTTACTTCCATTTCACTTGAATATTAATGATAGGCAGACAGAGAACTTACAAGTGAACTAGACAGACAAGGTCCTGAGAGATAAGTGAACGTGAGGTACTAATAATTGTGATGATCATAACTTGGGGAGGATTAGGTTTGGATAGAAAAATAAATTTTAACTTTGGCCTCTACTTTACGTTTGAAATTGGAAAATATTTTTAAAGTTAGATTTAGATAGAGAGAAGATTAAAACTCCTTATGAGTTGAGAAGTACCGTCAGTGCAATGATATGTTTTGAGGATGTGATAATGGAAGAAACATCCCTGATCTTACACTATTTGCGATGGCTTAGTGGATTGAGGAGCTATTAACGACAAGGTCAGCCATTCAAAACTACCAGCCATTTCTCAGGAGACAGATGGAGGCTTTCTGCCCCTTTCAAGAGTGACGGTCTCAATGGGTACTATGAGTCAGAATCCACTCAATGGCAGTGAGTTTGAATGAAGTTTATTCAATATCACTCAAGGGAAGCTTTACACTGACATTGAATTAAAGATCACAAATCTAAAATGTCTGACTACCTCAAAATACCTTCTGTCACCAATATTCCAGGAGTACAGTGACCTTATTTACTAAAGCAAAACTCCACCAATGGATTTAAAGATGGAACATCTGTTTACAAGGAGAAGAGGTAAGAGTGTACGCAATCAGGGCTGAGTTGGAGGGTGGCTAGACATGTTCCATAGCAGTGACGCCTATCCTTTCTGCCATTAGTTTCTATTGAAAGATGGTCTTAAGGTACTTGCTTTACACTTGGTTTTCTATATAGTATTCAGACTCATGCCACTGAGCTGATTCCTACTCACAGTGACCCTATAGGACAAGGTACATCCCTTATGGGTTTCCTTTTTTTTGCAAGGATAAAGTTTTCTGGAAGTTCATTTACTGATGTAGCATGACTCCAAATGAGAAGACATAGCTGGAAACATATGCAAATTATTCAAATTTGGAATGTGCAAAGTGTAACTCTGCACATGGCAAGTCATCAAAAATGAAATGGAATGCAGAAAGATGGATACCGTAGGCATTAACAGCTAAAGTGGACTGATATTGTCCATGTCTAATAAGAAAACCATATGGTTTCTATCCTGGAAATGCCAAAATGAAGAGGACTGGCATTGTGTTTATCAACAAACAGAGCATCTATTTTGATGTACAGTGTTGTATAGGAAAGGATATACCCGTACAAGAAGGATCAATTAAAGCACCTCAGGAGTGAGGCATTGCAACAATAGCTGATGAGATGGTTTAGCTGGGATAGTGGGTGGGGAGGGTGAGGGGAGTTGGGGAGCAGACAATGAATGCGGGAGGAGGAGGGAGCACTGGAATTGAATGTGATGATGTATACACAGCTTTTTTTTTTTACTATTTCTCTTGATCTTCCCTTATTCTTATGGTTTCATGCTTCCCACTGTTATAATTTCCCTCCCCACCCAAAGGTTTTATTGGTATCTGAGTTACATATCATGCAGTTCAATAAAGGAGAATTTTATAATAATCACTACCTCTATTCTAGAGCACTAGTCCCCTATTGTTAAATTGCCTTTAAAATGAGTTGTACAATCACAATCCTTTGTAATCAAGCTCCTTCCCACTCTCATTATTTACCTCCAAACCCCCTCTCTCTTCCTGTTACCCACCCACCCCTGTTTTCCCTATATCCCCTTGCATCCCTTATTATCATCATGCATCCACTCCTCCTGTGCTTCACAGCTGGGAGACCCAACAGCAAACAATAAAATGCAAAACCGCACTAAGGTGGTGAGGATAAAGTCATGAGAGTATAAAGACAAAATGCATCATATGTAAGAAGGAAAAGAGCCCCCACCCCCCCCACCCCCCAAAAATAACATCAAAAAGTCAGGGAAGAAGTTCTGTAAAAGACACTTTGTCCCAGGACAAATTCAGGTCATGTCTAGAGGATGGTGTCCTGGTCAAGTGTTGATTTCAATGCACCATAGTCAAGGTTGCAATGGTCTCTGCCTGATGGTCAGGCTGTTGGAGACTGGCCTGAAGCTCAGTCTGACCGGATACTCTGTGGAGGGGTTGTGAGCTTCCCCTCCCACCCAAGCTCTCCAGAAACTGGGTGTTCGTTATTTTTACTTCGATGCTTTTCTCTTCACCATATCCGAGTTTTCCATCTTCGTATCACCCAAGCTGGTGAGCTTCTTCCTCGTGAACTTAGTTGACTCCTCGCTTAGATGGCTGCTTGTGTGACTGCAAGCCTGTAAGACCCCAGGCACTATTCTGATGGATAGCCGGGCACCATCTGCTTCCTTCACCACACTTTGCTATAGCACCCTTATCTTCAGGGATCCTTTCATGAAGGTGAGTATCGAGCAGGGCCATGATGTAAGAACCGATTGTTCTTAAGTTGGAGCTGGGATTTAGTGAGAGCCCCAAACCCCTTATGGGTTTCTGAGACAGTAAAATCTTTAAAGGAATAGAAACCCTCATTTTTCTCCTCATGAATGATTAGTGAATATGAATTAGTGTATGCTCACTGCTTATTGGCATCTTCCCCAGGAAAATATGTCTTCTTCCGTCACTCTCTGGAGGAACCCTGGTCTCATAGTGGTTAAGGGCTGCCGTCCCCAAGGTCAGCAGTTCCAAACCAGCAGTCACTCCACAGGAGAAAGATGTGGCTTTCTACTCCCATGAAGAGTTACAGTCTCAGAAACACAGAAGGGCAGGGCTACCCTGTCTCAGAGAGCCGCTATGAGCCAGAATCAACCTGATGGCAATGAGTTTGCTTTTTTTTTTTTGGAATAACTTCTCTCTTAGAAGTCTCAGCTCTGCTCTTAAGGTCTCATATCCAGGGTAATTTCCTTAATTTAAAGTCAACTTATTAGAGTTTTAATTACATCTGTAAAAAATCTCTAATCTATAATATCTAGTATTTGATTGACTCAAATTGGCATATAAATGACTTCTGTTATCAAAAAAAGTCTAAGTAATCATACTTTTCTGTTAAGGTTATTTTGAAGATTAAGGGATTAACTCATGTAAATCAATTACAATATTTCTCAATCCACAGTTTCTACTCATAAAGAACTAGTTATTCTATAACATGGGGAACCATTGAATTACTATCTTATGACTACAACGAAGGATCTGACTAAACTAAATGATAACTTATTGAATGAGAGAGAAAAAGATATCTCATGGAATGATAAAAGACTGCCACTCCTATAAGGGGCAAAATATAGTTAGAAATAACCAAAGATGTTAGAAGTCAAGATGGCATTGTTTTTGAGACATTAGTGTTTGGAAGTGTATAAGAGGCAGGCTCAAGAATTCTGCCAATAATCTGATTTTTTATCCAGGTGCTGGTCACTTGAGTATATATTTTTAAATGCATTAATCTTAATATATATATAAAATACATCAATAAAATGTAAATACAAGTAGATGATAGATAATAACGTTAGCAATAAATGCACTGCCATAGATTTGAGTCAAACTTATAGCAACCCTAGATAGGATTTCTGAGGCTGTAAACTTTAATACAAGAAGACAGCCTCATTTTTCTCCTGTGGATCAGCTGTTGAGTTTCCACCACCAACTTAGAGGTTAGCCATCTAAAGCTTGCCTGACAGAAGCACCACCGCTGCTAACTGGAGGCCTAGATAACTATATTCCCCAGGCAGAATGGACTCCATGGCATGAGCGTCAGACGTGTTTTCCAGTGTACATGTATGTTTTATCACTTCACAATAGACGGATAGGAGAATATCTTTTCGACCCACCAAAAATATGACAATGGTTTATGAATAAAGAAATGATAGAGGCTCCATGGACCTCTTTGGCTGGCTTGGTGATCAAACCTGTGGGGAATTCTTTAGGACAGAGCGACATTCTACTCACAAGATTGTTGACTGAAGGACGAGAGCAATCAGGTTTCCCATATGCCCTCAACTTTCTTTACAAGAGCAGTGAATTATATGCCTCTTAGAGCAAAAGTGCACGAGCCTGCTTGTCCACTGTCTGTTTGCCTTACGCTATCTGCAATCCCAGCCGGTCTTTCCTCCCCACCAACCCCCAGTTCATGAAAACAATGTTGTTTGTTTTTGTCCCCTGAAAACTAAGCTACCCACACCAGAGTCAGATGATTACTTGAGCCATTGTCATATATTGATGGTTAGAAAACTTCTGTTTTGAAGTGCTAGCTGAGGATTTTATTTAATAAATATGAGAATTTATCATCTATATAAGAGGGGATGTCACAAAGCTTGTAGAAAAGCCGTAGCATGTTTTCCACTCCTGGCCCACAAGCTTTGTAAAGTCCCTTCTATCATTGTGTTCACAACCAAGGGAAACGCCTGTGGGTCTCGATATTTACTTTGCCAGCAAATTCACTTTACAACATTAAATATGTTATTCTCTGTCCACATCAGACAGCTGATTATATGATTTTATGTTTTGTATCAGTATTGACCAGTAGAACTATCTAGAATGATAAAAATGTTCTGTAATCTCTGTTGTTCAACATGGCAGGTATTAACCACATGTGGCCATTAAGCACTTGAAATATAGCTAGCATCAACACTTTGATATCATTTAACTTTAGCTAATTTAATAACCACATGTGGCTAGTGACTACAGTGGAGTTAAAGTAGCTGGAAAATCTGGCACAGGGATCAGTGGTTAAGTACACTTATTGTCTTAGGAGCATTACAAACAACAAGTGATCTAAAATCAAAGGCTAGGAGGTTGTAGGAGGCCGGGTAGGACTTGATCAAGGGCAATGTAAACGAGAGGAATTACTGAAACCCAAATGAAGGCTGAGCATGATAGTGGGACAAGAGGAAATTGAGGAAATAACTAGGAGGCAAAGAGCAATTTTAGAGTTCTAAATATAGGCATGTACATATGTAAATATATTTATATATGACAATGGGGAAATAGATCTATGTACATTTGTTTATAGGTTTAGTAGTAAGGTAGCAGATGGACCTTGGGCCTCTATTCAAGGTCTCCATCAATGCAAGAACACTTTGTTCTATTAAACTAGCATTCCATGATGCTCACCTACCCGACATGATCGCTGAAGACAAAGCGGGTACATAAGCAAATGTAGTGAAGAAAGTTGATGGTGCCCGGGTATCAAAAGTTATAGTGTCTGGGGTCTTAAAGGCTTAAAGATAAACAAGAGGCCATCTAGCTCAGGAGAAGAAAAGCTCTCATGGAAGAAGCACACCAGCCTGTGTGTGACCTTCGGTGTCACCCTAGAAAGAAACTTCAGGCCCAGAATCAGTTGAATTCTTTCCTTTCCTACCCACCACCCCTAGTAACCATGAGTCTGCTTTCTATTTTTACGCAGTTATTATTCTGGATGGTTCACATAAAGAGGATCAAATATGATGGTAAAGTCAAAAATATTTCTACAAAAAATAAAATTTTCTAATTAGGTCTACACATGTCTGAAGACAGTTTTTCCATCTCCATAACCTTTCCTCAAAGAATTCAGTGCCCTTAAATTTATCCCACATCAAAAGGGAGGTAGAACTACCTCTGTGGCTTTCCTATGCTTTACATTTTTACAGGATCGAAAAGCCTCACTCAAAATAGGACTGAAAAAGAGCTGACTTCGCAAAGTAGAATTAGAGTCTTACCATCAGTAACATCATGATAAGCAGAAAATAGAATACTGTCCAGCATCCAGCTTGAAGATGAGTCCGCTAGGTTTGAAGGCCTCAGACTACACAGCTGTGAATACCAGCACACCAAGAGTTGTAAAGTTGGCCACCAGCAACTTAGTGATAAAAGACCAAAAGGTTGAAGTCGTCAAGGATTGTACCTTGCATGGATCCATAATTTATGCTAGTGGAAACAGCAGTCAAGAAATAAAAAATAATGCATTGCTTTGGGTAGATCTGCTGTGCCACACCTCTTTAAAGTGTCACCAAACAAGGGTGTTACTTTGAGGACTGAGTGCACCTAACCCCTACTTTGTTATTGTCAATCACCTCTTATGCTTGTGAAAGTTGGGCATTGAACAAGGAATACAGTGGAAGAATGGTAGCATTTGTATTGTGGTGCTCAAGAAAAATATTGAAAGCCCCAGGGACTGCCTAAAGAACAAAGAGATCTCTCTTGGAAGCAGTACAGCCAGAATATCTCAGAGAGTTAAGAATAGTGAAACTCTGTCTATGTACTTCAGACAGGTTGTCAGAAGAGACCAATTCTTGGGAAAAGACGTGATGCTTGTCACAGTAGAGGGGCAGTGAAACAGAGGAAGGCCCTCAAGGGGATGGACTGTCACAGGGCCTACAACAATGACTCAAGCAGGGACCATTACGAGGATGGTGCAGGACTAGGGCAGTGTTTGTTCTGCTGCACAAAGGGCTTATATGAACAGCACTAACTCATCCTTGCTTTTTAATGTCTCTGTGCTCTGTCGTTTTTAATACCAACCTCTCTTTATTGTATGAGGGGGTACCCTCCCCACCCCGCAACAGAGATTTTTTAGGACTCACTATTCCCACTAGGTGAGCATCCAGAAACTCCCTCTGAGTTAGTGCACCCAGTGGCATGGCCTGGGAAGGTTCTGGTCACAGTGAAGTTTTTCATGAAAGCAGTTGCTCTTGAACTTTGTTTTCTGTTAATGCTGATTTAAGAGAACAGCGTAGGACTGTGGAATTTTGTTTCTTGCTTGGGAAAAATGGCTCAGAAAAATGTTGTGATATTGAACACAGCTTACAAGGACAGCACTGTGGGAAAAACTGTATGAATGGTGTTTCTGGTTTTCTTGTTTCCTAAAAGGTGAAATGTCAATTGATAACAAACTTCATTTGGGATGTCCTTTACCTTCCCAAAAGGATGAAAATGTCGACTCCTAGTGCATTTGGAGTTCATTCCACCAGGTCAGACTGTTCATCAAGTTTTCTCGGTA
This sequence comes from Tenrec ecaudatus, assembly GCF_050624435.1. NCBI lineage: Eukaryota > Metazoa > Chordata > Mammalia > Afrosoricida > Tenrecidae > Tenrec > Tenrec ecaudatus. The sequence goes on from NC_134534.1 coordinate 143,432,490, forward strand.
GAGGTTCTGAAAAGATTGCGTAACAGTGTGTGACAAAAAAGGCCTGATTTGTGACAGATAACACCACGACAATGCACGTGCTCACACAGCCACCTCAGTGTGCCAGTTTGGGGGCAAAAACCCAGCATGGCTCTCATTCCCCGGGCACCTTACTCACCTGACTTGTCTCCAGGTGACTTTTTGTGCCTGAAAATGAAGAAGGACATGAAAGCACAGCAATTTGAAGGTGAAGAAAAAGTAAGGGAGGTGAGCCAGCCATCCAAACAGATGAGTTTGAAAAACGTTTCCAAGAATGGAATCGCAGATTTGACGAATGTACTAAGTATAGACTACTTTGAATGTGATAAGGTTGCTCTTTTTTTAAATGTTGAATACGTAGCTTTGAAAAAATTCCTGTTTCTTGTTTGTTTGTTTTTCCTTTCAGAATTTTATGAAACCCCATTGACTTCTGACCTGCCTGTTTTCTTCTGAGAAATCAGTGCTTAATCTTACTGGGTATCCTTGTAGATAACTTTTTGTTTTTCCCGTACTTCTCTCAGGTTTCTTTTCTTGTTTTTGAAAAATTTCCTTATGTTACATCTTGGTGAGTTGTGTGTTTGTGGGCTCTGTTGTTTCAGTTCATAAAGCTTTTTTACTTTATATCTTACTGTCTTTCATGATATTAGCAAAAAATTGTTGACAATTTCTTTGTTTATCCCTTCCCAATCTGGAAATCCAATCTCTGATAAATTGTACCTCATGACAATATTCTACGTAATTCTTAGACTTTTGTTTTTTATGCTTGTTTCTCTAGCATCTTACCCTTGAGAACTTTGTTTTTAGGCTCAGAAATGGACCCTTCCACGGGCTTAGTTCTATTCCTTTCCCCTTTCAAGGCATTATCTATTTCTGAAAGTAGACTATTAGTATTGTGGATTTTTACTTGCTTTTTATGTATGGTTTTAAATTTTCATTTATTTTGTTAATTGTTTCTGTAGAGCTTCCCTGGTTTTTCTGAAGATGCTTTTTCTTGAGTTTTTTCTTTTTCCGCCTTCGGCTTTCTTGGATCTCCAATCCATTTGAAATACCTAAATTATATTCTTCTGAATTCCTTATCAGGTCATTCTAATGCCATTTCTTCTTGAGAAAGGTCTTTTTAATGGCATTTAGTCCCTTGTTTGGATATTTTATTTTGTTTCTATATGTGAACTGAACTGGTCTGGTGTCTCTAAGACATTGTGGTGGTGTTGTGCTTGTACTTAATTGGTGGCTGTATGTTGATGTATTTTTAGGCAGCCACTACGCCTATATCCTGATGGGGGTGATGGAGAATGTGATTGCCTGTGAAGTTCTCTATTTGCTGTCTGTGTAGCACGGTTGAGTATGTGTATAGCTGGTGTTGGTTGCTATTTATTGATGATCAGGTGGTACAGGCATGGGTATTGACTCTCACCCAATAGGTGGGGCTGCAGCAAGTCAGATGTGACTGTGCCTATGGTCACAGTCACTTCTTTCCATTGGGTAAGACAACAAAACAAAAGAAAACATGAAGGAGAAAAAAAAACACACATTTTAAGAAAGTACCAGTGGACAATAGTGGCAAAAATACCAGTGGACAATAGTGGCCAAAAAAAAGCACCAGTGGCAAAAATATAAATGAAAGATAATAATGATTAATAACTAAAAAGGAAATTAACATAAAATCAAAGGAAGAGAAAAAAATAAAAATTTAAAGTACAATAAACAAAACTGCCCAATAAAACGCAAGCTCACTGCCATAGAGTTGATTTCAACTCCGAGCAACCTGATAGGAGAGGGTGGAACTTCTCAGGAGGGTTTCTGAGATGCTTTGCTGCAGTCGAGATCCCTGTCTTTCTCCTGCAGAATGGTTAGCATGCTGACCTTTCAGTCCACAGCCCAACCTGCAACCACTACACCACCAGCGCTCCTCAAATTAAAGTAGAGGGGTGGGGGAGAAATGAGTAAGAGAAGAGAAAGGAAGAAAAGAGAGTAAAGTATTTAAAAGAGGAAGGGAAAGAAAGAAAGAAGAAAACTGGTCCTACAACAGTCACGAGACCTAAAGAAACGAAAACTGTGTGGGGCAGAGCCCTAGGCAATATGGTCCGCATCCTCTGTCCACCAAGGAGCTCTTGGACAGAAGGACCAGGAGAGGGGTAGACACTCAGTCCTAAGAGGGGTTTCTCTCACCTTGTTTTCGTCTGGGGCCAGGACACCTCATCTGGAAGCAGTTTGTGCCATCTCAGAAGATAAGTAAAGTCATTGTACTTGTTAGCTGAAGGAACTCTTTTGGGCCAAGAGGTCAGCCCTTGGCAGAGCAGCTGGTTATGGAAGAATTTGCCTGGCCACCTGTGGCGAGGGACAGGCACTGTGTGTTCTGCTGGCTCGATGAGGGAGAATTCACTAATATTCAGACATGGGGGTGATGCACTCCTCTCGATGCACAAGGGATTGACTCTGGTCGGAAGTAGAGCGGGTGGGAAGTGTTTACTACTGACCACTGGGGGAGTAAGGATGGGGGCCAAGCCTCTGGTCACCAGGAGGGCGTGGGGAGTACGGGATGATTTCCTTTTTCCCATCTCCAGGCCTGGCGTGCAGCTGTGTGGTCCAGCCCTTGTGTTGACTGGATCTTGTATAACCAAGTCCAGGATGGCCTCCACATCAGGCCAGCCAGCAGTTCACCTCTCTGACTCTCTTCTCACTTATTTTATCAGTTTCTTCTTCCAGTTGGCACTCACTGCCCTTTTAGATCTTTCCTTCTGACAGTTATGGTTCCAGGATTATCATGTATCTCTCTTCACCTGTTGTCTTGGGTTTTCGTTGTAGGCAGTCTGTGTAGCATGTCTGCCTGGTCTGCCACCTTGTTGGAAGACCCTGTGTCCCATTTCAATATGCTCTCGGAGCTTTGGAAACAAAGACGTCTGAAGGCACTATCAGGACTGTAGAACAGTGGAGTAGGCTTTCTTAACAAATGTTCCTAGAACAGCTGTGGCTACTCCTGAGGAATGAGGAGGTACATTGTTGTAGATATATATATATATATATATATGGATATAAACTTTCCAGAATGTTTTCTCATTTGCATAGTCATCTATGTTCTATGTGAAAAATCTATCAGGATTAATCCTTTTAAATCCCCTCCAAAGTCTCTATAACACCCTAAACCAATTTATGTGTTATGAATTCAACTGGCCTAGAAGATCCTCTGAGAAGCCACTGCTTTGGTTGGAGTTTGTTTTTTTTCCGGAGAGCATCCCAGTGAGCCTAAGATAGTGTATTATTGGGAGAAATTGACACAATCATCAGTTGGTCACAGAAATGTATTTAAACAAGTTTAAACCCATCAATTGGGACCCTGCTGATTTCCCCTTGTATGCATTAGGACAGGGGATTTGCTTTGCCCTGCACTTTAAAGACAAATAAAGCTGTTCACTAGGAATGAAGTTGAATGAAGGTTTATCGTTTTCCATTCAATGATTCATACACATTTTATTTCATCTCACTGATTGCAGTCCCTGCAATGTAACATCACTTATCCCACTTTCTGTCTGTGTTTTCTGTTACCATTCTGCCTTATTTTCTTAACCTTCTGAGCTATTTATTTGGATAAATACTGCCATTTTGATCTTAAATGTTTGATTATTTTAAGGTGTGCATACCTCAAGGCTATTACTGTTCCCTTTATAGAGTTGTCTGGCTGTCATCTGAGCCATGAGGGTTAGTTCACCTCTAGACCTAAAGATGACTAAGGGACCTAGGACCATAGGGGTTCAGTCTGTCTGTATTAACCAGGAAGTATAATTTTTTAGTACCAGAAGTTTTTTAGGTTTCACTTTATATTACTATCTATATAAGATAAAAGCCTGTCACATAGTGAGCGCTCAATATAAAAGAATGTTTCACAATTATTGTTGTTGCTGTTGATACTGCTGTCACAAATGCAGCCATTCTTGGGTGACATGTCATTTATTTAGTGTTCACCTCCCTTACTAAAAGAGGTCATTAAAACTATATTAATTCTTTCAATAAAATAGACAAATATGTATAATCTATATATGTTATACATAAAAATATACTTTCTATGTATATCTTTTTACTTTAAACAACTGAATTCAAAGGCAGAAAGTGGAGTTCACGAGGGGCCTGGAGAGAGGAGACCTTGAGAAGGTTTTGCTTAATGAGCAGAGCATATCTGTTTGGAGTGATAGAACTCTTTTGAAAACAGATAGTAGTGATGGTTGGACAGAATTGCTAAAGCACTTAATGCCACTGAAACATACACTTGCCAATGGCTAAAATGGTATCATTTATGTCGCATCATTTTGTCACAATGTAAAAATCACTGGATGGGACTTGTCCTGGCAACCTTCTTGCCACGAACCCCTTCGCAGTTACTGAACATTCTGGTAAAGAATGCTTAAAAAACAGTTACTGCATCATGGGCTTGCCAAATTATTTTGCCTGTTAATATTTTTTTTAAGTTAAGAAGGAAGTGGAATTAACAATAGAATACATTCCTTAAATGAAGCAAAAGCGGCACTCTATAAATCTCAGTCCACCCGTCCACAGATTCCTGGATTTGGAAACCAAAGGGGATTTCCACCCTATTCCTTCTACAGACAGATCACTCAGGAGACCTCAAGTAGGTCCTCCAGCATCATAGGACAGGCTGGTGTCCGATGCTGCTGCTGCTGCTTTTAAATTCAAGGGCCTACCAAGAATTTTGTTTCTTTTTTGTTTTTACAGTGATCAATGGTTTACTTAGCTGGGATAACGCTGTGTATATTCATTGAAGCTCTTATCAGTTGTTCAATTGAGTGCTGTTTCTTCTTGCAGAACCCCCGACAAGAGGTGGGTAAAATATAGGTGCCAAAGCCGTCAAAGACAGTTCTCACATTCCTAGGGAAACGCAAATAATGAAAGCATAACACACTCGAATTAAGCTATCTACCTGGAAAGTGTCAGGAAAGTTTCATTTCCTCACTTTCCTTGACTTGGGTAATGAAAACATTTCCAGGGGTGGGAGGCTGGTCCTGGGGGATCCCTGTCTCACTCCGAGGTAGAGCTAAAGGTATTTGAGTTCTGAAATGTATGCTAAAAAAATCCAATAACATAGGAAGCAGCCAGAGATGTTCATTTTATTAAGCATCTCAGTAAATGTCATTTTCCAGAGCCAATGCAGTTCTGTGAAGCTGGTAGGGAGTGTATGGGGATTCCTTTGAATCACCGGTGGTCACAGCTCATTGCCCCAACCCATCTTTCTAATATATATTATGTTATGTGGTCGAGGCCAAGAAGAAAGCTTATTTTGGCTTTATTCCTTTACTTGAATAGGGAGAATTTTGATTTGCTAGCTATCTCCTAGCCCTTGTAGATTTTCTCATCATCCCAACTGCTAGTTCATTGAGATTAAGTGCTTTCTTATGTGCGTGCCTAGATAGGACTTTTTATTTTTTTCGAATTAAATTTGATTCAATTACCGTGTGAGATAGATAGAAGTGCAGGCCAGAGGAGAAGGAAAGGCTCACACTGAATGGGGAATAGGAGCAGCCAGAGGCAAGAGGAGGCAAGCATATCCGTACCTGAAGATGACAACTTGCTCTGAAACCAACACTCCTCATGGAGAAGGGCTCTGGGATTCTTCCTTAGTTGTCATTCTTATGCCTGGATATGAGGAGATGCTCACACAAGTGCCATCCCAGACTCTTCTCCTTCTATAGCTCCTCCCTGGAGAAAACTGCCTATTGCTTTCCATTCACACTCCCTTCCAAGATGCTCACTGCTCCAGTTTTTCATGCTCCTCAAATCTATCCAACCTGTAATCATTCTGTGCAGCAGGCACACTGTAAGCGTTGGCCTAGAGGAAGAGCGCAGTTGAATTCGTCACAAGAGTCCCAACTATTGTGGTTAAGTGGGCAATGGACAAGAGTGACCATCCTTCACCCCAGGGATTTCTGTCAGATTGCATCCCGGATGGTACGACTCGGAGTTCCGTCGATACCTTCTCCAGCCTTTCTCCCTGTGGAGGTATCCATCCCTCTCTGTTGACCAGCTGAACCCACAAGTCAGTGTTGTGCCTTATTAATGGAGGTCCCAATCTGCGCCCCTCAATGGGACAGCAGAAAGGAGGATTTGACATCATCCCTTGGACATGATCAGATTCCAGTGCAAGCTTTGTCCTCTACAAGACCTGTTGATGAACATGCAGAAGTAGAGTAAGAGAACGTTTTATATAAACTCAGCAAAGTACAAATTGCCCTTTGACCTACTCTTTCCTGCCCCTTGTCCTACTCGTGTATATTCAAAATAATTACTCTTGGAATATGGCAGATATTACCTTAAACGGTGTTTTGATATGAACCCCAAATTATCTGTAAGTTTGCCTTCCCGTGGTGACAAAAGCATTGTTGTGATGCTGGAGGGTCTTCCCCTGATATTTCAAATACCAGCCGAGTCCCTGTGGTGGACAGGTTCAGGGGAGATTCCAAGTGATGACAAACTAGTCAGAAAGGCCACGTGAACTACTTTTAAAATCAGCCCAGGAAAATCCTATAAATCACAGCAGAATACCATTCAATATAGTGCTCAGAGATGAGCCCCCTATGTTTGAAGGCACTCGAACTGCACCATGGTGGATACCAGCACACCAAGATTTGTAAAGATGTCCCTAAGTAACAGCATGATGAAAGGACACAAGGTTGAAGTTGTCTTGGAGTTTGTCTTACTTGGATCCACAGTCAAGGTTTCTGGAAGCATCAGACATGAGATCAAAAGACATGTGGCATTAGGTAAATCTGTTGCACAAGCCCTGGGTTACTGAGACTGTAACTTTTTATGAAGTGGAAAGCCCAGTCTTGCTCCTGAGGAACTGCTGGTCATTTTTTGAACTGCTGACTCTGTAGATCACAGCCTAACGTGGACCCACCAGGGCTCGGGGCTCTTTAGAGTACGAAAATATCAGAATGCTACTTTGAGAACAAAGATGTGCCTGCCCCAAGCCATTTTCAATGGCTTTATATGCATGTGAATGTTGTGCATTGACAAAAGACTGAAGAAGAATCGATGCATTTGAATTGTGATGCTGGAGAACAATATTGAACACACTGTGGGCTGCTGAAAGGAAAAATGGATCTGTCTTGGAAGAAGTATGGCCACAGTGCACCTTACGGGCTCAGGCATAGGAACAAGTGTGAGAATGGAGCTGGATCAGGCAGTGTTTCGTTCCGTTGCGCGTGAGGTCACTATGGGCCGGAACCAACTCCATGGCCCCTCACAAGAGCAGCAGACTGTTGTACCTTGGGCTGCAATGACTCCGCACTGACTTGAGGGCAACTGGCTACATGATGTTCAGGAGACCAGCCACCCTCCACCCCCACCACATCCCCTCAGATGGATGGAGATCCAAGGAACATAGGTCACTGCACATGGAGGAGCACTGGTGGTGTAGTGGTTATGACTTGGGTGGGCTGTGATCTGCATGGTTGGCAGTTTGAAACCACCACCAACAGCTCCCCAGGAAAGAGTGGGCTTTCTACTGCTATGGACAGTTACAGTCCGGGGAACCCACAGTGCGGGGAGGAGGGTTTGCGATGGGTCAGCATTGACTCCATCGATGGTGGTACGGTTGAGTGAGTGTTCGCTGCACAGGGTGCTTTCCTGTGGTCTGTGTTCTCCTTCTTCTCTCCCTGAAAGGCCCGCCCCGCTCCTCTCTAAACTTATTTCTGCTCCCCAGACCCCCCAGCCAAGAGAGATGTTCTGCCTCATCCTCCTCATCCTTTGTGTGCTGCTGTTTCATAGAACTCTAGTCCCCTGTGTCATTGCAATGCTTCCTCTCCGCGGTGAGTCCCATAAGAATAGGGAGCATGGTTTTCGCTTGCTTTCTTAGCTCCTGGCACAAAGTAAGTCCCCAGTAAGTTTTTGCACAAGAGAATGAGTTCAGATAGGTATTAAAATTATAATTATATACACACACACATATATATGTAACTGCAACTCAGAATAAAGACTCTTACCAGGTGTATAGGGATGGTGGCTGTGAAGGAACAGGTGTGGATTGTGAAATGGGAAAGTGGATGTGGACATTGTGGTTAAGGTATGTGTAAACTCTCCAAAGTTGTTACTTTGGAGAGAGAGAGAGAGAGAGAGAGAGAGAGAGAGAGAGAGAGAGAGAGAGAGAGAGAGAGAGAGAGAGAAGAAAGAGGAGGAGGTGGTGGAGGAGGAGGAGGAAGAAGAACAACAATAACAAACAAACAAGCAAAAAACCAGTTGCTATCGCACTATTTTTGGACTCTGGACTCACGGCGACCCCATGTGTGTCAGAAGGGCACTGTACCACACAGGGTTTTGATCATCTTTTATAAACAAATGGCCAGGCCTTTCTTCCAAAGTGCTTCTCTCTGTGTGGACTCAAACTTGCAATCTTCAGGTTAGTAAAACATTGTGTTAACCAACTTCAATATAGTTAGAGTTTTCTTTAATAGAGAAATATATCGTTTTCTTAAGGCTCTGTAAGGACAGTGCTGTCTGGAAACATATGATACAGTGAGGATTCAGAATATAGACTCTAGAATTAGGAAGCTTGCTTCTCATAGCAGTTTACTTTGGGCAGTTTCTGCAATTTCTATACACCTCCGTTTTCTCTTCAGTAGGAAAGGGATATAATTATGACTTACTCCATAAGGATTGTGTTTCTTAAATAAATATATTTGTTTAATCCCCATAGCTTAGCATCCCCTAAACACTCAATAAAGGATACCTGCTATCATTATTGCTTTTTGATTATATAGAATTCACATTTTGTCATTAAACCTAACTGCACCCACTGCCACTGAGTCGACTCTAACTCAGGACAGACTAGAACTACCCCATAGGGTTTCTAAGGCTGCTGACCTTTATGGAAGTTGACTGCCCCAACTTTCTTCCATGGAGCCACTGGAGGGTTTGAACCACCGACCTTCCAGAAAGCCTCCCAAGGCTTATATCACAGTGCCAGGAGGACTCCTTGCATTTTATGCAGAGTGGAAAGATGCTTATCCATGTTAATTTTAAAATGACTAAGCTGGAGGTACAGAGCTCTTGATTTCATGTCATTGTACAAGAGCAGAGATAAGAGAGGACACAAGACTTGTGAGGTAGACTCCAGCCAGCCTGCTGGGCAGAGGGCTGTTGACAGGGAGAGGAGCCCAGGCCTCTTTGAGAGTGAAACCCTGTGCTGCAGGCCTTACTGAGAGAATAACCAGGAATGCTAAGGAAGCAATTAGCATCTGTGTCTGGGGTGGGGACTTGGCAGGGGGCTGTGAAAGAAGCCCATGGCTGCCTGTAAATGTGAAGGGAAAAAAAAACCACAGTAATATAAAAGACAATGATTAGATAGCAACTGTTAAAATCATTGAATAGTGAAAAGATGGTTTGTTTTGTTTTTAGTAAACTCTCAACAAGCCTGTTGGTTAGCAGTAGTGAAAGGAAGTAAATGAATGTTTTTACATAAGTATCTTAGTGACTAAGTGTTGGATAAAGGTACATGAATTATAGATTTCATAGATGCCATATGGTGCAATAGTAAAGAAAATTGACTTCTTTATCCTGCATTGAATGCGGGTGCTACTGCTTACTATCTATGTGTGCTTGAGCAAATTATTCAATATTTCTAGACTTGGGGCCTACCCTTCACAACAGAAATAATGTAAGTACCCCTTTAGATAGGAGTATTATAATAAAACACTGAGCACCAGGCCTGGCACAGGCAGTGCTTCATAAGTAACTATCAGCTCACCCTTGTGCAATGCTGTGCCTACGTGAGGGGAATTTATACCTTGCAAAACTATCTGCCTTAATTCATAATGTAGTCCCAGAAAGTGCAAAATGGGATGATTTTAAATGCAAAAATGTACATATACATAGAGGCCTGGAATCAGTGTCCATGTACTGGTGTGTGTCAGAATAGACCTGTGCCTCAGACTATAAGTAGCTTTTTAATGGTTGGTTTTCAGATGTGGATTGCCAGACTTTTCTTCCAAGGCTCTTCTGGGAGGGACTCGGACTTCCAAGCTTTTATTAGCAGCTAATCATGTTTTCAAGTCTCATTTGGGTATACAAGGATTAATTGTAGTGTGTTTTGAGGCAAAAAAAGACAACACACAGAAAACTCACCATTTCAGGAATATCATTATTGGTTGTGAGCATAGAGTAAAAAAGACAGGAGAGAATCACTGAGGGAACACACTGGTGCCTATGGTGCTCTCTAATGGTACAAACCACATTGGAGGGTCGGGCAGTGGCTCAGGTTGGAGAAAGGTGCAGGGAGCATTGAGGAAAACATTTTTGTCTCCAGAGTTTATGCTTTTCTCACTAGTAAGGGGAACCAGGAGTATTTTCACTGAGAGAAGGTAAAACTTTCTCATGTTGATACATGCAACGTTAGAAGAGTTTCGGGTATTCACAGAGCAGCCTCTCTTGATTTGCTAGCCTCTGAGTGGAACTGCTGAACTAGCAGGTTTGTGTTTCTTTGTGCCAGGTATGTTTCTGAGCACTTACTGCCTGCCAGATTCTATTCTCTATGTGCTGGGAAGACAAGATAGGTAAGATGTCATCTTACTGATAGAATGTCAATTTGTGTGTGCGTATGTGCATGTGTGCATGTGTGTGTGTGTGTGTGTGTACATGTAGACAGTCAAAATGAAAACAGATAAAAATGAAAGGAACTTCACACGCTGAGTGCAATAAAATAACCAACCCAGGGAAGGCAAGGCGGTAGAGAGTGACAAAAATGGGAGCTGTTCTCTACATGGGAGATCTCTGAGGAGGGAAGATTTGGATTGGGATGGGACCAACAATTCCAAGACCTAAGAAAATTGAGTTCCAGGTAGACAGAATCTCAAATATCAAGGGTGTGGAATGACACAGGTTTGACGTGTTTTAGGTGTAGTAGGGCAAACAGCACAATAGGAAGTTGCTGAGATACAGAAGTGGCCAGGTCATGAAGGGGTCTTGTAGACCATTATGAAAATTTTGCATGTAATCACAACAAAGTCAGCACTTTGAAACCAGCAGATGCCATGCAGGGCAAAGATGAGGTACTCTATTCTATTAAAGAATTAAAGTATTGGAAACCCAGAGGGGCAGTTCTGCCCTTTCCTCCAATGTCACTATGAGTTCAAGTTGACTCAATGGCAGCGAGTTGGGAGTCTTTTTGGACAATTGAGGTCATTGGAAAATGATGTGATGTGATCTGACAGGTCCACATGTACTGTGGCCCCTGACTGAGGAATGTACTGTAGGAGAAGCAGCTAAAGGCAGGTCTATGGGTTAATAGACCCTTTATAATAGCCCAGACAAGGAAAAGGGGAGATATTCTGACTGTGGCTTTCTACTGAATAGCTATTCTCTGGGTAAAGCTTTCTTCGCTTACCTGGCTGTCTATTGTACACATATTTCATAGTTGTTTGACTTCTCAAAAACAAACGGAAGGCTCTGAAAGCAGAACATTTTGTGGGTCATCACATATCTTGAGTGATTTGATGAAAAGAAGAAGGAAGCTCCATATAGTGGTTACACGTAACCTCGGTGAAGGGATAATTTGCTTTCCCTTTGGCATTTGGGATTGGTTGAAAGCTTAGTTACACGATTCTCAGGAGCTGTGAGGGAACATTCAGAATGCTAAGGAGTTTGGCTATGCTGTAGGCGCTGTGGAGCCGTACGATACCAAGCGTAACATTGCTAATTCATGTGGCTAGCCCTCCCTTGTCAAAGCATCCAGGAGCTATCAAGGCAGCTGCTGTGAATACATAGTAAAACAACCGACACCAATTGCTTCAGTGGCCCTGGGTAATTGAATATTGCTCTAGATACAGGATTGCTTGGAAGTAGTAGCTGGATGGCATCTACAGAAGCTTTCTTATTCTAAAACTGCTGTGAACAAAGAACTGGCTCAGAAGACTTAGTCTGTGCTTCCACAGCCTGTGCTGGGACCTGGAAAATGAGATTCTGGTGCCGCAATCCTTGGAGTTGAGCAGGTCCTCTTACCTTGTATTCTGTTTGGCCAAACCACGAACACAGCACTTTCTATACGCTGAGAGACATGGAAGTGCTGTTTGTTGGGACATTGAAACATACATAATAAAAATATCCCGTCAGATAATCTACGGACACACCTGGCCATCAAGCCACCCCTACTCACAGTGACGCTATAGGGCAGGGTAGAACTAACTGCCTCTATGGGTATCTGAGGTGGAAAATTCTCCCTGAGAGCTTCTGGTGGGTTCGCCCTGTAATTGTATTTCATGCTGGGCTTCGATCCTCAAGGCCTGCATTTCAAAACCACCAGCCGCCCCGCTGGAGAAAATACAAGGCTTTCCACGCCCATAAACAGTTACAGTCTCAGTTCTACCCTGCTGGTAGGGCCACTATGAGTCAGCTTTGACTCAATGGCAGTGAATTAGTTAAGTCACCAAGGTCCCTTAGATCTTCAGAGTCCTCTCTCAGTGTATTTTGTTAAGTGGCAAAAAGTGACACATTCCTTTTCAGTGGAATCAATCCAACTCATGGCGACCTTACTTGCACTACAACAGACCTGGGCTCCATGGGGCTTTCAGGGCTGAGTTTCCCAGAAGTAGGTCCTCAGAACTTTCTTCTGAAGTGCCTCTTGGTGGATTTGAACCTCTAATATCCTGGTCGCACTGGTGTGCCACCACAGAATTCCCCCTAAAGTCTTGATTACTTTCAAGATTCCCTATTACCCATAATGTTTACTGTTTTGATCGGGAGGATTGAATAACTCATGTCATTTAAAGAATGAGAACTGACTTCTGATTAATATACCTAACATTGAACTTAGGTAGTTTTCTTTCAATTACAAGAGACTCTAAGCCAGTGGTTCTCGACCTGTGGGTCATGTCCCCTTTGGGGGTTGAACGACCCTTTCACAGGGGTCGCCCAATTCATAACAGTAGCAAAATTACAGTTATAAAGTTGCAATGAAAATAATTTTATGGTTGGGGGAGTCACCACAACATGAGGAACTGTATTAGAGGGTGGCAGCATTAGGAAGGTTGAGAACCTCTGCTATAAACTCTTGTTATTTACTGTACCCATTACACCAACAGACATTGAACATGGTGTACGACCATTAAGGAAGCCAAGATTCTACAGCGCTGGCTTTCCAGTAGTTCACAGTCTAGGAACACTAGGTCTACATTGAAAGTGTCAGTGAAGGGTTTTTTTATTTACTTGGTTAAAGCTGTTGATATTTACCATGTTCGACATGGAGGGCATGACATTTTCATTATTTTTAAGTTAATTCCTTAAAAAATAACAACTACCAACTCATTACACAGTAATATAACATAAAATTTAAAATACTGTATTTCCAAAAGCAATATATACTTAATGAGGAAATATGTTACAGTTTTCAAATCTCTCTTTATGAATTATTATATGAACACATATGGGAACACTGCCACAAGGGTGAATCAGAAGATTCCAGGAGGGCATTAAAATAATACCTAAAATAATTTGGTTCACTGAAGAGTCATTAACTAAAATCCGAACGATGAGCGGAAGGGTACCAGGATGATGTTTCACCAAGAGAACAACAGGCTGGGCTGGGAAGGAGAGCTTGATGTTTTGGATAGTGAAGGAAAGTTGGAGAGGGATGCTGGTCCAGATCATATGGAGCTCTGGTATCTCTGCTGACAAGTCCAGGTTTATCCCAAGAGCAATGAGGATACCACAGAATGATATTTAGACATGGTGCTGTGGAGACGGCATGACCCAGTTTCTATTTTGAAAACATCTCACTGGTTGCTTGTGGAGAGTAGTCTGAAGTGATGTAGGAGAATTAAAAATGGGTATAGGAAATCATTTTTTAAGGCACTTGCAGTAGCACATTCAAGGGAGGACATAGAAGGTATGTGAAGAGGTAGTGTGAAGTGGAAGGAGTGATGGGTTGGATATATGCTAGCTCAATGTAAGTGGCTCGTGTTTTGTCTTTTCTTCAACTCATCCATTTTCATCAAACACCCATATTTTCTTCTTAAATCTGGTAAACAAATAATTTCATTAGACCACGAAGTGGAAATTCTACGTTTGAACTATAGCACTTGGTTTTGTTGTCATTACCTGGGTAGAAATTTAGGAAGCGTATCATTATTTATTCTTTCAGAATCATGATGTTTTGATATTCGGAACCATCCTTTGGATTTCGCAAACCTGTGCATTTGAAAGAAATTATTTGGACTGTTAATGCTTTGACTAGCCGTACTTGAAACAGTATTTGTTTAGCAGAGGAAGCTTTACACACACACACACACACACACACACACACACACACACACCACCCCCCTCTTTCGCTCATTCTGTATTCGCAGAGCTGGGTGAGTTGGATAAAATGGAATCTGTCCATCATAACAGGAGCCATCCTGAGGATCCAGATGTCGGGGAGTTTCTGCCAGAAAGGGAAGACAGCTGTTTGGAATGGGAAAGCGTAGAAGTTGCTGCCAAACCTGTCAGAGTTTTATCAGTGGAGTGTGGTGGCAGTTGGTAGCAGGAAGGGCTGAACAGACATTGGAACATGTCTGGGAAAATCAATGTTGCTTGTGGCTTTGGTCACCGCTTAAGACATTAAAAAATGCTTGGTGTTCTAGAAGCCTGCATTTTTCTGGATTCTCTCTCCAGCCAGCCTTGTTTAAGGACAGCCATAGGAATAGCAGATTGGAAGCATGTCCTGATCAGTTGGATTATTAGATAGGTAGAGAGTACAATGAGTAGTTTTATAACGGGGTTGTAAGGGCTTTTACCTATGAATCTAATATATTTGGTTGCTGAAATAGTCTATCCTAACCCCAGGGTGGAAATGGAATGCAACCTATCACTATTAAAAATAACTTCCAACACGTGGGAAAACCTTTCTGCTTCACTAATATTTTTAGTTTTTATTCATATTGACAACACAGAAATATGCTCAGGAAGTCATTTGGACTCTCAAAGAATGGCATGCAGCGATCGTAAGAAGCATGTAGCTACTGTAGAGAGGTCCGTTAGGAGTATCTTCTGAGACTATCCCAGAAAACCTTCTTCAAATTCTCCACAGAGTCTATGTAAATTCTCTTTGGGTTTTAAAATGTATCAGTACTCAATACAGTTGACCAACATTGTTTCTTTTCCTTTATGTTCAGACCTGTCAGTTGGGGGAATCTCGGCACCGTTTTGCTCACGTGAACTACACGTGGACATACTTTGTCATGCCATGGTGGCTTCCAAAGATGAGCCTTCTACGGCACGTGTTCACAGTATTATGAAGACGTATTTTAAATACATAAAGTGCTTATCGTCATCATGATGATGGGTTAGTCTTTAAAGAGTCTCTTAATTTGAAAAATAAATTAAAAATTACTCTTATTTGTAAAGATTACTGGAAATTTTTCTATTGGCAAGTCCAAGAATTATACATGTTATATGTATGAACGAGAAAAATAAATTGTGTGGAGTAATCTTGAAGTATTGTTTGGTCCTGATTCTAACTCCTGTTAACCAAGGTGATTGCTAGAACCATTCAGTTTAATTAAATAGCCAATTAAGACATTTGTGAGATAGACTCATCAATATTTCAATATATAGCTAGGTAGATATTTCTTATTTATATATTTGACACTGATACTGCTTTTAGAGGCTTCGGTAGTTCTTGCAGGGCATTCAGAATTCCAAAATTCTGATAAGCACAGTTTAAATATTTATATGTAGTTTAAGAACTCAAGCATAAAACACTATCGATCTATCTACCTGTCTATCTATATATTCATATATATTTCATTTTTAAATATTTTCTTTGTAAAATAAATATTTTACAAATAAGAAGGTAACCTGGTGTAGTAAAAAGAGTGCTTGATTGAAGTGTGGATATTTCTAAATTTAGTCCATGTCTGCAATTCAGAGGCTATTTGAATTTAGTAAAATAAGGTGATCTGACTAATGCTTTTTATTTTATTTTTTAACTGTATGGTTTGAAGTATGGCTGTACTGTTTCTTCAAACAAAAGCTGCTATAAAACCTTCAAATTAGAAAGCACTTCTGGCAGAGGCCTCCTTTTGTAGTAAGCATGCGACCTGGATTCATGCCTGCTTCCTCTGTCTCTCATCTCCCTGGTCTCATGACTCTGGCCTGCCTCCCACTCCATAAGGATGCACAATCCCTGTGTTCTCACATATCAAAATCATTTTTTAAATAAAGTAGTTTGATTATTTTTAACAGTTCTATGTACATATAGTCAACATATCACACATTTCAACAGTTTAGTCATATTCATGAAAGTTTTACATCCATCATCACTATCAATTCCAGGACATTCCTTCTTCCGTGTAGCTATTTTTAGCTCTCCATTTCCTGCCAGCCTCCCCTACCTACTGTGTCCCTTTGAGTCTATTAATCCACATATTATCTCTATAGCGCTGCCTAATCTGGGTTTCATACACAGAAAAACATATAAAATCAGGACAAAATACAAACAAAAAAACAACAATAATGACAGTATGAAACAGAGAAAAGTTTCAATATAAAACAAAGCAGAACATATTAACAACTGGAACAATTATATGAGGGGGGTACCAAAAAAACCCAAAATTTTGTTTTCAAAGCTATGTAATTAAATTTTAAATAAACAAATGTATTACCTTCTAAGTACTCTCCTTTACACTTTATACATTTGTCAAATCTGAGATTCTGTTCTTGGAAACGTTTTTCAGATGCATCTGTTTAGATGACTGACAGCACCTCCCTAGTTTTTTCCATCACCTCTTCTAAGCCCTCAAACCACCGTGGCGGGCGGGGCGGGAGGAAGGAGTTGCATGGAATGAGCTAAGTTGAGTGAGGTCGTGGGGTAAAAGAGGCATGCTGTTTTTTGTCAAAAACTGGCACACTGAGATGGCTGTGCCACTGAGATAGAAAACCCAGTCCCCTGTCTGCCACAAATCAGGCCTTTTTTGTTGCCCACTGTTACAGAATTTTTTCAGAACCTCTAAATAGAAAGCTTGATTAACATTCTGACCTGGTGAAATGAACTCCAAATGCACTCTGAGTCAACATTTTCTTCCATTTGCAAAATCGATGGCTATCTGGAATGAGGTTTTGTCATCAATCAACATTTCACCTTTTTTGAAATGATAAAGCCATTCATATACACTTGAGATGTTCCATAGTACTGTCCTTGTAAGTTGTGTTCAACATCACAAAAGTTTCTGCATCACCCCTACATCCCACTCTCCACCCGCCAAGCAGGAAACAAAATTTCACAGCCACACACTGTTCTCTTAAATGGGCCATCATAAAAAACACTATGTTCCAGCAAAACTGCTTTTAAGAAAAAATTAACTGTGACTGGAGAGTACCTTCCCAGGCAATGAAACTGGGTGCACTAACTTAGAGCGAGTTGCTGGATGCTCACCTAGTGGGTAAAATGCATACTACAAAAGCTGTTCCCAGTGGGTTTAAAATTTTTTTTTGGTGGGGGGGTACCTCCTCAAACATTATATCAAGAGGGAGCTCCATGACAACGTGTCACATTTTACATAACTACATCTGCAGTAATCCACTCTACCATGTATTATAACTGATAACAAAGGCTTTCCCATCACTGGTCCATTGCTGGTCAGAGGATATTCCGCAAAGGATTCATCCATATGGAAGACCTTCCGAATAGGGTTTGGACGTTCACAGCCACCTTCCACCTTCTACACATCAGATATTCCGAATTTAAGTTCTACTACCATTCCTTCCTACAAGTTTGGATTTTATTATTTACACTACTTGGGTCATGCAGGCTGGTATGCTTCTTCCATGTGGACTTAGCCAGAGTTTCACTTAGATAACGGATTATTTTTAGACAAGGCATTTAGGCTACAGAATCAATTATTTCTGATAGCCAAGCAGCATCTGGTTTCTTCACCACACTTTGCTACAGCACCCATATCTTCATGATCACATCTTTTGAGAGTAGTTATTGAGCAGGGTTATGTCATAAGAAATAATTGTTCTTAGATTAGGTTTATGGTACATCACAATATTGAAACTTGGTTTGCAATTTTTTTGTTTTAATTTTTTTAATTATAGGTTAAATGCTTTCAATGTGTAATGGATATGGAACATGGACAGGCGTGCTTTCTAATGATAAGATGTTCAATCTGGCATGCCGCTGGCTCTCTTGCAATGCTACTATTTTGAGCACTCTGTATCTATTAGTCAGGTGACCATAATCAGTTAGAGGATTCTTGGAGGATATGTTTGGGATCAACAGGAACAATGCTTAGACTAAAAATTTTGCTTAGTTTTTTGTTTAATCATAAGGTACATACAAGAAGACTCTTAATAAACCCCCTAGGGGGAAAATCTATTGTCTTTTAATTCCATTTTCCCAAGAACTTTTGGAAACCCCTTCATGTTAAGGAAGTGTGAGGATAAAGTACCTTTGGTGGGTTCCATATTGTTACAATAATGGAAGTTATGCTACTAATATTTCAAGTACCATTAATATGTCAAATGTCACCATTGGTGGCCAGGTTTTCACAGGTTTCAGAATAAGACTGACTGGGAATAAAGAGATGGCAATCTGCTGTCAGAAAGTAGCCACTGAGCACCTTGTGAATCATCGTAGGGTGTGGTCGGGCTCGCTCGCTTTGCACATGTCCTCAAACCAACACCCAGACCCTTTGCCATTGAGTTGATTCTAACTCATAACAACTTTATAAATCATCATGAAAATAGACCACAGCATCTTTCTTCAGTGACCTTTCAGTTATCAGAGGAGGAATTAACCACTGCACCACCAAGACATGCCATAAAAAGGGATCAGTTGATGCAAGAGAAGATTGTATTTGTATTTGGTAAAATAAAGGTCAACATGAGTAAAGGAAGCCTTTGATTAGGTGGATTGGCACAGTAGTTATAAGGATGAAGGCACACATTCCCTTAGTCAGGATAACCAGGCAGTATTGTATTCTGCTAGATAGCATCTAACTGCAGCAGCATGGTACAGTGAAGAGAAAAGGCTATTGGAAGGTTAACATCTTTCATTGGCATCTATTGGAAAGTGCTTTCTTCTACTTCCCATGGGGTTTGGGTGGAAGTGGCATGCCCAGCTATGATCTGTCTGGAAGTAGACACTTTGGGCCTTTCCAGTTTCGGTACGTAGGGCATATCTGTGCCCCACTGCTTCATTCATGAAGGTGATGTGTTCTCCAAACAAGGTCAGTGGGAACCTTCCCATGGGACTAAATGCAGGAAGAAAGAACTAAGATAGAGAGCTGTAGGCTTGGGGTGGCAGATACTGCCTACAGAAGAGGGGTGTGAGGCAAAGATCAAGGCTAGAGACAAGCAGGGCTGGAAGATGGAAAAAGATGGAAGGGAGAAGATGAAAGAGTACATGCGATTATTTATATTAGTCTAATGCTCTATTTATTCAACTTCGAAACGTCCCGTTGGAGGTAATGTATCCCTTTTCCAGTTTAGGCTAATGTTATTTCCATGTTTGTCACCTACCACCAAAGATTCTTGAATGATAAGTAAAAGAACTCAGTTGAGAACACAAAATCAAATTTGTTATAAAGCATTAGGTACGGTTTACTTTCGGGTTAGAGTGTTAAATATACATTTATATCGTTCTTAGGTGACATCAAGTCGGTTCGACCTATAGCAACCTTATGCACAACAGAATGACCCACCACCTGGCCCTGGGCCATCCTCACAACTGTTCTTAGGCCTGAGCCCATTGGGGCAGGTAAATGATATCTGACTGCCCTTCTATGATCCTGACTCCCGGTGGCCCTAGATGTATGGGAAAAGGACTGCGTTCCTTGCAGTTTCAGTGGCTGGCTTTGTGGAAGCAGACCAGCTGGCATTGCCCCCAGGGTTCTTATGAGTGGCCCTCCGAACTTTTGATTAGCAATGGAGAGTTTGACACTGTCACTTCCCTGCGACCCTCAAGGGAGTTGCAATGCAAACAAAACACTTCTTACCATCCAGTGCGTTCTGACTCAGCGATCGTACAGGACAGAGCAGAATGGCCCTCTGTTTCCGAGGCTGCAGGTCATTACAGGAGCACAAGCTCCCAGGAGCGAAAACCCTCATGCTCATTTTTGTCCGAGAAGCTGATGGGTTAAAACTGCTGATCTTGTGACTGACAGTCTATCGAGTCTCTGAATAGAAAACAATCACATGAAATTGGCAAGTGCTGTATTCCCGGGAGTCCTCAGGCAACTGTTCCTCCCGGGGCTCTGGAGAAACCATTAAAGCTCAGATTGCTCCACTGCTTTTTGCACGTCCTCCCTCTCATCCTGGTGTCTTTTGTTTGATCCTTCGGTTCTCCAGCTCCAGGGTTACTCTTTCAGGTGTGTTGCAGATCATATTTATTTTTCTAAACTCACGGATCCCAACTGTTTTCCACATAGATTTTGTATCCTGCCTTCTTAGTAGTTCATTATATTTTTTTATTCCTCAAGAAACTATTTAAATCAATTAATAAAGAGAAAGGCCACTTTATTGATATTTCCATTTACTCATATGTCTCCACGATGGTGAAATGGAAGTTAAACACCTGAGGTGTTTTATTGGAGAAATGTCCTTTGCCATTCCAATCATAGACATTAGTATTGTCTCCAGAGGTCTCAACTAGCTGGACCTCTACTGCTGAGGTTTTGTGACTCTTTCTTCTGATACTTAAGAGCAGATCTGCTGGTGTCTACGCCTTGTTCCCTTTGTTTCCCTATTAAGTTGCTTTGGATCCTTCCAACCAATAGAGTCAACGTGGCTTTCTGTGTGCCTAATCCTATGATAGGAGGATTTTAAAATTTTATTCTTCCAAGACCCAGTTTGTGACTAGGAGCAGGACTTGTTTGAAAATTCACTATATATTTTAAATTACGTTTCCTGGATAGAACTGAATTCTGACGTGATGAAGAAAAGCTAGAGTGGCAATTTAAGTTTACAATGGCTTTTCTGTGTAATGACTGAAAAACAAAAATACACACAAGAAAACAATGTCAAGCAGCTTACGAAGAGCAGGTGGAGCAGACTATGCAATCAGCCATCGGGCCTGGACAGACTCTGCCATCCTCATCCTCATCCTCATCGTGGAGGAACCGAGCTCCTGTGCTCTTTTCTTGAATTAGAAATGGAATAAGTGGGTAGAGCATCACACACACACACACACACACACACACACACACACAAACACACACACACACACACACCACACACACACTCTCTCTCTCTCTCTCTTAGAGCCAGAATTCAATGGAACTACTTTGTCTCTTTGTTTTTTTCAGGTCTTGAAAATTTTCTGGGTTTGGCAGATTGTTGTCTCACTAAATCTTATCACTTTATCTTATTAGAAGATATTTGAGGGGGCATCGATTACAAGGATCTATATATAACCTCCTCCTTGGGGGATGGACAGCAGAAAAGTGGGTGAAGGGAGACATCGGACAGTGTAAGATATGACAAAATAATAATAATTTATAAACTATCAAGGGCTCATGCGGGAGCGGGGAGCAGAGAGGGAGGGGAAAAAGGAGCTGATACCAGGGGCTCTGGTAGAAAGCAAATGTTTTGAGAATGATGATGGCAACAAATGTACAAATGTGCTTGACACAATGGATAGACAGATGGATTGTGATAAGAGTTATACGAGCCCCCAATAAAGTGGTTTTCAAAAAATAGAAAATAGTTGAGGTTTTCTTCTCAAGAAGGCTTTGTGTCATACATTTTTCAGCTTGTGCAGGTTTTACTGTATAAGTAGATGCACATCAGGTATTCGTTCATGTTTCTATGCACCTCTGTTGGCCTCATACTTTAAATATAAACAACAGCTGGAGGATGGCATGATACTACCATTAGAGGAAAGGTCTGCGGGAGAAATTAGGGAAACCCCTAGCAGAGTCTTTAGGAGTGTCGCTATGCAGAATCAGACCACCTTTGCCTCGCCTCGCTCACATATTATTAGTGCTGTTTAAACACCCACACACACCTCATAATAACTCTGCTTTATCCACAATAGACGCGCAAGAGTCTCAGAGTATCGATGTCAATCTCACTATAAATAATGAAGGTACCATACACATCTTAAGACTTCTTCCCCAAATCACTGTGTTTTTATATAAAGTCACTTGATGGAAATAGTTCCTCTGTGAGTAGTTACGATACCAACTGGATATGAAATTAGATTCATTTATTCTATATCAGTTTCAATTTATAGATATTGCTTTTTTAGTCATTTAATTCAATTCTGTAATTATGAGGTCTGTTTACATGATTCCCAAATGCACAAAACAAGCTAAAGTAAAAGAAATCTAACTCCTATCTTTGGGTTTATCACCCACTATTTTTCTTGACCAAATATTTGATAATTTATGTTTCAACCTTAATATAAACAAATATATAGATACATATATGGATTTTTGTCTGGTTTGGGGAGGGTATATGTTTAACAAATCTATATGTCCTCAGCAACTAGCTAAATACCTAGACATATTTCACCACTCTGCAGGCTGAAGAGAACTTAATCTGGATACTAGTATTAACTGGTCTCATAGCTAATCAAGTGGTTTCTTTTCTTTTACTAGTTAGATATATGTTTCCTGAAACGTGCTCTTTATTATTCAGGCCTGTGATAGAACTTTTTTAATGCTTTGAGCATATAGGAAGATAAGTATTTTAGCATTTCTTTTTTTAACACTATTTTGAATTGGGTATAGATAATCGTTATTCTGGGATATTCCGTATATGTTGTAAGCACTGTTTTCCCTGGTTGAGTTTCATGGAAACCAGTAATTATAAATCTCCTAAAGACGGTAGCACTGTGTTCATTGCCATTCCAATCTTACCTAATTCTGTACCTGAAAAATACTGCATTTGTTCTCTAAATACTTATCAAGTGAATGAATGAAACCCATCTCCATTTTACAGCTAGTGATGGGAACTTAGAGCTAAATATTTCTCTAACATCATTCACTTAGAAGAAAAGTACCCACTCACACACAAATCCATGGGTTTCCCTTGTGATTGTAGTCTTTTATATTCTCAAAGCTATATTTTGATAGTCCACAAACATAGATTCATACTATTGAGAAACCAAACTTCTCTGAAAAATAACCTATCGCTTTCAAAAGATAGCAGGGCCATTTCTTAGCAGAGACTGGGAATACCTGTGTGCTATGTAAAAGATTGAGTGGATGCTTACTACAAGACTGACACAGAATAGGAGCGAATTTTAAATAGTTCATTAAGTTATCTCGGTCTTACTTCCCATAATTCACGCATTTAGACTGTTCAGGTCCCCAGCGACCCTTCAAGTTTGATTTTTCTGCAATGTTTAAGTGCCAACATCTAAACTCCTAAAGACAAGTCAACACTTTGTGATATGTGATTTTAGAGTACACTGTACTTACCCCCAACTTGGCAAACGATCAGAAAATATTTTAAGTTCTGGAAAGCTTGCATCTCTCAATAAGCTTCTCCTATAAAAATGTGAATAAAATGCTTCATGAGGTTAAGGTTTCGCCTGTGGCAGTTTGAATTTCCCCAGCTTAACACATCATCAGTATGACAGGTCATGCTTGGCTTTCTCAGCGATTCTTGTAGACAGATTAAGTGTAAACACAGTTAAAATGACAGCTTCAGCTCCATCCTACTACCGGAGGATCTGCAGGTAAAATGGCACCGGTAAAACATTTCTAATCAAAACCTTATGGCCATGTACTGGACCTGGTTGGTCGGCTCAGTGTTTTGGGTGTCCTACATCTGTGTCTCACCACATGTTTAGCCTTCTTGGAGTGGGACATGTCGTGAGACGTCTCAGCTTGTGCCCAGGCAAATTTCAAAGTTTATCTGCCAAAAGAATTCAGCCCTTATTCTAAGAAGTCATCCCTCACGACACCATCACCAACTGGCAGCATAAGTTTTCCCATATTCATGCGCCCACACAGCTGCAACACGCGCTCCATAGGATGCCAGAAGCCATGATGTCCAAAACATGCATGTTGTGTTTCTGCAGGGTCTGCGTGGAGAACTTACATACGGATGCTTGATACCGTTTTGTGACATTTTCTGAAAGTTTTGTATTTGTTATCTTGGTTGATTCCCCCCCCTTGTTTTTTGGGTTTCATTAGCACACACATTTATTAATTTACAGTCATATATGTTGAGGTAGCAATTTTCAAAGATATGAATTTGGCTTTTCTAGTTGAGCTGTGAAAAATTTTAAAGTACCAGTTCACAACTCCCTAATGCTCAGGAACTCTGTGTGTGTGTGTGTGTGTGTGTATGTGTGTGTGTGTGTCCTTCATCCAGATATGTACTTGAGATAGATGTAGTGGGGAAATCTATTTACCCTTTTCACTGTGGTAAAAATTTCAATAAAATAAGGAAAATATATATGCAAGTAAGCTGTAAAAGTAATTGCAACAAAATTGAACTATAAAAGATATAGTTCATTCCAAATTAAATGAACAAGGGTCTATGGCTGGGGACTTTAAGAAAGCTGTGTCTTTTTATTATTATTTGCTCTGCTGTTTCGGTTTGGGCCTCTCTGTTTTTATGATTGCAATGTAATAAGATGCAGAATCTATTTATCCAGATCTGTGCTCAGACACACAGAGGTGGTGCGTAGATGAAGAAGGCACCTGATTGTAATTTAGAAGATCCACTTAGAAAGGCTCGCCAGGCTGTGTTCTCCTTCACCAGGACACCGTCCTGGTTCAAGAGCAGATCTGTCTTGCATTCCTTCCAAAGCATTATGGTAATTGTCCAAGTGGCCCTACATTGTGTGACTGATAAGTTCATTTTCCTAGAGCCCTTGTCGCCTTTCTGCCTAGTGGGTTCAGTAATAGCAGATTATGATTAACCTCTCTACTGCAGTGTTATATTTCTGGTAGGCTTAGTCAAAACAAACGGGGTTTTTTTTACAAGTATGTTTGGCAATAAATCACAAGCAGCTGGGAAAGTCAGCCTCTATCCGGGTCTTCCAGGTGGCCATTTTAGAAATGCCGGGAACGCTGGAGCCTGAATGAGCTGCTTCACCTTTTAAGTGTGGAAGCACTTTTCAATTTACCCGACGATGTGTGGGATCTTGCCTGTGACAGCGTCAACACCACATCTTGGAAACAAGAGAGGAGAAATAATGTTCCCTGGTGAATTTAACAACCACGAGAAAAAGAAATCTGTGAGAGAAAGGCTTGGGGGATCATTGGCCCTAGGACTAATTTAACCATTTCTTTAAGTTTGTTTGAGAAAGATAATTTTACCAGAAATGCAAAAATATGATAATGTCATGCATGGATGCACACACGCAGGTATGTTGGTACGTATCTTACACCTATAAATCTTCTTATACAATCGAGATCTAACAGGGAAGAGCTGCCTGCTCAAAGTAGAATCGCCTTTAACGACGTGAACAGAGTGAAGCTTCCAGAATCTCCATTTGCTGATGGGAGAGATATGTGATAAAAAAAAAACACACCAAAAATGAGAAGGAACAGCTGCATGTGTCCATTAATTATCAGAATGTAGAATGTACAAAGCATGAATGTAGGAAAATTGGAATTGCCAAAGGTGAAATGGAATCCATGAAAGTGGATATCCTAGACATTAGTGAGCTAAAATGGATCGAGATTAGCCAGTGTGGGTCGGACCAAGCATATGGGGTACTACGCGGGGAATGACAAATTAAAGGAATGGGCATCACCTTCAAAGTGGAAAAGAAAAATTCAAAATCTGTTTTGGAGTACAATCTTGTCTGTGATCGGATAATATCTGTGACATTATCTGTGATAATATCTGTGATAGTGTCTGTGATCAGATAATGTCTATGAACAAATCTGTTCAAAAGAAATTTTTAGGCTGCCATGGCCGACGAGTAAATGGCATGGGGCCCGGTGTCATCTCCTCTCCCCCTGCGGGCACAGGCTCCAAGTCAGGGTGTGATAAAGTGTTCTCCATCAAGAAGTGGAACACAGTGGCCTCGTGGAGTTGGGATGTAGAGCGAAAAATGGGTGCCATCTGCAGGGTCCGGGTGATGGACACCTGCCTTAGACGTCAGGCTGAACACAAACCTGCGCGCTCACTGTATTGTGTTCTGGGGAGAATGTCATCACTCCTCCCACAACTGCCGCAGGTCCCTTTGGGTGAAGCAGAACAACGCTGCCCCTCTGCCAGCAAGACTAGGTGCCCCAAAGAACAGCAAATGAGAGTGGAGGGAGGTGTTCTTTGTGCCTTTCTGCAGCCCTGGTGGACCTGGTTATCAAGGCCCTGCACGGGCTTCAGCATGCCCGGAAATGGGCTGGGATGAACCGTTAATGCTCTGGAACTCGTCAAAGGCATGCATGTTAGTCCAGGTAGACTAGGGAAACAAATCCACGGAAACTCATATGTATATAAGAGAGAGTTTTATACAAAGGGTAAGTGTACATATAAGAAAGTATCCTAACCCAGTGCTGCCCAAGCCCACAAGTCCAACATTAGCCCATATGTCCGACACCAGTCCACAAAGTCCTCCTCCATCTCACAAACCACACGCAATGACACCGACTGCAGGAAGAAAGCCGAATGAGTGAACGTGTAAGCATCTCAGCACTGGCAGGGGTCTCCACATGGCTGCTCCAGCACCCAGGGCTGCATCGGGGTAGGTCCATGTGGCTTCTCAGGAATGTCTCACAGGAAGTGAGCCTTGTCAGCTGAAGCAAGGAACTGGCTAAGGCAGCTGCACCCGGGTCTGACATCACAAAGCAAGAGACCCAAGAACTGGAAAGATGAGGCTCAGTGAGCCATTTATCTCTCCGCCCTTCAATTACCCCCACATGTATACAATAAACCTCAACATGGTTTCACATTTTGTCAGGTTTAACATTCAGAAAGTCCCTGCAATAAAGAAGGTAATTTATTAAAGATGGTCTTTCCTAGCTCATGGTGTGTATCATACACACTGCTGAGAAGTGCTGTACAAGGGGAGAGAAATACAAATCGAATTCCCTTTCTACTGTACCTGTTGATAGCCAAGGGGTTACGGAAGCGGTGGCCTTCAGAGGACATAAGCGATCATTTAAAGAGACAAAGAACAATAGTAACAAGGTGTGGTTTGAAATCTAGCTCTTACCTTAATTTTTGTTCCTGATATCTATTTTTTGTGGACAGGAGGAGGTAACAGTTCATGCGATCTTTGCTATAAAGATAACTTTAAGTTGGGCATAGACCAGTGAACCCAGGGAAATAAAATTTAACCTGCAGGCACGTGGGAATTTGATGGCCTCTCAGGCCATCTTCATTAATTCAGCAAGAAAGCCTCCATCTGCATTCACGTCCCTATTAAAGCATCAAGTGGTTGCAGGCATGCGCGTTTTCCAACGTTGTCAGATTATGTTATAATTTAACTGAGTTTTACACAGAACGTCAAGGAGAGGAAATGGTTATCACTGTACCGTTGGTTCAGAAAGTGTATTCTATCACATGATGTTTTAATTGATGAATTATCTTCACTTTTTATGTGAATTTTCATTGTGGCCATTTTTTGTATAACCTTAAATGAAGTTAATGAACCAATTTGTTAAAAAGGAAGACATCTTTAAAGTATTGAAAAGTGAGATTTCACCTTAAGGAGATAATGACATCAGACTCAGACCATGGTGTTTTTAATTCTCTCATTTGCATACAAAAGGTGAATAATGAATAAAGCATAATCAATGCCTTTGATTATGATGTTTACAAAGCATATTGAATATGCTACAAGCTGCCAAAAGAATGAACAAATCTATCTCAGAAGAGGTAGAGCTAAAACCCTCCTTCGAGGCAACTATCCACTCAGAGGGCCAACAGGAGACGCAGACCTCACCAAGGTTGGGTTGAGTTGGTAGCCACAACAATGGGCTCACCTATAGAAAAGATCTTGAGGATGGCACAGTGCTGGACAGTGTTTCTTTTTGTCTTTCTTGTATAGACTCACTATGAGTCAGAACCAACGTCCTGGCACCTAACAATACCATCAAGGATATATTGACTCATGCATTCTATTTTTAAATAGTGGAATCATATTCATTCATTCATTTGACCTTCAAGAAATCCCTTCAAGGTCTCGCATAGCTCTAATTGAGTAGTCCCAATGATCATAACATGATTTTACAACTATCCTGTGATTGTCAATGGCTTCCTTCGTGCCCCAGCATTGACTTGTTTTGTCTCTACAAGAAAAAACTTGCATGATTTAGTTCCATGTGACAGATGCTCAAGTTATGGTGGACGGGGTGGGGAGCGCTAAAGTTTGCTATTTTAGCTCAGTAAGTTTTACCATATTTGTTCCAGAAGAAAACCCTTAAAAATTCACAATTTTACTACCGTGCATCAAAATTCTCATTTTCTGAATCCTCATCTGGAGTAGATAGTTCCACCTCTTTTTGCTTTGGCTATTCTGATAGGTGTCAAGTGATAGCTCGTTGTGTTGTCCATTCAGAGGTCACTGACTCCTAGTGAGTTTGTGTGTCTTCTGCTTATTAGGCCTTTGTAATTGCTTTTCCTGAAAATGTCTCTTCATTGATTTGCCCATTTCTCCTGTAGAACCTATGCTCCCTTCTTGCTAAGTATAATCTTACTTTTGGGGGGATATTAATTGTTTCATGTGTATTGCAATTTTGTTTTCTAAATAAAATGTTTTTAACAGTTTTATTTTCATATACTTCACATATCACACAATTTAAGTGTTCAATGAAATGAAAATTTGTGCATTCATCACCATCAGTTTTATAACATTTTCTTCTCCAAATCTTTGTTAACGCCCCATTTCTTCCTACCCCCGCCCCCTGTGCTCTGCCCTTAGGCAATTATCAATCCAGGTATTGTGTCCATTGATACACTTATCCTGGGCTTCATATACATGAAATCATACAACACACAAACACAAAGCAAACAAACAAACAATGGTGACTAGACAAACATTGGAAAAACTCAGTCAAAAAGAAAGCATTATCTCTCCCTCATCAGTGTCTTAAAACTTATTAACAGGGACTAATCAATGACACTATAAGTGGAAGATTCTTTGTAACAGGGAGATAATAGGTAAGATTCTCTGGATAAATTAACAAAGAGGTCTCTAAGGGAAGCCAAAGGCAGATGAGAACATAGATCCAGGAGTGATATTTAGCTGGCACTAAATCCTAACTCCAATTTAAGAACAATTAGTTCTTACAACAAAGCTCTGCTGGGTACCTGTGCTCATGAAGGAACACAGAAGATATGGTGTCAGCGAAGTATGGTAAAGAAATCAGATGGTGCCCAGCTATCACATAGAATAGCATCTGGGCTCTTACAGGTTTGTTTCCAAACAAGCTGCCATCTAAGTGAGAGGTCAACTAAATCCACCTGAATGAATCACACCAGCATCCTTGACCCAAAGATTGTAAATCATATAATCTAAAACTGAAGTAGGAAATAGTACCAGAGCTTAAAGTGTGAGATTCTGGTTTGCAAAAGGCTATGGATGACCATGAAAACTCAAGACACATTTGTGAGATCTACAAAGGAAATAAGCCTCCTGTGATTTCCCTCTGCCCATAATTGAAGGGTGGGAATAAACTGATTACCTAACAGAGAGTATTAGAGAGATGACTACAGGAGATCAAAAAGATAAACCCAAGTTGAATGGTGAAAACCTTGCTACTTGATTCCCCCTCTGATAATGCTTTGGGCCTGAACTGGTTTTCAATATTTCATGTTTATTTTTTCATGTTTGGATTTATCCCTGATGTACTTTGTTCTTGTGAGTTGCCCTCTTGAATTGTTATAAGTTTTCCTGTTTTTCAGTACATGAAACCCAGGATTGATGAACCTATAGGGACAACAAGCAGAAAAGGGGTTCCTGGGGGTAGGGTGAGGAGGAGGAGTGAAGGAGAGCTGATATTAAGGAGTTCAAGAAGGAAGAAAATGTTTTGAAACTGATTGTGGTAGCAATTTTACTATACTACTTGATGTGACTGAACTATGGAAAGGTAGGATATCTGTAAGACTGCGCAATAGAATGGGTTTGGGTGGGTAAAAAGGAAGCGTTAAATATTGAAAATTTAAAAACTTTAAAATGGGTCAAAAAGGAGATCAAATAAAAGGTATTACATTTTATCTCAACTACATATATCATGTTCATTAACAAGACAATTCGCAACCTTGGATTATGGATACAGTGGAGGCTTTACCCATGTGGGGACTCTGCAAAGGACTTTCGCTGCTGCCCTCAGCCTTCTGCAAGTCAGGTGTTCACAAATTAAGCTCTAATACCATTCCCTCCTCCAGTCTTAGAGTTTAGTATTTATAATCCTTGGGTCACACAAGCTGGGATTTTTTTCCCATGTGGACTTAGTTGATGCCTTTGAAGATGCCATATATACTCGAGTATAAGCCGACCTGAATATCAGCTGAGGCACCTAATTTTACCACAGAAACGGCATAAAAATGTGCTGAAAAACTTGGCTTATACACGAGTATATACGGTAAGCCTTTAATACCACAGAGACTATTCTTTCTAATAGCTGAGCACTATCTGGTTTCTTTGAATCCAATGTTTTGATGGTGAGTTACTGTGCACACTTTAATGTCTTGTATGATCCCATATCTCTTATATCCAGAGAAGCTGCATGATATGAAGTGTGTGGCATCAGGTCTCCATACATACACATACATCAATTGTATAAAGCACATCTGCACATTCCCTGCCCCAATCATTCTCAAAGCATTTGCTCTCCACTTAAGCCCTTTGCATCAGGTCTCATCAGGTCTCAATGATGTTACATTCTTACTGCCTGGTGCTCAACCTTTACTAGTTACTTGTCCAATCTCATTTATAAATGTATTCATTCTTTTACAGTTTTAGGGCTGTGTTTTGTTTTTCATTTGTATTTGAAAGCATATATGAAATAATTATGCAGTCCCACAAGCAGTCCCCATAGTCTTCCTGATGGTAACATCTTACATAACCGCAGTGCAATATTGCACTATCACACCAGAAAAATTGATATTGGTACAATCCACAGGATTTATTCAGATTTCAACATTTTCACAAGTGCTGGTTTGTGTGTGAATGTGTGTGTGTGTCATTCTGTAGATGTTTTAAAACTACAATAAAATTTTTAAAAATTCTATCATTGGTAATCTTTAGATTTATAAATAGTTGATGGAAATAAGGTCATAGAAAAAGTAGGGCATTGAATTAGTTTTTGATTGATATTGTGGGATATCATTTTGCATCTGACCTTAAAAAAATGAACACATGTGTCTTAAGGTTGGTCTGACGTCATGTAGCTCTGCATAAAGAAAGGGCTGTGTGTGATCCCTCTTCAGATCCCACCGAGTTCTCAATCCCTGGTTCTCAGTGAGTGACAGATTTCAGCATGTTTCCATTGGCCTGGTAGGAATAAATAACGAGTGCTTGTGGGAAGATGTGTTCTCCTGGCTGCAGTGATACCTGCTGAGATGGCTTGGACTGTCATTGTATAACAGCCTTTCCAAGAATTAATTACACAGCCGCAAGCAGGCAACCGTGGCTACTCTTTACAAGTAATGTCTTGTGTACAACTGTGAACAAGTAAATTAGTGCCCACTAGCATCTGACCACACACCGTGACGGAGAGCGTGTGCTCAGGCAGCAGAGCCTCTCTGCACCTTACCTGTGGTCTGAGGAGGTCCCCGGAGGGGAGTCAGAAACAGGGGCGGAGATGATGGCAGACCACTACTGACAATGTGGCTTTGAGATGCTTTCATATAACCACACCCATGGACTTCTGGGCACAGGAGGCAAAAGCGCACTCTTAGCTCATTGTGGCAATGCTGTCATTGATGTTGTCCCAAAACGTGCCCAGAAGAGGACAATGAAATGTATAAAGACACAAAGATAATTAGCATCAAGGACTTGATCAGATTTCATTGTATTTTTTATTTAATTTAGTTTTTTTCTCTCTTTCTGAAAAAGTGCTCTTTCCACCATTGCATTCTGCTGCTGAAAAACAATTAGTTTATTTATCTTTACCAATGTCCCTGATATACAATTCACATATCATACATTTCAATAGTTCAATCACGTTCATAAGAGTTGTACAACTATCACCACAATCAATTCTAGGGCATTTCTTTTTCCTTGTACTCAGTCTTATTAGTGCCCCATTTCTTGCCAGCTTAGCCTGCCATGTCCCTCTGAAACGATTAATTCAGTTGGTGTCTCTATAGATTTACCTAATCTGGATTTCATATGCAGACACACATACTGATGCAAAATGAAACACCAACAACCCACCAACAATGATGGAATGAAAAAGAATAAAACCTCACTAGAAAACAAAGCAGAAAGTATTAAAACCTGGAACAATTATACATTATTAGATCAAGAGGGAGATCAATGACAAGGTGTCAGGTTTGGGCCTCACTAATATCTGGTGCCAAATGGCGTCTGACCACACGCCATGACGAGAAACGTGTGCTCAGGAAGCAGAGCCTCCCTGCACCTTACCAGTGGTCTGAGAAGGTCCCTGTAGAGGAGTCAGGAACAGGGGCGGGGTCATGCCAGTAATCAGGACTGTACTGCACTGTGTCAGATAACAAGGCCTTTCCCACCCCTGACCCATGTCCCTGAGGATTCACCAGAGGTTACATCTGCGTAGGGCCCAGCAAATGAGCTCTTGCCTTCCGCTGTCATCCATAGACTTCTACAAACAGGGTGTTCATAATTTAAGCTGTCTCCTCATTTAGATGACCAAGAGAGGCCTTTAAGAGCGCATATGCTATTTTGTTTGATAGCCAAGCACCACACTGTGCTTATAGCACATTGATCTCTTCATGAAATCAAGAGTCAAATAGGGCTAGGCCATAAAAAAACTAGTTCTTCTTAAATTAGGGCTACAATTGTGTGTGCTCAGAATCCACATATATATATGTATGGATTATATATGTCCTCGATCTACTTTAGAGACATCATTATCCCTTTATTGGAGGACATTATAGATCATCTCCATGGGGCATATGATACTATTGATAGTATCATTAACTACGCCAATGGTATAGAATTTCCGATACTGTTTAGAAAAGAAAAGTATGATGCATAGGACAATATTTTAAACCAAAATTCATGGATTGTGCAGAAAGAAAACTGAAGGGACTGGACACTATGCAAACAGTGAGAGCTGGAGACAGGGCAAACTTCCAGTAGTGCTCATTTACAGATGCAGGAGCGTGCATGCTAGCGTAAGATATGATGAAAAAACCAAAGCATACAAATAGCAAATTCATAATAGTCTCAAGCCAGCTTTCATTGGGCATTCTCTAAGCAAGAGAGCTGAACCAAAGTCCAGTGACCTCCAAATCCATAATGCCCTTGGGATAGTAGTCACCTGCTTCTTCTCACATGAGGACATTTCAGCCGTAGGTCCAAGGGAGTGTTTCAGTTCCTTACATCCCCAATAGGGGAGTTTAAGGTAAGATCCAGAAGATCCCAGGCTTTAGCCTATCTTTTGGTGGTGCCCAACCTCCATCATAGGCCACACCAGAAGGCTCTGATTTGGAAGACCATGAGATTTTTGTACATTGGTGATATTGCTTCACATTTTTAGACACCTGCATCTGGCATCTCCAATACAAAATACAATATTAACATCCTCCACTCTCTGTCCACCACAGGAGTAGTTTTTATGAAGCTCAGAGTTTTTATGAATTTTATCTTAATCTTTGAGTGCTTTAGAGTTCATACATTTAAAAGTGTTTCTAATATCCCGTAGTTTGACGGGAATGGCCTGTAAAAGTACACACCTGGGTGAACACATAAAAAACAAGAAACCCGAAGGAAATTCCCCAAAGCCATTACTAAGAGGGTGCTTTCTGTATGTTATGTGTCTGTCATTTACTTCTCCCTTCCCCCACTTCCCCTTGCCCAACTCAACCTCTCCTCTGAGGTATCATAATTCAATGGCCATAAAGTGAAATAGTGGATTTACAATTCTTACAACTCCTGAGGTTTCCTAGTGCTGAAATAAATTTAACCTACCTCCCCAACTTTAAAAAAAGAAGAAAAAAATTTTTTTTAAATTGTAGACTGTCAGAGAGCATCATTCACAGTAAGGGTTGTTAATTGCTGGTGATTCCTCCCTGATTCACAGCAACTCCACGGCCAATGGAAACAAACTTGGCTCAGGCCTGCACCAGTGGTCTCCTGAGTATGCGCCAGATTATTTATGGTGCAGGACATTGTGGAGTTTGAGCATCTTCCTACCTAGGGGTGACTCACTTTTTAGCACTAGATCAAACAATCAGATGGTGGTCTTTTGTGAGCTGTAGGGTGTCAATGACCAATTTTCAGAAATCAATCATCTGGCCTTTCTTCCTAGTCTGTCTTAGTCTGGAACCTCTGCTGAAACCTGTCTACCCTGCGTGGGTGACCCTGCTGGTACTTCCAGCATCATAGTAAGTAACGCAGAAGCCTCCTCAGTACAGCGAACTGACGCATGGGCTGTGCCTAGCGAGAGAAGGTATTGCTTTGAGATCACTTGGTTTCTGCCACATGTCAGCTCCTTGTATGGGTCCTAGGTTGTGATGTAGACTGTTCTTTCAGAATACCCATCCTGACAAGTGGGGAGTCACAAGGAATGAAGGCCAAGTCTTAACCCAGGGTCATGTTCAACAGCTGGCCTAACTTGGCCGGCGACCGATTCTACCACGCCGAAGTCCTCTCCTCCCTCTCCTTCACAAAAGACAAGCATAAACCAGCACCAAGACATTCCACGGCTCACCGTCACATGGTTCCTGAGACGACTTCTGCAGACAACAATACCTGAATCTGAATATACTAAAAAGGAGTAAATATTTCAGACTCCTACATTCCCCATGCCCCACGAGGGGAGATATTCCAATGATCTTGCGCTCCACATGGTTTAAATTTATAGTTTAAATTTTGTTCTCTGCAGCCAGACTGCTGTAGATTATTAATAAGCTCTCTCATTCTTTGTGAGACAATTTGTTACCTCTATACTAGTTCAAGTGCATTTTTTCAGTGAGGCTATTGAATTATTCCATCCAAATACAAAGAATTTGCCAAGGAAGCAGACAGAGGGATTGAGAAATGGAAACTTGGCTAGTTAGGGAGCAGGCCACCAGAGCCGGGGCACTTCCCTTAGGCGTGCTTCATAGCCATGGGTTGCCAGCGATGGTGTTTTGCTGGTGGTAGTCAGCTGGACAAAGGAAAGAGTATCCTCAGCCCTAATGAATGTGCTGAGCCTGTTACGTGTTCCGCCAGTCTCTCTAGAATACCAGTGAAAGAAAATTAAATCAACTCACGGCAGCTTATCTTGCATATCTCACCTGGGAAGGTGTGCGTGCGGCAGGACAGGCACTGCTTAACATTAATCAGCCTCCTGAAGTCATTACATTCATGAGGAAATGTAATTCACATGTGATTACTTTTTAATTTACTCTGTAATCACATTCCAAGTGAACGGGCCAAGCTTAAAATGAAATTTAAAAGTCAAATACTGCTTTGTATTAGGAA
The DNA here is from genome assembly GCF_050624435.1 of Tenrec ecaudatus. Taxonomy (NCBI): domain Eukaryota; kingdom Metazoa; phylum Chordata; class Mammalia; order Afrosoricida; family Tenrecidae; genus Tenrec; species Tenrec ecaudatus. Next base: position 143,468,020 of record NC_134534.1, read on the forward strand.
TTCACAATTTTTATATGCACTCAGGTTAATAAAGATTTTACAATAACCATTTGTGACTGAGCATATGATAATTTTTTGATGAAAGCTAGTGCCATACCTAAGAGAAAGCGTATCTGATTTCTCTCCAAGTGCTGAGCTGGACCCAGGAAGTCTCAGAACTCGACTCCGTGCTGAATTCCTGCCTCATCTAAACTTTATTTGAAAAGGGGGGAAAAAAGTCAGCCAAACACTCTTCAAGCCCAGATCTGAACATTGCAACGAACTAATGTGGTTTTAATTCCTGCTGTGCCTCTGAGGCGTATCCATTTGTTTTATCCATCATCAGAAAGTGTACAGAACCCGATAATAATGCACATGAACTCACCCGCGGGGACTGCCTGGGCCTGCAGGAAAAGTCTTCCTCCAGCAATGGGGTCTTTCAAGTTTATGAAGTTACAAAGTTGCTGCGCTAGTTTCACAGTAGCCTTTGGCCTCCAAACTACTAGTTCAAACGCCTCGGACCAGTCAGTCGTGGGTGCTCCTGGGCAGGTTTGTGTTCTAAGTCATCAGTCAGAGCTGAGAGTAATGGAGAGGGGCATACGAGCGTGTTTCAGATTTCCACTCAACACAAGCACGATGTTTTTAATCACTTTGCCTTAACTGACATTTGATGGAACATGCTCAGAAGTACTCAAAAGTACTAAGACCTTCTTCTCCAGTCGGTTTATGGGAGTGCTATGTGGAAGTACCAAGCATCTGTCGTGAGCTTTCCACTTGCAAGATTTGACTGGTAGCTCTGTGCTAACTTCAGTCTCATTTACTTTATCTGAACTCATTTTGTGGTCTAAAAGTTATTCTGGTCTTACTATTTAATAGAAATGTGTGAGCACATTGGGAATTGTAAATTTTCTAGTAAACACATTAAATAAAGGTTTTTTAATAAGAGAAATTATTATTTTTTAATTAAAATTAATTGAGTAAGAAATATGTACCAGACTTTAGGAAATTAAAAAAAAAAACCCAAAGGAAAACTCACCGCTATGGAGTATTCTCACCCTTTAGAACAGAGTAGAACTGCCCCCGTGGGTTTTTAAGAATGTAAGTTTTTATAGGAGTAGAAAGCCTCATCTTTATCCCATGGGGCTGCTGGTAGTTTTGAACTGCTGACCTTGAGATGAACAACCCAATGCATAATCCACTATGTCACTAGAATTTCTTTGAGGAAGCCATTACTTAATACGTTGTTGTTTGGTTGCTTCTTTGTCTAGGGCAGTCATGTCTTAGTGATTGAACTCTCCCTAGACTTAGGAATGGGGCCAGATCGAGGGTAGTTAACAACATGGTATGTGACAGATGCCACGTGGGTCTCTGTCCATACAGGTACAAGAGGGCGTCAAAAAGCTCATGGAAATGAACTATCAAGAGAGTAGACTTTTTGACAAACTTCTGCAACCCCCTAATAATACTTATGTACACTCCAGTACGAGGCATTACGCCCCTCCTTTGTGCCCACGTATGGAGATAGCTGTGTTCGAGGGAATTGAGAGTGATGTGATTTTGCTTTGTAGGTGTTTTTCTTTGATCAAGTATTTGTAAAAGCCGTGCCATGACTATTAATGGGATAAAATCCCTTACAATCCACCACACTCCTGGCACCCCCACACTGGAGGCCCTCAGTGATGACCTCTAACCTTCCAGCCATCGCCCTCTGACGTAGGCGTGTGTGTGCGAGCCTCTCCGCCACCCCCCCCCCCGCCCCCCGTCAGAATGTGTGCAGTGTCAGGGTCTGCATGCCCCGCTCCTCTCCCAACCTCACCGCATGCCCCCCTCCCCTCCCCTCGCAACCTCACCGCATGCCCCCCTCCCCTCCCAACCTCACCGCATGCCCCCCTCCCCTCCCAACCTCACCACATGCCCCCCGCCCCTCCCAACCTCACCGCATGCCCCCCTCCCCTCCCAACCTCACCGTATGCCCCCCTCCCCTCCCAACCTCACCGCATGCCCCCCTCCCCTCCCAACCACACCGCATGCCCCCCGCCCCTCCCAACCTCACCGCATGCCCCCCTCCCCTCCCAACCACACCGCATGCCCCCCGCCCCTCCCAACCTCACCGCATGCCCCCCTCCCCTCCCAACCTCACCGCATGCCCCCCTCCCAACCACACCGCATGCCCCCCGCCCCTCCCAACCTCACCGCATGCCCCCTCCCAACCTCACCGCATGCCCCCCTCCCCTCCCAACCTCACCACATGCCCCCCTCCGCTCCCAACCAGATCAATTTGGATTCATAGTGACCCTGCAGGACAGATGCTCAGCTCTGCTTGTAGGCTCCTGAAACTGTAACTCTTTACAGAAGTTGACAGCTTCCAGCTTTCTCCCACAGCCCAGCGTGTAAGTTTTAAGATGTGTGAGTGCAGAGACTTAGGCCCTACACTTTCAAATGGGGATTTCCGAAGCACGTTGTCATAGGTCTCTATGGCCCGTCTTTTAAACATAGTCCATGCCTTTGTGGATGAAAGTTGTCTCTCTCTTGCACTCACTGCCATCGAGTCTATGCCAACTCATAGGAAACCAAAAGGACAGGGTGGAACTGCGTCTATGAGGTTCTGACACTGCCATTCTTTGCTGGAGTAGAAAGCCCGGTATTTCTCCTGAGGAGCGACTGGTGGCTTTGAATTGCTAACCTTGCAGATCTCAGCCCAGTGAGTAACCACTACACCATCAGGACTCCTTTTTTTGTTTTTTAACATTTTATTAGGGGCGCATACAACTCTTATCACATCCATACACATACATACATCAATTGTATAAAGCACATCCTTACATTCTTTGCCCTAATCATTTTCAAAGCATTTGCTCTCTACTTAAGCCCTTTGCATCAGGTCCTCTTTTCCCCCTCCCTCCCTGTTCCCCCCTCCCTCATGAGCCCTTGATAATTTATAAATTACTATTTTGTCATATCTTGCCCTAAGAGATTACAAGGATCTACCTGTGACCTCCTCCCTGGTGGATGGACAACAGAAAAGGGGGTGAAGGGAGACGCCGGATCAGAACTCCTTTTAATGGCTGTTTATATATTTTTAATACCCAAAGGCCCTTTTGAGCACTAACCTAGGTATGTTCTCTGGACAACCCAATAATGTCAGTGTCTTTGTTTTATTTGGCTATTGTTTAGAAATCCATGACCACTTTGCAGAATTTGAAGCCCTTAAATTAATATACTTGACTGCTAACTAACAGGCCAGAGATTGGAGTCAATTCAAGAGGTGGCTCGAAAGAAAGGCCTGGAGATCTCCTTAATGAAATCATATTCATCATAGTTCTAATCTCACCCAAACAGGATTGCTGTTAGTATCCACTGGGTGGGAACTGGTGTGCAGAATATTCCTAGCAGATGGATACAGAGTCTCAGTTCCTCTTGGTCAACACAGAAAGACCAGTGCCTTTGTTTTCTGAGCCAAGAAGCATTGGTTTCTATGGGAACCGACACCAGCTCTGTCCACAGTCTGGGGAGCTTCCCTTCTCAGAGAACTCCCTTCCCTGCTCAAGATGACAGGCATCCCTGCCTTTGAGCTGGGGCAGGATTGCCGTCGTTCTTTTAAAGTGTCTGTAAGTGCATGCTAAGCATTTGTGCTTCAAAAATGTGCTATACTCCTCATTGTAAAGAACTTAAAAGTTTGAGAAATCTTCATTTGTCCTCTTCAGTGCAGTTTGGTATTCACAATTCCATCTTTTAAGCAAAATGCCACCTAGCGAATTTGTGGTCCTTACCCCGCTGTTCTTTGGAACGGATGATTTAAAAACAACTACCTAGCATTCTTTCACTGGCAGTGGTGAGCCACTCGCTCTGGGGGTGCTTGTGTTGTTCAGAATGACACCGTGCATGCAATATGCAAGCAGTCATTTGAAATAGCTCCTACTTGTTTGCGGTTAAGAGAAGTCCAAACCAGGCATGAGTCACGCAGCTGGTCGTTTCTTGTCAGTTCCATTTCCACAGGGGACAGGGGATCTGCAAGAGGGGAGAAAGTTACTCAGACAGCGAGAGGGGGTTAGTGGAGTAGAGAAAGGGTAAAGGCAGAAAATGTGACCTGGGCCACATTGCTCTGTCGTGTTTCATTGCGGTTGGACTTTTTATTCACTTAGATAATGTGCAGCGTCTGAAAACCATTCTTGGGGGAGGCAGAGGGTTAGCCATTGCATGGTGGAACCCGTACTTCCCGGACAATGTCCGTCAGGCACCGCCAGCACTTTGGGAGCAGTGGAGACTTATGGGGGCTGACTCAAAAGTGGCCCACAACAGAATTCTCTCCATAGAGGCAATCCTAAATTTATGATTTCTCCTTCATCCTTCAATTGAAACTTGCTGCTGAGGTTGGTGGTGGTGGTACTGTTGATTTTTTTCTTTGTTTGTTTTTTAAATCATTTTATTGGGGACTCATACAACTCTTATCACAATCCATATATACATCAATTACATAAAGCACATTTGTACATCTGTTACCCTCATCATTCTCAAAACATTTGCTCTCCACGTAAGCCCCTGGCATCAACTCCTCATTTTCTTCCTCCCTCCCTGCTACCCTCTACCTCATGAACTCTTGATGATTTACAAATTATTATAATTTTGTCATATCTTAGGTCTCCGTTCACCAACTTACCTTAGGTCTCCTTTCACTGACTTGTCCGACGTCTCCCTTTACCCACTTTTCTGTTGTCTGTCCCCCAGGGAGGAGGTTATATGTAGATCCTTGTAATAAGTTCTCCCTTTCTACCTCACCTTCCCTCCACCCTCCCAGTAACACCACTCTCAGTACTGGTCATGAAGGGGTCACCTGTCTTGAATTCCCTGTGTTTCCATTTCCCATCTGTACTAGCGTACATCCTCTGATCTAGCCAGATTTGTAAGGTAGAACTGGAATCATGATAGTGGGGGTGAGGGGAGGGAGCATTTTGGAACTAGAGGAAAGTTGTATGCTTCATCGTTGCTACACTGCAACCTGACTGGCTCATCTCCTCCCCGTGACCCTTCTGTAAGAGGATGTCAGTTGCCTAAAGATGGGTCTTGGGTCCCCAATCTGCACTCCCCCTCATTCACAATGATATGATATTTTTGTTCTTTGATGCCTGATAACCAATCCCTTCGGCACCTCGTGATCACACAGGCTGGTGTGCTTCTTCCATATGGGATTTATTGCTTCAGAGCTAGATGGCCACTTATTTACCTTGAAGCCTTTAAGACCCCATATACTATATCTTTTGATAGCTGGGCACCATCAGCTTTCTTCACCACCTTTGCTTATGCACCTGCTTTGTCTTCAGCGATTATGTTGGGAAGGAGAGCATCATGGAATGCCAGTTTAATAGAACAAAGTATTCTTGCATTGAGGGATTACTTGAGTGGAGACCCAATGTCTATCTGCTACTTTAATACTAAACCTATAAATATATTCACATAAATCTTATTTCCCCATCTGCATATATAGATATATTTACATATGTACATTCCTTTATTTAAACCTCTATAAATGCCCCCTGCCTCCTAGCTCTTTCCTCTATTTCCTTTGACTTTACTCTTGTCCCACTATCATGCTCTGCCTTCATTTGGGTTTCAGTAATTCCTCTTGGTTAGATTACCCTTGATCACACCCTACCAGACGTCCCACACCCACCTCACCACCAATTTGGATCACTTGTTGTTCTCTTGTCCCTGGGTTTATTAGCACAACTTCCTTTTCCCCCACCTCCCCCTCTCCCATGACCCCCAGAAGTGTTCATCCCCTTGTTTTCTCCTCCAGATTGTTCATCCAACCTATCTTATTTAGATAGACCTGTGGAGATAATAACATGCACAAAACAAGACAGAGCAAAACCAGGCAACAACAGAAAACAAAAGAATACCAACAAGCCAATCACACACACACACACACACACACACACACACACACAAACCCACAACACAACAGCAAAAGAAAAGCTTGTAGTTAGTTCAAGGACAGTTAGTTGGCCTTTAGGAGTGTTTTCCAGTCAAGTCTGTTGTGGCACCAAGCCCTGGCCCCAAAGTCTATTTTTGGTATTCCCTGGGGACTTTGTTGCTTTGTTTCCCTTGCTATTTTGTTGCACGCCCTTAGTGTTTTGCCTCAGTGTGGTGGGATCAGATCGGGTTCAATTCCCACACAGTGTCTCTAGTGTTGTCCCCTGTAGGGCTATGGGTCAATGAAGGATGCTGTGTCTCTTAGTGGGACCGGCCATGTGGTCTTCTCTGTGCGTTGGCTGCTCTGAGCAGGAATATCATCCTCAAGGCTTGGTGGGCCAGGATGTGCTCCACTCTCTCTTCCTTCCCCTTCATTTGCTCCCGTGTGCTCTGATCAAACATGTACCTCTCCCTGAGCTGCAGCTTCAGTGCTTTCCTCTGAAATAAATTCTTCTGGGGGGAAGGACAGGTGTTCACATAGTTGCGATTGGGGTCGGGCCCTCTACTGTTGGTTATTTTTGTTGTGTTTTCATATCTAGAAGCACAAAGCATAGCACAGCCAGGTGACACCGCCAATGCAAGTAGAAGGCAGGAGCGCGCACATCCGAAGGGTCAGGTATTAAAAAGGTGTTTGGGGACTAGGAATGCATAAGTCTTTGAGGGCAAAACCAAGAAATTGTTTAGAGACATGATACGTTTATTAAGAATAGATTCGTCCTAGACACATAAGAAAAAAGTGACATAGAGTAAAACTTCCAGGTCTTTATTTTGCTTACAAGTAATGGAGCATTTGTTAAGAATGCATATTCCTATTAACTTGGCCTGGGGTTGGGCCAGAGATTCTGCTCTTTGAGTAGGGTGGGTAGAGAATTCATTCAAGGCAACAATTCCATACTAACTTGCTTCTCGTGTTAGATTTCTATTCCCACCAGGATTTCCTTACTGGGGCTGAGATCATTCAGTCTTTAGCTCTGTGAAACCCCAGAAGAAAATGCAGGAAAGAAATTGTCCCCAAAGAGATAGATTGCATAGGTCAAAATGACAGCACGGAGTTCCCAGGAGCTGAAATACCTTATCTTCTAGTTATTTTAAATTGTTCAAAATTGTTCTGTTCTTCCTCTCCCTCTGCCACCCCCAGAAAGCTCTCCTCTTTCATCTTCTGGGTAAAGGTGGGTCGTACATGTTGCTTCTTCTTCCATCTGTGCCTCTTCTTAGTCACCTCTTTATTCCCAATGCAATCTTCATCCTCTGTACGGCTAACTCTCCTAAGAGCTCTCTCGCTCACTGCCATCGACTTGAATGCCACCCAATTTAATAGTAAAAGAGCAGGCATTCTAGACGCAGTATTAGGGTTTCAATATGGGAAGGCCATCACCCCAACATGACACCTCCACTGGGGTATCTCTTGATATCCGCGTACAGGGATGGAAGTTAGGCTCCGTGAGGAGCTGGGTCCAAGATCTGGAAAGTCCCCATGAGCTCAGGGTGGGGCCTGCAGGTCTCTGTCTCCCTGTCTCATGTGTTTGGGGTTTGCTTCTTCTCTGCATGCTGATGGCCCCCACACAGCATTTTCCTGATGGACAGAAAGGGGCATATATGTTGGTCCTGCATCGAGCGCCACTTAGGCTCCCTTTCATCCAGTTTTGAATTCCTTCTACAAGATATGCCCTAACTCGGCCTTTGCTTGGATTGTTCACTGGTCAGGGATGCACCTACAGAAGAAAGATATTTTTGGTGGGCTCTTATAATGTTGCCTTTAAACTGTTTAAATCTGTCTTGAGCTTCTTCAGGATACAGTCTATGAGGTAGGTATCAAATCAATGTTTCTGATGGTCTACTGGATTGAAATACCATGGTGTTGATCAATAACTCTTTCACCCATGGATGGAAAATGCTACCTCCAATATATATTATGGTGCTTTCCCATGAGTTTCTGTTTATTTCTCTTTGGTTCTTGTGACTGTAGAACCCGCTGCTGCCTTCAAGTTGATTCTGACTCAGAGTGACACTTGAGAACAGAAGCGCCCCCATAGGATTTCGGGGGCTGTAAATCTTAATGGGAGTTGAGAGCCTCCTTTTCTTTGGGGGAACAGCTGATGTGTGCTCCCGGACCTGGTGGTTAGCAGCCCAACCTTGAACTCTGCTTTCAGCCGTGGCTCCTATGTGCAAACCTAATGCTGCATAAGTCATCTTATCAGTCAGTCACCCAGGGAGGAAGCAGAACCAACATTTCATACATGGGGATACTGTATGAAAACCCTCATACAAGGTGAGGCCTGGCTAGTTCTAAGTTGACAGGAAATGCTGCCAGTCTGGAAACTCAGTCAGGAGAGATTGTTGCAGTCTTGTATATTAAATCTACTCAAGATACTTGTTTTGTTTTTAAAAAAATCACTGTTTTGTTTATTTGTTTTAAGAGGACATTTATTAAGTCTTAAATGAGACAACGATAAGATAACCACAGACATATCATCTAGATGAGAGAGATTAGCCTGAGGTCATATTAGGGCCCATGGGTTTGCTGAGACACAGAGCTTTAAAAGGGACCCAGGGAGTCAAAGAAAAGTGTCACAAAAACAAGGTTGGAGGCAGATCAATACGTCAGAGTCGCCCTGGGGCTTCCTGAAACAGGATTTGGGTCATGATTATAACACATGCATTATGTTAGATGGAGGAGCTTCCGATAATTTATTGTTCTAGGGGCTTCCTTGAAGCAGTCAGAGCATGACTCATGACTACATGATCCCCAGTACAATGATCTCCAGATAAGTCCCAAAGAAGATTGCCTCTCCCTGGGCTGGTCAGGGTGCTGGATATAATCTAATTTTCAATGAACTCCATCTGAGGACAAGACTATTCACACCCCTCATCAATGGTCAGAGTGGGGTTCGTGGCGGCCTCGTCCATCTGGAGGCTCTGCAAATAGATTTTGGACTTTCACTGCCATCCAGAGGCTTCTGCAACCAGGGTGCTGAGGATTTAAACTCAGGCCAAATTTGCTCCTCTGAACACGGTTATCAGTAGTGATGATTCTTGGGTCACATGCACTGCTGTGCTCCTTCAGTCAAGGTTTGATGTGGTTGCCAATCAAAAGTCCTCCCCTCTGGAAATGCCTCTTTCCAACAGAACTCCTCCTTCTGTGTTTTTTCCCTGAAGACCTTCAACTCTCTGAATGCTCTCCGCCCTCATTCTTATGTGTAGTCTCCTTTACTTACAGTCAATGTCAATAGTATTTTCAAAATACCATCACCGCAATTTCTGAACTGGTATTTGACCAAAAAGCTGAGTACCATAGCCCAGTCCAGTTAACTCAAAAAAAAAACCAAAAAAAAAAACTGAAGCTCTTAATCAGTACGCCCACTCCCACTTATCAACATGGTTCACTTCCAAAAGACAGGTTGTTATGCAAACATGGCGAATGACTATATCGAATCAATAAATAGAGACTGACTAAAGCATTGTTAACTGCCAAATTATATCATTATTCACTGCCCTGTACTCACTGCCCTCTAGTCAATCCCACTTACTAGCAGCCCCTGAGGACTGTGTACAGACGTCGGAAGGCCCGTCTGTCTTCCACAGAGAGACCAGTGGTTTCAAATTGCTGACCTTGCAGTTAGCAGCCCAAAGTGGAACCCGCTCTGCCACCGGTGCCATGGTCAGCAGATGGCTATTAAGGTCTGGAAATTGTAGGTATTGCTTTTGAAAGGACATATTGAGTAAGCCCTTTTGCTGCAACTTTTAAAAAATGGGTTTTTTAAGTATGATTTATCTGACCATCAACTCCTTCTCTTTGCTCCTCTCCTTTTGACTTGCCGGCATTGGTGCTATAAATAGAACTGTTTACATCATTGTTGTGTTTTAAATTTAACCCATATCTCCTCTTCATATGAAATAAGTATTTTAAATCTGTTTTCTTGTAAGATGCTACCTCACGTAAGATGGAAAAGAGGTACCAGAAAAACTCCCATCTTTTGAGGGGAAAATTCCCAGTGAGATTTTTCTTATCTTTCAACAGTCTCATATAACAAAATTCCAAACTCATCTTTCGTGTTGATAATTAATTTTTGCTTGCTTTAAAAACGTTGCGTGTCTAACACCTATAGTCCTTTCTCCTTTTAAACATTTTTTAACTTTTCTTTTCTTCCTCCCCTCTCCCCGCCCCCTCCATCGCTTCATTCCACTTTTGGGGCATTAGCCAGTTCAACGTGTCTCTTCTGAAAAAACCGTCACACAGTCTTGGAAAAGCAACTTTGGCTGTTCTAAAGGACACAAAAATAACAGAGCAGAAAGAGAATCTGGGACACTATTTTGGTTCTGTGATGTCATCAGTCAATCAGCACCCAAATTCCCAAGTGGTGTTTGTCGGTCTGTGCAGGATTGGGATAGTTTGAATGGTTGGCTTCCATAGGAAGCTTGAGAATCGCTACTTCTTCCCAAAGCAATGTTCCTTCCCTAAAGCGTAGGGGGCTTGAAAGACATGTTTTAGAGAAGGGTGGGCCCTGACTCACTAACTGACCTGAATGCAGATTCCCTAAATGAACAGCATTGCCTGTGACCCCTTCTCCTCGCTGTGAGCTTGGAGCAGGGGACTGCACCTTGCCTGAGTGGACACAAATGCTGGGTTATCAAGAACTGAACTAAGCAACTTCCAAGAAGACAGAACACTTCAAAGTTTAGCTTTCAGCAGAAACAGTCTCCTCCCCACAACCAGAGTGGTTATTCTTTTGAAGTGGAAAATTTTAAGTAAATGTCAGAGAGCTGGAAAACTATTCGTGTCATTTCTAAAGCCATTCATTTAAGTCCAGCCTCAACTGAAATCCCATCTTTGCTGTAAGGAGTGTAAAGCGGTAGAATGTCCAAGGCTTGTGTTTGCAAGCCCTGTCTTGAGATGAACTTACCAAAAGGCAGGGACCCAGGAAGGACATTCTCCTGCAGTCATTTAAGGAAGAAAGTAGAGAAGAGCAGAGCTGTCACATTCAGCAAAGTTGCCCCAAAGCTTGAAACAAGAACCTGAAGGATGGATGGTGGGAAGATTTTAGGACCCGATACATTAAAACATTATGGGAAGACTTTAAGCCAGATGACATTGCCACATTCGATTGGTTCCGTGAAAAGGGATTCGAAATAAAATGACTACTACAAAGAAAATGAATATCTAGTTGAGTGATATAGGCTTTTTATTTCTGTTGGACCCCACACACACCCCAATTCTCTTTTTGTCCCCACCCCATCTTCTAAATTGAACACCTGTCAGTTTTTTGGTGCCCCCCCTTCATTTCTTTGACTTGTCAGAAGAGAAAGGTCAGAAATGATCACCAACTCTACTTTTCACAGACAGAAGGCTGTAATTGAGAGTAATCCCACTGCAATTTTGTAGGCAGGGGCTGTTTCAGGCTGGCTTTCACAAGCTAGGCTAGGGGAGAAATGCTAGTATTTCTGAAAGCGAATCAACTTTATTCACTGTGCCAAAGAGCATTTCTGATTTTTAGGGTCCTTCTTTTGGATGAATAGAAGTGTAATCTATTTTAACCTCTACCGGAGTGCCCTGCTACTAGAAATAAATAGCTTTGTGAGAGGTAGGTCGAAATGTGTCCCTTTGAAATTCACCATTCTTACACACATTAAGTGGTTTATCATTTCTCTTTTGGAGATGCATGATGTAACTTGAAATGGAAAACAGTGCGTGTTTTCTTGCCCAGAGTTAGATGCAACTGAACTGTGGCATGCTGTCCTGTGATCTAAAGTCTTCAGGTGCTGCTGAAATGATATCTTTAAAAGATCATGTTTGAGTCAAAATTGCTAGGATGGAATGTATGTCTCTCTTAATTTTACGAGATTAAACCTAGTCTGTGTCTACAGCCAAAGCTTTCACAGTGTATATCAAACCCAAACTCACCTGCTGCTGACTCAACTCCAGCAGGTTTTCAATGGGCGAAGTTCTCAGAAGGAGATCCCCAGGTTTTTATTCTGAGCTACCTCTGGGTGCATCATCTGTTATCGACTCCTAGACTTACACGGAAGAGAGACATCATTAATTGGAAGCACTCAGAAGGAAGCACACAGCTGGTGAACCCAGTCTCTCGGAGGGAGAAAGATAAGGCTCTCAGTCCCTGAAAGAGTTACAGTCACGGAAACACACAGGGCAATTTGATGCTGACTTATTGAGTCACCGTGAGTTGGGATTGATGGGTGACAATGAATTTGTTTAGGTTTGGCTGGGGGCCATATAAGAGAGAAGCATGTCAGGATCTATGTCAGGGTTGGGGAACCTTATTTCTGCCAAAGGCCATTTGTTTATTTATCACATCCTGGGTCATACAAAATTATCAACTTAAAAATTAGTCTGCTCTAGTTGATCAAACACTAATGAATTCCTCCTAATGTGTGGTTGGAACTGCTTCTGTTTGGTGAGACACGTGCTATTCAATGACTTTGTAGGCTTTATATGGCCTGATGGGGTCCTGATGGCATACTGGTGTGGTAGATATATACTCATTTGTCAGTTTGAGGATTAAGAATGTAGGGGTGAAGTCTAGCTTGTCAGTCAGATCACAGTCAATGAGGCCTTTGTGTGGGCACGGCCTTCTCCTGAGAATTCTGGGAAATCTGGTACTTCTTTCTTGGAGGCAGGAGACACTTCTCTCCGTCTGCCGCTCCCTGGGAGACATTGCAGAAGACAAGCCACATGGAACTACTCTAATGAACTAAGTTGGAGAAGCCACATGGTCCTACCCTGATGCAACCAGACCTCTGAAGTCGGAGAAGCCACAAAGAGACCTCTGCCAGTGCTGAGATGCTCACAACGCCACTGGATCCAAAGACTTTCTACCCACTGGTCTGTGACTGTCCGCATCATTGCATGTGTTCGTGAGTCTGAAGAGAACTTTACAGTTTGGTATCGGACATAAGGGCTAGCATTGAACTTATGGACTTGGACTGGACTGGGTTGGTATGCTTTCTCAATGTTCAATTGCTCTTGTATATAAATCTCTTTCTTACCCATATATCATATTATCATCTGTCTGTCCATGGATTTGTTTCTCTAGTCTACCCAGACTATCATAAGGGGTTACACATTGAGCTGCTAGACTCAGTGTCTGCAATTGGAAACTACCAGCTTCTCCACTTGAGAAAGATGCAGCTTTCTACTCCTGTGATGACGTGCAGTCTCAGACACCCACAGAGGTAGTCTGACCCCGTCTTATAAGGTTGCTATTCACTGAAATCAACTCAAGGGCATCGAGTTTGGTTTGGGGCTTTTTGGATAAGGCCCACAAGTTGGACGTTCTCCACCCCTGTTTCTAGTATAATGCGTTCAATTTTATCAAGAAAAGTAAGGTTGGAAAAGAGGAAGTTAGGGGAAAAGACTACAATGTCTAAATATGAAAGGATTTTCCTTAATGTAATCATGGTATGTAGAAAGGCATTAAAGAAATTTCCCATACTCCTTAGCTTCTAGGGTCTCTGGTACAACCTGCTACTCAATGGGCTGGGCTGTGTTAAAATCAGAAAATAGGGCTGACACGAAGCATATAAGGACCAGGCCTTTATAATTCATGATGGCAAGGGTGGTCAGGTTGTCCACTACTCTATAACAGAGATGCATCTTTTTGAACTAGGTAGCATAATTTTCTGAGTTACTTTGAGCAGTCTCCTTATCGTCATTGTCATCTCACAAGTCTTTATCCCAGAGCTGTTATGTACAAAAATTCTAGAGAGATAAAAAGAAAAGAAAATTATGATTTCCAAAAGCAGGATTTGAACCACAAAACACAGGCGTGATTACCAGCTTTGAAAAGTAAGGCTGAATTATATAATACTTAGCATAGAGAGATGCAAATTAATGGATTAAATTAGGACCACAATTCTCTTCTTAAATCAGTGTTTTTGACTGTCAGAACCTGGGCTGGAGTGCATTACTCTTAATAGACTGTGATTTGTATTGAAATAGGACAATAAATCTGTTCATGGAAATGTATTTGCTGCTTGTTGTTTGGTCGTTGGGGCTTCGTGCCTGAGCCTGGCGAGCATAATCGGCAGGGCCGGCAATTCTGCAGGATGCCATTTCTGTAAGTGCTCACACACTCCCTACAGACTGAAGACTGATTACACTGGAGGTGGCAGCGCGGGGGGGGGGGGGGGGTGATCAAATTTCGCAATCACTATTCGCCATTGCAGTGACTTCCCAGGAAGCCCTCCTAGGCTTCTGAAAGCACTAACACTGAAAGAATCCACAGGTTTTCTCTTCCAAGCTCCCATTGAAAAAAAATAAATTGTCTATAGACTTAGATCCTCAGAAAACAAGCTCAGCTGAACTTCAGACCCCTCCCCTTTAATTTTGCAAGATCTGTGATCATTTCATCCATCTTCTCCTCCTTTTTAATTTCACGGAGCACATTAGCGATAGGCTGATGAGGTGTTTGTTGCCTCAGCGTGACATTCAGGGTTCCCGTCTCAGAGGCGCAGGCTCTTGTACTATGTTCCCCGGCTCTCAAGAGTAAGCGGAGGAGAGGAACTGGAGACACCCCACTGCCTGCTCATTGATTGAAGGAGAAAGGCTGCTCTGCACTTGTCTAGATATGCAAGTTCACAAAAGGTCCTACCCTAGAACCCTTTACGTTTTCATAGACGGTACCTCAACGCTGCACAGGTTTGAAGTAGTAAAGGACAAAACGATGCACATTAGAAGGAATGAGAAAAAGAAAGTGCCCATTGAAGTCCATAGATTTCCTTCCTGCCCCTTCATTTGAAGTAGTAGTTGGGAGAGTATGAAGAAAATCATCTTTGTTTTAAAGTATCACCTATAATGTACATGGTTGGGTATTTTCTATATACTTTTTAAGTCTTCCATTCTCATTTCATTCCCTGAGACGAAGCATTATCCGTATCACAGACGCTCCCTGCTAATGAGGGTCCCCTATATTGTTGTTAGTTGCCATGAAGCTGATTCTGACTTGTGGCAATCCTATGGGAGAAGAGGACAACTACGCCATAAGATTTTTCAAGGATGCCACCTCTCCGAATCAGATCCTTCAGCCCGTCTCCTGAGGCATCTCCGGGTGACTGTGAACTGCTGGTCTGTTGGTGTAGTAGAAGAGAACTGTTCAGTGCCCAGTCTGATACAAGGATCTGAGTGTCTGTACCTGACTGAGCTCTTTGCGCTCACATCAGCATGCTTAGTCTCACTGTGTGTACAGTGTGTGTGCCACTGACGTACTGTTGTCAAGTTTCTCTTGGTTTAAAACGGAATCCTCCTTGTTCCTTGGATTTCCACCAGTGCTGAGCAATGCTGAGAAGTTTTAAGAAACAGATGGCTACCTCACAAGTATATAGTCAACTGCTCTTTGACAAAGGCACAAAGGCAATTCAATGAAGAGGGTGTTAAATTAAAAGTGCTAGACACATTCATATGCAAAAAGTGAAATTAGATGTAGACTTTATACACTCCACAAAAATTAATTCAAAATGAATCAGAGACTGAAATATAAAGGAATATGCAATAAAATCTCTAGAAGAAAACATAGTGGAAAATTCTATCTGACCTTGGTTTGGTAATGAGTTTTAGATTAAACACCAAAAGCACAATCCATGAAAGAAAAAAAATGGATAAATCAACCTTTATTAAAATTAAAAACTTCTGCTTTGTGAGAGATACTGTTAAGAGAATGAAAAGACAATTCACTGACTGAGAACATAGTTGCAAATCACATAACTAATAAAGAGCTTGTACCTAAAGTATACAAAGAAGCCTTTCAACTTAGCAGTAAAGAAAAAAAGCAAGCAAATTTGTTTAATGATGAACAAAGAGCTGAGCAGATATATCAGCAAAGAAGATGCAAAGGTGGCAAATAAGCACATGTAAAAATTCCCATCCTATCAGGGGGCTGGGAATTCAAACAAGTACCATGGACTACCATATGGACACAAACCAAATACACAAATCTGTTTTGAAAGATGTATGGCCAGAGTGCTCCTTAGAGACAAGAATGGTGAGGTTTTGTCTTATATACTTTGGGCAGATTGTCACGAGAGATCAGTTCCTGGAAAAGGATATTGTGCTTGGTTCAGTAGAAGGGCAGATGGGTGGAGAAAGAAAGGAGGCACTCAATGAGATGGATTGACACCATGGCTGCAAGGTACGGACATTTGTGTGGATGGTGCAGGAGCAGATCATCTTGGGGTCTGTTGTGCACAGGGTTGCTATGGGTTAGAACTGACTCCCTGACACCCAATAACAACATCAATAAATTAAAACTGTGAGACATCACTACCTACCTATTGTATTGGTTGAAATGTTAACATTGACAATACCAATACAGTTATGGATGTGAAATCATAGGATTCATTGCTGGTGGGAATGAAAAATGGGACAGTCGCTTTAGAAAACAGTATGACTGCTTCTTATAAACCTCAATATAGTCTTATAAAATGATTGAGCAATCACATCCAACATCAAATCAGTACAAGGTTGGTCCTTATGAGACGGATGTTAAAGATGTCTCAAATGTCCCTTCTTTTCCAAGCTTCTCTACCTATCCATCATCTCTGATATCAACTTCTCCTCTTTTCCTCAGTTCTTCAATTTGCTGCAATGTCTGATAGTATTCATAAAACACAATAAATTGCCCAGAGAGTTGTGGAAAATGACAACTTCCAAATCCATGGGACAAGTGTCAATTTGGGGTCATCTGGTCAATCAGATAGTTGCAGGAGCTAACAAATCCAAATCCATAGGCCAGAGGACAGAATTCTGACTCCCCAGACTCTGGCTGGGTGTTGTGGGGTGTTGTGGGGACAGAGGAATCCAAAATCAACAAGTCAAACAGCAGTGTGCTGGCTTATGAGGCAGCAGAGGTTGGTAAATCAGATCAGACAGCAGGCTGTTGGCTACAGAAGAATGAGGGAAATGGCTCAGGCAATTGTGGAGACTTGCACATTTCAAATCCATGAGTCAAGCATCTGTCTGGAAGCTTCTCCCGGTCCACTTGGTTGACAAACCTAAATTGACACATCAGAAAACAGGTTGGTGATTCATGAAGTTTCAGAATTCTGAAAATCAGGGTGGATGACAGGTTGCTGACTCAAGTTCTAAGAACTAACATTTAGATAAGGATGAGCCAGGTATACTGTCCAAAGTAAGAAAGGGAACACTCCTATATGTTCAATGCAGAATTTTCCTTCAAGGAAAGTAAGCGTGGTGACTTGATTCATATTCTTTAGTAAGGTAGGGACAAAATCATGACACCCTAATCCTGCCTTAGTAACATAATGGACAAGTCACTCCCAAATGTGGCTTAATCCAGAGGCACAGAGACTTGGATTGACAATGGAAGTTGTATTAAGTAATTAAAAGCATTGCATACCCCTAAATACTTTACAATCTAATTCATAAACATACATCAACAAGTATGAAAGTTTATAGTACCTTTATTCACAATGACCAAAATAAGAAGCCGCCACCATGATATTGCTGATTAGATGGATGGATAAACTGTGATACCTCATAAGTAGAATGGCATTCTCTACAACAATAGGAAGGAATCTCATGGCGAGCGCTTAATGCACATGGCTGGTGTAAGAATCTGGTCTGTAAATACTACAGCCTGTAAGATTCAAGTTACAGGACATTCTGGAAAAGCTAAAGCCATAAATATACTGAACAGATCGGTGGTTTCTAAAGGTTGGGGGAAGGATGGAATGAGTTAAACATATGAAATGTTTTTGGACAGGAAAAACTATTCTTGATGCTGTTGTACCGGTGGACAAATGATACTAGGCATTTGACCAAGCCCACAAAGCAGCATAAATGCAGAGACTTCATCTGGGCAAATCTTTAGAAAAGAAGTCAAGGGCTCCTGTGATGTAGAATGCCACAAAATCACCCAACTCTTTTACAAATGTAGAAAACAGTGTCCCTGGAGGGGATGGGGAAAAGGAACTGATGTAAGAAACTTTGGGATAGAATCGGGTCTATGAGACAAAATATAAAAGGAACTCGAAATAAATGCTGCACTCCAGTTGATAAAAATGGTTTCTTGTCGTGATGCTGTTGTTGGTTGTTGGTTGCTGCTGGGCCTCTTCCTACTCTTGGAATGTGTGTGTGTGTGTGTGTGTGTGTGTGTGTGTGTGTATCCCAAACAGCACTGCCATCTCCACGATCATTACCATCTTTTAGTCCATTGCCGTGGTAATTACGTTGTCTTTTGAGATCTGGCAACCTGTGGAACTACATAGCAAGCTTATATTCCACACAACATCAGGCAGTAATTCCGTTGTTACACCAAGAGATCCACTGGCTGATTTGGGAAGTAGGTAGCTGGGACTTTCTTCTGACTCTGTCTTGGTCAGAAAGATCTGCTGAAACCTGTCCACCACAGACTACCCTCATGATATAACTGACTAGAATCACCCATGGGCAGTGCTTTGAAATGGAGACATCCAAAACTCTAGCTTCATAGCGATACAAGTGGTTAGATAGAGGAACCGATATAGGTGAATACAGATAATCACAAATGTACACATGTCCCCTTGTTTTTCCAAAGGAGAGGGTCTAGAGGCCATAGAACCCTGGTGGCAAAGCGCACAGCTCGCATTCCAAACTGTAGATTCTAATATTCTTCTTCATGGAAAGGTGCCAGACGTACTTAGAGAAATGACTGATTCAAGGACTCTAACAGGGCATAGTCACGATGAGCCTAGAGCATCATTTACTTGTCAGAAACAAGAAAGGATTAAAAAAATAAAAAGAAGAGTACATAAAAAAATAATAATGGAGACATGCCCACGGGGCACAGGAGCCAACAGGAAAAGCTCCTAATGGGCACAGCTGGATCAATTTGAACAAACAATGTACTATTAGATTGCAATCCAAAGTATAAAATGAATATCTATGCATGAATACTGATATAAATATATGATTGATTAGATAGGTGAGTGAGGGAGAACAGATACATTTCTTACGTAAAAGAATTCCAAATACATTTGTAGATGTTTAATCTTCAATGAAATGGAGCAATAGATTCCTGACCTTTCAGTGTGATCTGCACGCACTGCCCTCCTTCCAAAGAGCACAGTATCGGGGATGAAGGAGAGTTCACAGCACTCCAACAGGGGAGCAAGGCTAATTCTAATAGTGATAAAGTCATGTTGACAGAATGGTGCCTTGTGATCTCCCCCAAACACACTTCTAATCTCATCATGAGTAAAACTTCGGATAAGTCCCAGATGAAGAACAGTCTAACAACAATCTAACCAGTACTCCTGAAAAGTACCAAGGCCATCAGAAACAAGGAAAGTCAGAGAGAGTGTTACAGCCTCAAGAAGTGTCCTGGATGGGATCTGTCTGGGGACCTAGAACAGAAATGGAATATATGAAGTACAGATGTCTGTAAAGAGTAACATTATCTGTGGTAGGAAAGGTCTACTGTATAAATGTAAGAGATCAACAGTAAGAGTAACAGTAAGGAATATATGGGAACACTCTTTACTGTCATTATGATTATTCTGTCGATCTAAAAGTATTCTAAGAAAAAAGCTTATTTAAAACAAAACTAAACAGTTGTCAAGTTCAGAGGCACAAAAGCAATGAGATTTTTACATTATTAGCCCAAATAGAGATGGGCTCAAGTTGGACTTGGTTTAAAGAAGTGATGAGGATAAGGGCTGTTACCATCATTTAATCAGTTGTGTTTATTGACTTAGACACTGTTAGGTCCTGAAACAGTGAAGGGGCCATGGAACAATTGAGGTTTTTATGTTCTTGTTTAGTGAAACTCCAGGCAGGTCTTTGGACACTCGGGTCTCTGTAGGTCAGATCTGCTTGAGAGACAGCATCAGGGGAACTTGTTAGTGATGATGTTGGTTCAAGCAAACCAAAACCCTCACCCTAATGGAAACCTTACTCTAATATCTCTATTTCTTTTCTTGTTTTGAAAGTGCTACTTTCTGCTAATGGCTGTAAGAGATAAAGAAATATATATATTTGGTACCTAGAATACTAGGGTTGTAAGTACTTTTTTTTTTAAGGAGAGGATAGTCCAGCTTTTTAAAATGTTATTTGTTGCTGCTTTCTCACACACATGCATCTCTGTGTTTGTAGAAAATAAACACAGGCTGTAATTATTCTTTTCAGCATGTTTTAAAATGAAGCTGAGCAAAACGTTGACTCCCGTGATGAGATGTAGTTTAATATGAGAAAGATCTGTTGACATGTCCTATTTAGAGGTGCTGGTAGACACTCTTCTGACAACTGATACAGCTGAGATCTTCAGCTTTAGGTGTGTTGTCAGAGCATTTAATACTGCCTGTGGGGCTAGAGCCCATCTCAACAAAATGTTTTGTATTATGGGGGATCCTGTGCTGACATCTAACTCTACCTTCTTGTACTTCTGATTTTTTTCTTTTCTTTAAAATAAAATGGCTGTATCTTTAAGAAGCTTACATACACACACTAGGGGTACCCTCCAAAAAAACCCCACCAAAAACCTGGAAAAAGCTTCCCTGGGAGAGCTTTCCTAGTCTGAATTTTTCCTGCGAGGCGACCATCTAGCCAGTTGCTCTGAGTTGGTACACCCAGTGGTGTCACCTGGGAAGGTTCTCTCTGGTCACAGTGAATTTTTTCCTAAAAGCAGTTTGGTTAGAACTTTGTTTTTTATGATGATCAATATAAGAGAACAGCATGCAGCTGTGAGATTTTGTTTCCTGCTTGGGGAAAAATGCTGCAGAAACTGTTGTGATGTTGAACACAGCTTACAAGGAGAGCGCTATGGGAGAAACTCCAGTCTACGAGTGGCTTTCTCATTTCAAAAGAGGTGAAATGTCAATTGATAGCAAACCTTTTATAGATGTCCATCAACTTCTTGAATGGATGAAAATGTTGACAAAATTCATATACTTGTCCTCTAAGACCAACACCAGACCATTAAAGAGATCGGGGAGTTATCTGGACTCTCTCAGAGCCCAGTTCAGAGAATTGTAATGGAAGATTTGGGTATGAGAAGGATCAGTGGGAAATTCATACCTTGGGTTCTGACTGAACAGCAAAAAGAATGTCTAGTGGAAACACACCGTGCTTTGAAAGAACAGTTCTGAGCCAACCCAGACATTTCCCAGGTCATTACTGATGAGAAGACATAGTGCTATTCTTACAACCTAGAAAACAAACATCAATCAAGCCAATGGATGCTGCAATCGGCACGTCACCCCACAAAAGCTCATCAAGTGAAATCAAAGACCAAGAGGATGCTCATTTGTTTTGTTTTGATGTGAGGAGAATAGTGCATTTGGGGTTCATTCCAGCAGGTCAGCTTGTTAATCAAGCTTCCTATAAAGAGATTCTGAAATGATTACATTAACAGCGAGTACAAAAAAGGCCACCAGGACAATACACCTGCTCACGCAGCCATCTCAGTGCACCAGTTTCTGGCAAAAAAAAATAGCATGCCTGTCTTGTTCCATGAACTTTACTTACCTGACCTCACTCAGTGTGACTTCTTTTTCTTTCTGTGAATGCAGAGGTTCATAAAAGGGCAGCCATTTGACAACAGAGAAGAGGTGAAGAAGAAAAAACAAAACAATCAGGAAGGTACTGTTGGCCATCCAAACAGATGAGTTTGCAAAATGTTTCCAAGAATGGAATCACAGATTTAACACATGTGTTAAGTGTAATGGAGAGTACTGTGGAGGTGATAAGGTTGTTTTGTAAAAAACAAAACAAAAACAAATATATATCTTTGAAAAGGGGGGATCCAGGAGTTTTGGGGGGTACCCCCTAGTATAGGATTGTGAAGATCTAGGCATATGAAGCGAAACCACAACTCTTTGGGAACAGTAGAAGAGTATGTATAAAGAGTAGAGTCTATTCAAGTCCCTTTTGAAGTGAAATGTGAGATTTGTTAATAAATACCCACCAAAATATCAGCTATATAACAGTGTCACCATGAGGAGATGTGATAATACTTTGTAGGATGTGCAGAGCTATGTAAATAATAACCAAAGTCATTAGATGATGAGGAAACACAATGGGCCATTTCAACTTGTGATGGAGACTACGTGACTACTCCATGGAAGCCGCCAGTTTTAATTTTCATTATTACTAAGAAAGTGTATGTACTTGTTAATTTCACACGACCAACAATGCAATTCTGCTCTTCTGTCGTATAAATGCCAGTGGTAACGGGGCTGGTGGAGTCTAACGTTTGACTGGAGTTTGGATCCCAGTCAAACAACTCAAAGTCCTTGGGAAGCAGTTGCTTTATCGTTTGCGCTCTGGCCTCCCTCTCTGTGAAATGAAGATACTGACCTGCAGGATCATTGAATAGATTAATTGTACTATTCAAAAAGTGCTTTATCTCAAGACTCTCACAGGGGCCCTTCATAAATAGCACAATGAATGGGGCAGCTTAATTCATCGTACTTCAGGAAGTGAGGTGGAGCTCAAGTTCTGCAAAGGCTCCCTTCCTAGCTGCCTTAAGAATGTATAGCTAACCTGGACTAGGTGCATATGGTTCTCATTAAACCTTATCTTAGTGCAAGAAAAGTTTTTGAATCTTTTCATTGATTTAAAAACTAAAAGGTGACCATGATGAAGATTTTGTTGTGAGGAGGAACTGGTTCGATTGTTGCAAGGTGAGGGAAAATTTATGTAGCACTATAGGGAAAATATAAGTTTTCTGAATTTCTATGTTCATAGTAACCTAGAGATTGCCTAGATTTACTCCCATACATTATATTTCTAAATAGGAAAGTTAAAGCAATCAAATACAAGATCATCAAACAAAACTAGATGCGTCTTTTGCTTAAACATGTGCAATAATATAAATCTTGTGAATGCAATGCAATATACATTAAATAATATCAGGGTGGGGAACATGGGTGCCCCAGTGCTAAGCAATCATCTACTAATTGAAATATTGGCCATTCCAATGCACCAGCCACTCCCTGGAGAAAGCGGTGGAGCTCTGCTTCTTGGAAATCCCATGGGAACAGTTCTATACTTTCCTCTAGTTTTTCATTGTGTTCCCCCAAGTATTTGTCCACTCAGGTGGGCTATGGTTCTTGTAGCAGTTATGCACTGATGCAATGTGGCAGTTACAAGAGTCTATCATCCTACCCTGTCTATCAAGTCTTATGTGATCAAGCAAGCCGTTGTGATGAGATCAGAAGACCTGAATCCACATAAAAGACGTTTCCTAGGGGTTTGGCCGATCTCATCCTTTATCTTTTTTTTTTCTTTTGAGACAATAACTCTTTGTTTTAACATTTTATTAGGGACTCATACAACTCTTATCACAATCCATACATATACATACATCAATTGTATAAAGCACATCTGTACATGCTTTGCCCTCATCATTTTCAAAGCATTTGCTCTCCACTTAAGCCCTTTGCATCAAATCCTTTTACCCCCTCCCTCCCCGCTCCCCCCTCCCTCGTGAGCCCTTGATGATATATAAATTGTTATTTTGTCATATCTTGCCCTATCCGGCATCTCCCTTCACCCTCTTCTCTGTTGTCCATCCACCAGGGAGGAGGTTACATGTGGATCCTTGTAATCGGTTCCCCCTTTCCAACCCACTCACCCTCTACCCTCCTAGCATCGCCCCTCTCACCCCTGGTCCTGAAAGTATCATCCACCCTGGGTTTAGGAACTGGAGGAAAGCTGTATTTTTCATCGGTACTACGTCACACCCTGACTGACTCATCCTTTATCTTATAAGAGATATAAGGAATAAGCTGCTAGAGCAGGAGGGAAATCAGTACCACCAGGAGAGAAGAGCCAGGGTGGAGTATATCCTCTAAATCTGACACCACCATGCTGAGCAATCTTATGGGCAGACTGAGGTCAGACACATGGCGTTTTCAAGTAATGCTGGGCACACAGAGCTTGAAAGAAGATAAGAACCTTCTTCCAGACTGATGGGGGGGGAGGTGGAGAGGGGAGCGAAAGCCTTCCCTTAGAGCTGGTGCCCTGAATTTGGACCTCGGATGTTCTAACCTCTGAGAGAATGAAGTTCTGGGTTTTAAGATCTCCTTGTGGGGCTTCTGTGACACGGGACTGGATGGCTAAGACAGTCTTGATGGAGCAGAACTGGCTTGCTGGCTGTGGTTTTAAGGGTAATCCTGGTACTTGATTCTCCGTATTTAATATTATAACCAAGCGCCTTGGAGAGAGGTGGCAAGCATCCTATTTGGTTTTCCTGGATGCAGATTCAAGCCTCAGCATGTAAATTCTATCTTTTTTTTAAACTTCTGAATAATTAGCACCCATTGTTCTTTCTGAAAAAGCATAAACGTCACACCAGAAATTACGACTCCTCTACATTCTTAGAACAGATGCCCTGTTTTTCTGACAGAGTTCGAAAATAAAATCTACCTCATTCTGGATGCCAACGAGCAATAGGAGTTAAAGT
Organism: Tenrec ecaudatus; assembly: GCF_050624435.1. NCBI lineage: Eukaryota > Metazoa > Chordata > Mammalia > Afrosoricida > Tenrecidae > Tenrec > Tenrec ecaudatus. The sequence goes on from NC_134534.1 coordinate 143,492,382, forward strand.
CATTTTTAAAAGGAAGGTGTGAGGAACACGACTCTAGAATGTTTCTTGCAGATGAGATAAAGTCTTCAGCAGATCCAGTCTCTGCTTCGCTTGGTCTCAGCGAGAGAGAATCCCTTGAGCTTTCTCTCCGTTCCCTTCAAGGCCTGCGGTGGGGATGAGGGTGACGTGTGGAACAGCAGGTGGCCTTTGATTCCGAGGACCCCCAGCCAGCCTGTCATGTTTCCATGGTTCTGTTGCACATGTGAAAAGGTTTTCCTTTTCTCTTGTTTTTACAACTTCAGCATAAGCATAAGTTGGGTTATATTTGTTGCAACATCACGGTGGATTTTTCATTTACAATGTGATTGTCTACAGCCATTGATGCTTCCTAACTAAACATCAATTAAAAATTGTCTGGTAATATTTCTGCTGATGACTTTATGGGGTTTTTCCACAATCCTTTGTAAAGTGTGTGGGCAACCTAAACATGTAACACCCCCTACCTCCCACCATCTTAGCGGGATATTTGTTTTTTCTAATCTTATGTTTACAATTGTGGGAGTTTCATTTTCCATTTTTATTGACCTACTAAGAAGGTCGGTAAAATAATATCAATACAGTGTTTCCAGTTCAGACACGCATGGAGTTCTTCCAAACAAAATGTTTGAACACGTCTCTGGGGAGCAGAATATTGTCGGAGATACTTCCAGCTGACGGCCCCTCCGGTCTGAGGGCTCTCGACCGGTGACTGAAGAGGACATGATTTCTTGGATGGGAGTTGACCATGGTGATGTGAGTCCTGGGAAGCCTGTGATAGATACATTTGCTGATATGTGGTCAGGAGAGACCAGTCCTGGAGAAGGATGTCCTGTTTGGTAAAGTAAAAAGGTGGTGGAAAGAGGAAGGCCCCAGACAAGATGGACTGGCAGAGCGGCTGCAGCTGTGGACTCAGGCATGGGAACAATTGTGAGAATGGAGCAGGACCAGGCAGGGTTTCGTTCTGTGGTGCACAGGGTGGCTGTGGGTTGGAGCTGCCTTGGCGGCACATAACAACAGCAACAACTGGGATCAATAGAGGGCTGCAGACAAGCCGTTTCAGTACCACACTTGTCTCAGTCTAGCTATGGGACCTTCACATAGAAGGCTTGGTTACAATGGCTTCTGAGGGGATCCACTGGGTCTGTTGAATGTGCAGCAGCGATAACAGCTCAGAAGGTTTCACTGCCTATTTTGATGGATTCCAAAAGACAATCTTGGTTTGTACTCTAGAAGGAGACAGCATAATCACAGGGGGTTATTAGAAAAAAAAGGGTGTTATTTTTCCAATTATTACTCTAATCTTTATTTTTTTAAATCATGTTATTGGGGGGCTCTCACAAAACTTTTGACAATCCATCCTTCAGTTGTATTAAACACACGTGTACATATGTTGCCATCAACATTTCCAAAACATTTTTTTTTCTACTTGAGCCCTGCTATCACCTACTCCCCCACCGCTCTCCCAAGGCCTCCCATCCTAGTGAATCCTTAAAGGAAGCAGTTTTAAGAAAATTGAAAACTGCATTGGTGAGAAAACAGCCAGGAAAGTTACATTCAGAAAGCAAGTGTTGTCCTCTGAGAATTTCCCTGGGAAGCCTTACCCCAGCAGCCTAATACCTTCTTCTGACCCCTTTCAGGCTTCTTTTTGTTCCCCAAATTCAAAGAACGTTGCAGAGGAGCACTCACGGAGTCCCCTGGCACCCTAAGCTGCCATTCTGACATGGTAGTCATGGGAAAGCACAATTTTTTTTTTTAAGGAAAGGGTCAGAAAGATGGAAACAACATCACTTTCTGAAGTGTATAGACTTAGACCAATGGTTCTCAACTTTCCTAATGCCGCGACCATTTCATACCGTTCCTCATGTGGTGGTGACCCCCCAACCATAAAATTATTTTTGTTGCTACTTCATCATGGTAATTTTGCTACTGTTATGAATTGTGTGACCCCTGTGAAAGGGTCGTATCAGCCCCAAAGTGGTCATGAACCGCTGAGCTTGATGAAGGTTATATTGAGAAACAATAGCTTCATATTTTGCCATTTAAAAAATAACAGTTTCTATGATTTTGTTACAGTATTTTTTTTTTACTTCTCATCAAATCGAGTGCCTGTGGAAGATTACATGAAAGGTTTGTCCTAATACCACAGGAATTTAAACTGGATCTCAGATTCTCCCCTGCATCTCTCTGGCCTTGTCCAGGATCTGGAGAAAGGAAACCACTGGGGGTTGATGTTGGGTGTTTTCTGCCAGGAAGGAAGGAAAACAGAGGAAACCAATAGAAAGTGACCAGCAAGAGTCATGAAAAGACAAAGTGTGCCCCAAATTTTCTGTAGCATTCTCGTCTCTGTGTTTAGTTCATTTCAGAGACTTGGCGATGTTTTTGACCTTTGGATTCTTAAACCTAAAAATAAAATAAAATGCTAGATATTCTCTTGCATGTAACCTGTGTACCAACCTGCTTTCTGAGATTCCATAGTTAGAGCTATATCGTAGAATTCATATAACAACATTTTGAGTGCTTTCTTTTGGCAGAAAGATGATGGTTTTTTTTTTTTAATAGAATGCCTTCCAAAAATCTCATGTGGATTTACTTGGGCGTATCATATTAGAACAAAGGCAAGGTCACAGAACAAGTTGAGTTTTCATTATGAATGGTTTAATTGCATTAAATGGAACAGACAACTGGAAATCAAAGGGATTCATGAAGTGTATTTTGATGTCACACTGGGCACACAGTTCAGAATGGTTTAACTTTATATAAATGTGCAGCTTCTGAAAAGATTATGTCTGTGTGATGTAAGGCACGGATGTTCACCGTTCAACTCCTCACCCTACCACCTATTGACTGTGAAACCCTAGGTAGGCTAGATGGAGTTGAATTCCTTCTGACATGCAAGATGATAATGATGTACATTGTATAATTTTTGTGATGATCAATTGAGATTATAAAGTTCTTTTTCTTTCTTTTATTTTTTTGAGAGATTACAAAGTTCCTAATGGACTTGCCTAGAACACAATAGCCAAGAAAACCAAACCCATTGCCATTGAGTCGGACTCATAACAACACTATAGGAGAGAGGAGAGCTACCCCATGGGGCTTTCAAATCTTTTTTTTTTAATCATTGTATTGGGGGCTCATACAGTTCTTATCACAATCCATACATCCATCCATTGTGTCAAGAACATTTGTATATTTGTTGCCATCATCATTCTCAAAACATTTGCCTTCTACTGGAGCCCTTAATTTCAGCTCCCCATTTTCTCCCCTCCCTCCCCACTCCCCCTCCGTCATGAACCCTTCATAATTTACAAATTATTATTTTTTGTCATATCTTACACTGTCCAATGTCTCCCTTCACCCACTTTTCTTTTGTCCATCCCCCAGGGAGGAGGTCACATGTAGATCCTTGTAATCAGTTCCCCCTTCTATCCTCCCCCCACTTCCCTGCATCCTCCAGGTATCGCCACTGTCAGAACTGGTCCTGAAGGGGTCATCTGACCTGGAATCCCTGTGTTTCCAGTTCCTATCTGTACCAGTGTACATCCTCTGGTCTAGCCATATTTGTAAGGTAGAATTGGGGTCATGATAGTGGGGGAGGAGGCATTTAAAAAGTAGAGGGAAGTTGTATGTTTCATCATTGCTACCCTGCACCTGACTGGCTCATCTCTACCATGCTATCCTTCAGTAAGGGTATGTCCAATTGCCTACAAATGGGCCTTGGGGCTCTACTCTCCACTCACCCTCATTTGCAATGATATGATTTTGTTTTCTTTGATGCCTGATACCTGATCCCTTTGACACCAGGTGGTCACACAGGCTGGTGTGCTTCTTGCATGTGGGCTTTGTTGCTTCTGAGATAGATGGCCACTTGTTTATCTTCAAGCTTTTAAGATCCCAGATGCTATATCTTTTGATAGCCAGTCACTATCAGCTTTCTTTACCACATTTGCTTATGCACACAGTTGTCTTCAGTGATCATATCTGGAAGATGGGCACCCCCTGATATAATTTTTCTGTTCTTTGATATCTGATACCTGGTCCCTACTACACCTCATGGTCAAACAGGCTAGTGTGCTTCTTCCATGTGGGCTTTGATGTTTCTGAGGTAGATGACTGCTTGCTTATCTTCAAGCCTTTATGACTCTAGATGCTATATCTTTTGATAGCCGGACACCATCAGCTTTCTTCACCACATTTGCTTATGCACTCGCTTTGTCTTCAGTGATCATGTTGGGAAAGTGTGCATCATTGAATGCCAATTTTATCGAACAAAGTGTTCTTGTATTGAGTAAGTACTTGAGTGGAGGTCTAATGTCCATCTGCTGCCTTAATACTAAATCTACAAATATATAGACGTAGATCTATTTCCCCACCATCCCATATAAATATATTTACATATGCACATGCCTGTATTTAGACCTCTATAAATACCCTCCGTCTCCTAGTTCTTTCATTTTACTTTCCTCTTGTCCCACTATCATGCTCAGCCTTCATTTGGGTTTCAGTAATTTCTCTCAGTTACATTGCCCTTGCTGAATCCCTACCAGGCCTCTCACACCTTCCTTGCCACTAATTTTGGATCACTTGTTGCTCCCCTGTCCCTGAGTTGACAAGGCTGAAATCTTAATGAAAATAGACTGCTGCATTTTTCTCCCACAGTGTAGCTGGTTGATTTGAACTGCTAATCATTTGAAGCTGGGGCACTGTGCCACCAGGGCTCCTGCAATACACATGTCAGTAAGTGCTCATGCTTTCCTGACTTATTTTTCTGCCCATGAGAGGTTAATTCTGTGGCTCCTTTGTCCACTTTCTCTATCTTTCTGTTTGCCCAGTGTCTATTAGGAATTGTATACTACAATTAGTTTCAGTATACCTCGGTACCAGGGAGCTTCAAAAAGCTCATGGAAATTGGAATGAAAGGAGAATGGAATTTATTCCATGAAATATTTGAAGCCCCCTCATATTTCCTAAACTGTCATGTTTAGAGAACAAAGAAAACATGATGTCAATGTCAAACACTTGGGAGAATTCTAGGGGATTCTGAACACTGAGAAAATTCTAGAATTTAAAGTTTCTCTGCCTTATTTGATCTGTGAAAGCTCGTTTATAGACCCCTCGTGTAGAACCAAGAAGCTGAGTAGGAGAATTTTTGTGCGGAAAGATACTTAATAGCAAACAAAATGTTACTGAAAACCCAGGGGTAACAATCACTTCACACCCGCTTGAACAGATTCTATTAGAATAATGGAAAATAACAATTGTTGGTGAGCATGTAAAGAAATTAGAGCCCTTATGTATTGCTGGTAAGAATGCATAATGCCATGGCTTCTGTAGAAAAAAATTTCCTCAAAGGTTAAATGTACAATTGCAATGTGATCCAGAAATTTTAGTTCTAAGACTACATCCAAAGATTTGAAAGACAGACTTGAATAGATACTGATATACTGATGTTCACTGCAGAATGGTTGACAATGGTTAAAAGGTGGAAGCAATTACAGTGCCTATCAAAAGATTAGGGTATCAACCATATACATACTTCAGAATATTATTCAATCTTAAAGAGAATTATAGCTCGAATATGTGCTGTGGCGTTGTTCTAAGTGGAATAAATTAGCCATTAGAAACAAACACACAAAAGCTAAGATTGAATGATCCCACTTGAAAAATATCTAGAAAAGGAAAGCTCACAAAGACTAATTTATTGGTTGTACTAGGATCAAGGTGCAGGCTTGGAGAGAAGAGTAATTGCCTACGGGATATTCAGCTTGTACTTGGGATGCTGAAAACATTTAAAAATAAGTAGTAGTGATGGCTGTACCATATGGTGGCTCAACATGTAATTAATGTTATTGAATTGCATACTTAAAACAGTTAAAATGACAAATGCTGAGTCACATCTATTTTACCACAATTAAAAACAAAACTCCAGAATAATGAGGTAAATCAGTTGTAAGATAACTGTGTTTATCACTCCACTAGGGAAGGTGACATTTCTTCAGGGAACCTGGTGTGCATAACAAATAAAATGGAAATCAGACGTTTGAGTTTGAGTAAAGCAGACATCCTTTGGACCCACATTCCCTGGGCTAAAAACCTCCTAGACCAGTGGTTCTCAACTTGTGGGTCATGACTCGTTTAGGGGTTGAATGACCCTTTCATAGAGGTCACCTAAGACCATCAAAACAATGGTCTTAGGAACCAAGACACGGCTCCTCTATCCTTCTCCAGGAGGGTCCCCCCATCTGCAGAGACACCCACATATGAGTACCTGGTGGGAAGACTGTTACCCATGCTACACCATGTTTCAAGATAAAATTTCATTTATTTGTAATGAGAAATAGATATTTCACAATATATAGTTGCATGTTGTTTTTGTGATTAATCACTATGCTTTAACTATGTTGTTTGTAACAATGACAATACATCCTGCAGATCAGATATTTATGTGACGATTCATAACAGTAGGAAAATGACAGTGATGAAGTAGCAACGAAAATAATTTAATGGCTGCAGGGCGGGGGGGGGGAGCGGTCACCATGACACTGACACGAGGAACTATATGAAAGGGTCGCAGCATGAGGAAGGTTGAGAATTCCTGTCCTAGACCCAGGGGAAGATTGAAGTCATGGCACACGAGAGCACTCCACTGTACTCCAAGCCTGGGAAGGTTGAAAGAAGACAGAACTTTTCTCCAGGGCTGACAGAGTGAAAGCCTTCCTCCTCCAACAGTCAGCACCCTGGATTTGAACTTCCAGGCTCTTATTCTGAGGGGGAATGCATGTCTTTTTATTAAAGACACCCACTTGTGGTATTTCTGTCATAGCAGAACTAGACAACCAAGACAGAGCCTTTGCGTATCTCTTTTCAGATTCATGATCTAACCTCAGTCTCACCTAGTCCACAATGTAATTTTGACAAAGCAAAAGAAATGACTAATTTTGTGGGAATTCTTTTTAGGGGAAAAAAAGTGTTCTTGATGGGGAGAGAACTCCTTTTCTGCACGTTAGAGAGATGAATGTTTCACATGCTTCAACATAACTGTGTCTCAGCTGACATTGTTGAATGTGCAATAATGGTGATTCAAAAACCAGCCCTCCCAAACGCAGAGCAAAGATGCCGAAGCTGGTCCTTTCCATGGTGTGTTTCAAAGTGCAGTTTGTTTGCATCCCAACCACATGAACTCTGTTCTATTTTGACTCACTACTATGGGAAGGGGCTGCCTTTAGAAACACCCATCTTTATTAGAAATGACAGCTTACCAGCACAAATGTGTGGACACCAGCTTTGTCTCTCTTTGTGGTTTTTCAACCTTTTTCTGCTAATGAAGTTTTGTGGCTGAAGAACCTCGCTGCCTTCATGACATGCTCCTAGCTGGTTGTTTTGTTTTGCTTTGGCTCGTTACGTCATCACTCCAACCCACAGCTCTACTTATTATTTAATTTCATAGCAGGTGTTTGGCTTTATGTGCAGAATTTCTAGTTCCTGGGAGGTATGTATGCAATTTGTCAATTTGGACCGAAGTTCGCAAAGGTCCTTGTAAGCTTCTTGGGAATGTTCTTCCCCCTATGATTTTTCATCAATTTCTCCCTGGGAGTGCTGCGGCTCCTTCTAGGCGTTTCATTGCTTCTCATAATTTTATTTTATTTCTCTCTTTCTTTTTCCCAGTCTTCTTTATATTTCTAGCCTTTCTCCTCGTGTCATGCGGCTGGGTTTCTTCCCACGACCTTTTTTCCCAGCCAGTGGAATAAGTAACCAAGAGGGGTTCCCATTTTTCACATCAGATCTTATCACTTGTCTTATGAAGGCCACAGCAGGACTTTAGGCGCCCCGTGTTTGATGTAGCTCTTGTCATTAAACCAGCTTCCTGCTTATGCTAAATCGCTCATCCTTCCTGTCCCTTTCACTTCTGCTCATAAGAAACCTGTTGGAGCGATCTGACTGTCCAAGCCCCTGAGAGACTTGGAGCTACCTGGGCCTCTGCATGAGTTTGTTTACTTCACTTCTGCTTTCTTCCCTTTTCCCACCTCCCCACTTCGGCTGCCTAGCTTGTTTGTTATTTTTCTATTTCTATTCAGCAGCTGCCAAATATTTGTTTAAATAGCGTACCATTTCCAGATGTGAAGATTTTTTACTTTAGTACCTTTGCTTAAGGCAACTGTTATGAAATGTAGGTAAGTTTTGCTTGAAAAGATCTCCGTAGTTTTATTTATTAGCATCGATCTAATCCACCAACATCTTTTCTTGAGCTTTGCCTGCGTCTTCAATCTCTGATATGGAGTCTCCTAAGCTACATGTGGTTGCTTGAATTTAAATGGATTGCCAGTTTAAGAAACAAGAGCAAAAATCATGGACCATCAATTAAATCTACTTCCGGCATCTCAGAACTGCGTTCCATAACATAACATTTTCAATGGCTGAGTTTTTAAAAGTAAGCTATCCGGCCTTACTTCAGAGACACCTCTGGCTGGCCTTGAACGCCTATCTAACCTTGAGGTTAGTACTGAAGCACAGTAATCATTCATACCATCCAGGGACTTAAAATGAAATTAAGAATTAATTTTTTTCAGTTATATTGACCCTGTTTCAAATGCCCAATAAGTTCACTTGGCTGATGATTGCTCTGTCGGACAGGACAGATAAAGAACATTTCTGTTTTCAAGGTAAGTTCTGTTGGAGAGCACTGTTACCCACTTGCCTCTGTTTTGCTTTTTGTTGTTCATACAGAGTCCTGGTTCTCTTTGGCTAGAACCAGGTCTTTAACACCCACCAATCCCACTGGCCTCGGCTAGCCTTCAGTGTGCCACCAGGGAAACCTTTGAGCCTGGAGAGACTTCAATCAGCGGGTAGCTTGGTGAAAGTGTACTTGGTGACACACGTGCTTTTCAAGTGGTAGAGCTCTTTGCCCTGCTGCCCCTTGGCAAAACTGTGCCCTTCTCGTCTTTACTGTGCTTTTCAGGACACATAACAGACCAGAAGGAAATTCTTGTCCCTGCTATCCAGCCTTTCCTTTCTGGGTGCACATTGTAATTTCGCTAACGTTGCCATGTATACCTTCCCAAAAGCCATTATGCTGAGTAGAACTAATTTAGTCTTTACTCATTGTTTGGTTTTACCTGTTCTCTTCCACCTTACTCTTGTAAGGTGTTACAGTGAGCAAGAGCTGGGTCTGAGCAAGAATGCCCGTGATGCTCTGCAGCACAGACTCAGAATCTTCCCAGAGTCACAGCAGGCGCTCCCCTAGTCAAAAGTCAGGTTTTCTCTTTAGGCACTCAGCTAATGTTAGTTTTATATTTTATGCAGCAATATGTCTAGGTTAGTGTTGCATGGTTTTACTACTTAGGCATTTGGAATATTGCACTCTGATTATATATAGCTTTATGTTATAGCTCAGTGGGGGAATGGCTGGATTTTTATTAATATGTGGCATTAACAGTACTGGGCTCATGGATAGGTTGACATAGTGTCATTGTTACAGAAGATAAAATCTCGAAGAGCATTTACAAATCAGCGAGCAATGAATGTTAGAACAATAGCTCAGGATGTTATGCTGGCTTGATTATTATCCACCCCATTCTGTAATTCTCTTAAAATATTCACAGCCTTCAAGTCTACTCTGACCTTATCAGATAGAGTAGAACTGCCCCTGTGGGTTTCCAAGATGTTAAGACTTTATGGGAGGAGACTGCCTCATTTTTCTCGTGAAAAGCATCTGGTTGGTTGGAACCTTTGACCGTGCCATTAGCAGCTCACTCCTTTGCCCATTCTACCACCAGCATTCCTTAGTCCAGTGGTTCTCAACCTTCCTAATGCCTTGACCCTTTCATACAGTTCCTTATGTATGGTGACCCCCCAACCATAAGATTATTTTTGTTGCTACTTCATAACTGTAATTTTGCTACTGTTATAAATTGGGCAACCCTTGTGAAAGGGTCGTTTTAGCCCCATAGGGGTCGTGACCCAGAGGTTGAGGACTGCCGCCTTAGTGGATCCATACAAGGCACGGAGTTAACTAATGGAGCGATTAAAGTGAGTACAGGAAGTGGGCACAAAAGGATCTGTGTACAGGATGGGGTAGAAAGGGAAAGGTCCATGACCTGTGCGATGTACAAGACTCCAACCCCGAAGGGCCTGTGCTTGGTGTAGCATTGTGCTGTCACAGTCTTGAAGTCCTTGATCATTTTGGACCAGGGAGCTTTTTTCGGTTTTGTTTTGTACTGACCAGCAAATCATGTGGGTGGTGCTGGGACAACAGTATGGTGGAATCCCAGAAGATTAATGAATGGAAACGTGGGTTTGATAACTTTCACATGCAAATTGGGACATGAAGGAGAAGGGATTGGGCATACAGAGGAAAATGAGGAGAGAAGGGGACAGGAAAAGCTGCAGAAAGGCAAGGCAGACAAAGGAGAATCTGCTGATTATCCTAATGGTGTCACCAAGGCATTTTTATCTCATGGATTTGCCTGAATCATGAACGTTCACTGGGTTAACAGGTTTTGTAGCCTCTGATTTCTTTCGAAAGCATATGATTGTCCATTAGGGTGATTTATAGTAGTAGATTTTCAAATTATGGTTGCCATGTTCACTAAGAAATGAAGAGAACTCGATGTAGAAGAAATTTTAGGCATGATACACATTTAAGGAATGGGGTAGGGGGAGTGTGTTTCATTATTCATCAAAGTAATACAAAAATATTTAAGTGAAGCTAGCGGAATACATGGTGTGATTTTTCCTAGTAGTTCTACCAAAATGTTAGGCAACATGCTATATTAAACTCATTTTCTTTTTCTTTATTGGAATAAATTATATTCTTTCTCATTGTCATTCTTTTGCTGGTAGGATAAAGACCTACATCTTGAAAGAGGCTGAAAGGCCTTGGTTGGTGTATCCTGTTTTAAACCCTTCATTTTCGCTCACACCAATCTTGTTTGGGGCTTAGCTGTCTGACCATCATTAACTCTTCGTATACACTAGGTTTGTTCCCACCCCTGGGTCTCTGTACCTGTTGTTCTTTCTTCTGCCCTTTTCTTCTTCGCTGGCTCCTCTTTCTTCCCCAACACGTACAGACCTGCCAGCCTGATTCATTCTTAGTCTTTCACGGGTGTCCTTTATTTGATTACTTTACCTGCTTAAAGAACCTTTCCTGACTTCCAGAACTCAATTCATTCTCCTGTTCGTTGGTCTCAAGACACCGTGAGCCTTCTGATGTATATTAAACTTGAGATTTCCTTATGTGGACATTTCAATAATCTCTGTCGGCCCCAGTAGTTTGGACTTTAAATTAAAGCTGGGACTGTGTGGATTTTTGCTCACGATTACATTCCCATCAAAGTCTCTAGTTGTTGCAAGCTGCTGCTAGCCGAAGTATTGGAAATATGCAGAAAGTGCTTTATAATGAGACCCTGGCAGTATACTCCTATAAACTCGGTCATTGAAAATCCTCCACGGCACAGTTCTGTTTTGATTCCCAGGGGGTCACTATGAATCACAGTCAAGTCCACGGCAATGATTTTTTTATTATGTTCCCGTAATACAAATAACAAAAACCAAACCCACTACATTCAAAAAGTCAAGTTGATTCTGACGCAGCAACTCTGTAAAGGGCTCTATTGGCCCTTTTTTGACATGTGTGTTCTCTTTATAGTCTTAGTGAAATCATCTTGGGGGGGGGTTTGTCTCAAAATTTTGATTTTATTCGCGTCAGTTTTATTGGCAGATAATTGACATCACATGCAATTCAATAGTTCAATCACATCAAGAGGAGTTGTACAAGTATCATCACCAGCAGTTTTAGAGCATTTTCTTTGATATTGTACTTGTAGTTAATAGCTCCCCGATTCCCACCACCCTCCACTGCCATACCCCCAAGGGACCATTAATTCCACTACTGTCTCTGTAGAGTTAATTTTTTATATGCATAAGTATGTAATTTTTACGTTTCTCCTGTCTGCATGGTCTGTCTTCTGCTGTTTATGCATTTTCATTACACAGTTATGTCATGGACTACTAAGTTCATTCCTATTTTTTCTTCATAGTTTTATGTGTAGGTCTTTATTCCATTTCTATTTCATTCTTGTTTATGGTGAGAGACTGAGTCTTGTTTCTTTTTTTCTTAACAAATGGATATCCAGTTTGCCAGCACTAGTTGTTAAAGAAACTAGCTCTTCTCTACTTAATGAGTTTCAGCCCTTTGTCAAAGAGCAGCGGTGCATAGGTGGGGGAGTTTACTTAGGGGCTCCCAATTCTGTTCCATTAGTCAATGCCTTTGCCATGGTACCAGTTTTGACTACGGTGGCTGTAGAGTAGGTTTTGAGATCAGAAGTATAACGCTTCCCACTGTGTCTACTGCATGATTTCTTCCCAGTGGTTGGCTTACCTGGGGCTTCCTTGTTTCCATATTGAATTGGTGATTTTTTTAGAACTATCTCTTTGAAGAATGATGCCAGAATCTGAATTGATTTGCATTGTGTCTGAAGGTCATTTTGAGTAGTATTATCATGTTTACAATGTTAAGACTTCTTATCGCTGAGCATGGTACATTCCATTTAACTAGGTCCCTTTTGGCTACTTATAGTAGTTTTTTGTAGTTTTCCCTGTATAGATCTTTTGTTTCTAAGGTTACATTTGCTCCTTCAAATTACCTATTCTGTTGGCTATTGCAAAATGGCACTGTTATATGAATCCCTTATATTTTTATACTGAGTTATAATTTTAATTTTATGAGGTTTATTAATTTTTAAGGTTGTCCTGGCAGGTTAATGTTTCTTAAAATTGTCTTGGCTTTCTCCCCATTCGGAAGTTACCAAATTATATTATTTGTTCCCTCTTTTTGCTTATACCTGTCTCTTATATCTCTGATTCCCTATTTTCAATCTTCAAGGTTTATTTTATTTTATACTTCTATATCTGGGTTGGTTCCTGGGTATTAATCACAGATTATTGTTTACTATTGCTGATTCTCTGTCCTAAGGGGTCTGTGCTAGTCTGGGTACTTTCGAGAAACAAATCCACAGAAACTCATGTATAAAGTTTTATATAAAGGTTAAGTGTGCATCAAGAAAGCATCCCTACCCAGTGCTGCCCAAGCCCACAAGTCCAACACTAACCCATTAACCCATGTGTCCAATGCCAATATACAAAGTCCTCCTCTATCTCATAAAACAGACATAATGATGCTGACTGCAGGAGGAAAGCAGAATCAGTGAATGTGTAAATATCTCAGCCCTGGCAGGGGTCTCCACACAGGTGCTCTAGCACCCAGGGCTGCATTTGGGTAGGTCCATGAAGCTTCTCCTTGGGGTTATTTGCAGAAAGTCAACCTTGCCAGCTGAAGCAGGACACTGGCTAAGGCAGCTGCACCCTGGTCCGATCATAATGAAGCAAGAGACCCGAGAACTAGAAGTGTGAGGCTTACCGAGCCATTTATCCCTCCGCCCTTCAATTAACCCCACATGTGTTTATTGACCAAGTTGGCACAATAAACTAACTACCTCAAGGTCCCTTTAATATTTCTTGTAATGTTGGTCTGTTTTCACAGATTTCTGTTTCTCTTTATCTAGAAATGTCTCACTTTTCCCACTGCTTTTGTTTTATTTGTATTTAATCGGTATTGTATGTTGGTGTGTTCTGCTTGATTTTTCTCCCTTTATTTGGTTTTGATATATGAGAGAATATGGAGTGAGTGTGTTACTTTGATCACAAGTTTGAAGGCACTTAGGTGCTGTCTTTTGGGTCTGATAGAGTAGGGGTGTGTGTGTGTGTATACAATTCTGTTTATTTCTTTACGTGGAGAGCAGTTAATGTGGGCTTTGGAGGTTTGGCCCACTCACTCCCTTTGATTAGGTGGTGCAGGAACACGTGGTATTTGACACCCAGGGAAGGGTGCAGGAGGCGTGGACTCTGGGCATCCTGATAAACAGTTGTTGTGTCCCAATGCATTGGCTAAAAAGAAAAGACAAGTACGAACAACAGCAAAAGGAAAATAACTTACAAGTAAATGAAAACTGACTCAAGGACACCCTGAAGGAGAAGACAGGGCACCTGGTCCCAGAAGGACTTCCTACTGGCCTATAGGGAAACCAGGAAGAGGGTGCTAAAGCCTGGCAGGGCACAGTCTGCTGGCCTGCTGAAGGAGAGGGTGGACGCTGCAGTGATATGTGCCTACCATATCCCACAGACACACGGACAATCCTAGTCAGAGCAGGGCCTGTGTGTGAAGTGGGGGCGGGGACCGAGAGGGGGCAGTTGTCCCGTCATAAACCACCAGGGGAGTGGGGAATTAGCTAGTCGCAGTTCTATCATTGGGAGGGTGTGGGAGACTAAGGGGGTATTTGCCCCGCTCCGGTCTTCAGCCACCAGTATGGGCGCTGCTGCAGTTCTGATAGAGCAGAACCCACCGCCATGTTGCTTGTTCGATCAATGAACTACCTTCAAATATTCAAAGCCATCTTACTGCTTCAGGCCAGTTGTCCATTGACTGTCTCAGCTGCCTTCTTATTTGCTGTTTTAATTCGATTTCGTCCTATAGTCAGTACTCAATCAACTTGTCTACCTTTCCCTTTGATGCTCAGGGTTCCAGCATTATCATCCATTTCAGTTGCATTTGGTTTCTCTGAGTGTCTTTGTTTAGACGGTCTGGGCAGCTTCTCTGCCTAGCCTGACCATCTTGCAAGAAGCCCTATTATGATTTAGCTTTGTGAAGTGGGAAAGATGGAAGCCGAGGACAATGGTGGATAGACTTAACTGTATGCTTTTCCGTGACTCTGCTACACATTCCATTGGGTGGTCTTTCACTTAGCCGCGGACCTGTGCTGACTCAAAGTGCCTTTCTTATTTAACTGAGGAAAAGCAAGTGCCACTAAGGTCCTTCGTATACTTTTGCCCCCTGTTAAAATAACCCTGCAGTGATGTTTCTAGTGCTTTTGAAGGGGCTTGAAGCCAGGCAACAAATAGCACCACACATTCTGATAGGTCAAGTTGGTTGCTTTTCTGCTGGAGTTGGCACTTCTTTCACCCAAGAGCTTGAAACGGGATTCACCTAACCTGAGGAGAAAATTAGTCTGCAGAGGCCAGGCTAGGCTTTCCAAGACAGAAAGCATATCATTCATTGTAAATATAACCTGCCACCTTTTCAGCTTCACTGCAAAGAGCCATTGACCAGTGACAGGATATATACAGTCCCTGAACAGAGCAAGCAGCCATGAATGACTTGCATGGTAATGGCAATGCTTCTCATCACACCTATCAAACCCAAGGCTCTTCCATTCAATTCTTGTTTTCTTTGAAAGGGTGGCCCATCAGCTCAACCAGTGTTAATTAATTGGTGTTTTCTTCCCTGTTCCCATCATCCTTCCCTGAGCTTGTGCAGCCCCTGGAAAGAAGTGGGTGGGCAACTGCTTCCAAGATCCCTTGAAGAGGGAATCCTTCTGAGTCCTGGAGAAACATGCCCCAGGGGTCCTCTACTTTATATCTGGCAAGCCAAGATCATTAGCGTGAAGATTGATGTTGGCAGAGATCCTTTGATCAGAAATTGCATAATCAGGGTGATCATGGAAATTCTTAATGAACTATGCACTTTTATGTGAAGGGTAAAATATACTCCATGTGATAGCTACATTACATCAGCTTAAGAGTCATAAGGAACTTTGGTGGGTAGTGGTTATGGTTTGGGCTGCAATCGCATGGTTGGCTGTTGAAAACGACCAGATGCTCAGAGGGAAAAAGATGGGCTTTCTACTCCCATAAACAATTCCAGTCTTGGAAACCCACAGGGGGTGGGGTTCATTGAGTGGGCATTGCCTTAATGGCAGTGAGTTTGTTTGTTTAATAGTCATAAAGAAAGGTGGTGGAGGATACCACTCTGGGGCTGTCCTCACTCCTGAAATTCATTCCCCAGGCCTTCAATGGGAGATTATTTTAAGTGTGGATTGGTCGGTTCCAGCTGAATGTAAATGAGTTTTGCTAAGTACTGTTGGAGCCTCTGTGACCAAGACCATCACAATTAGAAGTTATTTCCTAGTTGAGCTAGTTATTTATTGTGCCAACCTGGCCAATAAACACATGTGGGGTAAATTGAAGTACAGAGGGATAAATGGCTCAGTGAGCCTCACCTTCTAGGTCTCTTGCTTTCTGATGGTCAGACCAGGGTGCCGCTGCCCTAGGTAGGTCCCTGCTTAACCTGGCAAGGCTCACTTCCTGAAAGACATCCCCGAGGAGAAGCCACATGGACCTACCCCGATGCAGCTCTGGGTGCTGGAGCAGCCGTGTGGAGACCCCTGCAAGCGCTGAGATTCTGACAAGTTAACTGATTCTCCTTTCCTCCTGCAGTCGGCATCATTGCGTGTGTTTTATGAGACGGAGGAGGACTTTGTGGATCAGTGTCAGACATATGGGTTAATGTTGGACTTGTGGGCTTGGGAAGCACTGGGTTGGGATGTTTTCTTGATGTTTTCTTTATACCCTTAATATAAAACTGTCTCTTATACATATGAGTTTCTGTGGATTTGTTTCTCTAAAGTACCCAGACTATCACACTAGTTATCTAGGGATTTGAGCAGCTCTGGGATTGGCCACAAATCTCAATTTCTATAAATGTTATTAGGTAGTGCAGATTCTGATCAGGTCCCTATTTTAATGGCAAGGTACAAAAACAGGACAAAAACAAATTTTCCATGATCACATAAAGATGGCAGCGTTCATTCAGACCTATCAGATCCCTGTTACACATGAGTCAATCACTCACTGTACTTCACAACTTTTGTAAGATCCAGTTACATCTGTGAGTCCTTTGCCTAAAATTCAGTTAGTATATTATGGGGTGAGGGGAGAGGGGGCTTATCACTGTGGTGCTTTCTGAGCCTCCTCTTTTGCTGATAAAATTGACAAATGCAAAATGAGTTAACAAATAAATGTAATCAAACCACGTGTAAGCATATTCAACACACACGCACACCCATTGATTAAGAATACTCACCAGAACGCCACAGGAGATGCATTTTAAGTAGTATACACCTTACTGTTCTATTCAACAAATATTTCTGGAGCAAGTTTTGGCACTGTGTTCAATGGGATAAAAATGGGATTTAGAGTGAGCATGATCGTCACAAAGTAATTGAATAAATATATTACTTCCTATAAGTACTGCTATAATAAGGCAAGTTGTGGAATAAAAGAGTAAGGAGGTGGTTTATGGCATTTGAGCAAATATCTGAATTGATATGCAGGCTCCTTCATAGGATGAACGGAGGGGAAGCTGGGGAAAAGGTGGGTTCTTCCCAGGTAGAGAGGCTAACTCGCTGCCTGGAATACGAGTGGCTTATGTGAAGGCAGGCATCTAGTGGTCTAACAGTACCTTCCTTCGGCAATTGGATTCTAGGATGCCCCGATATGGGCATCTTATGAGGCAAGTACAAATAATTTCTGAACCTCTCTTCTTCACTTCTTTCCCTAAATCTTGACTGTCATGTGATCCGACGACTCCCCAAACCTCTAATGACAACAGAATGTTAGTTATGCACATTGAAAACAGGAGTAAACCTCTTTCACTTGTAGGTGAAGACCAGGAAGGCAAACTCTGCTTGTCCACAAGCCGGTGGACGACATAGAGTCCAAGGACTCTTAATGGACTTACCTATACATTAGGGATGTGAACTGTGCCTTACTTTAGCTTGAGTGTGAAGATGAAGTGAGATAGATATGGACAGTGCTTAGCACAGTCCTTGACCCGTTGTAAGTATCTAACATATTTTGGATATATTTTTATCCCAAGAATATATTGCCGTTTCTGCAAGCTTGAAATAGCAAGATGAGTATATTCTCCAATTCTCATATAATTTATAGAAAGTATTCAGCTTGCCCCTATGATGGTGGGATGTAAGTCTGTACTCAAAAGATACAACACTATTCTCCCCAAACCCTTTCAAAAATTTCCTTTTCGTTTCTTATACTCTTGTGAGATTCCTCTTTCTGGATTCGTTCATGCTCAGGCATTTCTGGGAAACTGTTTTGAACCAGCCCAAATGACGTCACACGCATCGTGATACTAGGTTACCCAATGTCAGCCACTTTTGTTGATTCTGGTGATTTGTTTAAACACCCTAATTTTGGAGCGATTAAAAAACAGTGAATGTACAATATAGAGGCTTCTTCATGATGACTGTGGAGATTAACTGACCTTCTGCGTGGTAGGGTGGGTTTTCCCTAAGCAGGCCTTTCAAAGAACGAAGTAGACGTGCGTACATAAACAGAGCAAGATGGACAAAACGCTGAGTTTGGAAAAGGAAGTTGCTCTCTATCCTGGTATGATCCTGGTTAGATCACAACACACAGGCATCCCTAGAGTTGCATCTGAAAGTTGTTTCCCAAGGGAGTCCTGACTATGGGCCAGGGTACTTTCCACTTCATAACCCGTGCACAATTAGGGGTTTGCATCAAGAACATACATTTCATGGCTTCTCAGCATATGCCAATTTTAGCCTCATGAATACTCAGTTGGGGCGGGGGGCGTGAATTTCTCTCAGGCCTCCATCTGCCTGACAATGGGCTTCATTGTCATCTCATTTTGAACCCTCAGTTTTCATTTTGTAGACCTGACAGGCCAATGAGCCTATTGCCAAATATCAGGGTCTGCCAAGTTATTGTAAATATCACTCACATATATGAGGTTGGAAGGAAAATTGCTTCTGAAGATGAGTTATGGGGAGTCTGCCTTCCTGAGAATGACAGGAACGGCACCCACCACGTGCATCATCAGCCCCAACTCACCCTTTGTTTCCACTTTGTAATTCCAAGGGCAGTGCCCTCTGTGTGACCACTGAGTGCTTGGCACCCAAGCTCTTGGGGAGCCAGGTAACCCCTAAACAGTTCTGCTGGAAGAGCACAGGGCCTAGGAATGACAAGCTAAGCACTTGGACCAGAATTCTTCCCATTAACAAATATTTGAATGCCTCCTCTCTGTGTGTTGGCATAAGCTGGGTATGAGGTATCGCCAGCTTCCCCCAAGCAGCAGGTTTTCCTGGTAACACTGAGTCATAGTCCCCTGTCGCTGTTTGTCACAGTTCTCAGCACCCCATTCTGGCTACCATCTGGCTCACTTGACTCATTCACGTGACTTGCTGGACTCCTGAAGACATTTGAGCTTCTGAATTCTCATCTTAGATTCCGTTGGAATCACACTTGCTTCTGTATCGAGGCCCTGGGCAGCCTTTCTGGATGACCTCACCTGGAAAATTAGAGTGCAGCATGCCAAAAGCGACAGAGTGGTAGAGAACTAACTATCGAGAGATGGAATAGTACCATGTAATAGGACACTGAGAATGCCCATAAAATCGGGCGCAGAGAAAACTTGGCTAAAATAGCCTTCTCCTTTAAGGATACTTTTGTTGTTTGGAGTGGGACTGCCCAGAACCGGGTGGAAGAGGCCAAGAAAAGGAACTGGCAAGCCCAAAGCAAGGAGCAAGCTGAATGCACCTGTCGGCCAAATCATTAACTTGGCAGCTTTAGGGGAATGCTCTCTTCTCTTTCACTTTTTTTTTGACCAATTACTTTCAATAATGATGGCAAGTCGACTTCTACCCCTGACTGTGCTAGAGATTATAATGTCAAAAGGGCTTTTGTAATATCTTCTGTGTCTTAATAAACCTGTCAGCTGAGCTGACAGTGTTTTCTCATTGCCATCAGGGAAACATGGGGTGGTGCAGCCGGCAGAGATGCCAGACTGTGGCATGTGTTCACAGGTGGCTCTGATGTGCCGCGTCTCAGCAATGCCACGCTGCAGGGAGCACAGGCTCTTCTCTAAGTAGGACCTCCGTGATGTTTTGAAGGGAGATCATTGTCCAGGCTTGTTTTGGTAGTGCTGGCAGGGGCACTGGTGGTAACCTCTGACCTCCTCCTTACGGAGGAAGCAAGGAAGCTCTGAGGACATCCTTAGGTAGCGCCCATGATTTTGAAATGAAACCCATCTTGAAACTAACTGTGAGGATGAAATGATACCTTATTTGTAAGAACTTAACTGACAAATATAGAACACTTGACAATGCTACTGGACGAAAGCAAACAAGATTCCCATTATTCTGAGCCCCCCCTGCCCCCCCAAATTATTTAGGGGTACTGAGGAATGGACAGCTCTATTAGAGTGAGTCAATGAATCCAGGAATAATCCAGCAAGTGGAAGATTCCAACCCCTACTTTTAGTACTTACACAACCATCACCATGATCTCTTTCCAAGTAGTCCCATCACCCACGTCCAATAGAAGTACCACGCCCTCGACTCCCTACACACTTCCACTGTACCCCCATTTCTGACCCCTTCCCCTGATGCCATGGCCAACCAAGTACTTCCCCTTTTCTCTCCCCATGGCACCTTGCTGACAAACCACTACGAAAATTTTGTCTGGGTATACCTGTCTATCCAAGATATCTCCTCATTGAAAAGACTACAAATGATCTTTCCTTGACTTAAACCCCACTGCCAGACTGGAACACCTCAGAGACTATGGGCCTTCCACACCCTTCAGACCTAGAATTGAATGGTTCAACTTTTCAGCCAAATGACAGGCAAGCCTTCCAGGTGAGCACCACCACCAGTAGGGGGCGTGCGCTCCTTAGAACGATGGACCACACTGGACCAAAAGGGCAGCTTTCGTCCAGGGACAGAGCTCAAAAGACAGAAAGAGATGTGAAAGGAGGACGAATGGGAAAGGCTAGTATAGGGAGGCAGGGGAAGCATGCTGTTTTCTGTGGGGATAATAATCAGCGCTCTAGTGATGTATTGGGCGGTGAGTGGGTGTGATTGGGTATATTGGGATGTAGTTATGCGTTGGGCTCGGATCCACTTGGCTGTCAGTTTGAAACCACCTGGGAGAAAGGGTGGGCTTTCTACTCCTAAACAATTAGGGTCTCAGACAAGCAGTCAAGATGAGTCGGGATTGACTTAATGACAGTGACTTTGATCTGGTTTGGCCATGAAACCAAATATACATGAATTATTCAATGAGAAAGTCAATTTGCGCTGTCAACTTTCACACAAATGACAATAAAAGTTAAAACAGCAGCAGTAACAACAACACAACCCGTGACTACCAAGGAGATTTCCAACTCAGAGCAACCCTGTCTGACAGGGCAGACCGGTCCTGTAGGGTCTCCACGCTGTACTATTCACAGAAGCAAACTGCCATCTCTCTCTCCTATGGAGGAAATGACAAGTTTTCATCATCAACCTTTCAATTAGCGGCTGAGCCATCAAACTACTGCATGACCAGGGCTCATTTCCTCCACCCTACTCAAGTCAATTGTTCCTGTGGGTATCTGAGACAGTAACTCTTTATGGGAGTAGAAAACCTTATCTTTCTGCCGGTCCTCTACCTAGAAACCCAGATCTCATGCCTCAAAGAGCTTAGCTGCTTCAGGATTCTATTCATATCTGTCTTTTCTCAAAGTTGGACTCGCAACATTCGATGTGAACCTTCTCTAAGATCTATTTCTCTTCATAATCTGCCTCGTGTCACAGCTTTGCTGTCAGCATGCTCTTTTCAACATCAACCATACATTCTCTTTGCTGTTACCGGTGCCGCCTTTGACCCTGTGTCAGCAAGATGCGCCATCCACACATGTTGATTTAAGGGGAGAATTTATCTACATTGCACGAATGCGGCGAGATCGTGAGGAAGCAGACACCACCGAGCCTGGCATGGCAGTGCGGGTAATGCTGATTGTCCCAGGGGCCCTTCTTTGTGTGTCTGCACATACCGAGTGACATGACGTTCAGGCCTGTCTACCTTCCATTTAGTAGAAATGAGGACAACTAGTTGCTTGTGAACTTCTGTTGCATTCTAATTTCTATTAATTCGGTGTGGTCCCCCGACTCGCCCCGCCGCAAACGAAATCCCTTCCTGAGTTACCGATGTTGGAACAGTCTGTGTGCAGCACCCGTTCTGGTCCTGGCAAACCCCCTCCATCTGAAGCATGCCCCCCTTTGCTTTCCTTCTAGGAGCAGTGATGCCCTTGGAAATGTGTTCTTTGCAGATGACTAAGTCACACCAACTCTTACAGAAGCAGGGTTCGCTGGTCATGCCTTGCCAGTAGACGTAGCAGTTGTGAATTACATCGCGTATTAATAATTATGCATAGGAACCACTCAGAGGCCCCAAAGTACTGGGCATAACTCTGCCCCTACCCTGGCCACAGTGATGGGAATTAAACATTTATTTTGGATGGCAGCAGGCGGGCGGGCCGACGTGTTAGCTTCTTCACACTCTGTGACAAACAGAGAGAGGGAGCTCATTGTATCAACTGCCACAGACTTTTCAGCCATAAGGACAACACAGTTGGCAAAGCTACTGATCTGCCACCTTTTAATGGTCTGATAATTAAAAATGATGGGCAGCTAAAAATAGAGGAACTGAACGGAGTCGCACAGATATTTCTTGTGCCCTCCCTGTTGTCACACTCTTCGGGAGGCCTGGGATCAAGGACAGGAGCCAAGTCAGACCTCTATTGGCCAAGAACTCACTCATGAAGCATCTATAGATATAGCCATCACACCTATTTTGTCAAAGAAAAGCACTGTTACAGACTCGGAATGTGAAATGCAGGGCAGTGTTCATTTGCTATATTTGAAATAGGTAAATTGTGTGTGTGTGTGTGTGTGTGTGTGTGTGTGTGTGTGTGATTAAAATCAGTGTTTTATTGTCTGTCTGCTAATTCAAATATATTTTCATCACTCTCTCATTCTCCTTCAGCTCCGTTTTACAAGTAACGATGTGTTATTGGTTTGGAGTTGATTCGGGTGTCATATGTTGTCATTTGATAAAGAACAGTTTAGCTAAGCTGCTTGACATTAGAACAGCTGGTCATGTCACTTTTGTTAATGTCTTTAACCACATTTTTAACAAAACAGCAGATGCTCATCACAAAAGCCGTTTCCCCTTTCTGTTCGATTCTGTACCATCAGCTGAACTAACAGCTCGGCCTTGGACAGACGCCTTGTGCGGGGTTCAGTTGCCCCCAGGAGAGGACTGCGTTTCTGTCCGGCCTGGATCGGGATTCCTGTGGCAATGCGACCAACAGAAAGGTAGTTGTAAAAGCAGACAGATGTCTTCTGGGAGAAGAGTACCTGGAAAACGTGCAGGGAGTGGACGGGGTGTCTCACCCTGAAACTGTGCAGTCACCCCTCCTTCGACAGGAGGGGAGCATGAGTGTTGATGCCAAAGTGGCCCTTATTACTTTTAACCATTCTTTGTATGATGTCACTCCTACTGTGGCATTGAGCTGCTAACGGTAAGGTCATACGTTTGAAACCACCGTCCACTCTGGGAGAAAGATGGGGCTCTGTACACTCGTACAAAGCTTTATTTTCAGAAACTCACAGAAGGAGTTCTACTCAGCCCTGAATGGTTGCTAGAGGTCAGCATCGACACTACGGCAGGGAGGGTGGGCATTTTGTTTTCGTTGGTTTGTGTAACTTGCATTTTTCTTTTTTAATAACTGTTTTAGGTTAAAAAAATTGCATAGAAGATACAGATGGCTCCTGTCTTCTTCCTTTCAACCCTGCACACACTTTCTCCTCTGACTAACATCTTGTGTCAATGTGCTATGTCAGTGGTGGCTGCTTATCCAGTATTGATAGCCCACAGATCACACATGTGTTTACTCTTGATGTTATACATTCCTATTGAATTTGACAAATGCCTAGCATCACGTGTCCATCATGTTTATATAATATCAAATGGTTTCATTACCCTGAAATAGCCCTGCATCCTCCCGCCCTCCATCTCCTCTTTCTTTTTCCCTCCTCCTCCTGCTCTCTCTCTCTTTGCCTCCTTCCTGTCTTCCCCAAGGCAGCTTCCAGTTAAGCAAGCACACATATACGGAAAGGCATTTGTTTTCTGAAATATTTGACAGTCAGGCAGCACAAACTATAAAAATTTCCACTGAAAGAATTCCACCAAAATGCTTCCCAATATAACAGACATCTTATTTTCAGGTCTTACCCCTTTGTTTGAGCATTTTTTCTTCTTTGTTCACAAGTGTTTTGCATACTGTCATGAAGAACAAGATGCACTTTTGCTCATTTGTTTGTGCATGCATTTAGTAAGTTTGTCTTGAGCCACTTTTGAGCCTGAGACAGTAAATCTTGATTATTAAGTGCCTGGTCCTTGGATTTGGTGATCCAAACAAAGTGTTTCCCCCTGTTTCGTGACCTGATAACTTAAGCTACTTTATGAATTTGTTTCCTGAGCTTTAAAATAGAGAATGGGCTAATACCTACCTCAGAGGTTTCAGGAAGATAAAAAGGAGTTAATACATGTAAAGGCTCATAGAGGTGTGAGAGCACGCCTGTCCTACTGTTGTGATTAGTTTCTGTGGAGCTGGCTGTGTTGTGGTGACCCCCTGGGTGCAGAGAACTTGTCCGCAGAGATTTCCAGGCTGCATCCTTTCAGAGACACGTCACCAGGTCTGTCATCCAAGGCGGCTCAGCGTGGGTGTGAACCGCCAACCTTTTGGCTAACCATTTCAGACTTAATCATTTGCATCTCCAGGAACTGTTGGGTATTTTGAAAGCACACACACAAGTCGACTACTATGATTATGACCATTATGCTCAAGAAGGTAGGTTTCTAGGTTTCAAAAGAATTAAAAGTGAATACAGAGTGGAGTGGATACCATGTTGGACTCACCCATATCCATCCAACCATATTGTTTAGTCTAAACTGTGCCTTCTCCTCAAGAGTGAAACCTGTGGCTTGGCAAGGGGGGTTACAAGCAGGAAACGAGCTCTTTCATATGTCTAAAGCATGCATACATACATACATACATACATACATACATACATACATAAGGTGTTTCTATCGAGTCACTCCTGACTCGTGGTGTCTTCTGGTGTTAGGGAATCGTTTTCATGGCTATAATCTTCACGGAAGCAGATTGCCAGGCCATTCTTCTTTGGCAGCGTCACTGGGTAGGTTCAGAATATCAATCGTTTGTGCTAGGAGTCAAACACAGGCTGTGTGTCATCAAGGGATCTTGAAAATACATACACAAATGTGTAATATGTAATAGGCTATAGTGTTGACATTTCATGGGTGAATGGGATAAGTGGGGGGGGGGATGTCTAATGAGACTCCTTGCAGAGGAAATGGTGAAAAACAGGTCAACAAACATTGGTCTAAAACCAATGCCTTCCATCCAGAGACATCCAGCAAGGCAGCAGGTGGGCTCAGGAGAATGTACACCACCGTGAAACATATGGGGTCTGAGTAAGGGGCTTGGAAAGTCTTTGGGCTTGATGGATAGCTTGGATGTTGGAGAGCTTTGGGGAAAATTGAAGGGAGTGGAGTTCACTCTGGAGAGGGTGTCAGCACAAGGTACCAGCAGTTCTGTGACTGGGTGATTGAGCGCGCCTTTCTACAGTCACAGCGGAGCGATGGTAGCATAGTGGATTACACATTGCGCTGCTAGCCACAGGGCCGACAGTTGGAACGTGCCGTTGATCAAAGGGAGAAAGACGCCACTTCTGCCTGTACAGATTGAGAGCCTCAGAAACCCGAGGGGCAGTGCTAGTCTACCCTGGAGGTTGCCGCGAGTCAGAATTGACTCAGTAGCAGTGAGTTTGGCTTTTTCCAGTCTAAGCAGTGGTGACACTGTCCAATAAGGGTTGACTGCCAACCACAAGATGGTGATTCAAATCCACTAGCCAGCCCCTGAAAGAAAGATGAGGCTCACTGTTCCAAAGATGATTGATGGCCTTGGGAACCCTATATATGGTCCCGATGAGTCAGAATCAGCTTGATGGCAGTGGGCGAGTCTATAGTCAAAGGAGCCCTGGTGGCGTTGTGAGCTAGAAAGTCAGTGGTTCAAATCTACTAGCTGCTCTAAGGGAGAAAGATGAAGTTATCTGCTCTCGGAAACTCTGTATAGGATCGTGAGGTGGAATCAACTCAATGCCTGTGACCTTTCTGTAGGCAAGGCAGACTAGAACAAGGCTAAAGGGTTAAGAAGCAGCACTCATGTTTTACGTTTGGTGGGTTGCATGGTGATTTATTTGTTTCTGTGCATAGCTACAATTACAAAATGGTCTTATTTAGCCTCATTTTATCATGATTTATCAGGAATAACCTTTCCTGTTGTTGATGGTCTATGTCCAGCGGGAGAAAATTGTGGCTTCCTAGTGACCAGTTTCTGACAATATTGAGGCCCAGCTCTTAAATGTCAGTCCCGTTTTCCTATGCCAGGGGTTGATAGCTGATACGTTTTATTTTTTCTCCCTCCTTTTTTTCTTTCTCACCAATCAGAGAATCACAGTGATTCTATCAACTTCGCCAGACCTTGCTGGCTATTGATTCAAAGATGAACAGGACTGAAACAATTTAAGTCACTGGACTGTAAGACTTACTCATGACTTCTAAGATACTGAAGTTAGTCTCTTGCAGGCATTGCACTAGGAAAGCACAGAGCACAGATTGCAATTGGCAGGCACCTCATCACCGTGTGAGAAAGCAGCCATGGGAGAAAGCCTTCCCACGGTTTATGGAGCGCAGAGTTCCAATGACCAATGAGCTGCATTGCTGTGACATTGAACCCGCCTCACCTCGGCACAAGTTCTTTTGTGAGACTGCACGCTGAAGACATTCTAAATTTCAAACATGTTATTTTTAATATATGAAAGGAATACATGTCCAAAATGTTACAAGTAAGATAATTTTGTACATGTTAAAAATGTCACAAATTTTAAAGAATATTTGCTTCCCAAATATTTATTTGGGAAACATATTCTTTTGCAAAAAATTCTAGGACAAGATTTTAGAAACATATAAGTGGGAAGATAGTGGGCTGTTGATTGTGGAGGCTGTATTATCCTTTCTTTAGCAATTATTTTCTGAGATAAATATTCTATTAAGTAATTCAGTAAAAGTTTTCCTAATCTCACTCTCTCCTTTCTTCTAAGTTTTCCCTTGGAGACTCACTTTGCTGCCTATATTTAGCTAGCCCCACACTCAATGGTTCTGGTGATTAATCACACGATTCTTATTATTCCTTCCTTAGAATATGCCCCAGAATATTCCAGATGGAAGGCACCTTAGAGGTCATCTAATCAAAACCTTCATTTCAAAGAGGAGAAGACTGAGACTCAGGGAACCAAGAACTCACAGAGGTCAGGCAGCTACTGGCAGAGACACTGGACTTCCCATTTCATAAAGGATTGAATCTTCTAGGGTACCTTCTAGCATCCTTGGCAGAGATAACTAATCACTCACCGTACTCTTCCCCACCCAGTTTCCAAGCCATTTCGCAATCCTCAATCCAGCAGCATTCCATCAGTTATACTAAGTAGGTCATCATTGCCATATGCAAACAGAACATATTATTATACTATGTATATAATACAAATAAATATAGCTTTCTTAATAAGGTATAGCTATTTGAATATGGAGATGCATTTCATTCATAATGCTACATATAGCACTTGTGACCTGTGCATTCAATATGTAAAAATGTATGAAAGAAGTACGATTTTGTTAGTGTATTAATGCACATCAAGAGTCAATATTTTGTTATTATAGGTTCAGAGTCACAGTCTCTATGCAAGGACAGCGAGTGAAGAGAAAAGGACCATTGTAATAAGAAAATAAATATAAAATATATTGCTATTTGGGTTTCAGGCCTTAACAAAATGCATTTATTTTATTCCTAACAAATCATCTTTAAACATGTCTCTGTGATCAGTGGATGTCTACCAATTTTCTCAGTAATATATTGCCTTGGTCTCAATAAAAAAACCAAACCACTGCCATCGAGCAATTCTGGCCCATATGGACCATATAGGACAGAGTAGAACTGCCCCTGTGGTGTTTCTCAGATTGTGGGGACAGTTAAATTTAAAGCATAAAATATGATGGAAATTGAAAAACAATAATTATTCAAAAGGAGTAGTCTTCACAGAGTTGCACAAGGAACACAGGATAATCATAGGCGCATATTAAGAAGAAATCTTAAGAAAATGGAAAACTTCATTTTTGTGAAAAAGGCTGAGAAATTGCACCAAGTAATTGTTTTCAGTTTGGTTTGGTTTACTTCACAATAAAGCACCTGCTCGATTTTGGAGGGCAGCAGGAACGCCACACTATGGCAGTTTCCCTGGAACCTTGCCTCATCTACCCTGCAAGCCTGATGTAGTCCCTCCAGACGTCTTTTTGTTCACCAAACTCAGCGTAAGCTACAAGGAACACAATTTCAGTCCCTCAAGGTTGTCAAAACTGCCATTTTGATTGGTATCAAGCAAAGGGAACAGAATTCTTTTTTTTTCATAAATCATTTTATTGGGCTTCATACAACACTTATCACAATCCATACATACATCAATTGAGTAAAGCACTCTTATACATTCATTTCCCTGTCATTCTCAAAATTCGCCTTCCACTTGGGTTCCTGGAATCAGCTCATTTTCCTTTTTCCCCTCCCCTTCCCTCCCCACTCCCCCCCTACCCCATGAACCCTTAATAGTTTATAAATTATTATTTTATCTTATCTTACACTACCCAGCTTCTCCCCTCACCCACCTTCCCGTTGCCCATACCCCAGAGAGGAAGTTACACATAGATCCCCTAGATTGGTTCTCCCTTTCTACACCCCCTTCCCTCCCTGTGTCGCCACTCTCGCCACTGGTTCTGAGGGGTTCATCCATTCTAGATTCCCTGTGTTTCCAGATCCCTACTGCACCGCTGTACATCCTCTGGTATAACCAGGTCCGCAAGGCAGAAATGGGATCATGATAATTGGGGGGGAGGAAGCGTTCAAGAACTAGAGGAAAATTTTGCGTTTCATTGTTGCTACACTGAACCCTGAGTTACTCATCTCCTCCCCACTACCCCTCTGCAAGGAATGTCCAGCTGTTTACAGATGGGCATTGGGTCCCCATCACGCACTCCCCTCATTCATGGTGATGTGATTCCCCCCACCACCACCACCTTTGGGGAGCAGAATTCTTAAAGAAAGACTCAGAGATGGAAATCCCGCCTTCAGAAATGTAGTCATGTATAGAATACCTATGCTGATAAATAATAGCTTCACATTTTGATATTTTTAAAAATAACGGTTTCTATGATTTTGCTGTGATAATTTGGAAGCCCTTGCAGAATTCTCGAATATTTTGTTTTATTTAAAATTTTTAAAGATGTGTGTGATGTAGATGCTACTATAATAACCAAGTTTTAAACAATTCCATTTTAAAACAATTTCTTAATTTTAAATATCTAAATGTTAGATTTTTTTGGTAGTATAATTTTTTTTTAGTCTAGAAGACTTTTCCAATCGCGTGATGGTTACTAAGCAACAATTAAATGAACTCTCAATCGATGGTAAAGCCACTATTTACTTAAGAGGGAGAAGCGCGTGGCTTCTGAACACTCTCCGTCTCTTTTCAATGAGTACCCTAGGCAGCTGGGGGAATAAAGTAGACGTTTCCTGCGTGAGGACCGGAGTGGAGCGTGGGTGGGATGGCAGTGCTGTCAATGGACTTGGCGCCTTTCCTTTCAAGGAATCTACAAAACTTGTCAACAGAAAGCCTAAGCTAAAGCCTGAGCTCAAAAAGCTATTTGATATTAATAAGTGATTATTAGGAAAGATCCAGGAGACTCTTCTGGGTTTAGACTCCCACACTTGCATCAATCCCCTTGTGAGGTAGTGGTTTTGTTTGTTCTAATTAATTTGGATTTAACACATATATCTTATCATTCCCAATTTCAATCACATCAAGTAGAATATACCCTTGCCACCACAATCAGTTTCCAAGCAGTCCCTCTCTACGTGGACTGGTGGGGTGTTTTCATGGGGTGTTGTGATGGCTCAGGATAGTTCGTGATCCCCAGCCCTCCCTTTCTGAGAGTCCCTATCACGGACAATGCAAGCAACACCACTATGCTATTAGATAAATTCAGCACCACGAAGGAAAAGCAGCTTGCTATTGTCAAAACAGAAATCAGGTGTGGACCCGTACTGCTTGAGAGAGCTTGGTGTCCTGTCAAGCTGTGGTCTGGTGGTGGGCTGGGCTACAGTAGGGATCGTGCCATATGTTAGTCTGGGCACTTTAGGAAAACAAATCCACAGAAACTCATGTATAGGAAGCAGGGAACTGGCTAAGGCAGCTGCATCCTGGTCCAACCATCACAAAGCAAGAGACCTGAGAACTAGAAAGGCGAGGCTTACCGAGCCATTTATCCCTCTGCCCTTCCATTAACCCCACATGTGTTTACCGGCCAGGTTAAACTAACTACCTCGTGCTATTATTGCTCTTTTGGAGCTCAGGAACTATGGCCGCTTGAATCTGCAGGTGAGCAACCTCAGAGTGAAGGAATGGAGAAAGTGCCTGGGCAAGAAAATGAAAACCGCTCACTGCCTCTCAGCTGCACGGCTGAATGAGATACCGCCTAGCCCTGCCCCGTACTTTGAACACACATTGTTGTGTGGAACCAGAATGGCACTCTCTCTGGCCTTCCTTACTCTCAAACAACTGGATTTGCTCCTGGCATTTAAAAAAAATATTGGAGATGTCGGAGACATTTCAGGGTGTTGTTTCTGCTTTTTCTTTCTGCAATTGAATGGTTTAAATATAATCGGCTTTTTGCAAGAAGCAAATGTTTCATATAGGCATAAGTAAACTGTCATCGAGATCATTTAGTAGTAGAAAATGATTAATTGCACCTTTTAATCATAGTTCCATTATCATATGAAACAGTTATGTCATCGGATCCATTTCACTAATGAAGGTTTAGCACCACTAAGAGCACATTTGCATTAATGAGGCATCACACGTTATTAATTGAAATCTAATAACAGCTTGGGATATGATAAGTTTGCATTAATTGGAAACAGAATTGTGGATTTATTGGCAATATACCTCTTGTCATGTTAGAGAAACGGTTCCTTGGTGGCATGTACAGAGGCCATGTTTGCACTGATGGGGATTTCTGGCTCAAATACATTGATTTGATTTGATACTGGAATAGCCCTGCCTGACTGATTTCTAAAGTAGAGCTTTTTGGTTTGCCTGGGACTGTGACCACTCAAGCCTATCTGTGTTGTGACCAGCTCATTAGATATTAGGGGAAAGAATATGGAATGAGGCCAGTGTGGGTCCATGAAGGTAAGCTCAATGATGACAGTTCGGTCAGCAACTCCTCTTCCTGGGGAGACCTTGACTGACCACCATGATCGAAGTAGGTGACTTCATTCTGTCCCATTAGTTTATTTCCTGTTTCGTCCTGCCCTCCAACTCCCGTTTCTCTGATGTCAATTCCAACTCATGGGGACCCTGTGTGCATTGGAAACTGTGTGCCCCAGGGTTTTATCGCCAGGCCATTCTTCTAAGGTGTCCAGGAGTGGACTGGGGCCATCCATCTTTTGGTTCGAAGACAAGAATACTGTTCTTTCATGCCATTTAGGGATGTAAAGGTTTACTAGCTGATAATAAGTATGCTCATTTAATTGTCCTTCACCAGGATGGCATCTCTAAAGAACAGGGACCTGTCTGTCTTGTTGTTCATTGTGCTTCCAGAATGTAGCACCCTGTAGGCATGCAGTAAATATTCGTTGAGAGGATGCCTGGGTCCTGACTTAGTCTAGGAGAACCTGGGGAAGCTGGCTTTCACTGAAACGCACGCACATCTTCCAGTGCAGAGTTTAGCCCTGGGTTCAGGGCAGAATGCTAACATGCCAGATATGGAATTAGCCCGGAAACTCTCTGGGTCCTTGGCGCTCGGAGACCACTGGGCTTATTTCAGTCTGGAATAGGCTCCCCCAGAGTGGGAAAAGAAGGACTTGAAATAGTTGCTGGGTATTATATCCTTTGGCAATTGAGTAAGAGCTATGTTTTCTAACATTTCTTAATTAAGAATTCTGTAGAAGCCAGTGCTCATGATAAACCTTAAAATAGAATTTCAATGTAATAATTGGCACTTTTGTTAAAGGAAATACAAGCAAAGCAGGCATGCTCTCCTGGGTGTAGCACTGAGGTTGCAGGAAGTTATTTCTAGATGGAATTTGGCATTCACGAAGGTGGAATAAGGAATCAGCATTAGAGTATGGGGCCTTCAGTGTTTTTCCTGGTGTGTTATTGAACGTTACTATCCTATCATTTGGTACATCTTACAAATATAGCATTGTGTGCAAATTTTTCAATAGGACATCAGAAAACAGGTTTCAGACCTGCCTCTATGAGAAACCAAGAGGTCTGATGTCCGCTTTATCTGGAAAGCGAGAACATTGACGTTGGTCCATGTTAGAGAGGTTTTGTACAGACGGTTATAGAGTGTAGTTAAAAATATATGGTAACTCTTAAGGCCAGCGCCAGGTGATGCGATTATTCATTTAGTATTTGAGGGGAAAGCAACAAGCCATCACAAATCCTTTTCGGAGGACACCTAGGCTGTCCCCTGCCTGACCTTCGGTCTAACCAGAAGGAACAGCTCTTATTTCCTCATTGTGGCAAGCGTCCACGTTTTCTTAGGGGACATTTAGCTCTTTGACCACAAGGTCAATGGGTATAAGGTAGTCCCCAAAGGCCAGGCTCTACACCCTCCTTTGGTGGATAGCAGCTGAACCTTCAAAGCTTGTGAGCTTTCGCCGACTGTGCAATCATTGATCTGTCTTCATCCCGTGGCCAGAGGAGTGATGAAAATGGAAGGACAGAAAATGACTCCAGTGAGCTAGCAGACCGTGAAACTAGCCAGCACTGCCCTCCTGAGAGCAGAGCATTCGATGGAGCCTCAAAACCGCCACCAACTGCCCCGAAAAGGACTAGATTAGAAGGTGCTGGAAAAATTGGGAGAAAAAAAAAGTGGAGCAAAACTCTGAGTTGTAAACGTGAGCAGGCTCACGGATGAGCACCGATTTGTAGAGCTCCCAAGTCTGTGGTCCTTTAATCACCCTTCAGGTTTGGAGCTGAACTCACCCCTGAATCAACAAGTTCAGGGCAGAGTGAGTGGTGGGAGGGGACTTACTATTTGACACAGCAAAGATAGGAAAGACTTTTTTTTTTTGAGGAGATGGCATGTAGTCAGTGACCGGAAAGAAAGTAGGGCAGAGACTTTACGAATGTCTGAGGGCAAAGGGGTGCAAGCAGAAGTTTCAAAGAAGAAGGGTCCTGCGAGCTCTCGGAATGCTGAGGAGCAACAAGAAAAGCAACAGTGAGGTTGATGGAGTGGGGAGGGAGCAAGCCGAGCGGAGAAGACCTTGTGAGCTATGGCGAAGAGTTTGTTTGCAATGGAAGGAGAGTGAAGGCAGTGAAGTGGCAGCATGATGTAATCTAAGCTTTTTAAAAAGAATTCCCTAGTTTATAGGGGGAATAAGTATCCAAACAGAGAAGCCAAATAGGTTTTTGAAGTAATTCAGAAAGGTGGTGATAGGCTTAGACTGAATGCTCATGGTGGAAATAGTAAGTGATTAGACATTTGATATACTTTGAAAATGTTGGACTATATTATAGAATCAAGAATGTGAGCCAATATATTGAAGTTGTATCACACGGGTATATAATCTGTGTAACTAAGCTGGGTTGAAGACAACAACACAGTATTCTTAAATCTGAACAAAAAAAGTCCAGGGTGGATAGAAGTACCAGGGATTCTAGTGCTCTTTTGGCTGTATGAAGTTTCTTTCCATACACTCGCCTTCCACTAAGACAGTACAAGGAGGCCAGGGTAATGCTATCCATCTTTATAGTTAAAGCATGATCCCACCATATTAAATTCATTATGACTTATGGAAAATATCTAACACCATTGTACAAGAAATTCGTGTTAATGTATTCTTTTTTCCCGAATAGGGAAAAAAAGGACTGCACTTGCCACAAAAGGACTTACACCACAAAAGGACTAGCGCTTGCCACCTGTAATTCCAGGGGTTGCCCTGCAGGACTGGAGCACTGCCATATCTTGGTCAAGGTAGAGCCAACAGAAAATGAGTCCAATGTGTTGTATCCCCTGAGAGAGTTGCAAGATGCATTCTTCCTGGCTCCTTAAATACTAGGAGACCTTTCAACTGGTAGCAGTACGGCTGCAGAAGTTCCA
This sequence comes from Tenrec ecaudatus, assembly GCF_050624435.1. Lineage (NCBI taxonomy): Eukaryota > Metazoa > Chordata > Mammalia > Afrosoricida > Tenrecidae > Tenrec > Tenrec ecaudatus. Next base: position 143,526,459 of record NC_134534.1, read on the forward strand.
ACAGGTTTTAAAAATGGAATGACTCCTGGGCCATTCTGAGGTTTCTTCAGTTCAAAACCACCAGTTGCTCTGCAGGAGCAAGGTGAGGCTCTCTGCTCCCGTAAACAGTGACAGGCTAAGACAGTCACAGGAGCAGTTCTGCCCTGCACTATGGGATAGCTATGAGTCAGTACCAACTCAATGGCTGTGAAGTTGCTTGTTTGTTTTCGGTGATGTTTGAAATTCATTTTTATTATACTGGCTGAGGTCATATGTCTACCTTTCAACAAATCCCTGTCGGCGGGAGTATTGGTGTGCCTGTTGCCTTGGACTGAGACACATTCTCTAGATGAAGAATAGGGATGAGTTGAGTCCCCAAATAATGTCGGTGATTTTGCTGGAGGAAATGGGGAAAGGGTTATGGAGAGCAACAGATTTTCACTGCTTCTAACAGCACCGTCACACCCACAGTCTGCCTACCGTCTGTGAAACATCTCCTTAGGGGCTTCTGCCACTACGAGCCATTCTCCAGATATCATGGGTCACCGTGTATCAAGTCTTTATTATAAATCTATCTAGATTAGAAACACTCCATATCTTATTTCATTTGTTTGGTCCATCTCCGAGGTGGGAACCCAAGATAACCCAATAGAAGTGCCCTTTTGTTGTCAACAGAGCATGATAATGTCGGTTCTGAAACGACATTTTGAAGATGATTCACAAATGAGTTCTAATTTCCAGTCATTTATTGCTATCTATAGACAGAATTCTCCCCGGGAAGTTCAGGTTCACAGTACCCTTTCTCATAACTCTCCTTAAATGAATGAGAGAAATGCTGAAGAAGACAAAACAACAACAAACCCAACACCTTTCTATATTCAAATTCTCACAGTAGTATTTTAATATCTTTAAGATTCTTATCAGGTAAGTTGCTTCAAGTAACTGGTTTTGAGGAGGATTCCAGTGTCCAAAGGCCATAGTTTTATCCAGCATGTCAGTGCCTGCAATGGAAATGTTTCCAGAAGTCAGGGAAATTCCTTTGGTGGACAGCACGCCCATTGCATGTCCAAGGGCAAAGCACAGCAGCTAATGAACACAGCGGGGGAGAAGAGGGAGCAGAGTAAAAGTGAGGGTCATGTTTACACTCGCTGGGTTAAGGCTAAATCTATTTTTAAGTGAGAACCTCTGCTCCAGGATAAATAAAAATATACTAAACGTATCTTTCTCTTTCAAGCCAGGTGTGGAAACTCAGGGTCTAAAGAGATACAGGGTCTCCATTCTGCTAAAAGTGATCCTGAATACCTGTTACTTTTGCTTACGGATCACTGTGTGATAGCTGGATTTTAGTCATACATTGTAGAATCCTTAAATTAGATGCTTTGGCCTTGATAAGGATTTGAGTAAGTTTTGGAGGAATATATTTTTCCATGTTTTTAAATGAAAGATGCTAAGAAAACTGTAGAGAAAAATAAGCAAATTGTCAATAGGTGTAATCCTACCATAAAAAAGAAGAGTGTAATTTACTAATACAAAAACCTAAAATACTATGTAAATCTTCTATCATGGGCCCACATGCTCCTGCATATTTTAGAGCCCTCTTCCCTGTCTTTTTTGCATCTCTTATAATCTGATATAACCAATGGAAGGACTCGTATTAGCACTAAACCCATCAAAGAAGGCACCTTCCCCATTTAAAAAGTAGGCAGTCGAAGAGGAATGGATAAATGAGCTCTGGTACATACACACAATGGAATACGATGCAATAAGGCAACGATGACGCCATCAAACACCTCATGACATGGGCAAAATTGGAAGATATTATGCTTAGCAAAATTAGTCCATCTCATAAAGATAAATGTTTGATGGTATTTTATTATAGAGGATAAAATAAAAATGGCTTTCACACTAAAGGAAAGGACTTTAAAGACCATGAAGAGGCCAGGACCCCTGGGAAGTGGGAAAGAGAAAATATAGGAAAGTTTGCAGGAAGGGAGGGTTGGGACCAGAAACAGAAGGAGAAGGAGGGGAAGAGGAGGAGAAGGAATCACATACGCGGGTGGGGAGCGGGGGGGGGGTTCTGTCACTGCTTGGAAAAGATGAGCTGTGTAACTGGACACAGTGTGTTTTCTGTGGGTGTGTTATACTCTACAAGCAAAATGGGGGGAAAGAAGAAAATTTAAAGGAAAGAAAAATAGGGGGGAAAAGAAGGGTTACAGCCTTAAAAACACTTCTGATTTCTTACCGATCAGACCTGAACATACGAAAGAGGAAAAGAAAAATTAAAGCTGACTTAAATAATTTTAGGACACACAAACTAGTTTCAAACAAACAAACAATCAATAAATACAGTATAGGCAGTGCCCAACCTACGCTGTATTTGAGCAATGAGGAACTACACTCAACTATCAGCGTATCCAGAGCATTGGGTCTTTATGGGAGGAAGTAAAGGGAAAATGTGTGCATGTCATATTGCAAAACAACAGCAACAAAAACTGACTTATGTGAGCATGGGATAACCATTTGTTCAGGATAATATGATGGAAGGGATTCGTGGATACATCATCCACACGGCAAGGTAGCTGTGGCAGTTACATAATCTCCTGTCCACTTGAGCTAAGGGCTGGAGGCAAGCCTGCCGATCAGGTCATGGCCGATGATGCTTGCGTGTGAGCGTGGCTTGCTCCTGAGGATTCTGCCAACTCCTGTCTTCTTTCCTGGAGGTGGTACATACACTTTCTCTGCTTCACATTCTGATGACAAGGCACGTGGAGCCATGCTAATGGAGCCAGAGCCCTGGAGCTAGAGGAGCTACAAAGAGACCAGTGCCAGCACTGAGGGGCTTCCTCTGCCACTGGATCCACAAGACTTGCCATCTGTGGGCCTGCGATCTTTCTACATTCAGCATCAATGCTTATTTTGTGTGACTCTGAAGAGGAATTTATAGACTGGTATCTGACTTGCGGGCTAATTTTGGACTTATAGAGTGAATCCGGACTGGGCTGGGATGTTTTATTGATGCATAATTACTTCTTGATATAAATTTATCTCTTACATATATGTGAATGTCTCCGGATTTGTTTCATTAGTCAACCCAGATGAACACAATAGCTGCATTTAGACCCTGATATTGTGGATGCAGAACAGCTCATAGATCACTAAGAAGGGGAGGAAGGAGAGAAGTTGTCAAACATTTTACAGGAAGATTTCATTTTAGTTTTCTTCTGACCTTTATCAGGGACTTCAGTTGCTTGAAAACATGGACCCAAACACTGATGACTTTCCTAAAGTTGATTGGCAGATTCAGGAACCGGTGAGCTGTTTCTTTTAAGTGTCTGAGGATGCAAAGGACCAAAGAGCTCTCACGAATTTTCTGAGTAGAAACACCATTTCCCTTCCAACACATAACCCAGAACCTTCCACAGGTGGTTCTTCCTCTGCCTGACAAAATGCCGACTTGGCCCCACTCTTCTTTCTTGGAAGAGTACCTTTTTTATTATTTCTTGGGTTTGGGGGCTCTTGTTTTGGTTTAAGGAGCACCCTGATGACATGGTGGGGTCGGAGTTAGGCTGCTAGTCACAAGGCTGGCAGTTGGGACCCACAAACTGTGCCTCAGAAGAAAGACAAGGCTTCTGCTCCCTCAGAGATAGGCAGCCTGGAAAACCACCGAGACCATTCTCCTCTGTCTGTCAGGGTTAGTATAAGACTTCACTCGATGGCAGGGAGGTTTTCTGTTTGGGGTCTGCTTTTTATGTATGTATCAAAATAGATATTTAAGTTTATAGGTAATGTTTCAATTGTCCCCAACAAAGATCAGGTTTATAGAGAAATGTGTATTCTTGTTGGGGGGCTGTGCAGATGGTTCCAACTCATCGAGACCCCGTGTGCAACATAAGCAAACACCACCCTTTCTGCTCCCTCCTCAAAGGTTTCCTTATGTTTGAGCCCCGTATTGCCGCCGCTGGCTCAGTCCATCTCAGTGAGGCCTTCCTCTGCTGTGCTACCCATCTGCTTTACCAAGCATGATGTGATGGTTTCTCCCGATGAGAGATCCAAAATGTGTAGGATGAAGTCTTGCCATCCTTGTTTATAAGAAGTATTCTGGCTGAACTTCTTCCAAGACTGGTTTGTTTTTTCTTTTCGTGATCTATGATATTTTCAGTATTCTTTGTCAGCACCCAAATTCAAATGCATCGATTCTTCTTCAGTCTTCTTTATACAGTGCCCAACTTTCACATGTATATGAGGCGATTGAAAATACCATGGGTTGGATTAGGTGCACTTAGTCTTCACTGAAATATCCTTGCTTTTCGACACTTTAATAAGGCTTGCACAACAAGACTTGCCCAATGCTATGTGCCCTTGCTTTCTGACTATTCCTTACAGGAGCATTGCTTGTGGATCTGAGCCAGACAAATCCTGATAACTTCAATCTTTTCCCTGTTTATTGGCCAATAGTGAGGATTTGGGTTTCCTTTAATTAAGTTGTAATCCATATTGAAGGGTATTCAAGTGTTGATTTTCATCAGCAAGTGCTTTACATCCTCCTCATTTTTCACCAAAACAAGGTTGTGCCGTCAGCATATTGCAGATTGTGAACAATCTCTTTTTGGTACAGTGATTCTGTGTATTCTTACCATCTTCTTTATATGCTTCTCGCCTCCTTCAATATTTTGCCAGTAGAATATTTCAATGTGACAACACAAGGTTTGAATTTTTTCTTCATTTCCTTCCGTTTTATGATTTTGGTGAACATGTTCTTCATTTTGGGGTTATAACTCTAGGTCTTTGAATTTCATTATAATACTTTACTTTGTGTCCTTCAGCTGCCCTTTGATCTTTCGTGTTCAGTTCTTTTTCTTCATCATTTCTTCCATTTCCTTAGCTACTCTACAACAAGTTTTGGAGACTCCTCTGACATTCACATTGACCTTTTCTTTCCTTCTTGTCTTTCTAATGACTTTAAGCTTTCTTGGGGCATGATGTTCTTGATGTCATCCCACAGCTCATCAGGTTTCTGTTGCAGGTGTTCAATGTGCAAATCTGCTCTTGAGATCCTCGCAAAAGAGAGGCGGCATAGGTTCAATGTATACTTTGGCTCTCTTGGACTTGTTTCAATTTGTGTCAACTTCAACCTCAACTTGCACATGAGTATCTGTTCCACGGACAACCCCTGGCCTAGTTTTAGCTGCTGATACTGGTCTCCTTCTTGGTCTCTTCCCGTAGATGTGGCCAATTTGGTTTCTATGTAGTCTATCTGGAGGAGTCCTCATGAAAAGTCACCTTTTGTCTTGTTGAAAAAAAAGTTACTTGCAATGAAGAAGTCTTTGGTCTTGCAAAATTCTGTCATGTGATCCATCTCCAGCTTACTTTTTATCACCAAGGCTCTCATTTCCAAATACTGTTCCTACCATTTTGTTCCCAACTTTCATGTTCGATAGCCAATACTTTCCAATGTATCCTGGTTTCATTTTTTATTAATTTCAGACTGAAAATGTCTGTAAAATTCTTCAATTTCTTCATTACTAGCTTTAGTGATTGATGTATAAATCTAAATTATGTTTATGTTGACCGGATTTCCTTGACGGTGGCTAGATATAATCCTATTTTCCTGTCATAGACAACATTTTAATTGAAGGTAGATCTTGAAATATCCTTTTTGAGGAGGAATGCTATACCATTCCTCTTGATTAGTCATTCTCTGCAGAGTAAACTATATGACTCCCTGATTCCAAATGACCAATACTAGTTCATTTCCGCTCACTAATTCATGAGATATTTGTATTTATGGGTTCTACTTTATTTTTGATGGCTTCCACTTTTCTTAGATTCGTGCACTCCAAATTCCAATTATTAATAAATGATGTCAGCTGTTATGCCTCATCAGCAAATGGAGTCTCCCAAGACCACTCCATGTTGGTCATGAAGATGGACTCTACTTTGAGAAGGCAGTTCTTCCTCAGTCATATTTCGAAGGCCTTCCCACCATCTTCTGGCACCATAACTGCCAATGTGCTGTTGCTACTCATGACACTATCGGTATCTGACAATGTTCCATTGCTCTCCATACGGTTCTAAGTGGTTAATCCCTTTGAAGTCAACAGTCCATTCCTTCTTGACAGTCTGTTCTTAGTCTGAAAGCTCTGCTAAAGCCTGTTCCATTTGGGTCCCCTTGCTGGTATTAGAAATACTAGTGACAGAACTTCCAAAATCTCAGCAATACGTAAGCCACCACAGTGTGACAAACAGACGGATACTGCTCATAAGAGATGGTAGTATGATAACTAGGAATAAAGAAAAGGAAAAACAAAGACATAATTAACTGTCCACTTACTTAGCACAGAGTGTCTTCATGGACCCCATCATAAATTATGCTTGACAACGATGGAATAGACATCCTCTACCCTAATTTCCCTCTGATTGAAAGGTTGCCTGCATCGTCACTCGGGAACCACAATAAAAAAGCAAAAACAGCAGCCAAGTGGACCGACTCCTGGTGACCTCACGTGGGTTAAAGTAGAACCGTGCTCCACATCGTGTCCAGTGGCTGATTGTTGGGAGCCAGACTAGTAGACCTCTCTTCTGAGTTGGGTTTGGATGGAGTCAAACTCGTGGCTTTTTAATTCGCAGCTGAGGAGTGGACTCTTCACACTACGCAGGGACTCTAGCACCTGGTTATTCTTGTTGTTAGGTGCCACCGAGTCAATGTTTGTGATGTGGCACAGTAAATTCTATGGGGTTTCCTTTATGTGGAATGTTGGGAGCTTGTCTCTAGATTTTTGCTCCATGGAGTCTCCAGGTGGGTTCAAGCCACCAGCCTTTCTGTTAGAACTTTAACTATTTGCTCCCCGCAAGGACTCCAACACAGGCAGAGTCCAAAAAGTCTCATCCAGTCACCACTTTCTGAATGTTAATTCGCCAATGGGTCCATCCTTCTCTGGGGCACATTAGCCAGATTCTTGTGACTGCCTGCATTTAGTGATGACAGTCACTAAATGGGGGGAAGGTGGGGTGCATGAGGACAAAAATGCTCTTGTCCTCTTTTTGCTTTTCCTGCTCATCTCTAGTACTTTTGTCATTGAATAAATAAATAAATGACTGAATAAACAACTAAATAAGATGTAAGGCCATTCCATGAACTAACAGAGAAGAGCTGTGCAGAGTAAGGCCGCAGCATCCACTTGATCTTCCTTGGACTGCCCCCTCCTTATCATGACACTCACAGCACTCGAGGGGGGGCGCAGAGGGTCCAATGTGGTCTACATCTTATTTTTATAAGGCTTCCCAGTGAAGGGAAGGGTGTATCACTTTCCTTTAAAACCCCGAGTTAGGTGCAAATCAGTGGTAAGACTTACAGTCTAAGTTAGAGCTCTAATTCTGCAATTTCAAGTGAATCGTATGTTTAGCTAGCAGATGAGAACCTTTCCGCAGAGATAGAATTCAAAGTATCTCGTAGGCCTCCAGTCGGGGGGAAAGACGATTTCACAGAGCTTTGTTTGCCTTGTTGGAGGACTTTTCCTCCTGGTTGGGCTCATTAATACCCTTTTGTGAGTGCTATTTTACTTTTCTGAACAGTTTTTTTCTAAACAGCTTTCTCCGGTGGAAAAATCCAATTTAGTTGCAAGCAATATTACCAGTTCCGCTCCTTTATTTTTCTTCCTCATTGAAAGGAAAATAAAAGATTGCGTGTCAAAATGGAGATGTACGATTTATGGCATTAGCACTTCTATTAATAAATTTATGCAGCAATTATATGTCTTCACATTTTCTATCTATCCATGACTGGAGACAGCTTCTTTATGTTGCATAAATGTATTGTTCTTTTAAAAGGCATGCTTTATTTTCTTGGATCTTCAATCCCACCTCACCTCCCAAATTTCCTTTAAAAGTGGACACATAGTAGGGAGGTCTGGTTGCTTTACACACCCTGAGATGAAGTTTACTTTTCACTCTAATTTAGGTCCAAAGCTGTGGAAATATGTACAGTGTCATTCCTCAGAGAAGTAGCCCTTCCCTGCTTCTGCTGCATTCTGCTGTCTTCCAATGATTTGCACAAAACTGCCCTCCATGCCGGTAGCTCCAAATTGAGAGCTGAGATAGCTTCTTTCCTCTGCTTCTGAGAAAGCAGGTCCCTAAGCTAGGCTAGTCAGACTCCTTCTAAGGATGTTCCCTGGCAGACATCCTTACCATCATGTAGAATCCAGCTATCTGACAATGAAAGGACTTGGAGTGAAACAGAAGAGGTAGGGGCTTCGGGATATCTATGACATCGTGTGAGGAGCTGGTTCAGCGATGTGCTGGAGTTGGCCTTAGAGTTCTAAGGCACCATTGTTAAGGTTTCAGGAATGTTGCAAATTTTTGTTAGCAGTTGAGCACATCACCCAGAGACTCTTCTATGTTCCACTTTGGTAATTAGCAGCCAAACCATGAAAACCAAGCCCATTGCCATTGAGTCTACGCTGACTCATAGTGACCCGAATGGGCAGGGTAGTACTGCGTCTGTGGGTTTCGGAGGCTGCAAGACTTGACAGGAGTAGCAAGACCCAGCCGTTTCCTACGGAGCTCCGGCAGTTCCCAATTGCTGACTTTATGGTTAGCAGGCCTGCTTGTAACCTCTACACCACCAGACTTCCAGAGGCTTAAAAGCTTGTGAGTGGCCATCTAATGTACAACCTTTGGTCTCTTCCCATCTGCAAGAAAGAAGGGTTAAATGTAGCAACAATTAATTCAAAGGATGAGTGGACCACACACACATCAATCTCCAAATTCTGAGAGCAGATGAACTAAAAATGGCCACCCCTACTTCTAATGCTGAAAACCTTTTAAGGTCCTGGATAGAATGGGAGAAAATTGTGGAACAAAACTTAAAATCATAGAAGAGCACAGGTTTCCTAGTTGAATAGAGACAAGTGGAACCCCAAAACTGTGGCTTTACATTGCCCTTCCTTCAGGTCTAGGACTGAACTCAGTTCCATGGGTCCGTTTTCAGTTAACCAATTGACATATCTGTCATGAAATGATTACACTAGTGAGGTACTCGAACCTTAGAATAATCACTATTTTGAGACCCCAAAAAACCAGCAAACAAACCCAAAAGCTGCATTTGCTCAAGGACAAGTTCAGTTGAGTTAGGAAAGGCTAAGGGCTGGAATTAGGAAATACAGGGAAGAAGAGGGATAATTTGTTATACTATGGGGATTTAACTCAATGGAAAGAAACAAAATGTGTGTGGATTAATGAAAGTTAAACTGATATGCTCTACAAACCATCACCTCATTCACAATAAAGAGTTTAAAAAATAAACTGGCTATTACCACGAATCAGCCTCTTCCCTTGGGAGGGTGGGGAGGGAGAAAGCCTGCTTGTTAAACATTTACCAGCTCCTACTGCTTAGTCTCAAAAACAGTTATATGACTTCTTAATATGAGAGCTCATTTAATCCCCACCCCATTTTAACCTATGGCCCATTGAGTCAGGATTTTATCACATGAAACTGTAAATGTTCTGATTCTGTAAATGTTCTGATTTGCATTATTATTATTATCTTGTGCGTAATATAGCAAACATCTTTATTTTATGTAATTTTGAAAGACTAAAATGAGATTCCAATACAGCTTTAAAAAACATCTGTGGGAGTATCAGGCATCAAAGAACAAAACATCATATCATTGTGAATGAGGGGGAGTGTGGAGTGGAGACCCAAAACCTATCTGTAGGCACCGGACATCCCCTACAGACGGGTCTCAGGGAGCTTCTGAGCCAGTCAGGGTACAGTATAGCACTGATAAAATGTACAACTTTCCTCTAGTTCTTCAATTCTTCCTCCCCACCTACTACCATGATCCCAATTCTGTCTTACAAATCCAGCTAGACCAGAGCATGTACACAGGTACAGATAGGAACTGGAAACACAGGGAATCCAGGGCAGATGATCCCCTCTGGAACAATAATGAGAGTAGCCATATCAAGAGGGTAAGGGGAAGATGGGGGAGAAAGGGGGAAACCGATCACAATGAACTATATATAACCCCTTCTCTGGGGGATGACATTAGAAAAATGGGTGAAGGGAGACATCCGTCAGTATAAGACATGACAAAATAATAATAATTTATAAATTATCAGGGGTTCATGAGGGAGAGAGGTTGGGGGAGGGAGGGGGAAAATGTGGAGCTGAAGCCAAGGGCTGAAGTAGAAAGAAAATGTTTTGAGAATGATGACAACAAATGTACAAATGTGCTTGATACAATGGATGGATGGGTGGACTGTGATAACAGTTGTATGAGCCCCCAATAAAATGATTTTTAAAATAAATAAATAAGAGAAGAAGAAAAATTTTAAAACACTGTGGGAAGTATATGAAGCAAAATATGTCATTTAAAAAGTGTACCATTCAGGAGCAAGAATTACGTTCATCAAGCATTGAAGTGCCACAGTGGATTAAACTTTGTTTTCCATTCACACCTACCAGCTGCTTTGTGTGAGAAAGAAGACGCTGCCTGAGACTGAGTCTCAGAAACCCTGTGAAGTGGTACTCCTTGGTCCTGTCTGGCAGGGTCGCTAGAAGCTAGGCTGGACTGCTGGCCGTGGGTGGGGCTTTAATTCCATTCAACATAACCACTATCTACTTGAACTACTACTACGTTTTCATTACCCCAAAGCATAAACTCTATGCCCACAAAATCAAGATTCCCCCATTTCTTCCCCTTCCCCACCCTTGGTACTCCCCAGTCTACTTTCCATCTTTGCTAGTCTAGATATTTAATTTAAGTGAAATAACACAGAATTTGTTCTTTTGTATCTGACTCATTTTATTTAATACTTCAGTTTCAAGGACTTCTTTCCCTTATATGATTGAATAAAATAGTCCATTGTGTAAATAGACCAGATTTTGTTTGTCAACTTGTTAATGGATATTTGATGTGTTTCCCCCCCCCCCTTTCTGTTAGTGTGAATAAGGATCCTATGACCTTGATATGGAATTACCTGTTGGAGTCCTTCTTTTCAGGTCTCGTGACTAGGGGTGGAATTGCTGGATCATATTTGAATCGTCTATTTCAACTTTTGAAGAATTGTCAAATTGTTTCCCACGCTGACTGTACCATTTTACATTCCCCCCAACAAGGCAGGAACATTTAAATTTCTTCTTGTCCTTACCTACACTTTAAAAAAATATATATTTGCTAGTTTTTTTGGTTGCTGGTGTCGTTAAACATGAATAGTTTTTCGCAAGTGGTGGTGAAGTGGTATTTTATTTCGGTTTTGATTTTTATTTTCTGCATCAATAATTAGATTGAGTAGTTTTCCCTGTGCTTATTGACCATTTGTACATCTTGTGGGAGGAAACTGTTTCTACTTTGTTCATTTTGTAGTGTCTTTTTGTAGTGTCTTTTTGTTGTTGAATGTAGCAGTTGTTTATCTATTCTGGACATTAAGAAAATACCAGGCGTAAGACTTTCAACCCCACCCCCCCCCACTCTTTAGGTTATTGTCTTACTCTCTAATAAGGCTCCTTTCTCACAACGATGTCTAATTTTCACGTCCAGTTTACCCAACTAATACAACTTTTGACTAAAAATGCCCCTGTTATGTATTTTAAAGATATCCAAAGAAGGTACTAAATTTGGTGGGGAGGGGAGATAGTTTGTTAGCCTGACAGAGAATTTTATCTTTGGAAACCTTTAAATGACAAAAGAGAAGAAATGACTCCATTTGCTTTTGTGAATAAGTGCTTACAGCCAGAGAGAGCGGTATTCCTTATGGGAAGCCTGCTTGATGTGAATTATCCTGAGAGCTAGTGAGTGTCCGTTGCAGGCGAGCCGATTCCGAGTCCTGGCCACCCTGGAGGACAGAGGAGCACTGCACGTGGCTTTCCGGTGCTGTAAGCTTTATGGGAGCAAATGGCCTCATCTCTCTCCCATGGCGAGTCCCAATCAATGAACTTTCAGATTAAATCGGGCCCTGGACCATTATTCCACCTTTTAGATATAGTAGTGGGCATAATTTTGTTTCTAAAGTAGATAAAGTTGGCCAGGAGAAGTACACTTAAGCTGCTCACTCTGACAGCAATATTAAGGTGGTATTACATGCGTTGCTTTTGTTAGGGGCCAGCGAATTGGTTCCAACTTATAGCATGCTGTACAAAATATCAAAACATTGCTAGACCTTAATGCCATTTTCGCAATCTTTGCCATGTTTAATCCCATTGTTGCAGCTATTTCATCGATGTGTTTTGTTGCGGGTCTTCTTTTTTGCTGACCCCCTACTTTTTGAGAAATGCTTCTACCCCGTATGCATTGGGCTTGAATTTAATTTCTGATTAGTACTGCTTGTTCCTATCACATGCCCCATATGCTACTGTAGAAGACATTCAAATAAGATGCCAGTCCACATGGTGAACTTGTACATAATTTGCATACAATGTGGGTGCAAAATCTGGCATCTGTTTGCTGTAGCAAGCAAGTGAGAACTTAGAAAAAAAACTCTGTGTGTTTCCTTGATGCAATTTCCTCTCGTGCTGGCTCTGTATTACTTTCTGTAGAAAATTATTCAAAGGAGAAGCAGAAAGGTTTTCTATCTTAACCGTGAGGACATAGACTGATCTCAGATGGGTCAGAGTCTGTCCATGGGTATCACTGAAGTATGAGGTCAAAGTCTTTTAAAAAAAAAACCTCAGACTAGTGGGAGACTACAATTCTGTCACTGGGATTGATGTTTTCCCATGAAAGCCATTGGGAGTATTCACAGGGCTTCACACTTCTTTCCTTTTCCAAAGTGATCTCCACTTGGGAAAGTATTTCACAGACCCACCAAAATTAGGGAAACATTATATTTAAGGTAAAAATGAAAACTTTCATCAGCCCCCCCAAACTCTTTAAAAAGTTCACGGCTTTCTAAAATGAACAGTAATCAAGTTGAAATGCATTACTGTCAAGTCAATTCCGAGTCCCGGTGACCCCATGTTTGTCAATATAGAATTGTGCACCATGGGGTTTGCAATGGATGATGTGTTGGAAGTAGATCTGAAAGCTTCTCTTCTCTCGCGCGTGCGTTCTCTCTCTCTCTCATTTTCCTGAGGAGCCACTGAGTAGACTTGAACCACCAGCCTTTAGGTTATCAGCTAAGTTCATTAACCATTTGCATCACCTAAGTGTGCTTACTCATTGGGCTGTGATCTGCCTGGTTGACCTTTCAAAGTCACTGGCAGCTCTTCATGAGAAAGGCTGGGCTCTCTACACCTGTAGTTACCCTGTTTCCCCCAAAATAAGACAGTGTCTTATATTAATTTTTGCTCCCAAAGATGTGCTAGGTCTTATTTTCAGGGGGTATCTTATTTTTCCATGAAGAAGATTACGGTACATATTTATTGTTTATTGTTTTATTGCCCTTCCTGTCTGCTCCAGCTGTGCTGCGGCCAACAGTGAGCTGTGCAGCGGTGTCTGCTGCTACAGTCCAGAGTCCAGAGTCATGGTAGCTTCTGGGGGCCTTATTTTTAAGGAGGTCTTATTTTGGGGGGATACCTTATATTTCAGCCAGAGGAAGAACTGTATGTAGGTCTTATTTTCAGGGGAATGTCTTACTTTTGGGGAAACAGGGTAGGTAGTTACAGTCTTGGAGAAAGACTGGCCTCTCTACACCTGTAAATAGTCACAGACTTGGACACCTGTCATCAGGCCCTATGAGTCAGCATTGACTAGATTGCTGTGAGTTTTGAGTTGTTTTGGAGGGACTTCAGTAATAAAAGGAACCTTTCTTTGGAGAATACATTTCTTACTCTGACACACATGAAATCACCATGTACTGGGATCATTACTACAACAACAAGTAAACCACCTAATATGTCCAGTTTTCCTCTCTGAAATAGGGAATGTATGTGTAACAGCAGGCAAGTAACTTTCCACTCCAAGATTCTGAGGACCCAACGCTAAAAGTGAAGGACAAATACCAGGAGAGTGGGAGGTAAAAATATATGTATTTCTTTGGTTATCGTGAATGGTAACTAAATTTCATGTAATAAATTATGCCTAGTGGTTAGCCCAGTGTTGAGCATATCCACACTGGTAAACAGAGGCTTGCTATCGTTGTTGTTGTTGTGGTTGTTATTGTTGTTGTTGTTATGGTCACTGCCTGGCCTCCCTGCTGCTGCTCACAGAAGGCATGCCCCGTGGATGAAAGCTGACCACTGCTGTTGCCCTTCGTGCACTGGTCAGAGTTTGCATAGGGCAAGGAAATCACCTTCAAATCAGTGTAAGTCTTTTGGAGCACCTGCCCTGTGTCGTTAGAATACAGCCCACATTTGAAGATATTAGGGCCCCTGTCCATGGTGTCTTCATACCTGTTGAGAAGTACATGGACCGCTCTTGGTGCCCAGGGCTGCTGTGGAAGCGGATGACTGTGCCTTGAAGGTACCATCTACCTACTCCCATCCCATCCTCCAGTGAATCTTACTTATGATGCATTGGCCAGTATTTGGAGACTAATTATCACAAACATATCCCTCAATTTATTGACTACATGGGCACTTTCATTTAATATATAACATAACAAACAGAAGCTTAAATATATTGATATACATTTTTGTAGTTCTCTGAAGGCATAATCGTGAGCGTGTCCAGTTTAGAAATGGAAACCGAGGATAGTGATGTTCTTTATGTTTTTCCTCTGGAAAAGAGCATATCTTTTCCTCTAGATCATATATATACATATATATGTATATATAATCTATTTAGTAAATATATATAATTATTCTCATAGATTCGACATGTATGCTGCCTCCTTGCTGACTGCATTAAGGAGACCTGGGGCACTGCAGAGTAAACCCTGTACCCCTAACTTCATGGTCAGCAGTTCAAACCCACCAGCTGTTCCTTGGGTTGAAACCGTCTATACCTACCAGCCGCTTCATGGTTAAAAGGTGAAGCTGTCTGTTCTCAGAAGGATTTCCACTCTTAGAAAGCTATGGAGGGTTACCGTGTATCCATACCAATGTGAGGGCAGCAACTGGATGACTAGTTTGTTTGGTTACTGCATTCGTTTTCTGTTGCCATCTATAGCAATTCAATAATTGTTCTTCTATATTTAGGGCCCATTTGGGGTTTGGTTCATCTTGGATAGGTTCAATTGGATGACTCTGCTTCACATTGTAGAATCTAACTTTGTTTCACATTGTCTCCATCCTTTTCAGATTAGTAAAGGGCCAGGTATATAACACATTTCTCATATTTTCTATCACAAAGATGTAGGAAAATGAGATGAAATACTTGAGACCAGTGGTGGGATTCAAATAATATAGCAACTGTTTTGCTGCCCTACTGACCATGTTAAGTATTTTTAAAAACAATATACCAAGAAACCCAATATACCAAATGATACTTTATTATTTCATAAAGTTGATACTTACTTAGGAACAATAAAAGAGGTACCCAAAACTAGGTTATGTTAAAAGAAAGAGCTTAAAAATATTGAATAATGCCTGACCAAAAAACAGTATAACTGTTATTTTAGATATTGCCCTAGGGCTTCCTGATGGGCATCCTCACTTGCAAAATTCTTCGCTTTCATCTGAGCATCATTGGCTGTGTGACTTGTCCTTAATCATCTTTTCACTGGAGGAAGTGGATCCCATTCCTTTAGAGCTAGGCTAATTAGACAGGAGTCCTTGTGCTTGCTGTATGAGAAGCAGGCACGTTCTCTTGTCTGAGCACAGTGTGTTCATCTTTGAGAACCCCCTTTCTTCTTCTGCTGAACTCACAGCATTTGTTCTGACCATATTTTTAGTTCTTCGGACACTTCTAGAGATTGCATAATTCACTCATACTCTCTCATGGGGCCTTAGGGGTTAAGGCAAAGCTGAAAGCAATTGCTAGCATGGCCCCTGGCAGTAAGGCACGCCTTCTCTTTATGGTCTAGGTGTGTTTACGGAAGTAACAAGTACAAGGGAAGAAAATGTAACATTTCATCAAAAGTATAAGGAGTTTTATGAAATGAAAAATACATATTCTAAGCATAGTTCTAATTTTGTGTATCTATGGATGGAATAAACAATACTGCAGGCACACAGAATACACGGTTACAAAGATGAACTTTCAAAAAGAATAAGGAAGGTAAATTTGTGATATCCACCTTCAGTAGACCCATGATTACCTGTGCCATTTTAACAACAGTTTCACCAAACTCAATGGAAAATTAAGCATCAGTTCTGTCAAACCAGTGGGAACCAGCCGAATTCCACCACTGTTTGAGACCTTTTAAGGCCTAGGGTAGAACTGAATTAGGGCACAACTGTCATTTCCACCCACAGATGAAAGCCAGAGGAATTTCCAGGATCATGTTCAAAGTCAAAGGACAGAGAAATGCAGTAGATCCCAGAGACCATGGCAGGGGAAAGCAGATAGGCTATCAATACATCTCTGGTGGTTCCTAATTACGTGCACTTCTATGGATGTGTGTATTTATTGTCATTAAGTCTATACGTTGTCAGATAGTCTCGTAAAACTCCTGTGCTTTTCCTGGGCATGTTTGTATTTTACTCTCTTGGATAATAAAAAATTGCATCACAGACACAGCTTTATTCCTTGTGTTGGGTGCCAGAATGACAAGTTTGTAACTAGGTATAGCTTGTGTGTTAGTCTAGGTAGACTAGAGAAACAAATCCATGGACACACATGTGTATAAGAAAGAGATTTATATACAAGAGCAATTGAACATTGAGAAAACATCCCAGCCCAGTCCAGATCAAGTCCATAAGTCCAATATGAGCCCATATGTCCAATACCAATAAAGTCCTCTTCAGACTCATGAAACACATGCAATGACACCGAATGTAGAAGATCACAGGCCAGTGGATAGAAAGTCTTGGGATCCAGTGGCATTGGAAACATCTCAGCACTGGCAGGGGTCTCTGCATGGCTTCTTCAACACCCAGGGCTGCATCAGGGTGGGTCCATGTGTCTTGTCAGCTGCTTTGTCTCCCACGGTGTGAGGAGAGAGTCTCCCACCTCCAAGGAGGATATACCGGAATTCCCAGAATCCTTAGGGGAAAGCAATGCCCACACAGAAGCCTCATTGGCTACATCCTGATTGACAGTCTAGACTCCGCTCCTACAGGATCAATCCTTAATTGACAATTATTTAACTACCACAGCTAGATTCCATGGTAACAATGATTCTTATTCCTACTCCTTCCCATGCCCCCTTTATTTCGGTCTACAGCTTTGTTTTACTTGTTTATTTGGCCTCTCTTTTTACATTGTTATCTCTCACGTCTTTTCCATCATCTTGCGTGATCCTGGAACAGGAAGAACTATGAGTCTATAAGGAAAGTTCAAAACAACCCAGTAACCATACAGCCATTACTGGCTTTCATTGAACACTTCTCCCCTCGTGCACCCTGAGCAAAATGCCTGTTGAGCGATTCCGAGTCTGTTCCAAGCACAGCCCTGTGAAGCAGGTACTTCCAGAATCGTGCAGAAGCATTCCGTTTATGCAACGTGTGCGGGGTTCCACCGTTCCGAAGTTTCAGAGCTGTGAGTTGAACTGGGTGGGGATCAGGAGTTTGCTTTTAGATTTCCCATTCAGGGTCACGAACTTATCCTGCTTCAGACTGAGGTGCTGAAGGGAAGGAATAAACAAAATAAATAGTAGTTGGTTTTCTTCAAAGGCCTGGTTTCCATTTTCATTTCTTGCTCATTTCCTATTTTTGGCTGTATACCTTGCAAATACACCTTTTAAAATGTCAACCTGTAATAGTTTTAAAAACACCCTTTAAACGATGTGACAACTGGCATTCCGAGCACTAGAGGTTAAACAAAATGCTTTAAATATTTAGGCATGTTGAGTATGATTTATGAAGCACCCTTGTCGATGCAGTTATGTTTACCACAACTGTCCTCATATTTATGATGAACATAATCCTTCCAGGTACCTTTTATGTGTTCGTGCAGAAGTTTGGTGGTAAATGTGGAAATTAAACTGGGAAATATGGATAAATCAGCACAATTCCAAACACCTGCTCACAACATTCACTTTATTGATTTAGCAGTTGACTCTTTAGGATGTTTTTATAAAAACATTGGCTCTAGGCAGAATAAGTATTCTCAGTGAATATATTTGTTGACATATCACTTAGAAGCTACTACACTGACAGATTTTAGGAATTTTATATGAGCGTGAATGACAGGCAAAGGCCATATTAGATGAGAGGGACTCTTCTTGTGTTTCACAGGCAGATCTGCTGGTGTTTGTACACTTTGAGGGATGCAGGTTTCTGGCTTTGATCATTCAATATCTCATTTGATTCAACCATTTGGAAGATCTTCAGTGATTTTTTAAATGAGTATCTTGCTGTTTCCACATCACTAATCACGACACAGCTGACATGTTTAGGGGAAATGTGAAGAAATCACTTTACCTTCAAATCACTTGTAATTTGCACAACTCCGAAACACTATAGAGATATTTTTGAAATTTTTTTATTAATCAATTACCTGTACATATAGGCAAGAAAAGGGCTTGTTGTATTTTCTCTTCATTATCTTAAAAAGGGGCAGGTGATTGGTGTGAGCGCTCACCCAGCTGTCTGTCCTAGAAATGCCTGCATGATAGCTCATAGAAGACTGATCTCCCCTATGGAGGCCTGGTGGTGTCGTCGTTCTGGGTTATGCCGCGATCCGCAGAGTCGGCTGTTCGAAATTACCCGCAGCTTCGTGAGCAAAAGACTGGCCTTTCTACTCCCCACAGTGACAGTTGTGGAAACCTCTAGGGGAGTCGCTGTGAGTCAGCACTGAGAAGCTGAGTTTCAGGGAGTGCTGGTGGGACTGTGGCCAAGCATCCGGGCTGCACATTCACCCTCTTTCTTTGGAAGAAAGATTCATCTTTCTGCTCCTGTAGAAGATTTACCATTTTGGGAACCCCAGGGAGCAACTCCAGGACCTCTGGTCATATCATGATACTCTTTGGGCTGCTCACGGCAAGTTCAGCAGTTTGAAACCACCAGCCACTCCAAGAGTGAAAGATCAGGCTTACAGTCTTAGAAACCCACAACAGCAGTTCTGCTAGATCTCACAGCTGTGAGTTTGAGCTTAAGGAGAAATTCTGCTCTTTCCTATGTAGGTAGCTATTGAGTGTGAGCTGAATTTTATTCTCCCACTACCTTCAATCATTGCCATTTCTTTACCCAATAACATAGTAGGGTAAATTAAAGAAAATGGGTTCCTTCTGGTGGCACAAAATACAAACTTTACGGAATCTCTTCATTAAAAAGGGGAAAGGAGGGTTACATAGCAAGTGGTGGATTTGATACCCGGTACTGAGATGCTTAAAATGATATTGTCAAGGATCTATAGCTCTACATCTTTGGTCCCTCATTCTTCTGTTTTACCCTTTTTTTCTTGGGTGGACATTTTATTCCATGTGGCTGATTCTACTGTAGCACAAAACCCAGCAGGAAGAGGACAGTTTTTTTCCATGTGCTTATAGCAAAGGCTCACAAAAAAATTCTCATTGGTACCGTCAAGTCTTATGATCACCCTGAGACTGGGGTTAGGGTCATCTAAGAAAAGAAGCTGTGACCTTCTGCAGGAAAATGTGGTACTTTTATCACAAAAAGGGAATGATGCTCAGATAACAAAGAAACAGTTGTCCACTGATGTGCTGAGCTGCACAACAATCATCTATAGAAATAATATTATTACTTATATTATTAATTTGCAACTCACAAATTTTCATAACGAAAGTTTCCTTTGGTGGGTGAGGGGAGGCATTTTCTGTTTTTAAAGTTCATGATTGATTATATTTGAACCGACCAACTGTTCATTCTGGGTAAAAGAACAAACAAACAAACAAACAAACACCTCACCTGGCTGTAATTCGTTCTAACAAATATCACGTTACCCCTTGCTATATGACAGGTGTTGTCCTTTTTCAGGAGGCATAGCATGGCACCGTCCATCCATGTTTCTGGTCTCCCTCCCTCATTCTCAAGGACAGCCAACCAAATTCAATAAGTAAGTGGTTACAATTCTCTGTGACCAATGTAGCAGTAGAGGACGGCATAAGGCTCCCTGAGAGCCCACTGAGCGATCTGATGTTGTCTAAGAATCCTTCTAAGTCGATGCAATGGAGTCGTCCTCATTCTCTGCCTCTCTAGCTCCATCCAGTGCTTGCCTCCCAAATGTGCCCATCATTCTAGTTCCGGTGGACCAAACTCCAAGGAGCCCCCAGCGCTCGCATCCTGTGCCTTGGCGCCTCTGCTGGTTTTGCTCCATTCTTTTGTGCTTCACCCCTTTTACTTTTGAGCTCCCTCGTAGATGGCTTACGGGCTGTGGTGGATGTGGCGATTGGCCTGGTAGGAGAGCGTTTTCATCCCTCTCAACTTGTGCCTTCGGCTGCTGAAAGTCAGAGAAGCCAAAAACTGTCTTCCTCAGACTGCCTTATCGCCAGGGTTCTGGGTTTCGTTCATTGTGCCAGTTAGGTGGATGTGCTTGAGTTCTTGAATGCAGCATTGAGGCCGGGGCCGCCTGTCTGTATGCTTGGCAGATTCTTGTGGTGCGAACACTAGGGGAGACGCTGGGTTCGGCATTCATTGATGAGCTTCGTGGACATTACCAGGCTGGGCCTGGGGCATCTGCTTCTGTGCTAGGGTACTTTCCTATAAAGCCAGAGGTTGTGTCAGTGAATGCAGCTTTTTAATATCTTGTCATGATGTCAGCAATAAAGTTCCAATGTCACCGGACACAACTGTGGCTTCCTGATGAGCAGCAAGCCCTCATGAATCATTAGGGAAGTATCTCTAGAGCCCAACCTCCGGCCCTGCCAATTATTTTGTAAGTACCCAAGTCTCTGTTTCATCTCTATTTTAAGTAATTCTTCCTTTGTTGTTAAGCTTTCTCACCTCCTGTAAGCCTCAGCCTCTAAGAAAAATTTGGAAATAGTACCGACTAACTCTGAATGATGTGAGGATACATTGAGACGATGCCCGAAGGGAACTTGGGACATTTCATAGCATGTGGACATGCTTCAGGAAATGTTACCTTGATGCAAAAGGTTGCTAGTATGCACTCTTCAATTTGGAAGACAAGAACATTTATGTGTATAGAACAATGGTGTACCCAAGAAAGAGGATTTCCCATGTCTTCTCAAAAAGGAAATAAATCGGCCACGTTTTATTACTTGAACTCCCTCCTCTGGTTGCCATGGCCTGAAGACCCCATACTCTGAGCTCAAGTTGCTCACTGTGTGGTCCGCATATTGAATAACCTCGATATTTTGCAGTAGAGGTAGATAATCCAGAGTCCCGCACCTTGTGAATTCCATTTTATGCATTTCCATAAAGCCAATCTGGAGCAGTTAAGCAGAGACCTGGATTATAGAGTAGAAGACGTTTGTTCTAAGTCTCTGAGTGTTTAAACTGAGCTTCAATTTCCCCATCTTCAAAATGGACATAATCAGCAGTACCTTTCACAGCATGTGAGAGTATTGGAAAGCCCTGCATGCCTGTAATTAATTAGGACGCAGTAGTGAAGACGGGGACAGTAGTGAAGATAATGACTGGTTAGGTCGGGGGGCCACACACTACATTAAACATATAACCATTTTCTTTTGTCTTGTTTGTATGTATTCATAGTCCCTGATGTGGATCCTTTATTTATGTAATTTATGTGGATGTGATCACTTTATCTTCAGTTTTGTTTTATTGGGTTCTTTAGCACCCTTTACAGATGAAGCCATTGTCTCAGTGTCAGTGATGGTCTGAAGTGAAACTGGGACTTTAGTTTTCATCTCCTTTCCTGTCATTGTAGAGCCAAAGACCTTGGATTTCCTGAAAT
The DNA here is from genome assembly GCF_050624435.1 of Tenrec ecaudatus. Lineage (NCBI taxonomy): Eukaryota > Metazoa > Chordata > Mammalia > Afrosoricida > Tenrecidae > Tenrec > Tenrec ecaudatus. The sequence goes on from NC_134534.1 coordinate 143,548,256, forward strand.
GTTATAGGCATTACCGGTTACACGGTGACCATGCCTAACAAAGATCAAACATAGATCCCTACCTACTCTCTACAGGTGACTGGTTTAGACTCCACTCAAGCCCTGTCTAGTATTAACTGCACTGGGTCTCATTGCCCTGCGATCTGGACCCCAGTAGGTAGTCACTTGGTGGGACCAACAAGAGTGAATTGACAGGTAGCTACGTAATCATCTTCCTCCTAGAGTGAGAATCACAGATATAAGGTGTTCCCTCAGGTTAGCTCATGGTTTAGTTACGATTGCTTTGTTTGTGTTGCTGTGTAAGCAAAGAGGTGCATTTTCTCTCACTGAACTGAGGCTGTAGAAGATCCTGTAAAAAATGTATTTTGCTTCTCAGGGGCCTGGGCTCTCTCGGCACCTTCACTTGGCGTGGCAGAGGGAATTGAGGAGCCAGTCAGTATGTTAAATATCATTCATGGCTTTGACGAGGAGGTGGCTGTGGCTTCAGGAAGGGCATCCTGAAAGGAAGCCATCCTGCTGTGGGGAGGTCAGGTATTAGTTGAAAAAGCCAGTTTCAGTGTTTTCGTAATTAGCTTAGTTGTTTCTATGCATTTAGTGGGAACGCAATAATTTGCTAGTTCGCACTACCTGTGTATTTTGAAATAGAAAACTGTTTGAATAATTCAGCTCCCTGGAGGGATCCGTGCTAATGCCAGAGAACACTGCTTTTTTATTTTTATTTTTAAAAAGCTGCTACTAACTAATTTTTCTAATGAAACTAGATGAACTATTAGATCCAAGGTGATTTCGCACATTTCCGAAAGGTGCCGAGTCCATTGGCCACACCCTGTCAACCCGCACGCTTTCCTTGCTGCCATACCATGGCTGAGCCTTCCCTCTACGTTCTTATTTTGTAGAATAGACAACGCCGCTTCTTCTGGGCAGACACAGCCCACCCGAGGGTGCATGGCCCTGTGAGAGGAGTATAGTGCTCTGCTTGTGTCTGGAACATACCCATTGTGCCACCTGTGTTCCAGATGGGGTGATGATAAATCCCTGCGCTTATTTAGGATAGGTGGCAACCTTCTGAAACCGAACTTCCCGCCAGGATGGAAACTGGAAACCATTAGGAAACAAGGTTAGGAGCAGGAGAAAGACGAGGAATCTTAGCGCCAAGGAAGACGAGGTTTAAAGCAGTGGGTTAGACTGGCTTCCAGGAGGGAGCTGTGAGGCATTTCCAAGTGAATGAGGGCCAGACACGTGTGTAAAATTGAAGTTGGATCTTAACAACACCACAGAATGTTTTCTTGGGGTTGGGTATGGAGGCATGAATAAAAGTCCTTGGCTCAGCTAATGCATATGCTAATCATACCTTCCCTTCGGGGGCTAAAGGAGAGTCCATTTCAGGACATGTCAGACATGGCCTTCCTGGAAATAACCGTGAGGCTGAGCAGCCCGTCACCCCCCTTCCTTTCCTCCTTCTATCTTGGACTAATAAAGAGCTGCATTACTTCCTAAGACAGTCATAACAGAAATACCCCAAATGTGTGGCTTTAGAGAACAGAAATTTCTTTTTCTCATCGTGCTGGGAGCTAAAAATTCAAATTGTTCTATAGCATGCTGGTTCCTTCTGTGAACTTCTCACTTATTTTCTGGGTTCTCTGGCTTACCCTTGACATTCCTTTGCATTCCTTGGCATGGATCTTACCATCCTGTAGATGGGTTTGAATTCCATTTTCCCACAAACTTTTCTAAGCGCTATCATAATTGCAGGCATCCAAACCAAAAATTGAACTCACTGCCTTCAAGTAGATTCACACTTGTCATGGCCTCGTAGACAAAGTACAACTGCTCCATAGGGGTCTCCGTGATGCATTCTCTGTGGAAGCAGTGTCCCCACTTTCTCCACCAGCAGAGTTGCTGGTGGGTCCCAACTACCATCCTATTGGTTAGCAGCCTGAAAGTTAGCCCACTCTGCTTTGGGCACTCCCTCTACGTGGACACATAAGCTAGATTTTCAATCCACGTCCTTGATGGTAAACACTCAGTTCATGGCAGAGGCCTTGTTGGTGGAGTGATGATATAAGGAAACAAGTACATCAAGTGGGAACTTTGGTGAGCTTGCTCTGTTTGCCACGTAACCAACTAGCAATGAAAACACATCCCCAGTGCGGACTATTTCCCAGGTGCAGGAATTCAGCATGTGGCAAAATAGGCTAGTCCTTGGCCTGACAGAATTTATAGTTCAGTTGAGGAAATGGACACTAAAGAAGAATTACTCAAGAAAATACATTATTACAACTCCAAGGAGTTCTAGGTGAAGGATCAGTATGTGGGGAAGGAGGGCAGATGTGGATGAATTTACATTATGAGCCACTCCACGAACAATCATTTTTAAAATGCGTAACATGAGCACTTGCAGGATCCCCTTTATGTCCACGTCTTTCTATGTAGTAACTGAGTACGTAAGTAAGACAATAGTATCCTAATGTTATCACGTAATCCTGGCATGTGAGCAAAGGGAAAGTTGCTTGGGGGCCTGCCAAAACTTTGGGGCCAGTTTTGGCTTCTGTGACCAATACCTTGGCTAGTCAGCCCTTCTAGAAACAGAAAACTAACATATCACAAACGATGGCTTTTCCTGTCTCTCAATATAGATAAAGCCAGAATCATGTTACTGCATGAGAAATTTCTCTTCTTTTGAGCAAACACTGGAAAAGTTGTGCTTTCTCTGAGAAGGGGAAATGAGTCTAGAGAGGTTAAAGGTTATCAAGACAAAATAGTTATTCAGCTGCAAAATTCTAATTAAAACTTCCATTGTAGGTGGTACACATATATTTGAATTACTTTGGTGATTTCCAAGCTGAGGGGTTAGAATCTGGGCTGAGTTGTTTGATGGGCAGAGTTCTCCACTAAATAGATCCTCCGTAGGATGCTTAAGTCTCTTGTGATCTATCTCATTTCCACCGAGTCAACTCCAACTCCCATTGACTCTGGAGTGTGCCCTGGTGGTGTTGGGAGACATTGAAACTTTATAGGAGTAGAAAGCCCCATCTTTCTCCTGAAGAGAAGTTGGTGGGTTTGACCTGATGACCTTGCAGTTAGCAGCCCAATGTGTAACCCCTTCAGCCACCAGGGCTTCTAATAATGCTGATACTTACATGGTCACTGGAGGCATTTTGAAGATATGACTCGTGGTTCTCACCATGTGGGGCACCACCCATTTGGGAGTCAAACAACCCTTTCAGAGGGGCTGCCTGATTCATAACAGTAGCAAAATGACAGTGATGAAGTAGCAATGAAAATAATTTTATGGTTGAAGGGTCACCACAACACGAGGGACTATATTAAAGGGTCGCTCCCATTATGAAGGTTGAGAACCTCTGCTTTACGAGAACACAACCCTGGTAAAGAAGAGACTTCATTGACATCTCTTCAATCAGTGGCATCTTTGGGACTTAACCATCTTACTTCAAATTATTTTACCTTTTGGCTCCTGTGGCTATTTTCTAACCTATGGTATAATTCTGAAACACCTCCCTATCTCACCCCCACCCCAACCCATACCTCCCCACCACACATTCCCTTTTCTTTTTTTGTACAAATTCCTCCACCCTCTGGTTAGATATTTGTTCAGTACTAGATTGTTTTCCTTCCCTTTTCCATTTGTTCTATAGTATCTTCCTACTTCCTTCTTTTCGTCCTGTCTTCCTTCTTATTTGCCTTTTCCATCCCATCCTATCCCATGTCATCCATCATCCCATCTCATCTCATGGCGTTCATCATCCCATCCCATCCTCTATCTTGTCCTGTTTGGGGTGCCCACTTTGTATTTCTGAGGTTACAGGGAGGCAGACTATATCTTGGAAGTGGTTACAGGTTAGTGAAGGGACTATTGTGATACAGCTTGATGAGAATCATAGGCGGACATAGGGACACAAGGGGAGAGGAGTTGAGCTAAATGTCTCAAGACACAGCTGGTTTCACATATCTGAAAACCTGAAATAATTACTAAATAACTTAGGGCTGAAAGGTTGTGTGTGTGTGTGTGTGTGTGTGTGTGTGTGTGTGTGTCAGAAGTCACTGGCAAGAGAACTTGAAAAGAAACATGGTGTTTGGAGAAATCCAACTGTGTAAGAGTATAAATCTATGGTGAGTTTGATCATACATGTCAGTGTATACGAGTATGTGTACCACTCTGCCATCCTGTGCTGTCCATTGTGCTTAATCAAAATTGAGTGAGCAAGTAACCTATACAGCTGTGTAAAGACCTATAGTCTTCAACCCAGAAACTGATTCCTGGTTTTGTTTGTTTATTTATAAAGCTCAGTGGATAAATTAGAACCAGAACTAAGAACCGTTGCATTTGAAATTATTTTAAAGAACAAATGTGAGCAATTCTATAAAGTACATAACAAGCCATTGTTCTTATTAGATTACCTTTTCCAGGTGTCTCTGAAAGTGACTAAGTATGTTGTAGACTACAACATGTTGTGAAGTTATTTATGAGCCTGCTATGCAAATGAAGCAAATGTCAAGGATATTTTCCATCTTCCATCTTGGCCCACATCCATTAGGCAATTACTTTGTTGTAATTTGATTTCTCAAAAAACACAGTTGGATCAGTTGCTAAGTAGTACCTGGGTACGTATCTTTTAATAGCATTTCCCCCAGCCTGGTCATGCTCAAGTCCATGTGTCTGGCCCAAGATGGAAACACCTTCTTTCATGAACAGTGTGCATCGGTGGTGGTACAAGTCAGTCTTTTAACAAATAGTTAATGTAGAAACGGAGCACAGTCATAAATAGAACCAGGATTCCAGCTGGCACCAAGTCTGATTTTAGACTGACTGACAATCAAGCTACAGTGTTTTCTGTTTTTCAAGGGAGGGGGGGGAAAGTACAAAATGGAAACATGTTATTATTTTTTTTAATCTTTCTTTTTTAATTTATTTTAGATGCTATTTAAACTAGTCATGAGTGTGGAGCCTCTAATTTTAGATTTAGGTCACCCGAAATGATTCTTCTTTTAAGATTAAAAAAAAAAGATGGCAGGAATAGATATGGTGAAGGCTCACATGGGGAGCTCAGCCCTGTTTTGCTGTTGTCAGTAGCCAGCTCTGCCGGCCAGCCTCCCTCACCATGGGGACAGCTGCCATGTCTGAGGGAAAGAGAAAGAAATGGACCAGAGGAGCCTTCCACTTCTAGCTCATTGCATTAACCCATCACAATGGCCAATAGACAAGTGGCTTCAGACACTATACCATACGCACCTCCCTGTCGAATGCACAAAGAACCGATTTATGCTTGCCTCCTTTCATTCCCACATCATCCTCTAGACATGAGATGTCCTGACAGGTTGCTTGTCCAAAGTATTATCATGAAATCGACTTTGTATTCATACTCTTGAATTTTATTAGCAAGGGGAGGGGGTGGTTTATGGGAATATTTTCTTTCCTATGAGGTAGGGTGGTTCAGAAACAGAGCCATTTAGAAATTTTCTGACATCTTTAGGTGGTACAAATGGTTAATATATTTCACTACTCACTAAAAAGTTACAATTTGAGTCCTTTCAGAAAAAGACTTGATCTATTTCCTAAACAAAATTTAAAAAGCAGAAGAAAAAAAATCAGCTCTTGTAAACCCTCTATACTTTTTACTTGGTGAAAACCCTAAAGAACTTTGATAGAAAAGGTAGTTTCCTTGCTATGAAGCTGGGTGTATATGAAAAGACAAGTCAAACATAATAATTAATGACACAGATTGAGAGCTTTCCTGTGAAATTAGGAAGAGGTGTGGGTGTCTATTCTCACCACTCCAGTGGGATATTCTATTAGAAATACTGCCTACAGCAACAAGAAGAGAAAAAGAAACTTATTCAGATTGGAAAAGTAGAGGTTGACTTAGCTTTATTTACAGGTGCCATGCTTCTGTATATATGTAAAAAAAAATAGGCAATAAAGTTTCCAGAAATAATCGAGAAATTTAGCAAAACTGCAGGATGCAAGATCAACAACCAAAAATCAGTTGTGTTTCTGTAATTCAGTGATGAGAAAACTGAAAGATAAATCGGGAAACAATCCCATCTAAGAGAATAATATACCAAGGAGTATATTTAAGGAGCAATATGAAAGACTTAAATATGATGGAAATTAGAGAGTAGTGATGAAAGACATTACAGAAGATTTAAGCAAATGAAAAGATGTCCCACGTTCATGGATTGAGAGACTTACGGTAATATTGTTAAGATGTCAATATTACTCAAAGTGATTCATAGATCTTAAAACTGACACCAAACAATTATTTTCAAATGAGAAGTTGGGGTAACACAGCTGGGTCTAGCTATTAACAATAGATTATCTAATATAATAACAAAAGTAAAAATTGCAAGTTACAAAATCAATAAATGGTGCCTCAAAATTAATAATGGTGTTAACATAGTATCAAAATCTTGGAAAGACAGACTACTAACCAGGAGAATATCTTTAGAGACCATGTGTTCAATAAGATTAGAATAAAACACACGTAAAATTTGACAAAAAGTCAAATAACCCAATCATGAAATAGGCAAAGAGCTATGAATAGATTTTTTTCACCAAAGATGGCATTCAAATCACCACCAAATACATGCAAAGACTCAATGTCATTGGCTATCAGGGATGCACACTGAAACCCCAATGATACAGCATCTGACCTCCACTAAGATCGCTAAAAGGAGCCCTGGTAGTGCCGCCAGGTAAGCATTTCCTTGCTAACCTCAACACCAGAAGTTCAAACCCGCTAGCCCCTCAGTAGGAGAAGGATGAGGCCACCTGACCCCACGTGATTTACAAAGCCTCAAAAGTCCTACATAGGGTTACTCTGATTGGAATCAGATCAATGGCACTGGGTTTGGTTTGGCTGACATGGTTATGATTTTGAAAAGGAGAGCGAAAAAACAACAGCAACAGAGCAAAATGAAAACAAGATCAGAAACTAATAAATGATGGCAAGACTCAGGACGTTTTCACCCTAATCAATTGCTTATGGAAATGAAAACTGGTACAGTGGTGGAAAACAGTGGGGTGACCACAGAAAACTAAAACTTGAGCTACCATATGAATCAGCAATCCCTACATATTATGTCCCAATGCCTTAAAAGCAGACTCAAACAGGTACTGTGCACAAATGTCCATTGTGGCATGATTCACAATTGCCAAAAGGTAGAGCCCCCTACCTGCCGCTCATTGGATGACAGGGAAGCAAACTTGCTGCATGCATACCGGGGAGTACGAATCAGCCAATAGGAGAAATGAAACCTGACACCTCCTCCAACATGGATGGTGGGGTAGCATATTACGCTGAGTGCAATAGTAGGAAGATGAATAGTATATGACCTCACAAAATGTAAAGAAAGTGTGCAGAGACCAGAGTATATCAGCAGCAATCAGGGGAGGGAGGGAGGGAGAGAGGGAAGTGGAGCTATGGCTTATGGAGCGTTGAGTTTCTGTTTATAGTGGTTTAAAATGACCTGTCTTACAGGCAGAGTTGCACATCCGGCTAGTGTCCTAGCTAGGAATAAGTTGTACACTGGTAAGGTGTCTAATCAGCAAACTTTTTGTGATATATATATTTAACACAATGTCAGGCAGAAATAAACTAATAGCTAAAAACGCTGTTTATGCACAATCAACTCCCTTAAGGAATTTAGTTTCTGGTTGGAGGTTTAAGGTCATAGTTTCACAAGATATCTCCGTTAATAGGCCTAGTGAAGTGGGTAGTCTTTCTTTTCCCTCGTTTGTTTCATGGGGCATAGCGTTTTAAAGCTTGCAAGTGACTGTCCAGGGGGTTAAACGAAGAAGTCTCTAGTGCCTCTGTCTGTGGAGGAAGAAGAAGACTCAGGACTAGGAGGGGGAGGAGGGAATGGAATGAGTGGCTAATGGCCTTCTTCACTATGAGACTCAAAGTCCAAACTAGGTGGTGCCATTACTGAACACTTGATAAAAAAAATTCCACAGATCAATTTTGATCAACAGCGGAATCTAGTCATGGAGGCTGCAAAACTGAAACTGCTGTTCTGCAATGATCTTTGAACCTTATTCCTTCACCAAAACGATGCCCTTTAGTCTTCTTGAAACCAAGCAACGTGTTAGCTTACCTCATGAAGGATGGTTGTCTTCAGCATTATACTCTTACAAGGTTTCTGTATGTGGGATAGACTTGCCGTCAACAATTCCAAAGGTTAGATAGGAAACAGGAAGCAGTAAGCTTACATTAAGTGGGGAAGAAGAGCTAAGAAAAGAAGAATGGGAATGGTTGTAGAGCAAGAAATGTAATCAGTGTCACTGGATTACACATATGGAAGCTATTTAATTTGCGTATGTTCTGTGACATATAGTCACAATAACTGCACTAAAATAAAATAAATTATTTAATGTAATATAGAAGACATACCTCCATTTGTTTATCTTTTATGAACTTTCTAACTGAAAAGGAATTAAAACTCATAGTAGAAATTTAGAAGATTTAGAATATTTTTAAAATCCCATAAAGCAGTAACATTTTAGCATATTTCCTCCCAATTTGAATAATTCCTTGAATCTTCCTTACACAGTTCTACACTCATGTCCTGCAGGATAATTATGGGTCAGATTGGCTCTAGGGAGGTTGGTTTTTCTCTTTGGTTTATATTCAGACATTTTTCTTGGTTTTCATATAGTTATGGTCATATTCACATGCTCTGTCTCTTTGATTCGATCAATGATGCTCATGTGAATGTAAGTGAACAAGACCAGGAGGTGGCCTGTAGTTGTGGCCTAAGTAAGTGCTTCCACAGAACTGATGGTCTGTTCCACGAAATGATTGCTTTTGTTATGTTCGTTTCCTTCGGGGGCCATTTCCAAAAATAAAATTATGGTCAACATTAAAAATTCAAAGAACAAGGAAAACTCTATTGAAAAACCTTATGGAAAACACTAAGAACAGATTTAACACAATCAAGAATCTACATTCTATAAGCTAGGCTCTTACCCCTTTCTCTCTGGAACTTGAAATAATAAAATCAAATCAGAACGATAAACCGAAAAACAAAATAACATTTCTACCTTGACACACATGGAGTTGCCGTGAGTTCATTCAACTCCTAGGCAGTTAGGTTTTTATTTATGGTTTTGGACTTTCTGTGGCTGAGCCCATCTGTTTCCAAAGTTGGTGAGTACTTTGAATATCCTTCCAAGTCAGTGCTGGGCCTCCTTATCTTCTGGGTCCGGCCCAACAGCTACAGCTTCACACGTCTTACGAGCCAGCAGTGTAAGTTACATCACGATAGTTTAGACCACTAGATTTCCATTATATTTGTTAATATTAATCCACATCACAGTCTTTTAAAAACTATTATTAATTGGCAGTTAGTACATGTCATATCACTCCTTAATTCAGTCACGTCAAGCAGGATTGTACAATTGCTCCCACAATCAGTTTCCAAACATCCTTTTTCTTCCTAGATTCCTTGACATCTCCCTTGTACCCCATCCCCACCCCCAACATGGCACCCCATCCCCCCAAACCCTTATTCTGTTGCTGTCCCTATAGGTTCATCAATCCTGAGTTTCATATACCCCAAACCAGAAAAATGTATCTTTTTATTTTTAAGTTCTCAACTGAATACGTGTTCAAATATTAACTCCTTTAGTGATTATTTCAGAATCTCATTTCTGTCTCGTCGTGGAACATAGGGTGAATTGAAGTAGGTATTCTTTAAATGTTACTTGCATAAATTAAAATATACGGTGGGCTTGGCAATAGAAAGTAAATTGAAGAGTAATGTTTTCTCCATTGTCTTACTGCCGGTCATTCTTTAGAGTTCTGTTTTTATTTATGCATAGCCATGAAAGTAAGTCCAAAGAGAAGAAAGGAAACCGGGCGGAAATGCGTGGAGATTATAGGCACCCTTCTGTAAACTTTGCAAAGGTAGTTATCTGTCCGTAAGCCCAGGTTAGTTACTGCAAGCACTCTCACCATGTATTTACTGCAAAACTGAATAGAGTGAAGTTTAAACAGAACATTGTAGAAGTACTTTCCAAGAAGGGATGTTATATCAAGCATTATAACTGGCTGTCTCGCTTCTTTTAGCAGCTGTCAGGGCCCATAATAATTTGGCCAACCACTTAATTGTTGTTAACTTTTTCACATATATATACACATATATGTTATCTTTTCAAGTGCTTTGTATTCACTTAAAGTGAAAGTGGTGAAGTCATATGTTTATTCATTTATCAAAGAATTATTATTGATCACATAAAATGTGCTGACTTTTGACTATGGGCTGAGAGCATATGAACAAGGCCCACTTGAGGCTTAAGGTAAACACAATAATTTCCAGTTGTAAGAATTATGGAGGAATCAAACAAAGAACTGAGAGAGAGGAAAAAAAAACAGGATTAGAGAGGTCATGGAGGATAGCACTCAGAAAAAGGGGTCATATTTTCAGATGGTAAGATAGGAAGAACAGGATGGGAAAGGGATAAATGGGGACAACATTGGCAAAGGTCCTGGGGAAGGGGGCTAGCTGGAGTAAGGGGGATTCAGTTTGTTTGAAGACAAACCAAATGACAGAAAGACCAGCTGGCATATCATAGTTGCAGAGTGCTGAGTGTAATGGGTCTTTCAAAAAATGGAGAGGTGTTTGGATTTTATCTCTTGATCAATGAGGGAATGGATTCAAGCATAGATTGGTGTATGTGATTTCCGTCTCTCTCTCCAACTCACTGCCATTGAGTCAATGCGACTCATAGCAAACCCCTATGGGCTCACAGACAGTAACTGTTTACCGGAGTAGAAAACCTATTCTTTCTTCCACTGAGCTGCTAGTGGTTTTGAACTGCTGACCATGCAAATTGCATGGAGAGTGAATGGAGAGCTGGTAAGAGAGGACTAGAGCCTTACCCATAGTGGCATCAGTAAGGGATGGGAGTAGTATACGAACATACTACACATGACATTAGATACTGGTTGATGGGGTGGAGGAGATTGGTATTTAAAGAGCAAAGAAAAGGGCTCTCTCTCTGGCTACCAGCATGGGACAAGGTGGCCCCAGTCGCCTTGACGTGGCTTCTCATAACGCCTTGTTACTTTAGAACTGATTGCATGGTAAAGACGAGCTTAGAGCAAAGGAAGAAGAGGAATAACATATCAACAAATTGCTTAGATGATGCATTCACTTATTGCATGTGCATGTGTGTACGAGCCAGAGAGAAATGGGTGGAGATGGAATTCCAGAGAAAGACATAACCCTGACACAGACAACCAGAAACTCAGAAAAACAGAAAGAAGCAAAAACTGTGGATTTGGTGAGAGGATGGAAATCTTTTGGGGCAAAACATAGTGTCATTAAAAAAGATGAATCAGATAAGAATGAGAAGTTCAGGCAAAGACACAATGGATGATACATTAATTACTAAGACCCAACACTCATAAATAGATTTGAATATTAATCTGAGAGAGTATCGTATAGCCTTAATTTAAATTTGGAGACAAAGAAATCTTCAACAGTTTGGGGTGAAGAATAAAGTGAGATACACTCTTCATAGGATCTAGTATACATTGACCTAAACCTCAAGGAATAAGAATTCGAAAATGAAGGAAAGAAGAAAATAACCTAATTGTTCACACCCACAAAGAAGTACACTCAACACCTCAATAGAATTAGAGGATCTGCCAGGTCTTCATACAAATACTGCATTGTTCAGCAAACATTAGATTCTGCTTTTTAAAGAGACTTAGAATATGATCAAGAGCGTGTAGTCTGGGAATGTTTTGAATGAAGCTTAGAAAAGTGTTGGCATTACCTGGGTAGCAAAGGGTCATGAATATAACCAGAACATGTCTGTGGAATTCACCCAAGGAGAACTCTCCATAGGGAATGTTGAGTTCTAGAAAGAGGAGTTCATGCTGGGTCTTGAAAGAGAAGGAGCAGGAGAAGTAGTAGGAGGTAGAAGATGAAGAAGGGAAAAATAACTGGAAGGAACCGTTTGAAATGGACGACGTATCTAAAGTGTCGATGAGATTCCATTGCCAGACATTAAGTGATACAGCAAGCATGCTCAATGCCCGGGGAGTGCAGTAGGTTAAGTCATCGTGGGAATACTAACTATGAGATCTGCATGTCAAAAGCACTGGCCATTCTGCAGGGAAAATATGAAACTCTGCTTCCATGAACATCTGCAGACCCCGAAAGCATGCAGAACTGTGCAATTCTGTCCTGTGGGTGCTCCATGAATGGCATTCAAGTTGATGGCAGGGGGTTCGATTATCTACAAAGAACTATGTTAGGAGTTTTGAGAGATATGGAAGTAGAGTCACTATCGATCTTGCCAATGAGAAGTATAGAGTTCATGTGACCATTCATCTATTTGTGGGATGTTTATGACAACCTCATGTCCAGCTCCACGGACAGACATTACTAATCAATCCCATAACTCCTTCTACCTGTTCCTCAATTGCTATATCCACTAGTTGACCCAGAGTAGTTCTTACTTGCTGTGTTATTCTGGGTAAACTAGGGAAACGAATCCACAGAAACTCATATGAATAAGAGAGAGTTTTAGATAACAGGTAGGTGCGTATTAAGAAAGCATCCCAACCTAGTGCTGCCCAAGCCCATAGGCCCAACATTAGCCCATATGTCCGACACCAATCTACAAAGTCCTCCTCAATCTCATAAAACAAACGCAATGATGTTGACTGCAGAAGGAAAGCTGAATCGGTGAGCATGTAAGCATCTCAGTTCTGGAAGGGGTGTCCACATGACTGCTCCAGCACCCAGGGCTGCATCGGGGTAGGTCCATGCAACTTCCCCTCAGGGATGTCTCGCAGGAAGGGAGCCTTGCCAGCTGAAACAGGGAACTGGCTAAGGCACCTGTACCCTGGTCCAACCATTGGAGAGCAAGAGACCCTAGAACTAGAAAGGTGAGGCTCACTGAGCCATTTATCTCTCTGCCCTTCAATTAATCCCACAATGTTTATCGGCCAGGTTGTCACAATAAACCTTAACAATATCACTTGCCTTCAGAAAACAATTCTAATTTGCCTACTGACACTTGGCCCCATTCTGTCTTAGAGAAGGAGAGTATTTACTATAATATCCTTAGCAACTAACACCATCATCAGCTGTTCAACTTAGTTCTTCAAGTTAAACTTATCTTCTTATGCTCATTCTATTGCTTTTACATGTACATTTACAGTTCATAGAAAAACTATATTATCATTCAATTCCATATGCATATGGCTTCAAAAAGTTCATGGGAAAAGTTTGCAGATATATACATATATTTATATCATATATGTTTGCAAAATGTATCTGAGAATTAAATGCTAAGTATTAAATGCTGAATTTGTTAACTTCCTAATTCTAATAGGTAAAAACTTACTTAAACACAAAAACACAGAAGTCTGGTGTCTGTAGAGTAACTGGGTGGGCATGCGATCTTCCTGAATAGGAATGAGGTCCATGTCACTGAGAATTGATTAGCAACTAATAGCTTTGTGAAGTTGGAGAACATTTCCAGGACTTGGTGGGAAGGGGAGGAAGTTATTTTAATCACTAGCAGAAGCCATTTATAGTCCTGTCATCTTCTCTGTCATGAAGATTATCACTTAATTATAAGATAACATGATTTGCTGTTTAGATATCAGAGATAGAAATGCGCAGGCCGGGATCAAAGTGGAAATCAATTCTCAAAAGGTTCTGGGTACTAATTAATAAAGTTGGTGCAGCTGTGTGTCTGCCTGTCAAGCCAGCCTAGATTTGGGTTTTTAGTATTTTAAAAACATTAAGTGAGCTGAGCTCTCTAGTCTCTAGGTCCGAGAGGATGGTCACTTGTAAGTCTGGAGAAGACAGGTCGTCCACAGGAGAGGCTTCACTATTGAAGATGCTGATGGAGGCACCCAATGTGGCCATGTCGGGGTGAAAGGTCGCAGGATCCTCTTTCAGAAGAAGTTCATCTAGAAGTACTCTCCAGCACTGGGCTGCATTCAACTCCAAGTTCCAGATCCAATGGCTGGCGTGAAGGCTGCGTCGGGGCAAGAATGCCTTCCTCTGGAGGTCACACATAGATTGGCCCAGTGGGGATGTGTGAGGGGGTGTGTCGGGGCGCTACTTATAGCAAACGGATGCTTGAAGTAATGGTTTCTTAGTTCTACCTCACTTGCACACTCAGCTCTCTAAGAATAGACAGATTTGGCATAAACAAAACGCGTGGGGCAAATGCCATGGACGTTGAGAGTTCATCTGGCAGAGAGGGCGTTGTTGTAACCATAGCAATATTCTCATGGTCAAGAAAGTGCCCTCTGATTGGAGCCCATCCTGACTCGAGTCCAAGTGATGCCGCTTAGTACCTAGGTGGGATTTATCTTCAGAGCATGAAGTTCATATTTGAAAAGCAGAACTAATCGTGCCAACTTCAGAGGCGCTCTCTCTACAGAACACGACGACGTGAACAATGTGCCCAATCGAAGCTGTAGTTCACCGCCAGAGAGCATCATGCACAACGAGACTACACGTGACTCGGTTCTGGAAGCTCTTCACAATCTTCGACTGGAAGTCCGTTGTTGCCTGCACTGTGTATTTTGAGTCTCTTCTCACCGAGGAGGCTCACTCCCAGCACTCAGTTTTGAAGATCACTAGGACGATCTTGCTAGTCTGTTTAGCCCGCAACTCTGCTTACGCCTGTCAGTGGCTCCCTGTGGGTGACTGCTGGTATTTGAAACGTCAGAGCAGAGCTTCAGGCTTCGTAGCAGCACGCAAGACGTCACAGCATAACAGATGCAGGGGAGTGCCAGGAATGGGCGGCTATTATTATCTTTTTTAAAAAATTGGGGGGATGTTAATATCTTAAGGAGCCCTGGTGATGGAGTGGTTACTAGATTGGCTGATAACTTCAGGAACAGCTGTGCCAAACTGCCAGCGACGGGGCTTTCTACTCTTCTAAAAAGTTAATGTCCCAGGAACTCACAGGATCGTCTGCCCTGGAGGGTCACTGTGAGTCAGCATTGGCTAGATGGCTGTGAGTTTGGTTTTATGTAATTATCTTTGTTGTGATAATGGGTACTGTTAGAATTTTATTAGAGCGGAGACCATCATGTCTTTGCTTATTATCTTATCCCTCAACTCTCAACCTAGTGCTTTTATCCAGAGGAGACAATCCAATTGGGGTGAAGAGGGTTTGTTGACCACAGGACTATAGAGCGCTGCGGGCTGTATAAGGGGACAACAAGGGTGAATTCAGGCATCAGGAGGCAGCAGTGTTGTCATAATTCCAGCTCAAAGGGATGAGGAGCAGAAAAGAGATTCTACATGGTAATAAAGAGAGTGGGGTAGGGCAGGCTGCCATGTGAGGAACAGATAGTCATATGAGAGGGCCTTGGTCTTCCTCTTCTCTGTCCAGCTGATCTTCTCCTAGAATCCTCAATGGCCAACATATCGGGGAAGCCAGAATTCATCGCAGTTCTGGTTCATTGGTACAGGTCATGCCGCTCAGCCTCTTTGGGGCAGAAAACAGGATGGGAAAGCAGGGAGCTGGATCTCAAGGAGCAAACAAACTCTCACCATGCCTCACAATTAGATAGGATGCTAACAAACATGTGCTGAATGAAATTGTATTTCAAAAGTAGTTGGATTAAATCATATTCCATCAACCATTATTTTCCTAACACCTGTTCTCCGCCATGTGCTGTAAAGCAGAGAACAGTGAATGGAAGCCAGCTTCCATTCTCCTAAGTGTTTCAGTTTTAAAAATATGTAAACTATTCTCTTTCCCACCTCCCTCGCCCCCCACCCCAATGATCTTTCTCTAAGGTCAAACAAAAAACTCCCAGCATTAAAACCGATTCCAACTCATAGCCAACCTATAGACAGTAAACCGCACTGTGGGTTTCTGAGGTTGTAAATCGTTACAAGAGCAGAAAATCTTCCTCTTCCTCTTTCTCCAGAGGACCTGCTGTGTTCAAACTGCTGGACTTTTGGTTAACCTCCCAGTGGTAACCCAATCAGCCACCAGGGCAGAGAATTCTTTCCTAAGTGATGCTTCATTTTCCCAGAGAAGGGATGAGGGCTGTGGTGACATCTTGCCTTTCAATGGCATTCCATTTCTGGACATTGGACCTCGTGCTCAGCCACTGCTTATCAGCCAGTAGATGCTTCCATGATGCTAAACTGATTTCAGCAGAGCTTCCAAACTAAGACAGACTAGAAGAAAGGAGCTGATCATCTACTTTGGAAGCAGTCATGGAAGATCCTGTGGACTGAAACACTGCTTCTTGGTGAGGATGGCATCCGTTTCATTCCACCGCATATGGGCACCGTGGCCGAGGGCCAACTCACGGGCAGCTAACAGCAGCAGGAAAGGGCCCCAACTCCTGAGAAGTTAAGAGACTTGCCTAAGTCAAGAAAACTCAGTGGGAACTATAAATCCCATTTGACAGGCTCTACAGCTGTCCACCAACCCATCCTGACTCTTCTCTGATTTTTTGAAGTCAACTTTTTAGAGGGGTTACTAGATATCTC
This sequence comes from Tenrec ecaudatus, assembly GCF_050624435.1. Taxonomy (NCBI): domain Eukaryota; kingdom Metazoa; phylum Chordata; class Mammalia; order Afrosoricida; family Tenrecidae; genus Tenrec; species Tenrec ecaudatus. Next base: position 143,564,774 of record NC_134534.1, read on the forward strand.
TAAAGGGTAGATTGTTGATCCCAGTCAGTAAGACTGTTTTGTTTTGTTTTTCCCAAGTATTGATTCAATAAATCCAATGTATAATATAGAGTGTGCTAGCTATATCAGTATTAATATTCCCTTAGGGGATACAAACCCAAGGCCATTGAGTAGATGCTGACTCATAGTGATTTGAGCCCTGTGAGTTTCTTAGACTCTAAATGCTTATGGGAGTAGAACGGGCCCTCTTTCTCCCTTGGAGCAGCTAGAGTTTTTGAACTACCCACCTTGCAATTAACAACCCAACCAGTAACCATTTCACCAGAGCACTTGTGATAATTGTTCGGTACCCTATATGAATACAGATTTGACACCAACAGCCCTAATCAAATCTGTGAGGTGAAAGACCCTCTAGGGACTGTGGACTGTAGTGGGCTCGTCTTGATGGTGGACTCTGCTTTCATGAATCACAAAAGTAGCTCCGACTCATCCTCATTTTATGAACAAGGGAAATGAAGCCCATCAGATCAGAATGACTCTTTCAGGGACACAGGGATAGATGGTGTTAAACAGCAGCTATTCCTGTGGCAATAAAGAAAATCAACACCAAATAATAGTATTTACTGGAGAATGGTCATGTACAGCTTATTTGGCTGAGTTGTTTGTGTGGATGTGTTTCTAATGACTACATGTGAATTAGGTTCCCTTTGAGCAGAGAAGATGTAGCCTAATGACATATAGTGATCTGGTTCCCACAGCGAGGTGGGATGCTGCTGCCACACCTAGATGCCTTTCAAAGGTTGGATAATGGAGCTGTCTAGCAGACTCTTATTTCAGATGAGTGTACGTTGGATTTTCAGAATAGGTACACAAGGATGAGGAAATGTAGGCTCGCTAATAAAACAGGAGATCCTGCGTTCTGCTGGGAGATGAGTCTTTTATTAATGAGTCTGTGTTTAGGGCAACGGTGTGTGCTAACTCAAGAAATTCGTCTTCTACTACAAGATGAACAGTGGTTTTGTGGTGGCTCAGTTGTTGCAAGTTGAGCTGCATGTGTAGTCCAAAGATTGAAACCGCCAGCTGTCCCTTGGGAGAAAGATGAGGATTTCTACTCCCAGAAAGAATTACATTCTCAGAAACCCACAGGGGCAGCTTCTACCCTGTCCTATGGGGTCACGCAGTTTCAGCATTGAATCGATGGCAGTCAGTGTGTTGGTTTGGGGCTTGTATCTCTGGAAGGGCATAGAGCCCTTAGGCAGCGCGCACAGTTGATGCGCTGCCAATCTAACGTTGGAAGTGGGAGTGCATTCAGAGATGCCTCTTAAGAAAGGCCTGGTGATCTGCTTGGGGGAGGCTGAAACCAAAACAAACAAAAATCATACTGACCATACTTTGACTCTGAAGCACAGCATGTTGCAGTCAGCTGGTGGGAAAGTGTTTTGGCTTTGATTTAGAAGGAACATTGATTGATGTTTACTCAGAAGACATTTCTATGCCGTTGACTTGCTGGAAGTGGGTGCCTAGAAAGCCCCTGAGTGACTAGTAAGCATGAACTCACATAACAAATCGTTCTCAGCATCCCACTTTCCAGTAGGCTCACTCATGAAGTATAATGATGGATGATGCATTGTTTTAGCAGCACTTGCAGCGCTCTGCTTAATCCACTCAGCGGAAAGTGGAGACTGACGGTCTTCCATGACCGTGGAGATGAAGTTGGCAGAGACATTTCTCGGGCAGCTGCTGGAGCAGTAAGAGCAATGACAGGGCTTCCCTACTGATCGTGGGAAAACCAATGTCAAAGAATTCTTTCTCAAGCACTGAACCTAAAGTGCGTTCCTTCTTTGATCTTTGGACCTCTGCAACTGCAGGTCCCCGTGTCCATGGCGCACTCGTCGTTCTCAGAAACAGCGCTGCAGACCCTTGGGCCATGCCTGTGTTCATGTGGTCCCTTATGGAAGGATAATTCAAAGCCTTTTATTAAGGCAGTGCCTTTGACTTTAGAATGAGTTTATGTCTTTAAGGATAGCTTTCCGCAAATGAGCCAACCATATGTTAAATCAAATTTAACATCCATTATGAAACACTGAATCATACTTTATATCTCAGTAATGATAACAAACGATCGCTTATCTCATGTTCTTCTCATTTGTACTACTTCTCATCAATCTTGTTAATATTGCAAAGATTTATTAAATGAATAAGCGACCAACTATAACTGTTAATATTAATAGCTTCTTTTGATATTTTCTCTTGCTAGCTTCTTTTTCCATGCTTGCTTAAGCTCGCTTTAATGCAGCCTTTAAAAGTAATAGTGTTTTTTTCTTTTTCTGAAATGATAATTAACAGAAAACTTGTAAGCTAGTAATAAAATCATTTTAATGAAACGATGCAATTACACCAGCCCATTACATTACAAGGTATAGAATTGGCTATGTGCTCCTCACAGGAAGCAAAGATCCTTTTTTTTTTTTTTTAAGCTTGAGTGAAACAGTCAGTTTTAAAACTCTGGAAACATTTCAGATCCCTTACAACTGAAAATCACTACTTCTTCAGTAAAGGTTTAAATCACTTGGGTAAGTTTCTAATTTAATCTTGAAGCTTAACTAACATGTATTCTTCCTCTCTAAGTGATTTCTGTTGGTGTAAATTGTTAGACATGGCCCCTATCTTTTTATTAACTTTTACAGTGAATCTTCAACTTAACTCTCAAACCAGTAACTTCTTACGATTCATTATCTGGATGAGATCCCACCGAACTGTTTCTTCTCCTTAGTCTATAAATTTGGATCTCTTGATGTCTCTCCTTTCGGTGCTAAATCAAATGTGTTTTGTTACAAAATTCCTTGTGAAGTCATAGGTTCCAAAATGTTTTTGGCCTACCAAGCCCTTTTCAGAAAAAATGACTCCTCGCCCCCTTGGCAATTAAAAATGTTCTTACTGTGGCCCATAATCCAGGATAAAGTATAGATACCTACAGAGGAGTCTTGATGGTAGAGTGGTTACACTTCGGGCTGTGATCACAAAGTTAGTAGCTCAAAACCACCAGCCACTGCTGGTGGGGATTTCTACCCTGGCAAACTGTTGCAGTCTCATCAGCCCACAGGGGCAATTCTATTCTGCCTGATATGTTCGCGATGAGTCAGCATGGACTCGATGGCAGTGGGTGCTTTTGTGAGTTATCTTTTGCAGCACACCCCCGTGCCCCTAATTATTCCCATGCTCCCAAGGGGCAGTGTCACCCACTTTGGAAACACAGTCTTAGACATGCAAAGTCTTGCTGCAGAATTTCCTTCCCATATTCTGCTCATTCAGCCTCCTCTTTGAGGTCCAGACTACCATCTTTTCTCCGCATTTCTAGAGAATCGCAGTTTTCTCAGTCTTAACCATTCCTCATTTCATTTTATCAACTCAGATGTTTCTTGACATCAGGGATCATAGTGCAAAGCTCTTCCACATTCCCTGCTTTACATCAGACGACACCCATCATAGATTTTAACCCACTGAGTTTATGGTAACGAAAGCGTCTTTGTCAAGGGCAAAGTGTTACAATAAAATAATAATTTCAGGAACCCTTTTGATGGCACTAAGTATGTTACCTACACATTAAGTGCCTTGGTGGGATTGTGAGTTAGGCTTTGGGCTGCTCACCTCAAGACTGGTGGTTCAAACCCACAAGCTGGCTCCTCGGGAGAATAATGAGACTGTCCCCATGAGGATGAGCAGTCTCAGAAACTTCATGCAGCAGTTCTACTCTGCCCTGTAGTTTCATTGTGAGTTGAAATAAATCCAGTGGGTTACTTCACAAGTAGTGCGTCAGTGGGTTACTTAACTAGTGTATCACTCATGATGCACTAGTGAAAGCATTCTGCTATTAAAATAATAATAATTATAAAGGTCAGCAGTTATCACCCAGCAGTCTCTCTGTGGGAGAAAGATGTAGCAGCCTATTGCTTAAAAATGTACAGTCTTGATGCCCTTTGGGCCAAGTCTCCTCTTCCTGGGGGGTCCCTGTGAGTTGGAATCCACTTGACTGCAGAGGTCTGTTGGTTTTTTTGTGTTTTAAATTTACATCTTGCTTATAAATTATTTTTGTTTGAGTAAATAATAAACTAAAATCTAATCTTTTAAAATTTACTTCTTGGTTGACTCTAGATATTAAAAGCTCCCCCAAAGTTTTAATTTGAGCAGCATTAGGAAGAATAGATCAGGTCTTTGGAAAATTCTCATACAAGTGGATTCTTTTGTGAGATGGTTCACAAGATGAGAATCCTGAAGCAGAGGTTCAGGGGTGCATGCTGAAAGAAGGGGTGTCACTGGCAGGATGGCCGATTTCATTGGTCGTAGTAGCAGGGGTGTCACTGGCAGGATGGCTGATTTCATTGGTCGTAGTAGCAGGGGTGTCACTGGCAGGATGGCCGATTTCATTGGTCGTAGTAGCAGGGCTGAGGCTAGTAATGGCCCTGTGACTTCAGAGAGGGTAAGGTCGGGGGCAGAATGGCCTCTGATCAGGAGAGAAGTAAGGCAGCAGAAATGAAGCCTTGAAATAACCCCCCCTTTCACATCGATTAATCAATTAATTGATTCTCTGGCAGGTCGGGGGTAGATTAGCACAGAAGACAAATGGCACACCTTTGAGTTTCAGATGCACTAATATTTCTAATCTCTTCCCCATTTCACTTTGGTTTCAATTGCTTGATCTTTAAAATAGAGATGAGGCCTAACCCTAAAAATATTATGGCAGTGTAAGAAAACCATCGCATGTATGGTGCTTATAACAATAGCATGTCTAGATTAAGGCAGCTACTTCTAGTAGCTGCTGTGGCTTTTGTAATCATATTAAGGTAGATTAATCTGTAGTATTACATATTATTATAATTGGTGATTATACATTCTTCTTCTTATGCATTATTTAGTAGCCTTAATATAGAACACATACCACTGCCACCGAGTCAATTCCAATTCATAGTGTCCCGATGGGACAGTGTCGAGCTGCTTCATCCGGTTTCCAAGATGGTAACCTTTGCAGAAGCAGAGTAGCACATCCTTCTGCAGAGTGACTGCTGGATTAGAACCTTTTGGTTGGCAACCGAGTATTTTAACCACCAAGGATCCCACCAAAAGCATTTCATTATTACCTTTTAAAAGTCCATCAGTTAAAGTTAATTAAAAATAGAATATTTCAATATTGAAAAAAGAAACAACATGTAGTGACTATTACCCATGCTTGGAATAACATTGCCATTGAGTCAGTTCTGGCTCATATGCCATGCCCTTATATGACAACTGCCCTGTGTGTTTCCAATACTGAAACTCTTTTCTGGAGTAGAAAGCTTTATCTTTCTCTATGAAGTGGCCATGGGTTTCAAACTGCTGACCTTGCTGTTAGCATCCCAATGTGTAACCCACTGTGCCACTAGGGCTCCTTTTGCAATCGTACAAAGTCAATTATTGAGACTAGGGAAACCTAGAATTAATTTATATTAATCTTCTTCTTAAGTAATTCAATGCAACTAGAAAGTTATCTACAGTTTAAAAAAAATGAATCCATGCAATTTTTTTTCAAGTTTCTTTAGTTAGTTTTTGAGAACTTGTATAGATCAATCAGAGAAAGAAACAAATAAGGATCTTTTAAAATGTTAGGATAAAGTTACTGGATGCTACTACGTCAAAGAGAAGGTAGTTCCTTCAGAATTCATGTTTAAGCATAATGTAAGTCTGAAGCAAACTGCTAAGTGCTAGGTGTAGGTGGTTTGTTGCAAATCTTATTCACTACTATAAAGCTAATTGGGGGAAAACCCGGGGGGGGGGATACAAAACAAAATGAAAAACAACACGAATACCTACTTGAGACCTAATTGAAGGCAATGATGAATAGCCTCAGCTTCTTGAGTAATCGATCGTCAATACCAATGCTCTGAAAATAAGTACCTGTCTTGAGATGAAATAGTTATTTAAGTTTGCCTTAATGCTGAAGCTGATACTGACTATTCTAAAGCCGGCTGTTCCGATACTTCCTTTCAATAAAACCATTGAAGAGGTTTCTGATTTGATCCACACAGCCTTAAATTTACAACCCTCCTATAAATTGTTATAATCCTATCCTCCCTGCAGCCATATTCCTAATCAAACAGGAAATTGCTTCATGGGTTTGGCCAAGAAATAGAGGAATGATTGTGTCCCACCTGAATAATAATATTTAAAATTAAGTAATCCATGGTGAAACCTAATGCCCAACATGGTCTGAAAATTCATTTCTGTGAGGCTTTATCTGTAAGGTGTTAACGACTCTGTGGTTATCAACTATCTCCTGGGCCATATGCAGTGCTAAGATCTGTGGGGGGGACTGAAATGATGAGGGCCCTCGACTCCCGTCAAGGAGTGTCGTATCTAACCGGGGGACAGGCACACAGTGCGGGAGGGCGTTAAATGGTTATATTGGAGTCATATTCTATGGGAATGCCGATACATGATTTATTTATTTATTTGGAAACTAGAGACATTTGATTCAGTAAGTGACATTGGTAGAGGTCTTTGGAAGTTAAGAAATGTGGAGAAAGGAGGGTAAGCGCTAGAAATAGTGATTGGACTGATAGGACCGCAGAGTAGGTGGCTGGTAACTCTCGCCGTGGCAGAGATTGGGAAAGGCCAGACTTCAGGGTATCTTAAATGCCATTTGGGGAAGAGCTTTAGATTACATTCTGGGGGCACTGAGGGGCTTCCCCAAGGGTTTTGTAGAAGGAAATAACTAGATCAAATCTATGTTTTGCAAGGAAAGCAAGTGTTTGGGGATGGATTCGATCAGTGCTGCAGAAGGACAGATGAATCAACGAAACAGCCAAGGAGAGAAAGAAGGAAAGGTAGAGACAGAGTCACCAGTACTGTTACTGACAGCATGAGACAGGTTCAAGTCAAAGGTTTATTTCCAAGGTAGCTGTCCAGGTGTAAACAAACCTTGGTGGCACAGTGGTTAAGCACTCGACTAGCATCAGAAGGTTGGTGGTTCGCGCCCGTCAGTTGTTCTGGTGAGAGAAGGACAAAGCAGTCTGCTCCCTGAGGGATCAGCCTTGAAAACCAGATGAAGCAGTCCTCAGCTGACCTAGCGTGTCTCTCTGCCTCCACAGTTGGCTGTGAAGCAAGGGGACACACATGCACACACACACACACGACATACATAGGTGGGTGTTTGGGTAGTATGAATATATATCACACTAAGATGCTGTTGTCTTTAAGTGTATCTTTGATTTAATAATATTTGTGGGGAGTTTTTAACAAATTAAAATGAAACATTAATAAAATCTCACTTTATTTTGTTAAAAAATAATAACAATTTAAAAAGATAAATACAGCTATTGAAGTGTGTTAGAACATAAAAAAAGAATACTCAATTCTTACCCATCATTGTCATAAGTCCCACCGGTGATTCTTAAACACAACCAGGTATGGTGCCTGGCTAGCCTGGCCACTGTTCTAAGGTGTCTGTCATGAGCTGGTAGCTGCTAGAATTTCTTCCTGCGTAGAAGCCAGGATATTGAACAGAGGGTCTGGGAGCCTTTTCCTTTTGCCTGTGCAGCGGTGATCTTTTTAGTCCTGAGTTTTCTCGGCCTCTTTGTCCACCTTTGAAACCAATGTGTCCCCGGGATTGGCTTGTCTGTATCCGCTGAACACATTTTCGTCAGTATTTTCAGTCTTGGCCAATTTTTGGTTCTTCACCATTTGCTTTGTTGTCAGTTTAATAAAAACAGGACATAATTTAGAAATAATGCACACCTTTTTCCGGTTAGGCATAGCATATTCCTGAGTTATTAAGAACATAAAAATAATTATATAGGTGATAAACAGTTTCAGTTTATTTGCTTAGCTTTGTTTTGCAGATAGGAAGTGGTGGACTTTGTCTGGATCTGCCTGGATTTAATGTTGAGATCTGAAGACAGGAATAGTAATCACTGAAGCTACATTAAATAAAAAAAATTAATAAAATAAATCTTTTTCTCATAGGAAAAAAAACTTTAAATCTCAAGTGAAAAAGCAGTTTGAATTTCCACATTCTTTTTTGAGATGTTTATGCCAATCATTAACAGCTACTAATTATTCCACTTTTCATTCTTCCTAAACACAGACGTTTTAAGTGGCGCTGGTCCATGGAGCTCCCAGGCCTGTCAAGAAATAATCTTCTCCTTCTGGACCTCAAAACCAACTGTTTGAAATCTTATCCATATAGTCCAATGCGGATTAGAATGTAGCAATTAATTATCTCTAGTTCTAATCCAGTAAGTCTGTGCAATTAACATCTGGGATTCCGTTCGTCTTTCTGCTAGCTTTCTAATTTAAGGACTGGGACATCATGGATCTCTCTAGAAGAAATTTTAATGAAGATTATTTCCTCTATTAAAATTTTTTAACCCATTGGTGCATGTCGTATGATGTTTTTGTAACACTCTCCGGTTTAATTTTTCTGCTCCCATAGAGGGGAGATTATTGAAGTTAAATTTAGTAGGACAATGCCATTTCTACAGCTGTAACCCTTAATTTGGGGGTTTCTAAAATTGATGTCATGTAAAAATAACAGCAAAAGGTTTACAGGTAGATAGCGAAAGGCTCATTTCCCACATGATGTGATTTAAAGTTCTGTGCCCTGTCTTCTGTGCTAACTTTCCACCCTTGCCGGTCTGGATCCTTGAAATTACTTTAAGATGAGCAGCTCCTTTGATCCCATTAGACAATCAGTAGCTTGAGCATTAGTTAAAACCACTAAGGTGGTTTCGTAAATCATACAAAATGGTTATCCCAGAGCCTGGAAGCTTGTATCCAACAGAGGCCCATCAGAAAACAGGCCTGGGAATCTAGCCAATGGAAATGCTAGAGAGGGACTACCTGCAAGAGGACCAACGAGGCACACTGCACACTGGCAGACCCTCTACAACACAGACAGAAGAGACCAAATGATAATCCTAGAACTCTGACCTTCGGAGGATAGGATAGAGAAGTCGACTGAATGCAGGCCAGGAGAAGAAGCCGCATAAAAGCAGCAATAGAGGAGACAGATGTGTGAATTATTGGCTCGCCTGGTGTGGTGTGATCATCTTGAACTTTTGTAAGCAGCGTTCAAGTGAAACAGTGTCTTGGCGTACTCTTGATTGATGTTGAGAAAGGTGATGTTTTCCTGTGTTTCCTTCTTAGTGGCAGAAGTGTGCCCATGTCTGTCCTCACTCACCCAGTGGCCAGTTGCACTTGCCCTCTGCACAACCCTGGCTCTGTCTGAAATCTGAGTCGTGTCCACTTGGATTGGCTCTAGGTGTACCACTCACCTGCCTGGAAGTGTGTGAGTTCCACCTCACCAGTCTAACATAGTGAGAAGTTTTCATCAACTTTGAATGAAACACTTTCATAGCCAAGCACCCTGCCCTCAGGTGCCCTCCAAACCCAAAGGCATGCTTTCTGGAACAAGCACTTGGATTTCAGCCATCTAAGCCTGCAGAAACTACTTTCAGATCAGGTGTCCTGAGGCCAGATAGCCTCTTGCCCGTTCAGAACTGCATTTAGAATCTGTGTACCACCTGTTCCCACCATATCCTGTGAGCAACTTGCCTAGAAGAGGGTGCTAATCCCTGTGGTATACTCTTCCCCATGTAGTATTCTCCTTCACACCACCCCCCTTTCTCTGGTTTTTGCCTTTCCCCCCTCTTTTCTTGTTTCTTCTTTTTCCCTTATCTTTCTGTTAGATATTTGGTTACTATTGCTTATTGAATTTCTTTTGTCTTTTCACTTGTGTTTTCTGTCTTTACTTTCTACTATATGCCTTCTTTCCCTAACTCGATTTGCTTTATGATGATGATGATGATTTTTATTTGTTTCCTTCCCCCTTCCTCCTTTTCTGATCTCACAAGAGAGAATAACCATACCCACGTGGTGAGCCACACCCATATCTCCTGAAGCCTCACCAACTGGCCAAGAACCATTGCCTATTCTGGTACCACCTGATCATGAATAGACAGCAGCCAACACCAATCAAATCCACCCTCAACTATGCTACACAAATGGTGAACAGAGACGTGTGTGCACACACTCACATGTTCTATGACAGCCACTCACATTCTCAAGGAGACAGATTGTGAGTAAGAATATGCCAACCCATCTTCAATCAAAGGCAAATATAACACCACCACAATATAACAGCGATATTAGAGAATTCCATGTGTCAACCAAAGAAACAAGATCGTGTGACTCAAACAAGTGACTCAAATACAGAGTCATAGGTCTTTGGGAGGAAAAAAATGCTATTATCTGATAAGGATATATGATATATCTTTTCTGATAAGGAATTAAAAGGATGATATTTGGGTATTTTTAATTAATTGAGAAAAAGAAAATTCAGTTAAAGAGATTGGAAAAGGTAAACTAGAATTGAGGGAAATGTTACAAAATTTAATTGACAAAAATGAATAAAAATTAGCATACAAAAACAGCAAAACAAAACCTAGAATATTAACAATAAAATTTCATTAAAATATAATAGTTTGTAAATGTAAATGTGGAATTGAATCAATAGAAAACCAAACTAGTAAGCTGGAAGACAAACACATCAATACAGATCTACAGAGGAACAAACAGAAAAATCTCAAAGAACACTTAACTTTATGTGGAATACCGCCTAGAGTAGTAATTTACTTAAGATCAGAATTATAGACCAGAAGGAGACACCAAAAAGCAGAGAAAATTGTTGAAATGTTGCTTGAGGTAAAACTTCCAAACATCATGAAAGACATACATGATATATAGCAAGAAGCTGTATGAACCCAAACAGGATAGTCCCCAGAAGAAAATCCCCAGAATATATCATAATTAAACTCTTTGAAATCAATAACAAAGACAATTTCCTAAGAACAGAGAGAAAATAAGTCTAAGCTCTGATTAGAAACCATGCGGGCAAGAAGGCAATGGCTTAACATATAAACCTGAAAGAAAAAATTACCAACACATAGCAATGAATGAAGAAGGAATGAAGGAAAGAAAAAAAAACCCTGCATCCATAGCATGAAATAAAGGAGGAATGCAGACATATAACTATGTACCCAGCACAGGTGTTTCTTCAAAGATGACAGTGAAACTAGGGCATACACAAAAATAAAAAGAATTCATAAAAACCTGTCATTCTTACCAGGAATACTAAAAGGAGTTCTTTAGACATAGAACCAAGAATGACAGAAAACAGGCTGAGATTAATATGCATGACTACTCCAACCAGAACTCAACCCTGATGTAAAAGTATTCAAAGTAAAACAAACCTCTAAAGCTGAATATAAGGAACCAGAGTAATCAATGTGTAATAAAGATAATTACATAGTAAAAATGGGAGGTGATTGGTAGGAAAAAATGGAGGTAGGGGAAGACATGGGGAAGCATGTAATAGTTAAAGACAAAAGAGATAAATACTGTTATAGACACAATCCTGCATTAACAATGTTGTGTCAGTAGACTCACGGATGGGCATTCAGTATAAATGGATGTAGGAGGTACATAGGTATTTGCCTCTGCTACAACAATATCCATAAATGCTTCAGAGCCTACCGAGGGAAAAGTAATCGAAACTTCTTCGGCATAAGCAAGCAAATTGAGGGAAGGATTGCTGAATCCACAGGCTCAGGATCATACTTTGCAGAGACACCAAGGTCACTTACTGTAACACAGTTCACAAAGTCTACATACTACTTTTATGAGTAGTGACTAGGACCTTCAAAGTACAGTGGATTTTATCTGTATCTGTCTGGCGTAACTATTGGACTTGCCCTCTCCAGAGGGAAGAATAGTGATGGAAATCAAAGATTCATGGACACAATTAGTCCAAACAAAGGACTAATGATGCAAACAGAGATCGTTCTTTGCAGCCCTGAAGCCAGAAGGACTGGATGGCCCCTGACTACCATTATTGATTGGTCTGGACCGGATCATATTAGAAGGATCTGCATAGAGTGGCAGAAAAAAAAATGTGGAACAAAACTCAACACCATGAAAAAGATCAGGCTTTCTGGTCAGATCAACACTGCTAGAACCCCTGTGACGATGGTGCTTGGTCATCCTTCAGGTCTGGAACCAAACCTACCCCGAGACTCAATTTTCAGGCAAACATTAGAAATATGTCAAAGGAGAACAATAATACTATTGAGATGCACACACCTTAGACAAACTGACCATTTGGTATCCAGGTGAGCGCATTTACCCAAGTTCCAAAATGTCAGTTAAGAAAGAGAAATGAAGATAAGAAATGCAAGGACTAGGTGGAATGGGTAATGTTTCATTGAGTGGATTGCAGTGAATGAGATGGAACAATATGTATATGAATTGTTGATTGTAAAACTCATGACCTGCTCTGTAAACCTTCACTCAATTCACAATAAGAAGTTAAAAGAAAATTTTTAAAAAGCAGCCCTATGGAGTTATACTCTGACACACGTGAAGTTGTCATGAGCGTGTCTCTACTCAACAGCAACTGGCATTTTAAAAGAGAGTTTCTGCTCGCTCTTCCATTCACAGTATCTTGTACTCAAGGAGAGGAGAGGAACTTTTCCTGGACTTGTAGTGTCCATGAGCGATTCTAAAAAGTGGATTGCCTTGCTCATCAGTATGCAGTTTCTCAAGGATGCTCAGAATAAAAGGGAGATGTGTAATTTACATGTATGAAAATATTTCATAGAACCATACATTCAAATTGCACAACTACATTGAATATCTGCATACATGCATATTACATGTCTACAAAAGGTAGGCACTGAAGAAGTAAGTTAAGAATTTTATTGGAGTTTGGCCCTTCACTCTAGTGGTGATGCTCACTATCTAAAGCACATTCTTTTTCCCTCAGCTAGGGCTCTGTCTAGCCTTTTCATAGAAACTTATACGCCACTACTCTAAGAAACTTCTAAGTTCTCAACCACACTATCTGATGCGTGTGTTTTTTTATTACTCTTTACATTTTACTTGCATTATAACTTACCTTTGAAATATCAGCATACCATTTATACTAGAGTATAAACTGACCCGAATACCAGTCAAGGCACCTAATTTTACCACAAAAACTGCATTAAAATATGCTGAAAAATTCGGCTTATCCACAAGTATATACAGTATGCCTCTTGTCCACAAGATTTCATAATAGTAGGACTTTAATCTCTGTGTCTGTTGGTTGTTATTGTTGGTTTTTTCCTAATCCCTTAGTATAGTACGCTAATCTGCAGTACATGTGCTCAAATGTGATCTATCTAGAGAGTGAGCATTTACAACATTGTGGAATGTTTCCTAATTATATTTCTAACTTGCTGGAGCATAGGATAGGTAAGTTAACAAGTATGGAAAACATTCATTTTTAAAAATAATTTTATTGGCATAATCTTCACATGACATACAATTTGATCATTCAATTATATTAAGATTTTGTATGATCATCACCACAATCAGTTTTAGGACATTTCCCCCTTAAATTGGTTGTGAGCTCCATATTGCCCCTGTCTTTCCCTGCCGTGCCCATATCCAGCATTTCCTATAGAATTGTCTACCTATACTGGCTTTCATTTGCTCAAAAGCATACAAAACAAAGCCTAATCATACAAGATTATGTGAAGCGAACAAACAAGCCCAACATCAGTGACTAGGAACAAAACAGAAAATAGTCAAAGCAGAAAATAATAAAAACTGAAATAATTTTAAAATGAGTCTAAAGTGAGCTAAAATGGTAGCGTATTACATTTGAATACGAATTCTATGGGCCACAATTGACTTTACAGTGTCCTCCATCTGAGAGTAAGGCCATTCACATCCCCTGACAATGGTCAGAGAGTATTCACCAGAGACTTAATACACGTGGGCACCCTGCATATGAGTCGTTAGCTTCCTCTGTCATCCATAGCCTTCTGCAAACTGGGGGTTCAAATTTAATCTCATACCATTCCCTCTTTTGGATTTGAGTTTCACTATTTACAGTCCTGGGGTCACACAGGCTGATATGCTTCTTCCATTGGATGTCTCATTCAAGCTGTTAAGACCCTGGATGTTATTCTTTCTGATAGTCGACACCAATGGAAAACCCCTTTATTCAACCAAAACATCAAAAGGTAAAGCTATAGTTTCTTGACATATCTTCTATCTAGAGCTATATATTTCTGAAAGCCATGTTTCCATGTATCTAACCCTACCCTAAAGAATTCTGCAGTCTTCCATTTACATCATGCCCAATTAGCATGGTGTTTCTTTGAACTGTTCTTTGACTTTAGGGAAGGGATCAGGGCTCTGTCATGGATGGGGTAAGTTTTCCCAATCAGAAACTGCTGGGAAAGGCTTGATACCCTACAAGAATGAAGAGCTATAATTGTGATAATGGGGGAAAAAATTCCTCAACCTGGCTTTCTAGCCTTTTTCTTATGAATGAAGTTTTCACTTTTCTTAAAACGTCTTTAGCATAAGCCCCTGTGATTGTCCTGTGTCAAGGGCAAGATTATCCTCTTACAGCACCCCCAAATAGTGACCCTCACCTTCTCATCTGAGCTCTTTGTCTTGAAATTGGCCAAGCTGATCCCATCAGAAGCCATGATTTGGGTTGCCCATTTTATTGAGGTGCCCTGAGACAAGTGTATTACTGAGAGAACATGTCTACAGCCATTCACCAACTGCACAAACACATGCTGTTGGGAAAAAACTCATCAATGTACAACCAGGAAACCCTCGTAGTGATTGTATTTACTTAATGCTCATATGTGAACAACACAGAACAATTCTAAAGAAGGTAAAATCAACAAGATTTTATTTCTCAGATATAACCTTTGTTAGCATGTAGGTGAATTGCCTTCCAATATAATTTTCTATTCACAATTAGACACAAATGCACATATGAATTTGTATATATATTCATGAAATTTATATATGTGTGTTTGTACACACAAATTTTTTTGTCTGGCACCTTAGACCACTTGGCAACCCTGACACGTGAGTGTACACACACATTTTTATATTCTTCTTGATTTTATGCTTTCCTTTATTTTTTTATCTACATGATCAACATTTTTTTCACATTATTCTCTGAAAACCTGATATTTTAATGTCTTGGAAATATTAGTCTTTACAGCTCAGAATTTATTTAAATGTACTCTTAGATTTTAAAAGGTAGGCTTGTTATTCTTTTTGCTATAGATAAAATTCTAATGAATGTCTTAAAACTACTCTTTATATCTGATAATCACGGTGGCACAGATTTCTGGAAGGATACGAATAAGAATTTGTATGCGCTCTGCCAGTTTTCCCTCATTCTGGTATGGTACAGGTATGCCTTTGTCCTTATAATCTCTACAAACCTGAACATTGTTATTGGAAAAAAATAATATTTCCTAATGATAATGTTGGTTGGCTGTTCAAAATTGTAGTTAATTATATGTAACAAAGTGGATATTTTTCATATTGTACTTATATATATTTAATTTTGTGAACTATTTGTGGTTTTATCAAGTTTATAATGAAATGCTTGCATCTTATCAATTTATAATAGCTTTTCATGTGAATATATCAGCTCTTATTTGGCAATGCATTTTCAGAATGTATTTTCTCTGTATTATTTTGGATTTAATTTTATTTACGATGATTTGGGGGAAGCAGTAGCTTAATTTTCTATAGTGAAATGTATTATGATTTTTTGCTTTTCCTTTCTCATTTTCTTTTAATGTCTTATTACTCAAAATATCCATGCACATTTAGATAGTCATACATGCTTCTAATTACTTTAAAGTCTTATTGTTGTTCTTCTTTCCTGGATAAATGTGTGACTTGTTTTAGCATCTAATGGGCAGAAGAGACACAGGATTTCAGCCCTTGGTGGTTAACAAGGAGTCTACCACCATTGCTGGAATGGTCCCACAGAGATCTGCTTTACACTCTCTATTCGGGGTTACTGTTACACACCCTCCCCTCTCTCTGGCCTTTCTTATCCTTCCACCATGCTTCCAATGATTGCTGCGAATCTTCGTTATTTAATTTACGTGAGGTTTTCTTTTGTAACATCTAGCTGACAAACGCAACGCCTCTGGAGTTCTCATTTAATTGAGGGGCAATGTTGGTCTGCAGTGGTGTTTCAGCTGTGTGTTTCCGTATAGAAAGTACTGCAGAAAAGTTTTACTAATTCAATAGATCCAGAGAGAGGGAAAATTAACTTTGAGAGCAAGATGCTGTTGTTTACTTGTATGTTGTGTGCTACTTAAGACCATGAACTTTAGAGCTGAACATTCTTCTGATGCCAGCTCTGCCCCAAATAGCGATGTGACCTTCATCAAGTTAATTAACCTTTCTGTGTCAGATTTGGTTTGGAAATAAGGGGAGGGGCTAGGGATATTCTTAGCGCTTACCTCACACAATTATGAGGATTAAATCCATAATTTACATGAAGAGTTCTATCTAGATGGTCTTAATCTTTATCATTAGGGCTCATTAGGATTTTGTTGTGCACACGAGGACATGATGACTGGCGCACAGGAGGGAAAGACAGCAGCTGCTGCAAGAGAGAATCAGTTAACAGGTTAATATGTCTGGGTGCACAGAGTGACTCGTCCTTGCTTTCTCTGCAGGTTTTAACTGAATTTATAGACTGACTTGATGGGGGGAAATATAGGGTTATAAAAAACTGCTAAAACCCCCAAAACATACAAACAAAAAATAGTTGCCAACGAGTCAAACAGGACACAGAGTGACCCCATGTGTATCAGTTAAGAACTGTCCTCCACAGGGTTTCACGTGAATGAGACCATCTAGAAGTAATTTGCTGGGACTGGGGGGGCATATTCAAACCACGGAAATTTTTTGACTAGTAGTCAGGTTCTTGCCAGATTGTGGCATCCATGACTACTGTCAGGGCAGCTGTGGTATTATCTATATAGTTTATGGGTTATGCATATATACATTCTTCAATTAATTGAATGCCTTGCTATGTAGCTCACACTGTCATAGGTGATAGGAGCAGAGCAGCGAACAAGAGGATTAAGTCCCACACCGTCACGAGCTTAGTAGTAGGAAAGGAAATAATGAGCAAGCAAATCCATGGTCACGAGCACTTTGAGATCACGAGAAATACCATAAGGACTTGTCCATGGAGTCAGCATTCATTAGTCTGCTTTATTGATATAAAGTAAGGGCCCTGAGTTGCTCACTGCACAGTTGAAGGTTCATACTCACCAGTTTCTCCTCATAAGAATGATGAGGCGCTTGGCTCTCAACAGATTTGTAGTCTCAGAAACCTCATATAGGGACATTATGAGTTGAAATAATCCCAATGACCGTGAGTTTTCATGTAATGAATGGTTAGGGAAAGTCTCTAGACTTTTCTAGGCTAGATGATACTTGCATAAGAATCATGTAGAGACCTTCCACTTTAATTTGTCAGCCTAGAAAGCCTTTCCTGGTCTCTGACCCTGGACCATGTGTTGATAAGTGTGTTCACTTGGCCCAATAAAATTGAACAAAAGCCAAACCAAACTCCCAGCCACCAATTTGATTCCAACTCTTAATGACCGCCTAGGACAGAGTAAATCTGTCTCTCTGGATGTCTGAGACTAAATTTTTGTGGGAGGAGAAAGCTTCATCTTAGTGGTTTGAACAGCTGATCTTTAGGTTAGTAGGCCAACAGTAGCATGAAGATTTTTTTATGCGCTACCAATGGCAAGATCAGTTTTCTTTCTACTGTTGCACTGTATCAAAGCCACATTTGATCCAGAATGATGCAGCTTCTATCTTTCTTCTGGATCGGAGTCAATCCCGGGAAGTGGATACTTCTCTCCATTCCTATGGGTTTGCACTGTCTCCTTCTAACCTCATCTAACTTGGAATGGTTGAGAAAATAAAACCAACAGATCTCAGATTCCCTTTTAGGGCGGCGGCTCCAAGTGAATGTATTTATGTGGGACTTGGGGGGTAGCCGTGAGTGGGAGACCATCTCTCTGCCTCTCCTATGCCATTTCTGCGGGCAAGTTTGCCATGGGAGTGGTGGAGGGGGGAGTTCCCTGCAGTCACATGTCTGGGACCATTCTCCGACTTTCTGAGCTTCAGAAGATGCTCAGTGCCCCAGAAGCGATGAATGACTGAAGCTCTCTTGTTTGCAGCTTTCTAAACTGCGGACCACAGCCACAGGTGCACTTGCTCCCGACGCCTTCGTGCCTAGTGGCAATTGTACTGGTGGAAGTTCCTTGATTCTTTTATGGCTCCAAGTGTCACCTAGGGAGTGGCCTGTAACTGTCCTTCAGTCAGTGGCATATTGTTCTGCGAGGCACTCGTCGAGGTCTCTAACATTGAACTTCATGCGACCTTGGGCCTGGAATTATACTCTGCACCTTAGAACCTGTCCCTTTAGCCCTTCAGTGCTGTCTAAAAGCTCCATTTTCCCTAGATTAAATCACTCCTGCTTTGAAGTATCTACTCGTGGGATGACTGGTACTTGCATTTAAAACTGACTAGTACCTTGATGCTTCTAGAGAGCTGTGAGAAATCACTAACCCTATAGTTGACGAATTCCTGAGTTCATCATGTCATGTGAGCTGTCCTGTGAAATAATAATTTCCCATATTGAGTCAGTGTTATCTTTTTCTTGCAAATAAAAATAGCCTGAAAAAGTGTTGCTGAGACCTGGGGAAGAACAAACCCAGTTAAATTTGGGGAGTAGTATTCCAGGCCCAGAGCTGGGTGAAGTTTAATGTGAGATACCTGTTAGTTGTCAAGGTTATGGAAGACTGACCCTGAGCAGATGATTTGGGTCTGCTTTTCCAAATGGGAGAGGCTTTACAACCAGGAGCCCAAAGCAAAAGAGTGGATTCTGACTCAGGGCACAGTAGAATGGGCCCTGGGGGTTTCCAAAACTGTAAGTCTTTTTTAAAAAATTAGTTTTCATTAAGAGATCATTTTATTGGGGGCTCTTACAACTCTTATAGTAATCCATACATCAATTGTATCAATCATATTTGTACATATGTTGCCTACATTATTTTCTAAATATTTACTTTCTTTTTAGCCCTTGGTATCAGCTCCTCTTTTATCCCGCCCCCTACCCTCATGACCCCTTGATAAATTATATATTATTATTATTTTCATATCTTATACCGACTACTGTCTCCCTTCCCCCGTGGTTTCTGTTATTTGTTCCCTGTTGGCAGGGGTGGGGTGGTGGAGGGTTGGTTATGTATCATTCATTGTGATTGGTTCCCCCTTCCTCCCCTCCTCTCCCCACTTTCCCCCTACCCTCCTGGTATCACTACTCCCATTCCTGTTCCTGGATTTCTTGAGTGCTTATCACTTATCTGTACCTATGCACATGCTTCTGTCTAGCCCGCAATGAAAGGCAGGACTGCGTCTTGATAGTGGGGGGGGGGGGCGGGGGGCGGTGTGAGGAAGCCTCTAGGAACCAGAGAAATATTGTGTTTCATCAGTGCTATACTGTGCCTGCATTGACTCATCCCTTCCTTCTGACCCTTCTGTGAGGGGATGTCCCATTGTCTACAGATGGGTTTGGGTTCTCTGCTCTGAACCCCCTCATTCTCAACCATATGTTTGTTTGTTTTGGGTCTTCTGATGGCTGTAACCCACTCCCATTAGCACCTCAGAATCACACAGGCTGGTGTGATTTTTCCATATGAGCTTGTTGCTTCTCTACTAGATGGCTGCTTGTTTAACTTCAAGCCTTTAAGACCCCAGACACTGAGCGGCATCTGCTTTCTTCACCACATTTGCCATGCACCCATTCTATCTTCACTGATTGTTACAGGAGGATGAGCATCCAGAATGCCGGGTTGTTAGAACAAAGTGTTCCTGCACTGAGGGAGGGCTTGAGCAGAGGCCTGAAGTCCATTCACTACCTCTGTGTATTGCCATAAAAACTTATGTATATAGGCAAATACCTATAGTTTTATGAATTAATGTATTTACATATGTACACACCTTTGTTTATACCTCTACCCATAGCTTTGCTTCCTCATCTGTTTCCTTTTATCTCCACCATCATGTTCACTGGTCTTCCACCTCTTAGTAATTCCTCTCAGCTAGATTGCTGTTGCTCCAGCACCCCCGGGATCTCTACATCCTGCTCATTGTTGATTTTAATTACCTGGTTGTTCCCCTGTCCATGGCATTGTTTGCTCACCCCTCCCTTCCCCTGCCTCCTTCTCCCACCAAGTTCCTCAGGAACCTTCAGTCTTTTGCTTTCTCCTTAGGCTTGCTTCCCATGCTTTTCTTATATAAGTAGGCAAACCAACAATAACAGAGACAAAACAAAAAGAAAACAAAAGATTGAATAAAAAGAGAAAAGAGAGAAAAAGATAATAATAACTAGCAAAAAAAGAGCAAATCAAAGAGCTTACATAATTCCAGGTCTGTCTGCTGACCTGTGTGACTACCCCCCGGGGGGAGGGAGTGGGGATGGTTCTGGGAGCTGCCCCTGCAATCTTTACAGGAGTGAAGATCCCATCTTTCTCCCCCGATGGCTGGTGAGTTCTAATGGGTGACCTTGTGGTTAGCAGCCCAATGTCTGACCCACTAGGCCACAACAGCCAGCAAGGGGAGGGCAGCTCTCTGCCTCTAAAGACTTCAAATGCACAGAGCACATATGTGATTCGTTTTTGGGGAGTCTGGCCTCCTTTGGACTCTTTTTATGTCAAAAATATTTTCCTGTGTGCGTGTGCAGGGGGCGGTCATTGATTTGACAAGTATTTAAGTAAAAGAGAGTTACTTAGAACACTTCAGATGTGTTTTTTTTTCTTGGGCAAAATGTAATATAAATGAAAGGTATTTCCCAAACCTCCCTAGAACAAAATAGAAACTCCAAAAGCAACAATTAACTCCATTTCCAGAGAAACCTCATCTCCGTGGCTTCACATCATCCCTCTAGAGAGTTCACCGGGTTTCGCTGCAATCCCACTTTTCCATAAAGATGTAACCACGACCTTTGGTGCAGCATTTTACCAGCACCCTCAGTTCAAGAACATACGTTCATTTTATCAGAGGACCTCTTTCTCAACCTTTTTACTTCTCCTGAGTCTAGATTTAACCTGGGTTTTTAAACTCATTGAAGGAGCCCTGACAGTGTCATGTTGAAGCACTCAACTGCTATCCAAAAGGTTGACAGTTCAAAGCCACGTCCCCTCTGTAGGACAAAGATGTGTGCATCTGTAAACACTACAGCCTAGGAAAGCCTAGGGGGCGGTACTCCTCTATCTGGGAGCATTGCTAGGAGTTAAAATTCACTCCGTGGCTGAGTTTAGATGCTTTATAAACATGGTGCTTGCCATCTTAGATGACACATTTCTAACAGCCCAAGGTAACAGGAAAACCACTAGGTGGCACACATTGTGATCCATTGCTAGCCTACTGGATGGCAGTTCAAAATCACCCAGAATAGCAATGGGGGGAAACGTCCCTGGTTATCTGCTTCTGTTGAGTGCAGTTCTGTTCTGTAACACATGGGCTCAACATGAGTTTGGTTGACAGCTGACCATCAAGTAGGTGTTGCTATTGTCCTTAGTGGTGGGTATCACAGCGTTGTTTCCAACTCAGTTATCCTGTGCACAGTGGGACAGTATTCTGCCCGTTCTTGTGCCACCCTTACAAATGTTATTTTTGAGCCTCTTGTTGCAGCCACTCTGTAAATCCAGCTTGTTGAGGGACCTCCTCTTTTTCACCACCCCTCTCGTTTACTAGTCTGGAGTCCTAGACTGATGTTTCCTGATCGCATGCTCACAGGGGATGAGACAGAGCCTCACCACCCTGGCTTCTATGGGATATTCCGGCTACCCTTCTTCCAAGGCAGATGCATTTGTTCGTTTGGCAGTTTTTGGTATACGCACTAGGCTTCACCAGCTCCATTAGTTAAATGCAGCAATTCCACTTGCATGTTTTTCATTCATGGTCCAGCTCCTAAATGCATAGAGGGCTATTAAAAATAACTTGCCCCCAGGGCGGGTGATCCCTTCAGGACTAGTGGTGAGAGTGGCAATACTGGGAGGGTGGAGGGAGAGTGGGTTGGAAAGGGGGACCCGATTACAAGGAACTACATGTCATCTCTTCCCTGGGGATGGACAACGGAAGAGTGGGTGAGGGGAGACATTGGACAGGGCAAGATATGACAAAATAATAATTTATAAATTATCAAGGGTTCATGAGGGAAGGGCAGCTGGGAGGGTGGGGACAAATGAGGAGCTGATGCCAGGGGCAATGACAGTGGACTTGATGCCAGTGGACAGCAAATGTTTTGAGAATGATGAGAGCAATCAATGTACAAATGTGCTGTACACAACTGATGTATGTATGGATTGTGATGAGTTGTACGATCCCCTATTAAAATGATTAAAAAATAAAAATACCTTGACTTGGGGCAGGAACACCTTAATCTCCAAGTGACATCTTTACTCTTTGACACTGAAAAAAACTCTTCAACAGCAGATTTTCCAGATGCAACACATTATTTCATTTCAGAACTGCTTCTACTATAAGCATTGATTGTGCCTCCGGGTAAAATGAAATGGTTGATAACTTAAAAAATTGAAAGATGGGTAATAGCATCCTTGTAGCTGATGATACTGAGGCTCAGAGAGGTGAAGTGATTTAACCTAAAACGCACAAAAGTCAGAATAGGTTTCCAAAGCAAGTTATCTTGGCCCTGAACTGCAACCTACTCTACATCATTAAACCATTGCATTGTCTAATGATATTTGGAGACTCTCAGGCAGTCTACATAGACACCCTTACCTCCCTCAACCATCATTTGAGTTCTTTGTCCTGATGGGGAAAATAGGGCATAAATGTGATGCCAAGTTGGTAGGAACCGTAATTACTATTCAGTTCACGTTTGCGTTCCAGGGAGTGGCCATTCTTACAAGACTGTCACGTGAGAGCCCTGGGAGCTCATGAAGCACCCTGCCCTCACCCTTGTGGAACCACGCGGCTCATCAGTGTGGCGGAAGCGCAGAAACGTTCTGGTGTTTACAACAATGCTTTCCAAGTCTAGTTGACTACAAACTTGCAACATCAATCTATGGAGGTAGCGCACCCTCTCAATTCACAGGAGAAGATAAGGAGTTTAGAACGGTCCAGAAGACTGTCTTTGAAACTCAGATTTTCTGTTTCTATAGGTGTACAGGAACTCTGTTGGCTCTATAGGTTAAGCCTTAATCTGCTGACCAAAAGATGGGCAATTCAAACCCACCAAACACTTTTCTGAAAGATGAAGCTGACTTCCGCCATGAAGATGTACAGTCTTGGAACTCCAATAGCAGTGGTTCTCCACCTTCCTCATGCCGCGACCCTTCAAGACAGTTCCTCATGTTGTGGTGACTCCCCCCGCCCCGCCCCACCATAAAATTATTTTTGTTGCTACTTCATCACTGTGATTTTGCTACTGTTATGCATTGGGCGACCCCTGTGAAAGGGTCGTATGACCCTCAAAGGGGTCATGCCCCACAGGTTGAGAACCGCTGTCCTATAGGATTTCTATAAATTGTCATTGACCCAGTGACAGTGCTTTGGCTTTGTTTTTAATCTATGGTTCTAACACTTGGGTCAATTTTGGTATAATAACATTTGGGGCAATTCTGCTATACTTAGTTTTATGACTTGTTGTGTACCTGATCAAAGCTTCTAGGAAAAAATTCTTTCCCTCTCTGCCGTGTTTTCAGAAGCAGCTATAAGAGCAGTCAGTTTTAATTTGCTCCTTAAGCAATTATTTCCTAATTTAAAGAAAGTGAGAGAAATACAGGAAATATGTGACTAGGGTAGCTCTGGCTCCTGTGGGTTAGTTAGCAGCCAGCCGAGAAGAGAAGTTTCTGGACTGTAAAGATGTTCACTCACAGAAAGGTCAGATTTATGTGAAACACAGGCGTGCCAGCAGAGAACAGAGCTTCTGTGTCCCTCGAGTTCCATTATTAGCTTTTCATTTTGCTAAGTCGTCGTATTATACGGTACTTATTTACACACAAGCCATCTCCCACAGCCTTTAAGGCAACCGTTAACCACTTGTTTCTGTTCTCTTCATAATATATATCCAGCCCCTTTCCTTGTTCTGCTTCGTTACACCTGCTGAGATCTGAAGGCTTTTGGATCAGGTACCCTAAGGACTATAAGTCTTCCCATTACTTGGCCCAAAAAATGTCTCTATTTATTCTCTCTTTAGGAATAAGTCAGAGATGGACTTTTTTTCCATTCTTTAACACTCACTTAGAAGGGTCAAAATGGAGAGATATTTCACTTCTTGAAGGGTATCTCATGGTGCCGTACACCCTCTGAGATGCCCGGGGTGATGTGGAAAGTTCAAGTGCAGACTCTGCTGACAAATTCCGGAGCGAATGGCTTTCATTGAAGAGCTAGTATTTATTTATGGGCTCTTATGCTGAATGTAGAAAATCAGGCCCATCTTGAGATATGAAATAGGGGAGAAAAAATGCCTGGCTGAAACAGCATTTCCATTGTATCATTTTAAAATATCTTGTCCCCTCTCAATCCTTCCCCCTTAGCCTCCCATCTTTCTTTTTTCTCTCCTTTTTTCTCTGCTACCTCCATATCATTTACTCTATCTAGAACAGAATTAAACAATTGTGAGGCATTTCAGTTTAAAAAGCAACCACCACAAAATCCCCAAATCGAGTTAAATCTGACTCCTAGCAACTCTTTAATACAGAAGACTGGGTCCTTAGGGTTTCCAGACTGTAAGCCTCTATGGAAGCAGACAGCCTCACCTCTCAGACTTGGAACAGCTGATGATGTGCAACCTCTAACATTGCGGTTAGCAGCCCAGTGCTTAACCTGAGGCAACACCAGGGCACCTTCACTCTTAGTTAGGAAGTTTTCAATTGCCAATCTAGAGATGACTTCAAGTCATCCCATGTGTAATGGAGACTCACTGAGTCAATAAGGAGAGCTCAGGAAATCTGTGAGTGCATGCAAGGCCAAGTTCACAAAGCAGAAGGAACCATAGCAGGTTCTAAAGACCAAGAAAGGAAAAGCACAAGGACCTGTTTTAGCAACATCATTCTGGCCAGGAGGCCCCTGAACGTGCTAGCTCTACAGGGAAGAAGCAACGAGGGATCCGGCCAGTGATGGGAGATGGGCACTTGACATCCAACCAAGAGTGCAGGCAAGCAGGATCCAATCAAGAGGACATGCAAGTAAGATATTTAGCTAAAGCTTCTCTCAATAAGAATCCCAGCAAGATGAGGTGAGTCCCAGACAGGCAAAAAATAAAACTAAGTGAATCCATAGGCAAACTGGACAATAGTGCCCTGGAAGGAGAGGCATTACTTTTAAGTTGTTGACTTTAAAAAAAATCATTTTGTTGAGGGCTTGTACCACTCTTTTCATAATCCATCCATCCATCCATCCATCCATCCATCCATCCATCCATCCATCCATCCATGTGCCAAGCACATTTGTACATCTGTTGCCAAAATCACTCTCAAAACATTTTCTTTTTACTTGAGCCCTTGGTATCAGCTTATCATTTTTTCCTCTCCCTCATGCCACCCCTCTCATGATCCCTTAATAATTTATAAATTATTTTTTTCATGTCAAACTGAGCAATGTCTCCCTTCACCCACTTTTCTGTTGTCCATACCCCTCGGGAAGACTTAGAGATAGATCCCTGTGGTCCATTCCTCCTATCTCCCCCACCTTTCCCTACCCCTCCTGATATGGCTACTCTGTGTTGGTCCTGAAGGGTTTATCTGTCCTGGATTCCCTGCTTCCAGCTCTTATTTGTACTCATGTACATGCTCTGGTCTAGCCAGATATGTAAAATAGGATTGGGGTCATGATAGTGGGGGAAGGAAGCATTAAGGAACTAGAGGAAAGTTGTATGTTTCATTAGTGCTACACTGCACCCTGACTGGCTTGTCTCCTCCCGTGACCCTTCTGAAAGGGGATATCCAGTTGCCTATAGATGGGCTTTGGGTCTCCACTCCGCACTCCCCTTCATTCACAATGATATCACCCAGAACAAAAAATCATAACTTAGTGATGCTTCAACTTGTTATGAGCATGTTTTCAACATTGTCTTCAAACAGTTGGTTTTGAGGGGACAGAATCTAAAACTGTGACTAAACCTTTGTCCTTCCTTGCCTATTTAGAGGCATTCTCCCAAACAACTCAAAGAAAAACTTCAAGCTCAATTGTGGAAATAACCCAAACATGAGGTCCCTGAATTTGTTTTCAGTTAATTTTCCTGGCACGATACATGGGGTCCAAATCAAGCAAAGCAGCCTCCAGATCCATAAAACAGAATACAGTATTCAGTGGACTGTTCAAATAAACCAGTGTATGCATCAAAATGAAACCCTGGAGAAAATGCGAAAGAATTTTTGGCTACTCCAAGCGCCCTTTCAAAACTTTCCAAAAATAGTGTGTGTGTGTGTGTGTGTGTGTGTGTTATGGTTTGTTCTTAATTGAATGATTGAAACTGATGTAGCTGTTCAAGTGGCTGTGCCTTTACAGAGAACATGGAGATTGTCAGCAGAGGAAACCACTTCTGGTATTTATAAAAGATTTCATTGGAAAACCATCTGTACATAGGCAAACCTATTTCAATCTCCTTCTTGCTAGGCTATTCTGAGGACAGTGTGAATTACATATCTGTACTTGTAGCTCTCAGAAAGCTTCTTGGTAGCAAGAGAGTTTACTGTGAAGTTCTATTTATGTATACATTTTCTGGGATGAATAAATTGATTCAACCACTATAACAAAATCCTTTGTGTAAAGTAAAAGTATTAAGACGTGTGTGTGTGTGTGCTTCAAAATGTCTTATTTAATAGGAGTAGTATACATCCTGACTATAATGCACTTGTTTTTGTTTGTTTTTTGGTAAATTTTATTAAATACTTTTATTCAGGGTTCTTACATCTCTTATCACAATCCAGACATCCATCCATTGTGTCAAGCACACGTGCACATATGCTGTTATCATCATTTTCGAAGCATTTTCTTTCTACTTGAGCCAGTCAGGGTGCAGTAGTTCTTTAATGGTTCTTTCCCTCCGTTATCATGACCTCAATTCTACCTCACAAACCGGGTTAGACCAGAACATGCACACTGCAACAGACAAGAGCCCACAGCACAGTGAATCCAGGACAGATAAACCCCTCAGGGCCAACAATGAGAATAGAGAGACCAGGAGGATAAGGGGAAGCTGGAGAAAGAAAGGGGCAATTGATCACAAAGATCAACATATTATCCCCTTCCAAGGGTACCAACAATAGAAAAGTTGGTGAAGAGTGACAGTGTAAGTTATGAAAATAATAATCTATAAATTATCATGGGTTCATGAGGGAGGGTGGGTGGGGGAGGAGGGGAAAATGAATATTAAGACTTTTAAAGGAAAATGAATATTAAGACTTTTAATCAACTAATAGTTTTCTGTGTGGGGTAGGGTAGGGGCACGGGATGCCCAGGTTTGTTTTCACAGAATGTACAACATCATATTTGTGTTGTTTTACTTTAAGGTTTTATTCACCTATTTATAAAACCACAATGAGTCATCACTGATTTCACTTATCTATATATAGAAGATGAAGGGGGTCATAACCCCAAACTAGTTCATGCCTATATATAATCCAAAAATATATGAAGGGAAAAAAAACACTCACTGCCATCAAATCAATTCTGAGTCCTCGTGGGTTCCATGTCCTGCTGCTAACCACAAGGTCAGCAGTTCAAACCACCAGTCTCCTGCAGGAGGAGAAAAGGAAACATCCTGCTTCTGTAAAGATTCAGAGCCTCAGGGAACCCCAGAGGCAGCTCTACGCTGTCTTACATAGCCGAGATGCTATCAAGAGTAGCTTTCACAGAGAAGCTTCAGAGATCAAAAAGGAGCTGAATTTAAAAGACTACAACACCATTTTTATTTCGTTTCAGTGTGAAGAGGCACTGCATCATTGGCTGGCCTCTGACTTGTAGATTCTTGCTCATGGGGCAATGTCTTGGCTCTAAGATGCCCTACTAGAAGCCAGAGCCCAGGGGAGTGGGGTCCAGGAGGATCCTTGATTGGACCTGAGGACTCGTCTCTCCTCCGACCAGCACCAGTGTCTTTAGCTGGGTCCTCGGTTTCTATTTGCATTAGAATCTTCGTCTCTGAAACTTTATCTGTTCCTGTTCATGTTCCTCTCCTTCTTTGTAAGCTAATTTTGAAAGTTTTAGAGTTGAAAATAAAAGACTTTTTGATGGGCTTTCAACAAAAAAGAATGAAAGAAGTCCCCATTTATCTTTAGATAAATTTGGAGTTGAAAATCTGGGTGTGAGAACTACTGCCTCTCACGTTTCTGTCTTGCTAACATATTTCAGTGTCTATGGAAGAGTAGAAGAAGTTAGCGCAGAGCAAAGCTAATTAAGAGACGTGTCTTTATAGGTACATTAGCCGGGTAGCAAAGCACAGCTTCAGGGTGTCATGCTCTTCTACTTTTCCACCCCGATCACCGAGGCAGGCAGTAAAGGTGAGGCGAGCTCTGGTCTTCTTATGTTTGAAATGCAAGTACTGGGAAAATAGGACAGTCAAGAATATATCAATCCCAAGAATTAAGAGCCAATTGTGGTCCACTGGGTATTCTGTTCCATATGTGTTCCATATTGGCCTGGAGCACTGAGGCAATATTGCTGCGTGAAAAAGGATGGAAAGGTTTGGTGGTGGTGGTGGTGATGGGAGGGGGGGATGTGGTATGATGGTTAAGTGCCGGGCTGCTGCTAACCCACCAGTCAATGCTTGTAGCCCATCAAGCACTCTGCAGGAGGAGGAGGAGGGTCTACTTCTTAAACATCACAGCCTTGAAGCCCAATGGGGGCAGCGTTACTCCACCCTATAGGGTTATTGCAGGATCGGTATGGCTTGGATAGCAAAGGGTTTGGCTTGATTTTAACGTGTATGAGTGTGTTTGCATGTAGACTTGTATTCATATGTGACCTGGTACATGAAATGTCCACAATATTGCGTGCCGTTTTTGTGCCGCAGCCACGATGTGTGTGTGTGTCTGTCATACAAAGTTGAGTTCAGGTTTCAATGGAAGGCAGGCCCGCCTGTTCTCAAAGCAGTGTTTTGTGGCACTCAGTGGAAAGGTCCGCTACTGCCTTCAGTCTTCTCATGGAGAGGTTTGTCCCCAAACAACGACCTCACGGGCAAGGCTTGTGCAGGGGAAACAGAGTGAGTGGTCTTAATGCAGGGGAGCAGCATGTTGCTGTACAGGCCTGAAGCACAGGGACACTCACCTAGCCAGATGCTGAAGCACACAAATTAGAATTAATTGAGCTCTTTGGTCGTTATTTTACTTTCAAATATACTAAGACGGTGAGAGCTTCAAGAGGAGAAATGAATCCTCCCTCTCTGATCTTGAACTTAGCGGACTAGAGCTGACAGAAATGCCATCCTCTTGTCTCAGAATTTCTGTTCCCCTGGCAACTAAATGTAATGGATTCTTAGTGACTTAAGTGGTTAAATTCGAACTCAGCTTTGATAAGGACAAGTATCACTCTGGTTTTCATTATGAATAAAGAAATTAAATTTTATCTGCCTGAAAAGGAAGGTCTTTAGTCTTTTTATTCTACAAATTACACATTCTCCGAGGTTGTTAATTGATTTTTCCTTCATTTCATTGTTATTTTTGTATCAAGTTCTCATCCTTAATCTTAAGGACTATTCTTCTAGTACCCTGATGGACTACTTTGCACTTCTGAAAGATAAAGATCTATCTATTCACCTATCTTTCTAGTTACCTTTTCCAGAAATCAATCAATCCACTGTTGTAATAATAGTAATAATAATAAGTAGCTCCCAGTTGTTGATGAGAAAATTCAATTAACTTTTAATTTCATTTTGCCGGGAACATTTTTGAAGCCCCCTCGCATGGTTTGTATCACGTGCCTCCAGTATGTTCTACGTTGTATGTTAAAATCTGTGCTTTGCTACTCTTTATATAAAGCCATTGATAATTGTTTGGAATACTGACGGTTATTGTAGCGCAAGCACTGAATAAGTAACTATAGCCAAAACCCCATCTGCTGCCAGTGAGTTAATTCCAGATCATAGCAATCCTACAGGGAAGAGTAGAACTTGCTCCATCAGGTTTTCAAGGAAATAATCTTTGAGGACTGAAAGTGACACAGGTTTCCCCCTGAGAGGGGCTGGTAGACTTGAACCACTGATCTTTTGGACAGTGGCTGAGCACTTAACCCCTTACCCTCTGCTGCCGTGTCTCTTTTAAAGGGTCTCAGTGACTACCAAGTACATCCCTTCCCATCATGCAGGTTCTAAAACAGAGTTGGCCTTTAATGAACACTGTGTGGCTGATAATGGGCTGACAGCATGACTTCCTGTGACTACATAGCCACTTAGAGGTGAAAGCTAAATGGAAATTTATCCTGGTTTTCATGGAACTTTGCCTTTTGTTAAATGGTTTTCATGGGATTTAGCCTTTTTTTTGCTGTTCCAAAGTAAATTCTGATGGCTGTGCTGTGGCAAGGTTGGAAAACAGTCTACCTGTCTTACTGCCAACAAAACGCTGAGCTTATTAGAGACCAGAGGACTTAAAGCTGAAACAGAAATCTGAGCAGACATCTGATGAAAGCCCCATTGATGCACATGCGCAGTCATGGTCATAGCTTTCTCTTTGCCTCCAAAGTGTCGTTGGGTGGAGAAAGCAAGTATGCCTTCTAAGTCAGAAGAAAACCAAAATGGCTTTTAGAAGTTGCAGTTTTGTGCCCATGCAAGACATCATGAAAAGTGGCTTTAAGGATATTTAAATAAAGCACAATGGAAAGCCTCCTGCTGGGGAGGTGATGAGTGGATGCAATGTATTTCCTCCATGAAATAGGCTTCCTGACATAGGAACAGCGTCTTCGTTCCACGGGGGCTGGACAAGCTGAGAGAGAACGCTGCCTCCATAAGAGAATGTGGGGAGAGAATAGGGCTGGATCAAGTGGAGAAGAGGGTTTTGTGTGAAGTAGAAATGGGGTCCTTGTTCTTGCTTTTAGTTCAGTTGCTTTTAGTTGTCACTGGCTTTACAGAGTCATGGCGAACCCAAGTACAACAGAACAAACAGCTGCGTGGTCCGGCACCATCTTCACAGTGATTGAGTTCATGGACAGGACCACTGTGCATTCCGAGTGCCTTCCCACCTTGGGGCCCCTCTATGGACAATTGGTTGTTATCCATAGAGTTCCCACTGTCCGATTTCTGGAACTAGACAGGCAAGTCTTTCTTCTGGGTCTGCCGGAATCTGCAAACTCTGCTGGAACCTGTTCATCCTAGGTGACTCTGCAAGTATTTGAAACGCAGGTGACCAAGCCTCCAGTGTCACAGTGCCGTGCAAGCCACCAGAGCACTGATACATAGGTGGTGGAAAGGGATCGCACTTTGAAATTCATATTGCAGGGTGAATAATGTGACTTATTACAAATGCTCAGAAGTAAAAAGTTTGGGATGTGTTTGATTTTTGACAGTTCCCCCATAGGGTGCCACAGTGCCTTCTCGAGTGCACCGCATTATGAACAGTTAAAAATGTATCCTTGACAATAATTGTGATTTCATCTGACACAGGATGTGTGCACCTCGCCACGTAGGTGTGTTATTTCGCTTTCTTCCTTTGAAATTATCTAACACATCCTTCTCAGTTCAGTCTCTCTTGATCGTTCCTGACAGCGGTCTTTATGAACCTAAGAATGGAAAAGAAACCACGTTCCATACAAGGGGTGCTACTGACATGCATGACCTTTATTGCTAAGTGATGCTGTATTACGCAAGAAGGAGAAGGTTTTTCTTTTTAAGTTTCTTCATCACTTAGGATTAATTTTCTAAAACAAATTAAAGAGCATGTCAAGAACTTTAGCAGTAAAGAGTCTTAACTTATGTCTTTTTAGGGAGGTTGGGACTGTAACTCTAACCACCTAGGCCTGGAGGCCCCCCTAGGACAGCACATGAAGACTTTTGATCGTTTGGGGTTCAGTGTTGCTGTTTCTGTACTAGTAGAGGGAAGAGCACAGCACTATGGCTTTGTGTTGTGTTTCCCTGTGTTGCCGTGTCTTCCCTAGAAACCTTCCTCTCTTGATACGACACTTTATACTTCTGCTCTAAAGGGTCCCCCGTGAGGTGTGCTTACTTGACCATGTCTTGTTCCTCCAGTCATTGGAAATCCGTGGACAGCATTAGCTTCCACAGAGCCCAGGGCTTGGTTTACTGTGAGTGTACAAGAACTGATGGTTAAGTTGAAGTCACTCATTTTCCCAACCCTTTTGGAACATTGACACTGTGCCAGGCATCGTGCTAAACATGACTGGTTGAGCCTTGGATAATTTATATACTTCTGGGACTCGTGTCTTTGCTGAAAGGCAGATGTTTTCATCATTGACTGGCTCGTGTCAGTTAGGCTGGGAACAGTCAATGGTTCCTGTGAACTCCTAGAGGCAGCAATGATTAAGGTGAACCTTGAGCAGAGCAGGATTGGAGTGGGGGTAGGGAAGAGGGATGTTGTAGACAGAGTAATAGCCTCTATAAATTGTAAGCCACAAGAGAAAGCATGGCTTGTTCATCCAATAGCAAGAGATTCTGTATGTTAAATATTATTATTCTAAGTGGGAACCCTAGTAATATAATGGAACTTGGTGTTTTTTCATCTATTCATCAACCAAGCACAGGGCAAGGATATGTGTTTGAAGTCAATAAGGAATGCAGAATTAAACAAGACAAACCAGGTTTTGCCCTCATGGAGCTTTTTTGTAAAGATTTTTTTTTTATAAATCCCGTGTGTCTGGACTTGTCCAATTATTTTGTTTGTACTTCAGCCGTAATGAAGAGTGCAATGGCTTCAAAGAGCCACCAAGAATCTCACAACATTTCTTCCTGGAGAAGAAGCCTCGTCAGTCCTGCCCAGAAGGCTGTTAAGACAGGCTGTCCATTAGTCTGACTAGATCACTCACAGAGAGGAGTCCAGAGGAAGGTGAAGTCACACCCCCTTGAAGCATTCACAGAGGGCTCCAAGATAGTTACTTTATAAAATGCGGGGAAATAGAAGGAATACTGTAAAGCAGGGGTCCTCAGACTTTTTAAACAGGGGGCCAGTTCACTGT
Source organism: Tenrec ecaudatus (assembly GCF_050624435.1). Taxonomy (NCBI): domain Eukaryota; kingdom Metazoa; phylum Chordata; class Mammalia; order Afrosoricida; family Tenrecidae; genus Tenrec; species Tenrec ecaudatus. Next base: position 143,597,840 of record NC_134534.1, read on the forward strand.
CCCTCGGACCCGTTGGAGGACCGGACTAGAGTTTAAAAAAAAAACTGAACAAATGCCTTTGCACATCGCACAAATCTTATTTTGAATTAAAAAAACAAATGGGGTGAAAACACCCGGCAGGCCATGTAAATGTCCTTGGGGGGCACATATGGCCCGCAGGCCATAGTTTGAGGGCGCCTGCTATAGACCATAGTACGTATAGGCTAAGCATGGGCTTTTAGTGCCTACTCTGTTGGTCTGAATCTCATCTGAGTAAACATGGACATGATCCTTAATCTCATCTGATCCTCATTAGTAATGAGGTCATTGTACCCCTCTCCTGGTACAACGACTTAGTAACTAATGATTATATCATTTTTGGCCAATCTCCATCTGGCATACTTTTAACATGCCACTGACTTTTAAAAGTCACCTGACTTTTCTTCTTGAACACTTGCAGAGAGAGGAGATTCTCTTCCTCCATGGATGTCCCATTCCATCTGTGAAATCATGTCAGATGTTGAAAGATCTTGTTTGGTCAAAGGGTGAATACAAGGTATCCATGAAAAGCCCCAATGCTCATTTGTTTTTCTGATATGAGGTGGATAGTGTATTTTCATTTGTTTCACCAAGCCTGCCTGTTAATCAAGCTTTCTATGTAGAGGTTCTGAAGAGATTGAATAACAGTGTGCAAACGAAAAAGGCTTGATTTGTGGCAGCCGTGGGACTGGTTTTGCTACTAGGACAAATTCACCTGCTCACACAGTCATCTCGGTGTGCTAGTTGTTGGAAAAGAAAACAGCATGCTTCTCTTGCCCCCACACTAATTACTCACCTGACCTCCCTCTGTGCAGCTTCTTTGTGTTTCTGCAAATGCAGAGGGACATGAGAGGACAGTGAATTGATGACATAGAAGAGGTGAAGAAAAAAAATGAGAGCGGCGCCTTCAGTCATCCAAGTAGATGAGTTTGAAAAATGTTTCCAAGAATGGAATCGCAGATTTGACAAATAGGTTAAGTGTAATGGAGAGTACTTTGAAGGGTTGTTTGTAAAAAAAATTTTAAATACATAGCTTTGGGAAAAAAAATATTTGGGGAGAGGGAGGACCCCCTTGTATGTTACAGCCACTGTGTCAATTTGTCTCACTGAGAACCTGGGTTTTTTTCAACGCCCCTCTACTTTACCAAGCATGAATTAACACAATGGCTTCAAAAATGGACTCAAACCTAAGAACACTTGTGGGATGGAGCAGGACAGGGCCGTGTTTCATTCTGCTCTATGTAGGGCCACCGTGACGTGGAATGAACCCTATGGCACCACAACTGCGACAACAGTAGCCAAGTTCACATAGAATATGTGAGCGGCGGTGTGGCCTACTGGCACCATAATCCTAGCCTCCTGGGGAAGTTGCCATCTTATTCTGCTTAATGGCATCCTGATAAAAAGGAAAACACCTTTACCACTTTATGTGCATTTTTAACCTAAGTGTGGAGTGATAGTAGAACTGCCAGGCCATGGGACATTGAGTTACCTCAAGGGCATGAGCCAGTCGATGCTGGAGTGGCAACTGGAATGAGGTTTGGGAGCACTGTGGATGGTGGTCCTCACTCCACACTTAGTTAAGCGTGCACCTGGCAACCTCTTCCTCAAGGGGAGTGGTTCTCAACCTTCCTAATGCCACGGACCTTTAATACAGATCCTCATGTTGTGGTGAGCCCCCAACCATAAAATTATTTCCGTTGCTATTTCATAACTGCAATTTTGCTACTGTTATGAATCAGGTGACCCTGTGAAAGGGCTGTTCGACCCCCAAAGGGGTCGTGACCCACAGGTTGAGAAGTGCTGCTCTAGATGGTCCCCTCACTTCTATTTTCCCTCTGGCAGGGAGCCATGCCTTCTGGACCCTCCCTTTCCCCATTCTGAGCTTTCCGTGGTCTCTGGGGTTGACACCATTTGCTCTGTATGCCCTAAATATACCTGTAAAACGTTGGCCTCTGTTTAGCAAGTAGCTTATTTCTCTCAGGCCGAGTATCTGCTTCGGTTTGAACAGGGTAGAAGGGGAAACCTCCCCCTCCCTCCTCACCCCAATGAAAAGAAATTGCTCCTTGAATGTCTGTGAGAAAGAAAAACACACTAAAAACAAGGAGATGACACAAAGTGTACCTGTCAACCATGGTCTGAGTGCCCTGCAGTGAAACTGCTTGGTTGGGGCAGGGGTACGGAGGAACGCAGAGCCCAGGATGGCCCTGCAGATGTAATCCTGGCCATGGCAGTGGCTCACTGGTACTCTGGACCCACCAGTTTGCTTTTGCAGGACTTGATTTCTCATCTTCAAAATGAGGTGATTGCACCAGATTAGGTCATCCTGAGCTGACAGGCTGTGGTTCTGCTTCTCTTGACCCAGAAGCGATGTGATTTACCTTTGATTCTTCAGCAAGAGCACAGGCCGGTTTTCTAGCACAACATCTGTATTGAAATAGCTGAGAATTGTATCCGGTCCCTGCTAGCCTGGCTTTCCCTCTGTGTGCCCAGCCCTCTGGTAAACAAATGGCCTTTCTACTGAGCAACAGCCATTTGTGACATTGCTGTTCCTGATCTGCACAGGGAGAATGTGCATCCTGAATCGTTTCTTGAGGTTTTAGTCACTGTTTGTTTAGTGTGGCATTATATTTCGACACACTTTCAGCTCTCCAGTTTCCTTGGAAGTGCACATGGGAGGGAAATGAGGAAAGTGATTGGAAAACAAAAGAAAGGGCTTTTAGAACAAATAGGGAGAGGTTTTCAGAAACCTACCAATGTTGGGGAAATACTTCAAGACTTTCTACAAATCCTTAAACTTGCCACCTGATTCTCTTATTTGAGGCTCATATGATATATATATATATAGTGTGTATGTGTACATGATATATATGTATGTAAACACACACACATATATGTTACTTTCCAAGTGATCCAGACTGGACAAGTTTTGCCTCCATGTGAATAAATACACAAAATGCGTTATCACTGGCCCTTGGCGATCGGCATACCCCGCTTCAGACCTTGGTGAAGAGAAGGCGTTCTGTGGGCCTTTTTGTTGCTCCTGCATAATTGTCCAGTGAAGCTTATGAAGCCCGTTTGGTGTTGTGAGCATTCAAAGTGCTCATCTGCATGAAAGCCATTGCCCCTCAATTATGTAAAATAGACATTAAAAAATCTTCCCCCATCTGTATCCCGGATCAAGGCTCTCTCTCTAGGATGGAATCCTGAGGGCGCAGCCTGGGAGAGCAGGCCTGATAGGGGATCATTAATCATTTGCTGAAGTAACAACGGGGCTTCACTAAGGAAAGACGGCCTTTCCTCACTGTCCTCTCTTGAAAATGGAGGTGCAGCCCGGATTACACCCGGCTAGCACCTCGGCTGCTTGGTGACTCAGATCCGCCAAGCTAGGCACCACGACGCAGGGAAAGGAGGTGCGGCTTTTGCACTGCTTCCCTTTCGCAGGTGTCTGATTCCATTTTGACAGGTGTCTGACATGAGCTGCTGTCAGGACTGGGATTTAACCTTGGAATGCCACCTTCAGTTAGGGTGTCTCCGGATAAGAAACAATGAAACGGGTCTGAGCAGGCGACACCTCAATATTGTGTATTTGAGTTCATCTCTGTCCAGGCTCATTTCCCCCCTTCTTCTTCCTCGTCTTCAGGTGGTACAAGAATAGGTGCTGCTTGTACTTTGTTACTAGAACGGTGCGTTTGATGAGCTGTTCTTGTTGAAGTCAGACGAGGAAAAGCTGTCATCTGAAAATACGTTCCGTGGAAGGCAGATCTGCTATTGTTTTGATACCTTCACACTTAATGGAGTTTTAATTTATCATAAATGTCTCGGCTGCTAATAGCAATGTAGCTCATTAGAGAGCATACTCCAAATTACAGGGACCAAGATGAAATAAACGGTGGAGAACTGGAGGTGAGGGAAGGGCTGTTGGCAGGTAGATCCTGGAGCTACTACGCACTGGAAAATGAAGATTGAGTTGTCTTCCCCAACTCAGTATTGTTTATTTTGGAATTTCCGAACCTCCCTCCCTTCTTCACCCCCTTTTCCTTCCTTCCTTCTTCCTTCCTTTCCCTCGTAACTGACAGTACCTATGTTCATGTCGCCTAACAGTATTTAGGGGCAGATTTTTTTAAAGTGATTTGAAACACAGATGCCTATGGGAAGCAGAATATAAAATGATACCCTATCCCTCCCAAGACCTACCCTCCGCTGTTGAGCTTATTCCAGTTTACGATGACCTTCCTCGCCCACCAGCAAGTTTTATAACCTAATCCTTGAAACTATGGAAGCTAAAATTACATATGGAATTCGGTTTGTCAAATAATCTATTGCTATCTGGTGGATTCTGACTCAGGGAAACCCCATAGGATAGAGTTGAACTGTTCCTTTCGGCTCCCAAGACTAAATCTTCAAGGGAACAGACAGCCTCCGCTCGCTCCCTCAGGCAGACCAGCCTTATGACTAGCGGTCCAAAGCTTATCCCACTGCACCACGAGGGATCTTGGTTTGCTGAATCACTGATCTTAATAAAAAGGAGCATAGCTTGGATTATTAGGTGGGCCTGATGTCATCACAGACCCACTGCCTTGGCTCAATTCCTCCTCCCAGCAGCCCCTACCCAGTTTCCGAGCCTGGCGTTCTCACAGGAGCCGCTGGTGGACGCTCACTGCACCTTGTGTTTCTCAGGCCAGTGTTTTCCTGAGCATCACCAGAAGTGAAAAACAGAAACCCTCTGCCCTCACGCCAATGCCCACTCACCGTGATCCCCGAAGACCACGTGGAACCGCCCCTGAAAATCTTGAAGGGCGCTGGCAGCCTCCTTTCTCTCCCCAGAGCAGCTGGTGGATCCCAGTGGTTGCATGGTGGTTAAGTCCAATGTGCAAACCAGAGGGGAACCCAGCCATGAGGCCCCTCTGTGAAATTTCTGACCAGCAGAACAGCAGACTCACGCAGTTGTGTTGTTTTAAGACCCTACCTCTGCGTTAACGTGTTACGTCAGCTCCAGCGGGGGAGCAGTGGTTTCCCCGTCTCCTGTCCTAGGTTCTCGGTGTTTATGACGGAAGCTGAGTATTTTCTTTCACTTGGAGTTTGGCCCTCCCTGTGACAGAGATGCATTTGGCACCAAGCTGGCTCTAGCATTAAATATGTTTAGTTTGAACAGACGCACAATCTGTTTCCTCCCTTCCCGCTGCCTGAGATTACACACGGCAACGAGTTATAGGCAGCTATGACGATCCTGTGCGCTCAGCTCTCTTTGATTTGCTTGCAGGGTTCTTTGGCTCACAGTGAATGTTGCTGTTGTTATCATTATTTTTATTATTATTCTGCTGTCCCAGCTAGTTCAGGTATCTTGGCTTATTTTATTAGACTTGGGGTGAATTTGCCAGGTTTGTGCTCTGTTTTACTTTCCCTCAGCTTGTTAATCCTCCCCTCCCAGGTTTCTGTTGACTTTTGTCTTAGTGGGCTCATCTTTGGCCCGAGATAGATATCTGTAATAAAGAAAGGCAAACTTGGAATTGAATTAATCTGGAAATGTTGCCATGCCTGACATGGGGTTTTGTCTTAAAAGTGGCCTTTAATGCATACACAGTACATATTGGGGAGAAAAAATACCCTTGAAAAACTGGTATATCGTTCATAAAATGCTCCATAGATGTGGCGTGGCTTTCTAAGTTTATCATGACTGACATGACGTTGGAACCGATCACTGCTTATTGGGTTGAAAGCCAGATGAAGGACTTGTGTTCTCAGGCCATGCCAAGAATACGTATGGATCTTTAGGTGACTGACTCCTGCAGGTATGAAGCAAGTATAGTTCAATCAGTGTAAAGTACATGTATTTATGATTCAAGAATACAGTCTAATTATGTATTCATTTATTCATTTGTATTTATTTCACATATATGCATTCAGTATCAGTTAGAATCCCTGGAAATCAGATAGGTGGAGGAGATTGTTGCATCTGCCGTGCTTTTTAAAGTAACATTATCTTTCTTCTATAACCACCAATGGGCAAGCACTGATGCTGGCTAGTGGACTGGAGTACCAGGGTAGGCACTCAAATCTACCTAATTCTCTCCTCTATTGGCGAGGTGTGAGGTAAGAAAGGTCTGGGCCACATCACACAGAGTCTCCGACCGTAGTAGGCTTTCAAAAAAGAATGCCTCTTCTCTAGGTAGGAGGCTCGGGGACATGGTCAGAGTATTCTGGCTAGTATGTTGACCACAACTCTGAGAAGATTTTTTATTTTTCTGCTTTCTTGTCAGCACACCCAAATTCTTTTCTCCCTATAACTCTATCCTTACGGCATTTTTTTCATTCAGCAGACCACAGCCAAATCTTCTGCCCATTGCCTGGAAGGATGTTAGCACACTTCAAAAGGAGGGAGCTTATGAGAATAGAAACTCTCACCTGGCTGATCGGTTTGCTTCTTGAGGTTTGTGAGACTCAGCTCTGTGTGGGCGAAATTAATTGCATTTTCCAAGCTATCTTGCTAAGTAAGCTATTGTCTGGTCGCATCTTTTATCAAAGGGAAATCAGTTTCCTCTTATGACAATGAGCTGGGGCCTAGAAGTTAATCATCTCCTAGTTGTCAGCCTGAAAATTGTGGTTAATCATTTGTCATTATGGATCCGTGTGATAATAGATTGAAAGCATGTTCAATGCTCTTACCTGCCCCCTAGAATGTCTTTGCTTACTAATTTTCTTCACTTCTTCCTTCAGGAACTCACCCTCTCCCCCAAGCTTAGGCAGATCTTCTCTCAATGGAGCCACAGGCCATTGACCTCAGATGGTTGTCTCCTTAGATCCATGATTCACCCAGAGCTGTGCCGCTTGTTGGGTGATGGGTTTACTCTGAGTCCAGGCATCAAGGAGCTCATCAAAGACACTTTACATCCTGTCAGCTCTCAGCTCTTCAGGACCCTGGCTTGTCATCCGACTGGTAGCTAGCAGAGACCATTGTCACATCTTCCCTTCTTGGTCAGTCTAAATAGCTCCCTTCCCTTCAACTACGCCTGGGTGTCAAAGGAGAAAGAGAACACAGGAGAGGTATTATATGTAGTGGCGCTTCAAAGGTGATTGCTTTCTCTTCCCATCAATCATGTAAAGAAGATTCTCCTGGCTCATTTGATAATCCTGTTTGTCCTTTGAAGACGGGAGACTGGTTTGCTGCCAAAGGAGTCACCGAATTAGCAGTGTCATTACTGTCTTTGGAACTCACCAGGGCTTATTTGGGATTCCCAAGGTGTAGCAGGATCTGAAAAGCGATTTCCCCAGTGATGGGTATGAAAGGAGGGCTGGGGGGTGGGGCTGACAGTATTTCAGGCAATAAATTGCAGGTTGAGTCTTTAGATTTCAGGGCTGAGAAAATCTGGATAGGCCTTGGGTGAGGGTTAACTTTGCTTCTAGAATCCAATGCTGTAAAGTTACGTAGACCATGGAGGTGTAGGTGCGTGAAGGTGAGAGGTGTCAGATTACTCTGTTCAATATCCTCTTGGCTCTAGGACAATAAGGAGCAATCACTTCCTATCCCATTAACAATTCCTGTATGTAAAGCCTTCCAAACACTTCCTGGAATGAACCAAATGCTATGTTAAGAGTTAGGTGTCCTTGTCACTGTTTTGGAATCCATATTAATCTCCTCCTACAATATAATGACACTGATTTTTGTTGTTGAGAATTTGCTTTTATCATCTAGTCTGGCTGGATTATTAACTGGCTTCTTCCCTTCCTTCCATCCACTCACTTACCTGTCTAGCCAGGTTGTCATCTATGCACTTGTTCATTCAACATTTATCGAGCATCCTCTCTGTGTTCTGCAATGAACTTACAATCATGCTCCCAAGAGCCATTATCCCTTCCACCTGGGGCTCACTCTGCTGAGGAAATATCTGGGCAATGAAAAAAGAAGATACTAAGGGGATCAATATAATCAGTAGAAACTGTGATAAATACTTTGAAGAAAATGAATATAAAGTCAACAAAGATGTTATCTCTAGTGTTTGTTAAGAACTGCGATTATAGTTTTTTATAAGAAGCTACACTTTGACCAGTCTCCCAATCTTTAAAATCTCCTTCTGTGGAACCATTTGGAATTCTAGCGCCAGCTGTCGTACCCACAGCAAGCACTACCTTCTCTCGTAAATAATGATTTGTGGTCTTGCCCTCAGACTTGGAGCCAGTTCTTCTTATAAATACTCAGCTTTTTAGTCTCAAAGCTCAAATTTCAGCCTGAAAATACAATTCTTTAGAACTATCATCTTACCCACTTTTTCCTGGTATAGTTCTGAGTATTTATTTATTCATTAAGCAAATATTTATTGAAGGCCTACTGTAGACAAGGAATATTCTACATACTGGGCATATAACCGTGAATGATATGCTCAATAAAATTTATGAGTCAATTATGAGTTCATTGTTCAATTAAAGATATTTTTATACATCTCCAGTGAATGTGAAGCTTGTAGTTTTCACATACCTTAGGAAGAGGAATTGTCTTCAATAGAGCCAACTGGAAGGGAGTGAAACAGCATTGTCTCTGTGAAGTAGGGAAAGCCTATGAATTCCCATAAGGAGCCTCGGGCAGATTGCTCCAGTACGTAAAGGGAAGCTTGGTCTCCTCTGATTGTGGAATCCAGGACACCTTCTGAAGCAATCAAAGCTCACCATGTTGTGTTCCACTTATCCTGCCCAGACCACTATGGATACGGCAGCATGACTTATTTCCCCTGTACAGATCAGCACCTGAAATTTGTAGCGTTTAAGCAATTCATCTAAGGTCACACCACCTGGAAGTGGCAGATTTTATATAGAAACCACATTTGTCTGAAGGGACAAAAGAAGCCTCATAAAGGATTGCCATCTCTTGTCCTGCTCCCTTTTCTTCATGTTTGTGACTTTTAAATAGTCTGAGTGATTCTGAAAACCCCACCAAACTGCTACCGACGTTCTGTGGGGAAAATTATGTATGTATCCTAAAATTTGGGGGGTTCCGGAGCACTATGAGAAAAGAAATCCATATTGTGAAGACACATTCTATTAGACATTCTTCTAGATCTCCCCAGCACTCGTCTGTCAGTTCGCCATCCGTGGTGGCTTGTGTGGTGCCGTGATGCGGGAGTTATGTCAATGCATCTCACATGCCAGCAGGACCACCCGCAGTGAACAGATGTCAGCAGAGCTTCCAGCCACAAAGCAGGAAGAGGCCGTCCACTCTGAGGAGTCAGCCACTGACAACCTTATGAATGGCATCGGATCACTGTCAGATCCTGAGAGCCTCATGAGGAGCAGCAGAAGAGTGGCAGACGTGGTGCCAGAAGTTGAGGCCTTCAGGTCTGAAGCAACTCAACATATGACGGAGGAAGGGTTTCCCTCTCAAAATAGAGTCGATCATAATCATGTGGCTGGGGGAAAGCCTGCAGGACTTTCATTGGCTGATGGAGCATGACTCAAAATAAGAAACAGCTGCAAATGTCGATTAATTCTTGCAACTTGAAATGCACAACTTATAAATCTAGAAAAGGTGGAAGTCTTCAAAAATGAAATGGAACATAAATAGTTATGATATGTTAAGTAATTATGAACATAAATCTTTATATTATAGACATTAGTGAGTTCAAATGAACTGGTATTGGTCATTTTGAATCAGAAAGCTATATGATTTACTCTGTGGGGAATTACAGATTCAAGAGAAAGGGCATCACATTCATTATCAGAAAAGTACATTTCAAGATCAATTTTTAAGCGAAATGCTATCTACAGTAGGGTAATTTCTATCCACACACAATGAAGTCTCATCAATACAACGACTATTTAATTTTATGCACCAACCAAAAAAGTTAGTGATCTAGAAACTGAAGAATTCTACCAATGTCTTCCGTCTGAAATTCATCAAATCGAGATGCAGTGACAGTTAGTAGCTGGGGTGCAAAAGCTGGAAACAAAGAAGGAACTTCATCATTACAAACAGCTTTTCTCAGCAATACAGATGGTGACTATACATGCAGACTTCTCCAAATGTAAAACACAGAAACCAAATTGACTACATTTATGGGACCAGATGACGAGGAAGCTCAATTATCAGGAGCTAAAAATGACTTTGGAGCAGACCATCAATTATTTAAGTGAAACTGACCAACATTAAAAACAAGTCTACAAAAGCCAAAATACAATCTTGAGTATATTGCACCTGAACTTTGAGAATATCCGAAGAACAGATATGATGCATTGAACACTAATGACAGAAGACATGATACACTGTAGGAGGACATTAAGAATGTTATTCATGAAGAAAACAAAAGTTACTAAATAGACAGGAAAGAAAGAAAAGATCAATGTGGATATAAGAAGAAACTCTGAAACTTGTTCTTAATTATAAAGCATTTAAATCAAATTTAAGAATGGATGAGGTCAATGAATTCAATGGAAACTTTTAAAGAACATGTCAAGAAGACAGTAAACTATTACAATGAAATGTGCAAAGACCTATAGCTAGAAAACCAAAGAGGAAGAGCACGCGGAGCGTATCTGAAACTGCGAGAACTCAAGAAAACAATTCAGAAGAGTCTATGGGAGAAATATTGGACAGTGCAGGGCATCAAAAGCATGCTGCCAGGGGGTGGCTCAAGGCCAGGAGGTTCTCCAACCCTCAGTTCCTGTCCTGCTCGCACAGAAGATTCAGACCAGAGCCAGAGGAAGAGATGGAACAGAAAGGGTGAGGTTATTGAAGGGGGCAGTTTGGAAAATATGTCCAAAGCACTCTTGTTTTGTTGATATCATTGAGGCAAGGATGATGAGACTTCATTTCACGTGCTTTGGACATGTCCAGGAGACCAGTCGCTAGAAAAAGATATCATTTTTAGTCAAGAAAGGGGGCAGAAAAGAAAGAGGGAGAGCCCTCAATGGATAGATTGACACAGTGGCTGCAACAATAGGCTCCAATGTAAGAATACTTGTGATATTGGTGCAGGACTGGACAGTGTTTCATCTGTTGTACACAGATTCACCGTGAGTAGGAACTGGCTTGATGGTACCTGTTAACTGCAATAGAGATACCTGTGTGAGGCTATGCTCTTTTGATGTATAGAGATTTAAACGAAAAGGCAGGGTTTCGCATATGTATAGAGTGGTGTCTCTGTGGAGCCAAAGAGAGGAAAGTTAGCAGGATCATCAGAGGAACTCAGAGGTAAAATTTGATGGACACCTGGACAGAACTTGCTGCTGTGGGTCATCGTCTCTCTGCATGTTTGCTCCATTCTCTTCTCTCTGAATGTACTTGTCCACAAAACAGCACATGGAAGACCCACAGCTATTTAGGCTAGTCCCAGGGACTCTTCTTTGGTTGCTCTTTTCAATACTTGATGAAGGGCTTCCAGCTCACCTGGGATCAGTCCTGTGACTGTGTTACACAATGTGGTTGGCTGTCCCCATTCTTTCACAAAAGGGCAAGTCATTTCCATAGAAGACATTGGGCAAACAACTCAAAAGATGGTGTCTCCACCCAGGGATGAAATTGTTCATTAGCAGATTAACAAGTAAGCAAAAGTAAATCCATGTTTACCTTACTTGCTACCCAGGGGTAAGTACTCTGTTCCTGTCAGGGGCTGTGTATTTGAAAAGAGTTTTTGATACCGTAGGAAGGTGCTATGTATTTGGGAGAGTGACAGGTGCCAGTCCCATCTAGAAGCAGAATCTTTGATGTAGTGAAAACTGTGCGACTGTTCAGTACAGATGAGTAAGCAAGTACAGGTTAAACTCTGCTTATCTTGCTTAGCAGGCAATTGGACACTGCTCCCAAACAGCAGAGAAAGCCTGGTCCCCGCTCTTGTCTGCCATTGGGGAAAATGTCAACAGAAGAGGCCTGAATTAGCAGCAAGGGCATTGCACCTGACCCAGCTCTAATTCTGAGGGGAAAAGAACAGGCAAGATCAATTCAGAAATTTAGCCAAAGAAGACTACTAAAGGTCTCGTATCATTGAATTACAATTTCAATCTCTCTGAGACCACTGTGATGATTTCACACTTATAGGGGCTCCAGTGTTAACTTAGGCACAACCCACTGACCTTAGGAGTCCTCCCTGCATCTTCTCCTGGCTCCCTCCCAGTCTCAATTTCCTTCTTCTTTGCCATAAAGGTTGTAATGTTGTTCGCTAACTACTTCACTAAGGGAATGAATTAGGGCATATAGTATTTAATCATACTATATACACTTTACGTAGTTTATCCCAATTATAGTTTCAGCTTCACTTGTATAATTATTTTAGTAATGCCTGTCTCACAACTAAACTCTGTGCCAAGACAGGTTGACTAGAGAAACAAATCCAGTGACACTTATATATATGTGTAAGAGGGAGATTTTTATTAAGAAGTAATTATTTATATCTAGTAAACATCCCAGCCCACTGCAGTTCAAGTCCATAAGTCCATAAGCTGATCCTAGTCCCTAAGTCCCTCTTCAGACTCAAGCTGCCACATGCAATGATGCAGAATACAGGGACATCACCGACCGGTGGGTTGAAGTCTTATGGGTCCAATGGTGGTGGTGGCATCACAGGGCTCTGGCAGCTCCCACTGTGACTCTTCAATAGGAAGGCAAAGGAAGAGAGAAAGGGTTAGGTCCCCAGGATCTTCCTTAGGAGAAGGCCACACCCACAAGAAGACACCATCGTCAGCTGGGACCTGATTGACAGACTAGACTCCACCCCTACACTCTATTTATCGAGTTGACATGAAATTATGCAACTTCCACAAACTCTATGTATCCCTAGGTCCTAGCAAGTGCTGGTACATAGTTGGTCATCAGTGAATACATGAAATGAATGTGTAGATGAATTATTGATGGATACTAGCCTAACATCTCTGTTAAGCTTAGATGGAAACAAAGGGCAGTGGGTTAACAAGAAGCCTGAAGCATTTGTAAAACCCCAGCTTGCCTTTTCCCTTTCTGTTTTTGCCATAAAAGGATAACATATGCTCAATACATTGAAAACTTGTCAACTTCTTTTCCCTTATCTCCATCCCATTTTCCAGAGGCCATTCCTGTACAATTTCCAGGTGCTTGTGGATTCTTAGACAACATCATATACAAATGTATACTTTATTGGTTGATTTTTATTCTTTACATGTAATCTACTTTTAGCCAAGATGGCATTACTACAAGCAGTCTCATCTCTTTCACATTATATGTCATTGCATCGGCATGAATGTGATGGTCTTTTGATGCCTGATACCTCGTGACACACGGAGGCTGGTGTGCTTCTGTGTGTCATGAGGAATCAAGTGCAGTGACAAATGACTATCTAGAAAAGCCGTGTATGGGGTTAGCCTATGTTTGCAGCTTCTCTTTTTAAGTCTAAAATTATTTTTAAATGGGAAGTTTTAAAAGAGAGAGAGAACCAGAGAAAGAAAACTAACTGACTGGAGTTAAACGTGACGCACAGAGGCTGGTGTGCTTCTTCCATGTGGGCTTTATTGCTTCCCTGCCAGCTGTTGCCAACAATTTTTAATCATAAGCATTAGCAACCTCATCACATGAAGTATATCAGGAATGTGATTTGAGGGAATTATATATCCTGTTGGTAAGATTTTGATTCTCTAGGACCTTTGATTCTCTAGAAACCTTGTTTCTTTTGGTATTTTTTTTATTGCTGTATGCATAGTTTGAACCATCATGTACTGGAAAATCACAGTGAAATAGAATAGAAAATATTTCCCCCCTTTTCAAGGTTTCACATTTGAGAATTAACTCCAGTGAAGTTATTAACAAGCTGCATGCTAAAATAATGACAATTTATGGTTTGCAAAATACAGAGGCATGGAGAAAGCTACAATGAATGCATCTTTACTGTAACTTTTTAATAGCATAGTACTGTTTGACATTCCTGTGCAATATTTCCCCTCAAGTTAATGAATACTGCGGTAGAATTCTCTGCCCTCTTTCCCGTTCATTTTCATTTCTTTTCCTATTAAGGTTGTATGGGATTTGGTGAAGATGGTGATTTCTGCTCTCCGAGTTGAGCAGGGCAAGTTGAGGCAACAATTGACCGTGTAGCTGGAAAGATTCTAAGAGCTCACCATTTATTCCCCTTCCCACGTATCCGTTTGTGTTCATTTGGAGATAATATTTCTTCAATACAAAACCAAACAACAGCAACCAAAAAAAGAGGCAGGTTCTCAGGAGGGGGTGCCACGTGAATGGCTGGAAGCAAAAGGGGGAAGGAGGAGGAAGATGGCGAAGAGGTACAGAGAAGAAAAGGCCAGGAGAAAGAACAGCTGACAGGAGCAGAGGGAGACTTGGCTAAAGGGAAACAACCCTATTTTTAAATATTCTGAGACTGCTTTGAAGGCAAAAACAAATTACTCTGCTAAAGAAGCCCCCACCCACAGTTGCTTTCATCCTCCCACTCTGAAGAAAGTACAGTCATCTTCAATTGTACAGAAGTGTTTGGAAAAGAAAAGATCCCATTGAAGAGCAGGTGTGCGGCTACTGTGTTGCTCCTGCTCCTGATACAGAAACGCCTGTCTCCGCCAGTCCTCACATAACCTCCTGGGCTCCCAGAATTGCCTTTAAAACAATAACGCCCTCTAGCTGTGCTGGCCTCTCTTAGATTTATCAAAAACAATGTTGTTTGCATTGGTTCCGGGCTTTGGGTCACAGCAGTAAGCATCTGCTTGTCTTCATAAGGCCCCTGAAATCACGCTTCCCTTGAGGCGATGAGGCCAGGGATGGGCTCAAAGGCACTTCCTACTTGGTGAAGCTGAGATTTGAACTCTAGTCAGTTAGTTTTCTTTCTCTGGTTCTCTCTCTCTCTTTTAAAACTTCCCGTTTAAAAATAATTTTAGACTTAGAAAGAGAAGCTGCAAACATAGGCTAACCCTATACACGGATTCTCTAGTCATTCTTCACTACGCTTGACATTTTCTCTCAGGGAGATGGGTAAGTAGATAAGCAGAAGGAGATAGACATTAGATGGGGGATAAAGATGCTTCAGCAAATATATTCATATGTAAATGATTTACTTTTAACACTTGAAAGAAAGTTACAGACATGATGCCTCTTCACTTGTCCGGTGCTTAAGTATGTGCTTTCTAAAAGCAAAGGTGTTTGTTTTTGCAACACACCTCAATCATCATAGCCAGGAGATTATCATTGACATCATATTATTTCTGATCTACAGACTTCAGACAAAATTTCCCAATATCCCTTCCCTAAGACACGTTCTCTCCTTTTTTTTTTTATAACCCAAGATACAAACCAGGATCATACATTGCTTTTCACCATCATGCCATCATGTCTCTTAGCATCTTTTAATCCCAAACAAGTCTTTCTACTTTCTCTTCTATTGGCTTTTTTCTTTAGGTACAGCCTGTCATGCTATGGATGTTTCTTATTTAGTGTGTCTGATATCTCTTCCACCACTTGTCCATCAGTCGGTTGGTCGTACTGAGGTGCCTTGTGTGTTGCTGTGATGTTGACTCAGGTCGGTCCCATGGTATTTTGTGACTCAGGTCGGTCACTCTGATTTTTCAAGATTAGAATCGGATTTTGCATTTGTGTCAGGAACGCCCGGGAAGTAATGTCATAGGCCTCTTGGGGCACTACACTGGAGGCAAGCGATAGGCATTTGTACCATGTCCAGTGATGCATATTCATTTTGATTTCTTAGAGAATTCCTGTTTGCTTGGTTTTTCCACTGTCAAATCTGTTTTCTTTGTAAATAATAGATATCTTGTAGGGAGATAGTTTAAACTAATTAGATATCTTCTTTCTCATCATACCTTAACCATTAATGTTAGCATTCATGAATGTGTCTTGTCTGAAACATTCAGTACTGAGGTGGTTGTCAAATGGTATTTTCCTAATTTTCATGCCTTTTATATTTATGACTTGAAATTCTATTATAAGAAAGGGCTTTACTTCTCCCCCTTTTAGCTATTCATTTATTTATTTAAATCTGCATAGAGATGTACATTGGTTCTGTGAACTATAAAAATAGTTAAAATAAGTAAAGAACAAAAAAAATCGAGAGAAAAATTACTATCATTACTTGTGGAAGCCATCCCAGGTGTCACCAGTGGGAACCCCTTGAAACTGGTACCTGCGTCTTTTTGGAATGTCCTTATCATTTTTTAGTCATATCTCATTTAGTGGCACCACAAGGTTTTCCATGTTCACCTTCCTTCCTTGCCCACGCCTGGAACTCACTGTTTCCAGGCAACTTGTTTCTTTTATTGAATAGTGATGTTTAGAAACCATAATCTAGTGCAAGGCATGTTCATTGGTCCTAGGTAACATCATGTCTGGGCTCTTAGTGGCTAGAGCCAGGAAATATACATATGTGTCCTTTTCCACAACACAGCTATTAATTTCTATAACTACCTTGCACTTTGTATGTTAAAAACTCCAAGTTCTCACTGATATATTTCCCTTTGTGATAAGTTTTTTCTAGGTTCCTCTCTTTCTGACCAAAATAGATACTTTAAAAGCTTTGAACAATTTTTAATAGTTTAAATTTTTGATAAAATTATTTCTCTTTTGAATAGACTTTTTTATTCAAAAATCCAAATATTTCTTTTTATATTTGTTTAACCATCTTATTAAATGAGTTAGTCATTGAAAAAAATCATGTGTACATGTGGGAATCAAAAAACAAGAAGAAGTGATTTCATATTTTCCCTTACGTGGCATTTGTTGGTTGTTTTACTGGGAAGGGAAAAGTGAATTTTCCTCCCTCCTAACAACTAGACAGCATTTTGATGGCTATTTTTCTGTCTCTATTAGGCATAATGTTTGCTTTTGTTTTTCTTTGCACAGGCAGGTCTGCTTTAAGGGCTTTCGTTCATTGTCTCTTTCTCTCTTCAATCATAATTTTTAAAATAATTAATATTGCTAGAAATTCTCAACTGCCACCAAGGCAAGGTACCATTATTATCACTGTCAGGTGTCACGCGGTAATAAGTATCCCCGATCTCTGGTCTCTCACTACGCAAACATGCACGGCGAATCACAATGTGGGTCTGCACTTCGTGCATAATAGAAGAAGAGGGGAAAGAGGAAACTCTTTGGGAATGATTTCAGTTCAGCTTTACCACCCCATGATACAGATTAAAAATGAAAACAAACAAAACCCACTGCCGCTCCTTTCCACAAGGAGCATAATGCAACTCTCTGAGGAAAATACGAATCACTTTGTACTTAGAGGGACAGAAATAGCCTCTTCGAAGATCCAGGCACATGCAACTTACTATTACTGTACAGGACTGCGTTCTGCATATTTTGAATATTTATGGTTCTTGATGTTTGGACTTTTTAAAAGGTCACTTGAAAATGAAGTTACTTTCTTTTTAAAGTAGGAGAAACATGCACATGAGATATACATCATCACAATCAGTTCTAATGGCTACTAAAACTCTTCCTATGAACCTATAAAGATAAAAAGTAGATTAAGGGTCCCTGGGGGGGTGCAATGGGTGGGGGGGGGAAGTTGATATCTAGGAGTTCACGAACGAAGAAACTGATTGTGATAGTCATTGTACAATACTGCTTGATGGGGTTGAAATGGAGAATGAAATTATTTATGTATTAGCTCCCAATAAATGGCTCTAAAAAATTTAATAAAATGATATATCTGAAAATATAAAAAGAAAAGAAATCTGAAAGGGCTTTTAATGGTAAAACCATGGTGTCTGTTCTCCTTTAAAGGGTCTGAGCTCCTGTAGTACTTGTATTTCTTAATGGCTCTCTTTTATGAAATGATTGTGTGCCCAGGACAGAGGCTCCTGTATCAGTGACCATCATACTGAGCTGGCACTTTATTTTAGTGACCATCAAAGTGACCGTCAAAGACAGGGACACTCACTTGCCTACACAGTTTCTCCGTTACTTTTGCTTGCGGATGTTAGTCACCACGGTAAACTACCTACGGAGCAAAAGAGAGCATTGTTACAAGGATTCAAGGGGTTAACTCATGGGTCATTGGTCTGAGTCCTCCCATAGGTGCTTTGAAAGAAAGGTCATCAGATTTCTCTCTTCCCCACCCCCCCTAAAAAAAAACCAACCATAGGAAATGGGGCATAATTCTATTCTGACACACACTGAGTCAAGGTGAGTGAGAACCAAGTCTGGACAACTGTTATAAAGATTCAGAGGTGTGGAGTAACATCTAAAGGAAAGAGAACCAGTGGACTTCCTGGAGGCCAGCTTTCAGGACCAGGCACCAAGGGGGCCATTAGCTTAGTTTTGCCTCTCACTAAATGCATGCTCATGTATCAACACCAACCCCAGTCCTACAGGGTGGTCCTGGGACAAGGAATCTGTGGTCAGTTTAGTTTGGGAAATGTTTCATACCACAGCCAATAGACTTTAGAGTGTTACAGTTTACATGAACATATGAAAGGATTTTCCCTGATAAATAAAACTGTTTAACCTTCTCTAACCCAACAATTCTCACTCTTTTGATCTTTGCTATGAGAAATATTGTTGTAGACAAGCCATGTTGATAATACAGAACTTAACTTTGACTGGGTTTGTGGAGCTCTACTGCATTACTTTTGAAATCTTATAAATGAGACGTTGTTAAATGACTAGTTCAAGCTAACATTTTTATCAACTTCTGGTCCATGGTGACACCCACTAAGGTTTATGTCTGGGGCCCTTCCTTGACTGGAAAACTCTTCTCTCATAATTGTTTGAATTTTGCCCCTTCCCCCAAAGCCCTGACATTTTAGAGACGACTTACCTTAAAGTGGTATGCAGTTTTGTATTCAGTTGGTTCTCCTGGCAGACAGTCTGGTATTTCAGTTGAGAATGTAGCTGTAGTCTCTGATTGCTGGGCATGGACACTCCAATACTTGCTACGGATTTTGTTATTCCAAATGATGACATTTTAGAAAAGCTGAAAATGATTAGGATGCTACCCTAACCCTTGAATCAAAAGGATACACACACCCAAACACACTTTTCGCGTGTGTTTACTTGACAATTCCCTCATTAATTTTATTTCTTCATGCCCCAGATCCAGTGGAAAGAGGATGGTGGCCCAATGCCCAAGAGACTGAAATTCAGGGCCTAACCAAAAAATCAGGCCATCCAAATGTAGTATAGACAAGAATACATCTTCTGGTCAAGTACAAAAAGTACAAGAATAAAGAGGAAAGTGGAATGCTAGGAAAGGAAAATGGCAAGATTCCCAGGGAGGGACTCTTGTGGAGTAGGAAGTCCTTAAAGAGAAGGGGAGCATTCCTTTCCACTCCATCTCCTCCACCTCCCTCCCCCCAGGCCCCGCCCCATGATTCCTTAGCAGACACAGTGGAAGCAATGAACAACATCATATCAGATATAATTTGTTTGTTGTCCATAGACCCGATATAGTATTAAATGTTATTGAGATGAAGACACATTTCTGCAAATCTAGCCATTGCCTGGCTCGATGAATGAATGAAGACACAAATATTACTTTGGTTCTACCTAGACATAAGGATTTTTGGTGATTTGCAGGTGCAAAAATAATTGAGACACGTGCTTCCTTTAAGGAGTTGAAAGTCTGTGAGAGAGAGGAGGTGGAGACACAGAGGTAGGAAAGTGTCGTGGGAAAGGTAACACCTGGGAAGCTTAGGAGCAAGAGAAAATTCCTATTCGGCACTGTCAAGAAATCCTTCGGGGAAAAGTATCAGTTAGCTATTGCCACAATAATGCTGTGTGACAAGCCATCTCCAAACGTAGTGGCTTGAAACAATAATTATTTTATTATCACTGAAATGTCTGTGAATCTGTTAAACTGGGCTTATCTCCAAATGCAGACTAGATTTGAGTATATTTCATTCCCTGAGACAAGATCTTATGGAGAAAGGCAAGTGTGCAAGAGGGGAAGGCGAAGGTGTGGGGAAAAAAGGGGAACCTATCACATTGATCTACCTATAACCCCCTCCCAGGGAGATGGACAACAGACAAGGGGGTGGGGGAGACAGCGTACAGTGCAAGATATGAAATAATAATAATTTGTAAATTATCAAGGGTTCATGGGGGAGGGAGGGAGTGAAATGAGGAGCTGATATCAAGGGCTCAAGTAGAAAGAAAATGCTTTGAAAACAATGATGGCAGCATATGTATAAAGGTGCTTGAGACAATGGATGGATGGATTGTGATAAGATTTGTACGAATCCCTAATAAACTGATTTTTTTTAAAGAGAGAGAGCAAGTCCAACTGTGTAAGTTTTATCTTAAGCTCCTGTTCAGGCCACATCTCTTAACAGCGCATCGGTCCAATGGAGTCTAATGTCGAAGGAGTGTGGCAATGTGTTCCTCTCAGGGAGGTGGAGGTGAAGGTAGAGAGGGAGGGGATATACATCACAGAACAATCCAGTCTAACTCAGCAGACAGCAGAGGTTCATTTGTGTGTCATGGGGACAAGTGGGGAAGCAAAAGGATTTAGATCCTGGAATGGACATCAAAGAGGGGTTCAAGAGAAATGCTCAGATTCTAGCTGCACAATACCCCGAGTGGAGTGATTTTCTTTTTTCACAGTGAGTCCACAAGATGAGCAAAGCAGATAAAATAAAACCGAGAACACGGATTCAAAATCTATGTCTATGTAGTTAGAAGATTTTGGTATCTTTTGAGAAAACATTTGCAATGAATTAAAAATGAAGTCAGAGTGCAAGGAGCCAAAAAGGAATTGGATTTTGGAAGAAAAGATGGTCTTATCAAAGTTTCTTTTGAAGGCATTGAGGGAAAGAGAAATATTGGGTTTTCAATGGGACTCAATCAGTTCGTTTTGGTATGAGCATCTACTGAGAATTTGCATTTCCATCCAAGACTCACTGAATCAGAATCTGCATTTTAACAAGTGCCCAGGTGATTCTACTAAATCCCCAGTGATTCTTATGTGTACATCAGAATGGTTTAGGGATTTTGTTAAAATGTAGATGTGACTCAGTAGATCTGGGTTAGAAAAGCTATTTCTTAGCAAGAGATCAAACTGGAGTAAACTGGTCAAAGCCCTTGTTTTAAAGTGAGAAAGAACTAAAGTAAGAGAGACACCTAGATGCTTTAAGGTCTTTTATTTTTTATTTATTTTAAAAGAAGCTTTGGAGTTATTGGAGAAAAATGAGTCATGCATGGTGACATAGAGCTTTCCTTCTTTCTCATTCAAGGCATTTTCTATGACACTAAGGTAGGGGTAGAGGGTAAGACACTCACAATCCGAATGTCTTTGTTAAGTGCAAACTTGTAAAGGCGTTCTATTGAAGAGTGTGCGTGAAATTGTAGAAATTCAAGAAGATCACCTTGACTACTTAATATGCTCGAGGGACCTTATTTTCAAGCGTTAGGTAGGGGCACAATATTTACCTGTGCTGTTAACAAGCAACTCACTAACACAGCCAGTCGCTTGAGTTGTTAATTAACGTTTAATTTTTTAATTGCTCACACCTGCAGAAACTTCCTCCAATAGGAAAGAAGACTTCATTTTAACCCTGTGCAATTGGAGTTGGGTTTTTCTTCTTTGTTGTTTAAATGATCACATCTCCAGTGTGTTCCTTTTAAGACCCAGGACTATAATGCAATTACTCATTGAGTTTATGCTGTCTCTGAATTTAGAATAGAATAAGTAGTGTGGAGTCCAAAAGATGTGGATGGTCGAATCTCTTATTAATCAGCAACCAGTCTAGTTTGGAAGATAAGGTATATAAAGATCAAATAATATGTGTTCAAGAAAATATATCCTCGTGTCATAAAGTGCTGGAATGGATGCTTTCATTAGAGGAGTGGATTGTCGTTGTTAGTGGACATTGAGTGAGATGGGACCCATGGTGACTCCATTTATAACACAACAGCGTATTCTCAGGTTCTGTACCATTTTGATGATGACTGGTATACTCAAATCTATTGCATTGATTGTGGATCCAAGCAAGACAAAATCCATGACATACTTCAATCTTTTCTCAATAGATTGACATGCTTAAATCTATTGGTTCAGTTTTGAGGAATTTGGTTTTCATTACATTGAGTTTCAATCCATATTGAAGGTTGCAATTTTCATCAGCAAGTACCTAAAGTCCTTTTCATGCTCTGCAAGCCAGGCTGTGTAATCTGTACCATGCAGGTTTTCCATAAGCTGACCACGGTTCCTGATCCCACATTCTTCTTCAACTAATCCAGCTTCTCTGATTATTTGTTCAACAAGCAGACTGAATAGCTACAGTGCGAGGATACAATCCTGATGCACACCTTTCCTGATTTTAAACCATTCAATACTGTCTTGTTCTGTGACACACCTGCCCATTGGTCCACATGCAACTTCAACATGAGCACAATGCAGTGTTCGGGAATTCCCATTCTTCTCAAGGCTATCCATAGTTTATAAGGATCCTGACAGTCAAAGGTCACTCTGTAGTAAATAAAATATAAGCAAACATCTTTCTGGTATTCTCTGCTTTCAGCCAAGGTCCGTCTGAAGCCAGCAGTGATATCCCTTGTTCCGAGTCCTGTCCTGAATCCTAAACCTCTTCAGCTCCCTTTCCATGTATGCTGCAACCATTGTTGGATGATTTTCGCAAAATTGCACTTGCCTATGATATTTCTATAATTGGAATGTTTTGTTGGGTCATCGTTCTTTGAATTGGGTACAAATATGGATCTCTTTCCATCAATCGGCCAAATAGCTATCTTTCAAATTTCTTCACCTAGAGTGAGGGCTTGCAGTTGTTGACACATTTCAATGGGCATGTCATCAGTTCCTGAAGACATATTTTTGGCTCATGCTTGCAGTACAGTCTGAATTTCTCCTTTTAGTATCATTGGTTTTTCTCATATGCTACCTCTTGGTAAAATACTGACTAGCTGTTTTTCATGCTGACTGTATTTCTTCTATCTTCTTTTTATACTCCCTATATCATTCAATATTTTGCTCATGGAATCTCTTAGGATTATAACCTCAAACCTTGAATTTTTTTCTTGAGTTCTTTCAGTTGAAAATAACCGGATCCTGGTCATCCCTTCTGGTTTTCTAACTCTAGGTTTCTACACATTTCATTATAAAATTTTACTTTGTCTTCTCAAGCTGCTCTTTGAAATCTTCTGTTCACCTCTTTGACTTCATTTCTTCCATTTGCCTTTGAGCTCTATTACTGAGAGCAAGTTTCAGAGTCTCTTTGGACATAGACTTTGATCTTTCTTTCTTGTCTTACTTATGTCATCTGTATTTCCAATATCAGCAGAGTAAAACATGGTGCCCCCAAGTTTCAGTGGCGCTTCCAGACTAAGTGGAGGAAGAAGGAAAATTGTATGGATTGCTCAAAGAACAAGTACGTCTGTCTGTCTTGGAGGAAGTACAGCTAGATGTTCCTTAGAAGCCAGGGCGGCTAGACTTACTTGGACGTGTTATCTTGGAAAAAGACGTCACGCTTATTGAATAGAATGTCAGTGAAGAAGAGGTAGACCCAAAAGAGGATGGACTTGTTCAGTGGCTTCTAAAATGGGCTCAAGTATAAGAAGAATTTGGAAAGGCTCAGGATTGGGCATGCTTTTCTGTTTCTTTGCTTTGCTTCTTTTTTTGCAACAAGATGACAACAAAACAGAGCCGACTTGACTGGCCCTAACAACAACAAAATTCTCTCTCTTCTACATCCTACTCTGTCCAATGCCACAAGCGCTTACATGTTTCTTTCTTGAAATAGCAAAACGCCTTGCCTTGCCTTGTGTGACTCAGAGCAGAAGTAACTGGTAGAGCCTGAGTCTGGTGAATGCACAAAATCTTTTGTTCCCTGTGCCCCCCAAACCTGCGAGTTTCTGGGAAGGCTACAGAGGGTGGATTCTAAATACACATACAGTTATACCGCACTCCTCGTCGTGGCTGCCCCTCTAAAACCTGATACACACACCAACTTGAGCCTCTCACCAGCCCATCCAGACAAAACCCGCATGCTGTGCTTCTTCCCTGTGTGTACTGATTTATGCCCGAGGAACTTCTCTAGACATCCTGTCCATTATCACTTTTAGGACACACTCACTTGAATAACTCTGAGTGGCAACAATGATTATCTCTGTTATAAAAAGGAAAACCTTAACACTTCCTGACCATACTATTATGCATCGTTGTTCGCTAGCTTGGAATCAAACTCCCAATGCATATGAACCTGTTTTCTCTGTTGTTGGTAGTTTCTTTGTTACTTTTCATGGGTGCAGTACTGGACACGGCCATCTGACTGTTAGCGATTCCTATCTGTGCATTTTCCAAAGAACAACGATCCAACAGAATGTAGAAATTATCAAACAATATTAGTCATAGCACATGCAAGCACAATGTTCTTAAAGATAATTCAAAAAATGGTTGCAGAATTGATATCAACAGAAAACTGCCTGATCTTCAAGTCCAGAAGAGTATGCAGGGAAAGGGATAT
The DNA here is from genome assembly GCF_050624435.1 of Tenrec ecaudatus. Classification (NCBI taxonomy): domain Eukaryota; kingdom Metazoa; phylum Chordata; class Mammalia; order Afrosoricida; family Tenrecidae; genus Tenrec; species Tenrec ecaudatus. The sequence continues at coordinate 143,622,248 of NC_134534.1, forward strand.
CGATGGTGATTATCAGACGCATCTTGCCTGAAAAGAAGAGAATACCAGGAAAATATTTACCTGTGTTTCATTGATTGTGCGAAGCCAGGTAGGTCGGTCATAACAAACTATGGGGAGGGAGGGAAAAAATAAGGAGCTGATATCAAGGGTTCAAGTTTCTTGCTCTGGAAAAATGCCACAGAAACTGTTGTGATGTTGAGCACAGCTTACACAGAGAGCACTTTCTAGAAAAACTCAAGCATATGAATTGCTTTCTCAATTCAAAAAAGGTGAAATGTTGACTGATGACAAACCTCATTCAGGAAGTCTGTCACTTCCCAAAAGGACAAAAATGTCAACTTTTAGTGCATTTGGAGTTCGTTCTACCAGGTCAGACTGTTAATCAAACTTTCTATTTAGAGGTTCTGAAAAGATTGCATAACAGTGTGTGACAAAAAAAGGCTTGTTTAGTGACAGACGGGGAATTGGTTTTGCCACCATGACAATGCACCTGGTCACACAGCCATCACAGTGCACCAGTTTTTGGCAAAAGAAACAAAACGAAGCATAGCATACATCTCTTGCCCCACACACCTTAATCACCTGACCTCGCTCCATGTGACATCTTTCTGTTTCTGAGAATGTAAAGGGACACAAAAGGACAGCAATTTGAGGACTTAGAAGAGATGAAGAAAAAAATGAGGGAGGGAGGTATTGTCAACCATTCAAACAGATCAGTTTGAAAACTGTTTCCAAGGATGGAATAACAGATTTGACAAATGTATTGAGCACAAGGGAGAGTACTTTGAAGTAGATAAGGTTGTTTTTTCATACATAGCTTTGAAAAAAAATATTTTGGGGGGTGGGTAACACCCACCTCACCCACTGTAAATTTTAATTTCTTATGTGCTAAATGTGAGGGAGATGGCAGGTGAAATGATTTTTATTTTTCATCTGCTATTCCAGTGAGTAGGCTCTGACTTCTACTTCTTCCACCCACCAATTCCCATCCTGTTCTGGAGATTTCCGACAGGCTTTCAAGATGAGAGGGTCTGCGGCTCCTTGAAACTGTCTTCCTCTCACTTCCTAGGGAGTCATGCTTTTCACTAGCTCCTCTTTCGTGTAACGGGCTTTTGTGTAGTAAGTAGGTGCCTCTCTTAAAATTCCACAAAAATCATGGCCCTTTGTTGACCAGACAATTGAACATAGAGCCAGTATTGTGTGTGATGGGGGCTTTGAAGTGGGAGAAATGCTGGCTCTGGAGATGTGGGTTGAGCAAGAAGGTTGGCCAGACATTTCAGGAATTCTTTAATTAATATAATCCGCAGGCATTGTGGTCTTGTTTTCATTCGCTAATTTATTCACTCACTCCGTTGGGGCCAATTGAATGGGGCCATCTATACACACAGTGTACTCTAAGTGCTGACTTACAGGGACCTTGCTTTTGGTCATGACTCCTCTACTATCTAGCTGAATGACCTTGGAGAATGTGCTTTAACTTTTGTGTGCCTCAATTTCTCCTTCTGTAAAATTGGGATTAAGTTATGCTTCCCTTAAAAGCTTGCTATAAAGATGAAATGTCTGTAGCCTACTTACTAACGCCCCTGACAGAGTGAGTAACAAAAACTATACTCTTTAGCAAATGAAGAAGGATGAGTAAACCAACCTACTGGCTCTGTCACTGGAAGTGGGCTATTTAACCCGCCTTAAGTTTATCTTATTTTTTCCTCTTTGAAATTGGGAAAAGGTAACATTTACATGATATAGCTATTGTGAGGATCAACTAAGGAAATGGAGTCCTGGGAACATGAATATTGAGTATTCAGTACGGGCTGTTTTTCTGTTGCATTAGCAATTGTAACAGTGATAGGGTCACAGTAGTTTTGTACACAAGACAGAAAAGGGTGGGCTCTGTAAAAGGGACAGATGGGACTCTGAGTACTTAGAGAAACACAGGGCTGAGTAGTCCACCTTTGCTTTTTATGGGATCAGATTATTAATACTTTAATACATTGCTGGCTTTCCCTGACTGTTGAGTCATGGTCATTGGTATGCAAGGAATGACATTATTTTCTCTCCGATTGATATTGTAGGGGTTTTTAAGTTAATGCATTCTTTTGTTCCAGTCTCAACTGCCCACAGCTAAGTGGATGGAATGTGGCTAGTGGAAATGGGTAGTCTGAGCTCTGTGCCAGGAAGAACAAAGCAGACCCTGACATTTGGATCGTTTGTGCTTTCTGACTTTGCATGGCATAGTATGCTTGATTTTACCTGCTGGACCAGCAATGTAAGTATTTATGGAAAATGTGAAAAACACACAGATATAAAAGGGGAACTATCACTTACTAATAAGCCTGGTGTATGATAGTCCAATGGGAACCATCTCTTCTCTGACTTTCATGCTAAGATGTCTTTTGCTGCTGTAGATTCCTACCCACTTTAGAGGGCTGTGTTAGGGTTCTCTAGAGAAACAAAACCAGGACACTTAAGATTTATATAAATATCACAATGAAATAAACAGCTAATTAGTCCACAGAGCAGTACAGAGGCCTCAGTTCAACTCACTTCCGTGAGATAGTTAACATACTGGCAGTCCTTCAACTCACAAGGGCTGCTGGGTGCAAGTCAAGGAAGCAGACAGCTGAGTCTTCTGTAGAGCAATATAGGCCATCTGGCCACAGGCAGCAAACAGCAGGGTGGGTCACCAACAGTCACCCAGATGACAGGGTCCGACAGTCCCCAGCTTAAGTGATGTATACACCAGCAGTGTGGCGAAGCAGGTCTCGAAGGGACCTCAAACTATAGCAACACAGTCCACGGGCTGGGTGTCCCACAGTAGTGTAGCTCGGGAGTTGAGGCAGAGTTAGGGAAGGAAGCCTTCAGCAATTCAGATGCAAGCAACCTGCATGATACCAATTGCTGCATTAGGAGCCACATTTGTAAGAAATATTGATGCCCGGCCCAGGGAACATCACACTCCCAGAAACCTTGAGTTCCGATGCAGGTATCCCTAGTTTCGATTTTCAGATGGTTTGGCCACAGTTTGAGAAATGCTCTGTGGTTGTTGTTAGCTGCCTTCCTGTCAGTTCCAACCAACCGTGACCTTGCTTACAACAGAACTAAATACTGCCCAGTCCTGAGCCATCCCTACAAGTCTTGCTTTGCTTGAGCCCATTGTTGCAGCTGATTTGTCAATTCATCTTGTTGAGGCCCTTCTTTTTCACTGCATCTTCACTTTACCAAGCACGATGTCCTTCTCCAGGGGCTGATCTCACCTAACATGTCCAAAGCCTGTGGAAAGAAGTCTCACCATGCTTGCCTCTAAGAAGAAAACTGACTGTCCTTCTTCCAAAACAGATTTGTTGGTTCCTTTGGCAGTCCATGGCACTTTCATTATTCTTCTCCAATGTCAGATTCACATGCAGTGATTCTTAGGCAGGTCTTCCTTAGTCAATGGCCAACTTCTCCTGTATATGGGGCCATTGAAAATACCATGGTTGAGTCAAGCATGCTTTAATCCTCAGAGGAATACCTTTGCCTTCGACATGTTAAAGAAGTCTTCAGCGGTAGCTGTAGACAATGCAGTATGCCTTGTGTCTCTTTACTGCAGCTTGACGAGCATTGATTGTAGGATCAAGTGAGACAAAATCCTCAACAAATTCCATTTTATCTCCATTTATAATGATGTTACTTCTTGGTCCTTCTGTGATGATTTTGGTCTTCATGACATTGAGTTAGTTATAAGCCATATTACAGACTGAAAGCTTTGATCTTCATCAGCAGGTGCTTCAAGTCCTCCAGGAAGCAAGGTTGTGCCATCTCCATTCAGCAGATTGTTGGTATACCAACCTCCAATCTTGATACTATATACTTAGCATAATGGCCTACCTTGGGGCTGCTAACCACAAGGTCAGAAGTTTGACCTCACCAGCCACTCTGTTGGAGAAAGGTGAGGCTATCTACCCCTGGAAACCCAAAGAAGCAGTTCTACCCTGTTCGATACGGTTGCTTTGAGTTGGTAACTACCTCATGACAAGGAGAAATTCTCTAGGATAATATTTCAAGAATGGCCATGCTCTGGGTTTCTGTCGGGTGAGCGATGGGCAGTGCATGCAGAGCCATCAACATATGAGCCAAGAAGCCTTAGCAAAGTTAGTTCTGCACCTTTGCTTGATATCAAACAGGACGCTCAGTTTTGATTTGTGATGTCCATTTTCCATTTCAGTTACTGATTTAATTTAAGTAATTTTCCCAAAGATTTTAGTTCTTTAAATATTTTATTTGTATTAGGTAAAAGTTTACATGGAAATTAGTCTCCCATTCAAAGATTTATATACAAATTTGCCTGTAACATTGGTTACTCTTCCTCTCATGTCTCAAGCCCTCTTCCCATTTTCACCCTGCCTTTCCTACTTCCATCCTCAGGTCTCCCTGACACTCCGTGCTTTCTCATTTGTCCTTTTGAAGAAATTTCATGATTTTGTCTTTAGTATCTTATTTTTCTAAGGAGCATATTCCTGTTGAATTGTACTATATACATGTGGGCCTATCTGTTATGCAACTGAAATATAATCTCTGGGAGTGACTTCTTTTCCAGGTTAAAAAGATGTTTTAAGACAATAGTCTCAGAGATTCTTCTAGTTTGGTCTTTTTAATGAATTGCGGTCCTTTGTCTGGTTTTAAACTTTTATAGAGACTCCATTAAGAAGCTTTAAGGAAGACAAAGGCTAATTCTTAACATGAGGGAAATGATGAACATAGGCCATAATGGTGTCCAAAGGAGTCCAGGCCTGGTGGCTAATTAGTAAAATGTAAACTCTATTTCCTCTCATAGAGACTCTACAGGACAGAGGACAGCTCTTCCAGAGACCTCTGAGGCTGTGGATCTCTGCAGGAGCAGTTCTAGTCCTGTAAAGATGAAGGCTCCTTTTTCTCCCAGTGGGCTCCCAGTGGGTCTGAGTCACCTCCATTTCAGTTAACAACTCATTATGCTACCCACTGCACCACTGCGACTCCTGTTGGATAATTCTAGATGGTAGGGAACAGAGGAAATCATCCCAGAGTCATGATTGGCCGTAGATCAAGCCATCGTTGTTGCAGGTGGTACTACAGAAGCAGGGAAAGGACCTGGGTTGGGATTTGTAGCCAATGAAAGGTACTGGTAACCAGTCATCCACTAGTTGTTCTAGCCTCAGTCTAGAGGAGGCTGTGACCTGCATGGGCCATCTGTGGTTTCCTTACTCTCCTTTGCTCTGAGCAGTACAAAACCAGTATTATGGCGATGTGTTTTCGCGAGGCTTATTTTCTGACCCAGAATATGGCCTGTTCTGGAGAATGGTTCCTGTGCATTGGAGAAGAATGTATACTGTGATGTGGCTAGGTGCCTCTGTAAATGTCCATGAGGTCAAGTTGTTATTTAGATCTGTATCTTTCATGAGTTTCTTTCTAGTGGTTCTGTTCATCCAAAAAAAAAGTGTTATGCTTAATTGTCCTATTATTTTTGTGGAACTGTCTATTTCTCTTTTCATTTCTGTTAAAGATTGCTTAATATTTCTTGCAGCTATGTCATTTTGTGCATAATTATTTATTGTGGTCAAGTCTGCCTGGTTCATCGACCCTTTAATAAGTATAAAATGCCCTTATTTTTCTCTTAAGGATTTTGATTTAAAGACTATTTTATTAGAAATTATTATTGCCACTCTTTTTCCTTTTTTATTATTATTGGCTAATTTTTTGTGATCCTTTGATTTTGAAATTTTTATTTATTTGTGTCAAAGATGCACTTTTATAGACAACATATTATGGGCCATTTTTATAATCCCCTCTGCTATTCAATATTTTATGTATGTGTTTGTTGTTAATGGTTTCTTGTTCCATTAAACTTCCTGAATTTGTTTATTTATAGATTTCCTGTTTTAATTCTTTGGTTTTTTATTATTATTGTATTCTGGGGTGAAAGTTTATAAAGAATTTTAGTTTTCTACTTAACAACTTTTAGACATTTTTTTATGTCATCGGTTGTAATCCTCATGATGTAACCATACTCTTCCAACTTTTTTATTTTTTACATCTATCTGGCCTTCTTTTCTACCATTTCTTGCCTTCTGAGCTCTGTCCCTGGAAAAATGCTGTCTTTGAAATCTTATGTGGTTGACTGTTCTAAGGAAGCTCTGGTATTGGGCGTCACTGTATAGATTTATATATGCTATGGCTAGAAACTCAGCTAGGGGGGTGAACATTGTCATGGAGCTTTTAAATTCCCTGCTTATATTCGATAAGTAAATCTATGCAGTTTACTTGTGAGTACTATGGAATTTGCCTTTACTTTTCTAAGTTTCAAAGAACCTATAACATGGAGATCACCTTTACTTCCACGCCATATGGAAGCTCTGTTTCTCACTGTTTATTATCCTGTTTTATTTGAAGTTGTTGTCACTTACTGATTGACATCTCTAGTTCCCTGCCTTCAATTTTGCTGCTTTATTTTACTTTTGAGAATTCTTTTTCTGGTTGGTATCTGGGTGATGTTGTCATGTATTTTCTTTTGCTGTTTTCTGATATTGTTTCTCTATCTGAAAGACATTTTTGTGTAAGTTATGTCTAATTTTTACAAATTCCCTCATTAATGCTTATCTGAGATTACCCTAGTTTTGCTATCATATTTGAAAAATAAGTTGGCTGAACATTCAAAGGTGAGTCAAAAGTTTTGCTACACATCAGAAGTCTGTACAAAACAAATATATAAAAATGTGAAGCTAGTGTTACTCAACACATCTAGGTCTGCTCACTTCTGAGAGTGGCATTTTCATCTCTCTGTGTTACGCTGGGTTCACTAGAGAAGCAAACCCAGTGACATGCATATATGTGTAAGGAGGGGCTTTATATGAAGGAGTAATTATACACCAGGAAACCAGTCCACCCCAGTCCAATTCAAGCCCATAGGAACACCCTGAGGACTTTCTTTTGGGATGTGGTTCATAACCTTCATAGCTACTCATCAGGTGGGAAGAACAGGTGGTAAATGGGGTCAGGATGAAGGGGCAACTGAGCCCACACCACATCTTCACATAGACGGGGAAGCAGAAACAACAGGGTTCATGCCATTTATCACCAGGACAACAGGAGAAAGTGGTGTGTGCTTCTCTGGTTACTGGGGAAACTACCTGGACACTTCTAGATGGCTGCAGCCAGCCGTTTGAAATGTGACCCCAGAGTCCATTGGTGAATGTCCATCCCTTGACACTGTATGGATTTACTAGTGGGGAGGTGGGTTTCCAGAGTCCATTCAGGTCATGTTAAGAGTACTCCCAGCTAGTTTAGAAATATACTTTTCAGGAAAGTAAAACCAAAGCTGCGAAAATGGGGCAATGCTTATCATAACAAAATATTGAGGAGGGCAGCACAAATAGAGCTGTTTAATGCACATACAATTCAGGTTATACATATCATTTTAATTTTTCTAGTAGCCAAGTTCCAAATTTCACATACATGCCAAAATTTACATTAATTCAAGTAATATATGATAGTTAACTCTGTCAATCCACAATAGTCACATTTCAGCATGTAACTAATAATTTTTAAATGCTAAGGGTATTTTTTTGGCTTTATGTTTTTCTTGTTATATGTCTTTGAAGTCCGGTGCATATTTTACACTTCTAATACATCTCAAAAGCCCACTGTTGTCAAGTCAATTATAAAGCATAGCAATCCTATAGGATGAATAGTATGCTGAGACTTATGAACAATTGTGAGATGGCATAGGACCGGGCTATTTCATTCTGTGTCCATAGGGTAACTACACATTGGAACCAACTCAACAGCTCTGAACAACAACAACAAAGGGTGGAGTAGAGCTGCCTCACAGAGTTTCCAAGGATATGTTCTATACAGAAGCAAACTGTTACATCTCCAACCTGCGGATGGATGTTAGGTTCAAACTGCCAAACTTTTGGTTAGCGACCCAGCACTTAACCTCTGTGCCACCAGGGCTCCTCATGTTGGCCTTGTCACAATCTCAGTGTTCTATAGCCACCTCTGGGTCCTGGCTACTCTTTTAGAGAGCACAGAAGTAGATCGTGAGATTCGGCTGGAAATATACACAGGGCATGATGAGAAAGTGACTTAGAGCTCCAGGTGAAGCCTGCATCAAATTTGGCAAAATAAATTATTTATAAAAAGAGTCCCAGTGTTAGGAAACCATGAACAGCTTTCAAACTGTGTGGATGAGCCTATAGAAATCATATGAGCCTGGTTGGTGTATAAAGTTGACTAATAATATGGGCAATAATGATGAAATAGAAGTTTTTAACTTTTTTTGGTCTGGAATTGCTCAAAAATGAAATCAGGATGCATTAAATGGAAGGTGAAAGTTAAAACGATGGTCAATAATTAGAAAATATGATCTAAGTGATGGAAATGGTGCCAGAGATCCCATTATAGAATTTTGCAAAACCAATAAATTATTCGATGGAAATACATTTTTTCACAACATATATAGTTGGACCTTGCTGGATAGATAAACAGAAATCAAAGCTATTATATCTGTGGGAGCATATGATAGCGATGCTCAAAATCATCATTCAGAACAAGCCTAAAGGGAAACTACGGAACAGACTCTCAGTTTCTCAAATTCAAGTTGAAACTAGGAAAAGTCAAAACAAGTCTTCAAGATCTAAATCACAACCTGGAACATAACTTACCTGAATTCAGAGACTGTTTCAGGAATAGATCGGATACATTAAGAGACTGCAGACATTGTAGGATGACATCAAGGACGATCATACATGAAGAAAGCAAATAATGTAAACAGAAGATTTTGAAAAGTGGCCCCAGAAGAAAATGTAAAGTAGTAAGAAACTGAATATTTAGAAATACTAAGCATTTCTACCTCCAAAGACCTGGAGTTAGAAATTAAAAAGGAAAGAAAATGATCAATATTTTTCAGATGGAAAGAAGTGAAGAAAAAACTCAAGCCCTGAGTTATAAAACAGAAGGATTCTACAGTAACCATTGAACAATGCAGAAAGCATCAAAGAAGATGGAAGAAGCTCACTGCATTCGTGTACTGAAAACACTTGGTTAACATTCAACCTTTTTAGGAGGTAGCATATGGTTACAATTGATAATAATGAAAGAAAAAGTTTAAGCTCCACTGAAGGTATTGATGAAATCAAAGTTCCAGGAATTGACAGAGTACCAATTGGAACGTTTCAATAAATACATGTGACACCGGAAACACTCACTCATGTATGCCAAAACATTTAGAAGACCCGTCCAACCGACTGGAAGAGACCAATATGCGTGTCCATTCCAAAGAAAGGCGAACTAACAGAATGAGCAAATTATTGAAAAGTCTCATGAACAGCACATACAAATAAAATTCTGCTGAAAATATTGCAAAGATGAATACATCAAAGCAGTACATCAACAGGGATCTGCCAGAAATCCGAACCAGATTCAAAAGAGGTTGTAGGATTAGAGAAATCATTGCTAATGTCCGATAAATCTAGGCTGAAAGCAGAAGATACCAGAAATATGTTTGCATGTGCTTTACTTATTATGCAAATGCAGTTGACTGTACCACCACAAAGGTGGATAACATTATGAAGAATGGACATTGAAGAACACTTGTTTGTTGCAGAATCTGTACATAGACGAAGAGGGAATTTTTCAAGCAGAACAAGGGACTACTGCATGGCTTACAACCAGGAAAGTTGTATTCTTCCACCACACTGATTCAATCTGTATATTGAATAAGTAATCTGAGAAGCTAGACAAAAGGAAGAAAAATGCTGCATTGGGTAGGGAAGAAGATTCAGTAACAGCTTGAATATGCAGACATAGCTTACTTATTGAAAGCGAAGAGGAACTTAATATATCTACTAATGATTAAAAACTATAACTTTCAATATGGTTTACACATCAGGATAAAGAAAATCAAAATCTTCACAACTGAACCAATAAGCAACATCATGGTACATGGAGAAGTGATTGAAGTTGTTAAGGATTATATTTTACTTGGATCCACAATCAATGCCCTTGGAGGCAGCTGTCAAGAAATAAAATCATTTATTGCATTAGGCGAGTCTGCTAAAAATGGTTGGAATGCCAAGGTGTCACCTTGAGGACCATTGTGCTCCTAACCCAAGACAAGATATTTTCAATCACTTCATATGTATATGGAATCTGAATGAGCTACATATAACCCCTCCCAGGGGAACGTACAGTAGAAAAGCGGGTGACGTGAGACAGCGGTGAGTGTAAGACATGAAAAAATATATAAATTATCAAGGGTTCATGAGGAAGGGAGGTTGGGGGTGGGGAGAAATGAGTTGATACCAAGGGCTCAAGTAGGAAGAAAATGTTTGAAAATGTACAAATGCGCTTGACACATGGATGGATGGATGGATTGTGATAAGAGCTGTGTGAGCCCTCAATAAAATGATTTTTTTAAGAAGAAAGAAAGAAAGGTAAAAAAAGAAATCTGGACTATGGATAAGGAAGATCAAAGAAAAATGTTGCATTTGAATTATGGCATTGGTAAAAAACATCGTATATGCCATAGACTGACAGAAGGATAAACAAGTCAGTCTTGGAAGAACTAGATGATACAAAATGTGTGTGAAGTATTAAGTAGAATATATATCTACTCTGTAAGCCTTCACCCAATTCACAAGAGTTTTCTGTTTTCTCTTCTTAAAGAATGCCTTTCTAGAGTTTATGTAAAGTAGATAACATAACATGTGTGTACATGTATGTATTTGCATTTCACAACTATATATCACTGTGTTTATTAATCTCCATTTTACAAATGCTATTCGTTTTTTAAAAAATGAATGTGGCAAAAAGGAATACAATCATCATTTTCCTTAAAAGTGAGAATGGTAAGTCTGTCTCAGGTAAAAAAAAAGGGGCTAACAAAAGTTCATGGAAAAATTCCACGATCCTTAATTCCAATTTTCCAAGAACTTTTTGAAGCCCCCTTGAATTTTAGGGGCTATTCTCAGACGGAATTCGTCCTTCAACAAAAGCATCAGCAATGCTGATTAACACAGAATGTCAGCCAAAGAGAGGTGGACCGTCAACACATTGGAGCTCCATGTTGAAATGAAAGCGTGGTCTGAAATGGAGCAGAGACCGTGGGGGTGCTGCAGGGCTAGGCAGTGGTGTGTTCTGGTGTACAGAGAGTGTGTTCTGGTGTACAGAGAGTGTGTTCTGGTGTACAGAGAATGTGCTCTGGTGTACAGAGAGTGTGCTCTGGTGTACAGAGAGTGTGCTCTGGTGTACAGAGAGTGTGTTCTGGTGTACAGGGAGTGTGTTCTGGTGTACAGAGAGTGTGTTCTGGTGTACAGAGAGTGTGTTCTGGTGTACAGAGAGTGTGTTCTGGTGTACAGAGAGTGTGTTCTGGTGTACAGAGAGTGTGTTCTGGTGTACAGAGAGTGTGCTCTGGTGTACAGAGAGTGTGCTCTGGTGTACAGAGAGTGTGCTCTGGTGTACAGAGAGTGTGTTCTGGTGTACAGAGAGTGTGTTCTGGTGTACAGATGGTCCAAAGGGCAGGAACTGACGGGATGCCGCTTTCCCTACTTGTTAGCTCAGTCACTGTAAGTTGGTCTGACCCAGGATTCCTCCGGTGATTTTGAGCCCAGTATTATGAACATGAGCTTCACACTGACAGTTGCAGATCCTGTGCACAGCCAGCATTTTGTAAGGATCTGAGGCTGTGGAAGCAACAGCGGGCAATGGAATCCTGTGGGAGGAACCCTCAAGCCCTGGGCAGGAGTGCTACCAGGAAGAGGCGATGTCCAAACTGTACACTAAATGGCAAGAAAAGTGGGAACATATGCCAGACAGAAGGGTTTTTTGTTTTAGCTTTGTTTTTGCATCATAAATTTACATGATCTTGCTGCAACATTGTAATAATTTCTCTCAGGGCTCCTGTGTATGTGCAAGTGTTTGGAGAAGTCTAAACTCCTCCTGTTTGAATGGAAAGAATTCTTATTTTATGGATTCCGTTTGAGAGAATGTAAGTTGATTGATGGACGAAGAGGATGAATATTTCATAGGCAGGGAATGGGTTGTGCAGTACAGAACGTCTCTGATAAGGAGTTTCAAGAGAATCACAGAAAACCTCTCACTGAGCCATAGGGCCTGGGATGTTGTGGTTAATTGAATTATTTAATATAAAAATAATGGTTAACCTGAAGGTTTTCTAAAACAAGTATGCCTCTTTGAGTGCCTTGGACTAACGCTGTGTAGAATGAGAGCTTACCTCTCAGCTGGGTCTCTTGCGCCCTGAGAGGTGTCTTAGTTTAGTATAGGCACTTTCCTCACAGGAGTCATTGGAAAAGAAAAGTATGTTAGGAATTTTATTTTAAAATTAATCAGTGTTCTGTCATGAATCATAACAGCCTGAGGATTAAACTATACATAATCCATCTTAGAATGATTTTTGCTGTCATGCTGCTTGTGTATTTTTGTTAACGCAATATTCAAGTATGTCTCTTCATATTTTTTTAAAATTTCAATACACAAAACATGAAGTTCCCTTATTTATCTATTCCTCGCCAGAGGTGACCACGGCAGTCTCAACCCCTCAAGCCCTCTTCTTTGCCTTACAATGATCGCACTTAGCAATACTTTAACGTCATACTTTTTCAAATAGTAGCACATAATACATAATGATTTCTGTTTCCATCTTTGCCTTTTACAGTATCTTTTGAAGTTATCTTACATTTTATGTTAATTTATAGAATGCCATTTGTGTAAACAACACAATTCATTAAAAAAAAACCTTTTTAGTGTGAATTGGGTGGTTTACAGAGGAGATCAGTTGTCTACTGAACGGGTCACACACGTTCGTTTCATCCCGCCGATAGCAACTCACAAACTAAAGGTCACCTATCCCACTTCTTCTCCGTGTTTCATGTTTCCATTGGTCCTTCTTTCCTAACCCTTAGGAAGTTGACCTTGAGTAAATGGTGCTCTTTGTATTTCAAATGCTTGATTATTCTAAGGCAGTGGTTCTCAACCTTCCAAGTACCACCACCCTTTAGTACCGTTCCTCTTGTTGTGGTAACCCCCAACCATAACATTATTTTCATTGCTACTTCATAACTGTAATTTTGCTAGGAAAGGGTCTTTTGTCACTACCTACAGATCAAGAACCACTGGCCTAAGATGAGTTTACCTCATTCTAAGATTTTACTGCCCCCCTTATTGAGCCAAAGGGATGAGTTCATTTCCGGAGCTGAAAGGTGCCTAAGAGCTGCAGCCTGGGAGGGTCTACCAGTCTCTCTCTGACCAGGAAACCTGGTGTGTTTTATGATTTTTGTGTTTCAGAATAATTTATTTAACCACTTCTGTGTTGTTACTCAAGAACTCTGCTGGCACAGTGCATAAGCGCTCTGAAGAGAGTGGAAGGGCAGAGGGTCCAAGCCCACCAGCTATTCCACGGACAAATTAAAAAGAGTACAGTCTTGGAAACACAACGGAGCAATTTTACTCTGTCCTATAGAGTGACTGGGGGTCAGAATGAACTTGATGGCAATCTTATTTATTATTTATTTTACTGCTGCTGTTGTCGTTATGTTGAGAGCTTGAGTGAACTTGTGCACCAGAGGGGATCAGCACTATGGCGTTGTTGTGGCTGTAATCTTTACAGAAACAGATGGTAAGACCATTCTTTAACATGGCCAATGGGTAGGTGGCAACTGCCAGAATTTAAGTTAGCAGTCAAGCATTCCCGATCGTTCATGAGTAATCTTTTTGACAGGAATGAGTTGTGGTGTATATGTTTAAAAATTATTATTTAATGATTCTTGTTGCTAGTAGATGAGAAAGTTTTGTGACATATGGTCTTGTATATATATTTTACGTACACTTTTGTATTTTTTGGTGTATGTTGTTAGGATTAAATAACAACAACAACACAAGAATATTTCCACCATCTAATCATATCCTCACTCATGTACTTTCTTATTTTACTAAATATCAAGTCTAGAAACAAATGTTTCTCACTCATTTGTTTAGTATCTTTTTATTTGACATTTTAATTGTGGAATCTTCATGTATTGTGGAAACAAATGTGGTATCTATATAAATAGTCAACTATTTATCAAATGTGATTCTGAACCTTGAATAATTTGTGCCCTTGGACAAGGAGACATTTTCTGCCAAGGACATCTTGTTGCACTGCGCTGCATGTGGGGTTCCCATCCCTTCTCCATCACAGACCTATCATGATGCCTCTTAGGTCTGTAAAGTGCACAACACAGCCATCCATATCTGCCTGGATGGGTGGAATTTTCTACAGCCACTATATTTGTCCTTGTCCTGTGCTCAGAAGCTCTAGCTTAGGGTTGAGGACTTCCCAGGCAGAGAATCAAAATCAGTTACACAATGTTATTGAGAAAAAGTAAGGGAGACATGTGTCTTTTAGGAAAGCAAACAGTAACTAGGCTTGGAAACAGACTTTGGGCTCTGTCAGTAAGTGCTTTGTTGAGTGAATGAATGAATGAATGAATGAATGAATGGAGAGTAAAATAAGTGAAACTGAATGTGTAGGTCTTCAAACCATTTTCAATATCAGTTATTATCCCTCAAAAAAAAGCACTGGTTAGACCTGTCATTGTTAGGTATGGACCAAAAGGTGCTGGACATTTGTCTAGATAACAAGCTCCCACTGGACACTTGCTGATGGCATGGGGCTGTCAGCTGGACATTCCCAGGGCCTGTAACAGTTGAGTCTTCATGTCAACCAGAAAGTGAAGAGTTGCTCTATTAGTGACTTTAGCAAGATACAAAGTTATCCCTGATCAATTGCCGCAAGATAACAAATGCAATTAATAAATTGAGCTGTGGTGCACCAGGTAGTACTTGTGGGCTCTCTTGACAACTGGGACCAACAAGTCCTTTACATTATGCATTATGTAAGGAGGAAATCAAGATGAACGAAAGAGTTCTTTATTTTGCCCAGTTAAATGAGGGCATAGAGCTTGATTTCCCATCTGTGGATTACAGTTATTTTCTTTTAAAAATTGTTCAATTATGTGTGTGTGTGTGTGTGTGTGTTTGCATCTGCACATGTATGTTTATGCATTCATGCAAAAAAACCTCACTAACTGATAGTAATGTAACCACAATAGTGTTAGGGTCTTAATGAGCCAGTTCTAGAATTCTCTCTCACCTTGCCTGTGAGAGACCTGGGATCTAGTTCCAGCTGATGTCCATTCGCCACCCTTCTCTTGGATGCTTGCATGATGCAAACAGGTTTCAGCAAAGCTTCCAGACTAAGATGGACTAGGACAAAAGACCTGACTATCTATTTCTAAAAATCAACTAATAAACACCCAGGGACTCACACTGTTCCACCTGCAATTGCTCATGAGCACTGCACAGCCCTGGGAGTGTTTTTTCTCATTGTGCAGGGGTCACTATGAGTTCGGACCAACTCAACAGCAGGTAACAACAGCAAACATTGATATTGAATTCATTGAACAGAAGAGTAGAGACTCCTTGTTGCAGACAGGTTCATAGTGGAGTCTGGAACTGTAGACGCTGGATCTTTTCTCAAGCTGAGCATCATTCTGAGGGGCAGCAGGGATGGGGACAAAGATAGGCACATCATAGTGGGTTGCTCATTGGACCGCTAACCACAAAAACAATGAGAATCCTGCTCCTGTCAAACTTTACAGACTCAGAAACCCAAGGGGCATTTGCACTCTGTCCTATAGGGTTGCTATGAGTCAACATTGACTGGGCGGCAGTGATCTTAGGGAGTGGAAGGGTTCTTGTTACCTAGAACTCAACGAGAATTTTCAAAATGACTACTACCATGATAGACACTGCATACAAATTAATTTATAAAAATTATAAAGCGGCATTTCTGTAACCACATGTTTGTAATCTGTCCAAGGAGTAAAACTAGATCTACACATGCTAAGAAGTTGACACTATTTATGCTTTGGGTTTCCTTTTTGTATTTATTTTCTCTTAACCTGCACTCTGACACCCTTTTGTGAATATAGTGTAGGACCATAGTATCATATCGTAGAGTCCTTGGCAGTGGATTGTCTAAGTTTAAGGAGGTGAACAGTCGCCATCCTGATAGCGGTTAGTAATGGCCTGCAGGAAAACTTGGACCAAACCTTCCCTTCTGCCAAGTAAGCCACCTTTCTCCTGTTCAGTCCTTTCCTCTAATTTCATTTAATAGCTTTATGAAAAATAGAAAGAAACTCAGCAACTTGTCTGTTAGTTTGATTTTCTTTAGTGATCACTCTAGACTTCTGCTTCTCAGGCTTTTCTGAGGAGTGAGAGAGGCCTTTGAGCTACAGGGAGCACAGGGCCGTCAGTGTTCTGGCTCTTCTCAACCAATGGGGATTTGGTGGGATTGTATTTCTAATTAAAGAAATCTCCATATGGTGTAGTGAGATGTCTGGGGTATATCACTTTCTTCAAATGCAAGATGCTCTTCTCTCACATTCAATCTCATCTAATAATTGTCTCCCACCCCCCTTAAATTGGCAGAAGGACATTGATTCTATAAGCAGATACCAATGGGCAGCCCCCTTGCCCTATAAAGGTCTAACTATAATGGACAGAAACATCTCTTCCATAGTCCATGATGATTTAAAGTTCTTGCCCACATTTCTGGGATTTCTTGAGGGCATGTCTCATGTTGATGTGTCTCTGTCCAAGTATCCAATACTGCTTTGCCCTTGTTCAACAGAAGATGCAGCTTGTCCACACATATCTAGAACACCCCCTCCTCCCTAGAAACTATTTTATTTAATGACAAACTGTGAGAGACAGGTCAGGGCACATTAAAAGACTTTATTCTCCTTGACTGGACCTCATTCTCTTTCATTGCTCCCTCTCAGGAGCAAGTAGACTATCTACACAGCACCCAGGGAAACATTTACCTTCCGCTTTGACGCCAGTGTGGCTACCAATGCGCATGCCTTCTGAGCTTGTGCTCTGAGATAGTTTTTGAGGCCTGGCTTTCAAGAAAATGCTTGTACAACAAGCTCTTCCACAAAAAGCCTCCTTGTCATTCTTTTAGGGCAGAGCACTAGCTGAGCTACTGCTTTGTCGGCTTTTGGCATTTCGATAAAAGGATTGGCAGAGGGATGGATATCTTTGAAGGAGAATACCAGCACGGCAGTGGAATAAAGTGATCTTAAAGCTATTTTCTTCAATAATCTAAAGGCAATAATTACGAATGGGATGCATTAAGCATTGGAAGCAGTAAATTCCAGCATGTAGGACAGTGCCTGAAAAGTAGGGGGGCTCACAAAAGGACAGTGTTCTGGGGTGGCTAGGATTCCCCTCAGTTTCAAGATCGCTGAGTTCGGAGTTATACATTCTGTGAATTGCACTGTGCGGAAGGCACACCCATTGTTAATGCTCATGGTTTCACCCTATCTTCTTCAGAAGCTCCAAGTAAGTCTTCTCAGAAGACCTTGTCTAGGAGGAAAGTAGGTAACTGACTACAATGGTCAACATAGTAACACACACACCCAGGGAGACAAACAAAAGAAACCTGGGCAAAGGAAGACAGAGAACAGTGTAAGATAGGAAAATAATAATAATTTATAATTTATCAGGCGTCCATGTGGGTGGGATGCTGGGGGAGGGAGGGAAAAAGAGGAGCTGATACCAAGGGCTTAAGCAGAAAGAATATGTTTTGAATATAACGATGGCAAGAGCTACAAATGTGCTTGAGACAATTGATGTACGGATTGTTATAAGAGCTGTAAGAACCCACCAATAAAATGATTTAGTTATTTTAAAAAAAGAAGGTAAGAAAACTCTGTCTAATTTTCTTGCTGGCTGCTGAGCAAACATTAGGTGCTAGTCAACGTTTATTGATTGATAATCTTTCAGAGATCTGAAAACCAATCTGCCTTGTATGGTCCTAGTAACAAGCTAAGGAAAGTGAAAATCCACTATATTAGAAATGTCTGACTCCTTCCTTGCCCGTCTTTCTTTAAGAGTCAGGCTTCTAGATTCTGATATATAAGACATGTCTTCTCCCCCCCCCCAGCAATAAATCTATCTTTCTCATTTTTGTTCCTTTTCCAAGTTCCCTTTTGGAAATCTTTATTTCCTATTTTCTTTAAACACATGGATTCTCTCTGAAATTAATTTCTGGTGTTATAAGTTCACTTAGTGTGGTGTGATTTTCCTGTTTGCCCTTCCCTATGATACAGTCACCTTATTGAAAGGGAAACCTCATTTGTTTATTAGCATCTGATCTGAGAAACAGTGAAATGTTTGTTTAAAACCAATGCTTTGAGCACAGAGCCCTGTCTGTTTACTTGACTTGCAATATTTTAATATTTAACATGCTATGATGTAAAACTTGTGGAAGAAAAATATCCTAAGTGTGATCTGGTTGCCTAACAATTTACATTCAGCTGCAATATTTTATTTTCTATAATTATTCACTGACAAAACAGGGACTCGAAATGCAAAAATGCAACATGCTCTCGGTTGGCACTTTTATTTCGGAATGTGAAAACCCCTCCGCTCTCAGCAGTGGAGAGATCAAAAAGGAAACGGAGCTGAGTCAGGTCCCCTTGTCTGCGAAATGAAATGACTCTCCAGCAGGAAGCCGCCAACCGGAGTGAGGCCAGCCAGGCTTTCGGAGAGTTTTGTACCAAGGCCCTTGTGATGTGGCTTAAGGTTGGAGGGCAGGGCGGAAGGCTTTCGCGTCCCATCTCTCGTCCCTGCGTCCAGCTGCGGTCTTGTCTTCCCACGGGCCCTATCACTGCTCCGCAGCCATTGAAGTGTCTTAGATTAAAGGCAGGAGTCCGCTGGGCTCTTGTTATAAAATGCCCAACTCCAGCGCTCTCTCTGCCCCTTATTATTTACACTCTTGAAAGCCACAGGCGGCAACGGGATTCTGGATGGGAATGGAGGGCCAAAGCCCACGCCCCAGCCTCCGTGCACCAACCAGTCCCCTGCTTGTGAGACACCCTTCCCGGGTTCAGGGGCTCTTGTTTGTCCAGATTTTTAGCTCCTACATCATCCACCCCACCCTCACTTGCCGTTTGAAAAGAGGAGCCTCATTCCCATGTCGGAGATTGTGAATAAGATTGCCAGACTGTATGCTTTCCAAGAAGCAATTGATACAGAAACCTCAAAGGAGCCGTGTGGCGCGATGCTTAAAGGCCTGGCTGCTAACTCCAAGGTCAAGGTTTGAACCGACCAAGGGTTCCAAGGGAGGAAGAGAGGCCAGTCCGCGTCTATAAGGATGGCAGCGCAGGAAACCCCGTGCGGCAGTTCCACTGTGTCCCGCGTCTATAAGGATGGCAGCGCAGGAAACCCCGTGCGGCAGTTCCACTGTGTCCCGTGAGTTGCTTTCAGTGAGACTTGACTTCGTCGGAATCTACTCAAGGACACTGCGTTGGGCTTGGAGGTTGTCGTGAAGCTCAAAAGGTCCGTTCCATCTTGAAACAAAACCGAAGTGTTAGTTTTTGTTACGGCATCGGAGCCCCAAGGTTTTACTATCTCCTTTTAATCTTCAAATGACAGGGTCCTTATGATGTAGAATCTCCTGTTCATCCTGCGCAGCTACGATGGTCACGCGTGTTTTGCAGTTTTCATGTAACTTCTTTAAAGTAGCCAGTAGACTTCATAAGAGAAACTATATGAAATAGCTTACCAACAACAGTTAATAGGCATTTCAATATTAGTGGCATCAAATGCAGTTATTATAGAAAATTATCATTACATACATCACATGCTGGCAGGATTTTGAAAAACATTCTTCAAAATAAAAAAAATGCATTTATGCCAGACCTATTAAAAAAGATAGTCTTCCCCCCCCCTATTTTAAATCAGTCAATAATAATACAAGGTTTAGTGATCCTTTGGTAGTGCTAAGACATTGATTCTTTTCTAAAATAATTTTAATTTAAAAATGTTTTGATAGCTAAAATGGTTGGCTTTTGAGTTGAAGACTCTTTTTTTAGAGAAAATGTTTGACTTTTGTTTGTTCATTTTCCACATTATGTGAAGATAGATTTCTGTAACCATTTAACTTTTTAAAATGTTCATTATACTTTCTAGCACTTTTTTTTTGCTTGTAATTCAAGCAAGCGTAAGCGATTCTCCAGGGTTACAAAGATCACGTTCTTATTGCCACATTGCTGCCAATTATAAGAAATTGAATGACTACCCATTCTTCTCCACTCACGGGGTCTTTTGTCTATCAAAGCAAAGAAAACTCACGGAGAAAGCACAGTACAGTGCCTGTGAATGAAAATTGCTCTCTGTGGATGATGCATTACATGGCCACCTCACCTACTGAGGTCCCGCTAAAGTGAGACTATGTTAGATTTAAAGAATAGATAGTAAAGTTTATGATGGGAGAGGAGATTTATTGCAAGGCTGAATGGAGCCCTGCTGTAGAAGGAGAAAGAAGGCCCCAGAGTGCTGGGGAAGGCCTGGGCCGCCCTGGCTCCGGGGCCTCCTGATCACAGAGAAAAATCTCTGCTATTTGTTTCTTTGCCATGAGTAGGCCACCATGCACTTGGCCATGATGCTCTCTATCATGAACTCTCTGCGCAAGCGCTTGACACTTGCTCTTTTGTTTCCCAATTCATATTTCCAAGAGTCGTTTAAAAAGGTCTTGATGTGCCGTAGCCAACATTTCTGGGTGTCATTATAAGAAAGTTTTACACATGAATCATGTTATTCCCCACTTTCCCTGCCCGCCCCCCTTTCCCCCCACTGAATTCGGAAGAAGCATGGTTAGCATCCCTGTGGACATCAGGCACTTGAGCAGCCCCTCCCAGTGGGTTAGCAAGCCCTGTTGCGTTGTGCCATAAGCATTGAACTGCAGTGAAACCCCACCGGGCACTCCCAGGGAGAAGGGGGAGGATGGATGACTGCCTCCGCCAAACTCCATAGCCTCAGAAGCCCAGTGTGGTGTTGCTGTGAGTTGGAATCAGAGATGGCTGTGGGTTATCAGTGGCTTCGAACTGATGTCTCTGGGATAGACAGTCTCTTGGGCTTCTTTTCCACTCACAAAAGTTTTGGCATCAGGGCAGCCGTGAGTCCTGGAAAAGAAAATCTGGGGCTAGCATTCTGAACCAGGCCCAAGGCCAGGCCAGGCTCCCTGGTGCAGGGAGAGCTCGAAGCACCGGTCTTCCACTGACGAGTCATGTTACTTTTGGTATCTAGTTAACTCCCTTGCACGTCTTCTGTGCCACTGCCATAGGGGCACAAAGATACCCTTTAAAGCAGGGGTTCTCAACCTGTGGGTCGCAACCCCTTTGGGGGTTGAACAACCCTTTGACAAAGGTCGCCCAATTCACAATAGTAGCAAAATTGCAGTTATAAAGTAGCAACGAAAATAATTTTATGGTTCAGCATCAGGAAGGTTGCGTACCACTGCTTTAAAGGTTTGTATTGAAGTTTATATAAATTGGTACATAGTATGTGCTTGGCCTGGCACAAGTAGAATTCTGTTCTTATGTTCTTCCATTAAATCACCCATTCTTTCATCTGTAGACACTCCCACACATGTGAAAGAAAAAAAGTGCAAATGATGGAAAAAACGAAAACAGGAGGGGGAGCCCAAAGACCAGGACCTGGATTTGAGCACAGGGCAGACAGGAATGGCAGCATCCCCAGACCAGGAGGCATGGCCTCTGTGCCCTTTGTGCTCTCTGTATCTGGCCCACGAACGGGAGGCAGATGACTACAGGGGAGGAAGGAGCCTACATCTTCCTGTTGGCCACTCGGAAAACATGTGCTCCTTAAGACACATATTCTGTCCCTCTTTCAAACAGCTTTTTCTGCTTCCCATGGGAAAATTTTTTTCATTCTGATAAAATGCCATTTCTGCCTTCCTGCCAAGGCAAAAGATTCCTTAAGACATGCTTTCCTGATATCAGGGGGTAAAATCTGCCTGACTTCAAGGCCAACCGTGGCATTGTTTCAGCAGGCAGGTGGCTGGAAGAACAACAGAGGAGAACACACTCCCCGTCCTGTCAAAGCAATACATCCCTGTGCTCTTTGGGCACATCTAGACTTGAAACACAGCAAGAAGTGCGAGGAAGTTTGGGTTAAAGAACTTTCTTCAAAGAAAAGAATAGAGAATGGGTAGTGGAAATCACATAGGATATGTGTATGTGAGTATATACATACATACATACACATATATATGTACATATATATACATCCTGTCTCTTGTCTCCACCCACCCCTTCATATATTAAATGTCACTTTCAGTCATAAACCATTTTACTTACAAATAAATCAAAAGTAATACAACCAGAAGCAAATGGAACGTTCTTAATCTACTCCAAAATTTCTGCGGAAGCTCTGTGTGGAATGCATTCTCTGTGTTCAGTTCTGAAGAGCAAGAGCCACATTTCCCTCAAAGGAAGAAAGCAGAATTCTGGTGTGCTGACCTGCCCGAGGCTGGCACAGGAAGCTCTGTGTGTGGGAATTGCATGTGGCTGTCATACCGTTGTGTTCTCAGAGGTCTTCCTAAAGAATCCCAGTATCTGAAAGGAGCTAGCCCTGAGGTCTTTTTGGAGGATGTGTAATAGATTTGATTTTAGATGGAGTACCTCTTTCTACATCTTACAGCTGCTGTTTCTGTTTTGGTGTGTGGCTGTCATCCATCTGGGCCACAGCATCCCAGTGTGAATGGACCACTCCAGCCACTTGTTCAGTACTTTTAAGTTGCCTAGAGAGCATTTGTGGTGTGTAAGGGCTAACATGAATTATGGAGCCAGATCTGCACTAGACTTCCTGCTCCTCTCATTGGGAGCTGGTGACTTTGGGCAAGTAATGTAACTTTGCAGCAAACCTTGTACTCAAACATCCTGGTCCTCAAGATTCACTGAAGTCAATGAGTATATTTATAGATGTCTTGCATGTAGCCAATGTCCCAATGCCCTGAAAATACTGTTTTTCTCTTTTTCTTCTCACAGTTTGCCACATGATTTGTGTGTGTGCGTGTGTGTGTGTGTGTGTGTGTGTGTGTGTGTGTGAGAGAGAGAGAGAGAGAGAGAGAGAGAGAGAGAGAGAGAGAGAGAGAGAGAGAGAGAGAAGATAGAAAGAGAAAATGAGTTCTAAGCAGCACCATCTCTATGACGGTGAAATTGGCCAGAAGTCTCAAGAGAAAAAAAAAGTGAGAATTAGAAAGAAAAGTCCATCACTGGGCATTGTTTATTTTGTCCCTCTCCCCACCACCACTACCCCTCCCCCCGCCATATTCTTGAAGCCTTATATGTAAGATAGTGTTTGAAAAACCCTTCTGTGAGCTCCAAAGCATGGGGAAAGTGACAAGGAGATACCCATTCGGGTTGTCACTTCCCTTTGCTACAAGCTAGAGCTGACAAGGAAATCAATCCCCTTTGAAGACCCACGAGCGATGATGTGTTGATGCCTCTCTGCCAAGAGGAGAGCGAAGCATTGAACTCTTCTATGTGAGGTGTGACTGCAGGCGGGCTGGGGGGGTGGGTGTCGTCTGTTCCTTATACCACCTGAGAAGATCCTATTGTAGCAGAAGATTCTAATTTTTATTCTCTCCTGTTGAGCAAGTGACCTCTCTGGTTAAAGACACATACAGGCCAGGCATGTGCATCGGTATTACCATCAGTGGGAGTTTGGTGATGATTTTAATAACACAGGCACTCATTCCCACCGAGTGATTCATTTAAAAACAATGACGACGACAATAGACTCCAGTTTTTTCACTGTGGTAGAGTGATGAGATGGCTCTCTTGTTGGGAGGCTAAGGACAGAATTTGAAAGGGACCAAATAAGTGTGAAGAGAGGTCTGAAGGCAAAAACAACAACTACAACAACAGGGACCAAATAATAATAAGGAAGCATTTATTGAATCTTTGCCTGCTTTAGTCCAGCCATTGGTACCTTGTAAGTGCTCCCTAAATGTGGTCTTTGGTATTGGTAATAAAAATATCAGACAGAAATATTACTACTTGTCAACATGATTGTTAGGGAAAATAATATACAACTTGAAAGATACAGGATGGACATCCTTGTTCCACCAGCATTATAAAGTCCAGGGTAATTTTGAAGTCATGTGATCATTGAGAAGTGTTTATTGCGGCGCAGTATTGGGTAGACCAGAGTCAACTGCCTTCACTGGGCTCAGACATGCTTAGTATGTATTTATTCTTCCACTGAATTGCTGGAAGGAGCTTTGCTTTGGGGGGATGAAGTGGGGTGGGTGGTTGAATCTTGTTTCGTTTTTCAAAGTTGACCTTGGCACTTTCATTTGCCTCACACATATATAAAAGGTTTTTTCCCAAGTTCTTTGTTAGAATATTTTGTTTTGTTGTTAAATCTGGCATGTATAATAGTTTTACACAGTGCAACCTTTGTTAATGTTTTTGCTTTTGTCTGTTCTTCTTTATTTTCAGTAGCTGTTTGCCAACTTGTCACTTGGTTCTAAAAATACATTTGAATGGAATCCAATTTTTGTGGTAAATTCTATGATTAAAAATGCCAAATAACTCATAAGTAGAGTTATTATCAAGTTAAGCTGATTTTACTTCCTGGAACAACACATATTTAGAAATGTATTCAATAATTTAATAAAATCATTAAATATCTTCCCCTCTCAAAACAAATGTATGTGGGTTTCTTTGTTTTGCTTTGCTTTTTGTTGACTGGGTTTTAGAATAGTCCCTTGGAAGACTAACGTGCATATTTGCAGATTCAGATGAGTGAAATTCCCAATTTAAATTGAGCTATACATAGAGCTATACTAAGTAACAAATGTGTTGCAAGAGAATATGTGTTTGAATGTGGATGTATATATGCATGTGTGTTTTTAAGAAAACACTTTCCCCCCCGTATGAAGAGAATCTGTTTTATTTCCTAACTCCATGAACCTCCTATAAAGTTACATTAGGAAAACATGGATGGTTTGGGGAGCGTGAAATGAGGATGCTGAAGTTGTAAGAGGTGGAGAGGCTGAAGAAGGTCATCGTGTAACAAGCATGGCTGGTACGAAAGAAGCACAAGTGAGGGACATCATCAACTGGTAGACCTGAGTTCTCCCCACCTCACTGAATGTCTAAGGAGCCCGGGTGATGCAGTGGCTGAGCAGGTGGCTGCAAGCCAAGTGGTAGGTGACTTGAACCCACCAGTCAATAGATATTAGTCTGCTTCTGTACAGAACACAGTCTTGGAAATATTGTGGCTCATTCTACTCTGTCCTACAGGGTAACTATGAGTCAGAATAACCTAGGTGGTAGTCTAGCAAGACCTACTGTAAGGCACACTAGTGGTCAGGGCCTTGGCCATCCTTCTGTCCTTAGTATTTCTCTCAGTAAATATGGTGCTTTCTCCGGGCGGGTAAGGTGCTTGGGTTTAGGATTTAATGAATAAGATATAGCTCCTGAATTTGGCCTGTTTGCATGCTAATGCATGGCAACCAAACAAACAAACAAATACAATAAAACAAACCCATAGCCAATGGAGTAGATCCCAACCCCAGCAACTCTCTAGTACACTAGGCAGAAAATCTTTCTGGAAACCGACTGCCACACCTTGATGCTGTAGAGCAGTGGGGAATTTTGAACCACCAGCCTTGTGGTTATCAGCCTGGTGCTTAATCCACTTTCCCACTAAGACTCCGGCCTGGCAGCATGCTCAAGTAAAAGATGGGGCTGGGAAATACCTGGGAAAGTATTAACCCATAAATTGCGTTAATTGGTAAGGACTTGATAGTGTCCTGATATGTGTCCGGCAGAGTGCTAAGGATTAGGAACAAAAGGCACAAGTGATAGAACAATTCTCTGGCATAATGTTGAGGAAGTCA
Organism: Tenrec ecaudatus; assembly: GCF_050624435.1. Classification (NCBI taxonomy): domain Eukaryota; kingdom Metazoa; phylum Chordata; class Mammalia; order Afrosoricida; family Tenrecidae; genus Tenrec; species Tenrec ecaudatus. Next base: position 143,648,043 of record NC_134534.1, read on the forward strand.
GTTAAGAAATAAGTGAAAAGCAAAATGGTAACTGACTTGTTTACATGCGTGCATGTATGTACATGTATGTGTGTATTGTTTTCAGGTACCCTTGCCATAATTTTAAGTCCCAGTGGCAACAAAATCAAACTCTACTGAGTCTGCTCAATCCTTTGCCAGCATCATAACCCCTGCTGTGTTTGAGCCCATTGTGGATCGATGCGCTCGTCCATCCCCAGGAGGACCTTCCTCTTTGTCTGTCCCCCTCTGATCAACATGGTGTCTTCCTCCAAGGATGAGTCCCTTCTGGTTGCATGTCCAAATTATGTGAGATGTGCCGTTCTTGCTTCTAAGGGGCCTTCCACTGTACTTCTTCCAATGCAATAGTTTTCACCAGCACCATCATTCAAGTTTTCGTTACTCATGGTCTAGCATCCACATGCGTAAGTTGACTGAAAACATTGAAAAATTGAGGCACACCTTAGTCCTCCAAGTGCCATTTTGGTTTTGAACACTGTAAAGAGGTCTTCTGCAGCGGAATTTTCCAATACAGGGTTTGATTTCTTCTTTACTGCTTCCATGGACATAGATTATTGATCCAAATAGAATGAACTAAGTCACAACTTCAGTCTTTTAACAACTTATGATGCTGTCTGCTAGACCATTTGTGAGGATTTTCATTTACTTTGTGATCAAGTGCGATCCACAGTGAAGGCTGTCGTCCCTGACCTTCATCGGTAACTGCTTCAGGTTGCCTTCATTTTCAACAAGCAAGATTTTTGTCATTTGTATATTATCCCAAACCACACCTCCATCCAGTTGATTCTGACTCATAGTCACACTACATGAGAAGTTTCTTGTGGGAAGCAGATGACAGGCAGAGAGTGTGTCCGGATGAATCCGTTATTCCCATCTATTAAGAAAGCTTGGCAGACTGAGTTTCTTGGGTAGAGGAAGGCCTTCAACTTTGTGAATTGGTGGTAAATCCCAATCACATTCTCCTCGTTAATATTGTTCCCCACTATATCCTCCCATAACAGTGCTACCTTAAAGTGACCCCTACAAGCACAGGGCTGATTGCTATGTAGCCTGTACCTTTAACTATAGAGACAGCCATGTGCTATTACTCTCTAGGCTTTGAAGACAGCCACTCCCCCTACCTGCCCCTGCCACTGGTGTTAGGTTACTTGGCCAATGTACTCAGGGACCTTTAGGGTTAGGGGACAGCCCATTTTGTTATGTATGTGGTTACCTGTAATTAGGGGTCTCACAGGTCCCCAGAGTGTATATAAGCGTTGGTTGAAAATACATATATAGGAGGATGGGGAAATAGATCTATGTGTCTATATTTATAGGTCAAGTATTAAGGTGGCAGAAGGACCTTGGGCCTCTACTCAAACACTCCCTCAATGCATGAATACCTTCTTTTATTAAATTGGAACTCTATGATGCTCACTCTCCCAACACAACGGCTGGAGCCAAAGTGGGTGAACAAGTAAATGTGGTGAAGAAAGCTGATGGTGCCCGGCTATCAAAAGAGATAGTGACTGGGGTCTTAAAGGCTTGAAGATAAACAAGCGGCGATCTAGCTCAGAAGCAACAAAGTCCACATGGAAGAACACACCAGCCTGTGTGATCGAGTGGTCCCAAAGGGATCAGTTACCAGGCATCAAAGAACAAAAAATCATATAATTGACTGCACACCTCCATGATAGGATCGCTGAAGACAAATGGGTGCATAAGCAAATGTGGTGAAGAAAGCTGATGGTGCCCGGCTATCAAAAGAGATAGTGTCTGGGGTCTTAAAGGCTTGAAGGTGAACAAGTGGCCATCTAGCTCAGAAGCAAATAAGCCCACATGGAAGAAGCACACCGGCCAGTGCGATCACGAGGTGCCCAAGGGACCAGGTATAAGGCATCATGCAAAAAAAAAAAAGATATAAGTGTGTGTATATATGTGTATATATGTGTATATTATATATGTATGTGTATATATGTATATATATCATATTAAATGAAGGGGGAAGTTCAGAGTGGAGACCCAAGGCCCAAGTGTTGGCCAATGGAGATCCCCTCATAGAGGGGTTTAGGAGAGGAGATGGGTTAATTAGGGTGTGAGGTAGTATCGATGAAGAACACAGCTTTCCCCCAGATCCTGGATGCTTCCTCCCCCCAACTACCATGATCCGAATTCTACCTTGCAGGGCTGGATAGGACAGAGGCTGTACACTGGTGCATATGAGGGTTGGAGGTACAGGGAATCCAGGGTGGATGATACCTTCAGGACCAAGGGTGTGAGGGACGATGCTGGGAGAGTGGAGGGTGAGTGGGTTGGAAAGGGGGAACTGATTACAAGGATCCACATGTGACCTCTTCCCTGGGAGAGGGACAGCAGAGAAGAGGGGAAGGGAGACTCCGGATAGGGCAAGATATGACAAAATAACGAGGTATAAATTACCAAGGGCATATGAGGGAGGGGGGAATGGGGAGGGAGGGGGGAAAAAAAGAGGACCTGATGCAAGGGGCTTAAGTGGAGAGCAAATGCCTTGAGAATGATTGGAGAATGTATGGATGTGCTTTGTACAATTGATGTATGTATATGTATGGATTGTGGTAAGAGTTGTTTGAGTTCCTAATAAAATGTAAAAGAAGAAAAGAGAAAAAAATGATTAGGGCAAAGACTGTACAGATGTGCTTTATACAATTGATGTATGTATATGTATGAACTGTGAAAAGAATTGTATCAGCCCCAATAAATTGTTAAAATAAAAAAATTAAAAAAAAAAAAGAAAATATATTCTCCCTCTATGTGCAGACCTGGTTCCTAAAGTCATGACTGCGAAGGTGAGTGCTTACAAGCTTGATCTTGTCTGATGTCACTCTAATTTTACTTCAATTACACAATTGCCCCTTGGCTCCATTTGATTGTGTGTGCTGGTACACCACAGTTTCTGAGGCTGTACGTTTTTTTTTACTTTGTCATTTTTCAGCTTATTTATAAAATCTATTTAATAACTTATCCTGTATCATTCATTCCACAGAGATTTATTGAAGTCCACTATACTGCAAGCACTGCTCATGAGTCTAGAAATAATAATAAACAAAACAGAAAACCTTCTTTGCTCTTGTCAGTTTTGTGCAGTTACATATTTTGGTCTCTAACACTTTGTCACAAAAAAATGTCAGATTTAAAAGTGATTCAAACTTCCTGCTTTTAAATTACAAGGGCCCTGGTACATTCTCTTCCCTGCCCCCATTCTGCTTCTGGAATATTGGCTTTGGTGAACAGTGCATGCTACCCATCAAAATATTTGAGATATTTATTTATTTTTTGTAATCATTTTATTGGGGCTCATACAATTCTTATCACAATCCACACATACATCAGTTGTGCAAAGCACACTTACGCATTCGTTGCCCTTATCATTCTCAAAACTCTCCCTTTCGGCATGGTCTCTTGGAATCAGCTCCTCATTTTTCTCACCCCCCCTTCCCGCTCCCCCTTCCCTCATGAACCCTTGATAATTTATAAGTTATTATTTTATCATATCTTACACTTCCTGCATCTCCCTTCACCCACTTTTCTGTTGCCCATACCACAGGGAGGAGGTTATATGTAGATCCTTATAATCGGTTCCCCTTTCTACCCTCCATTCCCTCTTCCCTCCTGGTATCGCCACTCTCACCACTGGTCCTTGGGGTTCATCGTTCCTGGATTCCCTGTGTTTCCAGTTCCCATCTGCACCACTGTGTATCCTTATCCTCTGGTCTAACCAGGTTTGCAAGGTAGAATTGGGATCATGATAGTTTGAGGGGGGGGGAGGAAGCATTTAAGAACTAGAGGAAGATTGTGAGTTTCATCAATGCTATACCACACCCTGAGTGACTCATCTCCTCTCCACTACCCTCTGCAAGGGATGTCTAGTTGTCTACAGATGGGCATTGGGTCCCCATTGCATGCTCCCCTCATTCATGATGAAATGATTTTTCCCCCTTTTTGGTGCTTGATACCTGGTCCTCTTGACCCTTTGTGATCGCACAGGCTGGTGTGCTTCTTCCATGTGGGCTTTGTTGCTTCTGGGCTAGATGGCCGCTTGTTTACCTTCAAGTATTTGAGATATGGTGCCTGGGGTCTTAGAGGTTGTACATTTTTACTGGAGCAGATAACTTCATGTTGCTACCATGGAGGAGCTGGTTGGTTTGAACCACAGGCCCACCATTAGCAACTCCAATGTTTACACAGCAGCATCCCTGGGTCTTTTCTGAGTCATCTGTTACAGATTGTTAACGAAGTCTGCTTCCAATCTTCATCGTGCATTCATGTACACAGAGTCTACCATCTCGGATTATTCGTTCAGCAAACAGATGAACAATCATGTGAAAGGTGCCAACCACGCTGCACATCTTTTCTGACTTAAAGCACTGCGGTACCCCTTTGTTCTCTTCAAAAGCCACCTCTTGATCTACACAGAGCGTCACATGAGCACAATCAATTGTTCAGGGAGTATCATTCTTCAAAATGACCTCTGCTGTTCATTATGATCCACACAGATGAATATGTCTACTTGGTTGGTAAAACACAGGTGCACGTTTATCTGATATTCTCTGATTTGGGGTAAGGTTCACCTGAGCCCAGTAGTGTTGTCCCTCATTCCACCTGCGCCTCAGAACCCAGCTTGAGTGTCTGGTAGTCCCTTGTTATTTTGTGGCTGCAGCTATTTTTAAAAATTATTTTCAGATAAAAAGCTTTCTTAGTATGTGACAATAATGATATTATTTGATGATTTACACACCCAATTTGATTGCCTTTCTTTAGAACAGGCAATAGTACTCATCTCTTCCAGTCGATTAGCCACGTAGCTATCCTCCAAATTTTTTTGACATAGGAGAATAAGCACCTGTCCAGAAATCAGAAGTCCGGATAACTTCCTTTAGATGAGGTGTCTAAGGAGCACCTTGCTAGAGATATGACATCTACACTGAACCTGAAAGAAGGGGTGGAACCAGCTTTGCAGAGAGTGGCGGGAGCAAGAGTTCCAAGGAAAGAGCTGGAGGATAGAAACACCGAGGTACTGCGATGGGGAGGAGCCTGGCATGCGCTGGCATTCACAGAAGGTCAGGCCAAGTGAAGCAGGTGAGCAAGGCTGATTTTGATCTAGAATGAGATTCAAAATATCAACTGGGCTTGTTGGTGTTGTTGTTAGGTGTTGTCAAATCAGTTCTAGCTCAGAAGGACCCTCTCTCTGTATAGTAGAAGGAAACACTACCGGGTGCTGCACTCTCAGCACACATGTTCCTTTGCTGGAGCCTATTGTTGCAGCCACGATGTCAGTCTATCTGGTCAAGGGATTCCTCCTTTCGCTGTCCCTCTACTTTACTAAGCATGATGGCTTTCTATCCTGACAACATGTCCAAGGTACATGAGACAGAGCCTTGTCATCATTCCCTCTAAGAAGCATTCTGGTTGTACATCTTCCAAGACAGATTCATGTGTTCTTTTTGCAGTCCATGGTACTTTCAATGGGTCTCTCCAGCACCATGAATCAAACGCATGAATTCTTCTTTAGTCCTCCATATTCATTGCCCAACTCTCACACGCAGATGAGATCATTGAAAGTACCAAGACTTGGGTTAAGCACACCTTAGTTCACAAAGTACCATCTTTGTCTTTCCCTTTCACCACTTGCAAGTGGTCCTTTAAAGGAGCTAAATCAAATTCCGACTGCTATTTTAGATGCAATGGGCATAATGTGCCATTCTTAACAAACGAAAACACACTATCCAGCTCAATTTGACTGAGATAAATATAAAGCAATTATTTAATAGAAGTATAGTCCAAATACTGCTTGGGATGTACTTATATTTTAAAAATTGTTCACTGGTCATATTAAAGTCCTATATAATTGTGTAACCTATATTTTATCTGGAAACCTTACTTGAGAAGTCACTTATGGACTAGACATCGGGAACAGTGTGATCTATTCTGTTTTTTGGAAAAGATCAGTCTGTTGTTTCTCTTGCTGAATGTTTTGCCTGGCACTTTCCGGATTCCCGGGAGAAGAAGCCACAGTGTTCTTGTTGTTTTACACTATTAATGGCAGAGTGCCTGTCAGGAGTCTCACTTTCCCTGTCTACAACTCTCTCTGAACTTCCTTTTTCTACTTCTAAGGCTAAATGTGGTTACTATGGAGACTCTAACCCCCAAACCCCTGGTAGGTACCACCCTCTACAATCCCAAAGCAGCCTCTCTTTCTTTTCACAGAACATTTGTGCCACACATTAGAATTGCTTCCATTCTGCCTTCCACACTAGACTGGGTACCTTCTAAGAGCATGACTGTGTCTTTGTCTTTGTTGACTGTCTGGAACCTAATGTCGGAATGAAAACAACTGAGAGATTATGAGCATTGTGGTGGAAAAGCTGAACTACAAGCCTTCTGTTGAAGTCTTGACCACTGGGTCAATAAGCAGCAGCCTTTTCTTGCAAGCTTCATCAATTTCCTCTCATTTCAGAAACACTAATTACATAGGAATTATTTGTTGAGTCCTGGCTACAGAGCAACGAAGTCCTGGCAATAATTGAACCTAAGTCTCTATCCTTAAGAAGCACATCAGCTAGCTGAGACGATAATAAGAAACAAAAAGTATAAAACCATGCTTTTCAAAGGAAAAACATTTTCAAATTGAAGTAGGTGATTGATAAGACTCCAGGATCCTTCACCTGGATGCTGTGGGTCTGGGGACTTGGAGTAAAGGTTTTAAGATTCTCTAAAATTACCTACAGAATGTGCATTTCCTGGTGGAAGGCCACAGCTTTGATCAGATTCCCAGAGGGAATGTCCCTGACTCCAGAATTGCTGGGAATGCTCTGTTTGAGGCGCTATAAAAATTGATGGACTAAGGATCCAAATGTGAAAGGTGGAGCGATGGCATCGAGAGCAGAACATACACGAAACATCTTCACAATTTCAAGTTGAGGAAGAATTTCTTAAATCAATAAAGGAAAAAGTGAAGGAATATAATTACATGATACATGAAGATTTGTGTTCCATGAAGGAAGCCCTGGGAAAAATTAGAAAGACAAACTGAGAGAAAATACTTGAGACAATTATGGTAGCTGATGAGAGACTTATGCTGAGGACATAGTCTTTATACTTCTGATGGCCAGTGGACAAAATATATAAAATATATTTTTAATAAAATAATTAAAAGATGAAAAATGACAGCATCCAGAAGGGGAACCTTGAGTGGCTAATATTTGAAAAGGGGATTAGTGTACAGAGGCCTGAATATTAACACATGAAATATTCATCTATACCCATCAGGTGTGTGGAGTGGGTGGGTGGGGGGAAATAAAAGAAAGTCGAATAATAATTATTGACGAGGGCGTACTTCAACAGTGCTTTGGAAAACACTAAACAAACAGTCATTTGGGAACTTAATTGATGTGGCAAAGCGTTAGAAGCAAATTCTCTACCCCTTACTTGGAAATGCTGTGCACCTCCAAGATGATTCTGACTCAGGGTACAGCTTAGCTGCCCCCCTATTTTCCTATGCTGTGATCCTTCGAGGACCAAGTCACAGGAGCTTTTCTCTCATGGAGCCAATGATGATGGTCTGTCCCATGGCAGCCACGCACATCACCGCTTTACCTCTAAGGCTCATTGATGTGATAATATGTGGATTGGTTCTGCTGAAGACAATAAGAAAACTAGAAATGCAATGCAGCGGAGAGAGTTTACTAACATATTTCCGAATAACCCGCTTTCAAATTCCTTCTAATTCAGCAAATTAAAGTAGGGTGGGTCTTCCTGAGGTCAGTGTCATCACAGGCCACTACTACACACACGCCAGCAAGTCGGTTCTGACCCATATGGACCGCCTAGGACAAACTAGAACTGTCCTGGTGGGTCTCTCAGGGGGTCCATCTATATGGAGCACAGACCCTCATCTTTCTCCTGTGGAACCACTAGTGGGTTTGAACTGCGCACTTTGTACTTAGCATCCCACAGGAAACACACTACCCACCTGGGCAAGCCTTCTTATGGACAAAGAATGTCCTAAAATCGTATTTAAAAAACGAACAAGAGAACATTTTCCTGAAGGCCCTTCACTCTTGTAATGAACAAAATTTCCCCTACATCACATTCTCGGGAACTATAGGAAGTGGCAGTAGCTAAAAGGAGGCTTATATTATTTTCCTAAGGTTATAAATTATAAAGTACCACAAATTGCCTGACGTAAAACAGAAATATGTCAGCTCACAATTCTGAAGGCACATGGTCTGAGTCATACTCTTAGGAAGGTTTGTTCCCTCAGGAGGCACGGCGGGCAGGAGGGAGACCTGGTCCCTTGCCATGTCTGAGGTTCTGGTGTTCATTAGCTACCCTGGGGACCCCTGGGCTTGCAACTGTACTGCTCCAATCTCGGCCCTCTTCATCGCCTTGTGCTCCCATTGGGTGTCTTCTCTGCCCCCATATCTTCCTGTGGCTGTATTGGAAGGAAACTAGTACTGCATTGAGGGCCTGACCCAGTATGACCCTCTTTTACCTGCAAAGACCCTCTTTCCAATGATGCCACGGCCACCAATACCAGGATTCTAATTGCAACACATAAGGAGGCTTACAAAGTTTGTGGTAAAATGAAAAGAAAAGAGAATGGAATTTTCCCACAATATTTTTAAGCCCCCTCCTATATTCAATCCACACCCATCAACCCAGAGCAGAGGCCTATATACAATAGCTAGAAAGGCAGCAAACGATGAAGACCTGGAACTCGAGTCAGGCAGAACTGACCTGAAATTCAGTGTGCAAATTATTACTTCGGGGATCCTGGGTGTGTTAGCCCGGGTTGACTAGAGAAACAAATTCATAGACACTCATATGTGTATAAGAAAGAATTTTATATCAAAGAGCAGTTGTATATTAAGAAAACATCCCAGCCCAGTCCAGATCAAGTCCTTAAGTCTGATATTAGCCGATATGTCTGATACCGGTCTATAAATTCCTCTTCAGACTCACACAGCACATGCAATGATGCCAAAAGCAGGAGATCTCAGGCCAGTGGGTGGAAAGTCTTCTGGATCCAGTGGCGGTGGAAGCAGCTCAGCGCTGGCGTGGGTCTCCACATGGCTCCTACAGCTCCCAGGCTCTGGCTCCATCAGTGTAGCACCATGTAGCTTGTCAACAGGAATGCCAAGCAGAGAGCATGTGTGTCCCTCCCCAGGGGAAGTCCATGCCAACACAGAGGCCTCATTGTCTATGACCTGATTGACAGGTTAGACTCCACCCCTACACTTCAAGTTGATACGAGATTATGTAACTGCCACACTTGGCAATTACACTTCTGCCCATGAAATAGAAATAAGGTTATGGGAAGGATGAAGTGAATGAATTAAGTGCTGTACAAGTGTTAGTCATTGTGTTGGTCATTATGGTATAATGACTATTATCTATATCATGCCCAGTCTCCACAATGTCACTGCTTACGGAGAACTTATGTATGAAACAAACAAAACCCCTGAATGACCTAACATATTGCCTCAGGCCAGGGGTGGTCTTCCAAATCATAAGCAAAGAGATTAGCTTGGGGTTTGAGACCTCATTTCCCAATTATTCCTATTGTCAGTGGTTGAACAGCGTGGCTTGAAATTCACTGCAGAAGTTCTGAAGTTTGATATGATTTAGTTTGGGTTTTCTTGTAGGAATGAATAGTTGTAATTAAATAGGGGCCCTGAGAAATAGACTTCACAAGTTGGAAATATAAAAATAAACAGTGACCTGAATAACATTTCTGGGCTCTTCTGGGTCCCTATCAACCTGAGATAGAGACAACAGTATAACAATGTGCATTGCATGTTGATATGTATATATACTTCCCTCCTGTAATGAATTGAGAAACCGAATTAAACCCTCACCTGCCATAGTACAGTATTGCTATTCACCAACTGTTGTGCTCTGTGGAACATTACTGTAATATGTTTCATTTGAAAATAAAACAAATTCTTAGCAAAGTGTCACTCTGCAAAAGCAGTCTCTACAATGTGTTTAAGTCGGCCACCTCTGCACAGGAAGCTCCAGAGAATAAAAGTGGGCACTTAATATTCGATGGATATGCCGAGAACACCCCTGTTTATATGCTCAATTTCCTACACTCACATAACTTTTTGCTATTTTGAAATACATAAAGAGGATGGCTTGTTCTGAGGAAGCTGTTTCTGTGTCAGATGAATGAGTCACTAAGTTCCAGTTAAAATACTCCTGCCCTCCAGGCCAAGCCCTTTGGAATAGAACCTGGCCGCAGAAAGTCGAGGCCGAATTCTTTGCATATTTCTCAAGAATGGTTCTGATTTCAAAACTGCTGCCAAACACACACACACACACACACACACACACGATGTTAAAAATACTGTTACCTACACAACATTGCCAGGTTTGGTCGTGGGTTTCCATCTTCCCATGCTCCCTCCCTTTGTCTGTGTCCTGGTATCAGGATGTTTCTCATTCTAGTGTCCTTTCTTAGCTGGAGGCAAGCTCTGTTTGTCTTCTTTATGTTTCCCTGGGAATCTGTGAACTAATCCTAGTGGCCATGAAGGTGGAGAACTGATGGAATGGCCTGGGGGCAATCACAGATACTTGAAGCAAGTGCCCCCCCCACACACACATACACACACACACACACACACATACACACACATACACACATACACATACACACGCACATACACACACACATACACGCACACACGCATACATACACACACATACACACATACACACACATACACACACTCACACACATACACACGCACACCCACACATGCACACACACACATACACACATACACACATACACACACACACCTCCGTGGTCAGCTTGTTGAGCTCTCTGCAACTCTGGTGTACAAACCCTGCTGGCAGACCAGCCTGTAGCAGATGCTGTCAGTTACTGCTATTGTATCTGCAGACACTGCATTGATCAGTGTGTTGTGACATACCTCGTGCTTATTGCATATCCAATGTTTCCCTTCATTCAGCCTTTGATTCTGAAGAATGGTCCAGCTGGTCATGAGAAGTGTGATAGTTATAACAAAACAAGCTAACCAAAACATTGGTAAATGGCAAAAGAAGCCTATGGAAAGAATATCAACTTCATTCAATAGTCCAACTGTGTTAGACACTTGTTTTTGTGGCTTTGATCCTACGCCTGCCTTGATGTATTCATATATGAAGTATTAAATGAGATAAATAACATGAAACATTCACACATCTTTCAGGAACTGTATGTCTATCATCAGTTCATGAGGAAGGAGGGGAGTATTTGCAATGTAGAGTTTGGCTGTGCCTGAAAATGGGAGGAGGCAGTAGAAATAGACAGGCTCTCTGTCTTGATTCTCTTTCCCAAGTTTCAGATCCACAGAGCCACCTGCTTGCTGGTCAAGTCGACTTGGATATCCTCTGCCAGATGCCTGAAGTTAGTCCCGACTTGGGGTGACCCTGTGCTTGTCATAGGAGAACTGTGTGCTTCAGGGTTTTCAGGGGCTCCCTTGGCAGAAGCAGATCTGCAGCCCTTTCGTTTACAGTGACAATGGGTGGAGTTGAACCTACATCCTTTGTTATTGTTGTTGTTTGCAACTGGGCATGTAATATGCACCAAGCAGAAGCTCTGGGTGTCTTTTAGGGACTTGAAAGTCACCTTGCCCTTTCTGCAACAAAAGTGGCCCTCCTGGTCGATCCTCCTTGTCTGTCTACTCTCCAATTGCAAGAAACTTGGAAATCAACACGACTATTCTTTTCAACCCACAGTCAATCACATACCGATTTCGGTATGGTCCTTAAACCTTTCAAATCCTTTCGACCCATGTCTTACCTGGTGATAGAAAGAATGAGAAGAGAAGGGATGAAAATAGAGGGGAAAGAAGAAAAGCTGGACAGAGAGTTGTGGATCATTTATGGTCAATGTGGCCAAGCAAAATCAGAGAAAGAGAACATTTGGTAGAGTAATATCAATTGATCTGTGTTTACTCATTTTGAGATTGACAAGGATGGGTTATGAGGAGCCCTGGTGTGGCACCTGTTAAAGCTTTTAGCTGCTAACCAAAAGGTCTGAAGTTCAAATCCACTAGCCGTTCTGTGTGAGAGAGACGCTCCAGTCTGATCCTGTGCAGATTACAACCGTTGAAACCCTATCGAGCACTTTTATTTTGTCCCAAAGAGAAAAGAGGGCAAGGCAACCTAGGATAGGGAAGGATTCTGTTGGTTTCAGCTTGTTATAGATGATACAGGATCTGGATTTGATCATTTACTTAAATGTTTTCATTTCCCTACAAAATTCTGCATTTGGTGGACTTTGTCTTTCTTTTGGTTTTATTTTTCAGCAGATCGTTTTGTACGGCCTATATCATGATGATGATACTGTTTTCCTCCCCTTTCAACTCCCTCCCCGTCCCCCCTCATCATTGTTCACTAGATGGGACAATGTCCCAGGGAGCACTGGCCATGGAAAAGGGTAAGAGGGATAACATTTGGTTTTCAATGGTGTCGAAGAGACAGGTTGTGTTTCATCACACTGGAAGTGTATTGAGTGATATTCCAGGTGTCTCTGCATGCTTTGGGAATGCCCTCTTCCACTTGGACATTCAAAGACATCATTCCTACAGTTTTCTACAAAACTAGCAGGTAAAGGTTACTCACAGAGTTCATTTTTTAAAGTTACATACATGAAAGAGATCCTCTATCAAGACATATTCTGTTGTAATTAAAGGTCTGCAAATTCTTCCACTTATTCAATAAACCCATATGTTCATGATTTTGGGGTTTTACTTGGCTGTAAAATTTCCTTTAGGCTGCAAAGAAGCACATGTAATCTTTTAGGGAATGAACTTTTTTAGTAGAAGTCAAAGGGAAGAAAATCAATTTAGCTGGTTTTGACTTATAACAGTTAAAAGAAAAATGGAAAAGTATTGGATTTTGGATCAGTAGTTTTGCTCCACAGTTTGAGGGTCGAGTGGATGTTAAAATATTACTCACTGCATTGGCCTGTCATTTAGATTATTCTATTATGCTACTTCGAAGCTATAAGAGCAACCGAGTAATTAAGTGGACTGCACCTTGTCAGCTGATTCGTATAAAGAGCTCTTCAGTACGTCTAATTCTAATCAGTTGGCTCAGACCTTTTTGCTGCATATTACATCACAAGTATGGAAGAGAGAGAAGTCGCTCCTTTCTTTCCTATGAGTATCTGGTTCACTGCTAGAGAAATAGCATTTTTTCTTTGTGGAAATAGATATTTTGTCTATACATACACAAGACACAGGGTATGTATACATACATTATATTGGAACAAATCAAAAGCCCTGAACTCAAGGGAGGCTGTGTTACAGGGTCCTGCAGAGCGTGGAGTTCACAGACCAGCTGAATTGTGTGTCAGCTGGTGGCTTCAGAAAGAAATCATTCCCTCCACCCCATGTCTCAATTTTATCATCTCTTAAGTAGAGCTAATAATACCTGCCTCATCTTGTGAATACAGAATAAAATTGTTCACGAAAAATGCCCGGCATGGAGCTGGAAACAAAGCCAGTGATGAAAAAGTGGGATGTCCACCACTTTTTCTATTATTGACGAGGCAAGAAGATGGATGGTTTGCCATCATGATCCATTCTTCATACCAAAGTGTATTAATGTGACTCTCCCGGACTTAATCTCCCCAGGAAATTGGAGAGCGTAGCCTGGTCACTCCTATGCTAACTCATTAATCGAAGTTGATTAACAAGGATACCTTCTGTATCCAGTAGGACGGTGCTGCCACCGCTTTTGAGGATTGAATGTCAGGATAAAGAAGCGGGAATTTTCACAACCAGAAAATGTCTACTTTAATCAGCCCGCGTTTCCTCCGGATAAAGGGGCTGGTAAACTCATTAGCGTGGAGGTCCCATGCGGTGCCTTCCGCTCATCGCCTAATGCCTGGTGCTTAATTAAAAGAGTATTGTCAGAATGAGGTGCAGAATATGTGTTATTTTAAAAATCAAGCGCAAATGTGTGACAAGTACACTTCTGCTTTGACAAATGACTTTTTAATCATAATAACCTTTTATGGGTCCACCAGTGGATGCATTGAGAGAAGCAGGACTACAGAGGAGTGATAGAGGAATGGTAGAAGAAGATACTTGAAATGATATTATTTTCCACTGACGCTGTTCCTTTGCCCACTGCCATCCGGTCCGCTCTGACTCCTAGTGGACGTTCCTGTAGGGCAGGTGTATTTGTAGCACACGATTTCAGTGCACAGAGATGGAGGAGAACGCAAAGATAACCTTGAACTGCCCTCTCCTCTCCTGGGAAGAGTGATGGGACACAAAGAGTTCCGAGTGGACCCAGAAGTAGGAACTCTACATCATCTTCGGGAGGCGCATTGATCAGAAGGGATATCATTACCAATTGGAATGAAAAGATATTGAAATTTTCCCATGAATGTTTTGAAGTTCCCCCCCCCACCCGCATGCCTTTTGTAGCTGGAATGTTAGTAAGAAAGGGGTGTGTGACAGATCCTGGATGCTTCCTCCCCCCAACTACCATGATCCAAATTCTACCTTGCAGGGCTGGATAGGGCAGAGGTTGTACACTGGTACATATGAGGGCTGGAGGCACAGGGAATCCAGGGTGGATGATACCTTCAGGACCAAGGGTGTGAGGGGCGATGCTGGGAGAGTGGAGGGTGAGTGGGTTGGAAAGGGGGAACTGATTACAGGGATCCACATGTGACCTCCCTGGGAGAGGGACGGCAGAGAAGGGGGGGAAGGGAGACTCCGGATAGGGCAAGATATGACAAAATAACAATCTATAAATTATCAAGGGCTCATGAGGGAGGGGGTAACGGGGAGGGAGGGGGAAAAAAAGAGGACCTGATGCAAAGGGCTTAAGTGGAGAGCAAATGCTTTGAGAGTGATTAGGGCAAAGAATGTACGGATGTGCTTTATACAATTGATGTATGTATATGTATGGATTGTGATAAGAGTTGTATGAGTCCCTAATAAAATGTGAAAAAAGGAAGAAAAAAAAAGAAAGGGTGTGTGAACAAGGAACCATGATTGCAAAAAGCCTGTAAACAAGGAGTTATTATTTTCAATCAACTGCTTCTTTAAATATCCATTTTTTCAAAAAGCTAAGAGAAAATAATTTTTCAGCATTAAAAATAATTATTTGAAAGGCTATATGTGAGAGCTCTATAGAAAAATGACTTTGAGTGGAATTTTGATTAAGAGTAAATTATTGCTTTTATTTCCTATGTTTCCTTTGACTTTTGACTCAAACAAAGGTATTGGGAAATGATTAGAGGCCATTTCGTGTACTAATAAATGTTGTGTTGGGTGCAGTGACATTGAATTGCCCCAAAGGGCTTCAAGGCTATAATCCTTACAAAAGCTGATAAGCAAGTTTGGGCCTACAGAGTCGTGCTGTTGGTTCAAACAGCCAACCTCTCCGTTAGAACCCATGTATTTATCCATTATGCCAGTAGGAACTCATGTTGATCAATAAAGCTACTTTATACTTAGAGGATTATTGGCAGAAAGTAATGAGAGGTCCACCTTCTGCTTTGGGTGTCCCCAGTGCATTTCATGTGTGTCCTCTTCCCATTAGAGCTGTGTGACCATTTCTTCTCCCGCTACCCTCTCTGGTCAGTGCTGGGTTGATTGAACTGGGGCTTCATAGGCTGAATGAGGTGGTCAGAATGAATAAAGATTGAAGGGAGGTTCTAAACCTTGCCTGCTCCGTTAGCCCAAAGATAAATAAATCTGGGGCTAATTAGCTCAGTTTATTTGAGAGGCTCAATTCTATCGCCATAGAAGTAATTGCTATTCTGGGCCTTACTGGGCTTTGACATTTCCCTGAAGTGTAAATTGTTAGTGTCTGAAAAAAGTCCCTGGATAGGAAGGTAACCATAAAGGGCAAAGGCAAAGGAGGATCAAAGTCCTTCCAGAAGGGTGTTCTTCAGATCTCATCTCGGAGGCAATGAATGCCCCCTGAAAGAAGCTGGGTCTGCAGCCTCCTTCCAATAAGCTCATAAGCTCATAGCAGAGGTCAAAGCGCAAGTTGCTAATAGGATGGCTACGTTTTGGAGGTGGGGCATACAAAATTATTTCGTATACAAGTACCTTGTTTGGTGGCTTACATTTAAATGAATTAGAGATTCTCTGACCTAGGGAATTCTTCAGGAAATTCACTTGGAATATGCAAGTGTTATCCTAAATTTGTCTCCTTTCACCTTTATGACCATACAATGACTTCATTATTCAAGTTGAAGTCCTTTAGTGGTGGAATTGAGAGCTCTGGGGGCATATAAGTGCAAAGTCAACAGTTCAACTCCCCTGGCTGTTCTGAAGGAGAAAGATGAGGTTTTCTGCTCTCAGAGACAGTTCTACTCTGTTCTATGAGGTAGAATCTACTCCTGGCAATGGGTTTAGTTTGAGTTTGACAGTAGTATATTACCTATCTGAGTTTTACTCAAGAAGTACAGCTCAATCTTTCAGTCTATACTTTAATCTCTCAAAGAAAGGGGAGCCAGTCAATGTTTCCCCTCCCTGACATTTCTGTGCCCTGGAAATGTTCCAGAACTTATGTTCTAAACTTTGGGCATGTCATCAGCAGATTGCAAACCCTCAAAAGGGTGTCAACATGGTAAAGTAGAAGGCCAGTGAAAAAGAGGAAGGTCCTTGACAAGATGGATTGACTCAGTGGTTACAACAATGGACTCAAGCAGAAGTATTGTGAAGAGAGCTGGGGCCTGGCAGTGCCCCTTCTATTGTGCACAGGGTCACTGTGAGGGGTCGGTGACTCCATGGCACCCAATACCAACAGCAAAACCTTTAAAACTCCCCTTGAGTTTTTGCAAGGCCTAGATTTTCTTCATTTTGTTTCTCTCTCCCATTCCCAAAGTTTACTTAGCTCCTCCAGTTCTTTCTGCAGTTCAGGACACTCCCAGATATTGAAGCCCAAGAGAGCTAGAGGCAATGCTTGGGGGAGATGAACGGAAGATAAGTGTGAGTGTGAGGACAACTGGGAACACTCACTTCTAAGGGAACTGGGACTCTGTTTCATCCATTCATTGTAACCTAGTTGTGTCCTGGGGAAAGGAAAGCTGGGATAGAAGGAAATTCACATGTGTGAGATACCTCCAGTTTTCCCGGACACTAACTTTGGTAGTGTGCTCCAATGTACAGTCTTACAAATTCCCAATGGTTGTAGAGACCCATCCCTCCATGAGTATTTTATTTCTGGAGGTGTTTTTGCTCATCCTTGCATTTTTATGGTGCTCCATACCTGGCATATGCAGGCACACCTCACTTTATTGTGCTTTACCCTATTGAGCTTTGCAGATATTGCGTCTTGTTTGTTTGTCTTGTACAAATAGAAGGTTGGTGGCCACCCTGCATCCATCAAGTCTATCAGCAACATTTTACCTACAGCATGGGACTGCTTCGTGGCTGTGTCACACATTGGTAATTCTTGCAACATTTCAAGCTTTTCCCTATTTCTATTGTTCATGTAATATAAGATAAAGTATAATTATAACTTTCATAGGCACTGGAAAACCAGAAAGCTCACGTGACTCATTTTATTGGAATCTTCACTTGATTGCAGTGGTCTAGAATCAAACTTGCATTATCTGCTAGGTATGCTTATATTAATTCCCCATAACTGGTGTAAAGAGTAAATGGAGCAGGAAATTTATATCGCACTTTCCACCTCTTGGATGAGGCTATTTGAACTCTGAGAGGTTAAAGCCTAGGCCAAATTGCGGCTAATAAAAAGTGGAGATAGAACATTTTCTTCCCAGATAGAGCCTGGTTCTGATATCTACACTCAAGATTGATTTGCTTGAGACTCTCTTCCACAATCATTTTCCCCTTAGAAGATTTTTGTATTCACTAAGTGTCTTAGTTATCTAGTGCTCCTATTACAGAAATACCACGAGTGGATGATTGTACCAAGGAGAAATTCAGTCTCTCACAGTATAGGAGCCTGGAAGTCCAAATTCATGTCACCAGCTTCAGGAAAGGCCTCTTCTGTCAGATCCGGATGAAGGTCCTTATCTTCTTTCAACATCCATGGGACCTCGGGGAGCTTTGTATAAGCACAAACATTCGATTTTATGATGATGTAGCCAAAAACAAACCCACTAACATCAAATGGACTCCCACTCATAAAGCAGGGTGGAATTTCTCCTTAGAGTCCCTGAGACGATAAATCTTTATGGGAGTAAACAGCTTCATCTTTCTCCCGCAGAATGGCTGGTATGTTTAAGCCACTAACTTTGTGGTTAGCAATCAAATGCTTAATCCACAGCACCACCAGGGGTAATTTACAAAGACATAGCCACATCCAAGCTGCCCCAGCCTGTGTGCTCTTTTGAGAGTGCCCTGGAATCTAAGTGGAGTTAGTAAGTGTCTTGGCCACTAGAAAGTGATAGGCAGGAATTTTTGGTTTTTGTTTTATTTTTGTCTTAAAATACCCATAACAAGCAATACACCATTGAAATTATTTTCAATAATACCAATCTGTGATATTAGTTACATTCACCACTATCTATTTCCTAAAATTTGTCATCAGCTCAAATAGACACTCAGGACCCTTTGTGATCACTCACCAATTCCTTCTCCTCTGGCCTCCAGTAACCACTAAAAATTTTTAGTCTCTTATCACTTGCCTATTTTATACATTTCCTATCAGTAGAATCATGACATCTTTGTCCTTTGTGTCTGACTTCGTTCACTGAGCATCATGTGCTCCGGGCTCATCTGTGTCGGAGTGTGGATCAGCCCTGCAAGTCTCCTCATGCCTGTAGACAGACACCAGCTTTTGTTTGCTCCTCTGTCATGAGCCCCTGGATTGTTTCCACGTTGGAGAATATGGTAAATAATGCTGCGGTCAATATTCTTGTATCTTTTTGAGTTTCCACTTCGATGCCCTTTGGTATGGGAGTAGGTTTGCTGAGTCGTATGGGAAATCTATGTTAACTGTTTGAGGAACTGCCAACTGTTTCCCATGGCTGCGCGTGAGGGTCCACACATCCTTCTCGTCACTTGTTTCCTTTTTCTGATCAGCACCTTTCTCGTCGGGTGGGAGGTGAGCACTCAGTGTGGTTCTGTTTGAGTTTTGCTAATGGCGTTGAGCAAGATATCTTTTCCTGTGCTTATTAGCCACTGGTATCTCATCTCCGGTAAAAAGTCTAGTCAAATCTTTCTTAATTGGGTTAAGCCCTTTCTTAATTGGGTTACTTGTTTTATGTTATCGTTGAGCTCAAGGATTTTTTAAAACTATGTCCTGGATATCAAATCCTTATCTGGTATATGGTTTTCCAAATATTTTGTCCCAGTTGGTAGGTTGTCTCTTCACTTCCTGCATAACTTCTTTTGATGTACAAAACCTTATCATCATGATGGTGTCTGCTTTATCATTATTATTTTGTTGGTCATGCTTTTGGTGTCATATCTAAAAATCTGTTTTCCAAAAGAATTTAAGCTTTCCTTCTAAGGGTTTTATAGTTTTTGTTCTGATAATTAGGCCATGGATTTATTCTTTTTTATTTAATTTTCATGTACGATGTGAAATGTGGACTCAATGTCATTCTTTGCATTCAGAGATCCACATGAACTAGTAACATTTCATGAAGAAACTATTCTTTCCCCATTGAATGAACTTATCAATTTCATTGAAAGCCCAGAGAAGTGAGGGTTTATTTCTGGGCTCTCAGTTATATTCCATTGGTTTATATATTAGTCCATATCCTAGAACCAGACTGCTTTTATTAAGAGATTGCATGAATTTCATATCTAGGTTCTTAAAATAACTTTGGTTTTGCCTGCTCTTATCTATCTATCTATCTATCTATCTATCTATCTATCTATCTATCTATCCAACTATCTATATCTACTTTGGAAACCCTAAGGTGACAGCTAAGAAACCTGGCCATTTCAAAGCCACCAAAGCAATTATTCTGGAACGACGACATGGCAATATTACATAGAACTAGAAGGAGATGTACCTGCTCGAGTCTTACCAACCCAGAAACCAGCTCAGGTGTGTAAAAAAAATTCAAGATGACCCCAGACTCAGGCATGGCCCGATGGAAAACCTCAAGAGAAACCATGAATAAGATCACATGCCCAAGATGCTACAAATTTCTAGACAAAAAATCCATAAAAGAGCAAATGATTACTGTTACTTATGTCACCAACTTGTGGGGTGGTTTTTTACACAGCCTTAGATAGCTGGGACTGTAGGCATTCTGGATACTTATTTATGATTTTTCCTTTTGTTCCTCCTGAGTAGCTGTTTCTCAATGAATATTAATTTTCTTTTCATAGTACTCTCTTTTCCTCTGGAACATTTTGCCATAAATTCTTTATAAACAACAAGCAACTTTTTCCACTTAAAAATGCATCTCTTTCATTTGTTACCAAAATTTCTCCCTCAGGATTAGTTTGAGCAGATTCCCAGGTGTTTAATGTTTCACACCTTGATGAAGGCACAAGTCATGGAAACAACTATTGAATATTGAGCATTTAATGAATATTGAGACTGGATTAAAATGGAAGAGAAATGTACTGATTTCTGCCTATTGTCATATCTGGAAAAATTGCTTAAGGGCACGTTTTATTTTGACAAATTTCCAGAGAACGTTTACATTTCAGGTAGGATTATCAGACTCAGAGAAAAATACATAATTATTCACAATACAGTGGGCTTGGCAGATTCTGTGTAAAATATAGCAGTGGTTAACATTTGCAAATTTTATTCCCACTATATTCTGTTGAATCAGGTAAGAAAGATTTGATTCAGATCAATAACTGTGGCACATAAAATAATAAACCCTTTCAAAAATGTAAGAGTATAAATTATGTGTGCTTGTGGCAGGGTTGAGAAACTGAACATAAATTTTTAAAATATTATAGCTTGAAAACCTAATAATCTATCAGCTATTAAAATAGAAAATAGGCAAGAAATCATTACTCTGAAGTCTAATACAATTGCCAGGTGTTTGAGTAATTTCTCCTTCTCTGTGTAGGAATAGCTCTGAGCATAAATTTTAACACTTGTTTGGTCTTCAGTAGACTGGATGGATTAAATGATGATATGAGATGTTTATCATTTCTGGACGCCATTGTGCAGTGGTTAGTCTGCTGTTAAGCAAAGAGCCAGTGCTTCCATCAGCCTCTCCTGAGGAGAGAAAGGCGTGGATGTGGTGGTCTGCTTCTATAAGGATTTTTAGTTTGGGAAGATCCGATCAGGTCACTGTGAGCTGGAACCAACTTGATCACAATAGACCTTTTTCACTTGATGAGGCATTTAAGTGTCTACTGACAGCATGAATGAGTGCAAACATGCATGAGGGTAAGCCAAAGTTGTTATTAAGATTCCAGTTCATACAGGTATGCAGCTAGTCAAAGAAAAACACATTTAAACATGTGATCGATGGATGTCTGCAGACCAGTTCTCTCTGTAATGCACTTATATCAGTCTTGCAAGGGTACCTTCAAAAATAGGATCTAATCAAAACCCTGACTTCAAAGGGAATCTGCTTGGCCTGTTAAATTCAAGGCAAAACGTTCAGCTCAAAACGTGATGGTGTCTTTGAGGGGGACTGCAAAAGAGTAATCTTGATACATCTTCTCAAAGGATGCAGAATGATCACAAGGGCTTATTAAGAAGAATTTTTGAGAAAATGGAAAACTAAAAGGGTAGGAATATTGGGCCAAGGATTCATTTTTCCTTATCATGAAAATTGACCAGCTCATTCTTTGAGGGTAACAAAATTCTGTCTTATGAGAATTTTGTTTGGAAACCTTCCCCTATCTGCCCCACAGCCCTGATCCCTCCCCCCCACTTAGACATCTTTTTGTTCCCTGAACTCAAAGGACATAGGAAAGGAACACGATTTGAGTCCCTCGAAGATGTCACACTACCACTTTCATGCGTTGCAGATTGAAGAGTGCAACGTTAGCAAAAGAAGGGGTAGAGAGAGGGAAACATCACCAAAGAAGTATGTAGATCTATAGAGAGAATGTATCAAGAAACAATAGCTTTACATTTTAATAATTGTGTTCAATGAAGGTTTCTATTCTTGCTATTATTACTTTCTGACTTACCCCAGGGGACTTGAAAAGCAGAGTAGAAGAAATGGAATTAGAAGATAGTAAAAGTCCCCGCCACCTTTTTGAAGCCTCCTTGGACACGCCGTTATGCATAAGTAGGGAGAGCCGTTATGCATAAGTAGGGAGAGCTCATGACCGAATAAAAATAATTAGATTAGGTAAATTCCACACAAGGCTGATTAAAGTACGTAATGTCACTAGCTATGTTAAAGCTTCTAAAGTGTTAGGTGTGGGTGGTGGTGTCTTTTTGGCTCTTTTTAACATATTAGTGAATATATTTTCAATAAAACATTTGCCATTTCAACATTTTTCGCACACAAAGTTCAGGGACTTTATTTTGGTTTGCCATATTGTTTAAAGTTACAGTTTTTTCCATCATCTTTAATGGAAGTTCTGGATTCCCTAAAGAATTCGTCTCCCTTCTGCACTCCAACCTACCCTTCCCACTAACAATGAATATGCTTTTCCTCAATACATTTCTCCTATTTAATATTTCATCAAAGTGTGATAAACAATACCTGTCCTTTTGAGATGGACTTATTTAATTCAGCAAAAAGTTTTCAAGATTTATCCAGGTTGTAGCAAGTAGCAGGTCTTCATTAATTTTTATAACTTAATAATATTCAAATGTATGTATATGCCACATTTTGCTTATACCTTCATCGGATGATGGGCATCGCTGTGGCTACTTCAGCTAGTATTGCAGAAATGATGTACAAGTCTCTACTTGAGTCCCTGCTTTTCGATTCTTTTGGGTATTGAGTATATACTAGAAGTGGATTTTTTAGTTCATGTGAAAATTCTGTGTTTTCCTATTGGGGAAACACAAACTGTTTTCTATAATTGCTGGACTGATTTATAGCCCTACCAGCAATGAATGGGACTTCTAAGTTTTCCCCATGGAAGAGTCCTGTCAATATCTGTTGGTTTATCTTTTGTTTTGTTTTTTGTCATAGCCATCTTAGTGCATGGAGAGGGATAGGTCACTGTGATTTTAATTTACATTTCCTTAATGATTCATGATGTTGAACACATTTTAATGTGTTCCTTGACCATTTGTACATTATTTTTTCTTTTATTAGATTCTGTTCAAGCATTTTACACCCATTTTATGATTGGGTTAACTTTTTTGTTTATTGTTGTTGAGTTGAAGGGGGTCTCATATATTTTGAATTTTAAACTCTTGTCACATACAGGGTTCCCCCAAGTTTTCTCCCAGTCTGTAGGTTGCTCTTTAATTTTCTTGATAAAGCCATTTGAGGAGCACGTTGTTTTTAAAATTTAATTATGTTCCACTGATCTATTTTTTAATTTCACATACTTTTTGGTGTTGTATCTAATAATTTGCTGGTAAAGCTAGACCCTGAAGCATATGTTGAAGACATATAGCCCAATAGGTCATTGTCTTTGGGGAGATTACGAGGTATGTGACTAGGTAGTAGCTTGTCTTCAATTTAGAATTCTCCTTCTCTCAGTGGACCCTGTATGTCTTATGTACAGAAAATGGATGGTAGAGTAGAAAGGAAAGAAATTAAAATAGTTGTTGGTTTAGCGTGGTGGGGTTAGAGGCTCATATTTATTTAATCTTTATGATCCTTTTAATTATGTTTTAAGTATCTTTATGGTATAAATAAGAAGCAAAAATTTTAAAAGGTTTATTACTTATCAAGTTTTAGTGGCCTCCAGGGTCTTTGGAACCTTTGGAGATGAGACTCTCATGTGGGCAGCCATGTTCAATCATTGACGTCACATTTATGTAGCAAGGCATTTTGGGAAACATAAAATCCCTAGGGAGATACTGTTCACATAGAGTCATAAGGGGCAGAGGTAAAATAGCATGCTGTGTTTATTAAGATTGTGAACTGTTTCCTTTTATAAAAGGGACCAGAGCTGTGTTATTGGAGGAGGTAGAATTTAAACTCAATCTAACAGAATAAGATCTGGGACATGTGGAGATAAGAGATCGCTAATGTTGTTGGTTACATATTTCTGGTTTTCTTTCTGTGGCAGACCGGGTTGACTAGAGAAACAAATCCAGTGACACTCATACACATGTAAGAAAGAGCTTTATATCAAGAAGTAATTATATATCCAGAAAACACCCCAGCCCAGTCCAACTCAAGTCCTTAAGTCTGGTACTAGTCCATCAGTCCCTCTTCAGACGACATAGCCTCAGGCTGTGATGCAGAATGCAGGAGGATCATAGGCCAGTGTGCAGTCATGTCGATCCAAGGTCTGTGGAAGCATGGCAGGCTCCGGCAGCTCTCAGGGAGGTTAGTAAGCAGGGAACTGAAGGCAGAGAGAAAGGGAGGTTCCTGGGGCCCTCCTTATGAGAAGGCCACACCCACAAGGAGTCCCCATCAGGTTATGACCTGATTGAAAGGTTGCATACCACCCCTTCACTTTCATATCTCTTCAAATTGACATAGAATTATGTATATACCACAACTTCCTTGTGCAATGCAGGATTGCATGTCTGGTAGTGAGATGGGTGCATGTAACTAGTTATGTCAATGAATCACATCACTTTTGGACTGTGTGCCTACTGCCGGTGCAAGACCTGGTGAGCTCTCCTTCTTTGCAGTGTGGCACCTGGCAATCTTTGAGCTGACCTGAATTCCTGAGTAACAAGTGGGGCAAAAGCTGATGTTCTAGCCCACAGAGGACACAGAGCAGGCAAGATAAAAAAACATGGTCCTATAAGCCACTATCATTTGGGGCTATTTGTCATGATTACACCTTCCATGTATACTAGGAGGCTTCAAGAGATTTGTGGGAAAATTCCACTCTCTGTTAACCCCAGTTTTCCACAAACTTTTTGAAGCCCCCTTGAAGTAGTTAGTTTATTGTGTCAACCTGGCCGATAAACACATGTGGGGTTAATTGAAGGGTGGAGGGAAAAATGGCTCCATGAGTCTCTCCTTTCTAGTTTTCAGGTCTCTTGTGATGGTCGGACTAGGGTGCAGATGCCTTAGCCAGTTCCCTGCTTCAGCTGGCAAGGCTCACTTCTGCAAGACATCCCCAAGGAGAAGCCACATGGACCTACTCTGATGCAGTCCTGAGAGCTGGACCAGACATGTGGAGACCCCTGCCAGTGCTGAGATGTTTACAGGCTCACTGACTTGGCTTTCCTCCTGCAGTCAGCATCATTGCATGTATTTTGTGAGATGGAGGAGGACTTTGTGGATTGGTGTTGGACTTATGGGCTTGGGCAGCACTGGGTTGGGGTGTTTTCTTGATGTACACTTACTGCTTATATAAAAATCTCTCTTATAAATATGAGTTTCTATGGATTTGTTTCTCTAAAGTACCCAGACTAACACATTATGGTACCAGGAGTGGAGTACTGGAAAAACAAATCATAAGATGGAGAGTAGATGTTTGTTTGGCCTCTCCCCCATGGTAGTTTTTCTTCTTTGTCTAGCCAGAGGTCAGATAAAGCCACACTGTTTACTCAGTTGTTTCTGGGAAGAATGAAAATAGAAAGTTTGTAAGCCCACTTGCTTTTAGCCACTAAAATTTGATCTTTAGATGGGTTTAGGCCATGCCTGCAAAGAAAGCTTTGAAAAGATATGCCCCACCCAGTGCTTTGGAGTTCTCAGGAACCAGTAGTCTTTGTGAAAAGCTGGAAAAAAATCTGGAACCATGAAGAGAACTCTTCTCTAGGACTGAATGTTCAAGGGAGCCTGTGGACAGGCTGAAATGCTGGTTAGGTGACCACCTGGATCTACTTATTGAGTGTAAGTGGGAGAAGTGCAGCAACAAAGAGACGGGTCGAGTTTGACCACTGACACCTGTGGACTAGGTTTACAGAAAAAAGGAGAAGACGAGAGCTGGTTGATTGGTCTAAAGTTCATGACCTAGCAGAAGGGGGCTAGGCTTGTGGAGTATTGGTGAATGCCCATGGTCTAAAGGCAAAGTGACCAATGGGCACCCTGTGGAGGCTGAGTGAGACAGCCCACATTGAGTTGACCAGATGGAGATTTTTGAGCCTGTGAATTGGTGCATATTATTACTGGCTTCATGGATGGCCTGTCCTGATTTGACTTTGCTTATGGATGTGGACTTCACAAGGTTCCAATTAAATGAAGATTCTTCATGTCAAAAAAGATGATTGTCTCCTCAGAGCCCTGGGTTGTTGTAAGTGGGCAGTAAATACATTGGATACTCAAAATTGGGGGGAGAATGGCATGAAGTGGTTGGCTTTGAAACTTTCACAGGTGGGGAACATATTCACAGGATTATAGGATTAAGGTATAGGTGTTACTTAATTGCAATTGTGAGGCTAAAGAATTATGTACAAGTGCCAAGTTGGCAAGGGTAGATTGAGGTAATTAGTTTATTGTGCCAACCTGGCTGATAAACACATGTGGGGTTAATTGAAGGGCAGAGGGATAAATGACTTGGTGAGCCTCGCCTTTCTAGTTCTTGGGTCTCTTGCTTTGTGATGGTCAGATCAGGGTGCAGCTGCCTTAGCCAGTTCCCTGCTTCATCTGGCAAGGCTCACTTCCTGCAAGACATCCCCAACGAGAAGCTGCACGGACCTAGCCTGATGCAGCCCTGGTGTGCTGGAGCAGCTATGTGGAGACCCCTACCAATGCTGAGATGCTTACACGTTCACTAATTCGGCTTCCTCCTGTAGTCGGCATCATTGTGTGTGTTTTGTGAGATGGAGGAGGACTTTGTGGATTAGTGTCAGACATATGTGCTAATGTTGGACTTGTGGGCTTGGCCAGCACTGGGTTGGGATGTTTTCTTGATGTGCACTTAGCCTTTATATAAAACTCTCTCTTATAAATATGAGTTTCTGTGGATTTGTTTCTCTAAAGTACCCAGACTAACACACCCCTCTTATCCAAGACAAGGGTATTTAGATCTGAGAATAATATTAACAAGGATGTATAAGGAAATAAAAAAGTTAAAAGTTCATAACAATTGGCACCTCAATGTGTTAAAAGGAATGGTAAGAGAAAAGGTTGTAAGGAATAAGATTAAGGAACCAGGTTAAGGAATAAGATAGAATAAATGAGATGTGATTGGGCCTTGCACTTAGTTCACCCTGATATCTATATTCTTTGGCTCAGTGGTTAGGCCTTGGGCTGCTAACTGCAAGGTCAGCTGTTTGAAATCACTAGCTTCTCTGTTGTAAAAAAATAGGACTTTCTACTCTTATAAATGGGAGAAAGGCTGGGCTTTCTATTCATATAAACATTTAAAGTCTTAGAAACTCATCGGGGTTCATGGTCAATTAGCACTGACTGCACGGCAGTGAGTTTGGTTTTTTCTGCTTGATGTGATTGAACTATAGAATCATATGATATATGTATTAACTCCCAATTAATAATGATTTTTTAAAAGTCAACAACAACAAAAAAAAACAGGAGTTACAGTCTTGACAACAATTCTACCCTGCTCTATAGGTTTCCTATAAGTCCGAACTAATTCAATGGCAGTGAGTTTTGAATTTTTATACCATGCAAAGAATACCCCATATTTATATTTGAGAGGGCCATCCTCTAAAATTTTGGCCCATAATTCACCCTGTTATTCTATATTCTATGATGCAGTGGTTAAGTGGTTGTGCACTGGGCTGCAATCTGCATGATCAGCAGTTCAAAACCACCAGAAACTCTACGGGAGAAAGATTGGGATTTTTATTCTAATCATCAGTTATAGTCTTGAAAATTATAGGGGAGAAGTTTGGGTGGGGGGAGCATCACTTTGAGTCAGCATTGACTTGATAGCAGTGAGTTTGGTTTGGGTTTGAGGTGGTGGGGAGAGAATCATAATTGATAGAATATCCAGAACCAAGTCTTCTTTTCCAACGTGATAGAAAGTTTATGAAATCATGTATTTATCTGATTCTATTCCTGCACCCAAGGGCCTTGACACTTTTCTGAAGGTCTGAAAATCTGATGTGCTCTCAATGCATGAATATGTAGGCTTGAAGTGACTTTCCCTGCCTCGTGGTTTCATACTTTGAGGCAAGTTTATATAATCATGATCTGGGTTAACTTTTTCTCCAGAGCGTGATGACAGTGAGGTAAGGTTTGAAAAATATTTGAGGATCTGTAGGGATGGCGTGGGTGGAAGGAGGGATACGTTCTGTATTTAGCTTGATTTGCATCAAGCAGGCTTAATGCTATGAATGACTGACTGGTAAAGTGAAATATTTTTTCTGAAGTTCTTGAACATGTCTATCTCTAACCACAGCTTTAATATCATTTTAATGAAGTTTTTTGCATATGAATTAATATAATAAATGTCAATGCTGAATAGAATAAGGTCACATTTTACTACTTTGACCAAAAGTGTAATCTTCTAAGATTCCATTTTATTACTATTATAACAGTCATACTGGATAAGGTCACCAATATTTCTTTCTAAATGATATAATATATGATGACAACCTTTTTACCAACTTTAGTTTTTGTAATCTGGATTTATATTCTGACACATGTTGACAAAGATATACCATGGACTTTCCTGGCCAAACGGCAGTGTAGGGAAGATGTTTCCTTCTGATTTATGAACAATTTGAAATAGGACAAATGAAATAGTTGAGATGTAGCATTTGCTTGATCATTTCGTCCCATTGCCTGCAGATGATTAAACCCTTGTGGAGCTTTTGTCACCTGCTTGAAAGAGAAAAGTGATGTTTGAAGGCATTTTGATAAGTAAAACCCCAATTCATCGCTCTCTTCAATGGCCACGTACAAACCAATCAGCTGCCCAACCTGTGCAATTTATTTGAATGACAAGTTCATTGAATCAGACAAGTTCGGGGTTGTCAAGGACGTGATGGACAGCTATCTAAGGCACTCCCCGTGACCCTCCTCAGCGACAGTTCCCCAGGCAATCAGTCTCTGCTGGCTCAGTCCTGGTAGAAATCATGAGTGGCTATCTCATGACAAGCCTCTCAGGATTAAATGACAGAATATGAAGGAAATCCTCAGAGCTTTTTCAATTGATGTTGTGTGTCCTTGGGTTGGTTTTGACTCTGGTAGTGACTCTGTAGGACAGAATGGAACTGTCACATAAGGTTTCCAAAGTAGTAATTGTTATGGAATAGATGTCAGATCACTTCATGCCTGGAGCCACTGGGGAGATTAGAACAAGCGATCTTAAATTAGCAGCCAAGAGTTTCTCCCATTGTACCACCAGGGCGCCTTGTCTACCACATCATACATATTCAGTACATGTAAGATGTTGTTGTTGCTGTTATAATTAGCCAGTGATGACCTCGGGAAGTGGTATGTTTTCATCATCTGAGAGCATTCGCTGTTCAAATGCTTGCCTATAATGAGTCCATAGCTGCCTCCTTGTTGTTGATGATGTTATTGATGAGTCTGTTCCTCCTCATCACAACATTGTGTCCAACAGAACAAAACACTTGGTCCTGAGCCATGCTCACAATTGGTCTTATGTCTGGGCCCATAGCTGCAGCCACTGAGTCAATCCAGCTAGTTCTTCTTCTCTGCCCCTGTACTTTACTCAGCGGGATATCTTTTCCCAGGAATTGGTCTCTCCTGACAATACGTCCAAAGTATGTGAGGTGAAGTTTTACCTTCCTAGACAGATATTGGTTCTTCTGACAGCTTGTGGTCCTTTCAGTATTCTTTGCTAGCACCATCATCCACCTGCATCTATTCTTCTGTGGTTTCCTTACTCAGTGTCCAACTTTCACATGTGTATAAGACTGTTGACAATGCCATGGTTTAGGTCAGGTGCACCTCACTTCTCAAAATTGCATCCTGTCCTGACTCATACTAACCCATGTACACCAGAAGAAAACATTATCCGGCCCTGCACCGTCCTCACCATCATTGTTGTGTCTGAGCGTGTTCTGCAGCCACTGGGTTTAACTTATGGAAGGTCCTCTCTTACTTTGACCCCTTTTCAAGCAAGATGCCCTACTCCAGGGACTAGGCCTCCTGATAGCATCCCCAAAGTACCTGCCACGCAGTCTCACCGTCTTCACTTCAAAGCAGCCTTCTAGCTACATTTGTACTCAGACAGACTAATTGGGTCTTCTGAAGCACCATGGTATAGTAATATTATTTGCCAAAATCGTAATTCAAAGGCATCAGTTCTTCTTTGGGTCTCCTTATGTGTTGGTCAGCTTTGGTGCACATGTGAGGCCATTGCTTACATTAGGTGTGCCTTAAGCCTCTCACGTGATATATATTTTTTTCTTTTTTTAATTAAAAGATTATTTTATTGGGGGTATTACAACTCTTATAACAATCCACACATTGATGATATCAAACATATTTGTACATATGTTGCCATCATTCTTGTCTAGACATTGACTTTCTCTTGAGCCCTTGGGATCAGCTCCTCTTTGTCCCTCCCTCCCCACCTTCCTGACCTCCCCTCCCCGCACTCCTGACCCCTTGATAAATTATGACTTATTATTTATTTAATCTTACCCTGACAGTTGTCTCCCTTACCCCATAGATTCTGTTGTTTGTTCCCCTGGAGGGGTGGTGGTGGTTATGTGTCCATGATAGCAATCAGTTCCCCCTCCCTCCTCTCCTCTCCCCACATTCCCCTTACCCTTTTGATATTCCCATTCCTGGTCCTGGATTCCATGTGTCATGAGCTTTTATCCCTTATCTGTAACTGTGCACATGCTCCTGCCTAACCTGAAGTGAAAGACCGTACTGGAGTCATGAGAGTGGGGCTTGAGGAAGCTTCAAGGAACCAGAGGAATCTTGGGTGTTACATCGGTGCTTTACTGCACCCTGGTTGACACATCCCTTCCCTGTGACCCCTCTATGAGGGGATATCCCATTGTCTACAGATGGACTTGGTGTCTCTAATGTTTTTTGTTTGTTTGTTTGTTGTGGGTCTTCTGATGCCTGTTACCTGGTCCCTATAACACCTCATGATTGCACAGGCTGGTGTGCTTCTTCCACATGAGCTTGTTGCTTCTCTGCTAGACAGCTGCTGTTTAACTTCAAGCCTTTAAGTCCCCAGACGCTATATCTTTCAATAGCTGGGCACGGTCAGCTTTCTTCACCACATTTGCTTATGCACACATCTTGTCATCAGCTATTGTGTCAGGAGGGTGAGCATTACAGAGTGTCAGTTTGTGAGAACAAAGTGTTCTATAGCAATAGTTTTGACTTCCCCTCGTACCGTATACATGCATACCATTTTATTGCTGCTTTGTGTGTGCACTTTGAGGGAAACTGATTGCTCATGTTTATTTACTTTCTTTTGGGATGTTAGTGTTTTACTGAGTTCTAAATAATCCTTATATTTTAAAGGTGCTGTCATGTTTTCTCACCCTTTTTTCTGATTTATCATTTGCCTTTTGATTTTGTTTCTTTTACACAAAGATGAAGTATACATTCATTGAATTTTAACAAATGCCCATGCCTGGATAACCCACATTCATATCAAACATAACATATTTCTATTGCCCCAGTTAATTCCTCATTTCTTCACCCCATCCCAGTTAATTCCCACTCTCCCTCTTCTCTGCCAGAGGCATCCACTGCTCTGATTTCTATCATCCTAGATCAGGCTTGCTTCTTCTAGAACTTCATATAATTGGAATCACAAAATATATGTCCTTTTTTGGTGTCTGGTTCCTTTAACTCAGCATAACGTTGTTGGGATTTACCTATCATGTTAGTATCTCAGTAGATCAGTTCCTGCTTTTGCTTGGCACTCCATTGTATGAACATATCGCAGCTTGTTTATCCTTCCACCGATTGACATTTGAGTTGTTTCTAGCTGTTAGCTATTATGAATTATACTCCAATGATGAACATTCTCATATAAGTCATTTTGTTCACATGCATTTTTATTTCTATTGGCGAAACATCTAGGCATGGACTCACTGGGCTAAACAGCAGATGTATGCTAAACATCTGTTTTCTAATCTTTTTTTTTTTTTACTTAAGTGAATATTTAATTCCTTACTTTAGAAAGAATGCTTTTTTTTCATTTTTTTCTCTTTTCTTCTTTTACATTTTATTAGGGACTCAAACAACTCTTACCACAATCCATACATATACATACATCAATTGTATAAAGCACATCCATACATTCCCTGCCCCAATCATTCTCAAGGCATTTGCTCTCCACTTAAGCCCCTTGCATCAGGTCCTCTTTTTTTTCCCCTCCTCCCTCCCTCTTCCACCCTCCCTCATATGCCCTTGGTAATTTATACATCGTTTTGTCATATCTTGCCCTATTGTACCATTTTACATTCCCACCAACCGGGTATGACAATACCAGTTGCTCCGTATCCTTACCAACGTTTGGTGTAGGAAGTCTTTTCAATTTTAGTTAAGTCTCCTGGGTTGTAGTGACATTTCATCGCCATGTTCATCTTCACTGTCTGTATGAAGTCCCATACTAAACACATGTTCCAAGTGCTCAGGGGCCTCTCCTAGGGTAGTGTAGTTGATGGAGAAAAACTTTTAAGTTTTATGTAGTTGGAGCCATTCGTCTTTTCTTCCATGAGTTTTCTTGCTTTTATACAGGTGGCCTTCCGTGTAAAACTCCACACCTTTCATTTGTGTGAGTCACACAGCACGGCTGCTGGGTGCTCTGCAAAGTTGCCAAAGCCAGTGTGGGAGCCGAGCCTCACCCACTGGCGTTGAACTGAGGTGAGCAGGGCCTCTTCTTCCATGATGACCAGAACCGAAATGAGACTGTACTTTATTGGCTCACAGATTTATGTCATCTCAGGCAGGGCCACGGCAAGTTCATCCGTAACAGGAAGGGGTTGTATTCAAAGCATACAGGTGAGATGAGGGGACAAGCAAGGGGGATACATGCAATAGCTTTTCTTGTAAGCCTTTAGATTGTTTGGCTGAAAGTGGAGCCACAGAGCTAAGTTCCAAGTCTGAAAGGTGTCTGAGGACCAATGTTTTAAGGGTTCTCCCGGTTTCAAACCAGTGAGCTGCATCTTATTTCATGACTTTGAGTTTTGTTGCATGATTCCCACGCTCTCTCCAGGACCTAGTGGACTTCCTGTCACCGAGCTGAGTGGTGGTAGTTTAGCACCTCTGGTCCCTCTGGTCTCAATTCGGGCTATGTAAGCTGGTGTCTTGTGGTCTAGCTCTCCTTTGGATTGTTTCCTGGTATCTTTGATTTTTTTCATCTTGTTTGTTTCCAATGAGAGATAACAACAGTTGCACCTGAAATGGCCGCTCATAAGTGACTTACCAACACTGGATGGAGAGCGTTGTCCTTGTGGACTATAATGTATCAGTTGTCTTGGATGACCCTGAGAGTCATTTGATTACTTGACTACTGCTTCTGAGGACATTGTTTGTGAATACAATTATAATAGTTAACAACTTTAATATTTTCTGGTTTTCATTAGGTTGCTTATTGGGCCAGTTGTGAAGATTACAGGTAGCTCTTTGGACTTCCTTTAACTGACCTTAATTAGGATTAAGAAGTCATAAATAAAGCTGCTGATGCTAAGAGTCACTAAATGAAATATGTTGAGTGCTTACTGTGTGGCAGTCACTGTACCAAGTACATTATCCCATCATTTTACCATCATTTTGAAATAGTTTAAACTTTGGGAAGTAGCAAAATAACATAACAAATCCCTTCACCTTCAATCACATGAGCTGATTACCTAGATTTCCCCCCACATTTAGTTTACCTGCCAGTCTTTACTTTTGCTAAAAGATTTTACAGCAAATCTTTGAAAATATTTTTCTCAGCTCCATATCAATCAGTATATATCTCATATAGAAATTTCCTAATACAATTGCAATGCCATAATTACTTTGAACAAAATCAATAGTAATTTCTTGATATAATGGCATATTAACCTTTCTACATTTATTTTAAAATGTCTTATCATTGATCAGTTAAATCAGTGCCACAATAGATTCATATATACTATTTAACTATTATCTATAAGCACTCTATTTTGTTCATTTTAGTACACATACTCTTACTTATAGACTTTCTCATGATCTGATATTTAGCATTTATGGCAATAGTAAAAAAAATCTGACTATTTTGCATATTAACAACATATGTATGACCATAATTAATGCTGAGATATGAGGTGATATAAATGCTAGTTGAGGTTGTTATGAAAGTTGTGTTATGTAACAATGTAGCCATCCTCTGTTTTGTGATCCAATATGATGGTTCTTTATTTTCACATGATACCAATTTTCACAGAGCTACCTGGTCTCTGGAACTAACCATGAGTCACAGGTAGTGTGTAGTATTTTAATTTTTAATTACACCAAACTTTTCTTAAACTTAGCAAGTTATTCTTAAAGCTCCTCTGTATTGCAGATTTGTCTGTTTGCTTTTCCTAGGTATTGTTTGACTTGTTTCTCTTTTATATTTTGCTAATAATAGGTGCAGTTATGAGTCACTAGCCAAATTAAAGCAAGTCAAAAGCTAAACTCCAGTAGCTCACTTGCTCTGACCACTTTATCAGTACAGTTAGTCATGACCATTGTGGGCAGTGCAGATAGAATATCTCAACCTAACAGAAAGTTCTGTTGGAGAATGGTGGTTTAAGAAATAATTATAGGCCTTCACTTATAATAGCCTTCCATTCAGACAACTCTATCATAAGTCCATTCTGAAGTAAGCCTAGTGACTCATTTCAAAGTAATAACTGATATTTCTTATGATGCAAAATGTTGTATAAGATTGCACTATCCACCTGGTCTACAATGAAGTTGGAATCAGTGTTGTGACAAGTAAGTCAGAGTCTTAAGACTATATAGCACATATGGAATTCCAGGGTTGTATGTTATTAAAAATAACATCACCCAACTTTTGTCTCCAGACATTGACACTGACTTCATTGTCCACCAGGCTGTAGCCTATGTGGCAGTGTTTTGATAGTGAACCATAAAGTTGAACATCTGCAAGTGAACACCTGAAAATGATACATCAGTAAATTATGATCCTCAACACTACATGCCCTACACATTACTATAAAAATAAGTAAATGAAAGTGGATGACGGTATGTGTCGTTTGAAAATGTCACATGTTGGTAGCTGTAGTTTGAAGTATAAGCCTTTGTAGGAGTACTGAATGGTTCTGATTTCATAGTGTCGGAAGACACAATGTCACCCTGTTCCATTCTTATGCTCATGACTTGGATGGAATTGAAATCGACCAGTTGATTCAGTTAGGTAGTGACAACCAGTCCTTCCATGATAAAGTTTCCCTTCAAACTTTCATCTAAAGCCAGCATCCTTAGCACTTTCTTTCGTGTGTCCTTTCGGCTGTTGGCAATGCCCGTGGACCTCTTCTCGCCATGCTATTGTAAGCAGGGGCCTTCAAGTCCATTTTGACTCAACGTGACATTTTGTACAACAGAATATAACACAGTCTAGCCCTGTCCTCACAATCTTTGGTATGCTTCAGTCTATTCTTACAACCGCTGTGCCAACCAATCTGTGTGCTGTGTCAATCTGTTTTATTAAGGATCTTTCTCTGTTTCCCTGTTTACCAAGCATAATGCCCTTCTCCAAGGACTAGTCCTTCCTGGTAACATGTGCAGAATGCATGAGATGAAGTCTTGCTATCCACTCTTCTGAGGAGCAACGTGGATGTTCTACTTCCAAAATCCATGTGTTCTTCCTTCTATCCAAACCAAAGAACAAACCAAACTCACTGCCACTGAGTTGATTACAACTCGTAACAACCCTCTAAGGCAGGGTGCAACTGCATTTGTGGGCTCCTGTGACTGTCACTCTTTGAGAGGATAGAAAGCCTCATCTTCCGCCCTTGGAGCAGCTGGTGATTTCAAACTGCTGACCTGGTGATTAACAGTCCAACACATAAGCACTAGGCCAAGTTTAACGTTGTTGGCCAACGCTTAACTCAAAGGCACCAATTCTTCTTCAGTCTTCCTTATTTATTGCCAGCTTTGCATAGATATAAAGTGACTGAAAATACTATAGATTGGGACAGTATGTCAGTTTTCGAAATGGCGTATTTACTTTTAAAGTCCCGAGTAATTTTTTTTTTTTTGGCAGCAGATTTGCCCAATGCAATGCCTTGTTGGATTTCTTCATGGTTGCTTCATGGGCACTGATTGGACATCATGCAAAATTAGTTCCTTAACTTTAATCTATTCCCCAATTATATGTTGCTTATTGGTACACTTGTGAGGATTTGCACTTTGTTACATTTGTATGTAATGTATGCTGAAGTTGGAGTCTTTAAATCCTTTAGGTCCTCTTCGCTTTCAGCAAGCAACATTGTGTTAGATGCATAACGTAGGTGCTTGATGAGCCTTCCTCCAATCACGATGCTGAATTCTTCTTCGTATTGTAAAGCTTCTTGGATCATTTGCTTAGCACACAGATTGAACAAATATGTATACACCCTGTCACACAGATTTACTAAATTTAAACTAGGTAGTATCCTGTTGTTTGATTCGAAGGACCACCTCTTTATGTCAGGATTCCATAAGGGTGTATGCAAAACAAAAAAAGGGATTTTTTTTTCAAAGCTATGTATTTAATTTTTTTTTTTACAAAACAACTCTATCCTCTTCAATGTACTCTCCATTACACATATGTAAAATCTGCAATTCCATTCTTGGAAACATTTTCCAAACTCATCTGTTTGGATGGCTGGCAGCACCTCCCTCATTTTCTTCTTCACTTCTTCTGTGTCTTCAAGTCGCTGTCCTTTCATGGCCCTCTTCATTCATGGAAACAAAAACAAGTCACAAGGAGTGAGGTCAGGTGGATAAGGTGCATGAGGCAAGAGAGGCATGTTGTTTTTTGTAAGAAAAAAACGGGTGCAATCAGATGGCTGCAGGAGCATTGTCATTGTGGTGGTGGCAAAGCCAGTCTTCCATCTGCCACAGATTGGGCCTTTTTTAATTGCATACTGTCATGCAATCTTTTAAGGACCTCTAAATAGAAAGCTTGATTAACAGTTTGACCGGGTGGAACAAATTCCAAATTCACCATGAGTCGACATTTTTCATCTGTTTGGGAACTTTGTCATCAATCTACATTTCACCTTTTTTGAAATGAGAAAACCACTCATATACTTGAATTTTTCCCATAGCACCCTCCCTGTAAGTTGTGTTCAACATCACAACATTTCTGCATTATTTTTCCCAAGCAGGAAACAAAATTTCACAGCCCCTGAAATGGCTGTCACATAAATCAAAGTTCAAGCGAAACTACTTTTACAAAAAAATTCACTGTGATCAGAGATCACCTTTCCAGGCAATGCCACTGGGTGCACTAAGAGCCAGTGGATAGATGCATGCCCAGTGGGGAAAATGTGTACTAGAAAAGCTCTGCCCAGCAGTTTTTTTGGGGGGGGGTACTCCCTAATACATATGCACAATTAAGTGGTACTAGAACGTTCACTCATTACAATGCTAACTAGAAAAGCATAGTTTCTTATGCTTTTGCATAGCCAATAAAACACAGGCCAACACCTTTCTGGTATTTTCTCCTTTCAATCAAGATCCAGTTGATATCAGCAATGATATCCGTTGTTTCATGTTCTTGTCTGAGTTTACCTGTTCTCTGTTGATATAATGTTGGTTTATCATCAGTAAAATTTTATTTACATGTAATATTAATGATATTCTTACATGAGTTTTATATGCTGTTGGGCTGGACTTTTGGAATGAACAAGAATATGCATATTTAACAAATGAGCGACCTTCTCAATTTCGTGGCGTAGATGAGAGGGCAGCTCTGTAGCTCCTCCCGCCCTGCATCAACAGACTTTTGTTTAGTAGCCAAGCACTCTGTCCCTTGTTCTGCCTCCGGACGCCATGCCTATTAAAGAGGATTCTAAATTTCAGTTAAAACCGATGACAAGAAGTATGCACTTTCTCTACTTCCGGCAGTGATGAGTATGGAGCCCTTGTTTCCTAACGTTGGGCATCTCTTGGTTATGGGCTGGAGCTGAATCAACAGCAGTACCGTGTGTGCCCTCTCCTAGGGATCGGTGGGCCCCACGTGAAGAACTCTTGGTCTAACCCCTAAATCAGCCCTTAGTAACTTTGCTTCAACCACTGACTTCGTTAGCTAATGAAGATGGCAGTCGTACTTAATCTGTTGCTCTTTTCACTATTGGAACCGTGTGTTTTCTTGAAAGAAATTCCTATTACTATAAAAGCCCCATTCCTCTGAAATATAATTCTAACCGAATAAATAATACTTTATGTATGAGTGTACTAACATTCAAAGAGATTAAATTACTTGGCTGTGGCCAAATAGCTAAAAAAAATGGTCAAAATGATGCTCCAATCCATGTCTGGGTCACTCTGCAGTCCTGATGAGGGATCTGACTTTCATTTTCCCACTGCCTGCGAATCTGCATCTTTCCTCCTCTTCAGAACAGTCTTTTCGATGCTACAGCTTAAGAGCTAGCCCTTGTTTCCTCTTTCCCATGTTCTTCATTCTTTCTCAGCCATAGTGATGCTTTCTGTGACTACACTGTGGGCTGTCCCTGGTGGCTCCCCAACTTGACAGAACACTCCAGAATGCCCTTGCCAACAAAGATCAGAGTGAGAAATCACTTCCCTCAACTCAATACCAGACTTGCCTTCACAGTCTCAGATAAAATGTGTTTTGTGGAAACATCAGTTCTCTGACATCTCATCTCGAGCGTATTCTCAACGAAAGTCCCCAAGCTGTCTTCACACATGCTGAAGCGTCTTGTACTTGAGCAAATGGTGGGCTGGACCTGGTGAGCTCACCCACTGGAATAATTCTTCTATTTAGATTGATTGAAGGCAAAACTCAGGGAAAACGATAGGTGACCCAGAGAATATTCTGTTTGTATAAATGAAGCATCATCTAGGAGAATTGCAATAAAATACATTTTCATTAATTAAAATAAGATATGTAGACAGTTGGTCAGCTTCATTCATTTATTTACTTAATCAAGCTGTCGTTTGATTCAAACAATCACTCATTCAAGGAGCCATTTATACCACCCAGCCAGCCACAAAGCCACCCATCCACCGATCCATTCGATGGTCAGCACGTGCTGTGTGCCCAGGAACTGTGATGGACGCTACAGGTACACTGACAAAGCTCTGATTCCTGTCTCATGGTTTATCTTCTAGATAGGAATCAACCAAAGAAAAAAGGACATTTTAATTCCAGAAATTGATAATGGCTCCAAATCAAATGAACCCTGAGGACTTTTGGAGGAGTACTTCAGAAGGACATGTTTCCTAAGAGATAAGGAGACCTAAGAGACTGTGAGACCTAGCCTGGACTCTAAATGTTGGCCTTTGTGTTCAGGGCCTATGAGACAGTACTTCGGCTTTTTAAGAGCTTTGGAGCTGCTGCCAGGTGATGTTTAATTGCCTGTGAAGGTTTCCAAGGCTGTGCATTTTTAGGGAGTTATGCTGCCTCATCTTTCACCCAGGGAAGAGCTGGTGGATTTGAACCACTGAACTCTGTTAGAAGGGCACCCAACATTTAATTCACTGCACCACTCGGGCTCTTGGAGCGGCTGTAGACTGGCCCTTCTGGAAGAGTGTTGCTAAGAAGAGGTTGCAGCTCTATGTGCATTGCTTTTGTTTCTCAAAGCAAAAGTGAAGGCTGCACCTTTCTTTTGTTTACATTCCACATGGACTGTAGGAGTAATGTTCTGTGTGGTGTTGTTGTGCCCCCATGTGCGATCTCCCTCCCGTCACATCGTTATGCACAGGGCGACACTGATGGAAAAACCAGGATGCTGAACAGCTGAGCTTACTGCCACGCCCCCAAGGTCGGAGGGGTTTGGTAACATGCAGCTCTGGACTAAGCTAGTTGGGGGGAAGAAATGAAATGTAGACTTTATTTTTGCCCAAAAATCGGTTGGGAGAATTCAGGAGCATAGGACAATAGGCATACCCTTTCTGTGAAGCATATTGAATAAATATAAAGACAGAGTCCTTGATTTTCTTCAGTTCATTTTACTATTACTGAATTGCATATCCAGTTTCACACTGGCTTCTAGTACGGGTTCTACTTTTGTGGCCTAAATTTTGAGTACAGACAGTCTTCACTCTGTGTGGTTATTAGTTGAACGCTATAAAAATGACCAGGGAACCTGAAGCCATGCAAAGTAATATTAATAATCATGAGGGGAAATTATGATTGTTCTATAATCTTCATAATTTTTGTTAAAACAAAATATTCTCTTACTGGCAGTTACAAATGTACACAATAGTAACATTAAGAAAGTAGTCAAATAATGCTTATGTGGTACACTGTAATTTAAAACATAATGAATCTTAAAGCTGGGAAGATAATTTCAAAGGGCAACTTGGGAATTGAGTATTACAATGAAATCACACTCACCTAAATTCTTTTGAGGATAAATGTAAAGTGGCTGCTGAAGTATATCAATAGGGGATTGCCAGAAACTTAAGCTGGATTCAAAAGAATACATGCGACAAAGGATATCATTAAATCAAAAGGATCTTGGCTGAAAGGGAATACCGGAAAGATGTTTACCTGTGTTTATTGACTATGCAAAGGTACTCGACTGTGTACATGAAGCAAATTATGGATAACCTTATGAAGAATTGGAATTCCAGAACGTTTAATTGTGCACATGCGAAATCTGTATATAAATTAAGAGGAAGGACCAGGGATATGGTGTTGTTTAAAATCCAGAAAAGTAATTGTCAGAGTTTTATCTTTTCATCATATTTATTCAATTTGTATGCTGAGCAAATAATTCCAGAAGAAGAAAGGTGTATGAGGATTAGAGAAAGACGTATTAGCAACCTTCTAAATGCAGATGGTTGTTGGAACTGAAGAGGGTTTCAAGCACTTGCTGGTGAAGATCAAAGATTCAACCTCCCGACGCGGATCACAGCTGAGCATAAAGGGAACAAAATTCTTCAAACTGGGTCAAAAAGCAATAACACGATGAGTGAAGATGAAATATATTCAATTAATATGGCCCTTCTAGCTATAATTCTTCCCACCCTGTGCCTGTGCTTACATTTCCATTTTGGACAAGGTCTCAGTCACAGGATCAAGGTCAAGATGTTTAACTTCCTACTCTACTGGAGGGCATGACTTAAGTCACCATCCTTTGTTTTCCTTGGATGGAAACAAACCTTAAGCCATTCTTCTATCCAAGCCATTCCTCTGTGGATAAGAGCCAGCTAGGGAACAGAGAGGAAGCCCGGGATCATGGACAGGGAAGCATGTTAGAGATTTCTGCTTGACGTGGTAGAGGCCAAGACCAGAAGCAATAGAGCCTGCAGAACAGGGATAGAGCCAGATGGAGACCGCAGGCCAAAGGAATGAGACCATGAGACAGAAGGGAGAGCAATGCAGAGACTATGAAATTGTAAGGCAGAGAAGTAGGCAGGCTTCCTGGCCCATTGAAGTAGAAGCCAAAGATCCATATAACTGAGAGGCTGAAGACCAGAGGGACATGGCTACTGGCTGAGGAAAGGGCTGCTTGGACCGTTGACTGTATCCTCACTATTTCCAGATTTTGACTTGTGTGAACATGTTACTTCTCTATTAAAGCCCCGTAGTGTGAGTATTGTCTGTGCGCTCTGTGTGGCCATATCCAGGATTTATTGAACCCAGCATAGAAAGAGTGCCTGGAGAGGAATGGTGGATGTCAGAAGAGGTGAAAAGCGAGGGAGCGTGGAGGCACGTCTGACCTCTGCTTTATGGCAATTGGGAAGCCAGAGTGCTCTGTTTTTCACTGAAGAAAAGATTGAATCTTTCACACAGTTCATTTTACTTTTATCCGCCACCAAAAATCTGCAGTGGAAAAAAGTGCAGCCTGAATGTTCTTTAGTAGCAAAGTTGGTGGGACTGAATCTCACTTACTTTGAACATATTACCAGGAGGGACCAGTCCCTGGAGAAGGACATGGTCAGGTCATATTATCAGGTCACATCATCAGGCTTGGTCAAACAGAGGATCATTGAAAAGATGGAAGACCTTCAACAAGAGAGAATGACAGCATGCAGTGATGGGTTTAAACACAGGAATTATTTTGAGGATGACACAGGGGCAAGCTTTGTGTAGTTTTGTTG
Source organism: Tenrec ecaudatus (assembly GCF_050624435.1). Classification (NCBI taxonomy): domain Eukaryota; kingdom Metazoa; phylum Chordata; class Mammalia; order Afrosoricida; family Tenrecidae; genus Tenrec; species Tenrec ecaudatus. Next base: position 143,690,188 of record NC_134534.1, read on the forward strand.
TCTATAGGTTCATCCTGAGTCAGACTCAAATGTCTAACATTAAATGTACATTAAAAATGTTATACTTTGTTGTGAAACAATTATCCAGGGTAATTTGAATAATACTTACTTTTTGCTGATTTTGTTACATAACGTATTACACGGACCAAGCATCTGTTCTACACATTCGCAAATTGTCATGCTCATTCCTATTTTTGTATCTGCTTCCAGTGTTTTGTGCTTTGTACTTCCAGTGTTATAAAATATGGAGTTTTATGAAGTGGGAGGTTTCTTTTGGAGTTATATCATCTGGTAAATCATCTTCCTTTTAATTTCAATTACTTTCTTCATTTATATTCACACGTCCATCTGTCCTCACTAAGTTCCTCTGCCCTGCAGACCTACTCTCTTGAAGAATATGGTCAACTTTCCCAAGGTCACCTCATTTCTTTGATAACTCTCTCTGCATTTAAATCAAAATCCACGTCTATCATTATTACTCTTTGCTTACTTGTTGCACATTCTGAAATAACTCAGTTAATTCCTCTTTGTCAAATATCCATTTTTATGCCACAGAGTTTTCTCGCTGGAAGATAAGGAGGCAAGAGAATGATATGCTTCACTGTCTGTGAGCGACCCGATAGACAGATGAGCAGCAAGTGATCACCAACAGATTTTGAGTGAAATTAGATCATTGATCGCTAATCCCATGTCTACCTGACATTACCTAGTACCCATGGACTGCAGCAACATCAGTTAACACTGGACTTTATTCAGCTTCCATTAATATACCATGAACATTGAAAGTTGAGTCAATTTGTGCTATAAATTGGAATTCACCCAATACTAATGGTTTGGGTATATTGTATGGTAGAAAACAAGTTATTATTTAAAAAAGAAAACACACACAAAAATGTTAGGTCTCTAGAGAGAGAAATACCTCCGTCCTTGGCTTCTTGCGAGGAAGAATTCATTCTGAAGCCTGGATTGTGATCCACGTGAGTTTTATAGAGGATCGTAGGAGTTTCAGGGTTTACACAGGCGCCCTTAGGGCACTGCACACCCACAAGTGGAGTCCTAGGCCAGACAAGCTCAAACTCACTCAGGGCCTGCTGGGAAGCAGCTTGAGAGAGAAAAGGTGGTGGGCATGGATCCTGGCTTTCCAGGCCTCCACTGGGAGGTGTGGTTGATGACTGCATTGGCTGAATTGAACTCACCTGGCCTAGCTGGGACCAATACAGGTGTACCACCTGCCTAGGTGCACTACCTCTTCCTGTCTTGAAGCTCGAATCTTTGAACATGCCCAGTGGACACCCTGGTCCCTGTTCTAGCTACCTAACAAAAACACTTTGATAACCCTCCAGGCATCGATGGACTTAAGTAGCACCGCTCTAAAGAGGATGCCAAGGCTTTGGGAGCGGAAGAAGAAAGATCACCTTAGACTGGTGGTTCTCTATCTTCCTCATGCCGGGACCCTTTCATACAGTTCCGCATGTGGTGGTGACTCCCAGCTATAAAATTATGTTCAAAAAATTAAAATAATAAAAAAGAAGATTATTTTCACTGCTACTTCATCACTGTCATTTTGCTACTGTTATGAATGGGGCGAGTCCTGTGAAAGGGCCACTCGAACCCCAAAAGGGTCACAACCAAAAGGCTGAGACCCGCTGCCTAGAAGTAGGAAGTTCTCATCTGAAACAAAGTTTGCAAGTGCCTTACTTCTGCTTTTGTTGTTTCGAAGATCTCAGATCTTCCTCTGTCGTTGGCAGTTGATGCTACTGTGAGCGAAGTTGAAGCAGATGGGAAGAACAAAACTTTTCCATTTTTTAGACCTCGGGGGGTTTGGTGATAAATGCTGAACTATATTTGCATACAAATCACTGTCTTGAAAAGGTCTGCTTTCTTGACACACTAGTGGTGTCGTTCATTGCTGTTCTTTATTTTATGAATTGTTTCTTTGTTTTTAGAGGCAGCCTGATTAGCTGATTCTATCCTGGAAGCTACCAGAGTGACATTAAAATGTCTCTTGCTTCCCCTTTTGGAAAAATTTGGAAATCACTCTCTACTGAGAGTTTTCACTCTTATTTTTCCAGTAGAATTTTCTGCATCTTTATTGTTTCAAGTAATTTGGTCTATTCTTTAATTTTGAATGGATCTCGCCGTCCTCCTTATGTGTCCAGCTGCCTTTGGTTGCAAGAGGCATGTCTTAAATCGTTCGCTGATGAATCAAATTAGAATGACTTTACTGAGATGCTATTTTAAAAATGCCCTTTGTCTTTTGTGCAGCGGTCATTCTCCCGAGTGGCAGTGAACTGCCCAGACACAAAGTCTACTTTCCCCCCTCATTTTCAAGAGTGGGTCTGATAGTCTAAAATGAACAAATGGCTGAGCCTGTTTTAATCATTCTCGTGGAGACTAACTTTCAAATAATTCTGCCAATTTAAGTCTGTTATCTTTACCTCAATGGGGGTCAAGAGACTACTAAATACCTTTTTTTCTATCTGTAGATCACAGAATAAAGTGTGCACATGTATGGATATACGTGCATACCCAGCCAATACACACCGGTGTGTGTGTGTGTGTGTGTGTGTGTGTGTGTTGTGAGCAATTTCAGCAAATTCATACATGTTCAGGAACCCATCTAAAGACCCCAGACCAGGAAAGCCTGTTTTAGTTGGTTCTGGGGAGATTTTTAAATTTAAGGAGAAAGGTCTTTATCTATTGAGTCGGGTCCTTCTCTCGCTCCAGAATGATAGCACTTGACATCTGACAAGTCAGCCCCCACCCCTGGAGTCTTCTGGACCACTCTTCTTCTCCCATCTGTGAGCCCTATCAGTCTTGCTTGAATATATGCATCACATTCTATGTGTCTCTACTGCCACCATCATGCTTTCATCCTATTTTGAATTGTTCTTGCTTTGATTGAATGGTTTGGTGTTTTTATCCCCATGCAGAATTTTTAAAAGAAAACTCATATATTTTTAGAAGCCTCTGCTCCTCCTGTGGAGTCTGCGTGATGCAGGTAGAGTAAACCTAAGCTTCTGGCCCAGGCAGTCAGGAAGGGTGCAGGCTGTTTTCTGCCTCCTTCTCACCCCCAACTCCGAGTATTCTCACTCTCCTTCATTCGACCTCCCCCCAAAGGGGTTGCGACCCACAGGTTGAGAACCACCACCTTAAAAAGTGTTCTCTATCTAGCTCATCCATTTTGTAGGACATTTGCTACACATTTGGTGAAATAGGCAGAAAACACCTTTAGGCATCTTCATGTTTTGGTAAGTTAGTGATGCTCAGGGCTCCAAAGAATTTTTATACTCTACACTTTTATGTTTTTATTAATCCTGTGCATGTTTCATAGCATAAAGGTAAAGATTGTTTTATGCTCAGGTGTATTTGAGAAATTAATAATAATAATATTAAGATCTAATTTTATTTTAAGCTATGCTTCTTCATTTTATTTGGCGGTGGGATTTATTTTTCTTTATATCTCACATCATCCTTCAAAACCAATGTTCCTAGTCTCCCACTGTAGCAAACACTGCAACAGCAATAAGGAGAATGGACAACCCCGAGCCTTACTGGTAGAATACCAATGAGCCCACTGTGTGGCCCTACTCAAAATCTTCCCTCAGTAAGCAGGTGACTTTGGAAATGAAGGTCAAATTTATTAGCTCAATTTCTGAATCTGGAAAAAGGGGGGTGAAATTTTCTAACCCAGTTACCATTTATCATTAGGACATTGTGGGCAGGAAATAAATATCATACAGCATCTCCTTCCTCTTCTGATATGTTTACTTCTTCCTCACAACTCTCGTTTAAAATGCTCACTGTTTGCTAATTCTGATGCTCTTATTTTAATCGATGCAAAATCTTAACCAACAAATATTGAATCATGTGAGAAATTTAACCCAACAAATATTGGCCTGAATGCTGCCGACTATGGAATCCCCTTTCTCGTTCATTTCTTTGAAAGACTCTGGTTTGCTTCTTCTGGTGAGTGGGATTCTCAACTTTGGGCAGCCAGATCAGTGCAGATTTTTTGGGGGGTGGGGGACACGGTGGTGGCAGAGCAGGAGGCATGTTGCTTAAAAGGAGGTATCTATAGAAAGTCACTTGGCTTCTTTTCTTCCACACAGGTGACTATGAACCCATGGTATCTGCCACAGAGCAGTGGAGAGACAAAAGACAAAAGAGAGATAAATGCTAACCCGCGTGGATATTTTGGCCAGGCTGCCTAGAGATCCATCTATGTGCAAAACGCTGTCATTATCTTAATCACCCTGTTCTGGAATTGTTCATATTCTAGAAATCAAATTTACTTAAAATTACATTCCTGACATTTATGCATGTGATTTGATGAATATACAATGAACTCTTCATTGAGCTCCTGAAGTGGGCTTGTTAATATCTCGGGAAGAAATGTATGGCCCTCATTGTGGCCCAGGTTGATTTTTTTCAGAATTGTATTTCTTATTGATGATAGTTTTGGTAACTTTTTGCACATCTAATATAACATTTTACTTTAGCGCCTACATTATTTAGTGCCTGCATTACTATAGTGAATATAATTACTTATACGAAATGCCACCTATTTTGATTCAACGCTCTGAGACTATACTATTTAAAACAGATAAATCGAGTCTTCTATTTTTTATCAACATAGCTCTCACTCCACGCTGTAGTTTTTGCTGTTTGAGGCAGCATTACAAATAATTGAAACATTTGCAGGATGGTGAGTAGGTGTTGGAGCACATAATGAATGGTACAGGGTCAGAAATTCTGCAATGCAGGCTGGAATATCCCTCACTGATCATTCATCTCTGCACAGATCTGCAGTAGAGAGGAATACAGACATGTGTTCATTATTAATTCAGATGAATGACTAATTCTGGACGATTTGGTACTCCTTTTCTCCATATTCATATATACACATGCTAATCAGCCTCATCAGAATCAATGATATTTTGATGATTTGATTTATTTTAGTGACTTTCATATTTTGAAGCCCTAGACTAGATCAGATGTAGAAAAACAAATGAAGACAAGTCTGAACAACTCAGCGAATAATATTCTGCTGTCTTTTAAAATTCATTGTCTGATTCAGTGTGTTTTCATTTCTTTGAACTTATATTTAAATATTTCATATTTGTCATAGAAATGTCCCTTTTATGAGTTTTTTTCCCTAAATCATCAATTATTACCTTTGATGAGCCAGTCTTGAACTTATCAAATGTATTTTGGATAAGCACGTAGCAACTTAATGAAAAAGCCTTGCTGTGAGGTAGATTCTCACTTGTGCAGTACTTTGCTTTGTTCCTGACTCAGTCTGGTCACTGCTAGAGTGTTTGTGGTTTGTGATACAGTAGGGAGGAATGATACTTGAGGCTTCTATCACTGTGATTGGTGGTGACTTCTTAGAGCTCAGGATTGACAAGGACTTTGGGCCCCTAAGGTCTAGGAGAAAATTCAGTGTCTGATTATTGATGTCTGCCAGAGGCTTAGCATCAGAAATTGGTGGCCGAGATATATTTTTTTCCATCTCACTCATAATGGAAAGATCTTTGGTTTTAGTGTCAGGACAGACTTTAAATTTTTATTATGTCCCTAACTAACTGGACAGCTTTGGAAACATTAATTTATCTCACTTCAATGTTTTCACCTGATAAGGAAAGCATTGGAGAAGATAAAGTTCAAAACCAACCCAACTTAAAAACGTCCTGACAGATGCTCACTAGGATAGCTAGAAGAGCCTTGGCACCTTCTCAGTTTTCCAAAAGCCCCAGAATGTTTTCACAGTAACCCATGGTGGTAGACTGTGAGATACAGGTGTGATACTCCCATCCCCACAAGCCATTCCCTGCCTGTGCCTACACCTCTTTTCAATGTGTTCTTGCCAGGTGAGAAAGAGATAGAATTTACGTCTCTGTCTTGAATATAGACAGCTTTTGTGATTTGCTTTGATAAATAGAATGTTGAGGAACTGAAACTTAAGAGTTCTTGCAACTGCTGCATTTTAATCTAGATGAAAGAGCATGTAGGGTAATGGGATTCAGCTGGTCCCAGCCACCAATCTACCTACTAACTGTAAGCAATACAAAGGTAAAATCTGTAGGACAAACTCCAAGCAGAATCAGGAGAAGAGGATACTTCATTGCTGTCCTCCTTAGCCATTATGTTTGGGGGTAGCTTGTTAATGCAGCACTAGACAACTGAGATAGAAATTGGCAGCCAGTAAGTGTCGCTCTAGTGTCTCAAAGGCCTGGGATAGTCTCTGGTAATTGGTATGGAGACGACTTAGTTTTTCTCTATGCAGTCTTCAGAAGGCTCTCTAGAAAGCGTGGAGAGGCCTGTCTGGGTCGCTTCACAACATGCTGGTTTCAGGGTTCCAAGAAGATAAAAAGTGACTGTAGTTGATTGGATTGACTTGAGAGACAAATTCAGGGACACTCATAGAGCTTTATACCAAGAAGCAATTGTATGTCAAGAAAACATCTCAGCCCAGTCCAACTCAGGTCCATAAGTCTGGTACTAGTCCATAGGTCCCTCTTCAGACTCAAGCAGCCACCTGCAATGATGCAGAATGCAGGAAGATCACAGGCCGGTGGGTGCAAAGTCATGTGGATCCACAGGCATTGGCTCTGGCAGCAGTCAGGGTCCTCCAGCAGGAAGGTGAGGGCAGAGAGAGAGGGGAGGTTCCCAGTGCCCTCCTTATGGGAAAGTCAGACCCACAAGGAGTCACCATCAGGCTGTGAGCTGATTGGCAAGCTAAACTCCACCTCTACATTTTTATGTGTCTTTGAGTTGGCATGAAATTATGTAACTACCAGAGGAATGTTGTAAGCTCTCTGACGCCTACCCTTAAAAGTCACATCATGGCAAGTTAGCCTCATTTCAACAGCTCAGGGAAATAGACTCCAAATCTTTGTGTGAGAAAGGGAAAATCCATATTGTAAAGTAAACATGTGGGGTGCAAGGAAATTTAGTGGCCATATTTGCAAATAACTAACCACACCAACTTTAAGACATTCGACTAGGGGAAATATGCCATTCGACTTCTTCCTTTCATTGTGTGTGTTCTTAGTTGGCAGTGTGTCAGCAAGAGTTCAGTACAGGGCCTAGCATGGTGTCACAGCACATCAATGTGACAGCTGCTACTGTTGCCGAAACATCCTGAGTGTTTATGCCCCAAAAGACAGAGGAAGTCAGTTCTGAGCTGGTGATGAGCATAGAAAGGCAAAAAGAATGAATACGCGTTGCCAAGCTCTTGTTGAAATTCTATTATGAGAACGTCAATCACGTCCAACATTAGACCATCCAAGTGGGCAATGTACTCTCGTGTGTCGGACAACCTGCCCATTGACCTTGACTGTCCGTTTCAATCTTCTTTATAAGTTGGTCACAAGAAGAGAGCCAAAGCCACCTCGGAACAACCCAAGGTCAACAATGGCAAAGGGCCAAAGTGCCGTCTCTGCATCTCTCCTTACTTTTTCAGTTCAACCTCTGGTGTAAAATCAATAACCAAACTCACTGCCATTGAGTCAATTTTGACTCCCACCAGCCCTGTAGGGCAGGAGAGAACTGGCCCTGTGAGTTTCTGAGATGGTACCTCTTTACTGGAGTGGAAACCATTGTCTTTCTCCCTGCCTTTGCAGTTAGCAGCCCAATGTGAAACCACTGCCAAACCAGGGCCCCTTCTTTGGTGTAAGGTGGCTCCTTATTCTGCATCTCTTTACTGACGTGGCTGTTCGGGTGAGGATGTGTTCACGGCTCCTTGTGAGCAGCATTGAGGCCTTCTTCTACTGTGGGGTGGTACTTCTCAAGATCTTTATTGAAGGTTGTGTGTTTGTCTGGCCTTTAGAAGGCTTGCACAATTCCTTCAGTATTTCATGTTATCCTTGGTGCTTCATGGACTGAACTACTCTGGGAAAACTGGTCACATTTCAAATCAGAGGCTGGGTAGAGACTGAGTCAAGAAAGCTACCTATAGATAAGTTTCACAGCCATGGACTTTGGAGCCATACAAACTTGAGTTTAATATCATACTGGGTATCCTGCTTTGGACAAGTTTATTTTCTTTTCTATAAGCATGGTTTCTTCATCTATCAAATAGGAATTAGAACATCACTTTATGGGTTTGTTAGAAAGATGAAAGGTATGAGTATAGGAATGCCTCTCTTACTGTCCATGATGCATCCTGTGACATAGGATGTTATGTGATATGGGCATTGTGGGAACATCATATTAAAATCTTGAGGGACCCTGCTTCTGGATATCCTTGCCACTACATTGCTGGCTGCTGACAGAGACTTGAAGAATGGACAGCAGTAGCCGAGGAAGAGAATGCCAGATGAGAGGGTGTGATGGGTGTTGACCAAGAAGAAGCAAGTGGGGATGAAGCAGAGGACATTTTGCTCTGCTTACTGGTCCTCACTGCAAAGCCTGAGAGCCCACACGCAGAGCCATGACTTTTGCCTCAAATTCCTGTACCCTACCTGAAGTCTAACATAGTAAACGTTTATGTTTAGCTCTTTCAGACTATTAGGGGGAAATAAAATAGAAGCTGGGCTGCTTTCCCTTTAAGAAAATGAACTCTATGGAACCATGGAATGCCTGGTAGAATATTGCCCTGAGGGAGATGAAGATACTCCTACTTGTACCGAAAATCCTCTGTAGCACAGTAATCTGACCCTATTGTGCTTGGTTTAAGATAAAAAAGGTGTCCATCAGGATGGGGTCATTCTACCATCCTTATTCAATTTTGTATGATGATATGATGAGCAAATTATCCAGGAATCTAGATCCTGTGGAGAAGAATGTGGCACTGGGGTGGGAGGAAGGCTCATTCACAAACTGATTTGCAGATGACATGACCTTGCTTGCTTGAAGCTAAGAGGACTTGAAGCACTTACGAATGAAGAGAAAAAGACAATAGTCTTCAGTATGGATTATAAGTCAATGTAATGAAAACAAAAGTCCTCATACTTGACCAATAGACAGCATCAGTATAAATGGAAGGAAGAGTGAAGTTATCAAAGATTTCATTTTACTTAGATCCACAAGCAAGCCTAAGGGAAACAGCAGTCAAAAAAAATCACACCAGATAAATCTGCTGGATAAAATATTTTTAAAGTTTTTTTTAAATTAGGGGCTCATACAACTCTTATCACAATCCATACATATACATACTTCAGTTGTATAAAGCACATCTGTACATGCTTTTCCCTCATCATTTTCAAAGCATTTGCTCTCCACTTAAGCCCTTTGCATCAGGTCCTCTCTTTTCCCCCCTCCCTCCCCGCTCCCTCCTCCCTCATGAGCCCTTGAGAATTTATAAATTATTATTTTGTCATATCTTGCCCTATCTGGCATCTCCCTTCACCCCCTTTTCTGTTGTCCATCCCCCAGGGAGGAGGTCACATGTAGATCCTTGTAATCGGTTCCCCCTTTCCAACCCACTCACCCTCTACTCTCCCAGTATCTCCCCTCACACCCCTGGTCCTAAAGGTATCATCCACCCTGGAATCCCTGTGCCTCCAGCTCCTATCTGCACCAGTGTACATCTTCTGCTCTATCCAGACTTGCAAGGTAGAATTCGGATCATGGTAGTCGGGGGTGGGAGTGGGAGGGGGAGGAAGCATTTAGGAAGTGGAGAAAAGCTGTATTCTTCATCGGTGCTACGTCACACCCTGAGTTTTAAAGAGCAAAAGTGTCACTTTGAGACAAGGGTGCTCCTGATACCAACCAGAGTATTTTCAACCACTTCATGAGCATATGAAAGCAGGACAATTCATAAGGAAAACCAGATTAATAGAAGCCTTTGAATTATGGGGTTGGGGAAGATTATTGAAATACAACAGACTGTTAGAAGTATAGTCAGAATGTTCCTTAGAAGCGAGGATGCAGGGAAACAATAGAGAAGTCTGAGGGGCCAGCCACAATCCCAGCTACCCGGACAGCCCCACCTCCCCAAAGAAAAATTCACTTCTGAGGACAGCATGGAAGCACTGAAGCTACAGCTCAGGGAGAGGTGGGTTTCTATGAATCAGCATGGGCCCCGTGGCTGTGGGTTTGGTTTACTGTGTAACCTCAAAGCAATGACAACAACAAGCAAGACACTGTGTTTTTGTTCAAAAGAGGATGGTTGGACAGCTTTCCTTGAAGCTAGCTCTGAATTGCTAGGCTAGCTTCAAAGATAGATTTTAGTCCAAATTTGGAGTAATGGTTTCTGTGTTAGTCCAGCTTGACTAGAGAAACAATCCAGAGATATTCATATATGTGTGCAAGAGCACTTTATATCAAAGAGCAATTATGTACTGAGAAAACATCCCAGCCCATTTCATACCAAGTCCATCCATAAGTCCGACATTAGCCCATATGTCTGATACCAGTCCATACATTCCTCTTCAGGTCTTTCCAATTAAAATCTCATCTGTTTTAAGAAGACTATGAGAAGACTCCTTTTTGACCATAGGACCTAAATTGCCATACTTGCCTGCAGTAGATGGCATGGGTGGCCATATCTGACCGCCTCTAACTTCCATGTTGTCATGAGACAGGGCAGGCAGGTCTTCACCTTCCGTCCTCCATTGTCCTCTTCTGACACCAGCCGTTCCACCCCCAGCACCCTACCTCTAGGCTGGGATTTATCATTTGTTGCAATGGTCACACAGAACTCAGAGACAACACTCACAAAAACAAAGTTTATTAAGGGAGTGAAAATCAGGATCTGAAACAGGAAGGATACCGTCACTGGCCCACAGGCATGGAGTCTTGAATCATAATACATCACAAGGGACCATGAAAGGCCTTCTTAATTGATTTCTACAACTCATTCCTTCCTCTCCTTTTAAAAATTGTTTTTATTAAATGAGCCTCTCTCTACTGCAGCGGTTCTCAACCCTTTGGGGGTTGACCGACCCTTTCACAGGGGTCACTCAATTCATAACAGTAGCAAAATTATGGTTATGAAGTAGCAATGAAAATAATTTTATGTTTGGGGGGTCACCACAACATGAGGAACTGCATTAAAGGGTTGTGGCATTAGGAAGGTTAAGAATCACTGCTCTACTGGATTATAGGAAGAGACCAGGCCCCAATTTGATAACCCCTTTCATAGGATTTCATACATGATGAATCATAGGTAACATGTATTCAGTTTAGGTGAATTGATGTACTTCTTTGAAAGTTATCATGCATGTTTGCTAAGCAATCTCTTCAGAGGTTCTCCAACCAAACAGAACCCAGGAGAAGGCATGTCCTGAGGCCTGTTTACTGTGGGATTTGCCCATTAGCGAGGCCTGGGAGTCTCCAAATTAAATTATATCATATCCATGACTTTATCTAAAACATTTAGCATATAAATAGTGGCAGCAGGATTACAAGAACTGTCTGTTGTTCTTCAAAAGTAATTGATTTTCCTTGAGTTTCCTCTCTAGGAGTAACACATAGCCCACGATACCCACCATCTTTGGGTCAAAAGATGTTTTCTTTCAAGGCATATACACTTATTTTTCAGAAACACTTTTCTTACAAGACGCATTTGTGAAGAGCATGCTGTGGTGGTGTCCTTGTGTGTGCGCGCATCATGTGGTGGCTGTTTCCAATTAGAGGTGGCAGACCCTTTAGCTTCACTGAGACAGGATGGACATGATTTCCCTATGGTGTCAACACATAGCACATTTTCTGTTCCTTTGGTTTTGCTTATTTGTTGTTATTTTCTCTGTGTGATTATTCCTTAAAGCATCAGAAGGGCTACAAGGGTCATTGACTTAGGTGGTTCAGACAATTTTTTTAGACAGTAAAGAATGTTGAAGATACACTAATGGTCTTTGTCTAATACGGTCTTGTAAAGTAACATTAGAGTGTTTGACTTTGGAAAAGGAAGCCTGGTCTCTAATGTCTCCGAAACCCTTCCACCTAATGTACTTCTTCTAAACCATGTGAATACACACCCATAGGTCCTAATTGTGTAGAGATAACTAAAAGCTAAGTGAATATTGACTCTACTTTGGCAAGATTATAAAATTCACATCTACCTGATATGAAGCATTGGTTTATCATTTAATCACACATTCTAGCAATACTTATTAGGTGTCTGGGTTTATAGAAACAGCTGTAAATGAGACATTCTTTGTTCTGTGAAGCCTTTGTTTTCATTGGGGTAAGTAGTAATTGAGTGAGAGAACTACTAGATGGGGACCAAGTGCCATAAGGAGAATTAATATAGGGTGAGGGAAGTGGGTGACAGTTTGAATTCTCTCTTACAGGGTATTTCTTTAAAAAATCATTCTATTGTGGACTCATACAACTCTTATCATAATCCATACATACATCATTGTGTCAAGAACATTTGTACATTCAGTGCCCTCATCATTCCCAAAACATTCGCTCTCCACTTAAGCCCTTGGCATCAGCTCCTCGTTTTTCCCCTTCTCTTCCATTTTGCTCCTTCCTCATGAACCCTTGGTAATTTATAGAAGTTATAAATGTATAAATTATCATTTTGTCATATATTACACTGTCCCACTTCATCCACTTTTCTGTTATCTGTCCCCCATGGAGGGGATTATATGTAGATCCCTATAATTTCCACCCCACCCTTCCTCCACCCTCCAGGTATTGCCACTCTCACCACTGGTCCTGAAGGGATCATCTTCCTGGATTCCAGTTGCTATCTGTACCAGTGTGCATGTTCTGGTCTAGCCAGATTTGTAAAGTAGACTTGGGATCATGATAGTTGGGGGGGGGGGGGGAGGAAGCATTTAGGAACTAGAGGAAAGTCGTATGTTTCATCGCTTCCACACTGCACTCCAACTGGCCCATCTCCTGCCCGCGACCTTTCCGTAAGGGGATGTCCAGTTGCCTACAGATGGACTTTGGGTCCTCACTCTGCACTTCCCCTCATTCACAATGATATGTTTTTTTTTCTTCTTTTAATGCCTGATACCTGATCCCTTCGACACTTCGTGATCACACAGGCTGGTGTGCGTCTTCCATGTGGGCTTTGTTGCTTCTGAGCTAAATGGCCGCTTGTTTACCTTCAAGCCTTTAAGACCCCAGACGCTATATCTTTCGATAGCCGGCACCATCAGGTTTCTTCACCACATTTGCTTATACACCCATTTGTCTTCAGCAATCATATCAGGGAGGTCATCACACAATGGTATGATTTTTTGTTCTTTGATACCTGATAACTGATCCCTTCAGCACCTTGTGATCACACAGGCTGGTGTGCTTCTTCTATTTGGGCTTTGTTGCTTCTGAGCTAGATGGCCGCTTATTTACCTTCAAGACTTTAAGACCCTAGATGCTATATATTTTTATAGCTGGGCACCATCAGCTTTCTACACCACATTTGCTTATGCACCTGCTCTTTCTTCAGCGATTGTGTCTGGAAGGTGAGCATAATGCCATTGAGTGCATTCTGACTCAGTGATCCTGTAGGGCATAGTGGGTTGCCCCATAGGGTTTCCTAAGCTATGATCTTCATAAGCGCATCTCCAGGTCTGTCCTCCCTCAGAGTCATTGGTCGGTTCAAACTGTGACATTTCCCAGTTAGCAGCCAAATGTGTCACCTTCAAACCAGTGGCATCAGAATTAGAATCTGAATGACAAGAACAATCCAGCTTGTGAATGTCACAGGGCATTGAATTCTCAGCAGAGCATGCATACAGGACAAATGCTCCAAAGCTTGGAAGGAAATGAGTGGGTTGGAGGAACAAGATAAGGAGCATGGGGCAGGTATGTGGTGGTGAGAGGTGTGCGGAGCGAGAAAAGGTGCAAGAAGTAGGCAGTGTACAGGATGAGACTAGTAGTGAGCTAAGGCACATGCTCTTTCTCGCCCTGGTTCTAAAGAAACTAAGGGAATATGGGTAATGGTGGACTTCGAGATCCACTCAGGGCCTAGACCTACGCAGGGTGAGTGTTGCACAGCCAGTCTGCTTCTGGACAGCTTGGGTCCAGAACGTTGTCATGCCTGCTGGACTCCATGGAGCTTACTGCTCATCGCTGGTGCCTGAACACACCAGGCAGGCACCCATAAAAGCTCTTTGTGTCTTACCTTGTTACCTTTTGTTCAGCAGTCTGCCCTTGTGTGTTATAAACAGGAGAGATAACATCATAACAAAGGGTTGTGTGGTGACAGATGCAAGATGACAATGTTGCTCACATAGACGGGTGAAAAATAGTCACCTAATATACACCAACCTGGGGATGCAGTTAGCCAATTTAGCTGCTTCCTGGCATGTTTTGTTACTATCACAAATGCTCAGTGCGAGTTGTCTCTGAATGAAAAAGCCTGGTGATCTACTTTAAAAAACCAACCGTTGAAAACCCCCACGGAGCCCGCTCTTGCTCTGACCCCCAGGGGCCTGCCAAGAGCAAGATCTCACTCCATAGGAACCTGTTCGGCTATAATAACAAATAGATGTATAACTTTTGAAGTCGGTGTTCAAAGGGCTGAGTGTTTGACAGATCCTGCACGTCTGATTCAACCCCATCAACATGTGAACTCATGAAACCCTGGGTCAAGTGACTTGTTGGCATAAGACACGCAATCTGAAAGTTCTCTTTTTCTGTGGCCTTGGGGGACAATATGAGATGTGGTTGAAAATGGCCAGATGATGTTTGATACAGAGATCGAAGGGTTCATTCCACCTTTTTCACAGTAAGCAATTGTTTAAATAGAATGCCATTTCTTCCGTACCTGGTTGTTGTGGTGTGTAGACATAGCCTCAAACAGCAATTATGGAGCTGGGTGGAAGCTTGCAAGGTTGTCATCTTGCTCTGACTTGGTGAAGGCAGGGCCTAAGGGCGGCCATAAATTAACAGCAGGAGGAGGAAGGTACAGAACGGGTCCCTCTTCACAAAGAAAAAGCAACTCAGTGGGCGTGGAGGCTGGCAAGCTGCTAAAAGGAAATGAAAGGGAATGCCTCATTTCTAAACAGTTCATGGACCCATGATAATAAAGCAGCCTTGCCCAGGAAGGATAATTATCTTTTTAAGTATCAGATGCCCTATGGGTGAAGGCCTCCCTTCTCCTTTCTTGAAAAATGAACTCAGATTAAATAAATGCCCCCCTTTCCTAGTTTACTGTTCAGATGTGTTCCCTGATTATGAGCAAAATTAATCAGTCTCCTCTTTCTGTTTCTCCCCACTTGCTTATGGAAATTGGACCCGCCCAACTGAGCTGCCTGCAATTCCCTTTGGGCCCTGAGTCCCACTGAGCCTGTGATGGCCTTGAGTGCTTGGTGTTCTGGAGACAAGGATAGCTGCAGCCTGGTGTCATTGTGCCCAGAGCTGCTTAACTTCAGGCAGAAGCATGTTCTTGTAAAACAACCAGGAAAGGGCGGGGGGGGGGGGAGGGGGGCGGGGGGGGGGGGGGAAGAAACAACCACCACAGAAAGCAGCAGTGTTTTGTGGTCTTTTTTCACTTGCTCGTACCTGAAAGCCAAATAGATTTGTGTGTGTGTGTGTGTGTGTGTGTGTGTGTGTGTGTGTGTGTGTGTGTGAATAATTCAAATACAAAAACAAGCTGCAATGTTCCTGAAGCTATTACAGTGTTGTTAATTTTCCACCTATAACTAATCAAATTCAACATCCTGTTTCTATTGATTTTGTTTGCTCGGGTCAATAAGGTAAATATGTTCCTGCTTCATTGAGAGAATGTACTAAGCTGGTTCATTTGTAGAAGCCTTTGCTTCAATTTGATGGCCTCCCTTCAGATGCGTTCTTGGTCCCTTCATAAGCAGTCAGAAATTGTCATCAATTGCTTGGTCACATTGCACATCTCCTGGTGATAGATGAGGTTCATGGTACAGTTTTTGAATGACTACAATTACCAAAAAAATAGAATATGTATTATTGCATTTTTATGACCTATTTCTCTAAAATTCCACAACCAAATCCACTGATATTGAGTTGATGACCTTATAGGGCCTGGTGGCCCGACAGCCCCGGGGTTTCTGGGATTCTAACTCTTGACAGGAGTAGCAAGCAGCTGGTTGTTTCAAACTGCTAACCTCGTGGTTCTCAGCCCAACGCATAACCACTGTGCTACCAAGACTCCTCCTTTCTTTAGCAGGATATGAAAGTATAATTCTGAAATCAATCAGCTTCTTCCATTATCCCTCCTCGCTTTTTCCTGTGGGGAGTGGACAGGGCGTTAGCATAAGGTCAGGGGATAATGGTCCAGAATAGATCATGCCTCTTGGCAGAATAAGCTCAGCAGATCTTTAGTTTCTGATTCTAATGTCAGTTTCTCTTTAAAGAAAGAAAAAACAGAAAAAAATATTATTCAGCATAGCAAAGCGTCCCCTCCAAAATATAATTAACCATGTTAAGTACCTCTCTTTGACCTTGTTGGAACTCAGTGCTTGGTAAACATTTGTTTCTGTTTTGCTCAGTCTTTGGGAGTTCAGGGCAAAGGGAGTTGATACTGTGGGTAGAAACTGGTCATTAAGAATGATGACCGAAGCAAGCAGTGTGTGTGCCTTAACCGACCTCACTACAGATGTCCTGGTGTGTCCACTGCGGCCAGTGGAGCGCTTCCGAGACCTGCATCCTGATGAAGTGGCTGATTTGTTTCAGGCCACCCAGCGCGTGGGGAAGGTGGTGGAGCAGCATTTCCAGGGGACCTCTCTCACCTTTTCCATGCAGGTGAGTGTGCAGACTGCTCCACACTGAGGTTTCTTCCTTTCCGACCCCAGCATCGGGTCCTCTGCCCCCCTTGACTTGCCATTTCCCTTTGAGAGTAGCTGTGACCGTTCTCATCTGATATAAGAGCAGCAAACTATGTTCCTGAACCAGGGCAGCCCTGGATCCATCCCCTGGGCTCAGATGGCCTGAGGCAATGCTGCGCCATTGTCTTCAGGTCAGGTGGGAATAGTGGACTTGCGACTCGGTGGTGATTAGACATTCTACATTTTTTGCTGGACCTGGGGCTCATCATGTCCTGTCCTTTCCATGATAAACGTGTTGTGAGCACTGGGCAGGTCAAACTATCCTCAATTCCAAGGCAGCAGGGATATGAACAAGGAGGTGAGCCTTGCCCGCAGGAGACTTACCTGTTCTCCTTGGATGCAAGCCTCAGTGATGGATCGTGGATTTGCAGGTAGGAACTGGGTTGATTGATTGGCTGTGGCCAGCTCCCCTGTGAGGAAAGGAGACCATTACTAGAGTTTTTGAGACAAAGCTTTAGCAAGCACATACCAGGGTGGAAGGAGCAGACCCTAGTGGGTCATCAGCTGTGGGCATTGAGGATATGAGTCAAAAAATACTAGGAGCCCCTGCAGAGCCACTATGGAAAGAGCTGGCCTATCAAGTCACCATTTGGTCGGAGGAAGAAAAGTCCTTTGTGACCCAGATATTTTATGAGTCTGTGATAACCCTTTGGAAAGAAATGAGTTGTCCTATAATGTGAAACTTAGTTCTTGGCATGAAATGCTGACCTGTCTTCCTTTATCCCCATCAGCGTTTCACCATAGACCTCCAAAGAAGCCAGATAAAGCAAGCCAATGAATAGAAAGTTTGACTAAAAGTGCCCATCTGAGGCTCAAAAAACAAGGATGACAACAGGGAGAAGGGAGGGATGGGGCGAGGGAAGGACATTAAATAGATATGTATATGTATATATGTATATGTATATATGTATATGTATTACATGTATATGTATATATGTGTGTATATCAGCAGTTCTCAACCTGTGGGTCACAACCCATTTGGGGGGTCAAATGACCCTTTCACAGGGGTTGCCTGATTCATAACAGTAGCAAAATGAAAATTATGAATTAGCAACAAAAATAATTTTATGGTTGGGGGGTCCCCACAACATGAGGAACTGTATTAATGGGTTGCAGCATTAGGAAGGTTGAGAACCACTGATGTATATATATGGAGGGTTTAATAGGATATTGTTATTAACCTTATTTCTTGAGATGGACCAAGTAAATATAGAGCATTTCTTTAAAAACAAAACAAAAAATCTGCAAATTCCTTATCCTTTAAACCTAAATAGTGGGTTGAGAGGCTTGGGGAAAAAAGAGGAGGAAAAGTAAAATTGAAATGAACTTGGAATCTTTGATGACAAACAAGTTCATCTCAAAAAAGTGGGGAAATGTCTCAAAATATATTTTGTTTTTGGCTGGTATCTCGGTGTTGAGAGAATTTATATATCAAACCATCAAATGCCATCTGTGTGTACATTTATGTGCCTGTAAGGGAGAGAGAGGGGCCATTGAATCACCTGTAGGCAGATCATTTTGCTTAGGTTGAGTTTATCAAGTGGCAACCCATGTATTGCGAGAGACTGATATCAAGTAGGTTAAGACATCTGTCAGTGTTTAATGAAATAAAGAAGAAAACATCATGTTTGCAGGAGATGGCCCCTGCTTTTAACTAACATGACCCACTAGATAGCAGGTGAAGTGTATGAATGTAAGGACGAGGCTGTGAAGTGCCTCTAGGGAGTGCTTTCATACACACGATGCACCTCGTTTGTACGGTTCTATTTTTTAGGATGAGTCACACCCAGGAATGGATTCATTGCACTATCATGTGTGCACTGCCACCCGTTTCCCCGCCCCCCCCCCCCCCGCTGCAGAGGGTTGTTAAACCTGTGACCTTTTACACGTAGATGCCCAGACCTGTCTTCCACTGAGTGTGTTCCAAGGACCACCCTTTTGCCTGGTAGTTGAGGGCTTACCCATCTGAAGTACCCAGGGACTCCTCTGTCACATGCGCAGACACCTCTGTTAGTGTAAATACAGGAAGTCAAAGTTTTACGAAACAATCCTATGTGCACTGCGATAGATTTCAGTCGTTAGTCGACATATCCTCATTTGTTTTGAGTGCAAGTCACACGTCATTAAGTTGACTTCATGGCCCATCAATGGGTTTTGTTTTAAACCCACTGAACGTCCACCATTCAACTTCATCCTCACCACTGCAGGGCAGGAATTCTCACCCCATTAGTCAGGCGGTGATGCTGAGGGTCAGAAAGGTAGAGAGAGTCGTCCCAAGTTGCCAAGAGCTTTACTCCACTGGGGCACATCTGTTAGATGCATAGCCTGGTCTACTGCACCCCAAACCAGCTAAGCAAAATTCTTTGGCTTTGGGTGTTTGTGGTCGCTGGAAGAGTTTGTTCATTTTCAATAAAGAAACCAGTTTTGGGGGGCTTCAGAAGATGGAGAGAGGGAACCCAGGTGGGGAGAATGCTACAGAGGAATGCTCCCAGGTCTCTTCTTGAAGGTCAGAAATGCCAGAGAATGCTCCTACCCACCACACACACACACACACACACACACCACACACACACACACCACACACCACACACACAACACACACACACACCACACACACCACACACACACCACACACACACACACACACCACACACACACCATACCACACACACACCATATCACACACACCATACACACACACCACACATACACCACACACACACAACACACACACCACACACACACCACACACACACGCACCACACACACACACACACCACACACACACACCACACACACACCACACACACACACACCACACACACACACACCACACACACACACACCACACACACACACACCACACACACACACACACCACACACACACACACCACACACACACACCACACACACACACACCACACACACACACACACACACACCGCCCCATCAGCTCTCTTCCCATATGCTGCTCACTGTGCTTGCTTCCTGGATGATGTTCACAGCCGACTTCCCGAGAAGAGGCTCAATGGTGATGAGACATTAATTAAACTATGCCTGACTTAAAGATAACCAAAAGGTGTGATACTTCACCTCCCCGAACGTTGCCAGTCTTCCTTTTAATGCAATTAAATCCCCAGCCAAGAGCAACGAGCATGAGACTTAGCAAGGGATACGGCTCACTGGGTAATTTATATCATTTTTATACATAACTTCTCACTTACAGGCAGAAATGGAGAAGTGTCTGTTCCCACACATTTGGAGCGAATGGTCCCCACGAGAATACTATAAATTAACACACAATGAAATTGGATCTAAATTATTAATGGGCGATATTTCTGAATAAGCAGGAACTACCATCTCTGTCCTAACCTCGTTTTTGTTTTTGTTTTTTCATTTTCCCCTGCTTCTAGGATGGCCCTGAAGCTGGACAGACTGTGAAGGTGAGTGCTTATTATATGCATACAAATTAATAAGGGACAATTATGAGAACTAATAAAAATCAAATGGCAGCTTCCTTATGTCACTTCCGAGGTCAGGCAGACCCTCGGTGCTCCAGTCATCAATCCTGACATTATAAACTGTGCCAAACAGTATGTCTGTCACCCCCTTCGTTTACAAGACATGTATTTTTTGTAGTAAACTTATCATTGGGCAAGTGCTAGACAGAAACAGAACAGGGCGCCCCAAAGCAGACGCTGAAGTCAAGGGGTTCCTGGGCAGCTGTGCCTGAGACACAGCACGTGTGCTTTCAATGGCCTTGCAGGTGACATGGCCCACCCAGGGTGTCTCTGAGGCGCCTTCTCCTTTCCACGGTCTGGTCTTGCCGCTTCCTTTCTGGTGGGAGTCTCCCAGGCTCCTCTCTTGACTTCAGCTCCCCTGCCTTTCTCGGATCTCCTCCCTGTCACTCCCGCACCTACTCTGTCCCTCCTTATGTACTTAATACCAAAGTTCAAACCTAATGGAGTCAGCGGAGCTCAAAAAATGTGTTTTTAAGTGTGCTGGGAGAGGAGAGGAGGATTTATTAGGGCAGTCTCTGCTTCCGTGGTTAAAAAAAAAAGAATCAAAACCTGGCTGAGCCTGAAGCTGGGTTTCAGCCCCTTTCAGACAAATGCAAATTCCTGGGCAATTGGGTCCTAAGCATTGAGTCATTGCAAAAGCCAAGTTTCCTTGTGGTGCTAGGAATCAAAAGTACGTCCCGCTGGGGTGCTAATATGATACTTGGGGGATCCTGTTTTACGGCTCTGAGTAAGGTAAAAGGTTGGCACCGAACAATGTTAAATCATCTTTGTTTTCTCCTCATCTAAGTGTGATTTGACTTTAATGTTGAATAAAGCCAAGACAGAAACTTTAAAAATTGGTCCTCTTGGTTGAGCCTTTTTGAGGAGTTGATGTCCTATAAAGACAAATGGGGCCCACCGAATCCTGCTAAGTGAACAGGGCAGGACTCGCCATGTGGGGATGTGAGCAGAGGGAAACTGGACTTGCTGAGCATTCAGGCAGGACAAAGTGATGTGAGGAGGAGAAGTTCCTTTGGGAAGTTCATTGCCTTTTGAAATACAAAGCAACTGGGCCTGCACTTGATTGCCCAGGGTGGTTCTTTGCCCTGTAGTTTTGTTTTGTCAGCATAATCGGGAAGTGTATGTTTCACCAGCAGGAGGTTGGCTGCATAGTGCAATAGCTACAGGGTGGACTTCCCTTCTCCCCCGCTGAAAGTGATGCCGTAGAAGCCGAGCAAAGTGAGAATGAGTGAGGGTAATATTCTCACATGAAAGATACCTAAAATTGATAGGAGTCCATAGATTACATGATCTACGGATTTTGTTTTAGAATTCTGAATAGAGCACAGCCATGAGTCAGAATCGACTCAATGGCAACTGACAGCAGCAGCAGCAACAAAGAGAGGGGTAAGAACATCTGTTATAAAGACTGGCATTGGACTCGTGTGATGGACTTCAATGCGTATCTAAAATCATCCAATGCCTTGAGACAGGGCGTGGAGTTCTGTCTACCTGGAGCGAGGGGAGAAGGTGGAGGAGAGTAATTACTCCGGGGTGGAGTTTGTCGCCAAGGGGATGAAGGGTTCTGGACTCAGATCATGGCAATGACTGCGTGCCTTGGTGGACATACTAAAATCCATGGCATTGTTTACGCTAACATGGAAGCTTTGTTGTACGCGCATTATATCTCAAGAGAAAGCAATAAAACAAACAAGCAGGCATGTTGTGTAGCGGGACTAGAGACCACAGCTGTAAATGCTTTGACTCTCATCGTGAACTTTTTGATGCTGCGCGTATCTGGCCAACACTGCGAACATGTGTAGGCTGCTAACCATAAGGTCAGCGATTCGAAGCCACAGCTGCTGCTGTGTTGGACAAGGATTCTGCTTTCTACTCCTGGAAAGATTTACGGTCTTTACGGGAGCAGTTCCTCTCTGTCCTGTAGGGTCTCCATGAGTCCGAATTGACTGGAAGCAGTGAAACTGAGCTAAGTTTGATCATGAAGATGACAAATTAATTTTTCAGATATATTTGGAACCCAATGGATTTGAGCTGCTAAATGATTATTATTGTCACCACTGTTGTTATTTAGCTCAAGTCATTTTTTACTACCGATTTTTCATTCTGAATCATCAGGGCTGTTTAAATCCTTTGTGTAATCTAAGGGCTCAAAGGAAACCATACATACTGACCCTCTATGGGCATGGCGTTTTGAAAGTAACTGGTTTTGAGACTGTATGTCCCAAGAATTATTTGGACTACATGCCTTTTTCAGTAAAAAACAATTACTCAACGCTCACCCCCCTCTCCACAATTAAAAACTTTTATACTATGTTCAATACTTTTTTATACTATATTTTATACCCTTTAGTGCTTTTTAACCTTTTTATATACTTTATATTTTTCTACTATATTTTACACTTTTATACCATAACCCAGAATCCAGCATAAAGTTCAGGTATCTGTTCTCTCAGTCCCCTGGATCATTCCAATGTCCCTGGGGGCAGTATTAGACACTTGGGGAAACAATGTGCTAGATCGTCTCAAAAAACCCAACAAACCCCAAACTCGCTGCCCTTGAGTTGATTTCAGCGCACAGCAACCCCAAGGACAGACTGGAACTGCCCCTCTGGTTTCCAAGGCTCTAACGCTTCAAGGGAGTACTGACTGGTATGGCTCAACCCATTGCCCCAAGTAACCCATTATGTCCTCAGGGTTCCATTCAGATCATCTACGGATCTAAAATTAAGAACCCCTGCTGGCAGTGTTGGATATGCGTCTGCGTTACTAACCGCAGGATCAGAGGTTCCGGCCCAAGAATTGCACCTCAAGAGAAGAGTGAGGCTTTCGTGTCAGGAGAAAGATTTTCAACCTCGCCTATGAGTCAGAATCCACGCCATGGCAGAGGGTTGGGTATACACCTAAAATCCGCTAATCTCTATTTTTCAGAGTGTGAGTCTTAGACCACCTTCATAGAAATGAAATGTGGTTTTACTTTCTAAAAGAGAGACCGAGAAAAAGAAGACAGAGTAGATTCCCAGCGCTCATCCTAAACCTTCAGAGGTGGATTGTGTAGGGTTTGAGCCTGGGAACCATCGTGATTGGCCAGCACCCCTAGGGCTTCCTTTCAGAGTGTCGGCGGGATCCACGGATCTTACCCCTGGGGGTGATGAAATGGTCAGTGAAGCCGTAGCCAGCCCCCGCGGGGAACAGAGCGGCACCTCCAGCGTGCAGCTGCCCAGGGACGAGTCAAGACGGAGCGTTTCATATTTTGAAATTCACACGATTGCACATTCTGAAGCCACATTTGACAAGCTGCCATGAGAAACACAGTGACTGTTCTCGCTCTCCTCTTGCCTCTGGTGCTTGGTGTTCTTCCGCCTGATGCCTGGCTTCTAAACCATGTCTGCCTCATGCTGGGTAGTAATAGTAATAAGCCCAGTAGTGCTCTCTTCCCCCAAGCGACTGTTGTTAATGAAGGCACACCGCGGACTTAGCCTCTTGAACATAATGTCACTTGGGGTGGGGGGTTGTTTGTTTCAGGGAGTTTAAATTCTGCTTTGCAAAGAACAAAGGTGGCCTGACTTGCTCAGTAAGGCACTTCTAGCAAGAAAAGGGAAATGCCCAAAGGAAAAAGGAACCTCTTATTTCTGGATTGATTATGAACTCTCCTTGTTGACGTTGAAGAGTAGTTATGCAGCAGGTGATTTTTCAGTGGTTGGGAGCATCCTGCAGACTTGAGAAAGCCCCTCTCTCTCCTCTCTCCTGGTCTCAGTCCAATATCACCTCACATCCGTCCTTTCTGATCTTCGTTATTCAATTTCCTGGAAGGCATTCTTCGCTGCCTTGTATTTGTCACTGTGTTGGTTTCTGCTCCTGGGCCTATAGAGCTTCGATAGTCACTCTAGAATGTCAGCTTCGTGGTGGCCTGGATCCTGTTGTTACTGATCTGGCTCTGCGCAGTAGTGTGTGGGCAACGAGGGAGGCTACACTGGGGACTTTTGCTAGTACGCATCTGGATGCCTCAAGGACTGGCTTTCCTTAACACGAAATAGCAGACAGTGTATGCTTATCTGCCAGCATGTCCTGAAGCTCCAGGGATCTGGGTTCCCGACAATGTCTATGAAGAATTTCCCATATTCAAGGCGCTGGGGACAAAGATGTCAGTTTGCATGAATAAAAGCCATCCACGGGCTCCCAAATATAACTGCAGGTAGCACACATGTAGGGCAAGGCTGCCCTGTACAAGGGATACCACTTAGGAGTTTAACGTGGGCTCATTTCTAACGTAATTATTATGTAGCCCCTTTGGGTGGGAGGGTGTTATAGGTTTATTAAAAAGAGAGAGATTTGCCAAGCAGGTAAGTAACCTAGAATTTTATAAGAGCTTTTTATAGAATATGCTTACTTCTACCCTTCTATGTTTATGGTGCTTGAATCCTCCACTTAAAAGTTTAATTTTGTAGTATTAATGCAATGGGAAGTGTCTCTTAATAATTGTTGAGATATTAGCAATTACTTTTCAGATTGCTCAATAAGAACAGGAGAATTTCTTTTTCAAAGTGCCATCGAAAAATTAGAGAGAAAAATAGATGTGCTGTTTGCTGATCAGTTTTTGGAAGCCTAGCACAAATTTCCTTTTCCTCCAGTGGGGATTTGGTGATATTTTGGATCCATGAACATAAAGGATATTTTATCTCTTAATAATGTGCAGTCGTGAACCCTCAGATTCTGGCGTCACTGGGAACTTTCACAGGAATATCAGCATGACTGACTTAGTAACTGTTTGACTTTTGGTCACCCCATTGACTTCTTATATCTCTAGCTCCATATCTTTCAAATTGAGGAGCCTCGATCTACTGCTTTGTGAAATGGTGAGGAGAGAACGGAAACGTAATAGCAGGTGGAGCCAGCCACATAACTAGCCAGAGTAAGACACCTACTGGTTTGAAGGCACTGAATGAGAATGGGCAAGCTCCCATCGTGACTAATAGCCCCTTATCACTCAGGAAGTCCCAAGGATTTAGGCGCTACCTCCCAAGATTTCTAAGAGTTAGGAATCAACTCAGTGGTAGTGGGTTTGGTTTGGGGCTTTGCTCCCAGGATCAGGGACGTGTCATTGCTCCCTCTTTGTTGAGACCAAATGTGTTCCTAAACATGGTTACAGTGTAGTCTTTCAATAAAACGTTAGGTGTTCTTTTTGCTCGTATGCGTATGGTGGTGATGGTTGCAGCTATTGTGTGTTTATCTTTTGTTTTTGGTTTTTTAACATCTATTTATTTCACTTTTGATCGTCATAAAAAGAACGATTTGTTTTCAACATTTCATCCATCAAGTCGAATGGAAATTATGTCTCCAAATGGTCAGCTGTGGTTGCGTTCGTATTCTTGTTCGAAATGTTTTATGCTCGTCCGTACGCAACCATGGTGGTGGCCGTGAGACTGTTGCTCCGACTGCAGAGAGTGTGCTTGAACAAGGGCCCCAGCTGCTCTCAGACCCCCACGTGACAAAGCCAGGCGTCCCATGGGCTGCTTTCAGCTGATGACTGAATGGGGCGGCGGGGGGAGAGCCTGAGGGAGGCCTGCTCCTAGGGATGAGGACTTCTCTCCAAGGCCCCTCTGACCTGAGCATGCCTCCATCCATCTGGGACCAATTTGCCACAGGTCGGAGGAGCAGTCTGAGATGCTCCCACCAGCAGGACTCTGCCCTTCTGTATTAGAACTTATCTCCTGAGCACTAGATTTGCAGAAGGCTATGGTAAAAACCCTAAATCCACTTTTGCATCTCCACATAGATTCAGCCTTCATTGAATTCCTTCTTGTCATCGGCTGGCCGTGTGATCACTTTCAAAGACAATAGCTTTGTCTTTAAGCAGACTATGTGAAAGTGGATTGCTACCACTCTCCTTGCCTGCCCAGGAAGGGGCCGTCTGGTCCTTAGGGACTTCCCTCGGTGTGCCCTTGATGGCATTTGCGGTTCTAGGGTCTGCAAGGTCATGCCCTGACTGCCTTAGAGGGCCCCCGGCTTTTATATCAGTAGCAATGTATGTATCCAAGTCGTGGTCCCTTTCCCGCTTCTGTATCCCACCTACAGCTGTGTTGCATTGATCTACCACTAATTGTGAATTTGTGTCAATTTTCTCTGCTCCTCCTATCTCAGTTATGTGGCCAAGTTTCTGTGAATCCTCCCACACTCTTCTCACCCAGTGCTGATGGTCTCCCCTATATGGATGATGTATCTTTGTCTTGTCTTTGTTCTGTTTGAGACTTAATAAACATGTCTCTCTATATAAAAAAAAAGAAAGGAAGGAAGAAAAGTATGTCTACAAACATAGTGTGTTTGTGTGTCTTTGGTTTTTCTCTAAGGTTCATTATGTTGTCTAGAGGCCTAGAGCCGTAAGCAGGTGGATATCACCCACCTGTATATTCCTGTAGGTCTGGGTAGAAAGCATGGGAGTGAGGCCCAAGAGTGCTACCTTCTATGATATGAAATCCTCCAGTCTCAATCCTTCAGCAGATTACGATGATCAAAATAAATGTATTCCAGAAGACATACAAGATGCAGAGAAATAAAACCAGGGTCAAACTTTACTTCAAACGGCAAGCAGGAGCAGCCACACGGTCCTAGAGAACTGCTAATCCTGTGGACCAAGATGGGTTTGCACTGTGGGCAAACTACCCAGGGTTTAACTGACAAAAGACTCGTGAACTCTTGTTTTCTGTTTGTTTGTTTTAAAATAGATTTTCCGGTGCTAAAATTTAGGACTTGAGGTACAAAGGAGCATTTAAAAGTTTCATTTTAGTTTTGTTTATTTGATTTTTCCAAGTGTTTTTTCAAATATCTAATGCGTCGGCCCGTGTCAGTTTAGATAATCCAGGGAAAGCTCAGGTTTCCTCTCTCCAGAAAGTGTCACAGGGGATCACATGCACGGCAGTGGCCCGTATTTACGAAGCGATGTGGTCAAGGCCCCTGAATGGACCTTGGGCGAGAATCCATAACATTCTTGGAGACAGAGTTTGTAGATACTAAGAAGGAGAAATCTTACAGATTGGTAGGGAAAAGTATAGGACCAATCTGCACACAATTATAGTATATGGCCAAAGATCAAAGTTACATAAAAATAAAGGTACATTCTTAGGAATCATAATTTCATCCTACGCAGGAAAGTCCAATGGCATTGAGAGTTTGGGATTAGCTGGCAGGTGCACGTAAGATTCAAATCTGGAGCAAGATGGGTTTTGTCACTTAAGTGTTCTTGGGCCCATAAGTCTCCTTTTCTCATTACCTCTGCATCTCAGCTTTCTCATCTGTAAAATAGGCGAAGGCTGAGCTTTAGCAGAATGTTCTTCGTGTTGATATTGTTTGTAGCCCTGCTGAGTTCACTTAATGATTAGACACTAACATTCCCCACTGTTAATTACTGCCTTTCAGATTAAATTCCTGAGAAAACTTTTCTCTGATCATATGATTTATGCTCTCTGAATATCTTATTACGAACTCGTTACAAAAATGGCTTTTGAATATTCACAAATCTGACTTATTACGTGGGGAAAAACATTGACTCTTTCTCTCCTGCTATTTCTAGCCTCGCTGCATCCCTAGGTGGTAATGAGCAAGTCATGGTTCTAAGTGGCAGCATCGTTTGCAACTACCCAAAGCACATTTTCAGAAGTCCAGAGACCTGTCTGCCCCTCCTCCACAGCCACGCCCACCCAGTGGATGGGAGGGGCAGCCTCAAAGCTCAAAACCAAAGTTACCCTCACTGAGTCACTTCTGACTAGTAGAATCTCTATAAGGTGCTGTAGGATGGCCTCTTGGGGTTTGGGAGGCTTCACACCTTTACAGGAGCAGAGAGGCTCATGAATTTGAACTGCCAGGTTTGTGGTTAGCAACCCATGTCGCTATCTGAGCTCAATGATGGGCAGCGTTGACTTCTGCATTTTAATCAGTCCTGGGGCGTGGTTGGGGAGGTCGGAATTGACTTAATGACAATGGGCTTGGGCTCTGATGCACTCCTCCGTTAAACAGCACAGCCCGCTGTAGGGCCGCTCTCCGTGAGTGAGGAGGGCTGTGATGGAAACCCCACAGAGCCACCGCTTCCACGCCAAGTAAGTTCATGAGAAAGAGTTGGTGTGCATACGAAAGAGAAACACACATCTAATGAAAACGAGTTTCCCCAACTATATTATCTTCATCTGGAAGGAGAGTTCAAGAGAACTGTTATTTGCCAACAGACTTTTATCCTTGCATTAAAGGCACGGAGAACAGTGCCTCACCTGTGTTTCTGCGCAGTGCATGTATTCACTGCTGGAAGAATTAGTAGCTTCAGGATGCAAGGGTTTTTATCTTGTGGAATTGCCTTACAATTTGCATCTGTATTCTCAGAAGGAACACCCGTTGGCTAAGGGAGGTAAACCAGAAACATTTGAGGGATGGGCTTAGACTTGGGAGTGGTGGCCTTTCGGGTCGGTTGAAGTTCTGGCATTTTAAGTTCTGTGATTGCCTCATCTCCCCTCTCTACACCTGATTTAGGACAAAACCCCTTATGCTATTAGTCCCCCCAGGCGGCAGCAGGGACCACAGACCTGCCTGCCTCCTTTGGGAAGCTTCTTATCTGTTCTTGAACCCTCAAGCCATCTTCTTTATATCCAATTCATTGAATTTCTCAATTTCTCATCGGTGCATTTTGAATTGCATGCCAATTGGGTTATAGACCTGGAAGAAAAATAAAAATTGACTAAGCCCTTTTGTATTCTCATGTTCTAATTTATTCCCCCACCCCTTTTATAATTCATAGACAGTCAAGATCAGTAGTTGGGGGTAGGGAGTATGGTGGGTGTTGTTGGTGCATTAGGGAAAGACTGTGGATTGGAGTGGAGGTGGGCTAAAGTGCAGGTCAGTTTAAACAGTGATGGGCAATGAAGACTCTTGAACCAGACGGGTTTCAATCCCAGATTGACAGCTAACAGCCCTGTGGTCCTGGACAGGTCAACATTTGAGTCACAGCATCCCCAGGTATAAAATGAGAGGCTTAACAAGAGCCATCGGTTATATGGATTTTTTAAAGCACCAAATGGAAGAGCGCATACAAATTCCCTTGAAAGGGTGCTTAATGCATAGTATAATCTTATTAAATTCTCCCAATTATTTTTATAATTTTTACATAAGCCTCACTTAAGTCTCTATAGAAGGCACTGCTATTTGGCATTTGGGGAAAGAGGCATTTACAGAGATGAAGCATGTAGTAAAGCCAGGATCCAAGCCTAGACCTGCTAGACTCCGAAAGTCTCAACTTACCATCCAGTCATGTGTCCAGATTGTTTCCCAAACTACCTAGTACTCCGGAAACATGAAGAGTGGTTTTGTAAATATGTTGTCAAGTTTAACCCAGATTTATTGGTGCTCTCTTGTTCCAGTTGGAACGATGTCAGCCTCCATCCGGAAAGATCCAGGGGATGTTTTGCTTAACTGTATTACACAAGTCAAGGTTAACGAAACTGAAGTGTGCATTATTGCTGCACATATGGGGACTTACAGCAGAAGTGGTTATGTGTTAGGTTGAAACCACCAGTTCATCCTCAGGAGAAAGATGGGGCCTTTTACTCCCATAAAGAGTGACAGTCTTGGAAACTCTGACCTATAGGTCCTATAGGTCCCTATGGACCAACACCCACTTGATGGCAGTGAGAGAGAAAGTCATAGATGTCACATCCTTACAAATAAGAGACCCTGACATGTTACAGAGTGTGTCATCAGCTCCTTCATTTCATTTGAGATCTATAATGCATAAATGTAGCAAATATTGCAGATCCATGTTAATGTCAGTTCTTTATAGGTTTCAATAAATCGTCTTTTATACGAAAGGTTCCAAGTTTGGCTTTCTATTTAATTACTGCAAAGTCTAATAACCCATGGAAGGCAAAATGCTTTTGTAACCCCTAAAATGTGATCTAAATGTATGTAGCCTTATGATCCAGTATCAGCTTTTTCTTCTCACTGATGATGCATAGAGCCCCAATGGGGAGCTCTGGTAGTGTAGTAGGTGCTGCTTTGGGCTGCTAATCACATGGCCAGCGGTTCAAAACCACCAGCCAACCCAGAGGAGAAAGATGAGGCTTTCTACTCCTGTCGAGATTCACAGTTGCAGAAACCCACCGGGTCAG
Organism: Tenrec ecaudatus; assembly: GCF_050624435.1. Classification (NCBI taxonomy): domain Eukaryota; kingdom Metazoa; phylum Chordata; class Mammalia; order Afrosoricida; family Tenrecidae; genus Tenrec; species Tenrec ecaudatus. The sequence goes on from NC_134534.1 coordinate 143,720,568, forward strand.
TTCCACTCAGTTCTGTGAGGTCGCTCTGAGTCCGAATGGAGCCTATGGCAGTGGGCTCCTCGGAACTCCTTGCCCCTTGATGCAGAAAAGACAGTTCTTCGTTCTCACCGTCTTCCTAAGAGACGCTAATTGCTTAATAAGCAATCGTTGAAGAAAAGAGGAAATGCATCTCTGACCGTTTTGCTATCTATGTTTCAGGCACAGGACATTGTATGTAAAATTCTCTAAAGTCTTGTAGCAAAATCAGTCTAATACCGATGTTGTAATGACATCTAAAGAATTGGCTTTGCCAAACTGTCGATTCTGCTTTTTTAAAAAAAGTAAAATAACATCACCACGGCTAACCACGTGACAACAGTTTTCAGGTTTTGCTGCACTATGAGTGGTCAGTGCTGTATCAGTTGATGAGTTAGTTATCGCAGGAAAGTTGTTACAAAAGACAAAGGCAAGTTCCTTATAAAAACTCGTGGCCCTTGAGTCGATGCTGACTCAGAGAGCCGTGTGACTGAACAGAGCCGTCTCATTGGGTTTCTAAGGCTATCGTATGGCAGGAGTTCTGGTGCCACAGTGGGTTGAGCATTGTTCTGCTAACCAAACAGTCTGTGCTTGCCACCCACCAGCCACTCTGCTGGGAAAGACGAGGCCGTCGGGTCGCTAAGACGCCCACCCTCTGAAAGGCCGAGGAGCGATGTGACTGTCTTATAGAGTCCCTGTGTGTCAGTGTGGACGTGATGGCTACAGGCGGAGGTGGAGGTGGAGCCTCCATGGAAAACAGCTGGAACGGGTGGGTTTGGATAGCAGACATTTCAGTTTCCAGTTGAGTGCTTAACTATTGCACTGCCAGAGTGACTTAAGCTCAAACAGGCTACCTATAATAAGTTTTAAAATGTACGGATGTGTATAGTGCTTAGGGAGATGGACATAAAGAGTAAAAGTTGGAAGGACTCATAGGACTCATCACTGCAGATTTAGGTTTGGCTTTGCCTTAGGGCGGGGAGGAGTTCGGCATGGGCTTTGGGGGAACATATTTAAATGAAAAAACAAACACTGCCTTCTAATCAGTTCAGACTCGGTGATCCTTTGCGGAGTTTCTGTAGCTTTTTCAAATCGTTGTAGGATCAAATAGCCTCATCTTTCTCCCACAGAGGCGATGGTGGTTTTGAACTGCCTACCTAGTGACAGCAGTTCAATGCATAGCTGACAACACCACCAGAGCTCCTTGGGGAGTTTACAGGGTTCTATAACCGCACAATGTTTCAGTTCTAAATTTAGTAATGCAAACCTAGCTGTTCATTATATCTTCCTTTATATCTTTTTTAATGCAATACATAGGTTTAAGTATATTTTTAATAGCTCTATCATTTTTATTTTACAGGGCCCCCCATGGGAAGAATTTTCTATCAAGAAAGTACTAGTATACTTATTTTTGTTTCGGTATCTTTATGAAATAGCATCTCCTGTATTCAAATCTCAGAGAAGGGTGCCAATGACAGATTTTTTTTTAAGTTCCCAGTGGATTCTGATGGCCTGAATTGCTATTTATTTGCTAATATAAATGTATTTTGATTCTGGATCTAGATGACCTGGACTTGATTCCTATTCCCATGCTCATTTTGAATTATTGAATCCCTCTCAATGGCTCCTCTTTACCCTTTCCCCCAAAGCCAATACTAAGGTAATTCTTAAGACCCAAGAGACAGCTTGAAGAGTGGGATGTGATAGCTGTGTCTGGGTCGGATGGAAACCAGTTTAATGAATAATAGACATCACACCCTGCAGAGCCACAGTCAAGGACAGATTAGAATAATGACCTTCCTAATGACATTTGAGTGAGAAATATTGGGTTGTGTAGAATCTGTCATGACCCTGAGGCCCAGCAGCGAAGAAGCGGCCCCTGCCCTCGAGGTGAATTATGTTAGTGCTGGGAAAGGGTAATTTTGACATTTTAACTTTGCATGTCAGGAGGCATCAATCCTGCTCCTGTCGTCTAAGAGCAGATCCGTCTCTGCAGAAGGCTCTTGTGGGCCAAGATCGGGAAAATGGAGGCATCCATCTCGGGAAGGCTTTGGGAAAACAATGAGCACTAACCTTGGGTGAGCAGAACAATCTCTCTATTCCTTTAAATCCTTGGGGCTCATTCAGCATAAAGCTATGTCGAGGCTCTAGGAAGGAATCTCCCCATTTCTCACTCCAGTGGTTTATTCTTTTAAAGAAGTTTACTTGTTCCTGGTGTTACTTAAAATATAAACCCAAATTTGGTTAGGATGTTGACCTTGCTTAAGGGGGTTTAGAAGCATAAACAACCTCAGGTGAACCATGCAGACACAGAAAATATCCTTTTATGTTGCAGTGAAATCCATTTATCCTAATGTCGAAATTCACATCTCCCACCCTGGAGTCTATATCTCAGTACCAGCTCCCTGAGGAAGAAGATGAAAAAGAAAGATCGTCTTACAACCTTTTCTCTCCTGGTGCTCTGAGAAACAGCCCAACAAGGCCTCTATTTGTATTTCAATTCATCTGTTGGTTGTAAATGATATACATTCCCAGATGTAATCAGGTCCTGGCTGTATAATTCTGATGAAACTTTTCAGCCATGGAAGGAATAAATGTGGTTCCCAGCTCGGCTTTGCCAGCAGATGACCAGAGATGAATCTCGCTCATGAGCATCTCTCTCAGCGCCTGGGATACGATAAGTCAGAGAGCCCCAGAGCAACGAGTGACTTTGGCAGTCAGTCAGGACAGCCCCCTTCCTACTCTACAAGTAACTCCTCTATAGCATGTGAGTAAAGCATCGTGGGGTCGGTACAGAATGCTCCTTAGACACGAGGCTGGAGAGGCTTTGTCCCATGTACTTTAGGCATGGTATCGGGGAAAGCCCAGTTCTGGGGGAAGAGCAACAGGCGTGGGGAAGTAGAGTCAGGTGAAGAGGAGGAAACCTTCCACGAGGTGAGCTGATACAGTAGCTGCCACAAGGGCCACTCCTGTGATGAGTTAAAGCCTTGGAACCCCCAAGGAGCAGTTCGACTACGTCCTGTAGGGTCGCCATGAGTCAGAATAGACTAGATGGCAGGTGGCCTGGTTTGGCTGGAATCCAGTGAAATCCTCTATTGTTTCAGCCAGGCCGAGTTGAATTTTCTGCTACTTCAAACAGAAAACACCCTCAACTATACCATCAACTGCTAAATATGTGGTTATTGTTACTCCTTAATATGCTTAACTGGCAGTTTGAGTAAACAATTTCCAAAGAGCTGTCTATCTGCAATCCTCATCGAATGCCAGTGGGAATCTTTGAGTTAAAGTCTGCAAACCAATGGCCCTAGAAGAACTTAGCTTCCAATAGGATCCCTGCGGTGCGTGACCACACGGTAATTCCATTACGCTTAATGATGGTGGTGCTGCACAAAATGGGCTCTGTTAGTCTATTCTTCCCTTCCTTTTGAGCATTAAATCTTATCCTGCAGCTAATTCTTCAGGGTAAAGTATATGCACTGATGCCATTCATTTCTTGGCCTTTATTAATCTGTGCAGGACTCTCTCTCGGGGAGGGAGTGCTAAGTGAGTACATTAAAAATGAATCTGGCGCCCCATTTGTCGATCATGAGAAAACCCTAGAGTCAGGGACACCAATGGATTATTATTGATTGTTCTAAGATCCAATAGAATCATAAATATGGCTCAAAACAATTACAGCGACCACATTAGCAAATTCTCAAATCCATAACGTGCGTTGGTGCCTGGCCCCTGAGATTTAAATAAAGAGCCAGAGGGAGGAAAGCTGTATTTTAGGATTGTGGCAGCCGGGGTTGAGAGAGAGAGAGATTTATTATTTAATTTGCTGTGCAGTCTAATTCAGAATAACTATTTGCTTTCTAAAAAGTGAACTTTGATTAGGTTTACATGTCAGGAATAAACTGGAAATGTGGGCTGGCTTATCCTTTTTCGGAGAGTCTGAAGGGGAGGGTGGGCAAAGGAGGATATAGCCATTGCAAGGATGCCTCTCCTGGGTGACCTTTACCCATCCCTCTGCATTCCGACTTCCTGTGTCCAGATAATTGGGTTATACCTGAGACTTGCTGACTCATCCCAGAGACTGACTTTCTTCACCAAGTGTCAATTTCCCCCCATTTAGGAATAAATCCATTGGATCTGGAATTACCTAGCACAGTCATTTTTGACCATCTAGTAAATGAGTCTCTCTGGAAAACACAAGGTCCTCCTTTTTGAGCTCAGACTTCATCAGCTCCTGCCCTGGCCACCAAGAAGCGCCACAACACAGCTGTCTCCACCTTTCTGAGGCTTTTTCATCGTGGGTAGATGACTACATGGGGTTTGCTCTGTACAACGTGTACTGGCATGTTGGAGGCTGCTGTGCATATTTCCTGAAGCTCTAAGCTACAGTCAGGCTGCCCGTTTAAATTTCTAGCAGCAGGCTGGGAAAAAGACCACCCGTGGTGTCTTGTCACCCATTAGCCATTACAGTGGGTCTAGTTCACCCAGTGCCCTGACCTCAGCTGCACTCTGATGCACATGCACACCGGTGGCTAGATTTTCAGGAATAGATTGGCTCATCTTTCAGCTCACTTCAGAACAATAGAAAAGCAATTTTCACAAAGATAAAGATGATCTCTTAGTGGTCTGTGTGGATAGGTGAATAAATTTCTACAGGAAGTCAATGAAAGCTTGAAAAAAACCCAAATGAGAAATGATAAATTACTGCTAACTGTCCTAATTATCCCTGGACACTCTATGTTGAAGCTTGACTAAATTTTGCTGAAACTTACAAATAGAAGAGAAATTTAAGAGTTAGTAAGTTTTCCATATTATAATTGCCTTTTTTTAAATAAAAATGGATATTAGAATAAAGTAAGCTAGTCACAACAAAGGGGCTCATATTTATCATCTGAGCCTTATAGTCAGGAGGGGACAGGAGAAGTGGGGGTGTTAACCTAATTCATTATACATTGTTATTTAGGTTATGAGAGATTGAGTCATCTCCCCAAATCATTATATAGACAGACATGGTGATAATTCGTGATACATTGCTTTGTGAACATCATATTGTCTGAATGCAGTATAATCAACCCTGTAACTGTAAAGGGACATGCCCTGGCTATATTGGTTGGTCCCTTTGTCTTTGAGAACAATCATCTTGCACTAGTTCATCTGTGGTATTTTACAATCTCAGCTTTAGGTCTCCCGATGCCTTACTTTTTAACCAATAAGTCACATCCCATTGCTGATACCCTAGTTAGCAGGTAAATCGAATGGAACTGATTGTGTAGAACTCAGGTTTGGTTGTTTGTTTGTTTGTTTGTTTTTTTCAGTTGACAGCAGATGTTGCTAGAGAGGAGGGAGGGATGGGGGAGTGGGGAGGTGAGTGAAGTCTCCTACAGACAAGCAGGTTGTCTGCAAACATCTCTTACCAGCGGAGGCAGGTAGGGTTCCTCTGTTGGAGAGCACACCATTCTACTCCGGGGATTGATTTCTTAGAAAAATAAAACAAATAACACGTGTTTGAGAAACGGTTTGACTGCACTACTCAGACAAAAGACACCTTTGTCCTGATGTTACTTTGTACAACAGAAAGTGTGGATTCTCTTAATCACCAGAGTAATGATTGTAATCCTGTGTCCTGGTCCTCGGGTATGTATTAGAATCTAGTATGACCGTCCCCTCCCTCCTCTTCTCCGGAGACTAAATGTGACATTAAGTTAAAATTAAGGAATCTAATAGTTGAACGTTGCAATTTGAGTTACAATGGTAAGGCTCACCATGAAATCAATGGTGACTCACAGCTCCCCATAGGGCAGGGGAGAAATGCACCCCAGGGTGTCCAGGGTGATAAGGTATGACAAGACTGTGGGTGACAGGAGACCCACAAGCCGACAAGGAAGATGAATTAATGTGACGATGATTCAAATTACCTACCAACCATTAATGACAACGATGAAATAATTGAGGATTTTTACCAATTTCTGCCGTTCGAAATTGATCCAACATGCAATCAAGCTGCATTGATAGTTACTGGGGATTAGAATGTGAAATTTGGGTGGAATGTTGCAAAATCAAGGACTCATTCATTGAAAATATGGTTTTCAAACAGCATAAGTGATGGCCATATGAGGACAGGCAGCATAATGGTCTCCAAGTTCATCTGGTCATGAGGTGCTTCATGGTTTTGCCATTGCTTTGTAATGACACAGGGTATTCCATCGCGTGTATGTACCAGCCAAGAGGACAAATATTATATGAGACCATTGACATAAAGGATATAAAATGACTCTCATGCCAAAGAACAGATTTTGGAGATTGCCAAGTTGGGGGAAGGATGATAGAGGAGGGGGGCTGAGACAATGGGCTCAATTATTGAAGAGTTTTGACTTGGGTGATGAGGTGCATGCAGGAAGGTGGTCTCCAGGGGCCAGGCATGAATGAGAACAGGTTGCGAGTGGACTCTGAGAGGACTTGATTAGTAGTTTGGACTGTTGAATACAAAGTTGATGCTCTAAAAGGTAACCCCCCCACCTAGTTAAAAACGTGCTTCTTTTTAATGGAATACGTGTATAATTTTTTCAAGCTACAAAATCATAGAAAGCATTATTAAACAAAATACCCAAATGTGAAGCTATTGTTAGTCGATATATCCTTTTGTAGGGATATATCATTCCAAACGTTGTGTTTCCATCTGTCTAACCCTCCCTTAGAAGAATTTGATGCATTGAGAAAAGCAAAAGGCCTTTTTAAGGTATCACTTTCGAGGACTAAGGTGGTTGCATTTTGAGGCTAAGGCATGTGATACTATTTTTAAAATTTAATCCAAGCCATAGTATCTTCAATTATCTTATATGCATGCAATGGCTGAACAACGAATCCGGAAGACCAGAGAAGAATTGATGCCTTCGAGCTGGGGCTCAGACAAAGATGATAAATTACACCACGAGCTGCTGGAAGAACAAACAGCTTGGTCTTTTAAAAACACAGCCTGAGTGCTCCTTTGAAGCACGGATGGCCAGGCTTTGTTTCACTTATTAGGACGTGTCATCAAGAGGAACCAGGCCCTGGAGGACACCATTCTTGGTAGATTAGAGAGTAAACGAGAAAGAGAAAGAGACTGAGATAGATGACACAGTGGCTGCAATATTAAACACAAAGATAGCAAGGATGATGAGGATGGTGCCCAACTGAGCAATGTTTCATTCTTCTGTACAGAGTTGTTATGAATTGGGCACCTAATAACAACAATAGTCTTCACAGAAAGCACACTGCCGAATCGGAGGGCTCAAATCACCTGCCTTCTGGTTAGCCATCCAGGCCTTTCCACACTGTTACCAAAGCCCTTGACGTTCATGAAGAGTTACACTTGAAGTTAGATTTCAGAGAGCTAAGCTCGAAGCGTGTGTACAATTGAGTTTGAAGTGCAGTGTCTGTGTTCTGTTTTGGTATGTTAATATCCCCATGTGATCTTGCTGCAGTTTCCTTCGGTAGCAACTGCTTTTTGTTAGCGTGGCCTTGAGCGTCAGGAAGAAAGAAACAAAGATTGCTGGAACATTTATAGTTCGGTGGTATCGGGGCCTCACGAAGTGAGAAGCAGTTTCCCTGGCTCAGTTGGAGATGGATAGCTGCTCTGGGCTGCCCCCACTTAGATCAAGCCCCTGCCTCCTCCCTTCCCCACCCCCAGCAATCTCCATCACCACTTCCTTAGACAGACCTGAGAAAACATTTGTTAGGCAAACACGTTGCCATCTGTTGTGCTAAGGAGTCATCCCCAGTAGAATGGAAACAGGTGCCACCATGTGAGAGTAACACACTGAGTAGACAGGTGGAAAGGAGGACTGAAAGAGCAGCATGTGGTGTGAGCAGCTTTGCTCTTTGGTCTTTGGAATCTGGCCTGCAAGTCCACTCCTCATCAGGGGCTGGCCTAGAGTTGGACTGTTGGCACTCCACGCTTAGAACTGGATGGCTGCATGGAGGAACACTCTAGAGTGTTATTTGACTTACACGTAAAAACAGGCATGGAGTGGCCTGTGACTCCCTCAGTGGGATTTGCCCAGGCATGTGCTGGCCCGCACACATGGCTCACTGCAGTGGAAGCTTACTCTTTAACCTGTTCTTCAGGAGGTGTTACATTGGTAAAAGTAGACCTTTTTAGGAGAAGTTGTTCCTGTTATAGAGAAGGCTGCCATCTCTTTCTCTTGGGTTCTCTCCTGTTTAAACTCAGGGAAAGGAGTGTTCTGGTATAAACGGCATCAGTGGAACTTCTTATGCGAAAATGTGCCACCCGTAATTCTTGTTATTTTTCTATGGATGAGTTTTATTGGCTTTACATGGAATGAAGTTGTGCCTAATCTTTCAATAAGTGTATTGAGCATCTATTCTATTGATAATACTAATAATATGTGCAATAAAAATATGCAATGCACAAAATGTTTCATGCCACATGCTTTTTCTCACTTATGCAGGGCAGAATAATAGGTGGCTTGAGGGCCACAATCCCAGGGTTCAAGTCCTGGTTCTGTCTCTTAGTAGGTGTGTTGTCAGAGTAAACCAGCCTCTGCCCACCTAAGGGTCTACAGGTGCAATTGTACTGCGATCATATATAAAGGTTATAGACAATAGGAGAGAAGATAAAATAAAGGAGTCAGACACATTCCATGGTTGCATGGTCACCTCTGGGAGGGTCATGATCTCAGCAGCCAGGTCCATGTAGAGAGAGAGAATATATTTATAACCCAGGCATATATACACTTAGGGGCATGCAAGCCCCTGATTACATCATCACAGAGAGGGGTTGTACCATAGCCAATTCATTCCATGGGAGGGGTACGATCTAGAGTGTACACACAAGAGGAAGGGGAGGGATTAGGGGTACACATGTGACAAGATAGGCGGATCCTAGATTCAAGATGGCATCCTAACCTTGGTCTTCCTTGAGAGGGCTTGTCCTTGTCTCTGGGTTCTCCTTTAAGGAAACAATCCATTATCCTTATCAGCAGGAGTGGGCCCCACCTAAGGTGGGTCAGACAATAGTGTCTGATTGCTCTAGATGGCTGATGCCCTCAGGGAGATAACTTCTAAACCTCACAATGTGATAGCAATCTGGGAAACAACCTGGGGAAACCCTTTTTGTATCCCACAGTGTGTGGCCTTGGACAAACTGCATTGCAATCTGTGAGCCTCGTTTTCCTCCTCTGTAAAAGGGAAAAGAGAGGCCGTTATTTAATGACCGTATTAGGAGAATCACGAGTTCCAGAATGTTATAAGACTTATCACAGTGCCTGGTTTGCTGTTCTCAGTACACGTTAGTGTTATCATTTAATTAAGAATATTATCCTTATTATTTTCCCAACATATTGTGACATTGGCATGGCACCAGAGTTATTGTCCTTATGATGAAGATGAGCTAACAGGTTCAGAGTGGAAAGGCGCCATGCTCTGAAGAGCTGGGCTCAGTCAGTGACAGGGTTGACCAGGAGCTCAGACCCAGGCCATCTCATATGGCAGGAAAATGATGGCAGAGTTGAGCTGAATTCACTCTGACAGGCGCAGGTAACTGGACTCATCAGAATAAGGCTGATAAAGTCAGCTTCTAATAACAACTTTTGGGTCAAAACCTTTCATTTTCTGCTCTCCTTGAGAGCAGACTCTGGGTGTATCCTTAAAGACACTAGGAGACTGTACCTATTGATCCAATTGAAATATTGTGCCATTTGATTTTTTGCACTAGTATTTCTTGAAATAAAAACTAGCATCTCTACTCCCCTTGGGAGAAGTAATGACAAAAGCAATTCTCAAATGTATGCTCTCAGGAAAGCTGAGCCTAAGCCATTCAAGACCGATTATTTTACACCTTGATGGTGGGGTCTTGATGACAGGTCTATTCACAATTGTTTGGCTTCAAAGACACTTCCAGAGAATAACCTGATAGCAGGGAGTGGGCTGAGACTGAGATACTAATGTATCCATCTGCTTGAGAGTATAATAAGAGCCAGGATGAGGCAATGTGCAATTTAGAAGGAAGTGAGAAACACAATGTAAATGCAGGATCCCATTACCTAAAGGGTTGTGTAAGAACTGATAGAACCTCGATTTCTGTTGGGATCATTTGTGCTGGAGGTCAAATGAGGTCACACATGCATACAGCAAAAACTGGACGAACATCTTTTTACCTAAAGAAAGTCTTCATCTGTTTTGTTTGTTTTAAATACTAAGCTATCTTTACGAGACTACATTGTAAATTTAAAATAAAAATGCTGGCATTTTCTGTTTGCAAAAAACAGGCAATATTATACCATGTATCCATTCATGTATTAGTTATTGAGCATCTGCAGGTAGCACGCACTGCCACCCAGAGCCTGGTGCCTCCCATACACAACAGATGCGCTTGGCCTTGTGGAGTGTAGAGTCTGCCCAAGTCTGTCCAATCTCAGGTTTATGTAGAATGGCTAATCTGTTATATAAGGTTTGGACTTATAGAAGGCTCATCGGTGGGAAAGAAAACAAGGAAATCAAATCAGCTGCCACTCTTAAGTTCTTCTCAACAGGACTGTCTGTTTTAGACATTTTCATAAAAAAAATAATTCACTGGAAACTTTTGTTCTTGATTTTTGGCAAAAGGTCTGTCATGACTACTTCTCAAATGACTTCCTAAGTAAACCGTCTCACCAATGTCTGAATCCAGCAATCAGTGACTGAAGGGTCCTTTGCGAAGTCGCTCTGACCAATAAAAACCCTTCCTTGTTTGTTCTGCGAGTGGCCATTGAGCCACATCGCAGCACGCCAGTTCTCAGCTCAGCTGTTGCTCTGTGTGCCTTGGGCTGGTCTGTTGTTATTAATTATTTCTTCACAGAGTATTAGCCGAGAGTTATCACGATGCAGTGATGGCAAAGGTTCACAAAGATAAAATGCTCTCAGTGGAGAGGGAAGTTGTGGGGTCAGCAGTTTTCTGAAGTGGATGGAGATGGGGGAAGGTGAGAGCTTGGCTGCTCTCCCCTGCGCGCATACAATTTGAAACGCAGACGGCTCACTTAATTTGGAACAATAAACTTTCCCTAAATGTACTTGAAGATTTCACATTTCTTTCTTTAATCACTGATGAGAATCCACAGGAAATAGAATTAAAGTCCATTCTGATTGAAGCCACCAATGGGCTTGGTATGCGACCATTCATGTCATCTCCACCCCCACCCCCACCCTCACCCCCACCCTCTGCCCTCTCGTAATGCCAAATAGCTCCCTGAGAGCAAATGGACAGAAATATCATTTAGGGGATTTTGTTATGGCTTCTTTTCTGATTACAGAGAAAACACTATTTCCTGGTAGATATTTTAGAAAATGCAGACAAAATATACATAAACTACAATCACCCGTGGTGTTATGAACTGAATTGGGTTCTCCCCCAAAGTACAAACCCTGTTGTATCTATAAAATTGTAACCCCTTTGGGGTTGAGATTTCAAAGAGGGAGTCTAAGCAAGCAGCCCCCCTTGGAAAAGCAGAGGCACAGTAGTTAGATGCCGCACTGCGTGAGATCTCCCAGGAACCAAGGCACAGAGGCTCGAGAGAGACGAGGAGGACTTGGCCCCAAAGCCTTAAGCCAGGTCCCTGAATGGGAATTCTAGCGCCCTAAATTGTGAGACCACACGTTTCTGTTCCTTAAAGCCACTGCCTGTGGTGTTTCTAGTACAGGAGCACTAAGTAACTCAGACACAAGGTTGACTTCATATTTTATGTCACGTTTGTATTTTCCCTGATGTCTCTTTAGCAATTAGCAAAGAGAAGCCTTCAGAGAGCGAGAAGGTTACCTGTCACTTCTCCAGGAAGGGTAAACACAGTAGTGACAAGGCATGAAAATCCTTTGCTAAGGTGGCCTGCCCCATCCATTTCCTGACCGTACACATTTCAGTGGCTCTCAACCTGGGGATCCAATGACCCTTTCACATGGGTCACCTGATTCACAGCAGTAGCAAAATTACAGTTATAAAGTAGCAATGAAAATAATTTTATGGTTGGGGGGGGGTCACCACAACATGCGGAAATGCATTAAATGTTCGCGGCATTAGGAAGGTTGAGAAGCGCCAGATTAGAACAATCTCTATTCTGGAAAGCCCAGCTAAAGGAAAGAAAACTTTCATTGTCTGTCTCTCTCTTTGTCTCTCCAGTATTTGAGGGAGAGGGATGGCGGTCACTTTGATCTCATTGTATCTGGGAAGTTGGACAAGTTTAGTTAAAGTAAAGCCATGTGACAATCCAGGGAAAAGAGGGCCAAGGGCGATAGGTAGAAAATGTCCTGTCCCTGAACATGACGCCAAGATCAAAGAAGACATATAATTCTGTACAGATGCATTTCTTATTTAATTAATATAATAAGGCCTCACAACTTCCTTTTATTTGGTTTTGGATGATGGACTGTAATTTGTGTGCAAATTAGAACACTCTCCATACCATATTTCAGTGTCTCTAACGGTAACCCGTCCGCAGCGCCATGCCAAGGCAGGCACTCAGAATGACTCTGGTCTCCCACAGTCTCTCAGTCTCCTCACGGAGGAGGGAGTGCCTGAACTGGCCTCTGAAAGGATGGAGTGTTGCTCAGTGATTATCTTTGCTTGCTTTCTCCCAACCTGACAGAGGTGAGCAATCAAAGTCCATTGTGTGGGAAGGCAGCCATTTCTTTCCTCCCTCTGCAGCCAAACAGACCTGAGGAGGAGGCTATCTGCCTCCCATCTTCTCCAGGATGCGAGGGAATTGCAGCTCAGGCTCCACACCGTTCTTACCAGGAGTGACACTGTCGGCTTTACCAAAAAGGAAGTCATGAGAAGGCAGAATAAGGCAGCCGTGATCGGTTTTCTGTGTTGTATTTACATTCCCATGCACTTCAGGGCCTCTGGCGTGCCTCGACGTTCCTTCAGGCTTGAGTCTTCGGGCCTGAATGGTGACCCTCTCCCATCTTGCTCCTCTCTATAAGCCGTCTGAAGATAAGTTGGGGTTGTGCTGCCGTTGCTTGTCGTGAGCCCTCTCTCCTCGTGTAGACACCAGGATGCAGAGTAGAACTTCTTCCAGAGGTTTTCAAGGCAGTGACTTGTCAGAAGCAGACTGTAAGAGCTGTCTTTCCAAGGTGGCCGTGAACCCCCAACTTTTAGAACAGGTCACCGAGCACTTAACTGCGTGCGCCACCTAAAGACTGGCCACTTTGAACGCAATAACCTGAGGTTATGTGTGCTGTCGGGATTGGTGGGAGAATCTAGCCCATTGGGAACCCCCACCAAATACCACATATCCTTTATTTTTAGCATCTGGGCCCTGTTGTCTCATGCTATGGACCCTGGATACTCCCTGTTCCCTAATCTTGGAGGATTTGGGCTATCCCAGCTCGGGGAGCCCCTCCTCATGCAGGAGTTCTTGGCTCAGCATCACCTCCTCAAGAAGTCCGCCCTGATCTTTGGGACATTTGCTCCTTTGTTTCATAATCCAAGCCTCAGTGTGAACCCCTAACAACTATGTGAGATCATTTGATTGAAGGCCATCTTCTCCCGGAGAGAACAGAGTCTATGTGAATCCTCATCGCTAGGCAGAGAACTGAGCACCTGGAATAAGTTCAAAGATCACCTGCATGAGCAAATGAGCCGATACACAGGCAGAGGCCAGAATGAGAGATACTGTGATTATAATGTGTAGGTAAGAGCCCACTTATTATTTTAAGCATTTCATCATTTTTGCTTTATTTAACCATTTTACCTGAGAACCAATAATAGATTCTATCAGGGCTAAAAGAAAGGTAGGGAAGAATAGGGAGGTGGGAGACTCATTTATGAAGTCTCTTAAATATTTAATCCTACTTTTACGAAGTAAAGTCAGATGTGGCTCTCAGGCTGCTTCTGCATTTGTATCAAAGGTGACTACAGAGCCTTCAGCACTGAGGGTGACCCGTAGGCCTCAGGCCCGGCAGGAGAGGCTCCTTGATCATTTCATATTCTTCTTTCCTTTACAAATTTCCAGAGAAAATCAGGACCTCATACCTTCTTATGTAAAAAGCTCACACCCATCCCCTATAGGTCCCCCAAGTGTATGGAATAATTATGCAGGAGACAAAAGAGCAGGACTCTGACAGTGAGGTATTCATTCCAGAATCTGCATGCGGCATTGTTGCTTTATTAAAATGCACCATAAGGCACTTTTGGAAGAGCGGACAAAGATAGGACTTCAGGTGGGACAGACTGGTCGGCTACCCCAAGATTTTCATTTTCCTTGAAACAAGCCTTCCCTTCGAAAAGTAGAAGTAGGCCATGGAGAGAATTGCCTGGTGTGACTTTCTTCTAATAGCCCCAAACTCTTCTTTCAAATTACCGCAAAAGCAAGTCAGCATTTTTAGTGCCAGATTGATAAAAAAGAAAAGTGCATATTAAGCTTTCCTTATTAATTAAAGGCAGCGAGGAAAGAGTCATCATAGTGCAAGTTTAAGAAAACAAATGCTTGGAAATGCGCTTGCAGGACAAGAATGGGCGACGCCCGGCATTCCTGCCCTTATGCTTGTTGGTTGTCCTTGTGCCGGAAGTGCTAAAACATCGAATTCCTTGGGGCTGGAAGAAAGAGCAAAGCCCCGAAGACCTCTGAATGCAATTTTAAGTCGGACTTGGAAAATGATTCAAGACAGTTCTCCAGGGAAACCACGTGGCCTGTGCCCCACGAGACAAGCAAGATGAGCTAATAGATCATGGCCAGCTCCACTTCTTAACCTCATTTTCAGGCACGCTCCTCTGCTCCAGGTGAATGCTGATCTAGGTCACGCCAGAAGTAACTAGTAGGAAGAAAACTTTTGCAGCGTTTCAGACATACATTAGAACTATCCTTTCTCGTACTCAGAGTGTCCTGGGCTCCGCGGAGACCCAGGCCTACCCATCCAGGTGAGAGGGTATGAAAAGCCAAAGACCGTGGGCTCAACGTGGTGTTTGGACACCAGCGTAGCTTGCCTTCCAGAAAGGAGCTTTGCACCCTAGTGTGGCTACTTCCCAAAACAGAGGCCCTTTGAGTTTTATGTGAGCCACTTCTTTCTGCTGGGAACTTCTCAGTTATGTTACGAATGTGGGCATTCTGTCTGATTTGTTCCAGCCAAGTTCGCTAACGTGAAGTTAGAGCAGTTACCCACGAATCCCTAATCGCCAGTGTGTTCTTGGCATGATCCTCTATGATTAAAGTGGAGTGGTCCCTGCTGCACAGGAAAAAGTCTTTCTTTCCAGAGTGCCTCTTCCTCTTCTCTTTTCCTCCCCCTCCCTTCATCCTACCTTCCTTCCTTCCCCAGCCCTGTCTTCTGTTTTCCCTGCCCTCCAACTCCCTCCGTTTCTTTGTCCCCTTCCTTCCCTCCCTGTTAGTGATGTAGGAAAGGCATGATCCTGAGGGGCCAGGATCCCATCCCAATGGCACCTGCCTAAGTCTCTTCTTGATTCCTGCCTATGAGCGAGCAGTCACGGCTGATGGGCAAACTGTGTTGTGACAGATTCCAAGGCTTGATCTAGGCTCCATGGAGGAGGATGTTATGATCAACTAATATTGTTTCTGAGAGTCATGCCTACATTTAGTTGCCCAACTTGCTGTAGGCTAAGGCAGACTCAGTCCAGTTCCCACAGATACTTTATTTTCTGACTATTTAATTTAAACGTTTTTAATCAAGTAAAATAGAGTCCTCCCAGCTAAGTGATACTTGTGAAGTATAAATCATTACCCTGAGATGAGAAATGCCAAATAGTAAACAGAATTGGAATAGATAAAATGCCTTTTAGCAATTTCGAAATGACCAATATACATTTTTATTCCAGTGTAGTTATACTTTGGCTTTTACCCAAACCACCATGGTTTATTACTGTCTACATGGGTGCAATGCTTAATTGAAAGCACCCTTGATTATACTCTAAGATGTTACAAATAACTTCCAAGTGCCTTGAGTATTGGCAAATAATCCATTTTACCTGGCCACTACAGACAAAATGGAATTCTATACCATTTGGAAGGCAGAGCACTATGTATGGAGTGGAGATCAGTTTGTTTCTGCAGGGCACATTTGAAACAACCTAATCAACTAATGTTGTTTTTAAAGGACATACGTTTGCCCATCTTGCTGTAGGCTAGGACAGGCTCAGCCTAGTTCAATTCCCAAGTGGGCAAATTAGCTTTTACATGAGTTCTTGCCATGCTCAGTAGCTGCACCTCTCTCAACTACAGCAGACAATTCTGTGGTGCCTCCGGGCACAAGCCACGACAGGACAGATGTCCCCAAAGGGGCCAAAATGTATACCACTGTCCTATAAAGGAAATGCCTGCTACTGATGACCCTATGATTCCTCTTAGAGGCCGCACTTGAAGTTGGCCTTGTGAACATGTAGCCTGTGGAATCTACTTCTACTTAGTCCCACCATGCTGGGTATAACATAGGACTGTAACCTTCTTGTGTCCTTCAACATATTCCCAAAGCGTGCCCAGCACATACGAGGAGCTTGTAAGTATCGACTGAATAAATGAACGCATGCTTTCATGAGAGCATAGGACTGATGGAAGAATAAGTTGTGGGCCTTGGCTGTAGCCCTTTGGTCTTCAACATTCCTGTCCATGCCAAGAACATTCTTATAAATGTGTGTACTCATGACAGGAGCGCCTTTCATCGGTTTTGAAGAAAGCTGGTCTGTGATACCAAGGTTTTGATGCCGCGAGGAGTAGCCCTCAGCCAATTAGGAATGGGAGTTAGAGACTGAATTCCCAACTTCCTTGTCCTCATTTGGAAAACCCCCAGTGGGACTGAGGCCCAATTCCTGCCAGTGACCACCTACTTCTGAATGCATATTCTGTTAGCTGTCCTTTCTCTGTCTTACTCCTCCCAACTCCTGATGCTGTTTCTTGGCATCACCTCTCAGAAAATCCATTTTCACTGAAATTCTTGTCTTGGGATCTTCTCTATGGGAACTCAGCCTGTGGCACTGATAAGAAAGAAATACGAAATGATAATGAGAAGTTCCATAGCACTGCCCTTACAAACTGGATAAATGATTCAGTACGTCATGCCAAGTCATCAATGAGTATCTGTTGGTATATTAAAGATAGAGCCCTGGTGACTCAGTGATTATGCATTAAGCTTCTAACCACAAGATCAGCAGTTTGAAACTACCAGCTGCTCCTTAGGAGAAAGATGAGGCTTTCTTCTTTCTTAAAGAGATATAGTCCCTCACCTGGAATCGACTCACGGCAATGACTCTGAGCATATTAAAGATAATATGTCACATAATTAGAGGCAAAATAAGATTTATGAAAAAGCCACACAAAATTGGGCCTCTATGAATTTTAATAGCTATTCTACTTGGTTAATCACCATTCAGAAACATATTTCCTATGCCCTGCTATTCCAATATAGAGGTACATGTGTATATATGCTCATGTACATGTGTGTGTGTCTGCCTAGCAACCTTTCCTCCCTCATAGCCAAGTCTGGCTATGGACTTGAAAGAGATGAACAATCGAACCAAGATACATCCCTCCTCTGGCTTATTTTTGAATTTGCTGTTCCTAATGGGGAAATTCTCCCATTCCTCTCTGGCTATGGGACTGGGATCTGCCAAAGGCCTTGGAAACTAGAAGCTGCTTAAGGATTCATTTCCTGGCCAAGTTGTGGCCTTCTCCTGAAAGAAAAAAGCCAATCTCCAACTAGGGAGAGGCTAGCTATGTTCATGACTCCTGGGATATGTTTACATGACTCAAGGCCTACCCACTCCTCATAGTCAGGAAAGCTTCAATTATCTCTCACTTACTGCAAACTCTAATTTTCTCACAAAGCTCTCATTTAGTAATTACCCCAGCAGCATGTAGAAGCTGTGGGGGGCGGGGGCTTTCAGTCGACAGCAAGGATTGTGGCCGGTGCCATTGTCTAGAATCTGCACCCTTTCTGGTCTAGGGGTGCTTCATAAACATGACTCAGTGTGTAATACTAACTACTTTGTTTTGATCCATCAGGATTCAACCAGGGGTCCGTGGGTGGAGCAAATGAGTAAGGACTCATGAGTAGCCCTAAAGTTGACAGGTTGAGCCGTCCCCTCTGGAGCACGGGCCTGGTGATCAGCTTCTGAAAGATCTGAAAGCCCGAAGGAGCCGGTCTAGATCGTACACGTAGGGTCGCCTTGAGTTGGACCGAACCCGTTGGCAAGGACCGGCAGTCATCCAGACCCTTGTCTTAGTGCAGCGTCCGTTCCATTCTGCAAGAACGGGTCTGCATCGGAAATTGAGCACAGAATGCTGGAAAAACAAGAAGAAGAAGATTAAAGAGGCCAAAATCGTATTCTCAAATACTCCCAGAGCAGAATTAGTTATTGATAATACACTTTCCTGTAGCTGAATTGGCTTATGTTAATTCTTTAGACTTCCAAAGTTCTAAGGGGCCTTCATCCTATTTCCTGTGGATGCTCTCATAAAACAGTAAATTAATTTCTATTTTCTCTTGTGGTTCAGTTTAACACCTTGGTCTCAAAGGTTTATTGTGGGTTTCTTTAGTATTCTGAAAGCTACAGAGGCAAAATATTCATATCTTCTTGCCCCTTCCATAACCCCTCCCCTTTTAAACAATGATCTTTAGGGGAGTTATTCTGTGTGTGTTTAAATATTCTAATAGGATTTATAAGCCCCATCTTCCCTACTTTCATCTTTACAAGCTAAGGCAGTGCTTGAAAAAAGGAATCCATACATCACTATTTATTCAGCTAATGTAACGTGAAGAGCTCTGTTTGAATAGTCTATTTATCTCTTTGTGTTGTCACTAGAGAGAGGTAGGGGCAGGCCGTGTTCAGCGTCGGAGAATACCTGCTCGGGAAAAAATAGGGAAGTCAACTGATTTTTAATAGCAGATCAATAGTGGCTTTTAAAAAATTTTTTTATTTTTGCTGACACTGGCAAGAATGCAAACTAATAGATTAGATACCTTGAATCCTATGGGGATTTTATTGCTCTCTATCATAAAATACAATTTAAAATGAACCACATCAGACCTTTCCACAAGTCCCTGGAGAAGATTAATGTAGATTCTAGAACTGAATGAACTTTTAAGTTCATTTAAATTTAATTTGGCACATTTGGGCCATTCCACGTTATATGCTTTATGTTTGCTTAATTTCTCTGACCGTTTCGGATTTGAGTGACTCTGTAAGAACATGGTGCCCGTCGCTGTGGCTTCATGTCAGGACACTCAGCTGTGGCCCATACTCTCCAGACCTGCAAGAAGATGTGCAGCGGCTGGGAGCTCTCCATAGGTCAGGAAATGGCAGCCAGGCACTGCCATTGAAGGAATTCATGGGTAATGAATAGATTTTTCAAGTCACCACTGACGGCCCACTTATTTATAACAGGATATCAGAGAGCATAGTTCAAAGATAGAAATCACTTTTGGAAATTGAATTTGTCAGAGCCGCAGTGGCCCATTATCTTGGCTGCCTTATACTGGCGTAACCATGTAGTAAACTGGGAACACGAGGACTATCCGAAAATTCAGAAGAAAATTCCGGGCAGGGCAACATTGCATCTTCTTTACTATACGGATACTCTATGACTGAAAAGGCCAGGTCATCTTGCCCTGGGTTCTCGGGAGACAACTCCTGAAGCCCGGACTCCCCCAGAGGTTGGAGTCTGTTATCCTGGAGGCCTGCAGACCACACTTGTGGCAGGGGTGCGGGAGGGGGGGTTGATGCTAATGTGAAACCCAGCAAAGGAGAGATGGTATCAGCCTACCTCCATGTGGGCCGGGATTTAATCAAGCAGGCTACACAAGGACCCATCGGTGCTCCACCTTCCTCCTACCGAGACCCTTTAAAGCAGTTCCTCATGTGTACTGAGCCCCAACCATTAAATTATTTTCATTGCTACTTCATAACTGTAATTTTTCTACTGTTATGAATCATAATGTAAATATCTAATATGCAGGATATATTTTCATAGTTATAAATTAAACATCATTAAAGCATAGTGATTCATCACAAAAACATGTAATTATATATCATGAAATATTTATTTCTAATGACACATAAATGAAATGTTATCTTGAAGCATGAGGTAGCATGGGTAACAGTCTTTACACCGGCTACTCATGTGTGGGCATATCTGCATGTGGGCGGACCCACCTGGAGACGGATAGAGGAGTGGTGTCTTTGTTCCTAAGACCATTGGAAATATGTGTTTTTCAATGGTCAGGCGACCCCTGTGAAAGGGTCATTCAACACCCCTCTCCTCAAGAGGCCGCGACCCACAGGTTGAAAACCACTGTTTTACACACTGAAGTTGGTAGATGCCTGTGTCGTCAAAGCCATCAGTTCCTGAGAAAAGGTGGTACGCCCCTTTTTGACATGAAAGCTCCACATTAGGGACATTCTTAGACTCAGTCCATTTGGGAATGTCTTCTTCATTTGTAGCTTCTAAAAACGATCATGGTTAGTACTCCTGGAATCTGGTAGTTGTTCTTGGGAGTTGAAGAATGAAAGAGGGTAATGGTCCGGACAGGTCAGAAGGGAGAGAGGCTCGGCAACTCACATTTATAATTGGCTTTCGGAGAGCGTACATGGAACCCCTGAATTTGTAGCTAGTCCATCCGAAGTGAGAGTGTAGTGGGCATCCTTACACTTCTGCTACCATCTGAGGCCGTGGCAGGCTTGGCAGACAGGATGAAAATGCTCTTTTTTTTTTTTTTTACATTTTATTAGGGGCTCATACAACTCTTATCACAATCCATACATATACATACATCAATTGTATAAAGCACATCCGTACATTCTTTGCCCTAATCATTTTCAAAGCATTTGCCCTCCCTTTGCATCAGGTCCTCTTTTTTCCCCCCTCCCTTCCCACTCCCCCCTCCCTCACGATCCCTTAATAATTTATAGATTGTTATTTTGTCATATCATGCCCTATCCCGAGTCTCCCTTCCCCTCCTTCTCTGCCGTCCATCTCCCAGGGAGGAGGTCACATGTGGATCCTTGTAATCAGTTCCCCTTTTCCAACCCACTCACCCTCCACTCTCCCAACATTGCCCCTCACACCCCTGGTCCTGAAGGTATCGTCCACCCTGGATTCCCTGTGGAAAATGCTCTTTAATAAGTGAGGGGCAACCTAGCTCCCGATGATTAAGGTCAGTTAGTGTGTGAGAAGATATCTTGAGCTTTTTGGAAGGTGTCAGAGAAGAGGCACACACAGGCTTAGGGCCACATCATCATGGACATGTTTAATACTTTGATGTGAAATAAGAAACATTTATTTGGATTCAGAAAGAAGCTAAAACAGTGTTCTGCTGAGCTCGACTCCCCCCGAAATGTCCTAGGAAGTTTTATTTTCTGGGAGCATAGCAATTTATTTTACTTTGTTTAGCTGAACATTTCCAAACTTGCTTTTGCTATGGACCCACTGAATTGTTGTGGCTGGGTTTGTTGCTTTTGTAGAACCATAGTTAAAATTCTGCAGTTGCCTTGTAGATAAAGGGTATTTGGCAATAATATGCCCAGATATTTTCATCACAAATTAGTGTTATTTTCAGACCAACAGAAGGTCGTTGTCCATCCAGGTTGGCAATTAGGATTACACTTAAGTTCAACACTCAGGGACCATGACATGAGCCCCAACCCCAGCACCATCTAGTCCATTCCGTGAATCTGTTCCACAGTGTCTCCAGCAGCGGAGGCTTGACAGAAGCAGGCAGCTCATCTTGTTTCCAGGGGTTACCGGTGGGCTCAGACTCTCAACCTTTCAGGGCGGGAGCAACAGGGTGCCGAAGCACTGCACCAGCAGGGCCCCTTGGAAATCATGATAAACAGCCAATTTCTGTCATTCCTCTGATGGCCTCTCACGTGGGCCAGAATAAAACGCACCTTCCAAGTCATCTCCCAGCCCTGCTCCTAACCCGTTAGCATTCTGCCTCTGCACCGACTCCGCTGGTCTCTTCTCTGCTCAGGGAGCCGATGCCTGGAGGCCCTTCTCCGGACCACTTGCCCTTCTCTCTGGAATGTGCTCGCTCCAGATTCTTCACCAGAAGAGCTACTTCCTTCTGCAGCATTTTCTCTAGGACAGCTCTCTGAAGACAGCTTCCCTGTAGCTCTCTGCTCAGTTTTTCTGTATTATTTTCTTCAAAGTGGCTTTTGCTATCAGAAAACTACCTGTCTGTTATTGCTTCCCCTATCTCTGCCCTCAGCGCACATACTTACATCCCTGACTTTGGTTTCCATCAGGAACACGTAGGGGATATAGACGCTCAACAAAGTCAACATGAGAGCGAATGGAGAAAAAGGTCAACAGATATTATGGAATAAGGACCCATGGTCAGCAAATGCTCTTTGAAACACTAAAAAAACTGGACTCACTGCCATAAACTTATAGTGACCCTATAGGACAGGGTAGAACTTCCCCTGTGAGTTTCCAAGACAATGTAATTCTTGACAGGGATGGGTGGTATAAAGGCTATGCATTCGGCAGCTAACTAGCTTTAAGGTCAGCAATTCACAATCACCAGTTGCCCTGTGGAACAAAGATGAAACCTTCTACATCTATAAAGATTCCTTCTCTTCCCCCACCCCTTCCTCTTGACATGCACAAGCCAACCCCAGAACCACACTGCTGTGGGGTGGACTCGAACCTTAGAATTTGGAGTAGAAAATGTGATTGTTGCGAAAGCAGACTACCACAGGTTTCTCCTGCAGAGCGACTGGAGGGCTCAAACTGCGGACCTCTCAGTTAACAGCCGAGTACTTTATACACTGCACCATCATGGCTCCCTGGCAGATGCCAATCCACAGCACAGTGGAGACTGGGGAATCAGGGTCATTTTATGTTGTCATTGTGTTTATTTGTGTATTTAAATCATTTTATTGGGAGGTTCTTACAGCTCTTTTTTCAAATTTGAATATTTATTAAACATATTGAGTTCATGGGAGACTTGGATAACCAACATATAAATATTATTCGGTATTGTCATCAGTCATATGCTTTCTCTCCATTTATTGAAATATGTCCATAAGTAGCATTTTGTAGCCTTATCTGTGTAGGCTATGTTCATTTGTTTTGAAGTTTTTATCAATATGTGTTAGATTTGACAATTTGATTAGGAAGTTTATATCTTTATATAGTTATACCAATTAATACTGACTAATGAAAATGCTATTGAATTTTGTATTTTCTTTTTTATTTTACTTTATTGCTGGCTCATACAGCTCTTATCACAATCCATACATATATCCATTGTGTCAAGCACATTTGTATATATGTTGCCATTATCATTTTCAAAATCTTTTCTTTCTACTTGAGGCCTTGATATCAGCTCCTCATTTTTCCCCCCTCCCCCACCCTCCCACTACTATAAAACCTTGATAATTTATAAATTATTATTTTTTTCATGTCTTACGCTGATCACTGTCTCCCTTCACCCACTTTTCTGTTGTCTGTCCCTCGGGGGGGAGGCATATGTTGATCATTGTCATTGGTTCTCCCTTACCCACCCACCCCCTTACCTTGCCCTCCTAGTATCGCTACTCCCATTATTGTTCCTGAGGGGTTTATCTGTCCTGGATTCCCTGTGTTGTGAGTTCTCCTCTGTACCAGTGTACATGTTCTGGTTTAGCCAGATTTGTAAGGTAGAATTGGGGTCATGATAGTGGGACAGGGGGTTAGGGTGGGGTTGGGAAGGTTTAAAGAACTAGAGGAAAATTGTGTGTTTTGTTGATGTTACACTGAACCCTGCCTGGCTCATCTCTTAGTTGTGGCCTTTCTGACAGGGGATCTTCAATTGATTACTGATGGGTATTGGGTCTACACTCTGCCCTCCCCCTCATTCACATCTATATGTTTTATTTGTTTTGTTTTGGGTTTTTGATGCCTGATACCGGATCCCATCAACACCTCATGATCACACAGGCTGGTGTGCTTCTTCCATATGGGTCTTGTTGCTTCTCAGCTAGATGGCTGCTTCTTTATCTTCAAGTCTTTAAGACCCCAGACACTACATCTTTTAATAGCCAGGCACCATCAGCTTTCTTCACCACATTTGCCTATGCACCATTTTATCTTCAGTGATCGGAAGGTGGGGCTCTTACAGCTCTTATAACATGCCATACATCACCTGTATCAAATATATCTGTGTTTATGTTGCCATTATCATTTTTCTAAACATTTACTTTCTGTCTGAGCCCCTGGTAGGGTAATTTTAAAAGGATCCAATTGAAGCAGAGGTGTCTGAGGCTTCTAGGATGTGCTAAAAGCAGAGCCCTCTTTCCGAGTGATGTTCTCCCTGTGAGAGGCCAGGGAGCTGCTGGTGCTCATGCGTGGACACACCCCAGGCGTGAAGGGAAACTTGCTCACAGTTAGCAGACTGCAGGCCTGGACTCTTGGTCCAGTGCCTGAATGGGTGGCGATCACGGATAGCTGCGATGATTTCCGTTCTTTCGGCAGCACCCACGGTAATGTGTGAGAGGGAGTGTGGAGGAAAAGAGCAGTGTTCGCCTCCGTGATGTTTTAGAATATCTTTTCACTGGAGAAAGGAAATTGACAAAAAGATTCAAATTTGTTAAATTAGGAAGAAGAGTCAATATGGTGTATTTGCCATCTGTCAGACACATTAAGTCTTCTCTGTGAACAGTGTTGTCAGCCGACCTTAATATGCCGGCAAGTACTGGAGAAGAGCGCTCTGTCTCCCAGCGTTCGCTGAGCCTTCCGTCCCTTCAGAAAAGTGCTGCGTTCCGTTTGCATCTTGCTGTCGCTCTTTATGTGGGAGCAAGGTGACGCTCATTTTCGCAGTTCCTTCTTGATTGAAATCATGTACTGCTATCTGGAAGGCTGCCTCACCTGTGGCCAGAATGGGAGGATAAATCGCCAATCCATCCTTCAGTCATGCAGCAAAGCCCTGAATGTCAGTACTACACGGTTTTGACATATCCCATTGGCCTGGAATGTTCTATGAAGGCCACTCTTAAACTGATTTTGCCAGTAGTTTCTTATCCCTGCTTGAGGACTTTTCTTTTCTTGTTTGTCTCTTTAGGAAGGATTTCAGTATCCATGGAAAACAAAATGACCCCAAGGGAGTCTCAAAAATATTTTATTCCCATAGCTGGTATTTTGCAAAATGCTTTCTCTCCCAAGACTGTCAAGTAATTTATAAGGTCTCCGCTATAAACATTTTCAACTAAACATCTTGTTGTTTTTCTTCCTGAAGCTTTGAAATAGAAACATGTGCAAGAAATGTGATACAAATGCAATGAGGGAAATGTTAACTTATAAAAAGCGTCTGTGGCTTGATGAGTTAGGTGTTAATGCATGAATCGATACAAATAATCTTCAAATCTAAAATGCCACTCTATCCCCATGGTTCTTCCAGTGCAAGACAAGGTCAGGATCTTCCTTGTGCTCCTGGTTGGAGATGGGGCTGGGGGTGGAGTTCTGGCTCTGGTTTATTCTGGTCTTGACCTTGGTCCTTTAGCTGTATATGACAAAACAGTCTTCTAGTGTCTAGCGGGAAGCCAGAACAATAGGAGAAAGGCTTCAAACAATAGATTCTATGCATCTTTCTACTCAATCGTAAGCCTCCAAACACAGCCAGGAATATGCAGCAAGTTGTTTGTGTCTTCAATTTATGGTTTAATGGGAACTCGCCCCCTCCCGTTTTTATTATTTTTAAACATGAGAGAAGAGTCTGGTATGCTGCGTCGAATATAGTCTTATGAATATCCAGGCTTCTGGGTCTTTGCTTTCTTTAGCTCTCTTGTGTTAAAGTTTGCACCTTCTGTGAAGGAAACGGTACATATGAGGGGCTTTAAAAAGTTTGTGGGGAAGTGGGATGTAAAGATGAAGCAATTTTCCCATAAGCCTTTTGAATCCCCCTTTGCATGTCAATTTTGTAATTTTAAAGTGATTTCTGGGAGTACAAAGTTCTCCCCCCGCCCTCCCATATTCCAGAGTGCATTTAAGAAGCCGTCAATTCTATGCTTCCACTTAAATATGACTTGGATTGTTTTACAGATCTAAGTTTGAAATGCTAAGGAGCTACTAGAAGAGCACTAGCTATTCAATTAGCTATTTATCTGCTCTAGTCTCTAAGATTTATAGTAGGTCTTTTAATGATATTTAAAAATTCAGTTTGAAGGTACAACTGATTACATGTGAGTGATTTCAGGGCTCTAACTAAAGCATGGCCATGTAATAAGTGTCTCATGTTTTATTTCTCTTTTCAGAACTTCACGTTTCAGCTCTTTTAGAAGACTCCACATTTAAAATAACGTCCTATGGACATGTAAAAACACAGCATTGTGAGATAATTTTCCCAAATGGGTTTGTCGAGACCACAGACCATGGTGGAGTGAAGCGTATACAGGTTTTGAAATTTGAGTCTAGATTTCAATTTGTTAGTTGTGATTGAAGTCACCTGCTTACCCTCTTTTCTGCCTCTATTTCCTTATCTATAAACTGACATTAATAAGAGTACTTACCAAAAGGTGCAGTGCGAGAATGAAATGAGATGATACATGAAACGCCTATAGAATAATGTCTGGCACATAGTAGATGTGCACAAAACACATTTTCTGTAACAATTCTTTGTGATTACCTGATGTCATCTTAATTCATAATTTCATAGCTGCCCTTTCTCCGATAAAGAAAAGTATTTACACTAAAAAAAAGAAAAGAAAGAAAAAGACTTACAAACAGAACATGATTACATGACCACCACGCTAATTCAATTGCGAAATTCTATTTATAATTTTACCAATCTGTCTCCAATTGTTGGGCAGGAAAACTGGTAAACAAGCATGCCTCAGATTTATTTGGTGTCTTTTCCTTTTTTTTAATGTATAAATATTTTGTCCTGAGGCTACAGATATAAAAACCTACAAAAACATTCAAACCTGGTAAGAGACATTGTCTTTGCTTTAGCTTTGTTAAGAATGACTATGAGTGAGAACAGCTTGACATTCCACGTTTCAATTGGCTGTTGTTAGATGCCATTGAGTTGATTTTGTATTGTAGTAACTCCATAGGACAGAGTAGAGTGGTCCCCTTGGGTTTCCTAGGTCACTGTGAGTCAGCATTGACTCAATGGCAGTGAGTGCAGTTTAGTTTGGGGAGTATTTACGAGAGTAGATTGATGGATCTCTCTCATGAGGAGCCACTGGGTCGGCTTCCACGGGCAACTTTTCGGTTAACAACTGAGTGCTTAACCATTGTGCCATACCTCCCTTTAATTGTTTCAACAACACAATGACTATAACTCAGCTGAGGTTATCAGAATGTAAACTTAAATTCAGTGTGTGTGTATGTTCAGGCCCTACACAAATTACTGCGTCCTCCATCTTTGCAATAACCTCTGTGTAACTTGAAATCGTGAACATGTTTCTTATCTCTGACCCTTTTCTTAGCTGATGTTGGATTCTACGAGTGTTGCACAGCCATGCTGGCTTGGCCCTCAAGCTTTATTTAAAATAAGTACTGCTTATTCTTCCTCTAAAGGTAAATCAAAATGTCACAAAGGAAGCATAAATCTCAGTCGACTTAGTAAAGAGAGCTCCCTAGGTACCTTGAGAAGAAGCCTAGATGGAAGAAACATGGTGGAAACTTGTCTCTTGGAAGAGCCAGGGCCACCAGCAGTGTATGCGATCTTCAGAAAACAACTCCCATTTTACATGGGTCTCAGTTGTACTTGTGAGCTGTAAAGTGAGAGAGTTGGGAACATATCCAGGTCTGTAACCTCTTTGGAGGCTTGCACCCGTCTGACCAACTGATGAAAGCGCTCCAGCTTTATGGAAAATTTCCTATTCCTTCAGGCTCTAAAGTCTGCTTGGAGACTTAGCACCACGACTCGTTGCAGATCTGTGCTTAAAAGGCTCTGTTAGATGTGATCTTCAAACCATGTCTAGTTTCCATATAATATCTTGTGCTTCAGGGGTGACTTTTCAAGGTCAGGATTTCTTTGTTGTGAAAGCTTATCAGCATAGCAAAGGACTAGGGATGTTGTTTTACTTGACAGTTTGGATTGACTGGTTGTTGACCCTAACTCAATCCCGCTCCCCCTTGTCAATGTTTCCAGGAAGAAGCTCTGAAAATAAAATATTTGGAACTAGCCAAGGCGCATCTAGAGCTTGAACATCAATCCCTTTAGTTGGTTGTGGCAGAGCTGGTGAGGAAAGGGGAGGTGATCTTCCTTTCCACTTTCCCACTTCCTTTTCCTTTTGACTGCTTCCTGTGACACACACAAAAACGTCTCCATAGTGGTCACACATTGGGCTGCTAACCAAAAGGTCAGTAGTTCAAAACCATCAGTGGCTCCGTGGGAGAAAGCTGGGGCTATCTACTCCGTAAAGTTATAGTCATTGGAGGCAGTTCTCCCCTGAGTTACGCTGAGTTGGTATCAACTCAATGGTAGTGAGTTTTGCTTTTTAGTTTTGCCTTTGGTACAAACTTTTAGGTCAGAGTAAAATCACTCTTTAGCACTTCCAAAACTGTAAATCTTCATGAGAGCATCATCTTTTTCCTGGGGAGCTACTGGTAAGTTTGAATCGCTGACCTTATAGTTAGCAATCCAGATCTCAACATAACCCAAATTTAATCCATGACACACTCTATCTGGGACATTTTCCTATTTCTCACCATTTTATACCACTTTCCCTTTCTTTAAATGTCACGGGCAAAAAGAAAATTATAGTAATATCTAGGTTTGAAAGTTGTTCTGAGATTTTTCATAGCCATTAATAATTATAAAACAATAGTAAAAATATGAAATGTTCGGTAACATTTATTGAATACTTCCTGTTTTCCCTGAAAATGTACAAAATATGTTAGACTTATTATTTCATTATATCTCATAGTAACTTGTTAGATAGTATTCTTTTTAAATAAAATAATTTTTGATTGTTAAAATGCAGACTAGATGACAGTTACATATTTTACAATTCATGCCCATTCTGATTCATCTTGTCCTTAGAATCCCCTCAATGTGCAGTTGTTTGTCCTTCCTCTCTCCATCCCTCTTTCTTTCCTCATCCTCCGAGCTTGTTCTGGACTCAGTGCTGCCCTTCAGATCTCACATGGTTGACTGTTCTCACTGGGAGGTGGGTTCTGACTTGGACCTCTGCAGGGTAAGCGCCATCGTCTCAGGTATCTCTATGAGATGGTATTCTTACCACCCATTGGAGGAATGACCAGGTGGGGCACGAAGAAGGTTAATGCCTTGCCCCAGGTCAAAATCTAATAAGTTTTGGGGCCTAAGTTATTTGACTGAAGAGCGCAAGCTCTTGGCCATGCATGTATGTTGCCTTCTTCTGGTCAATGAAAGAAGTACGGGTAGAGAGTGGGAAACATTTAACAATGAGTATAAAAAAGAAGAACATGCCTTAAAGTGATCGTAACAGATGGAACAACTCTTTTTAATATGCTTCAACAATTGAACTATACGATATGTGAATTATATGTTAAGAAAACTTAACATTTTAAAAAACAAAGCAAACAGAATAACATGCAGTAAACTGTAAGAATAACTTGTTTTCCCCTCTTCCTTTCAACGAGCAGTCATAGAGAGGCCGGTATGTTCTAGTTGCTGTAGACACAGTGGTGAATATAACTGACAAATCCCCTTTCTCGTGTAGAGCTTTTTTGGTACTGGGAAAAGCAGATAAAAATAACGTGCAACACACGTGTTAGACAGTGAGCAGTGCGATGGGCAAACCGAAGCCAGGCCTGGGTCTCCCTGATGCTAACGGCTGCCATTAGGCGGGATCAGAATGGCTCCGTGTGACTATTTGACGGGACAGGAAACAAGAGTCCGTGGTTTTGCCGACCCATGTCTTGCAAAATGCAGAGCTGGCAGAGTACTTTCCCCTCTACTCTAGACTCAACTTCCACATCTTCACTCACAACCTCTGGACACTAAGTTCCTTGGAAGCATGAAATTGGAATTCACCCACCCAAAGCCAGGCACAGCTTTTAGCACGGGTCTTGTGATTTAACATGCATTGGGGTTGGCCACTGTGCCCAGGACAGTCATTAAGATATGTGTAAAATCAATATGCCCTGCTTGCAAACACGGTTGCTTTTACCCAGACGCATCCTTCTCTGAGTTTGCTGATTGGGGGAGTGCCCCAGTATGAAGCACAAGGAAATGCAAGGTCAATGAGGTAGAAAATAGAGCCTGTGTGTGTGTGTTGTGTTGGCAAAAGCCTTTTTATATGTACTGCAATAGTTCATAGAACATAGCCAACCTAACCCAAATCCTCGGCACAAAATGCCATTAGGTGAGTGTTTAATTGCCAAAATGAGGCTTTTATCCATCATATATAGAACTAAGGTTTCAAACACAAAGTTCACTGTTTCTTTCCCCTTTAAGGAATTGTGTCATTAGCCTTCTTGCACAAATTAAGGTAAAACCAAGCAAGAGTGAGTACTCAAATTCAATTCTTCTTTCTTTTCTTGGACACGTGATAATGCTTCATCTATCATTTTGAGGTACAACTTGACAGACCAGCGAGGAAATGGCAACAGCTGGTGGTCATAGCAATCCCTTTGACCGGCCCTTGTGGCTAATAAGCTATTGTTGCAACTGTAAGGGTTGTGAGACAGTCCACGTCAGTTGTTGAGCACTGCCTCAGTGGCCCGTGTGGGCCATATTCCTTCTTGTATGAGGCATTGCCTGGTTTGCTTGTGTTTTTGCACAAACTATCATATTGGAAGCCCCCATGGTGTCCCTTGAAGTATTGTTGCTGTTGCCCTGCTTAATAGTGGTTCTAGGGGAAAACGTATGTATGCAACTATCTAGCTTTATCTGTCTATCTATGTATCATCTATTCATTGGTGGAGGGCGATGTAGAACCTCTTTTATGTGCATGGAATTCGTAAGCTAAGAAAAAATAAAGCCAGATCTTTGTCTCACATTATTCAATCCATAAATACAGATGGAGCATTCATTATAAATCCTATGTCAATTAGTGATGAATCATTGAACAAAAGGTAACATAATCTCTATCTTCAGTGAATTGACTATCTAGATGGATACTCAGAAAATAATTTTAATATAGACACATAAATATACATGTGTATGTATATATGGATACACACATATAAACAAAATTTGTATCTCTGATGAGTGCTATGAAGAAGGCATTTTCAAGCTATGAGATCTTAGATCAAAGATAATTGACCTAGTTAGGAAGGCTATAAGGGATCTCCCTTAGACATTGTTGATTGCCTTGAGTTGTAAAAGATGAATAGTAGTCTGAAAGTGGTGTGAATCATTAACTCACTTGGCTGCTTATTAAAAGGTTAGCAGTTTGAGTCCGCCCAGAGGCAACTTGGAAGAAAGGCCTGGAAAACCATTTCAGAAAAATCAGTCATTGAAAACAGTGTGAAATAAATCCCCCCCCCCCAAAAAAAAAAACCAACCCTGTGGATTGCTATGTTGGAGCCTATCGTTGCAGCCATTGTGTCAATTCATCTAATTAATAGTGTTCCTCTTTTTCACTCCCTCTCTACTTTAGCGAGCTTGGGGTCCTTCTCCAGAGGCTAGTCCCTCCTGTTCACATGTCCAAAGTAAGTGAGAAGAAGTTCTGCCTTCCTTTCTGCCAAGGGGCATTCTGCTGATGTTTTTCCAAGACAGATTTGACTTCTGACAGTTCACAGTACTTTCAATGTTTATTAGCATCATGATTCAAATATATGAGGGGTAACCCCCCCCTGCAAAATAATTCCAGCAAAATCCTCTGCTAGGTGGAGTTTTCATAGTAGGCATCCCCGGCCCCCGCCCCCAGGCAAGCATCATGCAACTCACTCTGAGTTAGTATGCCCAGTGGCATCTCCTGAGAAGATTCTCTGGTCACAGTAAATTTTGTCATGAAAGCAGTTTCTCTTGAACCTTGTTTTTTGTGATGGTCAAACTAAGAAAACAGCATGCGGTTTTGAAATTTTGCTTCCTGCTTGGGAAAAATGTCGCAGAAACCGTTGTGATGTTGAACAAAGATTACAAGGACAGAGCTGTGGGAAAAACTCAAGTGTTTGAGTGGTTTTCTCGTATCAAAAAAAAGGTGAAATGTTGATTGATGACAAACTTTGTCCTGGGCATCTGTCAACTTCCCAAAAGGACAAAAATGTCAGCAAACTTTGTGCACTTGTGTACAAAGACCGATGAGGGACCACTGAAGAGATGGGGAAGTTATTTGGACTATCTTGGAGCTCAGCTCAGCGAATTCTAATGGAAAAACTGATGAGAAGAACTGCTGAGAAATTTGTGCCTCAGTTTCTGACTGACCTGGCAAAAGAGCATTGAGTGGAAACATGCTGTGCTTGAAAGAACAGTAGCAAAGTGACCCTTACTTTTTTTCCAAGTCATTACTAGTGACAAGACATGGCGCTATCCTTACAACCCACAAAGCAAACGTCAATCAAGCTGGTGGAAGATGGCATCGTCCCCCCAAAAAGCTTGTCAAGTGAAATCAAAGATCAAGATGATGCTTGGGCTTTTTTGTTTTGTTTTATGTGAGAGGGATAGTGCATTTGGAGTTTGTTCCACTAGGTCAAACTGTTAATTAAGCTTTCTATTTAGAGGTTCTCAAAAAACTGTGTAACAGTATGTGACAAAAAAAGGCCTGATTTGTGGCAGATAGGGGACTGGTTTTGGCACCACAACATTGTACTCACTCATGCAGCCGCCTTACTATGTGCCATTTTTTTGGGCAAAAGGCAGCATGTCTCTCTTGCCTCATGAACCTTACTCACCTGACCTAGCTCCATGCAACTTCTTTTTGTTTCCATGAATGCAAAGGGACATGAAAGGACAGAAATTTGAAAGTGTAGAAGAGGTGAATAAAAAAATGAGGGAGGTGCTGTCAGCCATCCAAGCAGATGAATTTGAAAACTGTTTCCAAGAATGGAATCACATTTGACAAATGTGTTAAGTGTAATGGAGAGTATTTTGAAGGTGATAAGGTTGTTTTGTTTTAAAAAATAGCTTTGAAAAAAAAATTCTGTTTTTTTTTTTTTTAAAGTATGCCCTCATATAGATTCTTTGGGCCAACCTGAGTTAGAATCAACTTCATGACATTGGGTTTGGAGGCGTCAGTCATTAGAAAAATACGGTGGTTTCCCTCTGTTCCCTAAAAACGTCTCAAAGGTACGTGGCAGAATCCCAACCCTAAAGAGAGGGACTCGGTTACCTAAACTGTGCTGCAAATCACTTAACCAAGAGGGACACGGTAAGAGAAGGATGGTTTGAGCCTCACATGATTTACTACCAGGGCCTGGACCTCGGAATTCATATGACTGGTGTTGCTGCTCATCCCTTTGGGTTCATGGTGTGGGGCAAGCCGGGGCCTTCAGAGAAGATCTGCTGCACCCAGCTGCCAAAGTTGTGACTCAAAAGGGATTAATGACACCTGTCCTCCGGGTTTTAGAGTGGAGACTTGATGAGAAATTAGAAGCAGGCCCTACAAAACTTACTGAAGTTCGCAGTTTTACTATAGTAGTTGCCAACGAGGCCGGGGATGGGTAGAGAGTCAGCTTCCTCAGCTCACCCCAGGTCTTCCGGCGTGATAGCTTGACTTGGTGAGTATGGTATGTTGATTGTCTACGGTTAACTGACCTAGGTCTTACAAGGTCCTATTCGGAGCTTAGCGAGTCTCTAAAATGCTCTGACCTTTCAGCCTGAAGTGCTAGAGAGTACTTTCTATCTATGTATGTTGGTAAGAGGTATCTTTAGCAAGCTACACACCTGGCTCTAATGTTTTGGCTCTGAGTGTGCATGCTTACCCGGACCCCAAAGCCATCTTTCCATGCTATCCAGAGGTTACACAGTAACCGCAGGCCTCTTCACCTGGGCAGCTACAAAACAGTGACCCAACCATGGGTCTCACAGCTCCCTCAAAGCCAGTGAGTGCCAGGTTCTGGCGTATCTTCCCAGGGCCAGCCCGAAAGGAGATGAGCCTTTCTAAGACTGAAAGGCTTACTAACAGGAGATATGAGAAGTACAAGATTGACATTCGTGATATTTATGATTATGTGTCGTGTGCCCTTACTCAGTGTGGCGTTCTTGAGTGCCTGAGTTAAATGCTCAATTATGAACTGAAAAGTTGGGAGTTTGGATGTAAGCCGAGGTACAGCTTATGAAAGGCCTGGCAATCTGCTTCTGTGAGGCCACCACCTCGTCAGCCCATGGAGTGCAGTTCAACTCTGCAACCCACGGGGCCACCAACAACGTGGTGGGATCCATTCTACAACAACGCACTGGTTTTGTCTTTCTTTTTAAAACTGTATCGTAGGCCCAGGGGCAACTCATTTCTTCAGTTTCCCCATGAAATGGACCTAATTATGCCCATATGACAGATGAGGAAAGTGAACCATCAAGAGTTTGTTTGCTTAGCTTGCCCAGGGGTCATAATTGTTCAATCATATGAAGAAGGGTCGTGTAATCATTATCATAACTTTGGAACATTTTCTTCATGTACTCACTGTGGTCAGCTCCCTACTCTTCCCCCAACCTCCTCTGCCAGCCCACCAGTAACTGCTAATCCAGGCTCTATCGATTAACATGTCCTAGATTTCAGAAAAGCATACAAAACGCAATCAGGAAACAAATAAACAACCGTGACCAGATAAAACAGAGAAAATCTTAATGAAAAAGAAAGCAGAAAATATGAAAAGCGGAAACACTTTTAAAATAGGTCAAAAGGGAGATCAAATGATAAGGTATTCAATTTTAACCTAACGACATCTGCCACGATCGACTTTACAATGCTCTCTGTAGGATCCTGTGGGTCAAACTAGCAATGCTTTCTTCTAGTCCTTAGATACAAGGTAATTCCCATTATGGGGTCTTCCCAGCAAAGACAGTAACAGAATTACCCTGCTCCCGGGTGTGTTCAATGTTTCAAGAAAAATATTCTTGCATCTATCAAAGGAACATTCCATCCAAAGATTTCATATATTCTGTAATATATATTTTTAATCTTGTAAAGCCAAGTGCTTTCAAATAACACTCAGATTGCCAAAGACTGAAAGTTATTTCCTTGAACTTTATTTAACCAGGCCACAGAATCATTCTGAGAGACTCATTTAAATTAATATGTGGCATTACATTGTTAAATGGAGAAAAATTTTCTCCTCGTTCCCAATTTCAGAGTTTCTCACGACCTCGATTCTGGGCTCTGACCCTCTGATTGTGTGCAGCTGAGGTGGCTGACAAGCCAGCAAATAGTCTCAAGTCCCATTTGCAGAGTCTGAGACTGAAAACCTCCCAGAGAAAGAGGATTTATTTCTCTTTTTTCCTTGGTCGTTCAGTTGACTCCTTGACCAGTGAACCCTGGTTGAACATGAGAACAAACCCGAATTGGATACTTCAGAGTCTGCTCTGACTCATGGCGATCGCAGCATGCGCTACAGCATAGAATGGAACTCCACAGGGTTTCTTGGGTGCAAAGAACTTCATGGAAGCAGATTGCCAGGCCTAGCTTCCACAGCACTCGTGGGTGGGTGAGAACTGTGGACTCTTCTGTTAGTAGCTGAGCGGAAATCATGGGCACCACCAGCCTTTGGATGCAAATAACAAGAAAACAAAAACCTGAGCTGCAAAAAGAAATAAAGACTTGCGTAGAAGGTGCCGGATTTTACATTCCCAATAATGAATTCACCCCAGGCTGTGTGAGTGCTGGACGAGACAGCTTGTATGAAAATTTGGGAGTCCGGGGGAACAACAATAACAAAAATTAACAAATGGCTGGCTGAGTAGCAGAAGGGAAAATCAGGCATATGCTGCTCATTTGAAATGTAGTTTTATTTAAAAAAAAAAAAAATCTTTTCCATGGCACCGTAAAAAGCCTGTCCTCGCCAGAAAACGCGCTGGGCACCAAAAGGCTGTTGCCTCCCCTTGCTTTCTTAGCTGTAAGCCAGCCCTTGAAAAATAAGAACACAGCTGCTTGCGACAAAATACATTTGTCAGCTTGTCTTTGAAGGTAAAATAAGGAGGGGGAACCATTGTCACGCCCCCCCCCCCCCCCCCGCCACGTACTGATGGTAGCAAGCAACACTTGGCTGGGTTTGTGTTCAGTCAACACTAATCAATAAACATCTGTTGGAATGAGCATTGGAGCCTCTTTACGATTCATTATGCTTCATTAGGAATTGGTTTTGTCTTCAAGGGAAGGGGAAAAAAGCACAATGTAATTAAAGAATAGTATCTTGTGCTCTCATATTTTCCCCTTAAAGACCTAAATTCGTTCAAGGCCATTATTTACAGTACATTTATCTGTATTTAAATGTAACTACTTTGCCTTGAAAAGCCCATCTGTTCACAAAGACCATCCTTTTTGTCCTCCCGGAGGTAGACCGGGGGACATGGTGGTAGCAGCAAAGTGCTGGGGGTTAAAGGAAATGTGCGAGAAGCCATGCAGGCTACGGGCTATTCGGAGCTCAACAACGTGCTGTATCAGTCTTACTCTGGGTGGGCTGAGCACCAGATGGGAGGTTGGCTTGAGGGAAAGGTGCGTTTGAGATGATGATCTTTGGGAACTTTCAGGAAAGGATGGTGTTCTATGGAAATTCTCCAGGCTAGTTAACATACAAGTTCCTTTTCTGGGGCGTATGACTGGCCACTTGAGTGGCCTTTTGCCCTATCCAGCCTGTTGTGTGTGTGGTTATTTTACATTCAAGAAATTTCTTGCTTTTGAAAGCTTTGTCATGATGTGAATGTAAATGATACGGCTGTACTAATGTAAATCATTATGAAGGCATTATGACTCTCTCCCTGCTGTGGGAGCCGTCTTTAGGTGAACTTGCAAAATACAGGCCATACACATAAAGAAAGCATATGCTCACTGGTAATGGCTCCAAATTATATAAAGCAGAGTCTCAGGCCCTATTAGGTTAACGGCTACGGAACTGGAGCTTTTGGTGAACTGAAAAGGCAGCTCTTTGTGGGGAGCAGAGCACAAGACAGGTTGGGGTGAAATTCAAGCTTAGGACTACTAAAACATTAGCATTTATTTTTTCACTTCACTCTTATTAGGGCCCCCAAATATGGAGGCATGGGGAGTGTTTTGTCTGGGTAAAAGCGTTGTGAGAAAGATACTCTTGAGGAATTTCACTTACGGACTGCCACCATGTACAAATGAAGGAAACTGAAGAACTACCTGGAACGTGACTGATGTTTATTTTTAAATAATAGAGTGAGCATGGCAACACACAGGCACATCACTAGCCATTCTTGAGTGTGATCGGTAGGTTTATTGTGCCAACCTGGCCAGTGAACACATGTGGGATTGATTGCAGGGCAGTTTAATTGAAGGGCGGAGATATAAATGGCTCGGCAAGGCTCGCCTTTCTTGTCTCTTGCTGTTTGATCATTGACGGGTGTGTGGCTGCCTTAGCTGGTTCTCTGCCTCAACTTGTGAGCTACCTACCTGTGGGACACCCAGCCTGTGGACTGTGTTGCTGTAGTTTGAGGTTCCTTCCAGACCTGCTTTGCCACACTGCTGGTGTATACATCGCTTGAGCTGGGGACTGTCACACCCTGTCATCTGGCAGGCTGTAAGTGTGCCTTGCTGTTTGCTACCTGTGACTGGATTGCCTGAATTGCCTACAGAGGCCATAGCTGTCTGCTTCCTTGACTTGCACCCGGACACCCTCAACACTTGAAGGACTGCCAGTGTATTAGCTGTCTCACAGAAGTAAGTTGCACTGAGCCAGTTGTGCTGCTCTATAAACTAATTAGTTGTTTATTTCTTATGTTCTCTCTATCTATCTTTCTGTCAAATCATAAGTGTGCTGGTCTTGTTTCTCTAGAGAACCCTTTCTAATACATTGAGCAACTCAAGAAATCTGCATGGGATGAGATCCCTACAAGGAACATGTAACCTGTGCAGACTGCCACGTCTTTTTTCTTTTTTCAAGGAGCACTTGAAGGACTCACATCTTTTCATTGACAATCAAATGCTAAACCTTTGCACCACCAGGGCTCCTTCATCCATATAGAACCCCAAACCACTGCTGGTGAGTCCATTCTGACTCAGAGCTACCCCACAGAAGGTTTCTGAGGCCATGACTCCTCAGGGAGCAGAAAGCCTCAACCTTCTGCCATGGAGCCTGATGAGTTTGAACCCACACGTTGAGGTTTACAGCCCAGTGATTATCTAGCACACCTGGAGGTTACTTTGCCTTCAGTTATCCCCCATGTAAGTGAAGGGCAATTACACAGAGTGTATTTTAGCCGGAAGTTCTATGTGAGCAATAAATGAAACATGTAATTTCTCCAGCCATTGAACTGACCTGTTTTTCTACCAAGATGCTTGGCAAAGTTAGAAGATTAAGATACACCAGTCGAGAACATTTAGAAGATATGTCTTTGGTCCCTCTCAGACATTCAGAGGCTGCCTTAGCATTTCTAAATGGCTCCAACCAATCTAGTAGCAATTAGACAACATTAATTTTAAGTCCAGCATGCTACAAGCTTATTTGAAGCAAGCCCTTTGCTTCACAGAGCTGGTTTAGCATCTAGCAGCACAGGTGTTTGTGGGAACACACTTAGGCAAAAGGCCGCCTACAGTGGGATCTTCTGGGCCTGGATATCTACTGCACTTAATGGGGAAGAATGGATTCAAATACTGGGCACCGTGTCTGTGGAGAGCTTTGAGGTAGCGCTGCAGGGATGCTGGTGTTTGACTCGTAGCTTATAAAAGGAAGGACTGCTTTCTGGGGGACTAGCTTCCCTGCACGAGGTCTCTCAGATGCACAAGTTTGTTTTGTTTTCTTTCGTGAGCCCTCTACTCTGAGTCTAAAGAATATCTTCAGTAGGCCTGGCTGTTTTAACCTGTCTGAGGTTAACTTAGGCATTGCTATAATCTCTCGCTGACTCTTAGTGGACGCTGACTCTTAGTGGACATCTTTGCAAGTTCGGCCAACAATTTTGTAATAAGATGTTTCATCATTTTTGCCAGTTTTGTCATATTTTGAAGGCTATGCCCATTATTAATCAAATCGACCTTGGCTCCCAGTAACCCAATAGGGCAGAAAAGAAAAACCCCATACGGTTCAAGGCTGCAATCTTCCCAGCAGCAGACTACCTCGTCTTTCTCCCATGGAGCAGTTGATGGGTTTAAATCCCTAACCCTTCGATTATCAGCTGAGGACTTATATCACTCTGCCACAAGGGCTGTAGTTGGGTCTGCGTTGTTGGTTTGGATAAAGGAGTTGACGTATTTGGGTTGTACAGGTTATGTTGTTCACAAAGGGTCTGCCTAAAGGGGAGTGACAATCTAGCCCTTGCTTCTATTGCAAATGAGGTGCCTCGGGGCCAGGCAAAGTGTGCTTTCTCCCTCGAGAAGTATTTTCTCATTTTTCCAGTGCCCTGTGGATTTCATAGTCATTCCTGCCCCACTATCTACCTCCAAAGTGGTTGAGGTAGTTAGCTTATTGTGTCCACCTGGTCAATACACACAAGGGTGGAGGCATAAATGGCTTGGTGAGCCCCACCTTGCTAATTCTCAGGTCTCTTGCTTTGTGATGCTTACACATTCACTGACTTGGCGTTCCTCCTGCTGTCAGCATCATTGCTTGTGTTTTGTGAGATGGAGGAGGACTTTGTGGATTGGTGCCGGACATATGGGCTAATGTTGGACATGTGGGCTTGGGCAGCACTGGGTTGGGATGTTTTCTTGATATGCACTTAACCTTTATATAAAACTCTCTCTCTCATATACATATGAGTTTCTGTAGGCTTGTTTCTCTAGTCTACCTAGACTAACACAGGGGTTCTGCAACTTTTCCGTGTTGTAAGGTCACCCTGGTGGAACAACCCTCTTTGTGGGGTTGCTTCCTCAGAGGCCTTCAGATTATCTCAATACTTTGTCTACCAAGTTCCTTCCATTAATTCAGTCTAGAAAGTCCCTTATAACATTGACCAGCTCCATTGCATTTTAACTTTGCAGACTTTCTGGGCATGTCATTCTTTGATCAACCAGTTTGATTTGCTCTTTCTAGCTTGTTGGTGAGCAGGGAAAGAACACAGAAGCTCAATTCAGCTTTCTCTCTGGTGGTTTATTTTTATTGGTTGATAATTAAATATAGATACATAAATAGATGACTTCCATTAAGTTAACTCCAATTCATAGCAAGCTTATGTAAACCACATCAAAATGCCACCTGGTCCCAGAGCATCCTCCTAATCACCAGCATACAATTTCTGTGCCAATCCTGGCATAGAGGGTCTCCTTCACAGGGGTTGGCCCTCCTCTGCACTTCCCCAAACATGTTACTCTTTCCCAGTAATTGATCACTCCTGATGATATGTCCAAAGCAAGTGAGTTGTACAGTGTTCTATTGTGGGTCCTAATGTTTTCACCAGCTACATTTTGGATGTAGATCACCAGCCCTTTCTTCGTAATCTGGATCTTGACTGAAACCTTCCGACCATGAATGATGGTGCTGGCGTGTAAAATGCAGGTGGTAAAGCTGCCAGCATCACAGCAACACACAGCCAACACAGAATGACAGACTGACGGATGAGAGTGGGGGGTGATGGGTAAAGATGATTTCTGATAATTCAGACCCATTTGGAATATTAGGGTAAATTGAAATTTAGTTCTAGTCATGGGTGCCCTACTTGCAGTAAATTGGATTTGACTAATCCCCTCTGAAAAGCCCCCCTTTTTAACACTCCCTTAGAGGGCCTGGCTCCATCTATTAACAAGAATGTTACCTTAGAAATGGCAGCATCTACTACCCTTCTCCCTTGTAAAGGATTGAGGAGTGGGACATTGGTCACTTGGGAGTATACGTTCATAAAGAATCTTTGGGTGTGTTAGACTACCAAGGGATTTTATTCTCTAAATGAAAGAGGACATTACTCCTTCAAGAGGAAAAATAATATAAGTTGAACAAATAAAAAATAAAAACTGTCATCTCTTAAATAATATTCTCTTAAAGCAAATGGATAAAGCCAGCAGGGAGATATTTATGTAGCTCTGCAAGATTTAGTGTATACTTATATAAATATACTCACATATATATGCATGTGTATATGTCAGATATATTACCTTAATGTCCTGCAGACATAGATACCTGCATTCATATATCTTACTTCATGCTGTGCTCTGGTAAACAATTTAAAGCCTTATAAATTTAGGAAATCATGTTTTTAAAAAAATGCATTTCTGTTGTAAGCATTGTTTTTGATAACCCTCTTGGCCACGAGCCTTAAAAGTCCCACCTATAACTAGACATTTCCTAAGAGTTAAAGGTTGCTGCAGCAGAGGACCACAAGCCATTTTTGTTTTTCTTTACTTTGTTGTTGTCATCTGAGAACACCATTTTCTCCTGAATAAGACATGTTTTTGCTATAATAGATTTTGTCCTAATGTTAATTTGATTTATGGAACTGTTGTTAAATTTCTTCCTTTCAAATTTACAGTCTAGTAGATTTCATGCTGAGTTTAAGATGCTGAGCCTAATGATATTCACATTGGTGGTGGTGTATTGATTTGTTGCTGTGGATATATAGCATTTTAAAATAATAACGCTGAATAATTATACATACACAGTGTGCTCCCCTACCCTACCCCATTTGTGCACATTGGAATGAAGATTGCCGAAATCCAGAACTTTAACTTGATGACACTTGTAATTGGGTAAAGGTAAGAGGTGTGTGTCCTCCCTTTTAAGCCCCAAACATTCATTTTATCAGTTTGCATCACACAGCATTTCTTCCTAGTCTCTCTCAGCCTGGAAGCTCCCCTGAAACCTGCCTAACATGGGTGGCCCCGCTGGTATGTGACATGCCAATGGCATCATTTCCAGCACTAAAGCCACACGACAGCCACAAGAGCACACAAAGGGAAAGATGGAGGCACCAACAATCGTGACCGTGGCACAGAAAGGGACCACCTTTCATTAACTACAAAGGATCACCATGAGTTAAAACTTACTCCAATAGCATCTAACAAGAACATACCTATTGCAGCTGATTTTGTGAACTCTGCTGAGGTGTGCCAAGAAAAAGAAAACTCCTGCCACAGAGTCGGCTCTGATCCGCATTGACCCTATCGGGCAGCGTCACATTGTCCTGTGGGTTTCCAAGACTAAGTCTTTATAGGCGTAGAAAGCTCTTGCTTTTCTAACAGAGGATGGTAAGTTCGAACCGCTGACCTCTATGTTAGCAGCCCTACGTGTAACCCACTACGCTACCATGGCTCTTGCATTGGGAATAATTTACTAAATGTGAGGGAGAATTTTGTTCTTGTTGACTAAGCCTCAGGAAAAACAAACAAAGACCCTAAGGCACTAGCCTTCCAGCTGAAGTATAAACCCTGTTAGTTTCATTCTGCACTCTGGAAACGGACAAAGTGTTCCAGCACAGAGAATGGTGGGTGTGAACATACCGTATCAACTGGCATGAGTTCTAGGAAAGTAGTAGATTTTAGTACTGGCCCCCACAGTCCATCGTTCATGGAGAGGAAGAGGACGGGTGACCATGAACATTTGCTACTGGAAGTGCACCCACATTTCCAGCTAGTTTCAAATGTGTCCTTTTCATGCCTCTCTGCAAAGGAACTTCCCAAACTCTCAAAGCCATTTTGGAATAGTGAAGTTAAGCTTTAACTCTGAGTAATATACAGCCTATTAATATAGAGGCTGGCCAAATAATTAAAGGACTTTTAGACAAACAAGCAAACAATTAAAATCTGTTGATGGTCAGCTACTTATGGGTTGTTTTATTTAAGAACAAAACAAACAGAAAAACCATCATGCAGAGACTTGGCATTGAATGAATTAAATACCTTAGTTGGTTGACCAGATTTCCTCCCTTTGAACCAGCTGTACTTCTGTTCTATAGAAGCAGCTTTACTGGGGTCTCTGCCAAGAGACAAGAAACTATTTTGAAAAGATGTGACTTTTTAGTGACATACATCTGTTTACCAATTCACGACCAACATTTTAAATTGTGTTCTCTTAATTTGCTGCCCATGTCCCTGTGGAAGCTGGATTCATTTATTGTTTGCACAAGCTACTTTCAAAATGGGCCGTTTTCCCAAATGTGTTGTGTAGCTTTGTGGAAAAACATCTCATCTTAGAGACCAACATATCTGCCTATGGAACTGGGATTCCACCGCTGATTTGCTGAACCATCTTTGGCAAATCATGTTCATTTTTCTGGACCTCAGAAACTTTTAGGGACCAATAAGGTTATGAATATGAAAGCTGTTCACTTAGTGTCTGAAGCATGGAAGTGACTCCAGGAAGGTTAGTTCCCTGCCCACTCTACCGCCTGCATGGCCCGCCAGTTCCCGCACGGCCCGCGAGTTCCTCTTCCTTGACAGCACACTCTCTCATGTGATTAAAAATAATAAAAAGATAGGTTAATTCAATAAATCAAGTGGTGTATTAGAGTTTACAGTTTAAGCACTTATATTGTAAGCACTTTGCTTTGGGAACCCTAACTCCATTTTGAATCGTCACAGACATGCAGCCTCAGTTGATTTGTTGGGGTTTTTTTTGTTGTTTTGTTTTGCTTTTCACCATTAGCTGACAGTGTAAGACGG
The DNA here is from genome assembly GCF_050624435.1 of Tenrec ecaudatus. NCBI lineage: Eukaryota > Metazoa > Chordata > Mammalia > Afrosoricida > Tenrecidae > Tenrec > Tenrec ecaudatus. Next base: position 143,764,108 of record NC_134534.1, read on the forward strand.
TTTGTCCTCAGGCAGAGTGTGCTTGCAAGCAGAGTGGTGGTGGTGTCATCATCATGTCCGTTCCAACCCTTAGTGAGCCTGGGCGCAGCAGCACTAAGCACGGCATGCTCCTGTGCCATCCTCACAATTGTTCCTGTGCTTGAGCCCATTGGTGTAGCCACTATGCCAATCCATATTGTTGAAGGCTCCTTCTCATTCTCTGCCCCTCTACTTTACCTGTCCTTTTCCTGTGACTGGTCACTCCTGACAAGCCAACACTCTCAGAGGAATCCTGGTAGTGTATTGGGTTACATGATGGGCTGCTAACTGCAAGGTCAGTGGTTCAGGCCCCTCACCTGTCCCAGGAGAGCTAGAGGGAGGCCTTCTCTGCTCCAAGCCAACACTCTCCAAAGGACTTCAAAGTCTTGCCATATGAGTGGTAATCCCAAAGAACCAGAATTTCTTTTCAAGGCTCTCTATTTGTTTTTAAATAAAAGCAACCGTATCAATTTCCAAGTCCTCCCCATTACACTTAATACATGTGTTAAATCCACAATTCCATTCTTGGAAACATTTTTCAAACTCAACTGTTGATATGGCTGACAGCGCCTCCCTCATTGTTTTCTTCACCTCTTCTACATCTTCAAATCACTGTCCTTTCATGTCCCTCTTCATTCGTGGAAACAAAAAGATATCATGTGGACTGAGGTCGGACAAGCAGGTGCATGGGGCAAGAGAAGCATGCTGCCTTTTTGCCAAAAACCGGTACACTGAGATGGCTGCGTGAGCAGGTGCACTGCTGTGGTGACAAAGCCAGTCCCCCATCTGCCACAAATCAGGCCTTTTTTGTCTCTCACTGTCATGCAATCTTTTAAGAGCCTCTGAATAGAAAGCTTGCTTAACAGCTTGACCTGGTGGAATGAAATCCAAATATACTAAGTCGAAATTTTTGTCTGTTCGGAAAGTTGACAGATATCCAGAATGAAGTTCATCATCAATTGACATTTCACCTTTTTTTTGAAATGAGAAAAACAGTCATTCACTTGAGTTTTTCCCATAGCACTGTCCTTGTAAGCTGTTTCCAACATCACAACAGTTTCTGCGGCATTTTTCCAGAGGAGGAAACATTTTACAGCCTCACATTGTTCTCTTAAAGCGACACACACCCCCACCCCCCTCCACCCCACCCCCCTCCACCCCCCTGCATCCCTGCAAGGTTCGAGCAAAACTGCTTCCAGAGAAAATTCCCTGTGACCAGAGAGAACCTTCCCAGGTGATGCCACTGTGTGTACCAACTCAGAGAAAGTTGCTTGATGCTTGCCTAGCGGGAAAAACGTGTACTAAGAAAGCTCCACCCAACATAATTCAATCCCGGGGTTCTGGGGTTACCCCTGGCACTTGACTCTAAGGAGCACTCAGGTCTTATTTCTTCTAAAATAGATTTGTTTGCCTTTTTAGCAGTTTGTGGTACTTTCACAGCACCTTCAATATGTATTCTTCTCCAGCATTACAATTCAAATGCATCAATTCGTTTTTTTTCGTCCCGTTTTTTCAATGTCCAACTTTCACATGCATATGGGGACATTGAAAATACCCATGACTGGCGGCGGGGGGGGGGGGGGGGGGGGAATACCCATGACTGGGGACAAGCACACCTTAGTCCTTAAAGTAATATCCTTGCTTTCAAGACTCCAAAGAGGTCTTTTGCAGCAGATTTATCTAATGCAGTGCACCTTTTGATCTCTAGACTGCTGCCATGAGCATTGATTGTAGATCTAAACAAGACAAAATCCTTGACAACATTAACCTTTTCTTCATGGATCATGGTGTTACCCTATTGATCCAGTTACAAGAATCTTGGTCTTCACACTGAGTTGCAAGGCGTACTGAAGGCTGTGATCCTTGATCTAGTAGGTTAGGACCCTGTAAACCAACTCAGGATTCCAGGTGTCTCTGCAGGCTGGGGGCATTGAGCTGCTAACAAGGTTGATGCTTCCAAACTCAGCAGCTGTTTCTTGGTAGAAAGAGGAGGTCATCTCTTCTACAAGTTTAAAGTCCTAGAAATTTTATGTAGGAACACGGTACATCAAAATTTACTCATCAGCCCTAGATTTGGGGTTTACAAATTGGATTCAGCCAGTCCTGGGAAAGGCTGACACACTCAGACTTTTATCTGGATTGTCTTGAACCTGACTTTGTCAGAGGAACCACCCTATAAATGTTTGATCACATTGTTGTGCATCCTTGAGACACAAGGCCTCATGCAGATGATTTTGTCTTTGTCTGCTACTTGGCTCCTTTAATACTTCATGAAGATTTGATTTGGGGTTCCTTTGGCCTTTAAAATAGTACATTAGTTTTTAACCAGTCAAATGCAGGACTTGGACTTTGATGAACTTTCATGATCCTTGAGTATTTTGACCCGATCTAAAAGGAGAAAGCCTTTAACACCAACAATATATTGTGCTCTTCTTATTAGACTTGGCTTGTTAGAAATAAAATCTTTGTGGCATATTTTATGTGGAAAGCAAAAGCATGCTCAATGTGCATTGCTTAGAAAAATAGATGGATCCATTTATTCTGTCAGTTCCTTTATTGTTGACGCTTATGCCCGTACATCGTGCCTGTGCTCTTGAATTAACAAACTTGCATGTGAACAATTGCTTTCAATTGGAATTTAATATTTAAATTAAAATTTCAAGCCAAATGAAATTGTACTGAAAAAACAGTCACTGTTTTCCAGAAGTTTGCTTCCAAGGTTAGAAAAGACATTCACATTTAAATATCTCTTTAACAATGGAGAGCAAGACAGCTTTATAACCTTGTAATCAACAAGCCTGGGGATTAAATTCTGCCATTTAGGAGCTCATTTGTTTAGGACAATAATAATTTAACTTTCCAACAGACCTTCTCCTCCTTCAACCACACGAATGTCATATTTCCTCTCTAGGGTTTTCTGCTTTTCAGAACTTTTGATTGAGACTTCGATTTAACTGAAATACATTAAGATGATCCTGGAGAATACAGGTTTCCTATAAATAGATTGAGCTTTCTTTTGGTTCTGACTGAACTTTGCACAAAGTATCTCTTTTAAAAAGGGGAGGGAAACAAGAAGAATGGCCATTATTTCCCCGGAGTCCCAACTCTAGTTGATGAAATCTTTGTTCAAAAGCAGAAGGCTAATCCTATTTCCTTTGTTAAAAATATTGTGATAAACTATTTTACCATATGGGTTGGCTTTTAAGAGGATGATATAAATGATATAGCCCCTTAGTTATGGACTAAATTAAATTTTTGCTTCCAAAATGTCTTCTAATGGAACATCTCCAGGTTGCCAATTTTTGGGGAATCAAATGAATTGCTTTGTGGGATGACACTGCTCGGTATTGAATAGAGTTGTCCATGTGGCTGCACTGATTCATTTGCCGAGCCTCTCTTCTGGGCCAGACACTGTGTCAAGACTTGGGGATGCAAAATAGATGGAACCAATCAATGCCTTGCTTTTCAGTGAGCTGGTAATCAGCCTAGCATGAGGAAAATTTGAAGAAAAAAAACGAGCTTTAATATAACATGAAAAGGATAATAGAGGGCTAGGGGAACATTGATATTAAGTGATTTTCTCCCTTGTGAAAACAGGTGCTTCAATTGCAATGTTTAGTTTCTAATAAGCTCATTATTTGGTATGTATATTATATATATAAATATATATCCCTGTGAGTTTTTGTCATTGGGGACTGCTTTATCTTTACATTTAAATTTCTGTAACTGCCTGTCAGTTCTAGCAATAAATCAATCAAGCCCTAAGCTTGAAGAAAACAAAATTGGCCCTAATGGCTAGCCTGTCCTAACATCTTTGAATCCTTCAATTATCCATGGAGAATTTAATCTTCTCTAACACTGAGCATTAGGGAACTCTTTAGGCATCAAATTCTGGATTCAGCACCCCCCCTCTACCTTTCACAAACAGTTTACTTTCATGAAATGAACACATCAGGACCAGGCAGCAGTCTCTAAGACAGTTCCTTTGAATGTCCTATTAGCAAGTGAATTTAATCTGCTTTTGATGTTAACTTTGAAGATGATTTAACTAGTTATGTTCTCACCTGAATTTTCTGAAGGCTAGTGATTGGTTCTTTCTCTTGGTCCATAAAAGATGGAATGGCTATATCAAACCCAAACCAAACCCACTGCCATGAGTCAATGACAGTTTAATGACTGTAAATCGTACAGAATCGGAGAGCCTCATCTTTCTCCCATGGCGTGACTGTGGGTTTGAACCTCTGCCCTCTTGGTTAGCAGACCAGTGTTTAACCCACACTGTCACCACATCACTTTGGAGTAGCTTAGCCTTATAGTTTAATTACTTGGCATTTCTATACTATTTTATGGAGTGGCTGTAGAATGCATAAAATATGTAAAACAGCTAAGATACAGTATTCAGGGAAACAGAAATAGAATGCTTTACTGAAGGGTAAGAGAAATAAGGATGCAAATAAATACTCATAATATAGACTAGGAATGGATTAGAAAAATACAGAGATCAGTAAGCCTGTCCTGCCTGTTTTCAGAGTAATCCTTTTCTCTCTACCCCCGTACCCAAGGCCTCAAGAATCATCTTTCTATCCAGTTGACTCTCAGATTACTATCTCTTCTACAAACACCTGCACATATAACTTCCTCCTAGGCCAGCGGTTCTCAACCTGTGGGTCGCAACCCCTTTCACAGGGGTCATGATTCATAACAGTAGCAAAATTACAGTTATGAAGTAGCAACGAAAATAATTTTATGGTTTGGGGGGTCACCACAACATGAGGAACTGTCTGAAAGGGTCACGGCATGAGGGAGGTGGAGAATCACTGTTCTAGGCCTTATGTCTAGGACATTTTAGAGTCAATAGGCCCACCTTGCAGAGTTTCCAGACGTTGAGCCAAGTCAGCCTCATGGGCCATGTTTGAAATTTAGGGTAACTCTTCCTGCTCTGTCACTATTCCAAATCCGATTCATCAGTGAGTTCTTTGGATTTGACTTCACAATCTATCCTTCCATTGCTCCTCATCACCACTGCCACTACCTCTCCCAAGCTGCCAACTCCTCTCATCTGATCCACTAAGGAGGAAAAAGAGCAACCACTGGATATTCTCAACTTGATTCCGTGAATTCTTCCCTCCTCCTTTCATGGAGAACAATGGACATCTGGTCAAAAGGTTGCCAAGGTGGGTTTTGAAATTTAAATCACACACGCATGGCTTCAAACAGGAAAGAAGAGATTTGCAACTTTGGATAAAGAGAGGCACTGCCAGTGTTTGGTGAGAAAATCTTCCGATTAGTATTTGGTGAAATGAGTAAAATAAAAACCAAAAAACTCCCATTGCTCCCCAGTCTGTTCTGACTCACAGAAAGACCCAAATATCAAAGTAAGATGTGTGTGACTGACTTTCGCCTTTGGCTCTGCCTTGCTCTCCATGTGACTTATGATCTCTGAGGTCTGATTGACAATGAAAATGATTTTTCACATCCTTCAATGGACTTCTCACTACTGCTTGGATAAATACAATCCTCCATCACGTGGTCTACACCCCACTGTACCCCACTCTACCACCCTACTTTTCTCACACCACTCTTGCCTCTTACTGACTTGCTCACTCTGCTGTTTTTCTTTTAAGGTGTCATTTAATCAGTTCCTACTCATAGCTAAGGAGACACTGCTGGTCCTTCCCCACCCTCACAATTGTTCTTATGCTTGAGACCATTGTTGTAACCACTGTGTAAATTCATCTTGTCAAAGCTGACATTTTAGCTGGCTTTCAACTTTACCAAGTATGACGTCCTACTCCTGGGATGGATCTCTCCTGACCATGTGTCCAATTACGTGATTCTAAGTCTTGCCATCCTTGCATTTAAGGAGCATTCAGGTTGTACTTCTTCCAAGAGAGATTTATTACTTCTTTAGAGTCTTTGGTATTTTCAGATTCTTCACCAGCACCGTCACTCAAATGAATCAATTCTTCTTGAGTCTTCTTTATTCAATGTCCAACTTTCACATTTATATGAGGAAATTGAAAATACTGTGCCTTGGGTCAAGTACATCTTAGTACTCAAAGTAATATCCTGCCTTTCTCAGTACTCTAAAGAGGTTTTGTGCAGCAGTTTTGCCCAGTGCAATTCATCTTTCGATCTTTTGACTGCTGCTTCATGGGCATTGATTGTGGATCATGTTGACTATTGGTCCGCTTGTGAGGATTTTCATTGTCTTTACATTGAGTTGTTATCCATACTGAAGGCCGCAATCCTTGCTCTTCATCAGCAAGTGTTTCAAGTTCTCATAGTCAACAAGCAAGATTGTGTCATCTGCATATCACAGGTTGTTAATAATCCTATCTCCAATCCTAATGCCTCATTCTGCTTCATATAATCCAGTTTTTTTATTCATCCAGTATACAGAATGACTAAGGATGATGAGAGGATACAACCCAGACACACACCTTTCCTGATTTAACCATGCACTATTCCCTTATTCTGTTTGCACAGCTGCCTCTTGATCCACGTACAAGTTCCGAAGGAGCACAAAGAAGGGTTCTGGAATTCCCATTCTTCTCAAGGATATCCAAATTTGTTATGGACCACACAGTAGGATGCCACACATAGTCAATGAAACTCCACTTGTCTGTCAGTTTGATGTCCTGTGGTCGCTTGTGCGTGGCTGTGATCCGGGAGGCCATATCACGGGTGTTACAAATGTCAGCAGTGATACCCAATAAGTACACGGGTTTCAGCAGAGCTTTCACACTAAGAACAGATTGCTGAGAAGGACTCGGCGGCTCACTTTGGAGGAAGGAACCGTGGAAAACCATCTCTTCTAATCTCCTTCCAGCTTCTGCAATACTTCACGTGTCTTTCCTCCCTGGGTCTTTGCTTATGTTTCGTCAACAGAGTTCTTATTTAATTCCCCTAACTCCTTTTGCCCTAACTGATGCTGACTCACTCTTCAGTTTGGACTTCTGCCCTCATTCTCTTAGTCCAGGCTCCTGTTGAACTGAATTCCTTTCCTTTAGAGTAATATTTAGGAGTAATGTGATCAGAGAGTCATATCATTGTTTGATTGCTTTCTGCTCTTGTATTAGACTCTAAGGTTTGCATATCCTGCCACTGTGTCCCTCTAACCATGTTTGTGATAGACACTGGTGAATATTTGTTAAAATGATGGATAAATGGTTAGGTGGTAGATGCATGAATGGATAGAGGAATGAATAAATAAATAACTCACATGATCTCCTCTTTAAAAACATTGGTAGCACAGTGGTTAAGAACTTAACTACTAACTGAAAGGTTTGTAGTTCAAACCCACCAAGGGAGAGAAAGACCTGAAGGTCTGCTTCCATGAAGATTACAAGCCTAGGAAACACTAAGGGGCAGTTCTACTCTGGCACATGGGTTTGCTATGAATCAACATCAATGTGGTGACACCCATCAACAATTTCCTCTTGTACCTTACCCAGCATTGTCATGTATTTCATGGTTGAGATGAGAACTGCTATCCTGAGTGATTAATAAAATGGATTTCATGTTAGAGCATCCTCATTGGAATCTTGGGTTACAAGTTACTTAACCTCCCTGAGTCTTACTTTTCCATAAAATAGAGGCAATGATGTTTCATAGATGGGATAACCAAGGAGATGAACAAAAAGCATCTGTTAAGAGCATTGGGCCTTGACTAGTCACAGGTCATTGGAGGGTGGCTCCGATGATGATTAAAGCCTTGGAGAGGGAACTTTGTAGCTTTGGATGAATCCCATCAACGCTCCCCTACAGAGAGGGGAGCCTGCGCTCATCCTCGGTGCCCATGCTCTCTGACTGCTGTCATTAGACATGCAAACACGCACTCCACTGCTGTTGCCTCATCCATCTACCTCCTGCCAGAGGAGAGGACCCTGGAGGTGAGTCACAAGTCCACGTGTCCAGCAGTTCCCTCTTCTTGTTTATTACCACTTGCTCTAGTTACTTGTGTGACAGTATCCAGTGCTGCTTTTTACAGCAGATTCCAAAGTTCCACAACCAAGATGGCACATGACAGAGTAAGTCCTAAGACTATACATTGACAATGTGTGTTAATCTGGGTAGACCAGGGAAACAAATCCATGGACACACATATGTGTATAAGAGAAAGATTTCTATACAAGAGCAATCCAACATTGAGAAAACACCCCAGCCCTGTCCAGAACAAGTCCATAGTCTATTAGCCCGTATGTCCGATACCAATCTATAAAGTCCTCTTCAGATTCACAAAACACATGCAATGATGCCGAATGTAGAAGATCACAGGCCAGTGGGTAGAAAGTCTTTAGATCCAGTGGCTTTGTAAGCATCCAGCGCTGGTAGGGGTCTCTATGGGCCTCTCCAACTTCAAAGGCTTTGGTTGAGTCAGGGTAGGTCCATGTGTCTTTTCAGCTGCAACATAGCCCTGGGAGTGAAGTAGTGAGAGTCTCTCCTGCCTCCAAGGAGGAAATACCAGATTTCCCAGAATTCTCAGAAGGCCATGCCAACTCAGAGGCCTCCTTGACTATGATCTGATTGACAAGCTAGACTCTACCCCTGCACTCTTCATCCTCAAATTGACAAATGATTTTATATCTACCACACAATGGTCCATTGCTTTCCCTCTGAAATGCAGGAGCAAGGATTATTTTTTAATAAAAATAACCCTGTAGTTATAATAGCAAACACATTTTTTCATAAGGCCCACTTACGTATGCCAATAGACCCATCAGGCAAGACTGCTATGCTAATTTACATTTTGAAGCATCTAAAGCACTCAGGTGAGAAGGGTCTTTACTGTCCAACTACAGTGACCCTTCGAATCATGTGGTTTTATCTTCAGGCGCAACAAGCGCACATTGAGTTTTTCGTTGCTGCTGGTGGGTTGACAGGTATGGTGATGTCAAATTATCTGGTGTTCTAGCTATTATATTGTGGTTCTTAGTGTTTTTAACCTCTATCAGTAACTTCTTTGAGAATGATGCAATAATGAAAGAAAAAGGAGAAAAATCTAAAAAGTTTCTGCTCAACTACTCATCGTATTGTAACCACTACTGTTGTAATTCAAAGCTAAAAGATTTTACAAAACCACGTTGGTAGCTAGTGTTCGTATGATGTGAGAAACATCACAGCTCATTTTCAACTGTGTTTATCATACAAAATTGTATGATTAAAATTGATAGTCAATATGACTGAGGATTCTATATAGTGTGAGCAGAGGTCCATGAATCAATGCACTGGGTGATGTCAATCCTGCTGACACCCTGGCTCCAGGTAGCAACAGCTAGGTGAAGTGGAGTGTAGACATTCTGTACCAAGATCACATGCTTTTCTTGTCATTTATCTGCTCAGCATTTGGTTTATAATCATATTACTTTGTTCTAGACCTCCCCTCACCCCCGTCGACCCCCTTCAGTAGAAAATATGTCTGCAAGATAGAGTTTTCTTCCTGGGAGAAATCACTTACCTTTTCTCCACGGCCTGTGCTGTGTCAGTGCAAGTTCACTGTGGAATGATCAACTTGATTCTTTACAGTCCTTTCAGAGGGATCATGCGTTTTAATTCCAAGACCTATTAAGAGAATCAATATACATGCTGTTTCATATTATGAGTCAATAACTTGCTGAATGAGGTGCATTCATATGAGTCTCTATTACTGATACTGCCACATAAGGAAGACTCTTCTCTCCTGAATGTGCCAAGGCTTGTGGTTCCGTCATGATTATAGATACTACTTTTTTCCCCAGTACTTTGCCATAATGGGTACAATTCCCAGCCAAAGAGGGGCTTTATTTGGAAGGACCCTTGATTCTCTTATTGGGAATCATGGAGCTACCTGTACCATAGGTTTCCATACTTATTTGACCTACCACCCACTTTTTAAAAATTACCCAGAGCCCCCTGGAATTAAAATCTCTTGGACTTTAAAACACAATCCAGCATAGTAGAGGTATCTGTTTTTGTAGCCCCCTGGGTTGTTTCAGTACCCCCAGGGGGTGGTTTCACCCCCTTTGAAAAGTATTGAGCTATGCTAAGTATCTATATTTCATATCATGTGATGGTATATTCCACAGTGAAAAAATTATATACATATACCTATCTCACAGGTGTGCTGTGTTCATCTGGGTTGACTAGAAAAACATTCAGGGAGACTCATGTATATAAGAAAGAGTTTTATATAAGGAGACACCCAAACCCAGGCCACATCAAGTCCATAAGCCTACTGTTAGTCCATTTGTCCGATACCAATCTAGAACGTCCTCTTCAGACTCGCGAAACACATGCAATGATGCTGAATGAAGGAAGATCACAGGCCAGGGGGTGGGAAGTCTTGAGTTTCCAATGGCATTGTAAGCATCTCTGCACTGGCAGGGGTTTCCACGTGGCTCCTCCACCTCAGGGCATTAGTGGAGCTCCATGTGTCTTATCAGCTGTAATGTCTCCCAGGGAGGGAGCCTGTATCCTGCCTCCAGTGAGCTATTTAACTCCTTATGCCCTACAAATGAGGTCACCAAACTGCGACCTGATTGATAGATCAAACTCTATCCCTTCACTCTCAAGTCTCAAGCTGACACCAGATTTCGTAACTACCACATGCGCACTCAGGCCCTTACACCCAAATGCAAACATGTTCAAACAAATATTTATAGAAATATCAATTGTGCCAGTATTTTTCAAATGAATATATTCATTCTAGTTTTCAGATCAAAGATATATTTCCTTCCTAGGCAGGGAATGCCTACTGTTCTATGTTCTATTTTGCCATAAAAATGATCAAGTCTCAACATATGCACATTATTAACAGAGAGAGACCCTACAAGCCGCATTTGATTGCTCATGAAGGTTTCATAGCTTCATAACTAAGCGCATTCTGTTTCTCCCTCACAGCCGAGAAGCACTCCTTGTGCCACACTGAGGGTTTTGTCGTCACAGTGTGCATTGGGTGGTGTTGCTCCTGTGCTGTTCTGATTATGGCTTATTGGAATGAACCATCTTAAAGTCCCGCTGAGGATGCAAACACCTCCAGCCATTGGAGTGGGGACTTTTAAAGGGAAGTCATGTGATAGTGTCACTTTTCAAATGCCACTCAGGCCTGGGGATTTCTAGAACATGCTCAGCAGGCATTCTATTAGCAAATGATTTATGGAAAGTACCTATGATGTGTGGAAACATCCCCTTCCCAGATATGGACTCAGGCCGTTCCTCTGCCTAGCATGTCTCTCAGTGTTCCTGATACACTGCTGCACCAGATGAGTGACTATAACTCCACCATAATCTTCCTTACTTAGATGAGAGATCAGAGGGCTGTGTGTGCACGTGTGTGCGTGTGTCCCCTCCCTGAGTTGTTTGTTCCCAGAGGACTGCAAGGACCATGATGAATTGGTGGGTGGGTGGGTGGGTTGGATCTTCCAGGGCAGTGCTTTTCTCGGTTGGCGTTTGTTGAGGTGAACGGTGAGTCTATGTAAGAAGGTTGATGAAGTTATAAAAGGCCTGAATCTTTCGCATGACCCGTGCTCGCAGCCTGGAGGACTTGAAGTGAGAGCTTTAAACTGTCATGATCCAGGACTGTATTGGTACAATGGCACAGATATATTAACAACAACAACAACAAAAATCCTAAGACCCCCCCCCCCCCATGATTATGGAGACTGGAACCGAATATGTGACATTCACGACTTCTGAGCTTCTGGGTTTGCTTCTAGTGTTCAGTTCTCTTCCTCTTCCTGACGTTTTCACTCAGGCTGCCTTCTTGATCCAGCCATTTCCCAACCTGGACATGAAGGTCAATGCAGCCATCCCACAGGTATCTCCCCTCTGAGCACGGAAGAAGGTGACGGTCAGGTTCGGTTTAGTCTTAAAACCAGAAGGACTGGCCCTTATCTTGGATCACCTATGACTCACAGGATCCCTCACGGTAAAGAGTGTCCCCGCCGGTCCCAGGTGGATGGCTGGAGAAGGAGGTGCGTCTTAAGGAAAGTCTGGATTTGAACTTTGCCCAAGAGAATGGGGGGCTTTGGGCACACAGAAGGTTTTGAGCAGAGGCACAAGGATGGCTGTAAAGCTTTGGGGGTGCTTGGCCATAGGAGAGATTTACAAATTAGCTTCATCTCTGCTAAGGGTGTTGCAGCAGAGCCCAGCTCAGAGTCCTCCACCCTCCCTTCACTCCCTGCTGTTCCAAACTTCTTTCTCCCCATGCCCTAGGGAGAGTCCCTTCAGCAGGAGCTTTCTTGTTTAGGGGAGAAAGGGAGGACCCACCTTGCAAAATGATATCTTCATTGATGTCTGAATGCTGACCATGTGGTGATGCAGAAAGAGGGGGGCGTTCAGGATTTCAGAGGACTGTGCCAGCCTCGCTCAGGGAACAGGAGGCCCCAGGTGGGGTGGTCAATGTGCTCAGCGGCTCACCCAAAATTTGGAAGATTCAATGCACCCAAAGGTACCCCGAAGGCCTGTTGGTCTACTTCTAGGGACAAAGAAGTACTTTTGGTGAGCCCTTCTGTTTGTCGATATGACTTGTGAGCAACAATTTCTTTTTTGCCAAGGAATTGTACTAAGCTGGCTAAGGCCTCCATGAGAGTGTGTGAAGAGACAAAACTGTGACAAGGAGTTTTGATCAGGTCTACATGACCTGAAATCAATGAACTCCTAAACTGTTTGTGCTCAGCAAGGGTATACATATTGAGCCATGTGTGCATGGGGAGACATTGAGAAAGAGAGAGTGGAAAGAGAGATAGACAAGAGTGTAAAAAAAAAACAACACCAACATGCACAAAGGAGAGAGATAACTCACACACGTAGAGCTGGAAAGGCAGAACTGTAGGAAAAAGAGCTGCCCAGAGAGAGGATCTGTCCGTTTATCCTAATTTGGTGGTTTGCATGGTGCTGTGATGTGGCCAGCGATGGCCCTGGTATTTCACATAGCAGCAGGGTCACGCCAAGTGAGCAGGTTTCAGCAACCCTTCCACACTAGGGAGAGACGAGGGAAAGGGCTGTCTGCTTCGGAGAGATTCGTCACTGAAAACCTTATGAATAGAAGCAGAATATTGTCAGGCCCTGAAAACTACATAAATAGCAACAAAACTTTGTCAGATATGGGGCTTGAAGATGAATCTCTCCGGTTGGAAGGCACACAAATATAACTGAGAAAGAGCTGCCTTCTCACTGTAGAGTTGACCACAATGACTTGGGGACAGTAAAGCCTTACTGCAGCAAACATCCCATTCTAATGGAAACTTGGAATGTACAAAGTGTGAGTTTAGGTAAATTGGAAGTCATCAGAAATGAGATGGAATGCATAAAGTTTGAAATCCTAGGCATTAGTGAGTTGAAATAGACTGGGGTTGCCATTGTGAATCAGACGGCCATATTGTTTACTAAGCTGAGAATGGTAAGTTCAAGAGGAATGTCATCACATTCGTTGTCAAAAAGGGCATTGCAAGATGGATTCTGAGGTGCAATGCTATTGTGATAGGATGAGCTCCAACTACATATAAGGAAATCCAGTCAATATGATGACTCAAACTTACACACTAGCCGTGCAAACTAGTGATAAAGAAACTGAAAATTTTACAAATGTCTTCAGCCAGAAATTGACCGGACATGCGATCAGGATGCATTGATAATTATTGGCAACTGGAATGAAAAAGTTGAGAACAAGGAGAACAGTAGCTGGAAAACATGGTGTTGGTGATCGAAACAAAACTGAAGCGCTCATGATCGAATTTACAAGACCAACGACTTCATTGCAAATGCGTTTTTTTTCAGTAACACAAATGGCAACTCTCTTTGTGGACTTCTCCTGATGGAATACACAGAGATCAAATAATTACATCTGTGGAAAGAGACAGTGGAGAAGCGCCCTATCAGCAGCTAAAACCAAGCCAGGGGCTGACTGTGCCACAGACCATCAATTGTTCCTATGCATGTTCAAGCACAAGAGAACAAGTCGATTAGAGCCAAACTGGGAATTTGGGTTCATCTCACTTGAATTGTGAGAATATTCCAAGAACAGATCTGAGGCATTGAACACGACGAGAGAAGACTTGATGAGCTGTGGTAGGACATCAACAACAAAAAAAAACGAAGAAAATGAGCGGTCATTAACAAGACAGGAAAGCAAGACCAAAGTGGATGTAGAGACTCTGAAACCAAGACAAATGGGAGAAACGGCGTAAAAGAACTGAACATAGAATCTCAAAGGGGCGCCTGAGCAAACAAAGTGTAATGAAATGGGCAGAACTAGAGTTAGAAAGCTGAAAAAGAAAAACACACAGCACACCTTAAACTGAAAGAACTCAAAAAAAAATTCAAACCTTGAATTGTACTATTGATAGGTTCTAGGGCAAAATACTGAATGATGCAGGAAGCAGCAAAAGAGGATGTAAAGACTATCCAGAGGCACTATACCAAAACGAACTATGACATGTGGCATATAATCAAGAAACAATGCTACTGAAGAAAATAAGTGAGTTCCGCTGAAGACATTAGCCCCAAACACGCTTTCAGAAATTGATGGAATCCAATCGAAATATTTTAACAAGCTAATGAGGTGCTGGAAGAACTCAATTGTCTATGCTAAGAAATTTGGAAAACAGCTACCTGGCCAATTCCCTGGAAGAGATCCACATGTGAACCCATACCAAAGAAAGGTGACCCCACACGGTACACAACTTATAACATCATATCATTGATAGCGCATGAATGTGCATTTGTGGCTGAAGTCATTCAACAGTAGTTGCAGCAATACATTGACAGGAACCTACCTGAAATTCAGGCCTGATACAGAAGAGGATTTGGCACAAGGGGTATCATGGCTGAAGTCAGATGTTGGCAAGAACAGAGAATACCAGAAAGATGCTTACTTGACTATGCCAAGACATTCAACAATGTGGTTCTTAAAATTCTACATATAATCTTGAAAAGATTGGGAATTTACCAGCCTATTGATTTTTCTTAGTCTGAGCTGTGGCCCCATGTGAGTTCACTGTTTTCCTTGAGAAGAATAGATACATAATTTCTGCTAAGATCATCACAACCTGATTCGCTCACTTCCTCTCTCAGCAAATCCCTTATTCTCCCTTAGCTTCACTGTGCTCTATAACACATGGGTAATGATAATAGTCAGGTATAGAAATATGACTTTAATAAGTTAATGTGTATTAAACTTTAATACAACACCTGGTGCATTGGGTCCCTGCTGCCATTGTTGTTACTGTATCGAGCCATATGCACTTGTGACATTTATGGGTCAAAACAACCAATATCCAGGATTTCAGATGGCTTAACCTATTCCATGGTCACTACTCTTGGTTCTTATGAAGATGTCCCTCTTTAGGGCTGCAGCATCTTGGACACCCTTGGGAATTCAACATGACGACAAGGGTCCTCAATGTTGGAATCAGATATTTTCAAAGAATTTTTAGAATGATGATAATAATAATAATCCTTTCCCCTGGTGCCTGTGAGGCCTGTCCTAAAATAAATCATGTGAAATCACCTGAAAACACACCCAAGTTTGCTGTGTGAACTTAGCTGAGTTCTTCACACAGAAATGAGACAGAACAATTGTGGTCCTGGTTCCTCTTCAGATGTAGTAGGGGGACCAGAAAAGAAAAGAAAGCATGGAAATAAAAAGATTTTTAGACGGTGTTAAGTGATGTGGAGAAAATAAAAGAGGTGATTATAAAAAGGGGTATGTGACCATTTAGATTGGAAAGTGCAGGGAGGACTTTACTGTGGGGGAGGCATTTCTAAGCTTAGGTTCCCTAAGGCTGGATTGTGCATGGTCTTTGGGAGAATAAAACAGATAAGCTCCGGGGAAAGACAATTCGAAGATAGAGTTAAGTTCAGGAAGGGGAACTGGGGGGACAAATAATAGAGGGTCTCATTCAATAGTAATTCTTTCTCTTCTCTCATAAGAACAAAATAATGAAATCTTTCTAATGCATAGCAGTAATGGAGCCCCTGGGTAGTGCCCATAGTTAATGCCCTTGGCTGTTTACCTGAATGTTTGGGGGTTGCGTCCAACTCACCCAGAGGTGCCTCAGAAGAAAGGCCTGGTGGTCTACCTCAGAAAAACAAGCCACTGAAAACCACATGGAGCAAGTTCAACTCTCACACACCTGGAATCACTTTGATTAAGACTTGATTAAATGGCAACTGGGGAACTGGTAATGGTGATCATTCTTTTCTTAAAAAATCATTGTATTGGGGGCTCGTATAACTCCTATCACAATCCATACATTCATCCATTATGTCAAGCACATTTATACATTGGTTGCCATTGCCATTCTCAAAACATTTTCTGCTTGAGCCCTTGGTATCAGCTCCTCATTTTTTTTACCTCCCTCCCTCACAAACCCTTGATAATCTATAATTTTTTTCATGTCTTGCACTGTCCAATCTCTCCCTTTACCCCCTTGTCTGTTGTCTGTCCCCCTGGGAGGGAGTTATAGGTAGGTCATTGTGACCGGATCCCTCTTTCTCTCCCCACCTTCCCCTTACCCACCTAGTATGACTACTCTCAATATTGGTCCCAAGGAGTTTCTCTGTGCTGTAATCCCTGTGTTTCCAGCTCTTATCTGTACCCATGTACATGCTCTGGTCTAACCAGATTTGAAAGGTAGAATTAGGGTCATGATAGTGGTGGGGAGGAAGCATTAAAGAACCAGAGGAAAGCTATATGTTTCATTGGTGCTATACTGCATCCTGACTGGCCTGTCTTCTCCCCATGCCCTTTCTGTAAGGGGATGTGCAATTGCTTACAGATTGGCTTCAGGCCTCCATTCCGCACTTCCCCGCCTCATTCACATTATGATTTTTTGCTCTGACTCTTTGAGGTCTAATACCTACTCCCATCGACACCTCATGATCACACAGGCTGCTGTGCTTCTACCATGTGGGCTTTGTTGCTTCTCAGCTAGATGGCTGTTTATTTATCTTCAAGCCTTCAAGACCCCAGATACTATATATTTTGATAGCTGGACAACATCAGCTTTCTTCACCACATCTGCTTATGTACCTGCTTTGACTTCAGTGATTGTGCTGGATAGGTGAGCATGTCAGAGGGCTGGATTATTAGAACAAAGTGCTCTTATGTTAAGAGAGTTCTTGAATAGAGGCCCAATATCTATCTGCTTCCTTAATACTAAACCTATAAATATATGTACAAAAATCTATTTTCCCATCATATATAAATATATTTACATATGCACCTGCCTGTATTTAGATCTCTATAAATGCCCTTTGCCTCCTAGTTCTTTCCTCTAATTCCTTTTACTTTCCTCTTGTCCCATTATCAAGTTCAGCCTTCATTTGGGTTTCAGTGATTCCTCTCGGTTACATTGCCCTTGATCAAGTCCTACCAGACATTCTACAGCTTCCTCACTATCGATTTTAGTCACTTGTTGTTCCCTTGTCTCTGGGTTTGTTAACACCCACTTCCTTTCCCTCACCTCCCCCTTTCCCATGCCCCACCCCACCAACTGTCATACCATTGTTCTCTCTTCTGGGTGGTTTATCCCGTCTATCCCATCCAGATAGACATGCAGAGACAACAATATGCACAAACACAAGACCAAGCACAACAAAGCAACAATAGAAAATAAAACAATAGCTACAACAACAACAAAAAGAAAAGTTTATAAATAGTTCAAGGTCTATTTGTTGGCCTTTACAAATGTTTTCCAGTTGAGGGTGATGGGGCACCATGCCCTAGCCCCACAGTCTATTTTTGGTGTTCCCTAGGGATTCATTGCTCTGTTCCCCTTGCCAGCATCTCACCTCAGTGTGGTGATGTCAAGGTGGGCATAATTCTTGCTGTGTGCTTCCAGTGTTGTCCCCTGTAGTGCTATGGCCAGTGAGAAACATCATGTTTCATGGAAGGCCCAGCCCTATGGTCCTCTCTATGCAGTGGCTGCTTTGAGCAGAATACTGTCCTCAGGGCTTAATGAGTTTCACTATCTCTCCAAAGCCCTTCCAACACTATTACTTTCTGAATTTTTGAATTGAGCAATCTTTAAGGGTATTAGGTAGTATCACATAGTTGTTTTAATTTGCATTTCTCTTATGGCTAGAGATGTGGAACATTTTCTTATTTATTTTTTGGCCATTTGGATTACTACCCTTGAGAAACTTCTGTTCAGGTACTTTGCCACTTCTTCAGTGGACAATTGTTTGTTTTTTCTTGCTGTAAGTTAGCAGAGTATTGTAGATTTTAGTAATAAGGCCTTTGTCTGATGTGTCATTGCTAAAGATGTTTTCCAACTGTGATCCATCTTTTTATTGTCTTTGCAAATTCTTTCTAAGCACACAGTGTTTTATCTTTAGTATATCCCACTTGTCAATTTGTGCCTCCTCTGTGTTTGTGTCCTTCCTTATTTCTGATGATCTATATATTCACTGAGTCAAAGATCTCAGATTTGTTCCAATTCCATTATTGATAGTCTTAATAGTTTGGGGTTTAACCTCTAGGTCTGTGATCCACCTTGAGTTTATTCTTGTGCATGGAGTGAGGTCATAGTCTTACTTCATTTTTCTACAAGTCGATATCCATTTTTTTCCAGTACCACTTGTTGAAGAGGGCATCCATTTCCCATTTGATATTTTGGGGGCCCTTATCAAAAATCAGTTGCCTTTATGCTGATGTTTTTATTTCTGGGTCTTCAGCTCTTTTCCATTGGTCTGAATATCAGTAATTATACCACTACCATACTCTTTTGACTGCTGGAGCCATACAATATGTGCTAGTCAGGTAGAGCAAGCCCTCCTACTTTGTCCTTCTTCTTGAGGAGTTCTCTGCTAATTCTAGGCTTTTTCCCTCCCCATATGAAGTTGGTAATCAGCTTTTCCAATTATTTGAAAAAGGATGATGGTATCCATATCGGGATAGCATTAAACTTATATACTGCCTTGGGCAGAACTGACATCTTTATGATATTCCAATCCATGAGCCTGGGATATCCTTCCATTTGTTGAGGTCATCCTTGGTTTCTTTTAATAGTGTTTTGTAGTTTTCCTTATACAGATCTTTTGTTTTTTTAGTCAGGTATATCCCTTGATATTTCAATTTGTGTTTGGATATTGTGAAGGGTACCTACCACCTTATTGATGCCCTTTTCTGTGGCCTTGTCCAATGTGTATAGCAGTCTGATAGACTTCTGTTTGTTGAACTTGTAACCTGCCACTCTGCCATATTCCTCTATTGCTTCCAGTACTCCTCTCATGGAACTTTTGGGATTTTCCAAATATAAAATCATATCATCTGTGAACAACGATAGTTTCTCTTCTTGCTTCATTTCCCAGATGAATACCTTTGATGTCTTTTCTTTGCCTTATACTGTTTGCTAGGACCTCCAGTATAATGTTAAATAGAGTGGGGACAAGGGATATCCTTGTCTAGTCCCCTTTTTCAGAAGAACTGATCTCATCTTTTCTCCATTGACTACCACATTGGCTCTTGGTTTTTCATATATACTTTGTATTATATTGAGGAATTTCCCTTCAATTCCTATCTTCTTGAGTGTCTTAAACAGGAATTGGTGTTATATATTGTTGAATGCTTTTTCTGCATCTATCAATATTATTATGTGGTTCTTATAATTTTTTATTCCAATTTGGCAAATAATGTTAATGGTCTTTCGTATGTTGAATCATCCTTGAATTCCTGGTATGAATCCCACTTGGTCATGGTGAATCACTTGTTTTATATATTTTTATATTCTGTTGGCCAGTATTTTGTTAAGAATTTTAGCATCAATCTTCATTAGGGAAATTGGTCTGTAGTTTTTGATTCTTGTAGGATCCTTGCCCAGTTTGGGGATCAGAGTTATACTAGCTTCATAGAAAGACGAACTTTGCCATCTTTTTCTATGTTCTAGAAGATTTTGTGTAGTTTGGTGTCAGTTCTTCCATGAATGCTTGATGGAATTCTGTAAACCCATCTGGTCCAGGGGATTTTTTGTTGGCAATCCCTTGATAACCTTGTGCATTTCATCTGTTGATCTTGGTCTGTTGAGAGCTTCTTGATGTTCATTGGGGATGGTCTAGGGAGGGATTGTTTATCCAAGAATTTGCCCTTGTCTTCCAAGTTATTGAAGTAGAGTCCTTTGTTGTACTGTGCAATTGTCCTTTTGGACTTTGGAGTACAGTCCTTCATAGTACTGTGTAATTATCCTTTTGATTTCACTAGGGTCTGCTATAATGTCCCCTCTTTCATTCCTCATCCTTTATATTGAAATTCGTTCCTTCCTTTCTTTGGTTAAGTTCACCCGTGGTCTGTCTATTCTGTTTATCCTTTCAAAGAACCAAGGTTTGGCAGCACTAATTTTTTTTCATAGCTTTCTTATTTTCCTTCAGTAATCTCAGCCATATTTATTATTATTTCTTTTCTTTTGCTATTACTTGGATTGTGTTGTTGATTCTGCACTAGTTGGTGTAAATTTTGTGCCAGCGTATCAATCATGAGTCTCTCTTCCTTTTTTATGTGTGCATGTATTGATATGAAACTTCATCTGACGACTGCCTTTGCTGTGTCCCATAAGTGTTGGTAGGTTGTGTTCTCATTCTCCTTGGTCTCTAGAAACTTGCTAATCTCATCTCTGATCTGGGCCAGTACACACTCTTGCCTTGGCCTATACATTGTGCTCCAGCCACCCTCAGGTCTACTTAGAGGCTATTAGCAGCTGTGCATGCTGTGGTCTGGTGGAAAGTGTTGGCCTGAACACAGGGGAACACATTTGGGGCATAGATTGGGGATTGGGTGGTTTGTTCCTGGCTAAGGGCACTTCCCACCTACCTGCCTGTGTTGAGATGGGGCAGGGACTTCTGTGTGGAGACCTATGGGTGTGTGTGGTGGGGGTCTGACTGGCGGGTCTGCGCTGAGCATGGAGTCAAGGCAGAGGCCTCTGCTGTATGCCTGGCTCTGCTGTGGTACCAGCTGAGGCAGAGCATGCACCCTAAGAGGTTGCTGATGTGCCTGAGACCTCATGTGTCTGCAGGGAGTGTAGGCGATGAGGTCAAAGCCAGCTTCTGGTTCAGAGAAGTGCTCTGAGTTGTCTTGGGGATCAACTGACAAACTTGATACCCCTACTCAGCTCCCAAATATCCCCACTCATCAATCTCCATGGAGATCCAGGCGTGAGCTACCAATATGGTTGCCATCTTGGCCAAACTCTGGTTGAACATTCTTATTGGATTATTTATATTGGAACTTTTCATGAAAGAAGATCGTTAGCTCTATTATCAAGATGTAATCCTGAGAACATTCACGGAAGCAACAGAAGAAAGGGAAGTCAGGAAGGAGTGCCCACCTTTTCTTTTATAGGAAAGACTCAGGCACAGAGCCACCAGGAGGCAGTGATAGAATTGGCCCCATGACTCATTGCCTATACTGCTCCACAAATTCCTCAGTGATCTCGCCTTCATTTGAGTTTTAATTTGGTTGGTAGAAAGACTCTCAGGTATCATCATATGATTTGCAAGAAAGCTGTTGGTTTCACTGTACATAACCTTGTATCGTCCTCAGCAACCCCTCACTAGTTAAATGCTCATGTGAGGCTTGAAATGGGTTAGGGGTGCTAATCAACTGACCAGGTATTGAATATGATGCTCATATGTAAATGCAAGCCATAGATCAGAAGTTCTGACATGTCTGTGTGCGTAATTAGCAATATGTGAGCCACAGGTTGGCATAAATAGATACTCCTCAATAAGTAGCAATGTCTCCAAGTGTTAGCAAAAAGTGTGGTAGCTGAGAAGACATTAATCACTAGCACGTCTGGGTATGTGTATTTATTCTTTTAATTAGTACTCTTTTCCAAGGTACTCAACAATTTGTATCTACTCAAAGGCTTTGTAAGCATGGCTTTTGTTTAGGACTCAAGTCTTGTCGTAACTGAATATACAGCAAGGTCACATTGATTTAGTCCTTAGGTAATCATTCATAGGATGTCAGAAAGCATCGATCCCTTGGCAAGACATTGAGAGAAAACAGACAAAACAAATGTGGACTTTGCTCAAGGGTGGCTCATAAGGCATCTAAGAAAGAAATGATGTCTGTTTCCAGGTAGAGAGGGATGAAGGCGCTCAGTTAAACTTCTGCAAAGAGTCCTGGAAGGAGGGGAAGAAGAGAATACATCTAGTTGAAGGGATCAAGGAGAATCTTGGCATTTAAAAAGTAACTGGCCAAGGGACTCATGTTTGAATAGATAAAGCACTCTCAAAGATCAATAGGAAAAGGCGGGGGGGACTTATTATAAAATGGAAAATACCAGAAGAGACAGTTCACCAAAGAGTATGTATGAAAGAAAATAAGCAAATGAATAAACATCACCATTTCTAGTCATTAACCCAGAACCATTCCCACAGCCACTGAGTTGATTTCAATACTGCAAGGCAGAGTAGAACTGCCCCATAGAGCATCACAGACTTTAAATCTTTATGGAAGCTGACTACATCTTTCTCCTTTTAACCACTGAACTAATAGGGTTCCTTAGTAGCTATTAAAACAAACAAAGAAAAACAATCAAAGAGTAACAGCAAAAAAAAAAAACCCCAAAAAACAAAACACTACTCTCTAGTAGATTCTGACCCATGGTGACCCTATGTAGGGTTTCCAAGACTGTGAATCTTTCTAGGAGCGAACAGCCTCATATTTCTCCCTTGGAGCAGAGGGTGGGTTTGAACCCTTAACCTTTCAGTGAACATCTCAATGCCCATCCCATAACACCACTAGTGATAGTCATTAGGAAGTTGCAAATTAAGACCACAGTGAAATGCTACTACTAAACACCAATTAGGACAGACAAGGATGACAGACAATGATGCCCCCCTCTGTCCCTTGAGAGTAGCATAAATTGTTAAGCACTTGGCTATTAATCAAAATATAGACAATCTGAACCCCCTGGCGATACTTGGCCTTCTTCCAAAAGATCGCATCCACTAAGACCTCTTTGCAGCACAGTTCTACTCTGTAACATGCAGAGTCGCCGTGAGTTAGCATTGACTCAATGACAGCTGGTTTATTTAGAAAGCTAAGATGTGAAATAGCGACACCACTAAATGCTGGCAAGAATGCAGAGAAACGGGAGCTCTCTGGTGGGAATGTAAAATAAAGCAACCAGTCTGAAAACAGTTTGGCAGTTTCTTAAAAAACTAAATAGATGCTTACCATCTGATCCAGCAATAACCCTCCTGGGCATTTGTCCCAGACTTTGAAAATCCAACTATGAAGGTTGAAGCAGCCTAATTTGTAATAACTGAAGCTATATACAACCAAGCTGCCCTTCAACCGGCAGACATTAAAATAAACTGCGGTGTGTTCACACCATGAACTACTACTTAGCAATACAAAGGAACACATGGGAGACAAAACAATTTAGTGGATCTCTAGGGTATGTTAGTGAGTGAAAAATCCGTCTGCAAAAGGTGACATAACACATGAGTCCATTTCTATATCAGGGTTTCCCAGCTGATGAAATGATGAAGATGGACACGGGCTACGGGTGCCAGCAGTGGGCTGGTGGTAAAGGGCAGCAGTGACTTTTAAGGATAGCATCAGGGAGACTTTTGTATGGCAGTAGAATCATTCTTCCGTATCTTGGTTTCAGTGGTGAACGCTGAAATCTACTTATGTGGTAAAATAGTATAGACTTAGCACTGTCCTCGTGCTAAATCGACCTCCTGCTAACTAAAAGATTGGAAGTAATTTGGAAGAAAGGCCTGGAAATCTGCTTCTAGAAATGCAACCATTAAAAATCTATGGGTTACAGTCATACTCTGATGCACATGGCGTCACCATGCGTCAAAGTCTAGAACAGCAACTGACAATGGGTGTAAGTACAGCAATGGACCTGCTACTACCTTGCTAGGAGGACAGACCTTTCTAGACTATTATTTCAATGTTCGATCAGTCTATAATTAACCAGGAATTTAACATTCCAATTTACTAATGAAAGAATGTGATGATGGCAGTACTAATAATTAACATTTTACAACCTGCTCTAAAGAGCCCTAGTGGCTTGGTGGGCCACTGGTTGATCTGCTAACGGCAAAGTCGCCTGTTGCAACTCACCAGCTGCCTGAAGGGAGAAAGAGGAATCTGTCTGCTTCCGCAATGACATAAAGCCTTGGATGTCCAATGAGGCCATTGTACCCATTCCTAGAGGAGCACCCAGTTGGAAGGGACTTGGTGAATAGATGGCAATGTGCGTATTTTTGTGGGGGAGGAGGATGGCTGCCAGATCTTTTCCTGGACATTTTATTTTATTGTATGGCTTTCCCTTCTTACTCAGGGGGACCATACCATGAGATGTATAGGGTGTGATTATGCCTGTTTTACAGATGAGGTAACTGGGTCCTGCCAAAGGCAGGTCACTTGGTCCATGTGACACAGAAAAGTGGTGGGACAGGATCTAAAATGGACGCAGCTGCCACTTGCGTGGATGTGTAGGTTCCACTGAGTCAGGACCCATATGCGACGAAGGACAGGTATGAGAAAAATGTCTGTGGTGGTGCCACCCTAGCGGGTACTTGAGAGAGAGCGATAATTAAAGTCTCTGAAAGACGCTACGTCAGCCAGGGCTGGCTAGCACCGAGTGGCTGACGGTGCCCAAGTATCCGGAAGGCACTCTGTAATTAGTCAAGGAGAGCTGAGTGGCTCGCCTTTCCATTTTGTGCCAAAGGTTTGATGATGAGAAAGTTCCTCGTGGCCCTTATCTCAGATTCTACCCAGAGGGATTCTGGGAGAAGAGGAGGCAGGGGCAGACTTTTCAAATCAAACAGGTATTGCTGTTCTTCTCCCTCTTCTGTCCCTGAAAGAGATTCCTCCTCCAATTTCCATGCTGATTTATTTGAAGTTAGAAATATGTCTTTGTCTGCTCCCCATCTAGCTGCCTAATCTCCCTTTGAGCCCAGGCTTAAAACATCCTTTGACTTCTATCAACCTGAAAATGTGTATCCTTTGCTGTCCTCCTCTGTTAAGCCCTGTGCTCCTGTTGCCCTCTGATTCCCATTTTCCACTTTGCTTCCTACACCATGCAAGTGCTTCCAAATGCAAGCAGTGAACTCTCTACTGCACCTCCAGAGTCATTGTCATGCTCGGATGTACTTCTCACGCATGTGACAGGAGGGCAGGTCTTTATGCAGAAGAGTGGTCTCAGAACACACTCAGCACAACTCTGAGGCTGAATAAGTGGATCTGGGCCGAGTGGAGAACAAAGTTGCAGAGAGAGCATGGGAGAATGAATCAGCAAGGGTCTTGCAAAGCAGACCTCTAAAAGAGAGAATGTTTAAGTTCCCTTCCTGGCATGGGAACTATGTCTTTCTTTGATTGTTGAAAGATAAGCTTTTGTTTTGTCTTGAAATTTTTATTGCTCTCGTTCTTGGTTGGACATTCAGCCCCCAATGTTGTTAGGTGCTTTCAAGCCCATTTTAACTCACAGGAATTCTCTGTACAACAGAGTAAAAGTCTGCCCAGTCCTGCACCATCCGCACAATTGTTCTTATGTTTGAGTCCACTGTTTCAGCCACTGTGTCCATCTATCTCACAGAGGGCCATCCTCTTGGGTGCTGCCCCTTTGCTTTACCAAGCATGATGTCCTTTGTGTTAGTATAGAGAAACAAGTCCAGGAACAATCATATTTGTGTAAGAGAAAACTTTATATCAAAGAGCAATTATACATTGTACATTAAGAAAACAACCCAACCCAGTTCAGATCAAGTCCATAAGCCTGATATTAGCCCACATGGCTGATACTATTCTATAAACTCATCTTCAGACTCACGCAGCACATGCAATGACACCGAATGCAGGAAGATCACAGGCCAGTGGGTGGAAAGTCTTGTGGATCCAGTGGTGGTGAAAGTATCTCAGCGCTGGCAGAGGTCTCCACAAGGCTCCTCTAGTTCCAGGTCTCTGGCTGTGTCAATGTAGCTCCATGTGACTTGTCAGCAGTAAGATGAAGCAGAGAGTGTGGCTGGTCTCCAGTGAGCTATTTATCTCCTTCAGGCCTCCAGATGAGGTCATCAAGCTGTGATGTGATTGACAGGCTAGACTCTACATGCTTCTCCAGGGACTGGTCTCTTCTGACCTGTCCAAAGTATATGAGACAAAGTCTCACCAGTTTTCTAAGCGCCACTCTGGCTGTACATTTTCCAAGACAGATTTGTTTCTACTTGCAACAGTCTGACCCAGCACCATCATTCAAATGCATCAACTTCTCTTTAGTCCTCCTTATTCAGTGACCAACTTTCACATGAAGATAGGCCATTGAAAATACCATGGCTTGGATCAGGTGCACTTTTGTCCTCAAAGTAATATCTTTGCTTTTTAACACTTTAAAGAGGTCTTACGCAGCAGATTTATCCAGAGCAGTACATGAGATCTTCTGACTGCTGCATCATGAGCATTAATTTTGTATGGATCCAGGCAAGATGAAATATTACTCAAGCATCTTAAGATGAAATTAGATGTGGAAAGTAGCTTAGAATGTGGCTGATGGGAGACACAGGGGAAGAATTCTCTGGAAAGAGAGAGCCAGGCAAATATGTATCCCAGAACTTCTATCAAGGGTCACACATAGGGCCAGGCTGAGGATCACAGGCAGGGAGTTACAACTTAGAGCGCTGAATGGATTGAGACATTTAGAAAGGTTGAGCCAGGTGGAATCAAGCCTGCTGGAAATCTAAAGCTTCCCAGATGTGGTTGATCTGACTGGTTCACCAGGAGCCCATCCTGATGCTGACTCAAGCCCACTTAGGGCTGTAAAACTGAGATCATACAAATTTTCAGATCCCAGAACCTAATCAGGCAATTTTACTCAAAAATGACTTTGGATTAGGGAGTCAGGCATACATCCAACTTAAATTCAATCTCTGGACTCCATCACCACCTAACCAACTCAAGAGCCCACACCATACTTGGCTCATTCGGGTTTGTTGTCAGGGTCGACCAGAGGATGTTTGCTCTCTGGGTGCTCTTTAGTGCATGGTCATTGCAGGGTCGGGAAAACTTTTCTCTGTCCAAGGTCATTTGGATATTTGTATCATAGACCAGACATGTAATTAACTCACCCCTAATGGAGCAGCTGAAGCAGTTCCTCTTTGGTGAGGTGGGTGTTGTTAGCTGGTATTGATGATTTCATGGCCTGTATATGACAGCAGGACAGACATTCTCCATCCTTAGTGTCCTGTCCTTTCCTTTCATTGTCCCTGGATGCCCTTGAGAAAAGACACTACCGCTTTCAGGGCCCTGGTGACATCTTGTTGCCTGGTGTACTCTCTAATGTCTAGGATTGCATTTTGAAGTGAAATATACTGGCCAGTGATCCAATTTTATGTATAATGGTAAGGAAACCCAGCCCTGATTACCTAGCTGTGTAGAACTCACACAGGTAACTATGGGTGCAAACTTTCAGGAGGAGAGAGAAGGTGAAATATGGCCAGGAGTCCCCCTGCATGGACAAAAAGAAAGCTAAGTATTATCCAGAGAAAGAGATGAAGTACAATGTAGCTCCATTTCGGGGAGAAGGAAGCAGTGACTAGCCAAAACAATGGGAGCATTGGGGAGCTCTTGCTATTTGGATCAGACTTCCACTGTGGCTGAGAGGAAGTCTGTTGAGTTTTGGGTTGTGTGCCACCACAGTTGAGATAGCTGTTAAGAATAGTTGGAAGATTGGAAAATATCACCATACACTAATATATACACAAACTTATCTGCTACTGGGTTTTTTTTTTTACTGCGATTACCTTAAATAATGCCTCCTACATTCAGATTTGATAGTGTTTTTTTAATCTCCAAAACACTGAATGGGAATGATTCGTTACTTCTCTTCCTCTCCTCCTCTCATCCTCCACTTACCGTAGAGTGCCTGTCTACTCTGCACTCCTGAGAGTGGTGGATGCTGGGACCACAGCTCTGGCTATGACCAATGAATGAATGAACAAATCCAGGTTTTCATTCGGAAAGATGACATGTTATGCTGGGGTCTCTTTTATATGGAAAAGATCAGAAAACTACTCTCTAGAGGTAACACTGGAACAGACATCAGAGTGGTGATTATAAAAGCCACTCACATTTCCTTATGGAACTTAAATAAAATTACTTTTAAAAAAAGAGATGGAAGTTTTGCAGTCAAGTAGTAATAAAATAGGAGTCCTAGTGGAATCTATAGTAACAGTACGGGTAAAAACTGCAAACACTTACATCCCAAACACTTACATTCATGATTACCAAGTTCTTAAGGCCTTTAGAGGTTAGCAACACTAAGTCTAAGGGCCTTTGTATTTTTAACCTATTTAAGATGCTCAGCAACCCCATGCGACAGGTACATGTTACAAAGTAGGAAACTTGAGCATTGAGTGACTATGCCAACCTCCAAGGCTAAGTGGCCAAGTTATCTGACAGCAGGGTCTGAGATTGACATCCTGTACAACCTAGGGCCAGGGACATGGGGTTCCCCTGTCACTCGTGTTCTAGTGAGAATGTGCTTGCTGTGAAATCTAGACTTGATGGTTATATGTCTGTGGAAGGAGCATTCTACCCTGCCCCAGCAGTGGGACAGCTAATTCATTCAGTATCACCTATAACACTCCATGCCAAGGTTTTCGGCTGGCAAATGCGTGACCATTCTTAGGAGCAGAAATTGATCCTGAAATTTCACATCCATGGGTATAGCAGGGCTTGTTTCGTGTAATTAATTTTAAATGATTGACTGTTGGCTAATTATGTTAATGATTAGGCCAACATTCGCAGTAGCCAGAGCTCAGAGGTATCCTAAGCCGACACCAAGAAGACGTGTCTACTTCTTTACCTGCGACCGACAGGCAGCTGCTGTAGGGCCTTCCTGACCAAATGTTAACTCAGAGGTTAAAAGGCATAAGAAAATCATCATCAACTCCTCACCTCAGCTACCCTCCTGTACAGACAATTTTGACCCACGCCATAAAAAGAGCATTCAGGCTAAAAGTTCTCAAAAGATCATCACCCGGTAAATCTCAAGTCTGCAGACAGATTCTTGGCATATGGAAATTGGCAGGAAGACTTTACTGTAGTCCCCTTTGCTGAAGGAAGGTCCTGACAAAATGACACAATGCAATGCACCTTCTATGACCAGGCAGTCTAGGTTGATCGAGGGGACCGAAGTTAATGGATGCTCCCATGTGGACTAATTATATCCGCTGTCATTAGTTGTCATGGAACCAGCTCCTATGCCGGGTGAATTTTATGTATCTCAGGAAGGAAGTCTGCCCAATCACCTTCATGATCGTGGTATGTCCCAGTGCCCTGTTTTGCCTGGGGTGTAGTACCTTCCACCCTAGGGGGCTTGTCTTGAGCACTCTACTGAGCAATTCTATTGTAATCCGTCACGTTTTAGTCAGCTGATTGCCAGATCTTTTCTCCTAGTCTCTTCATCTGAGAACTTTGCTGCACCCTCTCCACGCATGGCAAATACCTGTGTGCGAGTTTCCCGTGGCAGCACCTCGTGCATCAAGCAGCAGGAACCGCAGGGCCTCGAAATGCTGAAGTAATGCCCAAAAAAGGATCATGATTGGTTTCTCATAGACATGGTGGTTCTGCAATGCCACGTTTCAAACCGTCAGCCTCTCTTTTTATATCCAGACAAAGTGACAGTCCGAGGACCCCCTGCGCAGTCTATCCTGTCCCTGTGGGGTAGCTGTGGACCAGAATGGGCTGCATGGCAGCGAGGTGTTTTGTTTTCTTGCCTCAAGACGCACTGTCCCCTTGAAGAACAAAGGATGTTAGGAGAAAGTATATTATGAGAAAGATGAGCGATGATCCTGGGTCTTTCTCTACTGCTTGTTTCCTTTTTAAAATTTATTATTCTTATTCTTGTCTTACCAGTATTCATCCTTTGTGCCTCAAAGCTATGTCCCAGCCTCACAAATCTCCCTGGGCCCGTGTGTGGAAGCCAGGCGGAGATGACAGGCCGCCCTTCAGATTCAACTCAGAGATGATATGGGAGGTTCCTATCCAACTGGGGATCATTGGTCTAATCGGAGTCATTTATCCCGTCTGCAGCGATCAGATGTGTGCTCTGGGTGGTAGGGAGCTGGCACGTGGTGGTTTTCGGTCTATCTTATATGATTGTTTTGAATGGAATCTCATCTGTGAAGTTGACACATCCTATAGCACATCTGGGTAGGACCCTTGTAGAAGTAGCAGCTTCGCTTAACAGCTGTACAGCTTAACATTTGGCCCATCATAGAAACGAATGTGTCGTTTTTTAAAGGGTGAACTGGGAAATAAATTTCTGCTCCCTTGCTTTAGAAGGGAAATGTTACCCCCTAAAAAATGTCTCTGTTTAACCCCTTTTAATTCAGGCTCATTTGACAAAAGGAAAGCAAATGTACAGAGAGAGAGAATCAAAATGCGATGAGAGACAAGTCCAAGAGGGAAAGCAGATAAAATCTGTATCACACTAAATTCTATTTATGTTCAATGTTTTATTTTGTTGAAGTCCATGTGAAAATAGCCATATTGGTATAGTGAGAATCTTACACTCAGCTCATGTTATGGAAAGATGGTGCTCATTTGGAAGCTGTCACTGGAACAGTTAAAGCAAGGAGTGACTGTGCAGACGCATCATCAAATGGTATGTGTGGGGTGGGGTGGGGGATGCTTCCTTTGCTGCCATTCCATGGTTCACAACAGGATCATCTCACAATGGTGCAAACGGGCCCTGAGATACTTATTCAGACTAAAGAAGCACAACTTTTAACTTTGTAAGGTGACTCCCTCTTGATAAAGTTAAAAACAACAACAACAACAATGGTGCCAATGTATCTATCAAGCAGGCTGACATGTCAGGAAGTGACAGACAGCATCTTACCAGGTAGGTTTCATCAGCACCCTGCTGAGCCTGAGTGTCTGAATCTTAGAGCCTGGTAAAGCAGCTTCCTTCCTTGATTTCCCCCCCGCCGCCCACCCCTCTTTTCTCTCTAGTTAAAGATCTTTGCTGATGGACAAAAAGAAAAGACATGCCATTGTGCTTTCTTTATTTTTAAAAAGCACCTGCTTCTTAGAACACAACTTGTAAAACTTAAGTGAAATAGATTCACCTTTGGAAATGATAATGGCATCAATTTATAATAAGTAATTTTATTTAAAAAAAAGAAAAGGCATTTCGCACTTGATTTAAAACTCCGCCGAGAATTTGGTGACTTCAGATTGATTGCTGGAGAGTCAGGTAATTTGTTTCCAAATCCCAAAGTGCCTGTTCTGGGGGATCCTGACATCCCTTAAGTTTGTGGTTCCCCGTCTTGTTCCCTTGGCTAGCACCAGGAAGGGCATCAGCGCCAGCTTGCCCCCTCCAGGTGATCCTTCTGGGTCTTCACCCCCTTTCTTTAAAGCAGAGCACAAGGGAGGGGAGGGGGCCCCTGGCTGGGGAGATCATTAGGAAACACATCTCCATAATTATTATGTCTGTGGCTCTGGAGGGACATGAAAGTGTCTCCCATCCCTTTAACAGGACACGTGGCAAATCCCCTTAACATCTTTTCCCCGTCTGAACTGATAATATTTCATTTTGTTGGTCTTGCTTTGTAAAATATTCCTAATGGGAGGCTTAAGCAATAATGCACAGATTATGGAAATGATCCTCATTAAGTAGAGGGCGAGATTTCTGGAAAGCCACCGAGCTGCTTTGAAACATGTAACCTCCATTAGCGGCTTCATTTGAATGTTTATTCATGGAGCAGTAAACGTTTATTATTATACATTTTATTGAAACATAAATTAAAGAACTGTAATTATGTGTATGGCAAACAGTAAAGCAATGAACATTTGTCACAAAATAAGTAAGACAAGAAAAAATGTCACCCGTGTTTCATTGATGCCCAAATTCTGCATTGTATACTCTATGGAAAGACACCCTGGAGGGAATAACCTTACAGATTAGCGTTCTGATAGGGTGTGTAAATAAAAAAAAATCCATATTCTTCGTGTTTTATCTAGCAAAGAGAGGCTCCTGGAATTGATCTGGGAAGGTCAGAAGCTATCTAGACGAAGGATGGGTTTCATGTTTTCTCCTGAGAGAGAACCACAGTGACTCTTATTAAAGTCCATGCTGAGCAAAGAGTGTGTCCCCTCGGCAGCCCCTGCCGTGCTGATTGTCCTCAGGATGAGTTCTTTGCTCCAGACATTCAAGCATAGCTGAGGAGGTTTTTTGAAAAGGGACTTACATGAAGTTGGAAAGATAAGACCTTCAAACTGATTCTTCAGTTTAAAAAAAATGCTTTTCAAAGAGATAGGAAGGTGTTTCCAATGTAATCATGATGGCTCCGTGAGACCAAATCCATGTGTGCGCAGGGACTCTACGTTAGAGGGAAAATACAAGAATATTTAAGAATATTAGTATGTGTGTGACTTCTTGCTTTCTTCCTCTATTCCTACCTAGCACACTAACATCCATTCATCCGTCCGTCCGTCCATCCATCCATCCATCTGTTTATCCGTCCGTCCATCCATCCATCCATCCATCCATCCATCCATTCATCTGTCTATCCATCCATCCATCCATCCATCAATTCATCCATACATCCATGAATCTATAGAATATTTTTAAATGTATGCCATAAGCCAGGAACCTGGTGGATAACTGAGAAAATAAGTAGAACAAGATTTACTAACTAGCCCAGTTTCCAGATTAAAGAAGAGAAACCTGTGATTATGTATACTTTTAGGTAAAAAGCTGTCCTTGAAATACAAGGGGGGGTACACCCCCCAAAAAAAAAACTAGAATTTTTTTCGAAAGCTATGTATTTAAAATTTTGGAACAAAACAACCTTATCACAATCAAACTACTCTCCATTAGACTTAATACATTTGTCAACTCTGAGATTCCATTTTGGAAACATTTTTCAAACTCATCTATTTGGATGGCTGACAGCACCTCCCTCGGTTTTTTATTCAGCACTTCTGTGCAATCACATCACTGTCCTTTTATGCCCTCTGCATTCGTGGAAGCAGAGAAGTTGCACGGGGTGAGGTCAGGTGAGTAAGGTGTGTGGGGCAAGAGAGGCATGCTGGGTTTCTGTGCTTTTTTTTTTTTTTGCCAAAAACTGGCACACCGAGACGACTGCATGAGCAGGTGCATTGTCAAAGTGGCAATCCCAGTCCCCCATCTGCCACAGACATTTTTCAGACCCTAACTAGAAAGCTTGATCAACAGTCTGACCCGGTGGAACAAACTCCACATGCACTAGGAGTCCACATTGTGGGCCATTGGAGAAGCTGATGAATGACCAGAGCAACGTTTGTCATCAATCGACATTTTATCTTTTTTGAAATGAGAACACCACTTGAACCCTGGAGTTTTTCCCACAGTGCTCTCCTTCTAAGCTGTGTTCAGCATCATAACAGTTTCTGTGCCATTTTCCCAAGCAGGAAACAAAATTTCACAGTCACACGCTGTTCTCTTAAATCAACCATCACACACAAAAAATTGTTTGAGTGAAATTCCTTTTATGAAAAATTTCATTGTGAGCAGAGAGAACCTTCTCAGGTGACACCACTGGGTGCACTAACTCAGAGTGAGTTGCTTGATGTTTGCCTAACAGGAAACATGCATACTACAAAAGCTCCTCTCCCCAGTGCAATTCTGGTTTGTGTTTGGTTTTTTTTTGGGGGGGGGTATACACATATCTGGAGCCCTGGAGAGGGAAGAGACTAAATCACTCCAAAGGCTGCGCAAAGACTGCAATTAAATGAGGTCTTGAAAACTTGAGAGAGAATGGTAGAGAAGGGTTGGGAAAGGAACTTCAACTGGGGAGAACACTTTTTAACTTTCACTACAAAGAACATGGAGGAGCCCTGGTGGTGTAGTGGTTATGAGTTGGGCTGCTATTTGCAAGATCAGCAGTTCAAAACCACCAGTTGCTGCACCTGAGAAAGGGCATTCTACTCTTGTAAAGAATTAGTGTTGGAAGCTGATAGGATGGTTCTACCCTGTCCTATGCAGTCACTGTGAGGAGGCACCGACTCAATGGCATTGAAATTTTAAGATGAGGTATCAAGAATGAATACATTGAGTACAATGAGAGTTAATCAAGTACACAGTGGATAAATCCTTATATCTCTTGTAAGTCATTTTGCTAGAGATATCAGCCAGGCATTGCATAGCGAGCAAGTAGCAGGATGCTCAAAAAGAATCTCTGAGCCTCTGAGTTTCTGGTTAGACAGAGATATTCTTTTTCTTGGGCTGGTCCATCTGGGGATCCAATGGGGTTTTTTTTCCATAAACATACCCTACAGCAGCAGATAAATCATTTATGAGGGACAGCATCTTAGTTTATTGTGACTTTATAGAACTTGTTTGAGTTTGTCCCTTCCTTCAAGGCCAGTGATTATATGTTCCACTCTTCTTGTCAAATGGGTTTAAGGCACTGAAGCGGATATGATGCTGACTATCCATGAGCCAAGAGATAATACGGACAATGCGTATGAGACTGATCTCAACTTTGTAAGGTATATTTTCTCTCTCATTGGTGACTCTTGAAGAAGAACTTAGTATTAAAGGATGCTGCCAGTGTGGGTTCAGTGGACTTATAGTTTCTCTTAGGCTGAATGGAACTATATTAAGGGGCCCTGGTCAGTGGTTTGAAACCACCAGTTTCTCTGTGGGAGAAAGACAGGCTTTCGACTCCTGTAAAGAGTATCCATCTCTCAAAAGCTCACAGAGGAAGTTCAAAGCTGCCCCATGAGGTTGCCATGAGCATCAACTTGATAGCAGTGCTTGTTGGTTTGTTTGTTTTGTATATTAGTTGGCCAGTGTAAGGGTTATACTAGGCTATAGAATGTAGAAGACCTATTAACTCCTCCTTCCTGGGTCTCGACCAGTGGTTCTCAACCTTCCTAATGCTGTGGTGACCTCAAACCATACAATTATTTTCGTTACTATTTCATAAGTGTAATTTTGCTGCTGCTATGAATTGTCATGTAAATATCTGATACAGAGGATATATTTTCACTGTCAGAAAGTGAACATAATTAAAGCATAGTGATTAATCGCAAAACAATATGTAATTATATATTGTGAAATATTTATTTCTAATTCTAAATAAGCGATATGTTGTCTTGAAGCGTAGTGTAGCAAGGGTAACCGTCTTCACGCCAGGGACTCGTATGTAGGCGTATCTGCCTGTGGACGGACCCACCTGGAGACAGACAGAGGAGCTGTGTCTCTGGTTCCTAAGACCATCAGAAATGTTTCCCCATGGTCTTAGGCGACCCCTGTGAAAGGGTCATTCAACCCCCAAAGGGGTAGTGACCCACAGGTTGAAAACCGCTGGTCTAAATTATTTCATCTCAAAAATAATGATGATGACATTGATGATATATATTCCATCATTTTATGACAAATAATTACAGTTTTGCAAATTCAGTGCCTAACTCAGTCCCTGCCATATGGTTCCTAGTATATAGTATGAAATTAATGAACAGTCACTGTCTCTAATTATAATAGCCCCTAGAAGTTTGTACAGCACTTGAAGTTTTTATTTTTCAGAGATCAAAAAAACTTGATTTAGTCAGAAAGGTTTACTTTCCCTCCCAAAGTAGTGCTCAGAGCACAGAGGAGATTTAATGAAGGATGCTGACAGATTCAAACAGTTCATAATAAACCATTCTTTCAGAGTTTTACAAAAGCCTCTCTCTCCCTTTCTTCCTTTTTTTGTTTTGTTTTTGCTGTTGCTCCTATTAGATTCAGATGAAATATTTAGAATTAACGTAAATATGATTCCCAAACACGATACATACTATTAATTGGTGAAACCATGAATTTATTGATCAAGGTAGTATTTTTTAGAGTGAAGAGAGATACTGCTCATAATTATATTGTAACTACAGATCTAAGTTTGGACGTTCCCAAACAAAACGACATATCAACATATATTAGCCCAAATATGAGTCATTTAGTGAGGAGCTGATACAGCATAACAGAGATGGGATTTGGTATCCCAGGAACCTGGGCTAGAGTCCCAACTCTTCCTCTTTTACTGGCATGATAACTGGTATGAGTTGAACTGTGTCCTCCCAAAGATGTATCAATTTGCCGAGATTCTCAGGATTACATACCTGTTTTAGGTGATCTGAAGTGTGTTAATCTGATCTGATGTTACTGAGGCAGGATTAGAGCCAATTATGTTAATGAGGCAGGATAAAAGCTACATAATTAGGTTGTATCTTAGATCAATCTCTTTTTTTAAACTAAAAAAGGAATTGAACAAGTAGGCAGAGAAAGAGATACTAACTATCCCCAACAACAAAGAGCCTGAGGTCCCTCTGTGGACAACCTCATTGACCCAGGCAAGGAATGATGCTGCACACGGAGGCCATCCGGACAAATGCTAAAGAGAAAGCCCTTCTTTCAAAAAGAACAAAGGAAGTTTTACCCTAGAGCTAGCACTCTGAATTTGTATTTCTAACTTCCTTAACCATGAGTAAATAATCATCTGTTAAGGCTATTTACTTAGGGTATTTCTGCTAAAGCAGCGCTACATAAAGAATACAGAACTTGGTGTTAAGAGTGCTGCACTCATTCACTCATTCACTAACTCACTCACTCAGTGCTACTGAGTTGATGCCGCTTCATAGCAACCTTGTAGCACAGGGTAGAACTGTTCCCGAGGGCATCTGAGAATGTAACTCTTTGCCAGAGTAGAGTCCCGTCTTTCTCCCCAGCTTCTCTGACCGATACCTAGAAGTATACCTGGCTACCAGTACCAATTGCTCTGACATTAGAAGGCTTCAGATAGAAAAAAGAAAAACATGGAACAAAACTCATAATCAGAAAAGACACCAAATGTTCTGGTTGGATGGGAAATGCTGGAATCCCTGAGATTGTTGTTCTTAGTCATCCTTCAGGTCTGGAAATGAACTCACCCACATAGCTCAATTTTTAGCCAGACAGAATACAGAAAAACAACAGGCCCATAACATCAGCAAGGTGTGCACACCTTAGAATAATCTACAGTTGAGATCTAAGGGACAGCACTTGCCAAAGGACAAGGTGAGAAAGGTTAGCAAAGACAGAGCAATGGAAGCAGGATGCACGTGTACAAAGGAGAATAAGTGACACTGCATTGCAATGAATGAAGTGAAACAAAATGTATGTACAGTGTTGAATGTAAACCTGATAATTGGCTCAGCTCACCAGAGTCACAATAAACATCAACACGAAAAAGAAAAAGAGGGGCAGAAAGTGGAGTTCACCCTTTTGGCCTGTGATTTCTGCTCTGAGAACCTCCTACAGGATGCTGAGGTCAAGACACATGACAAATGCACAGAAACAAAAGCCAAAAGAGACAAGGACCTTCCCACTGAGCTGACGGGGAAAGACCGCTCTACCCTCGGACCTGCACCATGAGTTTGGACTTTGAATCTCATGAACGATGAGAAAATCACTCTGTTTGCTATAGCCATTTGCTTGCTTTATTTGTGTTGTTGCAACAGTAGATAACTAATATAATGAGCTTGAGCAGTTTAATTAACCTCAGTAAACCTTGTTTTGTTTTGTTTTTTTTTTCATTTAAAAAGCGGAGATAATAACAGTCTCCAATTTTTTTACATGTTTGAAGGATGATGTGATAATGCATATTAGTAGGAATGACAGGTTGGGGCATATAGTGTTCTTATATAAATAACAGCTAAGGCTTTAACTGTTATAGTACTCTGGTGTGGTGGTGATTGTTGACTTATCAGCTGCTCACAGATAGATCGGGAGTGAACTCCATCCGGGGAATATGTGATATTCTCCTGCCATAATGATTCCAGCTTTGGAAACCCCGTGGGGCAACTATCCTCTATTCTATAGATCTGAGATGACTCAGAATTGGCTTGCTGGCAATCGTTTTTGGGGGGTTATTATCACAGTTAATTGTTTAAAATGAATGGACGAATGGTATGGTAATAGTATAAATTTAAACATTAAACTTTCCACCTCATGCTAACGAAAAAAAATGAATGAGACATGCCTGTGCTATGTGAGACAGTGTCTAGATTTGGGAGCTCCTTCTGAAAGCCATGGACTAAGCTACAACCCCGTGGAAGCAACAACTCCCCCGATGTGAATGTTTCCCTGCAAACCTCAGCGGAGTAGATACATTTGCTCCCATACCTTTGCCACCAGCGCAAATGGTTCCACAGCTATTACAGGGGAAAGGGCATATGGCGAATATACATTTTGTCCCATCCCGTGGGACATTCAACGTGGGTCCTGGAGGAGAGAGTGGGAATTGGGTGGGTACAAGAGGCACAGAGAATGAGGACAAGGCAGTATCCTGATCAAGTCCTGTTTATTGAGTGGAAAGTTATAGGTTATATAGGCCAGGGAAAGGGAAACAAGCCGCAGATGTTTCCCTGAGAACAATAGTGGGGGAAGCAAGATGCAGATGTTTCCCTGAGAACAATGGTGGGGGAATCAGGATACAGATGTTTATATATAATCATTACACACGTGTTTACCCAAGGTTGGAGCAGAGTTCATTCCGGGAATAGTGACCATAGAACAGAATCGTGCAGACAGAGACTTCCCTATCTATGTCTGGCAAGATAAGTATGTCAAACACAGCTCTAGTGTTGTAGGCTGGCTCAGGCTAATGAATTCCAAGTCATGGCTGGGCCTCACGGCTCCGGACACATTTGAGACAATAATTGGTCCTGTTGGGTGGAGACAGCGTGTTCTGCTTCATAAGAGGAGACCTCCATGGCCAGAGCTCCTGTGGGGCCGTGAGTCAGAGGTTGGGTTGCTAACCATACAGTTGGGGGGTTTGGAGGAAGCCAAACGAGTGAAAATCTAGTGGCAAAATAATAGGGTGGGAGACTGCTCATTCCTCGTGCCCAGATGTTTCTCTCCACGTGGCAGTAGCCCTACCACCGATCTTTCTTTTAATTCACTTAGTAAAGGCAAATGGAAGAAGCCACTTGAAGTAAATTGTCTCTTGCTGTTTCTGTTTGGGTCTATTACACAAACAGTAGGGAGATTTCTCATTTTGTTCCGTTTGTTGTCGTAAGATTTAAAAAAAAAAAAAGACATTCTCTCAACACCTGCTTCTTAATTGATAGTGATTACTTTGGCCCCCCCCCCCCAAAGCGAGTGGTTTTTAAACAAGGTGGGTACATTCTCATAAGCGACATTATCATCTTATAAACACATCAGTACAATAGGAAAAGTGAGGAAACCTTGGCAATCGCTCCCATATGCCACTCACCTCTTATTGCTCTTCTCGTCTGCAATCAGGGCTTCCTGTGCTTTGTAAAGACAGATGATAGAAAAGGTGTGTTTTCTTCCTGTGGGCCCTGTTGATGAGTTTGTGCGTGGTAGGGCAGGACGTTGATCTACATGTTATCTGTGCCTTTTGCTCTGAATTTCTATGGAAGAGCTTCATCAAAAAAGAAAACCCAAACAATCTCTCGGGTATATCCAATGTGTCCCTCAGTGTCTCATGCAGTGCAGTGCTTTGGGACAATAGCAGTGTGGAAGATGGAGGACATGCATTGAGGAAATCGATGCGTGGACATTTGCTCATATTTGTTCAGTTCCCTGGGCTTCTGATCGCATGGAGGAGGTATCATAGAGCCTGCCAATTTACTTCCACCTCAGGAGCATAAAGGCAAAAGGAAAAGACACCTGCCCAGGCTCTCAGATCCCAATGTCATTTTATATAATCCCAAATTCCTTACCCTGCTTTTATCTTACTTGACAAGACACTAATTTTTAGAGAATCGGAAATTTGCAGCTGTCTAATAGCTAGCTAAAAGCTTCTCTAAGCTCTCATTGTGCTTGGGAGTAATGCATCATCAAAGCTACGATGTTTAGATGATGTACTGTGCCCACACATCATGAGGGCACCGTCCTTCTCATGATCTATTATCATAACTCACAATTGGAACACCATCCCGTGATATACGACTTAACAATACAATTGTAGAGACACAAAACTCCACCAGGATCTCCCCAGTTCTCAGATGTTTTTCTTGGACATTGAATGGCTTCTTTATTTTTTCCTTTAAGTTTCCTCATTTGACTGGGACAGTTTAGACACTTGGGAAGCAGCATGTTTTCTCTTTATCAAGGAAGGTGCCCCTGTTACCCCAACTTTGGAAAAACAGCTAGTCTTCTGAATGGAAGAACTCAGTGAAATTAGAGTCAGAAGCCATCACTGTTTCTAAGCCTATGGAGAGACAACTAAGCGCATTGTCAGTTTAAGTGTATTGTAGTGTAAGTAAGTCAACCATGCCAAGGTGAGCCGTAATATTTCCAATTTTCTTTTATTTTGGAACAGAGTAACTGCCATTATTTACACACCGATCCTAAATGTGGGCACAGGGGTGGAGGCTCCCCAACCCCCCCCCCCCCCAAAAAAAAACAGCCCAGCAGAGAAGAAAGAAAACAAACCCTGCAGTTAGTGCGGGTCTAAAAGTGAATACATTGAGCAGGAGAATTCACTGTAGAACCAAGATTTCGGCTTAAGAGCAGTAGCAGGTTGCCAAAAATATTGCCAGGACTACTGTCTTCTAGTACACTCCCATTGCCATCAAATCAATTCCAAGCTAGAGTGACCCCACATGACAGGGTAGGACTGCCCCCTTTGGGTTCCCAAGACTAAATCTTTATGAATGTGGATGTCCTCAACCTTGTCTGCAGAGCAACTAGTGAGCTTGACCCCCTAACCTTATGGTTAGAAGTTCAATATGTAGCCCACTACCCCACCAAGAATCTTTTTATTACAATACAATTGTTTTGAGAATTTGCTGAATACTTAGAAAATGCCATCATTGACCTAACACTTACCGATACCTCCCAATAATCCAAAGCATTTTGACACTGACTTTACCTCCACTTGAAATAAAAGTGAGAGAGGTTAAAAAACTCACCAAGTAAGAAGCAGAGATGTGATTTGAAATTTGACCTTCTAAGAACCACCTTTTCATGGATGCGTTTTCCTCTCTGAGATACAAGACACTGTGTGGGTGAGATGTCCTGGTCAGAGCACCACGTGACAGGTCAGGATAGGGGAATCTAGTCCCGATTCTGCATTGCTCTGCTACTGGTCTTCATTTCTCCTGCGCCATGAAGACTTTACTGTTGAGCACCCCTCTCTGAACATTTTCCAGTCCTAACTACAGGTGAGTTTCTTTCTTCTTTACCATTAATTCTTTTTGGAAATGAAATAGTGCACAAGATAATAAAATCAAAGTGGAGCTACGTGGGGTTGACTCGGTGAAGAATGAAAAGCTACTGCCCACTCTTACCCAGTGCTCCTGACCCATCATTCTCTGCCTCTCCCCTCTAGACTTCTGGAAGCCCCGGGACTTTGCGATTTGTCATTGGAGCCTCACTAGGTCACCCTTTACGTATTTGTTCTTTTACCCATGAAAAGGAGATTAAGATACTTGAACTTCCAATTTACCCAGGAATTTACCAGATTCTAGGTTTCAAAAGTGAAATACCACTTTGAAAATCACTTCTGTGTGTTAAGGCATGACCACCTCCTTTTCCACAGTGGTAGCACCATTTTACAGTCCCATCAGCAATGTGTGAGAGTCCCCATTATCGTTCTCGCGAGCATTATTTTTCCTGTCTTGTGCATTTTGCTCTTACAGCTGGGTGCAGTGATATCTCAATATTGCTTGGATTTGCATTTCTGAGACCCACAGAGCCGTCTCCTCTGTTTCAGGGCAGCCTATGGGTAGCAGCTGAGCACTTAACACACCGTGCCACTAAAGCTGTTTTTATCCGACATTCGATAATTATGGCACTAATTTCTTCTACTTCTTGATGGCTTTTAATTTTGATCCGACCCATTCTCTTCCACTTTTAACGATTCTGATGAAAACATTGGGCAGACTTCGATAATCCAATATAATCTATTGAATGGATGGATGACATTTTTGTGTGTATCTGTGTGCCCAGATCTTATTCTCTGAGGCACTGGCAGATCTGAGGTAGAAGACTTCATGCTGGGGTAACTGGTTGAGGTGGTAGGACCCCAAGTTATGGAGCAAGGGAACCCTCTCCTCTCTCCTTCCTTCCTTCTTCAAAATGATTTTCTCCCTTATAAACAAGTTTCGATGTTTCATGCCAATGACACAGAAACCAGTATGACTCTACTTATGCTACTCCGGTGATTACAGGCTGAATTAAATGTTTTCAAAGATGGAAGGAGAAGCCTAGATAAATCCAAAGAACCAGAGGCTATATAAATGGCTATATAAATGGTGCCAGGAGGTTAAAGCAGAGAACGATGTTAAATTTGGACAAAATCCTAAAGATAGCTAATGGGAAGGGTTTTTTTTTAAAACATTTAAATAGACTCAGCAGATGAACCAGGAAAAGGTTGACCTACTACTTGGTAGAAGTTACACAAAATTAATGAACACAGGAGAATTAAATGATTCTGTTCATCTCTATTGGGCATTGATTTCAACTAAGAGAGAAGGTAGAAGGGGTAAATTTCATCTCAGGATCCAAGAAGAATTTCCAGATGTAATCAAAGAAATTGTTGAGCTGCATGGACGCTAACAGAGAGCAAGAGACCGCAGTGATCATCTGTCTTTATACTCGGAAGCAGTGAAGAGATGCTGTGTCTTCTGAGATGGGGTAGTACGATAGCAAAAAGCAAAGACTGGCATATGAGGACAGACCCAGGTTCAGATTTCATGTCCTACTTACTCCTTTCAAGAGCTTCGATTAGTCATCCAACCCTGTCTTCACCAGGAAATGGTAATACCATTATCACAACCCTGTTGGGTGTTCTGTTAGGAGTCCTTGGTGGCATGAATGGTGATGTGCTTGGCTACTGATTGAAAGTGAGCTTAATAGAACAATGTGTTCTTGCACTGAGGGAGTACTTGAGTGGAGGCCCGATGTCCATCTGCTACCTTAATACTAAATCTATAAATATATGCACACCTATTTCCTCATCCTCATATATAAATATATTTACATATGTACATGCCTTTATTTAGACCTCTATAAGTGCCCATTGCCTCCTATCTCTTTCCTCTATTTCCTTTTATTTTCCTCTTGTCCCACTATCATGCTCAGCCTTCATTTGGGTTACCATAATTCCTCTTGGTTACATTACCCTTGATGATGCCCTACCTGGCCTCCTACACCCTCCTCATCACTGGTTTGGATCACTTGTTCCCTTGTCCCTGGGTTTGTTAATGCTACTTCCTTTCCCCCTAACTCTCCCACCTACCTCCCCCTCTCCCATGTCCCCCTCCCCCACCTCTGGAACTGTCCTTCCCATTGTTTTCAGATAGGAACTGGAAACACAGGGAATCCAGGACAGATGATCCCTTCAGGACCAGTGGTGAGAGTGGCGATACCGGGAGGGTGGAGGGAAGGTGGGGTGGAAAGGGGAAACCAATTATAATGATCTACATATAACCCCCTCCCTGGGGGATGGACAACAGAAAAGAGGGTGAAAGGAGACGTTGGACAGAGTAAGATATGACAAAATGATAATTTATAAATTACCAAGGGTTCATGAGGGAAG
Organism: Tenrec ecaudatus; assembly: GCF_050624435.1. Classification (NCBI taxonomy): domain Eukaryota; kingdom Metazoa; phylum Chordata; class Mammalia; order Afrosoricida; family Tenrecidae; genus Tenrec; species Tenrec ecaudatus. The sequence goes on from NC_134534.1 coordinate 143,807,641, forward strand.
GGGTTGCGGGGAGGAAGAGGAAAGATGCGGAGCTGATGCCAGGGGTTTACGTGGAGAGCAAATGTTTTGAGAATGATGAGGGTAACGAATGTACAAATGTGCTTTACACAATTGATGTGTGTATGGAATGTGATAAGAGTTATATGAGCCCCCAATAAAATGATTTAAGCAAATAAATGAAAAAAAGCAAACAAATAACAAAAAGAGAGCGAGTGCCATTGAATACAAACCTGGTCACCGACTTCCACAAGGTCATGGTCTTGAAACCCTGTGGAGCAGTTTTGCTGTCACTCACGGGGCCATGATGAGTTGGAATCAGTATGATGGCAACTGACACTAATGATTGCAATAGAAATATTGTAGGGATTCATTGAAATAATGAAGAGAGTCGTCACAAAGAGGCCATGCAATGTGCTTTCAGTAAATGTTAACAGCCTGCACGACCGACTACTGATCATGATAGTAGCTACGGAAACTAGCAGGTTCAGGAAACTTGCGCGAGTATGTCCCCAAACGTGATGTCTTCCCTCTTGTATCTATTGCTATTGATTTCTTTGATTCCCTTTACGCAAAAACCCTTTGAAAGAGTTATTTGTGTTCTCTTTTGCTTCTTCATCTCAAATGTTCTGTCACACGCATTGCCCTTAAGTATTTATTTAGAATAATCGCTTTATTGAGTTAATTCACACCCCATACTATAATGCACAATTAAATGACTTTTCACATAGTCACAAAGATGTACAACTCTCACCGCTCTCTAATTCCGGAATGTTTTCATCATTCCCAAAAGAAAACTCTACCCAGTAGGAATCACACTGTTCTCCATCCCCAGCAGCTCCAGCCTCTGAAGTCCACTTTCTGCCTCTCCTAGCGATGTCACGTCTGAGCGCCTGGAGAATGCAGCCTTTTGTGTTTGGCTTCTTTCACTTAGCATTGCACTTAGTGAGCAGTGCTCTCTGGCTTTTTATGGCCAGACCACGCTCCAGTGTCTGGCTTTGCCACATTTTGCTTATTCATTCATCATTTGCCGGCTATTTGAGTTGTTTCCACTTTTGTTAGCTAATATAAATAATACTGCAATGCTAAACTAATGAAACATGGTGAAAAATAGACCACAAAACGGGTCTTTTCCAATGGAGATCCCCTCATAGAGGGGTTTAGGAGAGGAGATGGGTTAATTAGGGTGTGAGGTAGTATCGATGAAGAACACAGCTTTCCCCCGGATCCTGGATGCTTCCTCCCCCCAACTACCATGATCCGAATTCTACCTTGCAGGCTGTACACTGGTACATATGAGGGCTGGAGGTACAGGGAATCCAGGGTGGATGATACCTTCAGGACCAAGGGTGTGAGGGACGATGCTGGGAGAGTGGAGGGTGAGTGGGTTGGAAAGGGGGAACTGATTACAAGGATCCACATGTGACCTCTTCCCTGGGAGAGGGACAGCAGAGAAGGGGGGAAGGGAGACTCCTGATAGGACAAGATATGACAAAACAACGATGTATAAATTACCAAGGGCATATGAGGGAGAGGGGAATGGGGAGGGAGGGGGGGGGGGGAAAGAGGACCTGATGCAAGGGGCTTAAGTGGAGAGCAAATGCCTTGAGAATGATTGGGGCAGGGAATGTATGGATGTGCTTTATACAATTGATGTATGTATATGTATGGATTGTGGTAAGAGTTGTATGAGTCCCTAATAAAATGTAAAAGAAGAAAAGAGAAAAAATGATTAGGGCAAAGACCGTACAGATGTGCTTTATACAATTGATGTATGTATATGTATGAACTGTGAAACGAATTGTATGAGCCCCAATAAATTGTTAAAATAAAAAAAAAAGAGGGGGAGGGAAAAAAAAACCGGGTCTTTTAGGGAGTGTATCATGAAGCTTTAAATATATTCTTTCAAATCTGAGCAGCTAAACTGCAATTCCAAGCAATATTTTGAAGCTTTTTATTAAGTAGATGGTTTGTCAGCACTTAAGGAGCCCTGCCGGCACAGTCCTTAATGTACGCAGCTGCTCCAAGAAAGGCCAGCCTTTGAACCTGCTAGTTACTCCGCAGAAGAACACTGCAGCAGTCTGCTCCTATAGAGGTTTACAATTTTGGAAACCCTGTGGGGCAGTTCTGCTTGGTGCTTTCGGTCACTGTGAGTCCAAAGCAACTCAATAGTAATTGGTTTGCTTTCTTTTGGGTGTTAGCACTTACAAAAGTAAGTTGGACCACCAAGGCTCGACACGAATTCATGGAAGTGATTATGTTACATTATCCCCATCTTATAAGGTGCTATTTATCTGAAGGTCATTCTATTGGAAGCCCATGGTCATGGTATTCCTTCACAGCTGTGAGATCTGAGCTGGCTGTGTCATCATTTTCCTGGTTTGAGAAGTTGAGTGTGTTGTCAGGACTCTTGGATCAGCCCGTCACTTAAGAATCTGTGTCAAGATACCAGGTTGGGTTGAAATCTATGCCCTTAGACTGGGCTGCTTGATGTCTTTGGTGGCACAGTGAATTTCAAATGGTTATCAGTGACCAAAGTGGCATTTCCAGAACTGGATGGTAATAGAACCTATGACAAAGTCTTTTAACACTGAACCCAGGAAAATGAGATAAAACGAAGGAGAGGAAGGAAGGCAGGCAATAGGATGAGATGCTACTGGACCCATGAGGTTCCTCAAAGTCCACATCCCGACATGTCAATAGTAGACAGACAGCGATAGGCACAGCCCTAAGCAAGGCCAAAGGCTGATCAAAGTAATACAGGAAACGAGGGGCACACTTAGATATTAGCGTCAAGTCCTGCCGCAGGACGGGAAGGCAGGTAACGACTTGGCCCCCGTGTTACCCACTGGGCAAGATGAGGTCAGGAAGGAAGGTAGGAAGAAGGAAAGGCAGACAGATTGACGGCCTGATGGATGGAAAGAAGGAAGGGAGGGGCACACATAACGGTATCTTTACTTCCGAAGGGCAAAGTGTAGGAAGTAGAAAGGAGATAGAGGCTCTATCTATGGCCATTTCCTAGTATTGTCACTTGTCTAGTCTTACTTTCAGCTAGCTCACGGGCGTAAGCTGATTTCAACCGGGGCCACCCACAGGCCTTGCTCCTGAGAATGTGGTTCCCAGGGTAGTTTGTGATTATTTCCCCGTTTGTTTGTTCTTCCTCCCGCTCGCTCACATAGTCTTTGTGACTAAAGTACACACTTGCCCCAGTTGCTGAGGGATCCGTGACTGATAACGCTGTTGACTGGAGACTATTCAGGCAAAGCCATGCCTCTCTTTGGGGGGCTGTGTAAGCAGGGGTAATGGGAAGCTCCTCTCTGTTCTGTTCACCTTGGACTGCCTTGCTCCCTGTCTCCGCTTTAATAGCATCTCAGGTCCCCTCCTTGAGCAGCAAAGCCATTGGGGACACTTAATCTCTCCTTCTCGGGAGGCCTTTTGGAAGCACGCCGCCCGATCGTGGTAATTGAGATGGGGTGGGTGTAATCGGGATGAGGTGTGACTCTGTGTCTGCCTCTCCGTATTTAGGCACTTCATTTTCACAGTCCTCCGCAGTTTGTAATAAATGCTGGGACATAGCTCAAGGGCAGGAGTGAGGTTGCACTTCAGCGATTTACAATAGAGGGTATTTAGAAAGTAAAACTTAGAAATGGCAGTTTAGCCTTGAAGAATATATTGAATTAGCTGGGCTGTGTGTCTTGTTTCAAGATCTCTGCATACCATCATTTCTATGTATAATACCTGGCTGTACTGGAGGGCTAGATCAGTGGTTCTCAACCTTCCTCATGCCGCGACCCTTGAATACAGCTCCTCATGCTGTGGTGACCCACAACCAGAACATTATTTTTGTTGCTACTTCATCACTGTCATTTTGCTACTATTATGAATCGGGTGACCCCTGTGAAAGGGTTGTTTGACCCCAAGGGGGTCGTGACCCACAGGTTGAGAACCGCTGGGCTAGAGAAATGGCCTGTGTAGAATGGCCAGTTCAGTCCGCAGGCCCAGTGCACATGCTGCTGAAGAGCGCGGGGATGGGAATCTGACTGTCGGGCTCGCAGTGGTCATTCTACCCTTGCCGATGGTGCCTTCATCTTTGGGGCAGAGAGGGTTTCCTTTGTTGTTTTTCCCCATCGGAAAATGGGCATCATAGTACAACTTGCTTCACAGGATGAGGAAGGACACTCAGTGCGCTCATGCAGGCACCGCGCTTTGTGTCCTGTTATAGGAAGTAACAGCTTAATGCAGGAGACCTGCTCTAGGATTCCTATGGGAACTCCGGACTCGATCCCTCAGCCCTTGCCTCTCAGACCTTCTCGTTTTCGCTTTCCTTAGGCAGTTTTCTGTAAGTCACTTCTTACTTGTCAGTTTCAGAGTCGCAGTGGTCACCTTGTAAAACGAGCTGTCATTTCAAGGCTCTGGCTACATACAGCCGAGACTGCCGGTGATGAATAATTCCACAGACCCTCACACACCCTGGCATTTCACGCCAACCCTCGTGTACCCCACCGAGTTCTTCTCTCCTGTTAGGCGCCTCTCTGTTCTCAGCACATTGCAGATCAAGTTACTGAGGGTGAATTTCGGTTTCCTCTGAAAAATAATCCGCCAGGATCCAGTGTGGTGTAATTGGGCTTCATGAAAGCATCACTGTCAAGTCTAAAAATATATGGAAAGACAATCAGGCTTTATTTTCTTTCTCTTTCTTTTACCTTTTCAGCATGTTCACGTCCATGTTCTCCCCAGGAAGACTGGAGACTTCAGCAGAAATGACAGCATCTACGATGAGGTAGGTCGGCTCTCTCTCATCCTATGTTTTGATCATAGGGGTCGTGTCAGTGTGATGGAACCAACCTAATGAACCGGGTATCACCCAGATCTGCTCTTAAAGAACTTCTGCCCAGAGTAATTTGGGAAGTAAGGACAGAGCCCAAGGAGTTAAGCATGGCCATTATGGAAACTTAAGGACATGAATTTTAATAATTTTTCATTCTTCTATGAATCTGAGCAGAAACCAAGAGTCCTTGTGATTTCTACCTTACAATTGACTGTGACATTAACTATGTGTTGCACAAGGACATGGCCTAGAGACTCTCAGGGAGAAGACCCACAGCGCCGCTCATGGGGACACAGATCTAGACCTATTTTCTTTACTTTCAGTCAAATAATATAATGAGTCCCCAAACCCCTTTGGAACTCAGTTTATCTATTCAAATGGTACTTATTCTGAGATGAACTTTGAGTTATCATTAGCAGAATGTACATCTGGTTTGAAGGAGGTAAATGCAACTGGTGACATCATTGTCAAAGAGTTGATGAACTTCTGAGAATTTCCATTCCAATACGTAGAAGTGAAATCCCACAGACATGAATCAGGGAGAGCAAGAGGGTCTGCTCTTTGGGTGACGTCTGCATGAGAGGCTTTTGGTGTTTGTGCCGTGCTGGGTCAAAATGTAAGATGGAAGTGGTTTGTCCATCTATGTACTCTAGGAAGGACAAGTATATTTTCCCCATGTCAAAGCTGATCGTGTGGCATCGTTCCTTGGAATGCTTGGCTGTAAAAGACATTTAATCTGTTTCTGGAAAGTGCTGTGATTGATAAACAATATCTGTCTTGGGTGTTAGAGAGTTGCCAAGTTAGCCATCTAGTCCAGACACCTGTTGTAGTCTTTTGAGAATGATTTTAAATATATGTATATATGTTTATGTATAAACATATGTAAACATTTATGCATATATGTGTATTTAAATATACACATATGCTTTATTTCGGTTGCTTACATGCATCTGATGAAAGTATTTGCTTATGCGACTATCTGTCTTTACAGTTTCTTTGAGGTAACTAGATGCTACCGTCCTCATGTGTCTATCTGTTGGTCATACTGGGATGACTTGTGTGTTGCTGGAAACAATGCCACTGGCATTTCAGATACCAGCAGGGTCACCCACAGTGTACCAGTATCACTGGGTCTACAGACTAAGGACGAAACAGCAAGGAAAAATAAGTAGTCCCTTTCTGAGGGACCAGCAACTGAAACTAGTGAATAGAAGGGGAGCAGGGTAGGATAGAGTTGGAAGATGAGCCCCTCAGGTGGGAAGGCACTCAAAATACGACCGGAGGAGAACTGCCTCCTCAAAGCAGAGACCGTCTTGAAGGACATGCTTGCAAAGCTTTCACGACCTCCTTTTGCTGACCAAGCATGACTCAACATGAGAAGAAACCGCTGTAATCATTGGAACAGAATGTATAACGTATGACTCTTGGAAAATTGGAAGTTGTCAGAAGATTGGCAACTATGAATCAGACAGCCATATAGGTTCCTTTGCTAATAATGAAAATTCAAAATACTGCAGTCACATTCATTGTCAACAAAATGTTCCAAGACCTATCTGAAGTACAACCCCGTCTCTGATAAGATAATATCTGCAAACCTAAAAGGAAGCTAATACAGCTGTTATTCAAAGTTATGCACCAGTCCCCAAAGCTAGTGATGAAGAAACTGAAGAATTCTATCAACTTATTTGGCCTGATATTGATCAAGTCTGCAATCAAAGTAATCACATGTGATTGGAATGGGAAAGTTGGAAACAAAGAGGAAGGAATAATAGTTGAAAATATTACCCTGTTGATAGAAGTGACGCTGGAGATTATGCGATGGAAGTTTGCATCCATTGTTAATGGCCTTGCTAATATCTTTTTCAATAAGGAAAACAATAATAATACATGTTAGGTTAGCTAGTTTCTCTAGAGAAGCAAAACCAGTGACATATATATGTAGATAAAGAGAGAAGTTTATGTCAAGAAAAATGGTTCATACTGTTGTAGAAGTAGTTATGTTCAGTTTTCTTGTCAGATATTATACTGGAGACTTTTCCTTACTCCTCTAGCTGGCAGTAGCTGGTGGGCCAGGAAGTCAAGAAGCTGGAAATCTTGAAGCTAGAAAATCAGAGACTTGTGGAGGCAGTGGCATATTGGCAGATTCACAGATCAGATGCTATGGCAGGTTGTAGATAGTGTCCAGGATCAGAAGGCAATATTCCAAGCCACTTGCACGGATACAAGATTCAGTCAGCCACAAATGAAAGAGAGCGAGAGTTCTCTATGATCTCTTTATAAATTTGAATAGGATACACCTCTAAGGACACACCATCAGGCTGTGCCCTGCACCTTAAGGGGGAGGCTGTATTGCCACACTACTGGGAATCCTGACCCAGACAAATTAACACAAAGCCTAACTATTACACACATGGAAGTCACCATGTGGAATGCAAAGGAATCAGTTTGACTGCATCTGTGGGAAGAAAAATTGGAGAAGCTCAATATCATCAAAGTCCATCCATCAATTGTTCATTTGCAAGTTCAATTTGAAGATGAAGAAATTAAGTCCATGGGAGCCAAAACACAACCTTGAGTATAACCCACCAGAATTTAGAGATCATTTAAATAACAGATTTGACATGTTGAGCACTAATGACCTTCGACTAGGTGAATTATGGGATGACACCAAGAACATCATCATACATGGAGAAAACAAAAGGTCACTTAAAATACAGGAAAGAAAGATAAAGATGAACGTGAATTACAGAAGCGATCTATAACTCGCTCTTGAATATAGAGCAGCTAAATTGAAGGGAGAAAATACTGAAATAAAAGAACTAAAGAGAAACTTTTGATGGGTAGCTAGAGAAGACAAGGTCAAGCATTATAATGAAATATGCAGATACCTGGATTAGAAAACCCAAAGAGAAAAATCAAGCTCAACCTATCTCAAACTGAAATAACCGAGTAAAAAGCGGAAGCCTGGCTTGCTATATTGATGGGTTCTATGAGCAAAATCTTGAATAATGCTGGAAATGCCTAAAGAAGATGGAAGGTATACAGAGTCACTATTCCAAAAAGAATTCGTCTACATGCCTCAAGTTCAAGAAGTGGCATATGGTCAAGAACTAATGAGATCTTGACTGAAAAAAGAAGACACCAGAAAGGTGGTTGCTTGTGTTTTATTGACTGTGAAAGGATTCCACTGTGCTGGCCATAGTACCGTACAGGTAACATTGTGAAGAATGGGAATTCTAGAACACTCCATTGTGTTCACACAGTTCTTATACACAGACCAAAAGGCAGTCATTCAAAAAAACAAAAGAATACTGCGTGGTTTAACATCAGGAAATGTCTGCATCAGGGTTGTATCTTTCTACTATACTCATTCAGTCCATATGCTGAGCAAATAATTCCAGAAGCTGGGCTCTTCATAGAGTGAAAAGGCAAGGAGGATTGGAGCAAGGCTTATTAACAATATGCGATAGGCAGATGACACAACCTTGCTTCTTGAAAGCAAAGAAAACTTGACATAATGAGGAATGTCAAGGATTGCAATTCAACATAAATCCCAAATCCTCACAAGTAGATGATAAACATTGAAAAGGTCAAGGATTTACTTTTACATCAATTTCAAGTACATGCTCATTGAGGCAGCAAGCAATAAATCTAATGATGTTCGACATTGGGCAAATCTTCTGCAAAAAAAGACCATCTTTGAAGTGTTAGAGAGCAAGGATGTCTCTCACTTCAAGGACTTAGATGTGTCTGACCCGACCTATGGGATTTTCAGTCACCTTATGTTGGTAGCACCAAGACAATGGGTGAGGGAGACAGGAGAATAATTGATGCGTGTGGAAGAAGGTACTGGGGAAGATTATTGAAACATCGCCGACGGCTGGAAGAACGAGCCAACGTGTCCCGCAGGTCGCACAGCCAGAATGTCCCTTAGAAGTGAGAAGAGTTAGAATTCATCTCCCTTATGTGGGACATGTTCACAGATGAGCCGAGTGCTTGCCAAAGGACATCGTCCTTGGTAAAGTGGAAGGTCAGCCCCAGAGAGGAAGCCCGGCTATGAGCTGAATTGACGCAGAGGCCCCAACAATGGGCTCCACCATAACAACAATCACAAATACGACACAGGGTCAGTCAGTGTTCCATTCTGTTGTATGCAGGGTGATTGTGACTTGAAACTGACTTTGGGGCACCTGACAGGAACAACAATTGGCATGACATGGCTTCTCTGCCTCAAAATATAAAGAATGAGCATTCTGTCAGTAATGACATTCACCGTATCATTTAAGGTGACCCTCATGCCTTTAGGACATCTTTCTCTGAGTCATGCTCCCTGTGTTTGTCTATGTGTGTGTTGCCCAAAGCCGCAGTGAACCTGTGTAGCATTGAAATGGAATGCAATGGATAGCCACGATGCCTAAAACTAATCGGTGAACCAGCCGCTGAACACTAAATTCCCAGGACACCTCGACCCTGGAGATTCCAAGCCAATACATTTTTGAAGTGCTCAACAATCAATAATTATGCAAATATAAAGAAGTCCCCAGGAAATTCTGCTACTACACAGTTAGGTTTGGGAATAGGCTTTCTCCCAAATTTGAGCTTTCCCAACCTATAATCCTGTAATATTATAATCTGGATTTATTTTCATTGAATGTGGAGTGGGGCGTGGAGGTTGGGAAGGGCTTACTCCTACTTGAAGAAAATCAAAATTATGGAATAATTATGAAGAGATGCATTTACAAAAATTAGAAGCACTTTTCTTATTAGCATAAACTGAGGTTAATAAAATGTTGCCAAGTACAGGATATTTTAATGAATAAATTAGCTCGTGATTTATATACAAGTGAATACTGCTAAAGCGGTATTAAAAGTGCTTGAAAAGACTGTTTTCTTAGACGGAACAGTCACCTTGAAGTCTTCTTTAGATTCGGAATGTGCTTGTCACGGAAGCTTCTCTTGCCCTTCCCCTCTCGCCCCTGTGCACATGCTCCTGTGGCAGATCTACCTCCACAGATATCATGGCTCAAGGTCTTACCTCCCACCCACTTGAAGGAAGAGCTCAGATGAGTTCTCTGTTTGTTTCACCCCTTTCCATGAGCACCGCTAACAATGGTTGTGGGACAGGGCTGTGAAGAAGTTGAAGTTGGTGGCTAACGCAATCCTGTTCAAACCGTCATCCCTCCTCTCATGTGACAACCTTTGGATCTTCTAGTTCCCCCCATCTTTCAAAGGGCCGTAGTCACTCAAGGGCTGCTGCAACAAGTTCATGGAAAACGGAATTAAAGATAACAATTTTCCTCACAACTTTTTGATGCCTTTTAGTATATACTGCTCTAAAAGACCGTTGTGTATTCTCTATGAGGTGCTGTATTTGCAATGCTTATTACAGAATTTAGTACACTGATTTTGGTTTTGATGTTGCTGCTAATTGTTACCATTACTTGAAGCGGAGTCAGCTCTGGCTCATGGTCACCCCATCTTCAGTAGCAGAAAATGTCGCCCACTTTTGTGCCATCGTCCTGACCACTGGCCGGTTCGGGTCCACTGTTGCAGCCATTCCTATGGTGAGCACCTGTCAACCTAATGAGCGCCTTGTCTAGCACTGTAACAGACCCGCCTCTGCTTCGTGTCAGACGAGGTAGTCTGAATGTACCACTAAACCCAGTCTGCCAGGGCTGACCTTGTTTATATCTGAAATACCAGTGGCAGCTTCCAGGATTCTAGGTACATGCAAGATGCCACAGTATCAGAAACTGAAAGACCATTGGTGCAGTTGATATGCAGGAAGTGTTTAGTAATGAATAGCATTTGTAATGTTATCACTATTATTAATTTTTTAACTTTATTAGGAGTCTTACAGCTCTTATAACAATCCATACATATATCCATTGTGTCAAACACATCTGTACGGGACAGCAGAAAAGTGGGTGAAATGAGATAGTGATTGGTGTAAGACATCAAAAAAAAGGAAACATTTATAAATTATCACTATTATTTTTGAAAGTAACAATGTAGTGCAGTGAAAAGAGGGTTGAGCTATAAATAAGAAATTATAGTTCTTAACAACAATAGCAAGGATATTAAATGTGATCATGGCAAAACTTCAATTTGAAAAAAATTTTTTTAAATCTACTCTATCCTAACATTGAGCTAAGTACTAGAAATATGTTTTGAAGAAGGCAAATTAGACCTTCTCCCAAGGTTTATGTAAGTCGTTATTTCATTCTTAAAATGTTTTTATGGCAAAAAGAAAAGAAAAAAAATAGATGATCTCAGAACCACATTTCCAGATGGGAGCGTGGGAGCTCAGACACATGAAGTACCTTGCTGAAATCATATCACTATTTGTTTATGGTAGCACTCAGATCCCAAACCAGGCCTCCAGATGCTGTCATCCAGCTCTTGTTCCAAGAGTTGGATTTATAACTTTGGCCTCTGAATCTTCCTTGTCAGTTTCTTCTTCTTTGAAGAAATTTACCTTTCCAGGTTGAGTACATAATAGGACAATGGCTATGCAAGGGGCAAGGGCAGCGTGAAGCATTGCTGATGCAAGATTGGTACAAAATATCATGTGCATTAAACTGAGTGATCTCGATCAGAAATGATGGAAGGATGAGGGACGGATGGCATCCGTGAGATTGATGGGTGTGCTCACTCTAGATTATGCATGTTTATGAAATACAACAAACTGGCTGCCTGGGAGAGTGAAGGGTGGGGACCAGGGATAGCCCGAGGCTGAACCTAATAAGATAGCATTGTACTTCAACTGCGGCATATGTAGAAACAATAGCTAGAAGACCCCTATGTTATAAATCATCTGGGAATGCTGCTTTCTGTCTGGGCACAGTTTTAAGAGGGAAAGTGACAAACTGCAGAAGGCTCACCAAAAAGGTGATGGGTGGGAGGATCTTGGAACTGATTTGGGGGTGGTTTGGTGGTGGAGATATTTTGTGTAGCAAAGAAGACTTATATAGAAAAGACAGTGATTTGTGGAGAACAAAAACTAACTAACACTAGGCCACAGAGTCAATTCCAAATCACAATGACCCGAGTTAGGGTTTCTGAGGTATAAATCTTTCTGGGAATGGCCTCATCATCGTCCTACAGAGAGGTTGGTGGGTTTGAACCACCATCTTTTAAGTTATCAAGCTAACACACACACCTAATGGAATCACCAGGGCTCAGGTGCATATTAATAAATATCTCAAGGACATACAGGTGGAAACTATGTTCTACATGGTTTCCGATGGCAGATTTTGGACTACCAGGTTACAAGAAGGCAAATATCAGCTATAAGTAATGATGGGTCAAATTGATTACATCATCTGAGAACTTAAGTAGCCTTGCAGGAGGGTGAGCTTCTCTTTTTCGGATTCATCCACACAGAAAATAGATGACCATGGTCCTTCAGAAAAATTTTTATGTTCAGTCCCGGAAGGGTCAATGTGAAAATTTATATCACCTTCAGTGAAAAAGTCCTGTGATTCTTGCCTTTACAAATCTGACCCATTTGATCATTAATTCCATTTTTAGGTTATATAAGTTCTAATGCAAATATCATTTCAGTTATTGCTAATGCATTTTGGTAGTTGGCATTAAAACAGTATTTTTTCTTTGGCTCTTGAAATACAAGGTTTAACTCTTACTGGACACAGATGGCTTCAGGTGGCAGCTGAAGGACTATCCAGTTACATGGAGGTCACTATCAAGTGCACATAATGGTAGGGCAAAGTGATTAAAACTTCGGAAAACTTGGTAAGAAGGTGGTTTTTCTCATTCCAAGACTCCTTCCTGCTTACTCTCCAGCTCAGGATTGTGTGTTGATAGCCGTGGGCCTTGAAGCCTCAACCAGTGTCTTTGTGAGCCAATGGCGCTGTGCCAGAAGTGCCTTACAAGGGGATGACTTTAACAAGCAGACATTTATTTTCTTACAGTTTAAGAGGCTAGAAGTCCAAGTGCAGGATGCATGCTCTAGGAAAAAGCTCTCTCTCTGCTGGCTCTGAGGAAATATCCCTGTCTCCTTTCAAATCTGCAGGCTGGCTTTCCTCGGAGATCTTCATGTATCTTGGCAGTCCTCTGCTCCTGGGTCTGGGAAGTTCTCAGGGCACCAGTCCTGGCTCTTTTTCCTTGGCGGGACTGAAATCACTCCCACTCTGCTTGCTTGTTTCTTCATTTGCCTCTTGTAATAAGAGGAAATCAGTTTACCTAAGATCAGGGCTGTGACAGGAGCTAGGGTGACGACTAAAGTAAGGACCTGAACCCTGTCAGTGACTACAATATACAGAACCTAGCCTCTGTAACAGGACCGGGTGTTTCCCAAAGTGAGCAATACCACCCCCTGGGGGTTCTGGAACAGTGGGGGAAGGGCTGCACATGCAGATAACCGCACTGGATCCTAAATTCCGGGCTGCATAGTACAAAACGTTTTCATTGCCGTGGGAGGCACCGAGTTATTTATTTTCTGGAAAGGGGACAGCAGGCTAAATAAATCTGGGGACCGATGACATAATATAATCCTGCCTTATACACCATAACCAAAGCTTACCTAGCGCTCCGCACAACAGGACAACCACACAATATTGGGAATCATGGCTTAGTCACGTTATTACATACTTTTTTTTTTTACCATGGAAGGTGGGGAGGGGAGGGCAGGGGAACAACTCACTCTATGACAGATGTGTTTTATTTTGGCTGCAAAATACTTTTCTTCATCTGCATGTGGTGGAGCCTGGCGTTCCTTTTCCAGGTCACTGGAGTTCCCATCACTCCCGGCTTTCACCAGAGTTGCTCGGATCCTTCATACTCCTTACCTCCCCTCTGAAAGCATCTGACTATGAGATATCTGTCGCCTTTCTGGGAGCCCTCTCGTCTCTCAAACTTTATTAATTCTCTGGGATCCTTTGCCTCGGCCACTGTGCGTGACACTTATAACAGCATCCACTTTACCATGACCCAGGAAGAGTTTACTACATTTCTTCAGCCTCATGGAGAGGGAATTGCGTAAGTAGTTGCGTCATGAGACTGTGGGGCGGCTTAAGCTCCGACGTGCAAGTGTTGGAACTGTGCCTGGTCCCAGGGGCTTAGAAAACGCCAGCTTTTGCACTTCTTGTTGTCATGGTGGTCGCCAGAATCACCTGCTCTCCTCCATGACAATTGAGAGGTGCCACCACCCCTGTAGCTGCCTTTCTCTGGGCCTCATCTCTCCCGCGGGCTTTCAGCTGCTGTGCCCACAGCCAGCTCTCAGACTCTGCTCAGCAATCCCACACTCAGCGCAGACTCAGCAAGTTTGAAAGGGAGATGCCCTCTCCTCACCATAACGGCCTCTCCCGCTTCTCTCCCTCAGGTCGCGTCCTTAGCATCTTAGAATCCTTCCATTCCTCAAGGTGGATGGTGTGCACTGACTTATCGGTGTTTCCTTCATCCCTTGCTTTTATCCACCACAAGGCTGTTTTCCATTCTTGATGGGTTTTCAACCAGCTTTTTCACTATTACTGCCACCCCCGGCATATCCAACTCTTTCAAGCCGCTCATTCTGCTCCTGAATGTTAACCACCCCCTCCTCACTTCTTCTCCCTGCTCCTTTTAAAATCATCATCTAAATTGCCAGAGACATCAAAACTAAACTGCTGATCTGATTATTATTGTTCCCCAAATCAAAACACTGAAATGCAACCCCCTCTTGTCCCCCCGTCTTGCAGATCTATGCTCTCTGGTGTGGCCTTTGCTGCCCCGCTGGAGCTGTGCCTGCCGGTCTCACCTGGCTCACGTTTGGCCATCCTTCGCTCTCCATACTTAATGCCTTGGTAACTTCTAATTGCTCTCTCTCAACTGCTGCCTTTGTCTTGTGTTCCCCTCCAGGCTAGACTGTCCTCCATCCCTATAAGTTTCTTAAGGATACTGACAAGTGACCAAATAGATGATGCAGGAGAGCAAACCAACTCCAAAGCATAAGCCATGAGTGCTGAGCTTGTACAGTCTTCATTTCCCCTCATGCCTGCTCCCCCTTCAAATTGTCTGACTCTGGTTATCAGATACCCAGTTACTTCCATGAAAAGGTTTCATCCTCGGTACATTCTATGCAATGTCCCATCGGATTTGACCTCTCAAATCTATCCTGTATTCATATGGTCCTTTTCTTTTTATTGCTACCATACCCGTGCTAGCCATGACAATTTACTGCCAAAGCTGTTGTAATGGCTATCTATCTGTCTCCCTGCTTCCACTCCTGCCTTCTGATAATCTATTTTCCATTCAACACCCATAGTGATGGCTTAAGACTGTCACTCAAATCCCAGAACACATCGCCACTGTATACCCCATCTACTCAGATAAATAACAAGACCTTATGCCCGTGTCATCTGTGCTCTTCCACCTCCCCAGCTCTCGTAGTTTTTGTCATTACTTTCCATTTGCTTTTATCCAATATGTCGTCCCTATTCGCACCCCAGGGCCTTTGCACATGTGCATGTGGTGTTTTTTTTGCCCTTTGCTTAGAACCTCTTCCATCTTACCTTTCTGTCTTCATCCAAATCTAAAGTGTTATTGTTTCCTTGATTTTCCTCCCCCAACTAAGATAGGGAATCCCTCTCCATAGCAACTCATATCATAGTACCATGTGCATTTGCTTCTTGGAACTTACCACATAGTGAATAGCTTAATAGCTGCTTAAATGCCTGTACCCCCAACTTTGACATTTAAAAAATGAGCTCTGTATTCTATTGTAAACAATACTCTCTACTTTTATACTGCTGAGTTTGATAATTTATTGCAATGGTCACCCAGAACTACAGACAATGCTCATGAGAATGTGGTTTATTAAAGAAGTTATAGATGTTCTGTCAGGACATGTTACAAATGTCCTTTGGGGCTGATAGGAAATGCCTAAAAGGCACGCAACCCTGCTGTAAGGCTCAACCCTAAGGCATTCAGCTATAGCTTCCGTGAGTCAATGGACCCATCTTTCCCAATCTGAGGCACCCCAGTCCACAAGCCAGGTCCTGATGCTGGTCCTCATTTCCTCCTCCTCTTCTGGATCAAGGAGGTTCACTGGGCAGGTATCTCTGGGTCCAGAAGACACGCTCCTCTCTGAACTAGTATTAGTAGTGACAGCCTCCCCTCCTGCTTGCAGAGGGCTCATTTTATACCCAGCCAGACGGCCATCCAGTGGCGCCTGTGAACCTACTCAGAGGTGAATCCTATCAATTATTCCTACCCTCTTCATACCCATCAGGCAAAGGTCTTTGGGTGACATATACCGAAGAGTTTATAAGAAGAGTCATTAAATCATCCATGGTCTCTGCAATGCCTCAGCTAGCTCTTCAATGTATAGATGTTGGATGATGGAACAAGGTGTTAACCTAAAGGAACTTGAAATTTATTACTCTTTCTACCATCATTTAAGGGAGAGTACACCCTGTTTTTCGGAGGGTAATCTCATTAACTCACTCCTAGGTTGAGTGAGATGCTGACATGGTGAGCGGGGCCACCTGAAGTGAATTTAACAGGTGTTGGGAGAACGGGCAATCCTTTGGTAAGAAAGCTGTACAGAGGCCTACACATTGTGCCCGACTGGAAAGGCTTGAGGAAACAATTACAAACCGTACCCACTTGCGAAGAAAGTCTAGTAGACACCTGTCGAAGTTGATATGTAACTTGTGTCCCTTAAAAACTGAGATTTCCTGTTTGTCATAAACACAGTTGTAGGATTTGCTGAAAGCAAGCCTGAAAGTCCCCTTTCCTTTCATATTGACCTTGATTATTATCTGTGAATTTATCTTCCCCTATTCCTCCTCTGGGTCCCTTTTATGGACTTGCCCTTGTCTGTTTTGTCCACTTATTCCTGTGCCTGTTGGAAGGCTGAGCCCCTCTCTCTCAAAATAGGCTCCACCCTTTCCAAACTGGAATCTCGGTCTTTTGATTCTCCTTGAAGATCTAATGCATCGGTGGCTCCTACACTCTTTCCGCTTCTGTGTTCTTTAAAGTTCTATGAATTATGGGAGGCCTTCTCTGAACTCAAGTGGGCCCTTTATGACCATGACAAGTTGATGAAGATCATGATGATGACACAAATGGGTCCTTGGATGAAAAATCTAATGTGAGAGAAGGAAGCACCAAGGCCCAGTACCATGGCGCATCATCTCATTAACTCAGGACGAGCCCTACCTCCCTTTCGAATAAGCAACTCTGATAACTCTATTAGACAACTCATCAAATGTTTACGGGGGACACGGAATGGTTGTGATTGTGCAATGTGTAGAAAATGCATTACAGACTAAGGAAGTGGCTATTATTAAAGCAAATGGGAATAGCAATCAGCAATTGGATAAATTCAACCATGAATTTAATAGACAGAGGCGCTGTGGGTTCAAGCCTGGCATGGGAAACAGTTGCTTGGCTTAACACGATGCATGAGCAAAATCAATTTTCTAAAATGCAGGTCATTTGGCCCTGAGGGCTAGAGAGAACCATTATGTTGCTGATGATATTTATTGTTGAACTTGGATCTCTTTCACACACCATTTGACAATGGGCTCGAAGTCCATGGGTCCCCAGTTGATTGTCCAAAAGAGATGGAATGTTTCAGTGAGGCAGTTTATTCCTTTATTGTTTTCTGTGGGTTCACTGATGTCCTCAGACTAAAGGATAGATACTGGGTTGGGGAAATTTTGGGAATGAAGGCTTTGGTACCTCCTGTTCAGAACAAAATAACTCCATAGTTCTTTCTACATTCTTAGGGGATGTTAACCTCAAATAATATGAATATGGATGTCATCCTAGTAAATAAGCATAACGTGATGGCAATTTAGTGATTTTTGACTATGAATTTCTGAATGCTCTATGGTTATCTAACTTGAGATAAGAGAACTGAGGAGACACCTGGTTGACCTTTCCCTATGTCAGAACTTGAAGTGGCTTACAGGAGAGGAACATAAAATTAGGAGAGAAATATGTATCTTGTTCAAAATCATTTTCTCCTAACTTAACCAGCAGAAATAAAAAGTTAGTAAATAATTCACGTTAGTCATGTTTTGTTAGACTACAGATTGGAGAATGTTGAGAAATATGAAGGGGAAGAATGGTAATAATGGTAGTCTAAGAAAATAATGTCCTGGAAATTAAAATGAGTAGATACTAAAAGAAAACAAAATCATGACTGGTGATAAGGGGGTGAGAACCTCCGCGGTGAGCCCTTAGACACCTTGAGAATTGCCCTTGGACACATGCACCCCGGCTAACACTGCAGTCTTCTCGCCTTTGAATATACTGTTACATGTTAGTGGAAACAGGCAAACAAAAGTTAACCACATGTCAGTCTACCACAGTACCAGAGTAGAATCACTCCACAAGGCATCTCGGATTGTCACTGTCTCATTACTTTTCTGAAGAAAACGTGGTTGTTTTATTGAACAAAACCCAATTTTATCTGCCCTCTACAGTGAATTTTCTTTCCAAGCAGACGTATTTGCTATCCTAGCAGAAAGTTATAGGTCCTGACCCAGCAAGGAAGAAAAAGCCTGACCCAAGAATTTCTCGTTAGCATTAGCCGGTCTTTCCACGTGTCCCTTGCTCGGCTGCTGTCAGCTGCACAGTGACCACTATGCACGGCAACCCCAACGGACAAAGATGCTTGAGCGTTGGTGCATTTGTTTGTTTTTTAAATTCTGGTTGAATGTATATTGGAGGGTTTGTTTGTTTGTTGTTGTTAGAAGCCATCCAAGGAAGTCTAACTCACGGTAACTCTAAGCACAAAGCAGGAAACTCCACTGATGGCCTGGTCTTGTGCCACGGCGATCACTAAAGAACCAGCTAAGGACCATGGTCCAGAGGAACCGCGGAGCTCCACGCCTCTAATGACAGCGATGGACAGGGATGGAGACACAGCAAGGAGAAAAGAACTGTGATGGCAGTGCTGGCGTTTTCCCATCAAAACAAGTTATAACGGCCCCAAAGGGAAAAGTGCCCGAAGATTTGCTTTGATTTCTCCTTACAATATATATATATATAAATATATATATATATTTATATTTATATTATATAATGAGGTTGGAATTGAATAGGGACAAGCAGAAACATTATTTTCAAGCCCCAAGGCATTTGTTTGTTTTGCTCTTAAATGATCATTTGTCATTCCTCAGGAAAAAAGAGAGACTTAATTCACATAGCCCCTTATAAATCAATCTCCTGGCGTCTTATCAGGGAGCCAGTCCATTCTTGGAAACTGCCATGTGCCACATACCACCACCAAGGAATAATCAAGCCTCAGAGCAGCTGTCTGCTTCAGAGGAGACCAGTAGAGCCCGGGAACCTGGCTTTCAGAATTCCAGCTTGAGCCTCCCGATGGGCGACTGCCCTGTTGTCTCCCTCAGGTGTTGTCTGCCCTCCATGTCCCTGGTCTCTAGAGCCGACTAGAAACGTAATGAGAGTCACACATGTAATTTAATGTGATTTTAGTAAACTCAAACCAACTCATACCATCGAGTCAGAGCTGACTCATAGTGACTCCCTGCAGTTTTCAGAGACTGTAACTGTTTCCGGGAGTAGAAAGCTCAGACTTTCTCCTGCTGAGCTGCTGGTGGTTTTGAACTGCCGACCATGCAGATCCTAGCCCAATGTGTAACCACTATACCACCAGGGTTCCTGTGCTTTAAATAACCATATGCAGAAGAGGAAAACTCAGTAGTGGAAGTGAATTTTAAAGTTATTTTAACCCAGCATAACCCAAAGTTTTATCCCTTTATTATGCAGTCAGTGTAACCCGTCATCACTGGAATATTTTCTATTCCTTGTTATCCATGTTGCTGTCACAGTGCAGCTGGCTCTGACCCCCGGTGACCTCGCATTGCCTGGCCCTTGGCGATCTTCATCATCACCAGTAGGCTTTAATCCGTTATGATTACGGCGTCCGTCTGTCTCGCTGAAGGAGCTTTCCTTGCTCTTTCTAGCCTTCTGCTTTACCAAATAGGCTGCCTGATGTAAGCGACTAGTCTTTCCTTAAGCCAGGCCCAAACGAGGATGCTCACCAGCCTCACTATGAACAGCTAATTTGCTTCTTCCTTTTTTAAAAAGAAATAATTTTTATTTAAAAGAGTTCAACCAGCTCTTATGACAATCTATACATCCATTTTACCAAGCATATTTGTACATTTGTTGCCATCATCATTTTCAAAACATTTTATTTCTACTTGAGCCCTTGGTATTAACTTCTCATTTTTCTCTCCACCTCCACCCTCCCTCCCTCATGAACCCGTGATACATTATATGTTCCCCTGGGAGGGTGTGTATGTTCTATCATTGCAATTGGTTCCCCATCACCCCCACCCTTCCTTCCCCCACCTTCTCCCTATCCTCATGGTATTGCTACTCCCATTTTTGTTCCTGAGAGGTTTATCTGTCCTGGATTCCGTGTGTTGAGAGCTCTTATCTGTACTAGTGTGCATGTCCCGATCTAGCCAGGTTTATAAAGGAGAACTGGGGTCATGACAGTGGGGTAGGAGAGGGCATGAAATACCTAGAAGAATGTTGTGTGTTCCATCTGCGTGGTGCTGCACCCTGGCTGACTCGTTCCTTCCTGGTGACACTTCTGTAAGGGGATGTTCAATTGCCTACAGATGGGCTTTGGGTCTCCACTCTGACCACCATCGTTCACATCGATATAATTGTTTGTCTTGGGTCTTCTGATGTCTGACACATGATCCTGTGGATACCTCATGATCACATAGGCTGGTGTGTTTCCTCCATGTGGGCTTTGTTGCTACCCTGCTTATTAACTTCAAGCCTTTAAGACCCCAGATGCTACATCTTCTAATAGCCAGGCACCATCAGCTTCCTTCACCACATTTGCTTATGCACCCATTTTTTTCTCCAGTGATCATGTTGTGTGTGTGGGGGGTAAGCATCCCAGAATGCCAAGCTATCAGAACACTGTGTTCTTGCCTTGAGAGAGTACTTGAGTAAACACCCAATGTCCATCTGCTACCTTAATACTTAACATTTAAATATATGTACATAGACCTATATTCCTATCTTTGTTTATTAATATATTTACACATGTGCATGCCTATATTTATGCCTCTATAAATGTCTTTGGCCTCCTAGCTCTTTCCTCTATTTCCTTTTCCTTTCCTCCTGTCCCACTATCATGTTCAACCTTCATTTGGCTCTCAATAATTCCTGTCAGCTCTATTGCACTTGATCAAACCCCACCAGGCATTCTATAACCTCCTCGCTGTTGATTTTAGATCTCTTGTTGTTCCCTTGTCCCTAAGTTTGTTGGGTCCCCTCTTACTTCCCCCTCCCCCTGCCCCTCTCCTCTCCATGTTCCCCCAGAGCTGTGGGCCCCATTGTTTTCTCCTCAGGATTGTTTATCCTGCCTATCTTATATGGATAGACATAAAGGGAAAAAGAAAAAGAAAAGCCTATAAGTAGTTCCAGCTGTGTCTGCTGACCCTTATGAATGTTTTCCCATCGGGTCTGCTGAGGTGCCAATCCCTGCCCACTGATTCTGAGGTATTTTGTCAGGATTCCTTGGGTACTTCATTCCTTTGCTCCCCTTCACGTTTGTTTCAGCCCGGTGTGTGTGTGTGTGTGTGTGTGTGTGTGTGTGTGTGTGTGTGTGTGTGTGTGTGTGTGTGTGTGTGTGATGGAAGGGGGTGTCCAGACTGGGAACAATTTCTGCACTGTGTCTCCACTGCTATGGGTCTGTAAAGGGGTGCCATGTCTTGTGGTGGGGCTGGCCCTATGGTCCTCTCTGTGCATTGGCTGCTCTGAGCAGGAATGCCATCCTTGAGGCTTGATGGACCAGGACTCAGTCTTCTCTCTCTCTCTCTCTCTCTGTTTTTCTTTCTCTCTCTCTCTCTTGCTATTCTCTTTCCATCTTAGTTTTCTCTGTGTGGTCTGGGCAGACCTGCCACTCTTCCCAGGATGTAACTTCAGTGCCGTTCTCCATAGAGCATTCTTCTGGGAGGCGGTCAATGTAGCTGGGATTGGGCCCACCCCACAGACCTTTCTGTTAGCACTTTCTCTTGGCACTCCTTGGTTGGTATATTCAATATTCTTCTCCAATACCACAGTTCAAACACATTAATTCTTCTTTCACTTTTTGGATTTAACATACATACAGGGCAATTAAAAAGAGCATACCTTAAGTCTGGTGCACCTGAGTCATCAAAGTGATATTTTTAAAAAGAGACTTTAAAGAGCTCTTTTGTAGTAGACTTGCCCAAGGCAACTACTTTATTTGATGGTTTGTGTTAGGTGCTTAAAATCGAATGTGAGTTTTGAATTGTCAGCACATCTCAGTTAACTACGGTGACTAGTGGTTATCATGTCAGACAAGGCAGCACCAGGATTCATGATATGTTAACAACTTCTATTTTCCAAAAATATAAGTTAAAGCAAGCAAACAAAACCAAACCTCTATACATTTCACCGACCCTCCAAACCAAAAGACAGAAATACATTTCCTAGTTCTTCAAAAATATAGCACAAAAGATACGTTATCAAATGATTGAGTTTGTCATACCTAATTAAAAACCTTGTTGAGATTTAAAGGATGAAATAGACCCCACAAAACAGAACTTACTTTTCTTTGCTTATTGCTACTGACTTTATCTGTGATGCTCACGAAATAACCCATGGCTTTTAGGGAACCGAATTGTCACTACCTTTATCGCTATTTTTGTAAAGAATTGGTTGCCTTTTTATGGCAGGCTCAATCAATTATTTCTTAGATGGTTAAATCTGCTTATCATTTTAAAAACAATCCTATTACAATATTGTGTAAGGTGCATGAGTAAAGTGCTGTATGCAGATTGTTTGATGCTTGGTCTCAGTCTGTGTCCTCATACAAGTTCCATCTTCTTCCTGAGCCCAATCAATTCATCTGTGAAAGGGCGATGATAAAAATGGGAGAATGGCAGAAAAAATACTGAATACAACATGAACTGTAGAAAAATGAAAAAAATCAACAGTGCTAGTTGTTGTGGGGTCAATTCTGTCCCATTGTGACCCCGAGTATGTGGCTGGGTGGAATTGTGCTTCACGGAGTTTTAAAGTATTCTTTCCACGGTAGAACAGGTTTTTCTTCTGAGTAGGCTTGAACCTCCAATCTTTTGGTTAAAAACTGAGCATGCTAACCAGTGCACCACCAGGGCCTCCAGTCCGTAATTAATGCTTAGTGTTATCTGCTCTTATTGCTGATGGGCACAGAGGCTGCAGCAATGGACTAACTCTAGCAACCATCCAGGGATGGTGCAGGATGGAGGGTGTTTTGTTTTGTTGTTTGCAGGGTCACTGAGTAGCCACCTCCAGGCTATCTGAATAACAGCATCCTTATTGTTACAGCAATCACTGCTGTTTTCCGGAGGGCACCCCGAGAGCATTTCAGGAGGCAGGGAGAGCCAGTGAGTCGTTGGAAGCTAGAATAAGTGTTTGGGAGAAACCACCTTCTCCAGAGAACCAGGAGAGTCTCTAAATGCAGGAAGCTCATCAAAGAAAGTTCATGCAGTTTCCAGCCACCACCTGTGACTGTTTTCTCCCGTGGCGGAGGCCAGGAGGAGCCTTCAAAACACAGCACCTCAATAATTTGTGAGCGCATTAAATTTTTTAAATGACCCAAGTGTGTAGGTCATACTAGCTCTCTGCTCCCAGGGGCAGTCAAACACAACTAGTCAATTATTTCTGGTAAACAAACAAAAAAAAATCTGATTTTGGATTTTATTCCCAGATTTTCAAATGGTTCCCACTTAGTGGAAAATAGCTTATACTATTAATTGTTTTGCCCAAACCACCCCTCAAATTTATTAGCACTGGGTTTCTGGATGAATAGTCATAAACAACTCTTGCTTTTTATCTCAATTCTTAGGAAAAGAGTGAATAAAAACATAAAACATTGTTATTAACATTTGACAAAATCCCACAAAAGTATAGATCTCTATATGTCATATATATGCTATATACATATTACTTTAATTTTCGTAAATCTTGCAGGATAGGTATCATTAATTTCATTCACTGAAGCTTAGCTTCAGAATGCATACATTTCTGCCCTTATAAACACCTCATGCCTACGTGTGTTCTGGCTGAAGACTCCGGGATGCCAGTGTCTTCCTTTTTTCTACCACTTTTTACTGTGGTCTGAAGAAAATATTATCCTTAAGTTTTATGGAGAACCCCAAAATACTATTGCTGTTGTTAGTTGTCATCAAATTGTGTAGGGCTCAGACTGACCCCCAAATGCAAAGGGGAACTGTTTTCAAGGCTGTGAGCTTTCAACAGCAGCCGACCAGCCCTCTCTGTAAAGGTGCTTGTTTCAACTCCCAATTCCATCTAGTGGCTGAGCACGTAACCCCTTGCAACACCCAGGCCCCTCTGGCAAAGCAGTGATGGACTGAGATGGACTGTGAACCATGGAGTCACCAATTCGAAACCACCTGCTGCTCTGGGGGAGAAAGATGAGGCTTTCTATTCCCCAAAGTGCTACAGTCTTGGAGACCCACAGAGGCAATCCTCCTCTGTCCTTTGGGGGCTTCTATGAGTTATAGGGACTCGATGGCAGTGCGTGAGTCAGATCCCCAAAGGTAACGAGAGAAGTGGTTTTCTTAGAGACTGTGACTCCCAGGACTCAACCCAGTTTCCAGGTCTCCGGCCAACCTTAAAGACATTTACAAACACCACCACCACCACCACAGCCCAGGGGACCCCACCCATACCCTCAGCCAAGGTACTTCCTAGAACACCACAACTAATTAAATAGGTAAGATTTACTGGGAAGGAAAACTGGGTGTTCTAAAGGTAGGCATTGTTTCTTCTTAGAGGACTTGACCTACTAGTCTCCAACTGGATACTTCATTATAACTTTCTTCTTCTTTGTTTTTTTGTTGTTGTTGTTGTTGTTAACCAAGGAGAATATCACTACACTCCAGCCACGCTTCTACAACTCCCAAGCGCATTCTTTCCGTGCTGGCTTCATGTGCTGAACCTCTTAACTACTTTGCATGCTTTATTGTGTATTCATGTCATGAAAACACAGTAAAATATTTCAAAGAAAATTGCTGCTTTTTTTTCTTTATATTTTTTTACGAAATAAATCATCCTTGTTTACAACTCTCAATGGATCATAACTATCTTCTAGGCCAGCTGCGCCAGTACCTGATGGAAATCCTTCTTGCATTAGCAGTAATGAAGGAACTGATCGAGTATTCCCTTTGCTCTCACATGCAGTCTTGCTCCAGCATCTTCCCCCCACCCCACTACTAAACGCACTTTTGTTCCTTCTTAGAAAACGCCTCCGAGTTACTGCAGAGGCCACTGTACTGGCCCAGTCTGGCCATGACGCTCAGCTGGCTTCTCCAATTATTTTACACACATCCGTTCATGTGAAGGCTGAAGCTGAACTTATTTTTCACAACCTGAAATAAACCACCCCATTTGCTCTCTTGTACCAGTGCAGACCGTTTCATATGTCCACTGTTTCCCCTCCTTCCCTCCAAATACAAAATATGGGGGAACGTGGGGGGTTTAAATTGTGGGTGATTCTGGGATACGGCTGAATTAGAATCTTTGTTCGAACTTGGCAACAAGGTTTTCAGTGTTACCCTCCAATGTCGAGGTGGAGAGTTCATCACCCCGGAAGTAGGCTAGATGGGACCGTGAGAAACTGAAAACTTTTCTGGTGTCCACCAGAGAGTTATTGGCCCCCATGAGATTCATGCTCCATTGTCCAGCTCCAGAATCTGGTCTCTCTTTCCCTCTGAGGCCTCTATGAACCCAGCAAAAACCCAAGTCCATTTCTCTTGTGTTAATTCCAAAGGATGGCAACACCATGTATTATAGATTAGAACTCGTTCCTAGAATTCCCTTGGCTGCAATTTCTATGGAAGCAAGTCTCAGGCCTTTCTTACGACAAGACACTGGTGGATTCAACCCCGCAACCTTTAGATTACTAGTTGAGTTCAAATTATTTGTGCCACCCAGAGTTCTTCATGAACCCCCTAAGGTGCCTTATTTACCTTTTTTCTCTCCGCCTCCTCACATCCAACTAATCCTACTATCTAGCGACTAGGCGCTTGAGAAATGCCAGTTAAGTTAAATCTAGGATCCCCATCCTCTGAACTCAGAGCCTTCTGCCGCCTCTCCTTACATCTGCAGTTCCCTTTAACAGCCACAGGGCTCCTCCTTCCCTCTGATCCTACCTTGACAGTGCCTTCCTGTCCCAACCTCCTCTCAAAGATGACTCAGTCCCTTGATGATGGCATTGGTCCACTGATAACCTGTTCAAGATGAGAATGCGTTTTCCAGACTAATGTCTCATGGGAAGAGAGTTGGATGGAATATTCCATTTTAGCAAGGGCACAGTGCAACTTTGTACCCGATACCCATTGCTGGAGTCAAATGAATATTAGTTTTCATAAATGACCCCCTGAGAGCCTTCATGAGTACTTACTGTCCACACACACCTTCTTTTGACATTGTGTCAAGACCATTCAGGGAGAATAATAAACAGCCTTGTATTATGTTTCGTTTTAATGCCGGCAACAGTTGCATTTATTGTATCTTACACATGACCCCAGGATGTGCGAGTGTGAATGTGTGTGCCTATAAAAAATTATGCAACAGATTTTATTTAAGTTGGAACCGCTAAACTTGGGAAATAATTTAAATGCCAAATAAAAGAGGAGTATATTTTAATACTGTACATCCATATATGCAGCCATTAAGTGAGTGTTTTAAAATAATTCCAGTGACATAAAAACTCTGAGATACATGAATGAGAAGAGTGGCATGTACACTGAGAGTAAAATGGAACATATGGAGACACTTCAAAAAGTTCATAAAAAATTCTGTCATATTTTATTTTCCTGTGAACTTTTTCAAGCTCCCTTGTATACACTCAGTAATTAAAAGTGATTGTGGCTGGATAATATAATAGCAGACCACACCTGTTTCTTAATAGTCTTTGTTTTCTCCCACATTTATATGAATGTGCAGTAATTATGAAATAAAAAAGCACACATTAGTGATTTTTTAAAATAAAAAATGTTATTGTGAATTAAGTGGGCATTTATATTTCAGATAATCAATTTGGTATTCAACAACTTAAACTCCTTATCAAACCTCCGCAAAGCTTTCCCCAATGCCACCCCTTGAATTTTCTTCTTCCCCTTGTAGAATACTCTCTTATTAAGAATTATTTTTACAAAGCAGACATCCTGTTTTCTTTTTCACTTCTTGGTAGAGACCTGCTTTCAAGGCTTGTTGTTTGTGAATCTAGTGATGGAAATTGATTTTAGTTTCGGTAAAGGCCTCATGGGATATTCTTATGTGTGACTTTTCACTTCCACTGAAATACCCAGATAAATGATGTTGGGGCAGGGGCTGGTGGTTCATTCTTGTACTTGTTAGGAAAAAGAGTACTCTTCTGGATGTAAATTCTCCAGGAGCTTCTGTTTTAAGAGATAGAAGGCAAGGTCCATACCTTGTGTGGTAGTTATATAATTGTCAGTCAATTTGAGAGAATTGGGAGTGGAGTCCGACCTGTCAATCAGACCATAGCCAGTGTGGTCTCTGTGTGGGCATGGCCTTCTTCTGAGGATCCTGGGAACTTCTGTATTCCTCCTTGGAGGCAGGAGACGTGTTTCGTGAGTCAAAAGAGGACTTTATAGATTGGTATTGGACATATGGGCTAATAACAGACTTATGGACTTGGTCTAGTTTTTCCCTCAATATTCAATTGCTCTTGTATTTAAACTTCTTTCTTATACACACGTGTGTACATGAATTTGTTTCTCTAGTCTACTCATACTAACACACCTTGCAATAGGCATTCATGTTGATGTGATTTCTGCAATCTCATGTTCTCTATTTCTTTCATCCTGGCTCAGATTTTCTTCTCAATCACCAAGTTACCTCTTCCAGTGAGTGAGGTTCATTTGCGAAGCCTATAGACTAGTTATTAATTTCACAGTCACCAGCTTCACCATATAAAAATGGAATGAAATATTTTTCACTCCCTAAGTTTCACTTAATTTCCGGCTGTGCTAACAGTCATCTCCATTTGACCAGGGGGACTACATTTTGCTCAGTGAGTTCAATAGTGTTACATTCAGTTCAGACTTGTCATTCACTCCCATCTGTTTTGCAACTGTACACCATCGAATCTATCCTGACCCATAATGACCCTCTAGGACATAGGGGTTTCTAGGATATAATCTCCTCTAGAGAAAATCACCAGGCCTTTTTGCCCACAGTGCCAAGGACAGGTTTAAACCACTGGCTGTTTTTGCTTAGCGGTCAATATTTATCTGTTGTTCCACCAGGGAGCCTTCATGCTGACATCCAACCTCTCATTTTAACAATCTTCACCCTGGGGCCATTAGGAACAGCAGGTCCTGTGGGTGCACAGGGATTATGTAGTTCATAGCTGCTGTATCCTGGACATGTGGTTTCCAAGTTGTCTGTTTTGAAAGACCCTTGGATGTCTCCCAAGCATCCTAATGCCCATAACAATGACAGTCATCCCCTAGGGGAAGGTTTCATTGGCTATGTCTCTGGCATTGCCCATGGTCTTAGTATGGTCTCTGGTCACGAGCATGGGAAGAAAACTGATCCTGTTGCCTTTGCTGGCCTGTCTGTCTGTACTTCAACAGACTGAGTCAAACAAGAGAGTGGGGCTTCTCAGTGGACACCTATGTTAGCACCATATCTTTGCATCACTCTTTAGCTAGGCAGTTGACTACCAGAGTTCTGGATGAGAAGAGTAGAATGTATGTCCACCGGACTCTTGAATTCCAAAACTCAAATTCAGGGGTCAGATTTCCAGCACTTGTAGGTTGAAGAATATCACCCTCCCACCACCACCTTGACCTCCCATCCCCACCACCAAATGGTGATGTCCTAATTCTTGTAACCTATGAGTGCATTGCATGACAGACAGGAAGGAGGCACCAGGTGGGATTAAAGTCGCTGATCAGTGGGACAGTAACTAGGAGATTGACCTGGAATGTCTTGGTGGACTCAGTATAATCACAGGGTCTTCAGGGTATGAGAGGAAGCAGAATAGTTCGTGTCAGCATGCTGTATTATGAGCAGGACTGACTACGCATTGCTGACCTTGAAAATGGAAGAGAGTCATGACCAAAGAAATGAAGTCTGTCTCTAGAAGCAGAAAAAACACCACCAAAATAACAGCTAAGGAATCAGGTAATACAACCTTGTCAACATCTTTACTTTAGCCCCACAAGACTCAGTTCAGACACCCATCACTGATGTTGCTTTGCCCACTAAGTTTATGGTGATTTGTTACAGCTACAAATAGAAACCTCCTCTATCTTCCATCACCAGGATTCAGCCTGGGGTTGGGAGGGATGGCAGGGGAGAACACGTTCCCCCAGCACATACTTACACAACCACCCTGCCCTGTCTTTCCAACACTCGGTCCAGCTTCACGGTGGTTGTTTTTTCAAGATGAGAAGGTAGAGTTGCTCTCCCTCCTCATCCCCATGGGTATCTGTTCTTTCCCACGAGGGCAGTGCCTTTTGAACTCGGAAGCGAAGTTCCTTGGTGCCACAGTCCGCTGCCACAGTAGATGCCCTTCCATTTAGCCAAGGAAGGGTCCGGAGGGATACGATGCTCCCGTGATTACTTTGAAATGTGAGCCTGCATCCAGAGGATAAAATGAGCCACAATCAGTGTGCTGGAACATAGAAACCATGAAGTAACACCGTGCGGACAAGCTGATCAAGGCCCGTAGAGGTTCAGGGACAGAGGTGAGCACCTGATGATGGGACCATCAGAAGGCTTCCCGTGAAGGCTCAAGTTCTGGCCCTTTTGCTAATAAGCCTTTGGATACATACTTTTACCTGGGCCTCAGTTTCTTGCTCCTCAAAGTGAAAGGCATTCCTCTGGGTCACCCCTGAGGGCACTTTCCGCTCTGATCTTCTGTGATTCTATGGCAATAAGTAGCTCAATGGAGAAAGAACCACTTTCCCCGAGGGCTCCCTTCCTCTGATTTCTACAGAAGCCCACATAAGCATAGCAGTAAAGGGTATTGACACCGCAGTTGACTTTTCAAATTCACTGAGAATGGGATATAAAATGAAAACACACCAGATGGAATTTGAGCTCCCTACTATTTCAAAACTCAGGCATTTCCACTAAATGTTGGCATAAACTTGAAATTAAATATCATCTTGAATGCTATTTACAGTTTCCAAAGGGACCATAATAAATTTCAAAGGGAGGAGAGCCTGTGTTGAGAGGGATTCTAATACCTAAGAAATTTTATTCCATGGATGAAAATGCTAAGAATAATTAGTTGAATAATTAGAAAAGAACGGAGGAAATGTCAAAGGTAATTGAGACACAGGCCTCCACAATTAGGTCACCAGGGTTGCCAGGAAGTGAGTCCCACGACGCACTGTGACTTTGACCTTTCTTCAGTTGTAGTCTCATGACCTGGATTTTCACTGCCTTTACTATTTAGGGCTTCCTTGTACTGTGGTTCTCCCTGCATTTGGGGTTACAGGCTCCTTTGAGAACCCTGCTGAACTCTAAAAACTCCATTGATTAAGATATTTAAAAAATATTAATTGCTCCGGTTTGCATTCAATTTGGATTTAATCTTATGATGTCTTGTGTCCCAAATTCATAACCTTCAACTTTGTAGAGAGAAAAATGTCCCCAAACTTGAAGAATCTAGCCAGACTTATTATTTGCAAGGAGGTCTGTAGGCACACTGGCTAACAGCTTGGCTGCTAATGGGAAGGTTGGTGTTTTGAACACACCAGGCAGCCTGTGGAGAAAGATACTGACATTCTGCTCCTGTAAAGATGATGACCTCCGAAAGCAAAAGGGACAGCTCTGCTCTGACCTTCAAGGGTCTCTTAACTGGAAATGACTTGATGTCACTGGCTTTAGTAATTGTAGGACATTTTACACACATACAGAGAGAGAGAGAGAAATAAGGAACTGTGTTCATGCCTTTGGGCATGAACCACATCTACTTAAGACCCAACTCATTCTATTCAAGAACATTGGACTGTTTTTTGTCTTGTAGGCAAAATGTCAGTGGCGGAATACAGAAAGTGGAGGATGGATTCTTTGGAAACGGAAGTACCCAATACCCTGGGGTCATGAGCTTCATTGGGGCATTCTAAATTGAACACATCAAGGGAATGGGACTCTCACCTTCTCTCTAATTGAGAAGTCCAGTCCCAGAATCACACAGTATCTTCTTGAACACTGGTCACACCATTCCACAAAGTGTTAGTATTTGTAATTCTAGTTTATTTGTGGCTCAGCTGCACTTCCAAGTTTGATGATGGCATAATAGCAACATACTGAAACAGATGACCTTGAAACGTACCTATCATGAAACCTTTTGCGTTATCAAATAGTCTTTAGATAAGTTGTGATAATTGGAGTTTTTTATTCTTCCTATTAGTATAAGAAGTCACATAATCAATCTTTCTATTCTCTAAAATGTTTTTCATGATTTCTTAAAAATGCCAGAAGACCCAGCCTGTGGTGTAACAGTATCTAGAAGATAATTTGAAATTTAAAACATCTTAAAGAAGCACTGCTACAAGGTGATCTTTTTTAAAAAACTGCTCTGGGACAAACGGGTACCAACCTGGATAATTGCATCCTATCCAACATGTTCATATTTAATTAAATATTGGTATAATCAGTTCATCCATTTTGCACATACCTGTAACAGACTCAGTGCATGGGATGCTCCAGATTAAGCAGATGAGGTCATGCAAACATAAAAACTTCGTTGAATAAGTGTAAGCCATGGAAAAGTAAAACACATTCTTCTGCCTATAAATGTTCCCTTGCCCTACTCCCGTCCTTACTGATGATGTCACTGTTCAATCCAGAAAACTTGGATCATCTTTGGCTCCTTCTTGCTTTCCACCACCTGGAGACTATCATCACCTTCATCCGGTTCTAACACGTGGTCCCACCAGACACCTCCTAGCCGTTCCTACTGTTGACTCTGTAGCATCCCGAGAGACCCTCTGTGGTAAGCCGGCTGTTCTAGTCTACCCATTTTCTGCGGTGTTCCTGAAGCGTCATACCCAGAAGCTCCTGCCTAGCTTGTAGGTGAAAGGAAAGAGAACCCCGTGATTTTGTCCAAGCTTTTCCTGATTTGTTTGTGAGAATCGGGATGGACATTTTTGGTCCCACTCCAAGTGGAACCGAAATATTTTGTTTGTTTGCTCCCTCTCTGCTTCCCTCCATTCCTTCCTTTCTTTGCATTATTATTGTTTTAATTTAACACATTTTCTTTCAAAGCCATTTTATTGGGCGTTCACACCTATATGATGTCATTCCATCGTTCAGTCACATCAAGCGGTCATGTACAATTGCAACCACAGTTTCAAAACATTCATTTCCTTTCTGAACTCTTTGACATCAGCTCCCCTTTACTACCATCACACCCCCACCACAACCACCACTACTGTACCCGCCTCAGAAACCCTTACTCTGGATGATGGCCCTATAGGTTCATCAATCCTGGGTTCCATATACTGAAAAACAGGAAAAAAAATTACATAGATAACAAAAATTCAAAAGTTTCCCCCCAGTAACATAACACATCTGAGATAAACCCCAATATGAACAAAGAAACCACAGAAAATGTTGAAAACCAGATCAGGCCTAACACGCATCAGAGGGAAGATCAACGGACATGATTTTAACCATTCAAGTCAGGTTCAGCCCTTTGATCTTCTGCAGTCATCTCTCCAATGCACTCTGTTTACTAACCACTTTCCTCTCCCCTCTATGATGGGTAGAGGAAAACCATTGGGGGCTTATTTCCTACGTCGATCCCACAAATCCATCTTGGGCTCCCGCTGTCGGCCAAAGTCTTCTGCAAATCGGATTCTCACAATTTAGTCTCCTTTGAGACTAAAAGAGACGACTGCTTCTTTTGGCTTTGGATTAAATGGTTTCAGGTCACTGACTCTGAGCCCAGGGTCTTCCCAATATTGTACCCATTCTCAATCTCTTCATTGTATTTCTTGAGATGTAAAACAGTGAGGAAAAATGACAAGGAAACGTGTTAGCATATTGGTTTCAAATGAAACTTTCTAAATGAGCAGACATAATACTACAAGAGAATCAGAGTTGAATGAAGAAAGAATCAAATGTGTAATGACAATGAGGGTTAGACCTGCAGAAAGTAAGTTCTTCCATCGTTGTACCACTTTGGTCACACGTGGAAGACATGTGTCCCATCAAGAAAGGACTCTGCACGGTCCAAGCTATTTGGCTTACGATGGAGACCCCCTTCAGGCTTTAAGCTAGATGGCACATATGGGATGGGAAGGTCAGTGTGAGTTGCTAGCAAGTCATCAGCCAGAACAAGGGGACAAGGACACAGCAGGGTGTCTGAGTGGGGAAGTCTAGGAAATGATATGATATCTGTATGAGCTTCCCCAAAATGATTTTGAAAACATCATGGATAAATCCAAGCATCCTTATTTGGTAATGCCTAGGAGGCTGCAGGCCTAATGTCCATTGACTTTGATTTGATCTGAGGAACTAATAAATCACGTGGTTGAAGAGCCTGGCTGTCTCATCTGTCCTCTTAAACAACATGCATAATTGCCAAGAGAAGCCTCTCACTAAAACAAGGGCAGAGGCGCAGACTCCTGATTTAGGTCTGGTTAGCAGATTATGTCTACTTCAGAGTCTTGGGCAGAGTGGTGGGTCCACCTGGAAGTGCCTCGTATAGTTCCAGGAACAGGGCTAGGTGACGTCCAAGGGCAAGTACTCTGACCTTGCCGTGCCTCCACTCTGCCTCCATGAGGCTAGGCTAGGACAAGGACGGGCTAAGTATAGCCAAACAGCCCACTGCCGAGTTTAATAAAGAAAGACTTATTGGGACATAGCGGTTCTCCTTTGTTTATACATGACATGGAAGCTGAAAACATTTACCATGTCGTCCTTTACTGAAAAAAGTTTGTGGATTCCTGACCTGGCCAGGTACAGGGCACACAACAGCTGATTCTTAAATCCTCCATTTACTTGTCTCCTGGGGTGGTGCCCAAGTGGCTAAACGCTACTTTATTAAGCCTACTTTTTAAAAAAGTTATGGTAAAACATGTACCTACAAAGCATTCACCAACTGAACATTTTGCATGTACCGTTCACCGGCATGGGTTGTGTATACCATGTGGCGCCATCATTACCACTGTCTCTCTCTGAATGATGCCACCACCATTAGCAGAAATTCGGTACTCCTTAGCAAAGACTCCCACGTGGCCAGGTTCTCTCTCTCCAGCTCCTTTGTTTCCTTTGGAAAGTTAGAGCCTTTCCCTGCCTCCCCACTCCAGGTGTAGCCGCAGTCCCCTGGCCATTTTCTGCCTCCTTACAGGAGATCTTTTCCTATTTGAAAAGTTCACTGCTTCACCTACATCATCTTCGGTGCCCACCAGGCCCCTCGAGCTCATGGCAGCTCTTATTTCTGACGTTCTTTGTCAGCGAAGGAACAAAACACAAAAAGGTCGTGTCACTTGCTCAAGGTCCCACGCCGAATCATGCTTAGAATCGAAATCCAGGCCAGGAAGACGTGCAGGGTGAGTTGGGATTGGAGCGATCCCAACAAAGACTCTGGCGACAGGCAGACAGACCTGGGAACAGGCCTTTCTCCTGATCCTCAGCGGCAACCCCTCGGAGCCCCAGCCTCCTCATTAATAAAGTGAATCCAAGAATCTGACATCTGGCAATGGGTAGAAATTGCCTAATCCACTTGTGGCATATTGTTGTTGTTGCTGTTGTTAGGCGCATCAAGTCTATTCCGATCCATAGTGACACCATGTGGTAGAATGGATCCGCTGTCCCCAACGAGTTTTGTAGCAGATCATCGTTATGGGAGCACATTGCAAGGTCTTGGCTCCAATGGTGCAATTGAGTAGATCGGAGTTGCTCATTTTGTAGTTTGCAGCTAAGAGCCCTCGACCCTAGTCCCAGCTGGGATGTACATACTCCGCGAACAGCAGTGGCCACGTTGCTGTTACTTGACTGCTGTGAGGAAGCAGCCTCAAAGTTTCCAAAGTCTTCCTTCAACATTTGAATTTGTACGATCTGTGTGCAGAAGTAAGGCAAAGACCATCAATGATTACAGTAGGCCAGGGTTAAGGGCATGGGGACCCTGTCGTGTATTACAAAAAATACAAGCACAAAACATATCTGTGGTATATAGTTATTATTTAAAAGATAAAGCTGCAGCCTCCATTCTAGTTCATTGTGGCCATGCAGGAATGTGGGAGGACATTAGCCAGATCTAATCATTGTTCCTGGAAAAGCTCAAAATCGTAGCTTGTAAAGCTAGAAAGGAATTTGGATTTAAAAACCAACATTTCTGTGGCAAACTGCTATCCAATCTGAAAGTCCTCTATGATCTGCAACTTTTGCTTTAAAAAGGCAGCAAAAGCTTCCCCGGGAAGAACTTGCCTGGGCAGCTGTGCTTAGATTTGTCCACATCTGAAGATGGGCGTCTGGGCATCCAGCAAATATTTGCCCAGCAAGTGTCATGTGCCAAGCTCTGGCCTGAGGGATTCGAGATGAGCCAGAGCCACCTTTTGCCTCCTGAGCCTGTCCGTCTAATGCGGAGTAGTGGTCGGGGCACACATGTCACAGAATAATCGCAGTGCGATAAGCAGAAGAGACTGAGGAGTGGTCATTATCGAAGTCAGTGTGAGCTGCCACAGTGGGGACAGGAAGAGGGATCGAGAAAGGGGCATTTGTGTTGAGGCTTGAAGA
The DNA here is from genome assembly GCF_050624435.1 of Tenrec ecaudatus. Lineage (NCBI taxonomy): Eukaryota > Metazoa > Chordata > Mammalia > Afrosoricida > Tenrecidae > Tenrec > Tenrec ecaudatus. Next base: position 143,843,240 of record NC_134534.1, read on the forward strand.
ATGAGCAGCAGTCAGCTAGACCAACGGGGAATAAGGGGAAGTGTCCAAAGCTATACTCTCCATGTGGTTGCCACTCGCCACATGTGGCTATTTAAGTTTCATTGCAATCAGTCGCTCAGTTGGACTAGCTTTTTGTGCAAGTGCTCGCTGGCTATCTGTGGCTCAAACCAAACAAATTCATTGTCACGAAATGGACTCTGCCTCATGGCCAACCTCCAGGGTCACGGAGTAAAATTAATCCTGCAATCACTTTTATCCTTGTAGAAAATTCTGTTGGGTTAGGCTAGTGGATAATGTGAAGAAGATACTGACTTGCCTAGACTCTAGCCAATTCCGAGCACTGAGAGTTTGGGGGTGAAGCTAGATGGACCACACTGGAAGTAGGAAGCATAGGCCGGGCACAGAGTGAGGCTGAATCTGCTACTTCCGCATAGTTCTTCTCAGCCTCCGTGTAAGTCGCCATTTAGCCATCAATCCCACCCAACTATCCTAGCCTCTTCCTGCCTTTTCTCTGTAGCTGACATGCACTAAAAGACCTCACCTGGTCCCCAAACAGCAACATTACACTTGGCTATGTCCCAGGTTTCCGCAAAAGATGGCGGCACAGCTCATGTACTACCTACGAGTAGTAAATGTTTCCATGAGTTTTCACAGCAAGAGCAATTACAGGAGGAACACGGACTCACCTTCACCTCCGTACCACGCAGTCTGCACTGCTGAGCCCTATTTGGAAAGGTATGAAGTCACTGCTGCGGTTATATATTGAGTATTACTGGAATGATTTCATTTAGCACTTCCAAAACGTTTTGCCAGTAAGAGATGGAAAGCCATAGAATGAACTTAGACTTTGTGCCCCTGAAAAGGAGGTAGATTTATACTAACCAATTGTTCTTTTCTGAGCTCTAATTGCTGATTGATAAGCATTACCCATGCTCTCTTCTTTTCATGATTACTCTTATGTGGATTGATCTGCTTAATTTGATCAATTGATCGGATTGCACTTGGAAATTCTATGAAACTCTTTGTAAGTGACAGCTTACACATGCTTTCTCTTCTTTTGTGTTCTGTGACTTGGCTGTCCATTCATTTCTCAGACCTTGTGGCAGGCACTGTGCTTGGGGTACAGCGGAGCCAATGGCACACAGACTTCCTGCTCACCTGGAGCTGACACTCACAGGAGAAGGGATGCTCAGTTGACATGTAGAAATGAATGAGTGTGCTCAAAATCTTTCAGGCAAAACATATACTTTTCAGATGATGCTCATACGCTTCATAAAGCAATGTGACATAACTGATAAAGTAATATCGTATTTTCTTTCTGCTGAGTTTGTTTTTAAGACAATTCTTCCATAACAAGAAGGCATGGAGCCATGTGTAGATCTGAGGGGAGGGCAGTCCAGCCAAGTACAGAGGCTCTGAGGTGTCAAGGAAGTGGCTATGTTGCCATGGGAGCAACATGGTCACGTGGTTTGGAGTGCAAAGGGGTAGGCAGATGCCAGCCCTTAGAAGGCATTTGGGGTCACAGGTTCAGCTACTCTTTGAGATAAAACCTGTTTGTTCATCAATGTGTTCATTCCTGTCCCACCTCCAGAGTTAGCCTGGGAGTTCTTCAGAGACAGAACACGAGGCTGCTGTAGACATATGTGAATGTTCATACAGAAGACTATAGGGACAGAGGACCAGGGAGTAATTGAAATATTTCCTCTAAGAAACTTCCCAGTCTTTCTTAATCTTCCCTCTGCTCACTCCTTATAGTCTGATTTTGAATTTTACAGACTGAACATGCCTTCTACAAAAGCCGCCTTCGGCAAGCTTGTGGTGGTGCTGTGCTGCTGGCGGCAGTCTCTCACCGGTGGGGAGAGCCAAGGGAGCAGCCAAGTTCCCGTTAGTTGTCGATGCCTTTGAGGTATCCCAATTCTAGGGACACTTGTTCCAGATTCGTGCCTGCAAAATCCAGTTACACTTTTCTGCACTAATCCATCACTAATCTGCCATCCATTTTTCTTCGATGGGAAAGAGCACTGCACAACAAACGCAATCCTGTTGATTGTGGGGAGACAGTGTGGTGGGTAGCTGTCACCGAGTTGGCACCTGACTCCTAGACACTTCCAAACACAATGAGGTTCAACTGCTGGGCTGCAAAGCGTTTTCATGGGCTAATTTTTTTAAAAACATTTTATTAGGGGCTCATACAACTCTAATCACAATCCATACATACATCAATTGTGTAAAGCACATCTGTACATTCTCTGCCCTCATCATTTTCAAAGCATTTGCTCTCTACTTAAGCCCTTGGCATTAGGTCCTCTTTTTTCCCCTTCCCTCCCCGCTCCCCACTCCCTCATGAGCCCTTGATAATTGATAAATCATTATTTTGACATGTCTTGCCCTGTTCGACATCTTCCTTCACCCCCTTTTCTATTGTCCGTCCCCCAGGGAGGAGGTCACATGTATATCCTTGTAATCAATTCCCTCTTTCCAACCCCCTCTCCCTCTACCCTCCCAGTATCGCCACTCACACCCCTAGTCCTAAAGATATTATCCGCCCTGGATTCCCTGTGTCTCCAGCTCCTATCTGCATAAGTGTACATCCTCTACTCTATCCAGACTTGCAAGGTAGAATTCGTATCATGATAGTGGGGGGGGGGCAGGGAGGGGAGCATTTAGGAACTGGAGGAAAGCTGTATTCCTCATCAGTGCTACATCGCACCCTGACTGACCCATCTCCTCCCCTAGACCCCTGGATTTCCACTCTGCACTTCCCCCTTCATTTACTATGGTAAGATTTTTTTGTTCTGATGCCTTATACATGGTTCCTTCGACACCTCGTGATCATACAGGCTGGTGTACTTCCTCAATATAGGCTTTGTTGCTTCTGAGTTAGATGGCCACTTGTTTGCCTTCAAGCCTTTAAGACTCCAGATGCTATACCTTTTGATAGCCAGGCACCATCAGCTTCCTTCGCCACATTTGCTTATGCACCCGTTTGTCCTAAGCGATTGTATCATGGAGGTGTGCACCCAGTGATATGATTTTTTTGTTCTTTGATGCCTGATAACTGATCCCTTCAGAATCTCATGATCACACAGGCTAATGTGTTCTTCTATGTGGGCTTTGTTGCATCTGAGCTAGATGGCTGCTTGTTTATCTCAAGCTTTTAAGACCTCAGACGCTATATCTTTTGATAGCCGGGCACCATCAGCTTTCTTCACCACATTTGCTTATTCACCCACGTTGTCTTCAGTAGTTGTGTTGGGAGGGTGAGCATCATAGAATGCCAATTTAATAGAAGAAAGTATTCTCGCATTGAGGGGGTACTTGAGTGGAAGCCCAATGTCCTTCCGCCTCCTTAATACCTAACCGATAAATATAGGCACCTAGATCTATTTCCCCAATCTCATATATATATTTGCATATGTACATGTCTTTGTCTAGACCTCTATAAATGCCCTTATCATGGGCTAATTTTATAGCAGTCAGTTGCCAGGCCAGTGGTATAGTAGTGGAATATTTTTGTTTGCAAATCGAGAAGGGAAAACTGATTTCAGTTACTAGCAAGGTACCTCCTATGACCACCACCCATTTGTCAGTAGAGGCCTGTGTGCTGCTAGCTGCTGGCTAGGTTTCAGCGGAGCTCCCAGACTAAGATGGACTGGAGATCTACTTTGAAACATAATCCAACGAAAGCCCTGTGGATTGTGAAGGTTTCGCCCACAACCATCTTGAGGATGGCACAGGACCGGGCAACACTTCTTCCCATTGCCCATGGGGTCACTAGGCATCTGGGGTGGGCCGCTTGGCAGCGAACAGCAACAAACATGACAAATGTCTTCCTGGCAACGTGTGCATGACTTACGGGTTGATGGTGCATGTTGAACAGAGTCCAGATTCGGCCTGGGTTAGAAGCTTAGGAGCTTTCTGCACTTCCTCAATCATGTGCCAAGGCTTTGGACCTTGATGATGATTTCTTTCTCCTCTAAAAAAAGCAACTGAGCACATCCCCTGCCATTCATATTATCCTCTTCCCCGACAGGTTCACAACGCTCTCTGAAGAATTCTAATTTGTAATTCTTGCTTCTCACGTTCTGGCTTAATTTTCCAGCTCTTAACTCTGTCTGAGTATCATCTGCCCCCTAACCTCTTTAACACCAGGGCTTAGCAAAGTGATGACTTTAAGTTTACGGTTGTTAAGTAGATTGTTAATGACCAAAAGGACCTATCAGTCTTGCTGACCAGAATTATATTTCAAAAAGAAGACGGCTAATTACTGCACTGTTTTGTTGATGGTTATTTTAATCACACTAACTGCCTTCTTGGTGTGGGGAGCCGTGAGGCAGTAGAGACAGGAGACAAGCCATCCTGGTAAAGTGGTGCTGACTCGGGGCATGGGGCTCCAGAGGGCAATTTGTCAGTGTGTTCAGGAGGGGCTCAGTGTGCTTTGTTGTGCTCAGACACTGCTGCCTGCTTGTGAGCCGATGTCTCTCCTGGTGATACAAAATCTACTCATTTCTTTTGCACTTTCCTTCATGTTGCACATTCTAGGGTCATTACTTGGACTAGACCGTCTTTAGCTGGCTCAAGGGTCCCAAACTTGGCTAGATGGATTGATGGATGGGGCTACAATTTCACATCAAAGAGGTGTCAAATGACAACTTTAGCTTGTCAGTTTGCTTTTATGCGTTTCTCTCTCTCTCTCTCTCTCTCTCTCTCTCTCTCTCTCTCTCTCTCTCTCTCTCTCTCTCTCTCTCTGACACAATGCAGCCTTGCCTGCCTCCCAGCATTTCTGTTTGGTAGTCCTCTCTCTGAACTCAGCACCAGGAAACTAGTGTACCCCCACAGGTTTCACCATACAACAAGGGCACCAGTTTGTAACCCTATGAGTGTCCTTGCAAGACCTAGGCTAGAATGTCAGGCCTGCTGCTGGGAAAACCAAGAGGAGGCGAAGACGGAAGCCCCTTCTGTGTCGAATATAGCATGACAAGGTATGGGGTGTGGCTGAGCAGCTTCCTGGTTTGACGGACCTGGTCATTTTTTTTTTTTAGTCACCCATGTAATTGTTCAATTCGAGGTCTTCCAAGACCTGTTGGTTCCTCTAGCAGTTTGGGGAATTCATGATTTACAAAGGTCACCTCTCTCACAATTTTTGCCTCAGTAGTTGGCCACATGCTGCTTCTATCCCTCTGATCTCTATCACCTTCTCTACTTAGAACTGACAAAATTCTTCTTATCGGAGTCTGGCTCAACAGCTGCCGTCTTTACCGGACTTCCTTTGTGTAGAATATAGCTCCCCTTTCTCCACCTTATGCGTTATGGTTTCTATGGTTGACGGTTTCTGTGGCCCCTGTCTTACTGGGATCCCCGAGGGTGGAAGCCACACCTGACCCTTATGTGTGTCTCTGATTCCTGGTGTATGCTCTTCCACAAAGTTGGCCCTAGGCCTCAGCCAGGTGGCTGGGAGGATGAATTTGTCATCTTGAGCTCACAGGTGGTCAGGGTCAGGAAAGTAAGTCGTTGGAGATTGTGTAGTTACATTATCTGTTAGCAATTTGAAAGGATTAGGAATGAAGGGATAGAGTCTCGCCTGTCAACCATGTACAGCCAATGAGGCCTCTGTGTGGGCATGTCATTCACCTGAGGATTCTAGGAATTCCCGTATTTCCTCCTTGGGGCGGGAGATACACTCTTCCTCACTGCTCACTCCCTTGGAGACACTCTACCGACAAGGCTAACTCCCATGGACCTACCCTGATGCAGCCCTGGGTGCTGCAGAAGCTGCATGGAGACCCATGCCAGCGCGGAGATGCTTACACAGCCACAGGATCCATAAGACTTCCCACCCACTGCCCTGTGATCTTTCTGCATTCGCATGGGTTTTGTAGTCTGAAGAGGACTAATAGATTGCTATCAGACATATGGGTTAATATCGGACTTATGGACTTGATCAGGACTGGGCTGGGATGTTTTCTCAATATTCAATTACTCTTGTATATAAACCTCTTTCTTATACATATGTGTTATGGATTTGTTTCTCTAATCTACCCCGACTAACAGAGAGGTCCTGATTCATGTCCACCCCCACTGGGCCCACCCTTAAAGAACACACACTCCATCTTCTGACATTATACTGGATAAACACCGAGTACATATTCATGTGAATAAATAAAATGTAATGGCAACCACCTAATGCTGGGTACAGGGGCCAATTAACTTAGCCCAACAGTTATTAAAATGGATTTCCTAGAATGGTAATGGTTTTAGACAGGGAGAGAAATGAAAAGGTGGTCCTATGGTACATTACTTTAGCAAATACTTGGATAAACAACCTAGGTTTTTGGAACCCAGAACATCTCAGACCTTCCTTAACATTCTTCATGAAAGTACAGGAAGCAATAAAATAAGTAGCATTTCCCAAAACCCTTTGAAATATGGTATTTTGAAATTATTTTTGTTGTTCTGATTTTTATGCTTTTATTTCTTGGAAGAGGAGTTTCATGGGAATAGTATTTCTGAGATCCTACTAGGGAAATGCTGATTTAGACTGCTATGATCCATAAACTGGTTTTCCTGCTCTCAGAGTAATAAGAGAGAATGATTGAATTGGCTTCCACTTTGTATGTGAATTAAAACAAGTCTTTCACCTTGGGGACTCCAACGAGTGAATTACAGAAGCTAACTGAGGCTGCTGTGGACCTTCAGAAACCTAGGTCCAGCCTCTCCTTTTTAAAAAAAAAAAAAAATCATTTTATTGGGGGCTTTTATAGCACCTATCACCATCCATCCATCCATTTTGTCAAGCACACGTGTACATGTGTTGCCATCATCATTTTCAAAACATTTTCTTTCTACTGAACCCTTGGTATCAGCTCATTTCCCTTCTCCCCCACTTTCTCTCCTTCCTGAACACTTGCTAATTTATAAATTATTATTTGTTTTATGTTTTACACTGACAGCTGTCTTCCTTCACCCACTTTTCTTTTGTTCTTACCCCTGGGAGGGGTGTTATATGTCAATCATTGGGATCGGTTCCCCCTTGCTCCCCCCACTTTCCCCTTACCCTCCTGGTATCATTACTCTCATTGTTGGTCCTGAGGGGTTTGATCTGTCCTGGATTCCCTGTGTTGTGAGTTCTTATCTGTACCTGTGTGTATGCTCTAGAAGTCTAGTCGGATTTTTAATGTAGAATTGGGATCGTGATAGTTGGGGATGGGAATGAGCATTAAAGAACTAGAGGAAAGTTGTATGTTTCATTGGTGCTACACTGCACCCTGACTGGCTGGTCTCTTCCTTGTGACCCTTCCGTGAGGGGATGTCTGATTGTCTGTAGATGGGCTTTGGGTCTCCACTACCCTCTCCCCTCATTCACATTAATATGATTTTTTGGGGTTCTTGGTCTTTGATGCCTGATACCTGAACCCATTGACACCTCATGATCACACAGGCTAGTGTGCTTCTTCCATGTGGGCTTTGTTGCTTCTCAGTTATATGGCTGCTTGTTTATCTTAAAGCCCTTAAGATCCCAAATGCTGTAGCTTTTGATAGCTGAGCACCATCAGCTTTCTTCACCACATTTGCTTATGCACTCATTTTGTCTTAAGTGATCGTGTTGGGAAGATGAACATCACAGAACCCTGGGTTATTAGAACAAAGTGTTCTTGCATTGAGGGAGCAGTAGAGGTCCGATGTCCATCTGCTACCTTAATACTTAACATATAAATATATGTATATAGATCAACTTCCCTATCATTATTGATACATATATTTACATATGTACATGCCTGTGTTTATACCTCTATAAATGTCCTTTGTCTCCTAGTTCTTTCCTCAGTTTCTTTTTACTTTCCTCTTGTCCCACTTTCATATTTGGCATTTATTCAAATTTCAGTAACTCCTCTCGCCTACATTGTCCTTGATCAAGCCCCACCAGGCATCCTACACCCTCCTTGCCATTGATTTTAGATCACTTGTTGTTCTTTTGTCTGGGTTTGTTGGCACCCACCTTCCTTCCTCCCCCCTCCCATGTCCCCCTGGAGCTCTTGGTCTGTTTTTTTTTCCTCCAGATTGTTTACCCCGCCTATCTTATCTAGATAGACATGCAAAACAATAATAAACACAAAAACAAAACCAAGCAAAACAAAACAATAAGATAAAACAACAACAACAAAACCAATAAATATTTCCAGGTCTGCTTGTTGACCTTTATGAGTTTTTTTTCCAGTCCTGTATGATGGAGTGCCACATCCTGGCCCCAAAGCCTATTTTTGGTATTCCTTGGGGACTTCTTTGCTTTGCTCCCCTTGCTGCTCTGTTGCACGCCCTTAGTGTTTCACCCAGGTGTGGTGGGGTCAGATGGGGTACAATTCTCATGCTGTGTCTCCAACATTGTCCCCTGTAGCTAGCTTCTCCTTGCAACCAAACCCCAAATCCATCACTATCAACTTGATTCTGACTCATAGTGATCTTGCATATGGCTTCTGGGACTGTAAGTCCTTATAGGGCAGTCAGCTTCATCTTTTCCTGCAGGGCTTCTGGTGGATTTGGACTGGCAACCTTGTAGCTAACAGCCTATCCTGTCCTTAACCCACAGAGCTGCCAGAACTCCTTAAACTCCTTGAACAAACCAGGCACTATAGCGTTCCTGGACAGGCCTTTCCATTCCAATGATTTCTTGCAGACAATCAAAAAAGAAGCTCAAATGATGCCTGGGACAGTATTTATGGACTCACACCAGGAAAATGAAAAGCAGGGAACTCGGAGACCTCGAGTCTCATTTGTGCATTGAGTCCCCACATGGAAATCAGTTGAATCGAGGCCTCCAAAAGCGCTGCAGAAGTTCATGTTGTACCTGGAAATAATGACATTACTCATGGGCCTGGGTCTCTGCTGTTTAATATGCTCCCCATCTCTGCGTCCTGTGACAGCTCTGTCGATTTGCTGTCATGTGGTATCTTGAGCACCGTTTGGATATTAATTATTTTTTAATAACCTCTCTATTGAAAGCCTAGAGCTTTGCCTAGGATTCTAATGAAAGTTTTCACATGAAAGAGAGGGATAATATTAACCAGGCACTAATAAACCCTCTGAAGAAAATTCAATACAATATCTTTGACAAAAGAAAGAAAGGGAGAAAAGAACAACACGCATTTTTTTTAAGCCAACGCACACTCTCATTAGGCTCTTACATTCATTACTGCGCCATCGCTGCAAATTATTCTCAGTTATGTATGTGCTTAGGAACCCATGAAAAATTAGTGCCTTCTTAATGAGCACCAAAGAATGTATGTATTAAAATCCTTTAACTCTTATGTAAAAGAGAAATCATTTATTAAAATTACATCTGGGGATTAGAAAGTATCTTTCTCCAGAAACATGCAGAGAGCTGTGAAGAGTCTTCTCTCCTTTGACCTTTCAGCATCCCTTTGATGGGAGAGAAGAAGCCAAGGCTGCAGTCTCCTGTGTGCAGGGGAGTAGGTTTTTCTAGAAAACATAGATGACTTGGCCTGGTGACCCAGTGAGTTGGGATGGTGTTCAGACCTCCTTGCCCCTCCTTGGTGCAATCTGGGTGTGTGGAGGTTTTCTTCAGCTTAAGACTGGCTTCCAGTCTGGCTGGTGGCATATATGCTGAAGTTGTCACCATTCGAGATTAATGGATGGTCTTTTGAGGTATCCAGGGAAGAAGCCAGTCTTTGAGAAGGCTCACGTGTCCTCATGAGAGACGGTTGAGGCTGGTGCATAGACAGGGCAGACACGCTGGTAGGCCCAGTTTGGCATTGACGCTCCAGTCCCATGCATCAGTGCCCGGGCAGATGGTTGGATGTCATTTCAGACAATGGGGACACACGGAGACAAACGTTACTCATAGGAGTGGAATGGGGACCACAAAGATGAACTCTGAGTCTTGCCAAAGGTCACACTGGCCAGGGTGAATAACAGGTGGTGCAGAGAACAGAACCCATTCCTATCCCAAGAATAGTTGCAAGGGAAATTAACACAGTTTGTTTTGAAAATCTGAAACTGATGTGGCTTTGTTTGTTTTTAAAATCTTTGATCCTTTTCTCCACCCCCACCCCAGGCTTTTTTTTTATGAGGGACTTCAAACCATTTATGAAAAATGGAATTAAAAGATAATCCATTTCCCCTGACAAACTTCCTCACAGAGCGATTAGAGTGCTGTCTACTAAGTAACTTATTGTTGCTCTTCCAAGTTGCCCCTGAGGTTGCTAAGACTCATGGCAATCCCATGTACCACAGCATGAAAGCTGCCTGGGCCTGCCCCATTCTCATGGTCGCCAGGATCTTCTCTTGTGATCTATTGGCTAATGCTCAGAATCAGAGAGCCAGGCCTTTCTTTCTAGTCTGTCTTATCCTCAAAGGTCCACTAAATATGTCCACCATGGGGACCCTGTTTGTCTTTGAACTTCTGATGACACAATATCCAGCACCATAGCAACAAGAAAACCACCACAGTAAAGCCAATGAAGAGATGGCAGGTGGAAATACTAGGTCATGACTGCTCGAATGTTATAGCATGAAGTCGTTAATGTGGGAGTTAGTTTATTGTGTCAACCGATAAACACATGTGGGATTAATTGAAGGGCGGAGGGATAAATGGCTCTGTGAGCATCGCCTTTTGAGTTCTTGGGTCTTTTGCTTTGTGATGGTCAGACCAGGGTGCAGCTGCCTTAGCAGTTCCCTGCTTCAGCTTGCAAGACTGACTTCCTACAAGACATCCCCAAGGAGAAGCCACATGGACCTATCCCAATGCAGCCCTGGGTGCTGGAGCAGCTGTGTGGAGACCCCTGCCAGCCCTGAGATGCTTACATGTTCACTGATTCAGCTTTCCTCCTGCAGTCGGCATCATTGTGTCTGTTTTGTGAGATGGAGCAGGACTTTGTGGATTGTTGTCGGACATATGGGTTAATGTTGGACTTGTGGACTTGGGCATTACTGGGTTGGGATGTTTTCTTGGTGCGCACTTCACCTTTATATAAAACTCTCTCTTATACATGAGTTTCTGTGAATTCGTTTCTCTAAAGTACCCTGACTAATACAATGTGGTAGTGATTGTGGCATAGTTCACTTGCACCACTTCTTTGCCTTCACTTTTGCTATTTGAACTGTTGTGCCATTCCACATACAGTGGAGATACCCACTGTTCTTTATTGAAAAAACTTTCACATTACTTTTCATAAAATGCATGCCTCTCCCTATAGTCTGTGTATAGTCATTTAGGAAGACATAGAGAGAATTGGTTAACCCATACTACGTGACCATTTGCCTATGTCAGAGATCAGAGGAGAGTGCATTTCCAAGTTGGTATGTGTATGCATTTATCAAGAGACAACTTGTTAAAGGAAAACTCCTTTCCTCCATCTTCCAGATTTCCCTCATGAGAACTGAATCCTTGAAATCCCCAGGGAACAAATTGGGGATAAATGTTAGAGAGCACATCCAGCTTGCTGTCTCAGCTCTGAGCAGACCCAGGAACAAAGACTGGATTTAATCAAAAAAGATTTTATTGATGGAGGTATCTCTCCTTCAGGCTGCACGTTGGCCCTGCACGTAAAACGATCTTGTTTCTCAGAAGCAGCTAATGAAACGATCTTGTGTCTCAGAAGCAGCCCTCTGCATACAATCTGTGGAGAGACATGGACAGGAATACATCTCGGGGAGAGGGAACTTGCAGATGATCAGTCAGAAGTGGGCACGGTCTTGTGCTGTCCCTTGTTGAGTTAGGACACACTTGCTTCTCCCTGGGCTGGCTGAGTTGTAATTCTTGGGCAGTCACCTGATCAGGTTGTACTCCTGGGTCTGGCTGCCGTCCCCAGCTGCTGACAACTGAGACTTCAATGCGCACCCTCTGCAGTTCTACCTCCATGTTCTCGGTGCATGTGGCAGGCTGAAGATGAACAACCTAGATCCTTGGATTTTTATCGCTGCTAATCAGCCCTTTTAATTTTTTTATGATAATAAGATCGTATGCCATGCCTTCTCCATCATGTTGTTTCTCTGTGCTGGCAGAGGGGGCTGCGTGCATCGTGCACGCCGTCATTACCCTGTGCTGGGAGAATATTCATCAGGATGAGTTTCAAAGGCAGGCTATGCTCCGCTACTCGCTCGGCCTCACCGCACGTCTCACCGCACGTCTCGAATCTCATTGCTGCTCTCCTGGCTGCAGGGAGAAGCAGCTGCCCCACAAATGGCACGCACCCCCTGTGAACGGATCTGGGATGTGGGGAGGTTTCACAGCGAGTGATCTTTCTCTTGTTCTCTGGTAAAATGGGACGTGGATGGACCAGAATTCAAATTCTGGATCTTCGGCTCATTATCTGAGCTTCTTTGGGGTAATGGATTTCCTTGCTTTTCTTTACACTTTGGTTCCCATGCACATCTCCTTTTTCCTCTATTGCTCCCTCTCCTGTGCAGTCAACCAGCCAACCAGATCCACATTGTTTACTGACTCCCCCGGGACAAGCCTCTGGGATATCAGGAGGCCACGTCTGTCTCCTTCCCTGAGAATTCCAGCAGCACAATTGCTGACAAGAAGTTGGTCTTTAATACATGTATATTGAATAAATGAAGAATCTATATTTTCTTAATCTCTCATACAGTGATCAAAATAGCTCCTCACAGGTGTGGGGGACATTCGATGCTCATGCTTGCCAAGTGTTGATACATAGCTGGTCTTCAGTTAGTGAAGGTCAGTTTCCTCCTCTCCTCTGGGTGAGCAGAGATGCCCTAAGGAAACCACTTCTGCAGATTACCTGTTGTAACAATGTATGAGTGGATACTTGAGGGAGAAGAGAGGAGGGGGTTGTATCTTTTTCTAAATTTCATTTATGCCAAATAATCACTTTGGTGGAAGGGGTAGATTTCCAGGTTGTAACATACAATAGGAATGTAGAAATTTTTTGGTTTCAGATCAATAAACATGAGGCATCTCAAAAGGTATGTGACTTGGCACAGTGAGGAGTGGCTGAACTGGAATTCAAATTCAAGGTCTTCAGCTTGACTTCAGATGGTAGGAGGTACAGTATTGACTGAGACCTGCTCCCACAGCTGGTTTTCCCACCATGAGTCTGTGGGAGTGCTGAGAAGTCCCTCTGGGAGCCTGGGATGTGTTTGCAATTCTGAGTAGAAAGCTGATTTCTTTTGGAAAATGAAACCAGTGCTCATGTTCTTGATATATGCCTATGACTTTCATAGAAGGCAGTCAAGGAGAAGAGAAAATATATTGGTGATACCCCAGACATAGGTGTTTCATGGGCTGAAAAGTAGCATTCCAAGCAGACAGTTTTACAAACGAGATACAGTTATGATGCACGGTGGGGTCCTGGAAAGCAATGACCAGAGAGCACTGCATGCTGGGAAACCCCCGCCCAGTAGGCTGCAACTGCTGGCCATCCCATTCTGTTGGGGAATGCTCAGAGGTGTCGGGAACAAATCAAACTCAAGGGGTCAGAAGTTCAAAACAAAGGGAAAATACAGCTCCAGGTAGCCTGTATTCATGTCCTTTTAAAAATGTTTTGTTTCTGTTCTCAAAGGGCATCGTTCTTCTTAAGGTCGCTGTGGCCTTCAGACCTTCTTGAATGGCAAGGTCATTTGGTATTCTTTTGCTATCTAACAGTGCTCAGTGATTCTGAGACGATGTTTACTGTGTCTGAAGCTGAATCTGAGTTCCGATGGAGCTATGATATTCAGTGACCAAGCCCAACGTTCATCCTGGTCATGCTTCTGAGTATGTGTAGTAAGTGAACTCTGAATAGCTCTCAAATGACCCTCCTGGTCACTTGGGTGAGCTGTCTTACAGGGCATGAAGTTGGTGAGAGAAAGAAGGATTTAAAGGTATCTTTACTTAGAAAGAGAAAAAAGTCAGCCCACCTGTGTTGGCATCTACTTTGTCTTTTGTTTTATTTTTGGTTTGGGTGAAATGTTCTACTATCCTCCGAAATAATAAACCACAGGAAGAGTTGACTTTAGGTCACTGAAAATTAAATGACTTGCAATTATAAATTGTCTGGATATATTAAAATATTGAACAGAAGGTCTTAATATTATTTTGACACGTACAAAGTGGATTTTGTACCATGGATTTCACACTAATAGCCTTTCAGTTCAATACTTTCCTATTATGCTCAGTAGCTACTTCTCAACAATCATTTGGAAAGGCTTCTCACCTTCTCCATTGACTTCAAAAGGTGAAATCACTTGTACCCTAACATGACTCCCCAGTGTCTCCTCAAAATAAGATAGAGAGGGAGACTTCAGGTCTGTCACCTTCTTGATAGCCTTGCCTCTTGAGTAAGAGGCTGGCCCAGGTGACATTACACTCAAATTTAGCTTTCTCTAGAGCCTAACTCGTAGTTTTAAACATAATAAAGTGGTATTTAAAGGTGTTTATTTATTTTGTTTTGTTTTTGGTTGTTTTGGGTTTTTGTTGAGTATATTTACTCTTTCATTTAAACTCACTAGATGCCGTTAAATATTTCACAAAACCAGCTCCTCAGGTAATAAAAAAGTGTCTGTGTATGCAAGTGTTTGTGTATGTATGACTAAATATATATGTAGTTGCTGTGTGCTACCAAATGAGTTACAATGGATAGTAAGTAATCCTGTGTAAAACAGCATGAAACACTGCCTGATGCTGGACCACCCTCACAATTGTTACTTTGTCTGGGTGATTGTCGCAGCAACTGTCAATTCGTCTTGTCCAGGCTCTTCCTCTTTTCTCTACTCTTCTACATTCCCACCACACTTGATGCCCCTTTCCAGCAGCTGGCCTTGTGTGATGACATGTCCAAAGTATACGGGATGAATTCTTGTTATGCTCTTTTCTTAAGAACATCACGTCTAGACTTTTTCTGAGACAGATATATATATTTTTGGCAGCCCTTATGTTGGGTCTGTGAGGTGCTGGTGCCATCTAGTCAGATCCAACTCACAGTGTCCCCATGGATGAAAGGACAAAACAGCACTGGGTCCCCCACCATCCTCACAGTGGTTCGTATGCTTGACCCATTGTTGCAGCCACTTTGTCAGTCCATTGTCCGCTGCTTCTTCAGTCGTCCTTGTTCAATGCCCAACTTCTCATGCATATGAGAGAATTGACAGCACCATGGCGTGGATCAGGCACACCGTAGTCCACAAAGTGAGAATGTTGCTCTTCCATGCTTCAAAGAGGTCTTGTGCAGCAGACTTACCTAGTGCAGTGTTTTGCTTGATCCCTTGACTGATATGCTTTTCTGAGCATTGATTGTGGACCATTGTGGAGCATCTGTGTATGTTCCACAACCAAGGCTTAGAGAAGCATATATGTGTACACACACACACACACACACACACACACACAGAACACACATATTATGCAGTCAAATAAAAATCTATTGCCACTATGATTCCAGTTCATACAGGCTCATATCTATTCCAAAGAACATATGTTTAAACATGTCTCTCTGATCGATGGATAGCTGTAAACTTGGAATAAACTTAGTTTCTTGAGGTTGTCTTCCAAAAAAAGTTAAATCAAAACAGGGGTTTCTAAGGGGGATCTTCCTGGCCAGTTAAATTCAAGACAGTGAGGTCAGCTCAGGAGGTTACGGTGATGGTTTTCTGGGATTGCCCAGGGATAGTCTTGGTAGATTGTCGGGAAGGACATAGCACCATCACTGGCACTTATTGTGAAGAATTTCTAAGAAATTGAAAATTGCATTGCATTGATAAAGCAACAATAACCACCACCAGAAATTTGCAGTGAAGAACTTTTCTTCCCCACCAAGACAATATACCTGCTCTTTCTTCCAGGGTAACAAGGGGTATCCTATGAGAATTTTATTAGAAAACCTTACTGTATCAACCCTATAACTCTGATATCACCCCCTTTAGACTTCTTGTTCACACCACTGAAAGGACATGGGAAAGAAACAAGATTTGAGCCCTTCAAGGATGCCCAAACTGCCATCTTGACATGAAATACTCGAAAATCCGAGTGCAGAATTCTTCCAGGAAAGGTCAGAGAGATGGAAACATTACCTTCGGAGATGTATAGGGAGGAAAGAAAATCCTTTCCATTGTGATGTCTTTAAGGAAGTTTTCTATCTTTAGAAGCAATACTTTTTGACCTACCCTCTTTCTTGTGTGAGGGCCCTGGTGGTGTAATGGTTATGTCCTCAGCTGCTAACCAAAGACTGGAGGAAAGACTGCTGACCTGCACCCAGAACCATTGCAGCTGAGCATCCCCTATTCTCTCCTCTTGGGTCATTATGTGAGGCAACCAACTGCAGACACGCAACAGCACAACGATGTATTTATGTATGTGTAGATGTGTGCACACATAGGAGCATGTCATACATCTTCGTGCTACAAACCATGTATAGCACACAATGTATAAGTAATGTCAACGTATACTCTCTTCTTCATAGTAAATTCTAGATAACCAATTGATTCCCATAGATGATTTCCATTAGTTGTTGTCTTCTTCATTGTCAACCTATTTTTGCAATTTAGATGTGATTTGAAAAATGTAGCCTACAAATACGTACTTGGTTACTATCCAATTCAGCAAGGTTTCTCACATCATCAACCAAAAATGTATTTCTGAGATGAAATTTGGTTGATATTTTTGTTTACATGAACAAAACAAATGTGAAACTGTGTTGAAACTTCACTTATTCATCAGTGACAGGAAGATTTTTTGCTGAATTATATAGTAGCTCTAGCATACTGTTAGAATATGTTTTCAATTTCCGGTGCTATTCCCATGTAACTGCTGCAGACACAATGCACTTTTAAATTTACTTTATATTATTATTTTCTCTATCATTGGCTGAAGTTTAGGTCATTAAGAAAGAAACAGATCATGTCCTATAGTCAAAATACTCCCACCACGGCGGATTTCAAGCTACAAAGGGAGTTTGAATGATAGACTACTGTCTTATAGTATTTACACTCTAAAAATACAA
This sequence comes from Tenrec ecaudatus, assembly GCF_050624435.1. NCBI lineage: Eukaryota > Metazoa > Chordata > Mammalia > Afrosoricida > Tenrecidae > Tenrec > Tenrec ecaudatus. The sequence goes on from NC_134534.1 coordinate 143,860,195, forward strand.
TAGACATAAATTCTCTAAGCATATGTAACAGTAAAATGTAATGACATCATTAGAAAGTGGTGGGTTTTGAATGTTTCATTACCTTTGGTTTTTAATATTTATTTAATTGTAAACCGTTGTTAATGGCCCTGGAGTCAGTGCGGACTCTCAGTGACTGTGTACATCAGGACAAAAGATCGCCGAATCCTCTGCCACCTTGGGAATCACCGCTCTGTTGGAGCCCCTTGCTGAGGTCACTGTGTTAATTACCCTGTTGAGGGGCTGCTTCTATTTGGGAAACTCTAGACTTTCCGAAGCATGATGGCTTTCTCCTGGAACTGCTCCCTCCAGGTCACATGTCCAAAGTACACGGAACAGAGTCCCAGCACCCTTGCTTTTAAGGAGCGCTTTGTCTGCTCTCCTTGTAAGACAAATGTGTTCCTTCTCCTGGCAGTCCAAGTGGATTCAGTATTCTTCACTGACCCCATAACCCAAAGCTGTCGATGCTTTTGCTCTTCCTTGTGCATTGGCCAGCTTCCGCATGCATGTGAGGCGATTGAACATACCCTGACTTGGGTCCCTTACCTTAGTGGTCAGAGTGACACCTTTGCTTGTTACCACTTTAACGAGGTCCTTTGCCGTAGGTCCACCCAATGCAACATATAATTCAATTTCTTGATTGATGCTCTCATAATTAGGTTCCATAATTTAGTTTCCAATAATAACTTATAAAATAATCAACTGGTATAATTTCTGAAAGTTTTGCCAACAACCGGTTTTGAGCCAATGTATCAATATTTATAGCCTACTTATGTGGACCTTGAAGTAAGTCAGAGACCTGGGAAGTGTGGGAAGAATGGAAGCTTGCTGACCTACTAACACTCCCACGAAAACAATTTCCCCTTAACATTCTCTCCTCCTCCTCTTCTTAGCAGCAGAGCCATGGCAAAATTCAGCTTAATTTTTCCTTTTATCAATTTGAGGAACTCGGGTCTGATTTTGGACTTACGTGATCGATGGTCAGGACGGCACCATCCTTCTTCAATGACAACGTGGTCCATGGACCACGATGTCACATCTTCCAGGAAATACGGCGATTTGCCAGATTCTCTGCCTTCCTCCTCATGGTGTGTGCTAGATTTTTCTAGACATACCTCCCTGTTCTCTGCAGTTTTATGAAGCCTCTGTGTTCTCCACATTTCCTCCTACTCTCTTTGACTGTCTTTGTCCAAAAACAATTTACTTTGTAAAAAGGCAAGAGTTATCTCATTAATTGGGAAAATCTAATTAAAGGGAAGCTAGATGCCAGTGTAAAGGCTGGATTTCCCCACTACATGCCATATGAGAAATTTCTCAAAACTCGATTGCTGGCTGTTGTCGTGTCAGTGAAAGCAGTGAGCTGTGATGACGGCTCCTCCGAGTCACCTGTGCACTTCAGGGTTGTTATTGCCAGTTGGGCTTTGGCATTCTGTCCACCTGAATAAAGACGTGGGTAAGAACATTCCAATAGCGTGTTTCCCCAAAGTTATTTAATGATCTATTTCATTATAAATAAATATATTTTTAACTTTCAACATCAAGACTCATAAAGGAGGAGGTATGTCTTACCTTCGACATGTAATTGTAATGGGAATGCAGTCTTTTTAATATACAAATGTTTTTTTTTTGTTGAAAATAAGCATAGCCAAGCACAAACCAAGCCATTGATGTCTACGTGTATAAGACAGCTGCATTGATCATTTTCTTCGTTTTCCAATCACCCTAGCGATTCTTTTCCAAATTTTCCTCCTATGCTTAAGAGAAACTCACTGTCCCCTCAGAGTCTCTCACCCTGGGGGCGCTGCTGCCACTTTCAGCCAGGATAGATTTCTCTGTGACAGAGCACCATGCACGGGCAGACCTGCTTTACGAGTGAAGCTAAACCATTGCCTGGTTTTTAAAACCTTCAAGGAAATATTGATTCAAAGGATAAAGATTAAATATTATCTTACGGCAGTGGTTTTGGATGGGGGGGTCATAGCTTCAGTTATTCCAGGAAATGAGGCTTTTGTGAGATATGAACATCTGCTTTGTACTTCCCCCCCTTTCCATGACGATTTTTTGGATAGCAACTTTGGTCAGAACCTTCTGTAACAGGAACTGGGCACCTTGCAGTTCTGATCTAATGGCAAAAGAGGCAGGAAGGCCATGAGCTACCCCCTCCATAGTCTACCCTTCCAGTTGCTCCTTCATTGCTTCCGCCATAGAGGACAATTGTCGCACCTTGGATGCTGCTCACAGCTTCAAGATGCCTGCCCAGGTGCTGCACTGCAACGTACCAGGTAGAGCAGCGACACTGACAATACCAGTGGCCTAACTGATGTGCAGGCTCTGGGAAGCCGCTCCTGTCCGTCTGCACGCGGGGAAAACGGGCAAACCGTGTCATGAGTTGTTTGGTTACACAGGAACCGCCTTCAAGCTACTCTGTTGTTGTTGTTTTCATAGTGGTAAATACATATATAACACAGCATTTACCAGTATAACTCTTTTAAAGTGTTGAACTTAGTTATACCAATTTCATTAATCAATGCCATATTTTCCATTACAATAAACCCTGCACCTGATTATTTTATATACTGAATGCAGGCATTATAAAAGGCTTCTATGTGGCTCATGTCTGCACCTGAGAGTATGCAGTGTTTAATTTGAATCAGAGGCCAGATAAAGCCCGCATCTTTAAGCTAACTGAAAAGGAGAGACTAATTTTTATGGGGAAAAAAAGTAGAAATAAGTTTTCATATGAGTAATTCTGAAGAACTTATATAAGAAATTTTTAAAAGGTTAAAAATATATTTAAAATATATAAATATTTAAAATTTTATTTATTTTACTTAAAATATTTCTTTTATCTGATCCTGCTATAACTTAGTAACTGAAAATTTGCCTCATCTCATTTTTTGCGAACAAAAGGATCCCTACACATTATTATGTACTCAGAAATTATACAGGGACAGGAGAGCCTCCTCTTGTTTCAATTTACTTTAAATTACTAAAAGTGGCATTTTATGTGTTAACCAAAGCATGTAACCGTAGCTTCGGATGATTACCAACCTCTAGATACAAAGTCTCTCAGCCTGTCCTTTTTCTAGGCCTTCCTTTTTAAGACTAGATTTTATGTTTCAGACTCTTTCTGAAGAATAAAGGGTTATATGTAAAGAAACTGAGGATGATTTGTATTCTTTAAAGAAGAGGGATTATTTATTTACTTATGTAATCTTGGAGAATGTAGTTTATGATTTGGTTTGGGGATGCGCTTGAACCCTTGGAAGTTATAGTTACACACACACACACACACACACACACACACACTCTCTCTCTCTCTCTCTCTCTTTCTCTCTCTCTCTCTCTCTCTCTCTCTCCCTCTCCCTCTCCCTCTCCCTCTCCCTCTCCCTCTGCCTCAGGGATTCACGGTTTTCATCAGAATCTAAAGAGGCTGGAGTTGCTCAAAAGCTAAAGAACTATGAACTCAGAGGACAGTGAAACCTGTGTCCTTCCCACTCTCTTCTCCCTTTTCAAGTGATTTTTATAGATGAGATGTCTGTATCTCTTTCCATCATGCCTCTTCAAAGGTACATTCATGCTGAAATTCTATCAGTGGAAGGATCACCAATTAAGGTGAAAATAAAAGAAAATCAATTGAAGCTTGCCCAATACAGAACTCATGCATGCAGTCAACAGCCTGCCATGGGTTCGAATCTGGTCTCTTTAGAAGCCGGTAACTCTGTGGCCAGGTGGCTTTACTATAATTTTATTGCTGGTATGTGGCCAATCAGAACACCCCATTTCATGATCATGAAGTGAACAAGACACATTGCTGAAACATGGGTTCACAGAGGCAGTGTCATTGTCCATAAGATGTATTTGTTTAACCAACATCTAAGTTGCTTTTAGGAACTAGATGGGTGAATCCTTTCTTTCTTTCTTTATCTCTCTCTCTCTCTCTCTCTCTCTCTCTCTCTCTCTCTCTCTCTCTCTCTCTCTCTCTCTCTCTCTCTTTCTTTCATGTTCATGTGCTGCCTGAGGTGCCCAAATGAGCAATGACAGTAGTCTCCAATTGGAAGTTACAGATTGTTTATTGGCGTCCTTAAGAGAATGGGATGGCCAGTGCCTCGTCTCGCTAATTTATCTGGAAAGATAGGACTAGAAACAGCACAATATTATTTCAACAAGTGGTAAAATAAAATCAATAACAAGGAAGATAGCTGGTTGGCTCAGTAGCCAATATAATGAACTGATTCACTTATATTTGTAAGCACACCCTCTGCCCTAGCTCAACGAACAACAATGGGCGCAGTAGCTGCAGCGTCTGTGGGATTTTGATGTTGGGCAGATAGGATCTAAAGGCACAGCTGTTCTCACTTAATCTTCACAGCACTGTCTGAAAGCAGGTATTGCTCTTCTCCCCGGGTTTCAGATAAGGAAACTGATATAAAGTTAATGCTTTACTTCTGCAGCATCGTGCATCTAATAAGTCCTGACATTAAAATTCAAAGACAAGCACTGTGATGTCCCCGAGCCTAGATTTGGGGCTTTGCTCATTCCTCACCCAGGCAGACCCGATGCTTCTGGTGTCTGGTGCTTCAAGTTCATTCAGACTTGAAGTGACCCTGCGCACGAGAGAAAGAAGCGCTGCACAACCCGGTGCCAACCGCACAGCTAGTGTTATGGCTGGGCCATTGTGTAAATACACCTCATGGGTGATCTCTAACTTTCCACTTTACCAATCACAATGGATAAACGCGCTGACTCAACTGTGTACGGTGTTGCCTTGATCTCCCCTAAGCGCTATTTTCTACATAACAATTTTTTCTATTCTCATCTTATTTCAGAGCCTTGCAGACCACAAAAAATTACCTCAGGGGCCGCATGTGGCCTGCGGGCTGTCAGTTTGACACCCCTGTCCTAGAGGATTGAAAACAACCATGGTCCAGACAGACCTGGTTCTGAATGCCATGAAGGGGGTGTTGTGATAAGACCCAAGGGGCTGGAGAATGGGAAAAGTATAGTCCTCAGTGGTTGTATGAACTGGAGAAGGGAAGGAACCTGGGAAAGGATAGATCCCTGACAGCAAGGGCAAGTGTATAGGTTCTGAGAAGCAAAGGCACTTGGAGTGTTCTAAAAGCAACACAAGCCCAAGGCGCTGCAGTATAGTAACGAAGGAAGAAAGAGCGAGGAGACTGCATATAGCCATCTGAAAGTCACTAACTCCTGAAACCTCAAGAGGGTCGTGTGGAGGCAGCTCTTTGACAAGGTAAAGCATTGTTCTTTGTCTATGGGACCTGCTGTTAAGGAGGTCTCTGCAGGACTGTCCTTCCTTGTGTTCGATTTCCCACTTCTCCTTTTTCTCATCTGGACTTCTCTTTCTCTCCTCAACTGGCTCTTTCGTGTGACACCCAGATTGCTTAGGGGAAAAGCATATCATAACAACAACAATAGAACAGGACTCTTTCATTGCTCAAATTACTCAATTAAGGACTCAGAGATAATGTCCAAAGAGGATTAACAATCCTAGAAGCACTGGATGAGAGTCCACTAGATTTACACTCAAGCCTCTACTGTCAAGTTAGAAAACCTCCTCCATTTGCATTTAATGTACCCAGACATTGCTCTGATCACTTTATTCCATCCCGTGTCTTAAGCAATGATTATATCTAGCCTACATTATTAACTTGATTTTCATTTACTCTCACTCTACAGAGTGTTGTCAAGTCGTTCTCCGTGCAGTTCAGTGTTCTAGCATGTATCACATGGCCAAGAATTTCTATCTTGGTTGCATCTCCCTCCACTTTGGCAAATGGCAGTTGATTAGGGCTTTCTTTAGATCATTATCAATTGTTTTCTACCTTGCAGATAGTGCTGTTAGGACGAATCTATCATAGCTCAGAGGTTCTGTGCAGCTTGTTATTTCAGGGTGATTTATTACTCTTGCCCTGGAAATGTTGTTAGTGTGCGTGGGGGGAGGTGGCGGCTGTATTGAGAAATATCAATGTGTCCTCATGTTCTGGCTTGCAATGACAGTCAGAGATCCATCTCACTGACAGTTACCTTGTTAACATTTTGATCAGATGGCAAATTTGTCATTTTTCATGGTAACAAGTCTAAGTTTGCTCAGAAACCATAGATAGATGGGGAAGATAAAGCAGGCCCCTCTTGGTTTTTCTGTGTGGATGCAATCGGTAATCTTTGGGAAAAGTGAAATAATTACTCTGTGAAAAGCTCATCCACCAGAAAACGGGTTTGTTGTAGAAAGCGCAAATTTTCCCTCGTTTGGATGGAATGTGCCCTCTTTTTGTTCTTTCTTGTTTATTATTTTTTTCCACCTTTGCTGACAGTGTGATGAACACACCCAGCCTACGAGAAAAGGTGAGCTGGAACAAAGGGTTCACAGCCAGACGAGTTGGTTTCATCTCAGCACAGTGAGCAAGGGGGCAAAGTAACAGCCAATAGAGCTCTTGAGCCCTTGCCCTAGCAGCTGGGCCAAAGCCATGGAAGTTGCACTTCCTTTGACATTTGAACTTGCTCCAAGACTCTCTGGCATTAGCATCAATATCCACTCATTCTTCTTCATCTCAAACCCCCATGCAAATCTTGAGGCGGCGCATCTTGCAGCCTGACTCGGGTGTGATGTGGTCTTTGTTATCATTCCCCCTGCCTGCCCTCGCCCGCCCCCGCCCCCGCCCCCAAACCCCAACCCCCAACCAAGAGGCTGGGCTCCAGAAGCTTTAAACTCCGACCACTTTTGCAAGCCCCGAGCTCCAGATGAAGTTTAGGGATTGAGTGTGTTTGAGAGAGTTTGGCCTTGGAAGGGCAGCTTGTTTCTTCTTTGCCTGAGAGTAAAAAAAGGGCTTTTGACCTTCCTGGGAAAATGATAGGTCTTGGTACAAGGGATAACTGTTGGTCAGAGCTCTTAAGAAGCGCTGACAAACTGAAATCACTGAAACTCAGGGAAGACTGGCATCAGCACACCTGGACAGGTTTGAGACTGCAAGACAGGGCTCCAATGTCGAAAACAAATTTCTCCTCTGCACTGGCAAACTTCTCTCTCTCTCTCTCTCTCTCTCTCTCTCTCTCTCTCTCTCTCTCTCTCTCTCTCTCTCTCTCTCTCTCTCTTTCTCTCTTTCTCTCTTTCTCTCTCTTGCCTGGGAGCCAAAACATGGTTGGTTTTCAAATGCTTCTGTCAAGTAGCCATGGCCTTCGGAAAAATTATATTATGTTTTTATAATTGCAGCTGAATGCAACCACAGAGGGGAAAAACATGCCAAGTGCAATCAATCACTCTGTTCATTGTGGTATTTTTTAAAAGGCAGAAAAAGCTCATGACTGCATTTACATGAGCCAGGGTTTTCAAGAATTGTAGAGCCATTAAAGTAAAATATAGCTGTTCAGTCCTTATGAGTTTTGCCTCTATGCATGCAAAGGAGCCTTGGTGGCATTATGGGTTAAGCAGTGGGCTGCTTACCGAAAGTCCAGTTCAAATCCACAGGAGAAAGATGGGCGCTCTGCTCCCATAAACACGTCTAGCCTCAGAAAACCACAGGGGCAACTCTTCCGTGTTGGACAGGGTCACTGTGAGTCAGGATCCACCCCGTGGCAGTGATTTGGCTGATTTGTGGTAGAGGCGTGCATGCCAAGGAAGAGTTGAAGGGGGGCAGTCAAGGTGAGACCCCTATGTTGGACTCTGTTGTTCTCGTTTCCACTTCTCCCAGGCCCCAGGGGGAGCTTTTGCCTCATAGTCTCCTCTGACTCACCATGCGTGGCTGTCCAAGCCATTTTGTAAGAACCTCTTACTTTCTGTGTGCCCAAACATATGACTTTGCATGGTGGTTTGGGGCATTTCTATCCTTAGAGGAAGTGTAAGAGATCTCAGAGGGAACTCTCCATTTTTGAATGACATGATCCTATGATATTTCTTATAGCTAATACTATAGAGATGCCTCCAAATTATCCACCATTCACCCCATCCCTTGTACTTGACGCTGCTGCTCACACTCCATTCCGTGTGTTGGAACAAAGCCAATGCCTTCAATGACTTCCCCTCCCCTCTTACTTCACAGAAACTCAGGGCTTGTTTACAGGTCCCACTGGTCCCCCTGCTGTCACTTATCACTCCACACTATGGATCACTGCCCTGGGTCTCCCTGCTCATCATCTCTTGCTGTTTATAACTACGTCCCCATGTTTCCTGAGCCTCTGACCAAGGCCACTTCATCCCCGCTGGCAGTCATCAGCCCACTCTTGATTCTCCAAAGGCAACGTCACTGCTAGATGGTCACTTCTCACAAACCTTTTTTGATGACCTAACACAAAGGAACTGCTATTCTTTATCAGTTCAAATGTTTGGGGCTTCACATTATAGAAAACTCCAATTCAAAAACACTCACATTTGAAGATCCTCAAAGGTAGACTGATTCCACGGTTGGTTATCTCATCGCTGCCATATCATCACCAAGGATCTAGTCTTGCCTTCTTTCCCCTTCACTCTTCCTCCCGGATGGATTCATGGATCAACCCAACAGCAATGGGGTTCATTTTCTTTTTCATTTTAGCACCCTCTATGGAAACTCTCTGTGATGCACACAATTCATGCACGCAACTTCTCAATGAAATGCTGCGTACCAAGTCCACCTAAATAGAGACCCCTCTTGGGAATGGTCTGCTGACCTGTTTCTCAAAACATCAGCCATTGAAAAGCTCAGGGGGCACTTTTCTACTCTGACACCCATGGCGTCATTGTGAGCAGAAATTTCCTGGACTTCAACTGAGGAGCACCTGTTATGGAGCCACCCCCTTAGCAAGTAGGGATGAATGGTGGAGTGTCTTTTTTGCAGGATAAGAGGCCCTTTCCAGTTTGTCTCACATATTTGGGACATGATATCAGGAGGGACCAGTCCCTGGAGAAGGACATCATGCTGGTCAAGGAGGATTGGTAAAAGAGCCAGCCCCTTAGCAAGCTGGTTGACCACTGGGATAGCAGTGGGCGCCAACAGAAAAGATGGTGAGGGCGGCACAGGACCAGGCAGTATACGGTTCTGTTCGACTGAGTCACTGGAAGTCGGAAACAACTTGAGGGCACCTCACAACAACCAGAACAGAGGAGCTTGTTAATGGCCCAGATGATACCATATGCCTCTTCCCATAAAACACAACGGCAACAAAACCCACCTTAGATCCACAGAGTTCAAGGTGAGGGTGATGTCCCTCGAAGACGGTGGGAGTTGAGTTCCTGTTAGCAAGGTCAAAAGAGAGAGAATCTGCTCTTAATGTGGAAGAGTAAAGCTTTAAGCTAGTATCAGCTATCACTGCTTCTAACTCATAATGGAATGGGAAATTTCCCACCAGTTATTCCCTCCCTTACTTCCAGCTTGTTTCCTGTTGACTGAGGTCGGTGGAAAGCCTTTTCCACTCTTAGAAGTCAGTGTTTGTGCCCCAGGATGACTGAACTTGTAACAGGTCCTTCTTATGAGAGACACGTCATCTCAACCCCCCCCCCCAAGGCCCCTTCGGGTGTCTAAATCAAGCCATCAATGACGTCTCTTAAATTTAGGCCATTCAGACTTAAAGAGAATTATTATTGGAGATCACAAATGTAAGCTAGACAGCTCCATCCCTGATGTCATCCTCATTGCTACTTGGGAAACACTAATTGCTTTAAGATCACAGTTCCCTGCTCAGAGAGCTAGTTTATATTTTCTGAAAGTGTCTGTGCTTGGAAGGCTCTGTGGACTGAGGTCTTCTCTAAGTCTGCTAGGGATGAATGTGTCTTGTATCTTTAGGGCTATAAAAAGTTTCCCAAAATATCCCTTTCTGCTCAAAGGTCAAACCTCAAATTCCCTATGAGAATGAGGACATCGCATAGAGTCTCTGGAAAGATTGTTCATTCTAGCATCACTGAGTTTAAGACCCAGTTTCCACCTCCAGCAGGAACTACTGGAAGGTTACAGAGGATGCTGTCCTCTGAGCAGCAAAGCCACCATGCAACACCAACAGATGAAAGAAATAGCTACCAGACATGATGACTTCTCCGTAGGTGATCTCAGACCGGATGCACATGAACATCAGGGAGGTGAGCTTCACATTCACTCAAGAGCGTCTGGATCCGCACCCCCCCCCCCCCCGCCCCTTGTTCCTATTTGGTGGTTTCTCCTTTCCCACATAGCATATTGTATTAACACTCCTATTACAGGCATACAGGATAGGTGCATTCGATTATGAAATCAAGACATCTTTCAAAACAGGGCTGGGGATTTATGGGCCCCTAATTTTATGGTAAACCAAAGACACATCACTCATGATCTCCTTATAACCTGGAGAAGGGTCTCCTTATAACTAGGCTTCTCCACCTGGTCCACCTGGGTCTATCTGACCGATCATTGCCATTTATTTTTGTTGTTACTGGAATAGCGAGCCCCTGCAATTAAGAATCTGTTCAAGTCTTAGCACCAGAAGGCGGTCCGTGATCATAAAGGTTTATGACCTCAAGGGAAACTCTTAGGAAATGATGCTGCCCTCAATCCTATCTGAATCCATGTGCCATCTTCCCATAATCGAGTACTTCCAAAGCTGGTCTACATCACTGCCTAACCACTGCCTAGGTCACTGAGATTTTGAAGTTCATCTCTGAAGAACTCTCAAAAACACCGTTTTGGTGGAGAAGAAAGTTAAATTGTGCTCCCTGTACAATTGAGGGTGAACAAAATCATCTCGATGCTCCTGATTCCACGAAAATATAAATAGTTATTTTAAAGGCTTCCCCTTCACTGCACAGAAGGGAATACAGATCGCAGGACATTTTCTGTATTCCCCAAACAAAGATAATAGCCCCAGAAAGAGCCACAGCTTCAGACGAGTGTCTTGATGGGTCCGGTGAGAATGCCTTGGCCTGCACCGCCTCTCACCATCCCAAAGATGATGAAAGGTAAGCCGGAGCAAATGACTTCCCTGGGAGATGTCAGGAGTAAACACGAGGAGCGGTTAAGGGGAAACAGCTGATAGCTCTGGCGGCTGCCTCTGAGGTCAATGAGAATGTAGATTGCTTTCCCTCAGGCCTTGGTGACAATGACAGAAGAAAGGAAATAATCCTAAATCATAGTCTGAATTATTACTCCCTGGAAACAAGTCTCAGGACCCCTTCAGGCATGGTTTCGGGGATTGGAACAACACACACTTCTCCTCAGGACTGGAAACAAGTATAACAAGCTATGGGCTTGATGAGCCAGCCCCAATCCAGAGGGAACTGAAGGGATGATGGCTACGGGAGAGGGGGGCCCATACTACCGAGATAGGCTTTTATTTTGTAGGAAGCTAATTAGCGTTCCAGAAAAAGGGAAAGATTTTCCCAATTAGGAAATGCTTCTAGATGCTTGCTCTTGATTTCCTGTTTAGTTCTGCTGGGTTCTCTTAGAAAAGAGATTGTTCTGGGTACTTGTTGAATGGCAGTAAGGATTTTGGTCTCTTGCAAAGCCTGTTTTTGGTTCCGTGAGAAAGAAGAATCCTAATAGTTAAAAAGAAATAATGATGCCTTCAAGGTGGTTACAACTCCCGGGGTATCTGGGGCTCTGTCAATATTCATAGTAGCTGACAGAATGGTACAACATATGGTACAGTGGGTCGGACATGTGATTACCACGCTTGGTGGCTAACAAAAAGTCTAGAGGTTCAATCTCACCCAGAACACATTTGAAGAAAGGTCTGAGGATCCCCTTCTGAAAAACAAAACAAAACAAAGCCAAGCCACAGGAAGTTCCCTTGAGCCAGGGTCACCCGAATGGCAACTTTTTAGAAAGCCTTGAATAGCAGGATGCGTTCTTTGTGTTTGTTGCCAACAGGCACTGAAAACTAGCAAATAGAAGGTGCTTGCCACCCCCACCTCCTAGTTTATCAAGCCCTTAGTAAGTAATCAGTCACCCATTGTCCTTCTGTCTACGCACCCATTCAGCCATTCAGCAAATACTAGCTGATTACAAATCACGTGTCAGGCAAAGCTGTGAATGTTGAATTTGGAGCAGATTCTTGAAAGTTAATTTAAGCAAATGTTTAAAAGAGGTGTTGGCATGGATAGGGGTTGGGGATGAGGAAAGAACGGAAGGGTATGATAATTCGCAGACAAAGCAGAGCATGCTTCAGTAAGGGCAAACTCCAAGAGGATGGAAAGGAGGGAAGAGATTTTGGCAAACTTTATGTCAAACACAGGCTTGGATATTTGTCTCAGTTCATGGTGTAAAGGAGAGAGGGGTATGTATCCAGGTCTAGGTCTTGGTTTTGAATCTGGTTAACTAAGAGAGTGATATCAAATAAGGATCTCCTTGGGTGGGAAAACTTGTATGTTCAACATCCAACTGCTGAGTTTGATGTGCTGGCTGGGTATCCCCACTGTAGACACCCAAAAGGGTTTGGAGCCTGAGATGAAAAGGCTCCTGGAAGCTGTTGCCAGAATTACCTTCTACAGCTCACCAAGATCATGCAGGTTTCTGATCACCACCACAACAGCTATTGGAGATGGCCTTGGTCTGTTGAGTCCAGTATTTGTGGACTTCTTTGGAGAACATTTGGAGAACACCCACCTCCCACCCCCTACCCCCACCCCCGCCCAAGTCATCAAGGTTCTGTTATTTAACTACTCTCATTGTAACTGTCTCAGTGTAGCCTGGAGGAAAGCTTCCCATTCAGCCCTGAAATTCTTGCGCTTCTAATAGACTTTGTTCTTCCCAAATGGGACCATTTCTTCCCCAATGGGACCCTGGAATTTCCAAGACCCACTTATGCTTAAGTCTCCATTTTCTTCTCATTCTCAAATTAACGTGGACAGATGACCTTTGAAAGTAATGTCTCCAGGAAGGAAAAGCCAATCACATGTGCTCCTCCTCTGGAACCTTCTTCCTGTGTCTCAGGAGGTGGCTGATTCTACCCAAGCTGCGTGTCCTTCTGACTGCTGATTAGGTGGTCCTCTTTGGGCATCGTTGCTCTCACCATGAAGCCAAAGCTCCTGTCCTCCTTCTCCATTGCCATTTCCGCCTCCCTTGCTGAGCCATGGCTGGAGCACCCTTCTGAAGAGTGCCTGCTTGATGAAAAGGCTTAATATGAGGGACATACGCAAAGGACACTCCAATTTCTTGCTATGTACCATTTCTGTAATTGATCATTATGACTGGAGGGCTTATTTGAGATGAATGGAATCTTCAGACACTGTGCATCGCCTCTGCTTTGCCTACAATTCTGTGCTAATTTCTCTAATTTTTCACTGCTGGTTAGATGCGTATAGTCTTTTTTAATACACACCACAAATGGACTCTTCTGGAAGTAAGTCTTTGTGAGACTCAGATGTGTGTGGAGAGGCAAAAGCACTTGGAAAAATTAAATCAAACCAACTGGTTTGGTTTCAATCCAACAGTCCAGTATTCCAGTGTGCCATTTAGAATCCACCCATGGGAGATGTTGCTAATGTACCAGGCACGCTTTTTGTATTGTCTTATATGATTTGAAAGTTTGTATTTATTTACTTTTCTTTAAAACACTATTTTGACACATAATCCACATGTCATACAGTTCAGTAGTTCAATCACATCAAGAAGAATTGTACACTCGCCACCACAATCAACTTTAGAGTGTTTTCTCTTTCGTACTCATTTGCTATTAGCTCCTCATTTCCCCACCTCATCCACCAAAAAACACAAATCCAGGCTTTGTCTCTATAAATTTACCTATTGCGTTAGCTTGGGTACTTTAAAGAAACAAATCTACAGAAACTCATGTATAAGAGAGAGTTTTATATAAAGGTTACGTGCACATCAAGAAAACATCTCAACCCAGTGCTGCCCAAGCCCACAAGTCCAACATTAACCCATTAACCCATATGCCCAACACCAATCCACAAACTCCTCCTCCATCTCACAAAACACATGCAATGACGCTGACTCCAGGAGGAAAGCTGAGTCAGTGAGTGTGTAAGCATCTCAGCGCTGGCAGGGGTCTCCACACGGCTGCTCCAGCACCCAGGGCTGCATCGGGGTCGACCCATGCAGCTTCTACTTGGGGATGTCTTGAAGGAAGTCAGTCTTGCAAATTGAAGCAGGGAACTGGTTAAGGCAGCTGCACCCTGGTGTGACCACCAGAAAGCAAGAGACGGGAGAACTAGAAAGGCTAGGCTCACTGAGCCATTTATACCTCCTCTCTTCAATTAACCCCACATGTGTTTATCGGCCAGGTTGGTATAATAAACTAACTCACCTATCTTGAATTTTGTATACAGAAAAATATGCAATAAAAATAAAACCTTAATGGAAAAGAAAGTCAAAAGTATTAAAACTAGAGCAACTTCAAAAAGAGTCAAAAGGGAGATCCAATGATAATGTGTTAAATTCTAACCTAACTACGTCTGCCATAATCCACTTTCCACTATCATGCTAACTGCATGACAGTAAGGCTACTCACTTCCCTGGTCTGTGGTCACAGGGGATTCAATAGAGGCTTGAATCATGGATATTTCTCTTTCACTGTTTTTTTTAACTGAACAACTTTTAAATGAATCAAAAAAGTGATCAAATAAGATATTACATTTTAACCTGTTTCTACCAGAATCCTCTTATGTTAGACTGGGTTGACAAGAGAACAAATCCAGAGACACTCAAATAGGTCGAAGAAAGAGCTGTATGCCAAAGAGCAGTTGTTTATGGAGAAAACATCCCAGCCCAGCCAGATCAAGTCCCTAAGTCTAATATTAGCCCCTATGCCCAATACTAGTCCATAAATTCCTCTTCAGACTCGTACAGCACAAGAAATGATGCCGAATGTAGGACGATCACAGGCCAGGGGGGGTGAAAGTCTTGTGGGTCGAATGCCAGTGGAAGCATCTCTGTGTGAGTGTGGGTCTCCACGTGATTCCTCCTGCTCTCTGAGTGTCATGCCAGCAGGAAGGTGAAGCAAAGAGAGAGTCCAAAGTCTTCTGCAAACCACATGTTCTGATACCAGTGATAAGTTCTGATGTCACTCCCTCTTTGGGGTTTGTATTATATCATTTACAATTTTTGGATCACATGAGCTGGTGTGCTGCCTCCCTATGGATATCTCACTTAGATAGTACTTGTTTGAAGACAAGCCTTTAAGACTCTAGACACTATTCTTTCAATATTCTTCTCCAGCAGCATAATTCAGGTACATCAATTCTTCTTTGGTCTTCCGTATTCAATATTCAACTTTCACATGCATATGAGGAAATGGGAAGTACCATGGCTTGGGTCAGGCACAAAACAAGGATGTTACTTAGTCCTTAAAGTGACATCCTTCTTTTTCAGTACTCCTAAAAGGCCTTGTTCAGCAGATTTACCTAACACGAGTCATCTTTTGATCTCCTGACTGTTGCTTCCATGAGCATTGATTGTGGATTCAAGCAAGATAAAATCCTTGACAGCTTCAACCTTTTATCCATTTATCTCTGTGTGTCCAGTTGTAAGGATTTTGGTCTTCATTGCATTGAGTTGTAATCCACACTGAAGGCTGTAATCCTTGATCTTCATCAGCAAGTGTTTCAAGTCCTCCTCACATTCAGCAAACAAGGTTATATTATGCATATCATAAATTGTTAATAAGCCTTTCTCCAATCTTGATGACCCATCCTTCTTCATATAATCCAGATTCTCTGAGTATTTGTTCAGCATAGAGTTTGAATGAGTATGATGACAGTATACAACGCTGACACACACCTTTCCTGATTTTAAATCATGCGGTATCATCTTGTTCACACAGCATATTATTTGAGAACCATTGGAACTGAGGATGAATTTATGCCTGTTTGTGTGTATATCCAGAAAATATTGGGAGAATTCATGATCTACCAAGTAGTACCCAGAAATTGGAAATCTGGAATCTTTTCACAGTGTAGGCCGAGTCCCTGCTTTTGAGATTTAGCCCACAAGGGGGCTCTTTTAGCAGGAGGGTAACCAGAGGCTAGTCGGTTGTGCCTTGTTGCCTGTTCCTTCCTTGTCACCATGGGGCTCAGTTTCCACAAGCCCATTTTTCTCCTATGAAGACGGGAAGGCAGGCTTATGAGGTCTGTGACCAAGGTGGTAATCCCCACTGCCAAAAAAAGCCAGTGCTATGTAGGATATGTAACTATGAGATGATTTACACATACATACACGCAGGCTTTCAACCTCCCTCCCCCTTACTAAGAGAGAACTTATGCCCAAATATTTAGATTGGGATATGGAAAACCAAACCAAATCAAGAGAGGCTAAACAGACTAAAATCCTATAAAATTGGAATGGAGATCATATTTCACATCTGTGAAGTGAAAGTTAAATGAGGTCATGAAAACTTGGTGTTTGCTAAAATTCCTGGCAACGTCAAGTGCTTGATATGCAGAAGGCAGGAGGATTGTGTCATGGTAGCTACTGGTAGTGAAATAGAGATGCGTATGATTTCTGGCCATGCTGTTTCTTTGAGTACATTCTTGGAGCTCTATAAAGCTTGGTGATTGTAACACTGTAATGAGTGATGATATTTGATAGTTATAATAATACATAACAATATTTGATAAAAATATTTGAACATAATATGAGTCATGATATGGAAGTGATAATATTTGCTGGTATGAGCATCAGTTGATAAATCAGGTGAGGATGCATATGGAAAGCAATAAATAGTAGCTAAATCTGAAAGCTGTAATTATAATTAATCTTCTGCACAGAAAGCCTCCAAACCACTGAGATTTGGGTAAGAAGAAAATGAAAAAAACAAAACAATAATGTGGTAGTTATATAATCAGGTGTCAATTTGAGATTTAAGAGTGTAGGGGTGGAGTCTAGTCTGTCAATCAGGTGATAACCAATGGGGCCTGTGTGTAGGCATGGCCTTCTCCTGGGGATGCTGGGAACTCCTGTATTTCCTCATTGGAGGAAGGAGACACACACTCTCTCGGTTCACTCCCTGCATGACATCCCTGTGGAGAAGACACATGGAGAGAGGCTGATGGAGCCAGACCTCTGGAGCTGGA
Organism: Tenrec ecaudatus; assembly: GCF_050624435.1. Taxonomy (NCBI): domain Eukaryota; kingdom Metazoa; phylum Chordata; class Mammalia; order Afrosoricida; family Tenrecidae; genus Tenrec; species Tenrec ecaudatus. The sequence continues at coordinate 143,877,200 of NC_134534.1, forward strand.
GAAGCCAGGTGGAGACCCCTGACAGAGCTGAGATGTTTATACTGCCACTGGTTCCACAAGACTTCCCACACACTGGCTGGTGATCTTCCTGTATTCGGCACCTTTGCATGTTTCATGAGTCTGAAGAGGAATCCATAATTCATATAAAAATATAGCCTAATATCAGACTTTTGGGCTGATCTGGACTGGGCTGTGATGTTTTCTCAATATTCAATTGCTCTTGTATATAAATAAGCCTCTTTCTTATACACATATGAATGTCTATGAATTTTTTTCTCTAGTACATCCAAACTAACAGAAACAAAGACCCTAGAATTATGTATGGTAGGTAGCTTTAATTTGGCAACTTTTGATGAATGGGTCAAATAAATGATATACTTTTAGAAGAATGGAATAATGGCTAGTAAACAAAATGTGGCATTTACTATCAAACACAATTTAACCAAGGGTTTTTTTTTTTCTTTGCACTGATGTCTAAGTTGGAAAATTGTTTGCCTGCTCGTCATTCTGTGGTTGCAGGTATGGAGTTTGTCAAGACTGATGGGGTAATTTGAGATATCCATATGCATTCATTGTGCGTCTGTCTTGTAGTAAACTAGTAGAGCTTATTGGTTTAATTAGCAACCTCTTACTACTAATTTTTGAATCAAACATCATTAGAAAAGAGAATTTAGAGTGTAATTGCATAATAAAGTTATTAAAAATGTCAGTGAACACTTCAACACTTTATTTTATTTATTTGTTTGTTTATTTTACACTTTACACTTCAGTAGATTTTTGCCTCCAAGCATAAGTTTCAGCCCTTTGTGATCATAGTACTCCATTTTTAACGGGGAACCCATTTCCTTCTTGCTTTTAGATGACTTCAAAGTTGGTGAGAACCAAGGAGGTGGAAATCTTAGCAATCATAGAATACCTTCTTTAGAAACAACACACAAAAAAACAGTGTGCTGATGGGACCCAGCCTGCTAAAAGAGGGTATACCATCTTTTGGCCAAAGTAATTGGCCTAAGCCCACAAGGGTGGGAAAACTCTGCCCTTCAGGCCATATAAGGTCTATGATGTCATCAATACCAGAGACAATATTCCATGCAACACATTAGGAGTGAGTTCATGAAATGTTTGATCAGTATGGCCAACAAGTAATGTTATAAATATCCAGATGGCCCTTAGTAGAAAACAATATCCTTACCCGTGATAAGGCATGAACATGCTATTCAAGTGTCCTTCTCTGGAATTTTAGACAAGATAATTTGAAAGATAATTTTTCTTCTTCTTTTCCTTCTTCAATCTGGGATCATTTAAAACTAAACCAATAGTTACATCCGTCTGATTTCTCCTTCAGGCCTAGCTATCCCAAGATGAATGGGAAATTAATTCAAACTCCATAGAAACATATTTTAATGGATGGAGACAGTCTAAGAGACATTGTTGTGAGTTCCTGAATGTTACTGAGCTCAGGACTAGAGTGGCATCAGATGTTCCTATTGGAGGGATCTCTTTGGGTCTCAGAAACCCACTGTGAACCATGAACAGTGGTCATAAACTGACTTGTGGCAAACAATCTTGATAGCTAGAATTGCATGGCTCAGGATTGTATGTGTGCAATCTTTATCAAGGAATACCTGAGTTTATTTTCTTTTCACAGCCCATTGGGAAGGACCAATGCCTTGTATCTATCACACGTGACTCACTGTCATTTAGAAACCCATACTGTTATTCTAGTGGAAGGAAACACCTTTCTATATGAAGAAATAACACAATACTTATCTTATTCTTTCATAGTGATTATTCTGTGAATCGGAACGGACCAACATTAATCTCCTGCTTTCGAATCCAGAATGCGCAACGTGTGCTTGTAGAGAGGACTGGCATTTTAGTATACCGCAATGCAGAGAGAGAAGGCGTTTCTTAATGAGTGTGTGGCTTCTCTGAGCAAACACCTTTTAATACATTACTGTTAGCAGCTCTTTGGGGAAAGCCATGTTCAAGCTCTATGGTAGCAACACACAGTGAAAAGGGATGCTATTTTCTTTGTTTATAACGTTTCTACACAGTTCATTCACTAAACCACATGAAGAGTGAAGCATGTTAAGGCTGCCACGTGCTCTGCCCGGTGTATGACCAAACTACCTAATTATATTGTGAACTCCATTTCTTCAACCCATCCTGCATTCTGACCACAGATAGATCTACTTTATGATTTGGGATGTGAGTACATCTCCTCGGGTAGTGGGGAGTGCCGGGGCATAATTGTAGCCATAGATGTACTGCGAAACTCTCAATGATGTAGAGTGTACATCACATGATACTTGGTCCTATATTTTGGACAAATTTTGAATAACAATTTTTTTTTATCTGACACATAGGAGGAGGTGGTGAAATGAATATATTTCTCTTTTGTTCTTGATTTAGAAAGATTAAAGCAATCGCACAGAGGGGACGTGTGTGTGTGTGTGTGTGTGTGTGTGTGTGTGTGTGTGTGTGTAGGAGGTATAAGAAATCACAAAACAAATTGCATGGAAGTAAGTGCGGCTATCATTTCAGGTTTGGACTTAAGAGCAAAATAAGAAACACTTGTCATTTCCAGTGTGTGGACAATGAGAGCGTTCAAAGGGAGGGAGTCTCTGTCTTGGGTTTTCATTTGTAATTTAATTACGTGCTCTGTGGAAAATTCTTTTGCTATAATGTTAATTGAGAACGAATGTGGTTATTACTTATGTGTGGGCTTTCATCGCTTCAGTAACTTCTTAGAAACCACCTCTTTTTAGTCTCAAGAAGAAAGCGTGGCCAAATGTGAACATGGGCAGGGCAACCCGCACAGCCTACAAGGAGAAGGTGGGCAATCTCCACAAACTGTCACTGGTGACTCATCCCCTTATTAGGTTGAGAACGGCTCTGCTGATTATTAAGATAATTAGCGCCATCAGATTTCTCCATCCATTGCTCTGATGGTATAATTTGTAGAGTGTTTTAACTAATTAGATGCTATTTATATGTGAGATGGATGCAAACGGGGAAAATGATGCGAGCCCCCACATTAATGAGGTTCACACACCCCTTATTTGTCATAGGAACTAAGAACATTTGAGATTTTGTGCTGTTTGCAGCCGCCTTTATGTCAAGAAGGGAATTCATTATGTAAATATCAAAAGAGACAAAGTAGGAGTGATGGGAAACTTTATGTTCTGGGTCAGATTGGAAGCAAGGATGTAATTGTTGAGGAGAGAGAGCCAAGAAAGACTTTTATCTCGGCCCAAAGGTAGGGTAATGGTCCCTAAATAAATCAGCCAGAAGCTGTCGATTGCAGCGACAGCCATTCCATTTCTTCTGACAGCACTCTCCTCCGCCCGCAAAACACTCACCCCTGCCTCACTCGCCCCTCTCAATGTCAGTGACCAGTCTTGCCCATGAAGTGCATTCAAATCTGACTCCAGGGGCCTAGAGATGTCAGAGCAGAACTGTCAAGCATCATTTCCAATGGCCAGTTTTTCAGAATGAGATCGCCAGGTTGTAGTTTCAGGCAACCACCTCCCGCCAACCTTGTGGTTTAACCACGGGTGACCTTGTCAGCAGTTGGCTCCACCCAAAGGTCATACTTTGATGAGTGATTTCAAGTCGTCATCTAGTCCTACCAGGTTTACTTTTAAACACATCCTAAAGCCAGATGCTTATCACCTTGTCCACTTCTCCAGGCTCTCAAATTTTCTTACCTAAAAACTCTTAGGTTTCTTCATATCCCCAACTTCTACTTTTGCCTTAAGTGTATATTCTTCACACCAAAGAACTTTTTAAACAGCTTGATCTTTTCAGACCCCTATTTTCAGCCTTCCAGTGATATGCAGTCACCTCCATCCCAAATCTTGAACCCTCCTGTGAGCCCCCAGGCCCTGCAGGTCCTCCCTCCTCTTCTTCTCTCCTCTCTATTCATTCACTAAATCACAGCCATCTTGCCCTCTGTTGATCAAAACACCAAGCGCTTTTTGTTTTGGTTCTTGTTATTGCCGTGGTGCTCCGTTTCCCAGCTGGAATCTTTTCATGTCCATCTCCCGTGGCGGCGGGCTGTCTCACCTCAGGTGCAGAAGAGTAGGGGAGTGGCGTTCATCCAAGTACTTTCTATCCTCTAACCGTGCTTGTTAGTCTTTAAAGCGGCTATCATTTTCTGAGAGGTGCTCTCATTTATTTCGGGTCTGTTGTAGACGTCCAGTAAATATTTGCCGAATTCATCGATCCTTTTAAACAAGAAGCCCTGATAGCGAGGTCAGCCAAGCTTTGGACTTCCTATTCAAGCTTGCCCATTTAGACCCATCAGGCACTCGGCGGGAGAGGGACGAAGCTGTCTGCTCCCATAGAGATGTGTGGCCTCAGACACCCCCTCGGGGGCCGGAGTGTCAGTATGAGTTGGAACGACTTGATAGCAGTGGGTTTTGTTTCAACAAGAGACACATACTTCATGTGCCATCTTACAGAGCACATCAGTGTAATCAACAGGCGGAAGAGGAATTCTTCTAGATACAGTCAGAAGAGAGAATCTACTCAGTGGCAGTACTCTGGACTTTTCTGGCCGTTTTTGGTTTTCCCTCTCAGCCACAACCCCAGACCCTGATGATCCTCAGACTCCCGTTCCCCATCCTGATGGCAGTGAGCATGGTGATGGGCAGCACAACTTCATGCAGTGAAGGAAAGGCTTTGTCCATTTGTATATTTCCATGGTTGTCCAAAGTGTACCTGGCAAGTTGACCCATGAGTCAAACTTACCTCCCTTACTCCTCTTTGAAGATGAGCCCTAAGTAGGTGGTAATGGTCAAAAACATTCTGTTGGTGACAAAACATCTGGTCCCCAGTAAGTCCTATAGAAGCTGTAACCTAAAGTCCCACTTGGCACCTCGTTATAGCCCTGGCTGGATTGGAGGAGAAAGTCATGATTTCAGCCTGTGATCTGACATAAAGGATTCCCTTTTCTTCAGTTGCATAAAGTAATATAATGCACATCTCAGCATCAGACATGAGGATTAACACTGACAGGCTTACGTGAGAAAGCTTGACTGGGGCGGCAGCCCTACAATGAATAGAATAGCTAATGTCCCTGCACAGTGGGTCTTGCTTCCCAGGGAAAAGGATTTATGCTTAAATAATATTAACTTTTTTGGTATGACATCCACGACTTAAAGAATTATATTTAAATAGAAGGTCGAAAGCATGTGTATAGCAAGACTAATCCCATTTTATTCATTTTTTATGCTTTTAATTTTGGTAATCCAAGGGACTGTTTCAGAGAATGCCATTTCTTCCTTGATTAAATGTTTCTCTCTTTTCTTTCAAATGAATTGGAAGTGATGTGATTGAGGTGAAGTGTGCCATTTGGAAATGGGGAGCTGTCTGATTTGACTTAGGGTGTCGGCGTCAGAAATGGGCCATTTTCAATTGAAGCTGAGCATCGACCATTAATTAGCAGTGATGATAGTACTAGTACAACTAATTATGAGCCTGGGGCTCTGACCCCCTGGGGAGCGGCAGGCTTGATGGTGCGGGAATGGCTCTGGAGATGACATGAGGGGGCAGAAAGAGGCCTCCCTTCTAAAGGAACCGCATGCGGGACATAGTTCCTTCTCCCTCACATGACTTCAGAAGGGCGCTGTGTGCAGGAATGATGGAACCTTCTTACCGTCACTGCCTGCTTCCCAACATAGAGAAGCAGTGCTTGTTCGAGGGTCCTGTTGTGTGCAAAGAAGAGGATGAGGTGTGCTGTCTGGTTCGTGAGCAAAGAGGATTTGCAAATAGGCTGTGCACTATAGCCAACAGGAAGAGCGAGTGGTGCAGCAGTAACAAACAGCCTCAACCTTAGTGGCTTAAAACAGCAAAGGTGTCTTTTTAGCTTATATTTCATGACGTTGGTGCACTAACTGGGGGCTCTTCAAGGTGTCCCCTGCACTTCAGGGTAATAGAGTGAGGCCAAGGCCACCATCTGAGATACCGCAGGCCTCCATAGCGGAGGGAAGAGAATAGCACACACTGTGTGCCAATACTTCGCAGCTTCCCTCCTACAGGCCTCATCCATTTGACCACAGCAAGACACGCAGCTGTACCTAACTTCAAAGGAACAGGGTAGGATAATCCTTCCGTGTGGTAGGAAACCAGAAAATCAGAAATAAGCAGTCTATCATTCCTACAACTACCTGACTTGCGGCCTAAGTTCCTTTTGATAAACAATGATCCCTGGCTTGAGAGGCTTGTTTGTTGGACAAAAGGAACACTTTTTTTTCTAATTTACAGAAAGACCCTAATTCGATTCCCAGACAAGGCGCCCCATGTCAGGCAAACTTGCCTATCCGTGGAGGCCTGTGTGTTGACACGGTGCTAGCTAGGCAGATGTCAGCGGAGCTTCCAGACTAAGATGGAGTAGAGAGAAAGGCCTGAGGAGCAGCTGTGACCATCAGCCAAGGAAGACCTTGGGGAGCACAGCCGGCTAACTCTCACCCAGGCATACAGAGGGTACAGGCCTGGGGGAGCTTTAGTCCACTGATGGTGTCACCGTGAGCTGGGGCCGACTTGAGAGAAGTCAAACAAAAGTAATTTTTGTCATTGGGTCCGTCCTGCCTCTCAACTATGTAGTCCATTTTTTATGATGATTGATAGGCATAATCTTCACCCACTCCTTTTGCATGAACTCAGAAATATCAATTGAGTGCTTCCCATAATGTAGGCCCAAGGAAGATAGCTGTGAATAATCAGACATGATCTCTAAACTCATTGAACTTCTAGCCTTTGTCTAAGGGTCGGTAGAGACACAAAACCAGTGGCATACATATATCTAGAGAAATTAATGTCAAGGAAATGAATCATAGAGGCAAGTGCCAAGTCCATGAGAGATGACAGGCCTGTGGCTACAAAGGTAACTGAGTCCAAGATCTGTAGGTCAGTCTGTGGCTGCAGAGGCTGATGAATCCAAAGTTGACAATGCCACATTGTGGCCTCTGATGACTTTCTGAATTGGCAAGCCATTGTCTCAACTCCCAAGGAGGTTGATGAGCCAGATGCATTTTCCAGACCCAGCAAAAGGAAAGCAGGCCTTTCCATGGTATCTACTTATACTGCAAACAGACTACATCCCCGAGGAAACATCTCTTTAATGGACACATTATGGTTATGATCTAAGTAAGAGTGTTTCATTCACCCCAATCTTCTTACAACTGAGTGACTGCTCATAGCAGATCTCATTATAGAAGTGAGTCCACTGCGTTAGATCACATCATGGGGGATCACTAGGCCTTAACCTCCAAACCACTGGGAATCTTGAACTAGCTAGGTTAACACACAGCATTAACCATCACGGCCTCTAAGGTAGAATAAGACTAACTCAAATGGAAAGAACTAAAGAAAAAGTTTAAGCCTTGATTTGAAATATTAAAAGATTCCATGGGAAGGATATTAAATGATGTTGGAAGCCTCAAAAGAAGACAAAAAGAACAGAGAGTCGCTGTACCAGGAAGTACTAGTTGACATTCAACCGTTTCCAGAGGAAACATATGCTCAACAACCAGTGCTACTGAAGGAGAACGTCCGAGCGACACTGACGGTATTCGCCCCAAACAGTAATTGACAGAACGCCAATCGAAATGTTTCAATCAGCTGATGACGCACTAGAAGCACTCACTTGTCTATGCTAAGAATTTTGGAAGACAGCTACTTGGCCAACTGACTGGCAGAGATCTGTATCTGTACCTGTTTCAAAGAAAAGTGATCAAACAGAATGCACAAATTGTAGAAGAGTATCATTCATATCACATACAAGTAAAAGTTTGCTGAAGACCATCCAAAAATGGTTGCAGTAGTACATTGACAGGGAGTTGCCAGAAATTCATTCTGAATTCAGAAGAGGACTTGGAACACGGTTTATCATGGCTCATGCCAGACAGATCTTGGCTGAAAACAGAAACAAACAGAAAGATGCTTACTTGTGTTTTATTGACTCTGCAAAGGCCTTGAACAGTACCGAGCGTAATGAACTCTTGGTAGCCTTGAAAAGAATTGGAATTCCAGGACATCTGATTGTGTTCAGGGGAATATATATACATGGATCAAGTTACAGTTGTGTAAACAGAATAAAGGAAAGCTGCATAGTTTAAAATCAAAGAAGGTATGTTGTATCCTCTCATCATATGAATTTGTAAACTGAGAAAATAATCAGAAAAACTGCATTATGTGAAGGAGAATTCAGATTCTGGATTGGATGGAAGTTTAACAACCAGCAATCTGCAGATGACACAACCTTGCTTTGTTGTGAGTGAGGGCTTGAAGCACATGTTGAAGGTCAAGGACTGTGGCCTTGAGTGCACATACAATTCTGTCCAGAAACCCAAATCTTCACCACTGAATCAATAATTAACATCCTGATAAACAGAGAAAAAAATTGAAGTTGTCAAGAATTTCATCTTGCATGGATCCACCCCCAATGTCCATGGAAGCAGCAGTCAAGAGAGCAAATGACACATACATTGCATTAGGTAAATAAGCTGCACGAACCCCTTCAGAGTGTTAAAAAGCAAGCATGTTACTTTGAGGACTGAGGTGGGTCTGACCCAAGCCACGGTATTTTCAATCACCTAGTATGTATGTGAAAGCTGGACACTGAATAAGGTTGACAGAAGAATCGATACAACTGGATTATGATGCTGGCAAAGAATCTTGAAAGTACCGTGGACTGCCAAAAGAACAAATCCATCTGTCTCGCAAAAATTACAGCCAGAATGAGCCTTAGGAACAAGGATAGGGAGACTTCAACTCACGGACTTTGTGCGTGCGGTCAGCCAGTGTCTGGAAAAGCCCGTCGTGCTCGGTAAAGCAGAGGGGCAGCAGCAAAGAGGAAAACCCTCAACAGGCTGGACTGGCAGAGGTGGCAACAACGGGCTCAAACCTACGAGCAACGGTGAAGACGGCACTGGATCAGGCGGTGCTTTGTTCTGTGATGCGTAGGGTCCTCTGAGCTGGAACTGATTCATCAACTACAACAACAGGGCAGGAGAGGGGAAGCTTCTTTCTGCCAAGGATCCTTTGGATATAGAAAACATAATTCCAGGCCAGACTGGCCAAGCAGCGAATTAACTCACCCCCAATGTGATGGCTGGGAATGACTGAGGTGTGTGACGATACCTGGTATTAATGATTTCTAGGGCCGTTTTGTGACCCACAGGCCAGATGTTCCCCACCTGGGCTTTAAGAGAATCCAGTTAGCGACTAAGAAATTAAAAGTTAATGACTACCAGTGAAAGGAGATGTGTTTGGTGGTATGAGCCGGTATGACAGCAAATATCTGAAAGTTGCGGAAACTCTTCCTTCATGCAACATTCTGACTTTTCCCTTCAGGGCTGACCAGTAGTTTTGTGTCCTTTGAGCACATAATTAAACTAAGGGACAGAAAATTTTGATGGCTTGGTCACTGAAACACTGATGAACACTAAAATAGTCTAATAATGTGCATCTCAGGCAAGCTCCCAAATGGCTACTTAATGGTGTGTTTGATGGTCATTAAGCCTTTGTCTTGAAGGGGTCCTGCATTGGCTTGGACTGATATAAAAAGGTTGACTCAGGTTTTCTGGCAACTTCTCTTCAAAGAACCCTGAAGCAGAGGCTGCCAGTGGACCGTCCAATGTCCAAATGCTCAGACACTGGCAATTCTTAGGCACACTACTCCTTGGCTTCCCTCTGTAAGTACCTGTGGTACTCCAGCTTTGGGCCTTCTCTAGCCACTGCTGTCTACTCTGCCGGGGCCCAGTGCACAGCATAGTCTGAAAGCTCTTGCATTAGTCACTCTCCCAGTGACTAATGGCAGTTGGGGGATAAGTTCGCAGGTTCTTTCTTTCCTTTGGTGAAACGAGCTGCCCAGTAACATACCATTGGCTGTTAGTGGCTCAGAAATTCTCTTCCTAATGCTCAGGCTGCAGTATGCTTTCTAAGTTACAAAAGCAAAGCCATTTCCATGGGCTCATAGCCATCCCACAGGAGCCCTGGTGGCATGGTGGTTACACACTGGGCTGCTAACCATAAGGTCAGCAGTTCAAAACCACTAGTTGTCCTTGGGAGAACGATGTGACTTTCTGTTCCTACAAAAAGTTACCATCGCAGAAACTACCAAGGGCAGTTCTGTCCTGCCCTATAGAGTCTCTATGGGTTGGCCTCTACTCCATTGCAGGGTGTGGGATTCTTGACCCTATCAGGCAGAATAAATCTTTACAAGGGTAGATTGCCACACCTTCAGCCTGCAGGATGGCTGGTAGGTTTGAATGAGAGACCTTTCGGTTAGTATCTGGGCACTTAACCACTGCACCCCTGGATTCTTATCAGCCGAACACAGACATCTAAACACCTGACCCGTGAAACTTAGAAGCAGGATCAGACACACTCCCTTGAACCTTTCTCCATCTGTGCTTGCACAGATGAGATGCTGGGGAAAGAATGGGAGTCCTGGTAGATGGCCGTGGTCCTTAGCTGGCCGACTGCTGCTACGTCCACACGTGTGAAGCTCCGGTTCTTTATTAGCTCAGTTACTCACACTACCATCAGCTGGCAGGGTACATTATAACACCAACTGCAAATTGTTGTTGTTGCTGTTGCTGTTTTCCAAAGGCATCTCTTGTAAGGATTCAGCATTTTTGTGTTCATATACAGCGTGTCCAGGACCAATACATCCCAAAGTCCTTTGGATAAAAGCACTTTTCAGAAAGAACCAACAGCACCACTGACAAGATTCTTGGCTGTTTTCATTTTTTGATTCTGTTCCATGACCTCCCAGTTCATAATTCCTTCCTTAACTGCGTTGTTTACTATCTGATTTTTGGTTATAGAAATATATTGATTAGAGAAATAAATTAAGGTCCAATTTATGAAAATAAACTTCTTGTACTTCAAGGAAATCCATGTGGTGTTATTTGGAAGAGGTGATGAATGTAGTTTTCAGTAGACTATCTGCATAAATTATGATTGATTTGCAATTCATCACCTTCCCTTCCTTGCTCCTCCTCCGTGAAGAGACCTCATTTGTGCATTATCAAGGAAGGAATATTTTTAGGGATGTGATTATTCGGCAGAAGTGCTAATAATGATGGAGGAAAGTTTGAAAGAAAAAAAGTATCTAAGCTGTGGAAGTTTTGCAGTTTCAAATTAGCATCTTAAAAGTTTGCACCAAGCCATTCCATCTTTCAGGCATCGATCTCTTTAAATGATGTCTGAAAATGAATATTTCCCTGTTAGGTTTGCATGTGTGTGTGGGGGGGGGGCGTGGTGGCTCAAGTTTCAGGACATGGCAGTGGAATGCAGACATGTTGTCAGTGCTGGGTGTTTGCAGCCTCCCACCAACACCCTTCATGATCAGTCTTTCTCATCCTCATCGCCTTTGAACGCGAGCTTGGCTCCTTGATCTTGCCTCTCCCTCTGCTGGAAACCTTTGATTTGACCCAAATTAACACCGTCAACTGTCTATTTTCAGTGAGAAAATGGTCCCCACTTTGGAGAGATAAACTCTTAAGTATTTAGGGGTGATGGGGGCATCATGTGAAAAAGGACCGTATGTATCCATCTGCCTATCCGAGAGAGAGAGAGAGAGAGAGAGAGAGAGAGAGAGAGAGAGAGAGAGAGAGAGAGAGAATGGAGTAACATGTTAAACATTGGATAATCTTGGTGAAATCATTGAACTTGTCTTTGAAACTCTTCTATCGGTTTTAAACAGCTGTAAGATGTAACACATCAATGAGAGGGAGGGAGAGAGAGGGATGGAGGAAGAAGATGGAAGGACTGATCTCAGAAATGATGAAAACAGCATATGTTGCGGAGAGCGGGGAGCAACTACCTTATACATGTTTATAGCTAGTTCTGGGCTTTTTAAGAAGATGGAGCCTAAAGCAGATCCCTTTTGTGGGAAAGAATGATGAGCGCAGAGGCTAGAGAAACACATCCAGGAAGACACACGTGTATGAGAAAGGGCTTTATAGAAAGAGTAATTATATATGAAGAAAACATCCCAGCCCAGTCCAGATCAAGTCAATACGTCCAGTATTAGTCCATATATCTGATACCAATCTATAAAGTCCTCTTCAGACTCATGTAACTCATGCAATGACACTGAATGCAGGAAGATGACAGGCCAGTGGGCGGAAATTCTTGTGGATCCAGTGGTGGTGTAAGCATCTAAACATTGGCAGGGGTCTCTCCGTGGCTCCTCCAGCTCAGGGCACTACTGTCATAGCTTCATGTGTCTTGCCAGCGGCAATGTCTCCCAGGGCGTGAGCATGTGTCCTGCCTCCCAGGAGCTATTTATCTTCTCAGTGCCTCCAAATGAAGTCATCAAGCTACGACCTGATTGACAGGTCACACTCCACCCCTTCACCCTCAAGTCTCAAATTGGCACCAGTTATGTAACTACCACAGCAGGAATGTACACGGGAACAACACAAAAAAAGATCCACAGATGCTTTTAGTTGGAAAAAGAAAATAAAGATGCAAGATGCGAGAGGGAAGGGTAACAGATTGGTTGGTAGATATTGAGAGAAAGGAGAAGACATAACTCCCACCAGGACTGGAACTTGTAAGAAAAGCTCAGTCATTTCTGCAGAGCAGTGGGTCGCAGAGCTTTTGCCTGGTCTAGAAGCCGTGAGGAACAGCCTGGAGAGGTCTCGCAGTCAGAGGCCCAAGATGGAGTGGGAGGAAATCAGAGTCCAGAACTCAAAATCATAAAAGAGACCAGGCTTATTAGTCAGCTAGCAACTGCCAGAAACCCCGCGACTAGCCATCCTTGAGGTCTGGAGAGAGGATGCTCAGCCTCCTGTTAGGGTAATCGCCATTCAAGATCCAAAGGACAGCACTTACCCAATGGCACAGGGTGAGGAAAGCAGCAGGAATGGAAGCAGGAACCCAGGGAGGTGGGATAAGCAATGGTACCTTAAGGGGATTGAAATGGAAAAGAGGAAGCAACATGTGCATAGATTGCTAAATGTAAAACCCACTCTCTGCTCTGTGCACCATTACTTAAATCATAATAAAATAAAAACAAACCAAAAAAAATGATCTTTGGATGCTCATTGATAATGGAATACCATTACTTCTAGGTCAGCAGTTCTCAACCTGTGGGTCGTGACCCTTTTGGGGGTTGAACAACCCTTTGACAGGGGTCACCTGATTCACAACAGTAGCCAAATCACAGTGATGGAGTAGCAACGAAAATAATTTTCTGGTTGGGGTGTCACCACCACATGAGGAACTATATGAAAGGGCCACAGCGTGAGGAAGCTGGAGAACCACAGGAGCTAGGAAAGAGATGCTTACATGAGGAGGGTTCAAGGCCCATGGAGGTTGGAATGAAAGGCTAGTGGGATTTTTTGAAGGCCTGCTGTATGTCTATACACTCATACATTTCTACTATCTCTTTGTGGGTGTGGGTATGTGTGCACGCACGCCAATTTAACCAATATTCTCTACTCAAACCCAACTCTTTCTCCTCTATGTCAGTAAATATTTTCTCCAGGAGAAATCTGGCTCGTGTTATCTTCAATGTACCTATGTATTCTGCTCATGGTAGGCAATCTCTTCAATGCTCCAGCCACCTTTTCTGCTGCCCCCCCCCCCCGCCCCTCTCGGCCTCTCAGCTCTGCTTCTTGCACACAGGACACAGTACTGGCCTCAGTGATGAGCCGCCCCCCCACTCTCAGTGTTCTGCTTCGATGGCCGCGGACCATGCCCCCTCTGCCACCCACCTCCATGAGACTTCCTCTCCCTCTCACCCACCTTCCCAGTGGCCATCACCTCTCTCCAGATGGGAAGAGAAGGAAAGAGGATCTTTCTTGTTTTCAACTGGTGGGTTGATTTGGGGAACTCCTGTGTGGCTTTGCTAATACACGTACCTCCATGTTGAATAGGGGGGGAGCCTCACTATCATCCACTCACTTCCCCCCAGTCTCTGCCTTGCTCACTTCTCTCCAAGACTGATTCTAAGCGTTATTGGAGACAGAAACATTTTAATAAATCAGTTCAGCTAACTGGTCACACAGCTCAGAGCCTTTTGAAAACTTGAGTTGGCTGCTGCGAGCAGTGGTGACGAGAGCCAGCAGGTGGCGTCCAAAAGTTCAGCTCCAAGGATCAGTCCTTTGGAGTCTTTCAATAGCCTAGTCCACCATCTGGCTTTTCCTAGAAAAGCTTTTTATAAAAATAAATATGTTAGCGACAATCCCCAGCATTGCTGAAGACATACCGGTGAGAAGCACATTCTGGTTGTTTTCCTGAGTACAGCGCAGAGCATAATTTCTGTATGCCTCTTCAGATACAGAGAACACTCTGAACAGCCCTGTAATACATTGTGTCATTGTGCGATCCCTTAGCAGGACTGGTGTGCTCCAAGTTCAGAGGGCAGATTGACTCTTGAATGTCAGTTAGCCCTCCATGTCCGATCGATAGGTGAGCTTCTCTAAGGTGGCGGCAGACAGCAGAGTGAAATACCTTATCCCCCCCCACTAATTTTCCAAGCCGTCTCAGCTGGTCTCCTGCTATCCGCCTCTCCCACAGTGGAGAGGGTGCATTCAGTACACTTTCCCTAGGTTGCATGTCTGTGCATATAATCTTGTCCTATGAGCACACAAAATAGGCTATTGGCAATATACTTGATGACCTCAAGGAATAAAGCCATAAACCCTGCCTACGGGAAACTCATCAATAGAAACAAAGTGGAGAGTCTCCGGATGGCACGGCCATGTCAATAACCGTAATAATAGTACGGACGGCCTTCTCTGACCTGCAGCTGGTGGCCAGCGTGGCCGGAGCTGCCAGGACATGTCAGATCTCATTAACTCTCCGGGTTCCCCACTCAGGGGGTGGGCATAACAGTGGCTCACTGGCATCTGACCGCTGGAGCCTTTCCATGAGAAATGCTGCAATTTAATCTCACACGTCACAAGTCAAACCCCAACCTGAAAACTACCTCCGCCGTCCTGTGGGGCGCAGGCCAGGCTTTGTGGAAGGAACTAGAGTGACTCTCGGAGGAAACCCAGGGCCAGGGCTGTGTGGTGTGTGTCTTCCATCCTGACGGAGTGGCCTGTCTGAGAGAGGAGAACTTCCTGCGTGGCAGCCATTAAAATCCCCCCACTTTGGAAGAGACAACCCGGTATCCAGAGACCTCGAGACAAGCCAGTATCCAGAGACCTCGCACAATGCCATCTCCGGTGGCGCTTTCCTGAAAGTTGTGTTTCTTGGAGCAAAATTGTGGAAATTCTTCCTGACATGGCCCCTTTGGGGTGTTGGGGTTCTGTGAAGATTAGAGGAACTTGTTTTTGTTTGAATTGCTCAGCCAGGTAACTAGGTGCTTGATAAATAGTAGCTATGATTCATGATTGCTATGGTTACTTTAGACACTGTACAGAAGGCTTTATAACAATTACTTCATTAATTCTCACTATCGCTGCAACCCTCTAAGTGGACATTCTGAAAGGCCATTTTTTGGGGGGAGGAGCTAATTCTCACAGACTTTACATACGTTCCTACATTACGTAGCTGGAAAAAGAGTGGATTCCAAAGAGTGTCTCCAAACTGTTAAGCAACTTCCGGTGCGTTGAAAGTTTTCTATAGATTGCAATTAAATATACTCTTTGGAAGATGGAATGCATTTACAGTCATAAGCAAAAAGAGGCTGTAAGGTTTCTCCATGCAAGGTTTTTGCCTGCTCTGGATAACAAATTTATACTGACCTCATAGACTTAGGGGATAGACTCTGCATATTTTCTGGAGGAAAAAAAAACCCTGCATAAATTTAGAATGATCTCTTTCTGGAAATTTTGGAACAATTTGAGTTTTAAACCATCTGGAGATGATAACTTCTTTTTAAAAATATTTTAAATCTCTGCTTCTATTGCTTTAATAGCCATAGATGTATATAAGCTTTTAGTTATTTTTCTTTTCATTCTGATAAGTTAAAATTTCTGAGGCATGTGTCAATTTTATCTGAATTTTTAAAAGAATTACACATATAGTTATTAATAATGATAGTTTATTATCCTAATATAGGTGTATCTGCGTTCACCATTCCATCTGAAGCATTGTTTTTTCCTCATCTACTTTTTAATCAAGCTCACCACATGTTTTTACCTGCCTTATAAGTCATAGCAAAGAACTAACTTTTGATTTTTTTTATCTCTAAAAGATACCTGTATGCAGTTTCATTCACTTATTCACTTAAATTTTTATTTTCCTTTTGAAAAATATGGGTTTTATTATGATTTCCCTTTTGCTAAAAATAAGCTTATTTTGTTCAATTTTCACTTCTTAAGGTTGACACTTAGCATGTCAAATTTGAGGCTGTCTTCCAATACAAAAACAGATTTTATTATGTAGTGTTTCCATTATCATTGAGCTCTGAGTATCTCTAATTTCTTAGTAATATCATATTAAATGAGAAAAAATAAGCCCACAAAAATCACAGAAGATGCGATCCTTTTATTAAGTTAAAAACAACTTAAATCGTTAAGACATTTTAGGGGAAATTATAGTTGCAGTAAAAGAATATGCAAGGAAAGCACAGGACAGAGGAATCTGGGACGCAGGCAGCTGTGGGGACGAGTGGCCAGGAAATAAAGTGAGGGGAGCCAGATGGAGGGATGGAAGTCAATGTCAGTGTCACAGCTTCTCTTTGGCCTGTGGTGTTCATGGGCACTTAATGCACTCTCAGAGTTAACAGAACAAAACCAGGAAAATGTTAAGGCCTCACATTTGGGTGGTGTTTACTACATGCCAGGCCTCGTTGTGACACTCAGTGAGCCCCAACCACCCCTCCCCCACAGCTTCTGAGACATGATGGTATTGCTCATTGTCAAGTTGTTACAATAGATCCAAACACCATGTCCCATCAGTCTGGAATCATACCACTTCTGAAGTCATGACGGGGCCCACTGATGGTGAGTTACAGAAAGCCAAGATAGAGATGGCCCTGTTCCTGTCTATGCCAGGGACAAATAAAAGACCTAACTGTAGGAGCATCTTAGCCTCTTCTGTATGAATACCGAAGGCTTCAGAGGGCCACCCCCCCAACACACTCATTTAGCATGTGCAGTATTTGGGACACTATCTGTATGACAATAGTATGCACTGTGGCGCTGCCTGGGCCTGTGTTCAAAGCCCAACTCTACCACTCAGTAGCCTGTGAACTGAAATAAATGATTGCTCATCTTCAGGCCCCACTGCTTTCATGGGTCCAAATCGCAGATAGTTCTGAGGACAAATAAGATAACACGTGGATGATGATCCTCATGCAGCTTGGATTCCTAGAAAGGGGAGGGGAACCAGCTTTTCTGAATGGATGGTGCCTGCCCCCGAGTTCCCTAAGAAATTGGGAGCACGGACCTCCCCTTCCCTCCATGAACAAGTTGATGGAGTGGGCTGGTGAGCTGGAACTCAGACGGGAAAATTGAACCCTTTGCAGCCTGTCCTCAGTCCTCAGCACACGAGATGGGGGCCCAACGGAGGGGTTTTCTCTGCTGAGCTTCAATTATTTACCAGACGTATTTGTGCTCAGTGACAGAGGTGGCAGATATAAATCCATGGTTCTTCCCCCTGGAATGCTCCTGGGTGAGATATACAGCAGGGACCCTTTAAGCATGAGCCTTGAAGAGCAGAGATTGATTTCCTCCGCGGCCTTTTCCTTTCAAGCGTCTCCGGCTTCTCGGGATTTCCTTGCAGTGCAGGGCTAATGACTTTTGATACCAATCGATGCAAAGCTAATTAATTTACTTCACCATTTTCATGTACTCCAACTACCCAGTGGTTCCCGTGATGTGTGTATTTCTCTCCCCGCCTCCCTTTTTTCTTCTTTAAAGAATCTATTCTTTGTCTTTCCCTTTTACATGGACTAATTATCTCTGGATGACTTTATCGATGGGATTTGAACTCTGCCGGGGATGCCTGGAAGGTGCCCAGAGGGAACACTGGGATTTCGTGATTTCACGTGCTTTTCTCCTACTGAGGCTTCACGACGTCTAGGGGCTCTATGGTCTCAATAGGCACCGTTTTATTTGGATACCTTTTGGATTACTTTTATATTGTTAATTTGTTGTTGTTGTTGTTACGTTTTTCGTGTATGAAATCCAAGATCGGCACATCTAGAGAGTAATTAGTTGAATGGCTCCTTGGGTTCGTGGCAGGAGAGTTGGGGGAATGGGGCACTATTGACAGTGAGTGCAAGAAGACACTGTGCCAAAATTGTGCGTGGTGATGAGTGACAACCCTGGTTTAGCAAATTTCACACCGGATGCTCTGGACCATCGCAGCATGATTGAACCATTGAATCGTATGATATGGGGATTGTATGCCAGTACAACTGTTTCAAAACACACTCGACAGAAATTAGTAGCTGTTCTTAACTACCTCTGTAATGTTCCAACATAGGGTAAGAGGAAAAGACTTTTCTCCTCCTTTTCGTTTTGTCTTCTGTCTCCTTCTTTTCTTCATTCTTTTCTCTCTCTCTCTCTCTCTCTCTCTCTCGCTCTCGCTCTCGCTCTCGCTCTCGCTCTCGCTCTCTCTTGTACACACATAGTAAAACAGGTAGAAATATATTTATGGGAATATTTCTCGGTCTTGAAATCATAAATTTTCGCTCCCCAATTGTAAACAATATGATGGTATTCAAAGTTTTCTCAACTATATTAAACTCTGAGGTTGATCCCCACACAAAAACCAAACTCATAGTCACTGTTGGCTCAGAGCCCCCCTCCCCCATGGGTTAACTGGGCAGTAGAAAGCCCAGTCTTTGACCCTTGGAGCTGCCAACCATGTGGATCAAAGCTCAACCTAGTTGGGAGTATTTGGAAGATAATATGGACTAAAGGTTATATCTCTGTTTAATGAGGGAGTCATGCAAGTATGTAATTCACAGGATTTGCAAATCACATACTATCATTGAAGGAAAAAGAGATGTTGCAATGGTAAAAACAATCAGATATAAAATTTGCTAAATCTGGGTTTGAATCTTCACTCTGAAGCTTATAGTAACTAGTTTAAGGGATCTGCATTTTCTGGATCTCAAGGTCCTCAACTATGAAGTATGGATTACACGATTCTATAGGGTTACTCTAAGAACTAAACAAGAGCACTCACATATAGAGTCTAGCTATTGCTTGGTGCACAGTCAGTGCTTAGTAAACACTGGCCATTGAGGTCATTAGTATTGTTACTATTTAGTGTTTGTTCCTTGTCTACCTCTCAACTCAAGGGCAAAATATCATTCAAGAGGTTAAAAAAGAAAATAAGACAAAACAAAATGCTCATCTTGGAGGCCTCCCGCTAAGTTACTCAAGAAAATGGAATGTGACTGGTTGAAGAGCCATAAGAGGCCTGACTTCCATGTAGTAAGCCATTCATATACAATGTGCAGAAACTATTCAGTATGAGCATTTTAAAATTAAAATACTTTTAAAAGCTTACATACCTCTATTAGGTGGATCTATCTAATCTCTAAGCTAAGTCTCATACTGTATGTATTAAAACAAGATTAAGGTATAAATTAGAATCACTTCTATGGGTCTTGGTGACTTTTTGTGCCTCTTAATTGGAATATTACTATTGATTTGTTTGAAAAGGAGCTCTCACATAATGTCTGATTTTTCATGGCCTGAATTTTGCTAAGAGTTTTGATAATACAGTTTAAAAATAGCACCTCCATGAAGAAACCAACATAGTGACATATGCAGGCGTCTAAGTGCAGTGTAATGGGAATGGCAATTGTTGATGGTGACAACGTTAATCTTGTAGGCAAGGTCTCGCGGTCTCTTGAGGACATAAATGCAGTAGCCTTCTTCTTTTAGAGGGCATGGAGCCTGTCGTTACAGTCGTGAGATGGCTGCGAATAAAACGAAGCATTCCATAGGCTGGCTGTCAGTCGAGTGAAAATTCAAAGGGGCTTGCAGTCTCCCACCCATTAGCTGTTTGACTTCAGACAAGTTACTTAGCCTCTCCTTCTGTTTTCGTCTCTGTAAAGTAATAGGTCCCTTTAGCGTAGGTTGTAAGGAAGAGCGGAGTAAAGGGGCGTATATGAAACACTTAGGGGAGGCACTGACACATAGGAAATGCTCTTTACGCTGTTGCTTGTAATCTTAGCATTTCCTATGCTAATTCAGCTGACATTCTGCTAGCCGTTAATGAAGCATCAACAGTTTGGTTAACTATAGTCAATGAGCTATCATAGTTTTGTACTATGATTATTACCACCAGTTTCACAGGGCCATCACCATCATTTTTAGATTCCACGTGTCAGAGAGAACACACATCTGTAGTTTTCTGGACTCAGGTGGACCTGGTCATTGGAACCAGGTCCCCTGACTCCATCGCCCTTGTCCAAACCCGTGACGGAGAACACCCTTGCTTCAATTGCCTGGTGCTGGTGCAGCAGAAATACCACAAGTGGGTGACTTTAGAGAGCAGAAACTTATGTTCTCACAGTGCAGCAGCCTAGACACTTGAAATCAGGGCAGGGCCCTACCTGGTCTACTTCAGCTCCTGGTACCTGGCAGCTACTCTGGCCTGCAGATGCACCCGTGTCAGTAGTATGTTTTTGCTACCCCCACCTTATGTGTCCCTTTGTATATTCCACTCTTTTAATAACTCAAAAATGACTACATGGATTACTCAATATGCCCTCATGAACATAACAAAAGAAACTCCCTGTATCCAAACGAGGTCATATTGGCAGGTGCAGGGACAAGGGTTTCAACCTTTATTTAATTGCAGGGTATATGTGTATGTGGGTGGGTGTGTCCACATGTTCACACATATGTGTGCACAATTTAATGGATAACAACCCTCCTCCCCTGATGGATTTTTTTTGTTTATCATCCTCTTGTGACTAATGAATAGGGAAGATGATTAGCAGTACATCACACCTCTGTGTGGAACACAGGTCATTGCGATCAAGAGCTTTGTGGGGCCAAAATGAAGTAGAATGTCAAAACTGGCTCTTTGATGCCATGGGCTAAGAGACCTGCTGGGGTAGAGGTTGCTCACTGGACAGCCAACCAAAAGGTCAGCAGTTTGAAATCACCAGCTGCTCCATAGGACAGCGATGGGGCTTTTCACTCCCCTAAGAGTCACAGTCTCAGAAACACGCAGGAGCCATGCTACTCCCTCCTTTCAAGTGGCTAGAATTGGAATCAACTCGGTAGCAGCGTGTCGTGTTTGAGGCTGCCAGGAATACCCCCACCCCATGACATGTAGTTCTTCTTGTGGGCTCGCCGCCATGTTTATGATCCCACAAAAGGCCTTGCTTGGGGAAGGTTACAGCTGCAAGGTGCCTTTGCTCAGGTGCCCATGAGCCCTTCAGGCATTGGCCCAAGTGCCCAGCAGACACGATGATGGTGCCAGAGCGGAACAACGAGGTGACTTATTTTTAATTGATATTTTAAATAAAACTCTTTGGTGATGACCATGCTTTCTGTCCCCAACCTCTGGTTAAAGAGACCGAGTTTGCATCGGCTCATTAACTCTAATAGTTTGGCCTTTAGCTTTGCCTCCCTGTATGAAGCACCCGGCCTCACTTTGGCTGTGTAATTTAAGGGGAGAGACAGATCACATTAACCAAAAACCTATGGGAGGGCATTGGTCTTTCTGAGTTACTCTGCATCTGAGTTGTATTTTAATGAGACAGTGCCCAGAGGGAGAAAACACACACACACACACACACCACACCCCCTTTACCTCAAATAGAAACACCCAAACCCATTGACCAATGTCATGCGTATGAAGTTACAAATTATAAATCAAGGTAGACGCTGATAAAGAGGTCGAATTGCCAATTCAATTCTGGGAGGGGGTTTTGCAAATGGAAACCTTGACCTGCCAGTAATGGAAGTTGACGGTTTCTTGTTGCCTGCATGAAGCACTACCACCTTTACATTTGAGCGTACATGGGAATAATGCCTGCTCTGTGTTACGACCTTCCCCTTTCAAGAGGCAGAGCTTACCATCTTACTTTTTACTGCAGTAGCTCCCAGCATGCAGAGGATCTCATGTTAGCTTTTGTTTCTCACAGATCATTTAGAAACAAACGAACAAAAAAACATTAGGGTGGGGAAAACACATACCTAATTAAAATTGTATGAGGGGAAAAAACAGAAACAGCATGGCTTATGTTTAAGGTTGTAGGTTTATGTAGGTATATGTGTCTAACTTGTTTCAAATTCAGAGATAGTGGAATTTTGCCATGACCTTTTTGAAGCTTCCCTAGCATTCTTCTGATATTGCTGAGACTCCTCCAAAATTGAATTAGTTGTTGATATTTTTGTTTGTCCCTTCGCTGCAGAAACAAGAAGGTCTCTCACTCTTCGGGCTTCTCATCAGACTTGATTCGTTCAGAACAATCCATTTTTATTTGCAAAAACAGGCTAATCCTCCTCCTAGAGAATCCAGGAGGTTCAGGGGTTCTGCTCAGAATCTGAAAACATCTACCTGCTTCCCAGGAAAAAAAGGTCCGCAAGGTGGCCCCAGGTCTGTGCTAATTAGAAAGTCTGCTGAGCACCTTTCTGGCAGCCAGCCCCCTCCCATGGGCATTGGTACTAATGAGTGGGAGGCTTTAGAGAGTCTGTAGACCACCCCTCACATTCTAGTTTTGGTCATTTCACCTTAATCATTTTGTAGGTTGGGTACAGCTCATGTTGCATGTTCCATCATTGCATCTTAAATTCACTTAAGGTGTCCTGCAGGTGCAGTGATGAAGTGTCTGGCTGATAGTTGAATGGGTCAACAGTTCAAATCCACCCGCCACTCCATGGGAGAACGTTCTGTCAGTCTGCTTCCATAAATATGGACAGCCTTGGAAACCCTATGAGCAGTCCTGCTCTTTTAGGGGTTGCTGGGAATCAGAATTGACCTAAAGGCAGTGTGTGTGTGTACTTGCGCACTCACTATAATGGGGGGATCTTACATTGCAACAAAGAGCCATGCACGTTAGCTTGAATGAAATGTGTCTAGGAAGAAAAATGAATTTGACCTTCCTACACAAAGCACTATTCTAGATAGAAAATATCTATTCTAGATAGAAGTGTCTGATAAGAGGGTTTATTTCCTTTCAGATCAGGTACTATTTGAGGAAAGAGAAATGTCAAGGCACTGGAGAGTGACGATGGAGCTAGAAAGATCCAGCATGAAGGACGAGAGCCGGGGACTCCACAGTGACTCCCAGGCTTTCCTCCAAGTTCATCATTATTGAGCACGTAAGGCATCGTCTCGGGAATGTGCTGTTTCTGGTGAAATGCCATATTTGGTGAGGCCCCTTAGCGGATCTGAACACCATCAGGTTGTGGGCGTGATTATGCAGCAATACCAAGGCTGGAATAAGTTTTCTTTCCCATGTGCTTACCTAGTTTCCCGAATATATCCTTGAACAGGAATAAGGAGGGATTTCAGAATGGAAATTATAGCGTGTTAAGGCAAGGGAATCTTTTATTGTTTTTGTGACTTCCGTAAGGTTCCCCAGAGCTTCAACATTATTTTAGAAAACATAAATATCACTAAAATTGCTCCTAAACAAATTTAAGACTGGTTCTGTCTTTTTATCTTCTCAATCTTCCCTATCTATAAATAAGATATATTACAATGTAATTGATAATCCTCCCTAATTCTATAAATACCCCACTTCTATGTTTTGTTTAGTTTGGAAATCATAGGTTCAACATAAAAGTCTCCAACCCACAAATATCTGTGTCGTGGGAAGGAGGCACCTGCCAGATCTTTCTCCCCAGGTTTTCTAATTAACACATACCTGATGGATCTTAGTGCAAAACTCATCTTTCTTACAAGCAAACCTGACTGGTTCCTAGTGGTTGAGAAGGGTGGGTGTAAGGCCTGTGATGTTTGGGAAGTGTGTTTGCATGGGGGTCCCTGACAGCATAGCTGAGATGGAATTAGTGCAAGATGCTTATTAGGCATCAAGCTCTACCCTCTGTTAATGAATTTAAACCTCAAAACAACCCTATGAGATCTGTGATGTTATTAGCGTCTCTGTTTTACAGATACAAAAACTGGGCCACTATGAAATTCTTCTAGTTCCCAGAGTGTTCAGAAGTGGAACAAGTATAGAAACCTAAGTAATCTAACTCTACAATGCTCTTAACCCTTCTGTAAGGACTTGGCTATTCTTCTGGGGGCAGTCCCTTCAGGTGGCATGCTGTACAGAAGACAGCAGAGTGGACATTTGTGCACCTTAAGACTTTGGGGTCAGGGACTGTCAAGTGTAAGGAGCCCTCTTGAGTTGGACTGATAACCTCAAAAGCAGCAGTTTGAACTCATAGCCCACCCCCCTGGGTGAAAGATGAGACTTTGGTCACGTCGAGCTTTAGCCTCAGGAATCCGCAGCTATGGTTCTACTCTGTCCTAAAGGGTCACTATGAGTCAGAATTGACTCGATGGCAGAGAGTGTCAGGCATAATGCCTGCCTTCAGAGGACCCATGAGGCAAAACTGCTACACAATAAAAATACCCCAAACTATAGCTCCTGCATTCGTGCTTTTAAAAATCCTGATGGACTTCAGAAGGAGAAGAAATTCCATCCAGCTGAGGAGACTGGTGTCAGCTAAGCCTTATAAAAAAAAACAAAAACCCAAACTGGGCTCACTGCCATAAGGTCGATGCCAACTCAGAGCGACCCTACAGAAGAAAGTAGAACTGCTTTGTCTGAGACGGTCATTAGTTATAGGCATCAAAAGCCCCAACTTTCTCCCATATAGCTGCTGGTGGTTTCCAACGACTGACTTCACTGTCAGCAGCCTAATGTGTAAGTTCTATGCCACCGGCGCTCCTAGTGTTTCTAATAGGTTACAGATATTTGAATGTATGGCCTACCTACATTTAAAAAAAATAGGAATCTTTTACAGTTAACCTTGATATTGGTGTCTTTTTTTTAAATGGTGGGGGGGAGCAGTACATCTGCAATCACATCTGCTAGAAGTCTTCCCCCCTGAACATCCCTCGTCGACATGTAAGTTGATGAACTCAGTAAGGGCACCCGAGAAAGATCTTCTAATGACAGAATTGCACATTTTCTCCCTGCAGGGGAAAGGAGAGGTGTTCAAGACCTGGCTTTTCCTTTCATATCAAAGAAGATGAGGGTGGGTGTGGGTGTGAGCGGGATTCAAAGATTTCCTATGGCTCATTCTTTACGGTTATTTCCAACCAGTTGGCATCATGTCACCTAACTCACAGAAACCTTACACATGCCAGATGTCGCGTGAGTCAGCTGATACTTTGTAGGTGGATCGCTAGATATTATTTGAAGTATCCCTGAAGTGACTAAGTGCCCCCCACTCCCCAAACTTTTTTGTTACCATCCCTGAGTGTTAACCTTCTGAACCGAACAAGGAGCCATTCTTTACAATTGCCACAAGTTGAAGGGGAGGGCATAGCTCTTTCCGAATTCCTCTGGATCTAAGTTGTATTTTAAAAAGACAGTGCTGGGATGAAAGCACACACACACACAAAGACACCTGTACCTCAAATAGAAACACCCAAAGCCCTGGCCCAAAGCCATGCATATGAAGTTAGAATTATAAATCAAGGTAGACATTGATAAAGAGGTCGAACTGTCAACTCAGTTTTGGTAGGGGATTTTGGTAGGTCCAGGGAGGGCTCTACCTCTGACCCCCTCCAGCCCCCCAGCTCTTCTGTAGCCGCTGCTCACTCTAGCCTGGGTATTAAAGCGCTTTCACTAAAACAGAGAGGTGAGATTCGGCAGTGAGGCATGCGGTGGAAAAGCCAGTGAGTGAAATCATCCTGAAGAGGCAGGCTGAATGCAGACTTCTCCCCTGAGGGGCCATCTGCCACTTCATGCCTTTAAAAGCAGGCCTGACAAATATTTAGAGAATGGTCTGCGGCCTGAGCCATTTTGTACAAGGAAAGGACAAGATGTCCTGATAGGGTTTTTTTCCCTTCTTCATCTCTAATATCTATGATCTCCCGAATCCTGCTAAGAAAACATAGATCTCGATGGTGCTGCAGGAAGGAGATAATGTAGCCTGGACTGAAGTGGACCTTCACAGAAGGCGGGGAGCAGAGATAAGTTGGCCTCTGCCGCCTGCTCAGGGAAGTGGAAAAGGAGACTCGTGGGGGGCTTAACCTTATAAAAGAGCGATTTCTGGAAGAACCGGTGGGGAGTGAGGCAGCACTTCTTCATCAACAAGTGTTTGAGGTGTTGCTGGATCTACATTTATATCATCTAAGTGGAAGAAGCAGATCCTGAGGCATGACAAGCCATACTCCTGAGCAAGTTCCATGGTATTTTGGGAGGCTGGCAATGTTCTCAAGAAAGAGTAAAACTGTGAAGCAGACAGTGTGAGGAGAGTTTGGTGCTGTGCATGATAGGGTAATAGATTTTTTTAATGGACCTCTGCTTTTTTGCTTTCCTAATTAATGATTACTCAGACCGCAGCTAAGTAATGAAAATCAGTCAGGGTAACACACTAATGGCTGATGTGTGTTTGGTGAGGACTGGAGGCTTGAACAGGCCCTCACTTGACTTTGCCTGTGCTGGTTCTCCCCTGTGGGGGCTGGTGTGTCTGTGTCGAGTCTGGTATTCGTTTAAAAATCATTTGATTGGGGGATCCTATAGCTCTTATCGCAATGCATGGGTACACCCATAGTGTCAGGCACATTTGTTCATTTGTTGCCATCATCATTTTCAAAACATTTTCTTTCTGTAAAGGGGAAACTGAGGTACGGGGAGGAAGACAGACATAACTGACAGAACAAGGGAGAGCAGAAATAGAAATAGCTTTATTAGGTGTGGGGGAGGGGGTAGGGTAGCTCCCAGACTAGGTTCTTTGACCTAGGCCAACAGATCAGGGAAGTCATGCTCAGCAGCTGGGGGCCAGGGTTTTTAAAGGGGTGGTGAGGAATGAATGGCAATTACCATATGGGGTCTGGAAACTCAGAGAATTGCTTGTGGACTCCTCTTTCTTTGAACCCAGAACATCTGGTTTCACTCTTATCTGGTGCTTATCTGGTGTAGTCTGCTGCTGACCTTTGGGATGTGCAGGGCAGCACGTGTAGGGCCCAGACCTGCTTCAGCTTAGTCCAAACGGGGCTGCCTAGTTGGGACCTGGCCCAAACACTTTCTACTTTAGCCCTTAGTGTCAGCTTCTCATTTTAACCCCTCCCCACCCCACTCCCCTCCTTTCCTCAGGAACCTTTGATAACTTAAAAAATATCAGTATTTTTTCATGTCTTACACTGATGGATGTCTCCTTTCACCCACTTTTCTGTTGTCCATCCCCCAGGGAGGTGGTTATATGTAGATCATTTGATCAGAGATTCAAACTGGTTCAATCCAGTTCATCCCCCTGCCAAGAATTAGCACTTCCACCCACAAAAAACAACACTGAAGTTGAATCTACATTTGCCCAAGATCCCCACATGAGCTGGGCTAGGGGGATCTGCTGAGAACTCGATTCCAGGCAGGCACTAGTGAGGCGCTTCTCAGTGGAGAGTGCAGGACAGTTTGACAAAATGAGTTGTGTCAGGTTGTGAGGGGGCGGAGTCCAAGGAAACTCTGAACTCTGCCATTTCCACACTGCAGGGAGCACTAAGGAGACAGCAGGCTCTTGGGGCCAGTCTGCCTGGCCATGGAGGCAGAAAGCAAGTGAGTCTGAAGTTGGAACCTTAGCTACAGAGGCAACCAAACTCTGCCTGAGCTGCCAGAGAAGGCAGGAGAGGAGGCCACAGGGATGTGGGATGGCTGTAGGTGTCCATGAACATGACAAAAGCTAAAACGCATTCTAGACACTGCATCTGGGAGCATAGTGGGCCCTGGTGATGGTTATAAGGGTGATGGTTATAATGGTACTAGCTGACATTTACCTCAAAAACCAAAACTCAAACTCACTACCATTGAGTCCATTCTGACTCATAGGGCCCTGTGAGGCAGGGTAGGACATTCTTGGTGGGTTTCTGAGACTGTAGCTCTTTATGGGAGTAGAAAGCCTTGTCTTTCTCCCGTGAAAGACCTGGTCGTTTGGAACTGCTGACCCTGTGGTTAGCAGCCCTCCTTAAAATCAATGCAGCCACCAAGGCTGGCGACTCCATGACCCTGTCCTAAGGTCCTGATATCTCCTATCTGCATGCGTTTCCTCGGGCTAGGTAACTAAAGGCCACCACGTGGATGGCTTAAAATAACAGATGTTCAGAAGGTTAAGCACCTGAATCCTGGTGTTAGCATAGCAACGCTCTTTCTGAAGGTTTGAGTGGAAAGCCTTCGTGGTCTCTTGCAGCTCTGACAGTCCCAGATACACCGTAGCTTGTGGCCACCAGATGCGGGTCTCTGCCCCTACCTTCACATGGCAATATTTCCTCGGCGTCTGTCTTCACGTAGTGTGCTCCCCGCCATACCTCTTCTCCTCTTCTTTGGAGGTCACCAGCCGTATGGAAGTAGGGTCTTCCCACACCAACGTGGAGCGCATGTAAACTTAACTCAATGCGTCACCAAAGATGCTCTTCCCAACAAGGTCACATTCCCAGGTGTGGGGATTTAATATTTAAGCAGCTCTCTTTTTCAGGTGACACAGCCCAACCCATAAGAGTATATGACTCTATTTTCCCCAAAAGTCCTCTGGAACAGACTGCCATTTCTCTTGAGGTAGTTAGTTTACTGTGCCAACCTGGCCGATAAACACATGTGGGGTTAATTGAAGGGTAGAGGGACAAATGGCTCGGTGAGCCTCATCTTTCGATTTCTCGGGTCTCTTGCTGCCTGATGGTCAGACCAGGGTGCAGCTGCCTTAGCCAGTTCCCTGCCTCAGCTTGAAAGGCTCACTTCCTGCAAGACATTCCCGAGGAGAAGCTGCATGGACCTACCCTGATGCAGCCCTGGGTGCTGGAGCAGTCGTGTGGAGACCCCTGCCAATGCTGAGATGCTTACACGCTCACTGATTTGGCTTTCCTCCTGCAGTCGGCATCATTGCATGTATTTTGTGAGATGGAGGAGGGCTTTATGGATTGGTGCCAGGCATATGGGTTAATGTTGGACTTGAGGACTTGGGGAGCATTGGGTTGGGATGTTTTCTTGATGTGAATTTAGCCTTTATATAAAACTCTCTCTTATACATGAGTTTATGGATTTGTCTCTCTAAAGTACCCTATTAACACAGCCCTCTTTTCACATTGGAGAAAACAGAGCACAGAGTGATTTGGGAACTTGCCCAATGTCCTCCAGCTATGGAACCTCAGGGGCAGTGTGCAGTCCCACACAGCATGAGATTCCTTTAGACCAAAATGTCCCTCTACAGCTGCTTGAGGAAAGTGAACCAGTGCCCGGGCAGGAGTGCAGACGCCTTTACCAAAGTGTCAAATGGAAAACCAATTTCCCCAATGCTTAGGCTTCCGGACGAACTAGAATTTCTGAAATCATACTAAATACTCTTAAAAATTAAAAAACAGTATATGAAGGAGAAGAAAATATATATATATATATATAGCAGGGGTTCTCAACCCCTTTGGAAGTTGAACAACCCTTTCATGGGGGTCGCCCAATTCATAACAGTAGTAAAATCACAGTGATTAAGTAGCAACAAAAATAATTTTATGGTTGGCCAGGGTGTGGTGAAGGTCACCACCACATGAGGAACTGTATTACAGGGTCGCGGCATTAGGGAGGTTGAGAACCCCTGCTCTGTAGGCTTGAGAAATGCTGTAGCTATTATGTGCTGTTGAGTTGATTCGGACTCACAACGGCCCTCTAGGACAGAGTAGAATTGCTCTAGCAGGGCTTCCACATGGGTCATCCCTACGGCGCAGCCCTGAGTGGTGCTGTGTTCCACTATGCAGAGGATGCTTTGAGTTGGAACGATGGCGCGTGGCAACAATAACAGTCTCCTTGCGAGCAGATTGCTGGGTTCATTTCCGCACCCATGGCTTTGGCTCGCTGACCTTTCAGTTAGCACCTGGCACCACCAAGAAGAGTAAGACAAACAAACAAAAGCCCCCAGCCCTTTCTCCAGGACTTCTCGGGGGCCTGAATAGAATATTGCGCATGGGGGTAGGAGTGGGGGCAATGGACCAAAGAAGCTTGAATAAAGCAGTGTTCCCTAAGACATTTTGACAAACTCCTTTAGCTTTTTCGCAGAAAATTCACTTTTATTTCCCCAAACATGCCTGTTCTTGGGAATATCAAGTTTTCGACCAGAAATAGCTCTGCACCAAGCACAACCACAGCGTGTAGGAGTCGAGAGTGTCTTAATGACGCGCCCGGGCCCTGAAGCCTTCACAGGAGCCACATTTAGTCCTCACTCAGCCTTGGTATCATGGCTCAGGCCCCTCCAGCCCCGTCCCTGCATCTACTTGATAGGCGGCTTCCGCTGAGTCCATGTGTAACACACATGGCAGGCATTCTTTCTCCTTGTAGGCAGCAGCTGCACCTGTTAACAGCCTGGGCCCAATTAGTCTCAGACATTTGGATTTCAGCTGCCACTCGGAAACAGCAGTGCTCAAGCCTGTTCAGCCCATAATCATTTTATTTCTAGTGACACTCCTCAAGAGGCAAGCACCACACAGTCATATGGAAGGAAAATCATAGGGCTGACTTCCGTTGGGGTGCACAGAGGTCAGATGTGGGAGCAATAGGGGGGCAGAGAAAGAAGAAAGGACCCAGAGGGGCCTTCCTGTGTGCTCTTTCATCTGACACCCATGCCAACTTGCCAACCACCTCCTGAGTCTACCACTGTGTTAACCAAGCCCTGGGTCTACCTGGGTTAACCAAGCCCTGGGTCTACCTCTGTTAACTGCCTCCTGAGTGCACCACTGTGTTAACCAAACCCATTATGCATGTGTTCATCCAGCAGGAAGTACCTAGGAGGAGCCATTGGAGGGGCTTTCAAAAAGTTCTTGGAAAATGGGATGAAACAAGGATGGAGTTTTCCCACAAAGTGTTTGAATCCCTTTTTATTATATATATGCTGTTTTTCTTGTGCAGCAAACAGAGTGAGAAGGGGCAACCTCACAGGAGGGGACAGTGCAAAGATGCCCAGTCTATGAAATAGGAAGCAATTGCAGAAAATCTGTTCCTCTTAGAGCCTCTTGTACCAGTGAGCAAGAAACTCCCTCCTTTCCATATTCTAGGTTTACCAGTACCTCCTAATCTTCTACGTTTTCCTGACTTGTGAGCCTTATCCACGGAATCAGGTCAGATCTAGGACTCTATCCAGGGTTTGCTGCTTCTGCTGACATCCATAGATATTCCTGTTGCTGATTGCTCATTAATTTGTGACTCAGGATACCTTATGTGTTACAGGGGAGAACTGTTCAATAGGGTTTTCTCGGCTGTAATCTTTATGGAGGCAGAGTGTCAGACCTGTTTCTTGCCCAGTTCCATGAGGTAGGACCAAATCATGAACATTTTCTGCTACCCAGGGCTCTTTTATGGACATTTTTGTTTAAGGCAGTAGAGGGAGGGAGAGAGAATGGAAGAATCAGAATGCATGCTCATGGCCATTTGGTGAGAGTCATCAAGGTAATTTGTGCTTCCTTACCTGACTCACTTCCAATCTATTAAGGGTACCAACGTCCTCCTTCTTATTCCTTTAGAGTTATATGTTGGGCTGGAATCCACCAGTGGCTAGGATTTAGTCTCAGAAACGCACAGCGGGCAGTTCTACCATGTCCTGTAGGGGTGCTATGAATCAATATTGACTCAAGGGCAATGAGTTTGGAGTGCAGAAGATTCCATTCCCTTAAGTCCCTGGGACATCTTTGAAAGATGGCATGGAGTTAATCAACTTAACAAACTAATGTGCTTCAAGTATGTGGGTACTTCTTTTTAATGCTCCTGAAAGGGAGGTTTTTTAAAAAATAGATTACTGTAATACAGAGAGGGAATCCTCAGAATACAAATCTAGGGCCCTGAGCGAGGTCTATGGAAAGGCCAGTTTGATAACAGTCGTGTCTTTTAGATCTTCAGCCTACTCCCGATGTTGCCTCTTAGTAGGCCAGGTCCAGATCTTTGTAAATGGAAACCTGGGCAGTCCTACCCCTCAAACTACGCTTGTTCTTGACAGTTCTGGCCTGTGTCTATAAACATGTCAACAATTTCAGCGTTGGTCTGAACTCCTCCTCCTTCCTCTCATTGTGTCTAAGTGTAGAAGAAGCGACCCATGCGAGGATCAAGGATGGTCTTTGATTTTAAATGTAGAGATAGTCACGATAGATCCAAATTAGCCTTGGACAGAATAGGTAGACACGGGGAGAAAAGACCATTAATTGAAAATGAATATCGTTCTTACTTTTTTCTGCACCTAGAGAAGTTTTCAGATACTCTTTAGACTTCTGAAACATTGCCATTAGGGAGAAAGTGTAAAATCTTTGGTAATGACTATTTTGGCCCTGGGTGTTGCGAATCAAAGGGCTTCTGATCCATATAGTCAATGTGTTGAGAGTGTATGGTAACTCTTAGGAAAATGGTCTTGACCTTGCAAAAAGAGTAGATTGGTTTGCTTATAGAATAAGGTATCTACACAGAGCTGTACGGGTAGGAGCACCAGAAGTCAATTTGGGTTGATAAAGTTTAGTTTAAGACGCACACAGCAAAACTACCAACAACACAATATGTCAATTTTAATTTATTTTGGAATTTGTTGAGATAAATGATTGTTTGATTTTCAATGCTTCATTTAATTAAATTTGTATAGTACATATAGGTTTGCTATCTGTGAATTTATGTCTTGATATACCTCTGTGTATGTAAGAACATATATATGAATGGGTCTTGGAAAGTTCTTGGAAAATAGAATTGGAAGATAATGACATTTTCCTATAAACTTTGAAATCGCCTTGTCTGTGCATATACAGGTATAAAAGGACTAAAAATAGTTTATGGAAAAAATCCTATTTTTCATTCAATTTTTCCTTGAATATTTTTGAAGCCCCCTCACGTGTGTGTGTGTTATGTTTCCATTGCTTAAAACACATATTCTTTCAGGTACACTGAAAAAATGTCATTTAATTTTTATAAGACATCATGACTGGAATGACAGAGATTCTAAGAGAACCAAGGAGGCCATTGGAATTAGAAACCACCTACAGTAAATGGAGGAACTAGACCTTGAACTAAGATTTTCCTGATATCTCAGCCAGCATGCATGGCTACTCCACTGTGTGGTCTCCCTTTTATCATCTGCCTCTTGGGCTGATGAGGACAGATGTAACACAATGGCATATCTTGTACATAATGCTTTCTATCGGAAGCTTGCTATAGGAGCTGGTGAACTAGTTCTCTTATATTGGTTGGCATCACAATGTAGCTTATCATTTCCAACAGGTACATCTGTTGTTGAGTATGTCATAAATGCCTGTGCACCAGCAATCATGAGGCCTGACCCAGACCAGGATTGCTTTCATTTGGATTAACAGCCTAATCCGAACTAGCTCAAGTAAAGAGAAAATGTCTAAGCTCATGAAACATGATGCCTAGGAGTGGGTCTTGAGGCACAGCCCACAGGCATCGGGATCTTCCTCTTGCAACACTTCTTGGTTGCCTTCTGTCCCCTCGCCTG
This sequence comes from Tenrec ecaudatus, assembly GCF_050624435.1. Taxonomy (NCBI): domain Eukaryota; kingdom Metazoa; phylum Chordata; class Mammalia; order Afrosoricida; family Tenrecidae; genus Tenrec; species Tenrec ecaudatus. Next base: position 143,910,742 of record NC_134534.1, read on the forward strand.
CACACTGAAACAAGCTTCAATGACACGGCAAGGAAGAGATCCCCTGGAGCCCAGACTTTGGGCGCTGGTGAATGAGAGCGAGTAAGCTGGATGTGCTGGCTGAGCTCTCCTTTGTGTATTGGCCTCGGTGGCCGGGGCAAACATCTTCCAAAGAGACAGATACTTATTTTTCCCATGTAAGCCTGCGGTTGGCGGTCGCTCTGTTTGATTGTGCTTCGGGCATCTCTCCTTACCAGGCTAAGGAGGGAAGCCCCATGCTGGCTGAGCTAGGAAGCTGAGCCTGGCCACCATATTTAAGGCTCTTGCTCAGACCAGGGTCAGGCAGGGATGTGCATCCTTCTCAGCTTGACAATCCAGGCCCAACCCCTGCCACCAAGTTGACTCTGACTCACAAGGACCCTGTGGGAAAGAGTAGGACTGCCCAATAGGATCCCAAAGTGGTCATCTTCTTGGAAGCAGATGGCCACATCTTTATCCAGATCAGCTGGTGGATTTGAGTCATGGATCTTTCCATTAGCAGCTGATCCCTGAAATCCCTGGGTCCTTGGGCCTCCTGCTTCAGACTCTGAGAGACGCATCAGCATTGAGAACATCGGGTGACATATCACAGAGCAGTGCAGGTTAGCTTGAAGCACATAACCTCTCTGTGCCTTGATGTTTAATAAGAGACAGGCAAGACCCTGAAGTAACTTCACCCTTTGACTTTGCCTTCATGGCCCTGAAACAGAAGGGGAACTTTGCTTAAGATCTTAACTCAAATACAGGTTGGAAGTAGTTCCTGTAAATCAGCTGTGTCCTCCAAGGGAGGAGAATGAATTGAAACATGGCGTCCAGTGAAAGAGGAAGGGCTAGCCAACTAGATTTTGGAACGGGGAGTCCCCACCAAGGCCTCTCCTCAACAGGGAAGAGATACACAGAGAAGCTGGGCTCTATGGGAGTTAGAACTGACCCAAGCAGCAGGGAAAGAGTACAATGTACCTGGGAGTGGGGGTTAAGTACGGGGGGACTGGTTCATTTATCGTGGAAAGGAGAGGAAGAGATGATAAAAGAGGCTTGGGGAAAATATGACTTGGGCCTAAGAGGCACCATTTTCTCCACTCTCCACTCTCCATGGCCACAGTACAAACCCCATTAGCTTCATGACCACAAACTCAAGACCAGACTAGGGACAAAGGGCCCTTAGAGCAGCAACAAAACCCCTGTAAGCTGGAGAGCTGCTCACCCAAAAGGATTCCAGTTCAAACCCGTCAGCCCCTCTGTAGGAGAGAAGAGCTGGCCATGTGCTCCCAGAAAGTAAATCCCAGCCTCGACGCGCTATGGAGCAGCTCTGCCCTCCCTGGCAGGGTCCCTCAGGCCCCTCAGAGTCAGATGGACTCCAGAGCACAGAGGAACAACACAGCAAGCTCTGCGGGCACCACCTGGCTTTCAGGAGGGTTTTTGCTGCTGGCAACAGAGGTTGGCAAGCCCCTGTGCCTTGGGCTTATGAAAACAGGCCCGTGCGTGGCACTGTGACCATGTCAGGTCAGCCAAATGACAGGGGCTGTGGTTGAATAAATGTAGGTGGAGCAGAGTCTGACAGCCTCGCTTTCATCTGGCTTCATTGCCTCTTTGATTTGGCCAAGCCTCTTAACCTTTTGACTCAAAGCCTTCATCTGTCAAAAGGAGATCATTATAGACCAAATAGTTGCCCTGAGGATTCAATGAGATAATCCACATACGGCATTTAATAGAGTGCCAAACACATATTAAGTCCCCAGTAAATGCTAGTAGCCTGCAAGTGGTTATTATTACTATCATCATCATTGTATCACCATCATCATAACTAATGAGGATGGTGATAATTATCTAAATAGTAAGTCACTGATATTTTCTACCCTTAATCCTCACTAGCCTAAGTGGCTAATGTGTCTTAAATGCACACTGCTGAGCTCTCCAAAACATCTCTTTACAAAGAACCCTGAGAAGTAGGGAGGGTGATGGCCCCTGTGTTAAAGGTAAAGCACCTAAGGTTCGCAGAGGTCAGTAGCTTGCCGGGGTCCTGATTTGGGGAATAGCACAGAGAGACTTTCCAAGTAGGGAGCCTGGCTTTGGAGCACAGAGCCTCAGCATAGAGGCTAGGCTTCTTGCAATACACTGCAGTGCGAGTCAGTCCTTCTTTGGGAAAGATATGCGTGGAAGGAGGATTTGAAAATAGCGCCATCCTGCTCTTGTGCAGCCGGCGAAAGCAGCTACAGTGTTCTCAGAGCACCAGCCTTGAGGCCACATAGTGCATAAATCACCCCGTGAACAAATGACCCAATTATGAAGGTTGGCTGGCACACACGATGGAGCCTCCTTTCGTGCGTCCTTGTGAGTCCTTTGCAAGGGCGGTACTAGTCCTTGCAAAAGGCCCCATGCGCAGGTCTGCTGGGGTGGCTATCTCTGCTGGGCTGGCCTGGGGCATGGATAATGAGGGGATTTAGAGCTGCAGAATTAGGATGTTGCATTTGTGGTTGAGAGAACGGAAAAATGGGAGAGTCGGAATGTTTCCCCCATGATGATTAATTGCAGAATAACAGCACACTGCAAACTCTAGGAGATATTTCACCAACCTCTGATTGCTTTTTGGATCAGAGTATAACATTTGCAGCAAACAGTTTTGACATAGCGCTGTTCAGAGTCCCTAAACGGGGAGCCAATTATTCATCTCCTTAGCATTAAGGGTATCTTTGAGTGTCTGAGAATGTTCCTGGGAAATTCCCTGTAATTTCCATCTTTCCACTGTGCAATGTATTTAGACCACAGAATGGTGGCCTGGGGTTAGTCCAAATCAATGTTGTTGTTGTTGTTTGGTTCCGTTGAATCAGTTCTGTCTCCTTAGGACCCTATCCTCAACAGAACAAAACACTGCTGGATCCTGCACCATCCTCAAAATTGTTATGTTTGAGCTCATTGTGGGTACCACTGTGTCAATCTCTCTCCTGACATCATCTTTTATTAAGTGGAACTTCTACTTTACCAACATAATGATGATAATGACTCATTGCCATCTACTCAGTTCTGGCTCATCGCAATACTATAGGGGGTGGGTGGGTGTAGAATGGCTTCTTTGGGTTTTCCAGACTGTGGCTCTTCATGTACATTGAAATCCTTGTCTCCCTCCCCCCGGGAACAGCTGGGGGTTTCAAGCCATGGTGAACCTCGTGGTCAGCAGCCTTGCCTGTCACTCCTACACCACCAGGGTTCCAACAATTGCACTAGATGCCAGCTGCTAGTCATCGTTTTCCATCTGTAGCCCCCTCTGGGGTTTCAGATTGCCGAGAGTTCTGTCTGGTCACCGTAGCAGTTGGTGCCGATTGCCAGGGTACATGAGGCGACGCTGGGTAGCACCTTCCCTCCATGGCAGCAGCTCCTGCACAGAGATGATCTCCCACTCACAGGAATTGTGTCGAGGGAGTATTGCCTCTCGAGGGCCAGCTCCCTTACAAGTGGTCACTTGGGGACCCAGCCATCTGAGTCTTGTAATTCTGACTTCTGGAATGCAGCCACCCAGTCACAGAAGCAGAGGAAGCGCAATCTGGAGAGTCATGCACTGGCTTTTAGATGTGTCGGCCTAGAAATGACGTGTGGCATTTTCCCTCAGAGACTCTGGGGCCCGTTCTGGAGCACAGGGGTAGTCGGGGATCAGTAAAAATCCTCTTCCATGCCACCTCCTCATTCTACTCTCCAACTGCAGTGAAGCCTAGGTACCCATACATGCTCTCTGCCCGGTAACCGAGGCAGTGGGAGAGACTCTCAGCCTGGGCATGCCCGGTTTCTCCCAGGAGTCTGATTTTGAAGACGGAGGGCTACCTGGTCTCTCAGATTCTCCTGCTGCTACGTCAGTGATACGGTGATGTAGAGATCCACCAACGGCCACAATGGTGCAGTGGTTAAGTTCCCAGTTGTTCATCAAAGGTTTGGGGGGTTCAAACCTGCCAAACAGTCCATCAGAAAACAAAAACGTGTCAGTCTGCCTCACAAGACCTCGTAAAGACTCACCATCTTGGAAACCCAATGAGGCAGCGCTCCTGTGTGCTGTAGGTCTGGAACTGGCTTGACCACAATAGCCTTTTAATGTAGAGATGTGTACGCATGAAGTGCCCTGGAGAAATCCCACATCAAACCTGACTCTCTTGCCCAAGATCTGGAATTATAGATACAAATCCCTTAGAGCTACATGGATCCATACCGAACAAAGGTGAGTTTGCAAAACACTACAATTCTCTCCTTTTATTCATGTAGAAATTGCCTAAACCCACCTGTATATCCTTGTCCATAGTTGATATTCACATCCTTAACTCCATGTTATTTAGCCAATGTGGCATGATTATTATAATTAACCATCACTTTCTTCTACCTATTCAGTGAGCGCCATGCATGTGTATGATAGAGACCCTGCTCCTTATTCCCTTCAAGGTTGTTTTATCACCGACATTGTAACGAAACTAGACAGCCTTTGAAACACTTAATTAAGAGTTCTTTTCTGTCTTGGGAAGTTTACATTACACAAAATGAGTTCCTTGAGCAAATTTGCCTCGCTGATTAATTAGGTGACTGGGTTGCGAGTGGTTAACACACACACACACACACACACACACACACACACACACAAATCCTCTACTCCTTAGAATTATAAAACTCAAACTGGTTACATGAAAAGAACCAGATGCCATATTAGAAGATTTACCCACTGGTTGTCTGCCTTAACCAGGGTTGTCACAAGGTTAAACTATTTCTCAACGAAAGGCAGGTTTGCGTGTGCGCGCGCGTGCGCGTTTTAATTGAGACTGGAATTGGGCCCAGGAAGTCAGGCAAGTGCTTGCTGAAGTGGATGTGAACAGGGAAGACGTGGCTATCTGTCTGGGATCTTGGGATCTCTCTTTAAGAAGATGCAAACTTCAAATAACTGCCCCGTCTCATCTCGAGGCAGGAGCACTTGGCTGGGGGGGCTTTGCTGCAGACCATGAACAGAGTTGTCAGGGACTACAAGAAACATCAAATGTTCTTTGAGAGCTGTAGCAAAAAACCAACATTATATTGATTTCTTAGAACCTACTGAAGCAGCACAGTAACTTTTCCTTCTGGATTTTCCTACTGATTAGGGGCCATGCCAAGGAGAAAATATTTTCAGTCATGGAGGCAGAGAAATGTGATTCCTTTTTTCCCCTCTCTCTTTCTCTTTGCTTATTGTATGTGATGATCATTTTAAAGATGATATTTAGATAGCAAAAAAGGGTCATCATCAGAAAAAGAAAGGAAAGTGAAATGAACAACCCTGCCTGTGCCTTCCGTACCAAACACTCAGTTATGTCTCTCCCTTCTTCCCAGGATCGAACCATGGCACTACTAGATGATTTTGGCAGAATGTGGCTTTTCATTTTAATTTGAGGAACGATCAAAAAGGATTGGTACGCAAATATCTTGAAATGGAATAGAGCTAGATCACTAAGTGCTTCGTAAATGTGGGATCTCGTCATTCATTTTAAGATGAACAATTCATGATTGAATGTCAAATGTGCAGAGACTGATGACTGGAACCTCAAAGACTTAGATGGGAGTGGAGGGAGAGAGCAATCCAACGTGCATTGCTTCCAAGGAAGAATTTCAAAATGTGGAATCTCTGTTTATCTCCTTCTGCTTCTGGCTGTGCACCCAAAGCAGATGAAAACCAAAAGTGTAAGTCAATGAGCAATCGTTCGGCATCAGAGAAAGTTGGCGTAGCCATGGCCCTGGCAACCCCTAGCTGAGGGACCTGATGTCTACTTCTCTGAGCTCCAGTTTCTTCATCTGTAAAGTGGGACAGAAGATGGCATCTATGTCCCTGATGAAATGAAATGAAATGATGCATGTGAAGCACGTAGCACAGCTGCTCCTAGCCTGGGTGCTTGGGTTAGTATTAGTATTCATCCATGTATTTTATTGTCACCCAGCAGAGTGACATTTGATGACATAGTAGGCACACCTTTGGGTCCTAGGGCACAGTACTTTGTGTCTGGCAGACAATCAGTAATTATTTGTTGATGTCCTGTCATAAAAATGTCTGTTATGTTTGTCATCTATAACATAGAAGTCATGCTCTTGGACTCTATTATTCTAATTCAAGTCATCAGTTTGTCCATCACGGTTGAATAACTGACCAACACAGTGAAAGGAAATCAGTAGAGCTTGTTCTCTGAAGGCAAAGCCTCATTTTTGCCTAAAATGTCCAGGAATATTCAGTCCAACTCTGAGAGAAAATGGTCCTATGCAGGCCCAGCCTTGCTGGGTAGGAAGGTGCTCTTTGTGCCTAAAGGGTGTTTATGGCTCACCTTCAACTTACACTCAGAAACCCTTAGTAACGATTGTGCATGGGCTGAGAAGTCTCTGTAGACAGCATGTTTGACTGCTGAGTTTTATTAGAAAATATTCTTATCTTCATGTCAAGGGCTTTTAAAATCTGTCGAGTTGGGATATATTAAGGAAAACACATAATCTCTGAGGTGGACCAGAGATGTCATATGGTAGACTAATTGCTTGCTAAGTGGAACCTCAGTGTAAAAAAAAAATTGTTCCAAGACTTGCAGTAATCAAGCAAATCTTTGCTGGTTCCTTAAGAGGATTTTGGAAATGTGTCAGGAGTATTTTTAGTCATTATATTGATGCTGGAGGAGGGACCGAAATGACATTTGATGGCCAGGGGCCAGGAAGCCCACGTGTCACAACACTCCCATGCAGAATTGTCTCAGCTAGTATGTCACTGTAGGTGTTGAGAAGCACTGGAAGGTCAGCAAAGAACTAGAGAGTCTTGTCCTCGTATAGCCCATTTTAGTTAGATGAATATTTAGGAACCACTGAAGATACATCAGTGAGAACACACAGGCTCTGGCTATGAATTGGCATCCACTCAGGGGGAGTGAATGAGTGACTTGAATTCACACTGTGAGTGGCTGCAACAATGGGCTTCAACATAAGAATAATTTTGAGGATGGCATAGGGCTGGACAGTGTTTTGTTCTGCTGTACATACGGTCACTATGGGTTGGAACCAATTCAACAACACCGAACAACTATGTGCAATGGGAAAACAAAGAGGAGCCAGGTAAGAGGAATAGGGAGTGTTAGAGAATGGAGGCATGATGCAGTTTTAAAACAGACTTGTCAGGCTAGCAGAGATTAATTGAGTAAAATGACGATCAGCTCATTTATTTTTGCTTTAGAAAATACACCACAGAATTAAGCTAGAAATTGGCATCAAATCATTTCTACTTAACTTTGTAGTTTCTACAAAACTGTGGATGGATAGTGAAATGAGTTTCAGTGATTGTGGTAGTTACATAATCTGTTGTCAACTTGAGACTATTAAGAGTGAAGGGATGGGGTTTAGCCTGTCAATCAGGTCGCAGCTTGATGACCATATTTGGAGGCATTAAGGTGATAAATAGCTCGCGGGAGGTGGGACATAGACTGATACCCAACTTCGTATTCCTGTTGACAAGACACATGGAGCTATGCTGGAGTCCTAGAGCTGGAGGAGCCACATGGAGACCCACACCAGCGCTTAGATGCTTACGCTTCCACTGGATCCACAAGACTTTCCATCCACTGGCCTGCGATCTTCCTGCATTTGGCATCATTGCGTGTGTTTTGTGAGTCTGCAAAGGAATTTATAGATTTGTATCGGACATTCGCTTTCTCTCAGAGTTGAACAAAATACTCCTGGACATTTTAGGCAAAAATGAGGCCTAATATCAGACTTATGGACTTGATCTGGACAGGGCTGGGATGTTTTCTCAATATTCAATTGCTCTTGAATATAAAGTTCTCTCTTACAAACATATGCATGTCTACAAATTTGTTTCTCTAGTCAACCTGGATTAACACAGTGATCATGGCTCCTTGTTTTAAGCAAGGCATCTGCTCTTGAGAAAATACTGCTAATGGATGGATGGATGGATGGATGGATGGATGGACGGACGGATGGAGAGACAAGCAGGTGGTTGAGTGCTGGATGTAAAACGGCCATTAAAAATCAGTAAAAATAGCAGAATGACTTGTCCTGGGAATCAAGAAGCTCATGAACATAAGGGATTCATGTGGGTTCTAGCTCTGGTGGGAATGCCTGTTTGAAGCCTCGTCCAGGGCATATTGGGTAAATGATATCTGGGGCCAGCAGAAATTGCAGCCCATGTACTTGTGCCCCTCCTCTACCCACAACCTCCATGGAAGCCATTCTTTCTCCCCGGAATGAGCCTTGCTGATGTGTAAGGTGAACAGAGTTTTTCCAGATCTGACCCTTTAAGAGTCTGTGGCTCCAATGTCATTGTATTCTTCTGCAGAACCAATGAATTAGATGAGTGAGCCTGAACATTTATCTGAGTGTTCAACGCACCAGACTGGGGAACAAATTGATAACGGGGCAATCTTCATGGACAGAAGCGGCCAAAGCTTTTAGCTTCTCTCCTCCTCTGAGGTCACAGAAGTAAAATAAAATGGCCAAAGTTGCCAGTGGAATTATTTCTCCACCAAACCACTGCAGAGCTCAACTGTCCCCCTAGAAATAGAAGTTGTCACCGATAATAAATGAAAGGGCCACTAGCACCCGCCAAGGCCCATTGGAAGTTGTTCTGCCCAAAGAAACATCCATTAAAAAACACATTTGAAAAGAAAATGACAAGATCTGAAATTAAAGATCAAACAAGTAAGAATGGTCTTCATAGAAAATCCATCCAGAGAAGAAATATGAACAAAAGCAAACAGGTAACAATACCGCAGTGTATGCACTATTGAAAGGAATCAAACCTGCGCAAAGCAGAAAGGGGCGCTCGCCGGTGCCAGTCAGAAGCTAGGAGGAGGCCCCGGAGGGAGACTGAAACACTTCAAACAACCCACCCAAGCAAACAAACAAAACCTTTGCTTCCCTTTACCAAAACACACACAGCTCTGCCGATTTCAAAAGTTCTTTCAAGACCCCTTGGAACTGCTGGGGAAATCCTAAAAGCCCAGCTTTCCAGGAGGGAAAACATGCAGAGGCTCAGGAAAGGGCTCCAGAGACATCCGTCCACCATGGACGGGCCCAGGGGAAGAAATGGGTAGAAAGGGCATGGAAGGAGCATTTGAAAAGTGGAAGGAAAGATATTAAGAAACATGTGAAGTGAGCATTAGACATTGAAACTATTTTCATCAGAATGACAGACCACACTGAGTTTTCAGAGCTTGACACTCATCATTCCCACCGACGAGAAGAGGGGCTCATGTCTTCTCCTCCTTCTGAGGAATTGAGTTTCACCCAAGCTACCACGAATGGTCACTGAGAACACCAAAAGCAGACACGTGTAATATAATGTGTAATTCCCCTATTTTTTAAAACATACATTTTGATGAGTGTCTGTGTAAAAGTAATCAAAGATTCTTTCGATTCAGAGACTCGCCTATGTTCACTGGGTGTTAAGAAATATAGTTCTATGAGGCATTAATTAAGTGCTCAGTATGTCTGAAGGAGCCCGGGTCTCATTAGGCAAGGAAGCATTTCAAACCCATTACTCACTTCATGGTAGAAAAACAAGGAATACATTGAAGGCAGTAGGGTTGGTTTTCTGGTTTAGTACTTATGAGGCATTGTACTTCCACACCCAGCATCTGTAGTTGCCTTTATCCCTTTCTTTCATGGCCAGTGGGACCTAGAGTGCCCACCTACATTTTCTGCTTTTGAGAAAGTTGCTACCCCGCTTTTCAGTGGGTGCTGCTGTCCTGCACACCTGTATAACCGCGTGACTCTGAAGAAAAGTTTTCGTCCGCCAACCCCAGCACCAGAAGCCCCCTGGGATATATGTGCCCCACCAATTGCATCAAAATCCATATTACCTCAAAAATTATTTCTATTCTTTACTCTTCTTTACCTCCTTCTGTCTCTCTTAGCAGCCCTCCCCACTTCAGATACAAAGAGAAGGCAAACCAGACACCAAACCAAACTCATTGTCATTGAGTCAATGCTGTCTGAGAGGACGGAGGGGAGCTACTCTTTTGCGTTTACGAGGCTGTGAATATTTAAAGGAGAAGAGAGTCTCATCTTTCTCCTCTGGAGCAGCTGGTGGATTCAAACTACTGACCTTGTGGTTAGTGGTCCAATATATCACTCACTGTCTCTCAAAAACCATGACCTACCAATTGAGAGCAGAAGAAAACAGTTCAGGTCATGACACAAGATGCCCTGGGAGTTGGCGGATGGTGTAATATTTCCAGGGCTGACTAAACAGCTCTAGGAGCCAGGCATTGGGAAGCAAGCCTTGTTTGCACTACCAGGCACTGCAGGAACTGAACTAACAGAGAACTGTGCAAGGCAGGGGCAGCTGCAGTTAGCATCCCATCTGCTCTGGGGGGAAAATCACATTGCGCTTCCCAGTGGGTGGGTGTGAGGAAACCACAGGAACAGGCAACGCTGCAGCTGTCTCCTCGCAGATGATGGGTGTTGTGTGTTTTCCCTGGAAGTCTCCACGGGTAGCTGGCAAGAGGCAGCACCCCATTTCTAGAACATTCTCCATAGCCGCCGAGTCCAGCAAAGGCCACCTCAAAGCCAACAACAGTTGTTTCTGATTTCATAGTCATCATGTATATTTGTTTTCTTCTTCCCCTCTGACTAGACCTTCTTATGTATATTCCTTTGCCAACCCCTTAATTGGTGGTGGTGCTCAGACATTTCCCCTTAATTTTCTTGCCTCCTCTTGGGTTTTCCTTTCATAATCTGCTCTTCTCATATGAAGTCTGCTATCATCTCAAAGATGATGTTCTGTCCCTACTTCTCCCCTTAATAAACATTCAATATCATCGAGTCCATTTTGACTGATAGTGACCCTATCGGAGAGGATAGACCTGTCCAGGTGGATTTCCAAGACTGTCCCTCCTTATTGGAGCAGAAAGCCTCATCTTTCTCCTGTAAAGTCCACAGCCCAACATATAACACTCTAAGCCCCCAGGAGTGGACTTCTATTACCCAATGCCTGCTAGCCATCTCTCTCCACATGTGTGAAGATATGAACTCGAAAATCCCTATTCTGAATCTTACTGTTGTCCCCCCAAGCATCTTTTCTTACATTGTTCTAATCTTGGTTAATGGAATTCATCCCATTAACCAACCTGGAAGTATAGAACTGCCCACCCCTCTCTTCTGCTAAGTTCACATATTCAGTCACAGCCAGATCTGTGGATTCCATCTCTGGTCTGGCTCTCACAGTGCTCTTTCATTCATCTTGCCCTGATTCAGACCACCCCTCCCCATTCTCAATTGCCCACCTTCTCCTAATTCTCTGTGCCACAACTAGGATGTTCCTAAAGTGTAGATCTGCAAAGTTTTAATAAATTGCTTCCATTTTAGGCCTTCTGAACCATGAAATCTCTGCTGAAAGCATTCAGCTCTATTATTGTAACATGTTGTAGGATAATACTACATTATTGTAACATTGAAACAACCCCAGGCTGCATGAGAATGAATGATCATGACTGTGTCCCAATAAAACTTTATTTACCAAAGAAGGGGTGGCTGGATTTGGTCCCTGGATGTGGTTTGCCAAGCCCTATTCTAAAGTCTCAAAGTACCAATTAACTTACATCCTAAAGATCACTTTTCAGTACTCAGGGAGCCCATCATTGCCCTGCCTGTGGATCAGAACCACCCGTGGTAGACCGGGACTTGGGCATGGTCATGCTTTGAAAAGCCTCAGGTGAATCATGTGAGCAGACATGTTTGAGAAACACCAGTTTTAGAGTAGTGCTTATTCCTTCACCACCCTCCTAGAGATCCCATAGGCTCTGTAGAAAAGTCTGGGAATCAACATGTCCAAATCACTTCTGAGAAGCTTGTCAGAATTGCACCCTGAGAAGTACTGATAAAGTTTATAGACTTATTAACCTATTGACCTGAGTCATGGTGGTTCCTGGGTGGGCCGAACAGAGCACTTGACTGATAGCGATCCAAGTGGTTGGTGATTTAAAGCCACTCAGAGGTGTCTTGGCAGATGGGTGACTAGTTCCATGAGGTCTCACTGGGCAGCACTGTATTCTGCACACACAGGGTGCCCAGGGGTTGGAATCTACTTGATGGCGGCTATCAGTAGTCGGGGACATGTCATGCTGTCCTTCATCTTGCATTAACCCACTTGTCCGGCCTCTTCCCCAGACACTGGGCCCCATGAAGTCCACGTTGTCCATCTCTGATGAGTGTGTATTCCTGGAGCCTTTAGGCACACTCATGACACTATTCCTTTGCCCATATTATCTTCTGTGACACTATTCCAATATTTCTTCATCTGAGATGACATACATTCCCTATATCTAGTTGTTTCTCCTCTCCCCTGCCCTAACAATGTGCTCAATGTGCTCATACTTGTTTTTGTGGTTAGGTGCCGGTGAGTCAGTTCTGACCCATTGCAACCTTATACACAACAGAAGAAACACCGCCCGGTGCTGTGTCATCCTCATCATTGCTCCCATTTTTGAGCCCATTGCTGCAGCCACTTTGTCAATCCCTCTTGCTGAGGGCCTTCCTTTTTTTTTTTGCTGCCCCTCGACTTTACGAAGTCTGAGGTCCTTGTCTGGGGACTGTTCTCCACTGACAACATGTCCAAAGTACTTGAGACTAAGACACAATCCTTGCCTTAATGAGCACTCTGGCTGGACTTCTAAGACAATTGCAATCTATGATATTTTCAAAATTCTTCTTAAGAACCACATTTTAAATTCATTGATTCTTCTTTGATATCTGTATTCATTGTCCAACTTTCATGTGCATATGAAGCCATTCGATATACCATGGCTTGGGTCACTGTAGTCCCCAAAGTAACATCCTTACTTTTTAAGACTTTAAAGAGGTCCCGTGCAGCCAATTGATCTAATGCATTGCTTCTGTTGACCTTTGGACTGCTATTTCCTGGAGGATTGATTGTGAACCCAAGCGAGATGAAATTTTTGACAACTTTAACCTACTTTCCATTTATCATGATTTTGGTCTAGTTGTGAAGGTTTTGGTCTTTACACTGAGATGTAATCCATACTGCAGGCTGCAGTCCTTGATCATCATCTGCAAAGACCTCAAGTCCTCCTCACTTTCAGTGAGCAAGGTTGTGTCATTTGCATACCACAGGTTGTTAATCAACCTAGTTGTGATCCTGGTACTGAATTATTCTTCATATAATCCAGCTGCTCTGATTATTTGTTCAGCATATAGATTGAATAAGTATAGTGAGGGGGTACAACCCTGCCACACACATTTCTTGATTTTAAACCATACCATATTTCCTTATTCTGTTCAAAATCTTCTTGTTCAATGTGTAAGTTCTGCATGAGTACAAGGAAGTATTCTGGAATTCTCATTTGTCTCAAGGCTAGCCATAGTTTGTATGATCCACATCTTTCTGGCAGTCTCTGCTTTCAGCCAGGATCCAGTTGACACCATCAATGATATCCTCGTTCCATGTCCTCTTCTGAATCTAACCTGAATGGCTGGCGACTCCCTGTCAATGTACCGCTGCAACCTTTGTTGGATAATCTTAAGCAAAATTCTACTTGCAGGTCATACCAATGGTATTGCTCTATAATTTGATAATTCTGTCGGATAATTTCTTTGGAATGGGTACAAACACTAGTCTCTTCCAATTAGTTGGGCATGTAGTTGTCTTCCAGGTTTCTGGGCATAGACGAATAGGTGCTTCCAGAGCTTCATCCACTTGTTGGATCATCTCAGTGGTTATTCCATCAATTCCTGGCACTTTGTTTTTGGCCAGTGCTTTCAGTGTTGCTTGAACTTCTCCCTTCAGCACCATTGGTTATTGTTCACATGCTGCCGCAAGAGGTCGTGGAATGTTGATCAGTTCTTTTTGGTACAGTGGCCCTGAGTACTCTTTCCATTTTCCTTTGATGCTTCCTGCATCATTCAAAATGTTGCCCATAGAATCTTTCAATATTGCATCTTGAAGCCTGAAAGTTTTTCTCGAGTCCTTTCAGTTTCAGATATCCTGAGTGTGTTCTTCCCTTTTTTCTAATTCTAGATCTTTGCACAGTTCACAATAATATCTGTTGTTATCCTTTTATTATTTATTTTATACACAGCTGCCTCCTATATTAGACAGTGATTCTCATCTGGGACTGATGTACCTCTGTCTAATTATGCCTATCTAGTTACTTACACCAAGCAGAACATTTTTAATATATTTTCACTGTGATTGTCTCTGTACAAGTTCTGTGAAGTAGAGTTTGGATTGGGGTGAGCCAAGTGAGGTACTCTGGTGACAAACTTTAGGAAGTATTCTCCCTGACGGTTGTGCGATTGCTAATGCTTCACTCACAGATCACTGAGCGACTCCCTTAAAAAGGAGACTCTTCAGTTCTTCACCCCAGATAGTTCACTCACGTCAACCGAGTTCTAGACCTACTATTCAGGATTCTCTCCCCTTTAAGGGCTCATTCCTGGGCCTGCACTGCTTCAGTGATCTCAGTAAAGGCATCTGAGAACTGGGGAAAACTCCAATACCTAAATGACCACCCAAACAAGAAATTGCAATGAGTAGGGTGAACTAATAGTGTAATGCCTATCTGGAAAGTGTGTCAGTCTGTGTTCTCTAAAGAAGCAAACACCAATGTGTGTGTGTGTGTAAATTTTCTATCATGAAAATGGCTCACGCAGTTATAGATATATAGGTAAGTCCAATTGAGTTCAAGTCCATGAGTCAAATGTCAGGCTGGAGGCTTTTCACTGTTGTGGATGATGAACCAGGTAATAGGAAGACCACCTGCTGGTAGGGGAGGAAGTAGATGAACCATAACCAGCAGGCCAGGCTCAAGGTTGCAGAGTTAAATGAATCCAAAGTCAGCAGGCAATATGACAGACTGCTGATTAGTTCCCAGGGTGGATGGACAATATGGCATGCAATTGGCTCAAGTCCAAAGAATTGGAGGTTGATCCAACAGATGTAGGATCCAGATCAGGAGGAAGAGACTGCTTAAATAAGATTGGACCACACCTCCAGGAAAAGGTCCTTTCCATTACATTAGGACAATGGCCTGAGCAAGGAGACTGTACTCCTCCTTCATCCTCCTGCAACTGCTTTGCTGCCCACGGTCGACCCCCTCACAGAGTCGACTGCCCTATCGGGTCACATCATAGGTAACCTCAATAGCAAACTACTGAGAATCCTCTTCTAGCAAAGTTGACCCACAAACTATCACAGAGTGCAGAGATTCCGTAGAAAAGTGGACGGTGAATCAGAAAGACTGCAGAAGCGATGTGCATTTAAGTTAGGATGTTGGTGAGAATTTTTGAGAGGACCATGCACTTCCAGAAGGACAAACAAATCAGCATCGAAAGAAAGAGCAGCAGAGTGCGCCTTTGAAGTGAGGATGGTGACACTCGTCTCGTGTATTTTGAGACTAGTTCCTGGAGAAAGACATAATGCTCGGTAAAGTGGAGGGTGGTGAACAAAAGGGAAGACTCTTGACAGGATGGATTGGCAAGTGGCTGCAACCCCGGCTCCAGTCGAACACTTGTGAGGAAGGCAGACTAGGCGGCCTTCCCTTCTGTTGCACATACGGAGTCGCTGTGAGTCAGAACCAACCTAACACCACCTAAGGGCAACTGCGATGACAGCTCCGCCTAAGATCCCGTGACGTCACTCCATCCATCCGCTCTTCCTTCTTCTTCTGCTATTTTAAAAAAAATATCATTTCATTAGGGGCACATACAACTCTTATCACAATCTATACATACACCAAGTGTAAAGCAATTTGTTCATTCATTGCCCTCATCATTCTCAAAACATTTGTTCTCCACTAAGCCCCTGGCATCAGCTTCTCACTTTTCCCCTCCCTCCCTGTACCCTCCTCCCTCATGGACCCTTGATAATTTATAAATTATTATTTTGTCATATCTTATACTGTCAGATGTCTCCCTTCACTCACTTTTCTGTTATCCGTCCCCCAGGGAGGAGGTTATATTTACATCCTTGTAATTGGTTCCCCATCTCGACTCCACCCTCTCTCCACCCTCCTGTCATCGCCACTCTTACCACTGGTTTTGAAGGGATCATCTGCCCTGGATTCCCTGTGGTTCCTGTTCCTATCTGTACCAGTGTATATCCTCTGGTCTAGGCAGATTTGTAAGGTAGAATTGGGATCATGATAGTTGGGTGGGGTGGGGAGGAAGCATTCAGAAACTAGAGGAAAGTTGTATGTTTCGTTGTTGCTACACTGCCCTCTCCTTCCCGTGACTCTTCTGTAAGTGGATGTCCAATGCCTACAGATGGGCTTAGGGTCTCCACTCCGCACTCCCCCTCATTCACAATGTTATGAATTTTTGTTCTGATGATGCCTGATACCTGATCCCTTCAACACCTTGTGATCACACAGGCTGGTGCGCTTCTTCCATGTAGGCTTTGTGTCTTCTGAGCTAGATGGCCACTTGTTTACCTTTAAGCCCCCAGATACTATATCTTTTGTTAGCTGGGCACCATCTGTTTCTTCACCACATTTGCTTATGCACCCACCTTGTCTTCAGCAATTGTGTTGGGAAGGTGACCATCGTGGAATGCCAGATTAATAGAACAAAGTATTCTTGCATTGAGGGAGTACTTGAGTGGAGGCTCAATATCCATCTGCTACCTTAATGAACCTATACATATATGCACATAGATCTATTTCCACATCCTCATTTATAAATTTATTTAAATATGTATATGCCTTTACTTAGACCTCTATATATGCCCTTTCCCTCCTATTTCATTTATTTCCTCTATTTATTTTCCTCTATTTCCTTTTACCTTCCTCTTTTCCCAGTATCATGTTCAGTCTTCATTTGGGTTTCAGTAATTCCTCTGGGTTACATTACACTTGGTCATGCCCTACCAGGCCTCCTACACCCTCCTCAACACCAATTTGGATCACTTGTTGTTCCCTTGTCCTTGGGTTTGTTAACACCACTTCCTTTCCCCCCACCTCCCCCTCTCCTATGTCCCCCCAGAACTGTCAGTCCCCTTGTTTTCTCCTCCAGATTTTTCATCCAACTTATCTTATTTAGACAGACCGATGGAGATAATAACATGCACAAAAACAAGTCAAAGCAAAACCTAGCAACAAAATAACAACAACAAGCCAATAACAACAACAACAAAAAAAAGCACAACTACAAGAAAGAAAAGCTAGTAGTTAGTTCAAGGACTGTTTGTTGGCCTTTAGGAGTGTTTTCCGGTTGAGTCTGATGGGGTTAAAGCTCTGGTCCCAAATTCTATTTTTGGTATTCCATGGGGACTTCATTGCTCTGTTCCCTTTGCTGTTCTGTTGCACGCCCTTAGTGTTTTGTCTCGGTGTGGTGGGATCCGATCAGATGGAATTCCCACACCCTGTCTCCAGTGTTGTCCCATGTAGGGCTATGGGTCAGTGAGGGATGTCATGTCTCATAGTGGGCCCGGCTGCTCAGAGTAGGAATCTCTTCATCAAGGCTTGGTGGGCTAGGATGTGCTCCACTCTCTCTTCCTACCCCTTCATTTTCTCCCATGTGCTCTGATCAGACATGTCCCTCTCCCTGAGCTGCAGCTTTAGTGCTGTCCTCTGAAATAAATTCTTCTGGGGGGAGGTACAGGTGTCCACATAGTTGGATTGGGACTGGCCCCTCAGACCTCTCCACTGGTTCCCTATTCCATGCTGGTGTGTTGCATTCACATCTTGGAGCACTGGATTGAAGTCTGGTCCCTTTTTCCCTGTGGAGATATAAACAATACCCTCTCCTTGGGTGGGTTAGTGCTTTGTGCCCCCATTATCCATTTATTTTCTTTTTTTTTTCTCCCCCCCTCCTTTTTAGTTGGCTACCATATGTATCCCTGGATTTGGTCTGGTCCCTGCCATACTACCTGGTCTTCACCCCAGGAATGTTTGTATACAGTAGCTTTTTCCCTCTGCCCCTGTTGAATTTTTTTAAAAGCTTACTTCAGCGGACTCATGTTGTACTTGTCCTTTTGCGCTTGGCTTACTTCACTTAGTATGATTTCCTCCAGTTCTTCCCATGTAGCGATGTGCTTCATATGTTCTTCACTGCTTTTTAGCAACGCATAGTACTCCATTGTATGCATGTACCACAGTTTAATCCATTCATCAATTGATGGAAATTTGGGTGTTTCCAACTCCTTGCAATTGTGAACTGTGCCGCAATGAACATTGGAGCACAGATGTCTGGCCTTGTTTTGTTTCTTGCCTCTTCTGGGGATATGCCCAGTAGGGGGATTGTTGGGTCAGATGGTTGCTCGATTTCTAGCTGTTTTAGATTTTGCCAGATTGATTTCCACCATGTCTGTACATACTTGCAGGCCCACCAGCAGTGGAGGAGCCACTCTGCCTTCTTTGTACCCACTCATTCATGCATCCTTCTGTATGTCCGTTGTGTTTGTCAATTCAGCAAATACTGATTGACTGAGTGACTGCCATGAATCAGCCATCCTTAATGCTCGATTCGGAAATAAGTAAAATGGACAAAATGTTTGACTTTGTCAAGTTAATTTTGGGATGGGGAAGGAAGCACCAAAGTGAAATACGTGGGATGTATATAACTGATGACTGTGCTGATGCGTTGATGATAGGGAGACAGCTAAATCAGGAAAGGAGGGTTTGGTATGTGGGAGGAGGTATGGATAAGTGAGTGGGAGAGCTCCCTTGGAATTGCCCTGATTCTTAGTGCACTTTCTCTAAATACTTTTGCCTTCCTGCTTTCATCTTGTTCCTGCTTCCGCCCTTGCCGAAGTCACATAGTCATGACTATATCCACATCTGTGAGCATTATAGAAAACTTACACAATTGTAGAACACATTATAGAAGGATTTTGAAAGGTTATGAACCAATCTGCTAGGATGGAGACTAGAATTGGATAGGGTGAACAAAAGAGGTCATATTCTTGTCTGTATGGCTTACTTTTTATATAAAAATAAATTCATTTTTGTCCATTAAAAGAATACTTCAAAGACATAAAATGTGAAATGGTCTTTACAAAGCAATATGAAATACAGGTAAATATTTTGTCTGATAAGGTGTCTTGTTGGTTCTCTCAGGTAAGTATTGGCTTGCTAGCCATAATTTAGCAGCTGGAGAAAGATGAGATTGTCTGCTCCCATCAAGACTTACAGCCTTGGGAACCCTGCAGAGGGTCACTAGGAGTCAAGGTCGATTCAATGGCAGTGAGTTTATATTGCCTGACATAAAATCATTAAGAGACACAGGAATGTCTAGTGCCAAATGTGGTCCAATCCCAGTCAAGAACCTATCAGCATGTAATATCAAAAAGAATTGGTAACGAATGTAAGAGGCTATTTTTTCCACCAGAAACTGTAAGCACGGCACTCATATTCCCCAAGCTGGAGCCTGTCAAGAAGCACCATTCCTTTGCTACCACGGTAGACCATCTTGTTAGCAGAGATTATCTCCTATTCAAGATCTATGTTTAAACTCTAAGACGCAACAGGAAGAAAGAAACACAGCATATGGAAGTGTTTCTACAATCACTTTGAGTCAACAGAGACAATATTTTAAAAATATCTAGGAGAACGCGCCGTCAGCTCTCTTCTTTCCTCCTTTCTCTGCATTTCCTTTTTACCGGCTCCTGCCACAAACGGATCGTTGCAAAGCATAAGAAGCGGACAGCTGACCTCATATCCATGCTCAGGAGCCCAGTGCCTTTTGTTAGGGGGCTGCTGGGGAGGCCAGCCACCGCTAAGTGATCTTTACCGTGGGAGGGGACTCGTGTCCCTGTGGCTGGAACTGTTTCAAGAGGAGGAAGCAAACCATAATCTCTCACTGATGGTCAGTGGGTCCTTTCCTGCTCACAGTGACCCCACGGGTGTCACTGGGAAATGCTCCTTGGGTTCTTCTTTCCTTTGCTATTTCCTCTGAACTTTTCAGTGTGATTTGAGTGCAAGTGTGCAGACAGACTGTTCTCCCATCCAACAGTTCATGACACTGATGGTCATCCCCACAATTGACCCTGGCTCTCCCCACTTTCCATTGGGTTTCCCAGGGCTGGTTTCCCAGGCATAGATCTCCAGGCCTTTCTCTCAAGGACCCAAACCTGCAGCCGTTTTGATTAGCCACTGACCATGTACACCATTCGCCCCCTACGCTGGGGGAGGGAGTGAGAAATTTGCCCAATCTTTGGGGACAACTAGGAAAAACAAATCCCACTGATGATAACTGTGGGGCTCACCCATGCACCTGAGTTGCCTTTCAAAACAATCTTCAATAAGGACAAATGTGACTTTTTGTGATTAGAAAGAAAGGCCTGGTGGTCAGTAAAGTCAGCCCCGGAAAGCCTTGTGGTTCACACAGATCCAGCCGTGGTATGCATGGAGTCTCCAGGAGCAGGAGTGGACTTACGTGCAAGGAACTGCCAGCACTCTGCTAAGGGACACAGGCTGAGAGGCAGATGTTCCTCATGGCAAGCAAACTCCCCCTAACAGGTGTGTTTGCGACTGAGAAAGAGATTTCGATGAGATCAAATCCCTTCCTCCTGGGAGATTATTACAGACATCTTACTGGGCACAACTCAGAGGATCAAGGAGGCCAATTGGCACCACACTTCCTTTGAAGTGAATCCTGGAAGCTGGTGTTCAGCGGCTTCTATGGGAGATGGGATTGCGGCCACTTACAGAGCCCGCTCAGGCACTCATCTCATACTCTCCCAAGCACATGCCCTGCTCTCCAGAGGCCTGGAGTGTGTGTCCATGGCTGCCACACTTGTGGCCAAGGGGCGGGAAGCTGGTCCTTAATGAATGCCCCTGGTACTGAGAGTGGGAGAGAGTGCATGGGATGGTTTTCACACTTTGAAGTGTTCTGTCGCTTCGTTCTTGTTGAACTGGATCGAAGGCCTCTTCCTGGGTTTGTTTCTCTCCCTTCTTTCTTTGCAGAATCCATCTAAGCTCTTCATACAGTGTTCTCCACTCAGTCCGCCTCTCTTTGCACTTCACTGGTCCCCTTTCTGCCATCGCAGGCCCATGGGCAGGGTGCCCACACTGTCCTCTCTCTCAATCCCTCTGTCCAGTCCCCCTTCCCTCCTGTCCTCCTCTCTCCTTTTCCCAGTTTCCTTCCGGTCTCTCCTTTTTCCGAGACCACCCAGAAGACGTCTGCCCCCACATATGTGTTTCATAGCCTCGTTTCTTTCTTTCTTTTATCATTTTATTGGGGGCTCATACAACTGTTATCACAATCCATCCATCCATGCATTGCGTCACGCACATGTGTATGTTTGTTGCCCTCATCACTCAAAACATTTCTCCTCTCCTTCTCAACCCCTGGATTGGACAAAACAGTTGTGACCAAACCAGAGAAAGTGGCGTTGCCGTTGCTTTGGGAGCTGACAGGAATGTGAAAGAGAGCTCACCAAGAGTCTCTAAAAGTGCGGAGGACGATTTAAGGGTGACTCTGACTGTAGCTCTTGAATTTGTATTTCTTCTGACACCTAACGCTGTAGTGGCCACAATGCAGGGACAAGTTTAAAAAAATGCTCTTTTTAAGCAATACCTAGGGACATATCCACACTCTCTGGAGTGCAGAGAGGGTAGACTTACGGACCACGCTCTGGTGCCAACTGCACTTTCTCAGATGTCTATAAGTGCCCAGGACCTCTGTGACGGCGAACCGCGGAGAAACAGGTATGCCACAACACAGGCAAACATTTAAATGAAATTAAAATCTTAAAGCCTTAAGGCAACTAGTTTTTAGAAAACAGAGGATCTTATAGATGGTAATTTAGAAAATTAATGCAAAAACACCATCTGCTAAACCTCAGATCCGCGAAGACGCCTCGGTCTGCAGAGAGCACGCTGCATGCGGAGCTCTCAGCCCATCTGCTTCAGTCGATCCCTGGGCAGCCTTCGCACCGAAGGAGGGGTCGCATAGGTCCAGTTTCCATGGATGGTGTCTACTCTTTCGAGAACAAGGTGTTACTGAGGAGTAGCTTGGGCCCTCCACAGTTGGCTTTCTGGGACCCCAAAGACCTCACTGAGGCCTGCCGATTCTCTGCTGCTGTGCCCTCCATCCTGTCCAGGCTGACTCTGAGCCACCCAAGAGGACAGAGGAGAATGGCCCTATCTGGTTTCCTCAGCTCCAAGTGAGAGCCTCAGATGGCCAGCTCTTTTCTCCAGAGGAGCGGCTGATGGGCCAAACCACAAACCTTTCCAGGAGCAGTCTGACCATTGTGCACCAGTGCTCCTCCCAAGCATTCAGTCAGCAGACATGCTCTGGGCACCTCGTGAGCATGAACCAACCTGCCAGTCCCTGTGGGGAACACCAATGTGACTAAGACCAAGTCCTGCTCTTGGGAGAGAGATAGGTCAGGAGAAGGGATAAGAGGAGAGGGAGAACAGAGCTGACATGTGAGAAGCGTTACAAACGTTGGGCGTCCTGAGGGGACATGCATGTCTCACTTTCTGTGATGGTGCCGTGCTGTGCTTCCTCTGCTCCTGTCTTCCTGGGAGTGAATGCGTCACTTGCCTATTCCTCTAGCTCCTGCCACTGTCTGTAGGAAATGTTCACTTAGGATGTCCCTCATGGCTCTTGTCCCTACCTGTAGCGATGCATGAGTGTGACACCCCGGATCTCCTTCACCCCCTTCTCAGGACCTCAGAACATCGTGAAGATGTTCCTCCCTGCTCCCTGGAGGCCTCACTAAGGATGGGGTCCACAGACCCACAGTGAACGCTGTTACTGTTGTGGGTCCCATGACTCATTAAAGCAAAGAGGCCACCTCTAAGGTTTTCAAAAGCCAAACTCTTGCGGATGCCCTCCTTCATCTACAGACAAAAGTTTCATGAAATGACAGTGATCCCCGAGTGCACGCTGTCTTCCAGAAATGTAACTCCCGCCTTTGCACACAATCACGCATCGTCTTCAAGGGCATTGCTGTCTCCAGCTTACACTTGAGCAAATGGCGGGGATTAACTTGCTTGCTTTAGAGTCAAATCGCTCTGAAGTTTGGAGTCAAGGCTTTGACAGTGAAATGCAGCCTCCCAGGTTCAGGGTACTCCTTGGCCTTGGCAGTTCTGGCTCCACAGCAAAAATGGCAAAAGAGCAGGTCGATTACCTTTACAAGGAGAGTCAGAAATGGCCCAGTCATTTCTGTTGTGTTTAGAAGAGAATTGCATAGTTCCTCTTGCACTGGGCTTTCCTCCCTTTTTCTGCCCTGGGCAATGTGAACTGAAGACTACTTCTCCTATTCTTCCAATAGGGCCTGGGTTACAGCTCTGAGAACCAAACAAAAGATGAAATCAAACTCACAGAACAAAAAAGACCTTGTCCCCAGGCCCTCAGAACCCAAAAGACCCTTTCCCCAGCAAAGCAGATCATGTTCCTGAAGAGATTTAGACATGGGCCCCTCTATTGTGCATGGTGCCCAGCCCTGCTTTCCTAGAGCTATGAAGTGAGATGAGCCAAGCGATGGACAGAGCACCATTCTCCCCTATATTGCCGAATGATAATTATTTGTTTTTTGTGAAGACTGATGACCAAAGGTGCCTACTCCTGAGCCCTTTGCTGTGGGGCGTGACGGGTCTTGACGGCTAAGGCAGTGCAGCGGAAGAAAGCTGCAAAATAAGCAGAGAGCCAGGAGGAGGGACGAGGAAAGAAGTGCTTTTCTGGGGTTCAGTAAAGGAACGACCAAAGGGAAGTGACCTCTAAATTGTTAACTCCATGGGAGCAAGGGCTCTCTTTCCAAGTTCCTAGCATGGCCAGATGCTTTATGAATGGATGAAAATTGAAATGCTGAATGGATGAATAGGGAGGAAATAATATTTTTGAAGCCCATGTGGCATGGGAACAACATAGGACCTATATATGGTAAAAGGGTTGGAAGACTGATTTGCATAATATATACAAGGGGGCTCACATACATAACCCACCCACCAAACCCACTGCTGCAGAGTCCGTTCTGACGCATAGAGAAGAACTTATTCATGTGCTTTCCCTGGCTGTCATCTGGCTGTAGCTTTCTGTCTCGAAATAGCCAGCGATTCAAGCCACCCACCTCTCCGCTAGCAGAGAGCGCTTTAACCACTGGACCACAAAGGAACCTTCACTTTACTTTGATGCCATTTTCATAGCACTTGTCATCAATTTAACATATGTTAGTGTTTATAGAAAGTAGCAAATACTGAAGCCTTGCGTTGAGGTTCCTTCCTTTTGTCAAATCCCAGACACCTGGGAAGATTCTCTCTCGACCTCCCGAGGTTGATCTTCTACTGGCCAAATGTTCTCAGGCCAGGACTGCCTGAGCTCCGTGCCCCTGGCCTGACAGTGCACCGCAGACCTGGAGTCTTCTCCCACAAGGCTGCCTCCGCTTTCATTCTGAAGTTCTGAATCTCTCCTCGAAGCTGCAGCTGCACATCTTATCTGCGCTCTGTCTTTCCTTCTATCATTTTCAAAGCAGATCAGGCTTTCTCCCCCCCCCGGATCATTGTGCATGTTTAATGCTGGCCGTGTGTGTGTGCGCGCGCGTGTGTGTGAGAGGGCGTGAGATCAAGTAAGGGCATAATGGGTGTGTAGAGATGTATTTCACATGGAGGCCAAAATGATGGATCTGTTCTCCATTCAGGAGTCTTGTTCAGAAACAGCGATGCCTTAAATAGGTCACAGCCACCCACCAATCTGGCATCTACAAGGATGGAACACCCTGCTTCCATCACAAAGCCACAACGTAATTCTTTAACTCCCTGACCTTAATTGCCCTCTCCATTGCCTGACCACATGCCAAACGGGAACAGTCATTGATCCAGCTCGTCACTGAATGGCGTATATGCTTGCCGCTGCTACGGGAGCTACTGATACAGTCGTGTGCAAGAACCCAATGGGTCCCTGCCCTTTGAATGTTGACAGTTTTTCCAGCATTGACCTCCTCGAACACCTGAGTAAGAACACCTACTTACTAATCTGCCAAAAGATGGAGGAAACCTTGCATCCAAATGTCAGATTCTCCACCTCACTCCCAGCTTATCCCTAATTCTTTAAGCTCTAAAGTCAACCTCCCTGTTCCAAAGAGTGCCTCCAAATCCTTGTTCTATCCTCTCTCAAAAATCCAAGAATTTGGATCCCACATTTATCATTGAGCAAGGATTCCAAGAATTACTTTCCTCTGCATGCACGGCACTCTCTGGGAGCACGCTGACTCGCCTTCCTGAGTTGGTAGAGAGGCATGCGAAGGGAAGCCTTCTCCTGAACCTGATGGAGAGCCAGGAACCGTACCTCTCCACGGTGTAACTGCTGCATAGCGGGCACCTCAGGCCTGAGCGGAGCAGCCCCTGGAAAAGTGTTATTAAAATCCAACAAGGCTGACAGTGTGCCACTTCATCAGCACCAGGCCGTGAATGAAATGTTATGAAACGCTCATAAGCCCAGGGAGTCAGGTGCTCAAAGACAATTACCACCTCAACATTTCATTAACAAAATAATGATTAATTATCATTACTAATTAAAATACGGGATTAGGCTGTTGATTTTGAGCCTTAACAGGATTAATGACATTACCATTTTTAATGGAATTCCAGGAACGAAAAAACTAGAACAACTTCAGGAAAAAAAGATAGGACTCTGGAGGAGACATAACTCGAGAAGTGATTGTGAAGACCCGGGAGCCTAACACTTTCCCTGCTGGTGAACCTCAGTTCAGCAAGTGGAATGCGGAGCAATGTAATTACTTAGCGTAGTTTTCTTCTCAGTGGGAAGAGAAGCCAGGTTTGTGCTTTAAAGAACAAAAGGGAAGAATGTAAATAGTTCTGGGTGAAGATGGGCTACTCGCAGGGAAAAATCAAGGAGCGGCTAGCTGTCTTTTGCATAATATTTGAGGGTAAATGCGTCCCTGGCTCAGTTGTAAATTTTATTTAATTAATGCTTAGAGGATTAACAACAAAGTCGCTCTGAGCAGACAGGGAACGTGGTGCTGTCAAGTGTATCAGGAAAGCCAATTTCCATAGGAAGGACGTCTCCACTGAATAATTAACATGAGGGCGTTTTCATAAATGTCAGATTCCCACAGGAAACAGGAACCTGACCCTCAGTAATAAACCATTTAGGATTCATTAACTGTAAGCATCGTTCTTAAACTATTTGCCCTGGCATGTGAGCTCATCCATAATGCAATGCGTTGGCCTCAGCCACTGTGTGAAAATGCCCCGCACTTGACTCTGAAGTGGCTGCAATGACTGAGTTTCCTTTCAACCTGGCTCAGCTCTGGGCTCTGGGGGTCAACTCTTGCTTCCTGTCTGTTGCTCTCAGGCCAGGGTCAGTCGAGGGCCTATCAAGAGGTGAGTGTGTGGAGCTTACTTTGCAAAAGTTAAATGGGACTCAAGTCCCATTTAGATTTTTTACACCGGGGTTTCTTTATTAGGGGACTGTGGAGCTTTGGGGCCAGGTTCTTTGTCAAAGGAGTTCTGGTTGCACAGTGGTTATGCATTTGGCTGCACTCCACAAGGCCGACTGTTCAAACCCATGAGTTGCTATGCTGTAAAGAGAGTGGGTTTTCTGTCCAGTAAATATTTGTCATCTCAGAAATTCACAGGGGGCAGTTATACCATGTCCTGTATGGTTGCTGTAAGTTGGCAGCACATTGATGGTAGTGAGTTTGGTTTGGTAATTCTGTGCCAGAAAGTCTGCCCTGTGCATGGTTGGCTATTTTGCAGCATATCTGATCTCTACCCATTAGATGCCAGCAGTGACACCATTCCTAGAATTGTGACACATGCACATGGACACACACACACACACACACACAAACTAGATAGTGCCAAGTGGGCCTTGGAGGCATAGTTTCCCAAAGTAAGAACCCCTGTCTCTGAAATTTATTGGAAGACATCCCTGAAAGGGGATGAGTAAGAGGAGACAGGCTCTCAGCTGGGCTGGGCCCATGAGGCTAGGGAAAGATACAGTTCCTAAATGGTTCAATGACAGTGAATTTGATTTTTGTTAATGGGAATCCCCTTCACATAGGCATCCCTGGTGGTGCAGCGGGTTACATGTTGGACTGCTAACCACAAGGTTAGCAGTTCAAGCCTACCAGCTGCTTCCCAGATGAAAGATGAGGCATTCTGCTCCCACAAAGATTTAACAGCTTAGAAACCCACAGGGGTGGTTCTACTCTCTCCTATAGGTTCGCTGTGAGTCAGAATCCACCCAGGGGCAGGCAGTTTGCTTTTTGAGACTAATTGCCTTGACAGAGGAGTTACGTCGATGCTGTGGTTAAGCATCAGGCTCCTCACCCAAAGGATGATTCTTCTAACACATCAGCCATTCTTTCTGCTCCCACAAAGATTTATAGTCTTGTAAGCCCTCTAGGGCTTCTGGCCTTTAGGCTTGCTGTGAATTTAAATCGACCCAATGGCAACGAGGTTGGTTTGGGTGCTTAGTCCCCATCACAGTCACAGTCACCCACCATTCTGAAGACCTTTCTTCTTGAATGTCATCAGCCTGCCTGTTTGGACCCAAATTCTGACCATTGCAGTACAGTCACTCCAAAAGCCAAGCCACTGCCACCAAGTCGATACCAACTCAGAGAGACCCACCAGGCCAGAGAAGAACTACCCTGTGGGTTTCTGAGAGCATAACTCTTTAGAAAAGTGAAAAATTTGTCTTTCTCTTGAGAGGACAAGGCGGGTGATTTTAAACTGCTGACCTGGCACTTAGCAGCCCAATGTGTAGCACGGTGCCACCAGGCTCCTGGCAGCCTTAACTATGCCATGACAAGGAGAACTGCCCCCCCCCACCGTGACCCTAGGCTTCCTGTAACCCCTCAGTGTAGAGATGATTAATGTGGCCTTCTCGTATGTCTCCAAATGACTGCTGCTTGGAGCGTACTCACTATTGTCCTGGACTTCTAAGGAGTCCAGGTCACCACCAAGTGATATTCTCCCTACTCTCACCCCCCACTACACACACACACACACACACACACACACACACACACACACACTAACATTAAAATGTAGAGGGGGAAATAAAAAAAATCAAATGAGTACAACTCTGGAAGATTTTTTTTCCCCAAACGGTTTTCTAAAGTGTGAATACAAATCACTGAGTGTTTTCTTTTAATAGATTGTAGATTTCATTTCTCGATTTAAAAGAAAGAAAGAAAGAAAGAAACTCCACTTTTAATTCTGCCTGGGCATGCAGGATGCCCACACAGGACTAAAAAGAGGAACACAAAGCTATTTTGGAGAATTGCTTTGTCTACGCAAAAACACAAACTCACTTGCCGAATGAGTCCTTACTCTCAGATAGTTACTTGAACCAAACTGAGCAGTTACTTCTTGAGACCCCTTTGCCAGAGACTGCACTGTGTTAAAATGCAAGAGGATGCAAGGTGCTCTGTGCAGGCATCCTGTTAGCGGGAGACTGACTTCAGGGTGCTGTGCTGAGTCACTGTGACCTAGTAACTGGGCACAGCCCATTTTGCATTGGGAAGATGAGACTGGTCAGTTGCAGGAGACCACTTAATGGTGCCCTGGTTTTAGCTGGAGACCATTGCACGTTTGCCTGCGTGTGAGCAGAGAGGTAACTTGGTTTCTTTCCCGTAACCCTCTCACGCAGACACACTTAAAGTTAACCAACCAAAGCCGGTTCAGGATTCAGAAGCCTTGAGCGATAAGTCTACTTGGCTCAAAACCTAAGTGAGTCTTATTAATTCAGAAGAGTCGAAAGCTTACATGTGCTAATTACCAAAACTACTAATTAGCTTTAATTATAAGCTTGGAAGGAAGTTGAAGTGTGTTGCATGTGATGGTGCTGTTGACCTTTTCAGTGTACTGTGGAGGGGGTTGGAGGGGGGAGGGGGGAGAAGCAGAAATGAGGTGTTATAAAATTCATCAGAGAGCAATTAATTTAGGTCTTATGATGAATATGTTATATATTAACACATCTGTGCCTATCAGGATGTGTTTTGAAGGCATTTTTAATAGAGCCCTACCAATGTCACCCCGTGGTGTCCCGCCAGCCAGGAAAAATGAATTCATTTTGTAGCAGTTCTTACTTTGCACTGTTGTATAAACCAAGTGACAGGCTCGGGCCAGCCAGATTTGACATGTCATCGTAAATAAGAATAGGAGATGGCTTTGACTGACTTTGGAGAGTCATTTGCGGCACTGCCTATGTAGCTGTTTGATGAGATGCTCAGACTCCTGTCCCGAGCCAAGGTCTGGCAAGACTGCCTTCATCGACCTCTCACCTTGGTCAGATTCATCACTCTCTCGAACCACTGCACTAGACCCGTCTTTTGATGTGTCTGGGCGCCTCTCTCCTGTTTTTCTTATGCCAAGACAGCTCCGTGTCAGATACTCCCACTAACACAAATGATGATGCTCTCCAGGGTCGCCAAGGCAGCGTTTCCTGCCTCAGACACACCGAGCCCCCCACCCCACCCCTGGCCCCCCAGACCTCCCCTAGCTGTCCTGAAACCTCGTGGGAGGCACCAGAAGCCGACCAGCATCTGTTTGTTTGGCTCAAACTTCGTAAACCTTATCCTCCTTATCCTCTACATTTCAAGATGGTTTGATTCTAATCTCTCAAAACTGACGTGTCTCCTAGTAACCACCAGAGGGATCCCATATAATGTGATAAAATTACAATCAACATGGAGGAACCAGGGCTCCGCTGGCTTGTGTGTGAGGGTGTGGGTTACTCTCTGGAAAGCGGCAACAAAGAATGGGCAGTACCGTAAGGAAAAGGAACCCCAAGAGGGAGGAGTAGAGGAGTGGGCTCACGATGAAAGGGTCTGAGGATCAGGGATCTTAGAAACACCAAGGAAGAAAACAAACGCTGGCCCGCAGAAAGAAAGCACTTTATTATTCTGACTGTTCTTGTTGCTGAACTTGTGTTCAGAAGTGGAACTCTAAATACAATGAGATTTCATTATAAGGACTGGAATAGTTGCTGGTTTCAATGTACAACACTGTAAAAGAAGAGGAAGCCAGTAAAAATACATATACATAGATGTGCTACATATAGATGCTATATACATAGATATGCTACTCTATATAGTGTATGCACTATATATTGGTGTGTATATATAGGATATATCTATACACTCTCTATATTACTGGCTCCCTCTTCTTTATATATGTCTCTCTATATTTATGCTCCTTCACACACACACACACGCACACGCACACACACACACATATCCTTCAAACTCTTTGCTGAGAAATTCCATTATCTTCTAAATCCATTTCTCCACAAGTTTGTGAAATGTGTGTGTGTGTGTGTGTGTGTGTGTGTGTGTGTGTGTAAAATGACTTTTTACCTTCAGCCCTAGGTACAAATCAGGGAAGATATGCTAGTTCTAATAGGGATTCCCTATCCTGTGCTGAAATCCATTTTCACCGACCTGGGAAGTGATATTTCCATGACCCACTTAGATCTCCTACTCTGCTTTGTTTTTGTTTTTTTTTAATAAATTCAGTTTCTCAAGCATAACACTTTCCTTGGTATGTTTTGCCCAAGAGTGTTTTTCATGGCTTTTGCTGTGTGTGTGTGTGTGTTTGTTTTCATGTACATATGTCAACAAGCATTGTTTCTACCCCAAAGTCCCTTTTTAGTTAATGGTATTGGCCATGACTATTGGGTTGTTTTAGATTATCCCAAAGTTCATCGGGCCAAATCAGTGTGGTTAAAACTCCAGTGAGTCTTGTTCAGCCCTGTTCTTAATGCATGCCTGACTGCACTAACATCCCACTGAAAGTCCAGATCAGCTCAGCAGAAGCTGTACATTCAGGTCAAACATGTTCCAGTAAGAAGAAGACTGTCCGTGGTGTGTCAGGCACATTGGCAAACGTGTGTCAACAGACCAGGAGGTGGGAGAAGAATGTAAGAAGGGAAATCAGCAGGAGGAGCGGAGCTCGCCCGACCTGAACTGTACAATTTGGTAGAGTGGCTGCCCCCAGCAGAGATGAGGCGGTGGAGGAGGTGGGGGTGGGGGCATTGCTGGGGGTTTGTGTGCTGGCTGTATCTCAGTAAGAGATGCCCTGAAACGCCACCCTTTCAGCCCACTTCTTGTGTCAGAGCATGCACCCCCTTTTAACATCATCAGCTCGAGTATCATAAAATGCACTTCCCAGTAGCCTTTTAACCATACTGTTCTCTAGTGTCGGATTCCTGGTGGTGCGTGTGTTAGGTACTTAGCTGCTAACCCCAATGTGCCGGCGGTTCAAACACCAGCCACTCTGTAAGAGAAAGATGATGTTTCTGTAAAGATTTACCATCTGTGTTAGAGAAGCAGACCCAGTGACACCTGTGTGTGTATGTACATAGATAGATATTTATATCTACACAGTTGTAGGTGTGGGAGAGTCCAGGCTCTTTCAGGCCCGTGGGTCAGAAGTTGCTCTTGGCTTCCCCTGACTCCCGTAGCTGCAGGGGATGATGAACAGGAAGCAGGAAGATTCCAGAGCCTAAGGTCAGCTCAGTGAATCCAAGGTCAGCCGTCCACTGATGGCTCCTGGGATTGGCAGGTTGACAAAAGAGATGCAGGCTCCAGATCCAGCAGCAGACAGGAGCTAGCTTCCACACGCTCTCCATCCAGGCAAAGAGCAGGCACCGACCCCGAAGGAACCTCCTTCAAGTGTATCAGGCTGTGATCAGATTGAGGAGGTGTTGGTGTCAGTTTCAACTCAGAGGGACCTCTTGCACAACAGAACACAAGGCTGCCTGGTCCCGCGCTTAAGCCCCTGGCTGCAGCCATGGTGCCAATCCATCTTGTTGAAATCCCTTCTCGTGTTCGCTGCCCTTCTACTTGATCGAACACAGTGCCTTTCTCCAGGGACTGGTCTCTCCTACGCTATTCTTGCCACAGCTGTTTGGTTGCTTCACAGAAGATTCCATCATGCAGTTTACATCAGCTCATGAGACATCCTGGTCCACCCAAGTTACCATGCAACCTACCGTACCATCTCAGAAGCCCTATGTAGGCATCGATTTGATGGCAATGGGTAGATTTTGGGGGGATTCTCATTATGATCATCAGAGTACCCCTTTCTTCTGATCTCACTAGTGTTGAAGTAGCTAGAACCAGTCTAACTATAGAGCAGGTTAGGACATTAGAAAAAACTTATGAATTGGAAGCCCCCAAATGGATTACTTTTCCTCCACTCAGCAGGCTTGTGGCATAGTTATCTTACTTGTCAAAAGGGCACTATTAAGAGATTTAGATGACATTTGTCCTTGTATTAAACACGATCGATTCTTGGTATGATGCTGCATTGATATTACTTCCCCTCTGAGGCCTCTTTGGGTAGGTTGTAAGGATGCTGAGGCTTGATCTCCATGTAAACAGATGTCACAAAACCTGGAACATTCAGTATGTTATCTGTAAGAGGGGTAAAGGGTGGGGTCCTTTGTTAATGCTTCTCTCTAACTTCCCATTCTTGTTTGGCCTGCTTGGAAAACAGGAAACTCCTGTCCACAGAAGCAAACTCTAGAGGATCTTGTGCCTGCTCTTCAGGGCCCTGGATGTGTGTCATGGAGGAAATGAGCAGAGGAGCTCATGCTGGGGTAGAGGGTGGGGGAAGGGGCATGTCGGGGACCAGTACAGGACACTGGAGGGGACTTGAGAGTCTATTTCTCAAACAGGTCTTCTTACGGAGCTGCATGGAATCACCTTTCCCATCATGGCTGGTAATAGGCTCAAAGCTAGATAGAAGTACCCAGAAACCTTAAGTAAGACACCCCCATTTCTCCCTCCAGTCTCTCTTGGAAAGACTAAGTGGGCATGGATGAGGAAACAAGGCCCTTGCAGGCTCCCACAGCCCCAGGCTAGACTCAAGGGGCTGCCTTTTCCCTAGAGACCAGCCCCAGGCCTGAACACAAATCAAACCAAATGGCCTTCGTAGGGGCATTCTTCTTCAGTCTATGACCACAGACTCTAAAATCAGGGTACTTCAGTAACAAGGAAATACCAATCCAGGTCACCAGCCTGAGGGAGAGAAAAGCCTTCCCAAACTCTTCCTGCTAAGCTGTCCTTGACAGTTCACCTTAGCCTTTCTAGAATGGTTCAACAGCACGCCTTATCTCTTCCTAAGAGGGAATCGCAAAGAGGAGCCCACCTAGAAAACAAGATAACAGGGCAGTGCCTTCTTCCTCAAGAAAATAAAAACAACACCAAGCATGTGAGAGAGAAGGAGGCAGGCAGACATGGCGCCTAAGATACTCCTGTAGAAAATGAGGTCTTCAGACTCGACCTCCCCACTTCTGTGAGCGCCTCTTGTGGGTTCTGTGGTTTGCCACTCACCCTAAAAGATCCAGGGACAAAAGACATTCTGATACAACCGGTAGATTTCTCTGAGGCCCTTCTCTCATCAAGGAAGCACAATATCTCAGGGATAAAATCATATCAGGCATATCTTGCCTTGTGCCAGGCTGCTACTTAAACTGCTAAAAGCCCTGTCTCAAAAATCACTCCCTAAGAACATCCATTGCTAGAGTATCAGGTTTCTAGGGCTTCCTTTCATGCCGATATGCATTTCTTTAAAACCCTTTCTTTGAAATGTCCTTTGTGTTATTAGGAGGCAGTCTCCCCGAGGCTATTTCGTTCAGGCTTGGTTGTCCAAGCAACCAACAAAGAGAAACTTAAGGAACAGATTCCCTTTGCATTGTGGGTTACCTTTAATAGCATGAAAAGGTCAAGAACGTCTTCCCTGAGCAAGGTCTCCAGATATTTGGATAAATGGTGAGCGGGATGGAGACTCTCTTTAAAAGCCTGACCTTTTTGCACCTGTGTTCCTATGCAAAGTATTTTCTTAAAGTAAGGTCTTCTGCCCTCATTGTCACATCCTCACAAGCGAGTCCCAGACAAAGATCAAGCTCGCTAATAAACTCAGGAGATGAAGCCTTCATGGTCCCAATGCAAGCCTCGAAGGCTCACATTCCCTTGTCTTTTTTTCCTTCCATACTACCTAGGAAAAACTGACCTCCTCTCTACTCTACGATGAAATGGAAGGGGTAATCTTAGATTCTTGGCTCTGATTCAGATGATTAACGTACTGTATTGAACTTTCAATTTAGTGAGCGGGAGGGGAGGATGTGTACTTGGTTAGCTTTTAAATGCTGTGGAACCTTAAACACTACTTATTATGATTTGAGTTTATGATTATTCAGAAAATGTTCACCTACTGCCAACTACAACAGCAAAACAACAACTCACCTCTATCAAGAGTCTTCTGACTCATAGGGATGCTATAGGGCAGAGTAGAATTGCCCCTGTGAGTCGCGGAGGCTGTAAATATGTATGGGAATAGACAGTCTCATCTTTGTTACCTGTGGATCTGCTACTGGATTTAAACTGCTTACCTTTTGGGTTAGAAGCCCCCAAAGTGTAGCCAAAGCTCCTCAGTGCCTGTTTTTCATGAGCTGTTCTGTTTGATTGGCTTGGATTGCCCCAAGCGAAG
The DNA here is from genome assembly GCF_050624435.1 of Tenrec ecaudatus. Classification (NCBI taxonomy): domain Eukaryota; kingdom Metazoa; phylum Chordata; class Mammalia; order Afrosoricida; family Tenrecidae; genus Tenrec; species Tenrec ecaudatus. The sequence goes on from NC_134534.1 coordinate 143,945,172, forward strand.
TGTTCAGCCCAACCCATGCTTTGAGGAAGACTGCAGTCAATATACACTTGGAGGTCATCAGAAGTAGATCAGGGGTCTACTAAGGGTCATCAGCCATGTAGACCAAGCAGACATCACTGTTTATCCCACAACAAATAGGGCCCACTCCCTTCTGATAAGGATAGTAGTTGTCTGTTTCCTTGTAGGAGACCTCAGAGAAGTCAAGTCCACCCAAGGGTGGCCAAGGTTAGGCCACCATCATGAATCTAGGGTCTGCCCTTCTTGTCACATGTACACCTCTAGTTCCTCCCCTTCCTATCATGTGTACAGCTCTAGCTCATCCCTTTGCTGTTATGCCTATGCCCATTGTACATCCCATTCTACAATGGGTATGCCTATTATACTGCCCCTTCCTGTGACAGGCAGTTACCTGTAATCACGCCCCCTAAGTAGACATAACCCTGGGTTAGCAATTACAGGGGCCTTCTAGAGTCCTGCGTGGCTCTGGCGCCACCTCACCTCAGCCCACGCTATGTGCGGACCTAGCCAGTAAGATCGTGGCCATCCAGGAGGTGAGCGTGTTATCATGAAATGTGTCTGACTCCATTATTTGACTCTTCTATCTCTCATGCTCTTGATGACTTTAATATAATACTTATATATCTCAAAAAAAAAAGACTGCAGTCAACTCAAGTACAATAACACCACTGTCCTCCAGTTGGTTTTGACTCACAGAAACCCTGAATAGAGTCTCTGAGGCTGTAAATCTCTGTGTGCGCAGACAGCCTCATCTTTCCCATCAAGCAGAATAGACAAAACATACCTTCATATCCCCACAGTTTCAGCTCCCCTCACCCCCTATTTTTTTTTCCAGTTGGCATTGAGTTTATTCCAACCCATGAGGACTTTATGCATGTCAGACTAGAAGTCAGGCCTTTCTTCTGAGTCACCTCAGGGGGAACTCGAACCTCCATTCTGAATATTGCTGCTTGCACCATCCCAGGCCTCCAAGGTAGTGAGTTTTAACAGGATGAAGGCTTGATTTTCAGAGAAGGGATTCTTGTCAGCGATTCCCTTTTCTTTCACTGCTTTTCATTCCGACCACCATTCTCTCTCCTGGAGATGACAGCATTAATTACCTGTTTTCTGACCCTGCTGAGCACAGAGAAGGAGGGAAGGCCAGATAAATAGCAGGCTGGACAGTAGAGTTAAAGAGAGATGAGCAAAGGATGGAAGTGTAGTTACGAGGAGGCGGTAAGAACTGGAGAGCCTGATTCCTGTCTAAACAGGGCAATGGTTACTTGTTCCCAGGGAGGTGGCTCTGGCCCATGGGGACACTGTACACTTGAAAGATAGGTCACCAGTTCTGCATCATCTCCAGCATCGTCGATGTGTTTGAAGTATTGTCACACCAATGCATCTATCTGCTGAGTCCCTCCTCTCCCCGCACTCTATTAAACAATGTCCTATCGTGGCCTGTCAACTTTTCATAGATTGCCAGTCTGCTTAGTCTGGAAGCTTCACTGAGGTCTGTCCACCAGGGCCAAAAGAATTCAATTTTAAAAAGAACTCCCTTTTGGAGTGACAGTTATATAACATTTCTAAAACCTGAGTAGGCCACAATGAACCTTTAAGGAGCCGAGCTGGTTTGAGGCGCCTCCCCCTTCCCCGCATTTAACAGCCTCCTGGGGTACATGTGAACGAGGTAGACGTGCCTTACAGGTGGGAGCTACATGGAAGGATTTGGGCAAGAGGGAATACTTGATGCAGGTCTGGAAGGATGAAGGCAGGAAAAGGAATTTCCAATCAGTGGGGAGGATGTGACCAAAGATTGACCTGTGATCCTGAAGGAGCCCAGACATGAACGAGGGTAAGGAGCATGTTGTGGGTCAGGCCAAAGAGGCAGGCGGAGGCCAGATACTGGAGTGACCGTGTGTCAGGCCTTTTACCACGTGCGGCTTTATCCTACTCTTCTGTATATTGAGAAAATAGCATTTATCTCCCCTGTTGCTGGAAAGAGTGAAGCCTGTCGAAAACTTGCTGCTGTGCCTGACATATCAGACCATGGCCGTTGAGTCCATTTCAACGCACGATGACCCCAGGTACAGATAAAAACAAACTGCTCCATGGGGTTTTCTTGGCTTTTCTTCTGTAATGTCACTCTGTGGGTTTGAACCACCAAACTTTAGGTGAGTAGATGGATGGGAAACAACTGTACCATGCAGGGGCTTTTGGCAAGGCACATAATAGATGTTTGTTCTTCCTACAATTTCATAAAGACTGGACTTCCTTCCGCCGGCACCGTGGTACTAGTAAAGAACTTCTCCTTCACCCTCCTTTTTTTTTATGAAAAGAAATTAAGGATAAAAAAAGAATGTTTTCTTTTATTTGTGGAAACTAAGCATTCAGGAACACACACACAAAGAAAGACAGGGGAAAAAAAATCATCTGTGTTCTTACTACCCAGAACTGCCCACTGTTAACATCTTGGCAGCTTTACACTTGTGTTCAATCTTTAAATACAAAACAAAACCTATTCTTTATTCTGTAAAAATGGTAGTGTAATTATCCTAAAACAATTTGATAGAAAAGAGTAAAGTACAAAAAGAAAGGGAAAAAAATGAGTCTTGCTATGACTGCTGAGACAGAAAATCCTTTCAAACCGTTCTGTATACTTTCTAGCTGAGAGGAGGGGCATTTCTTGTTGGTCCACGGACGGCACTGAGGATTAAAGGAGTTGGCGCACAGGAAGCATCTGCTTAGCGCCCAGCCTGAGATGGGTTGGTGGTGGTGGCTGCTCTTGAGCCAGCTCTGACAAGAAGGAATGTTGCCAGGTCCTGGGCCATGCTCACCATCTTCAGTGTGCTCGAGGCCATGGTGGCAGCCCCGTGTCACTTCAGCAAATGGAAAGTTGCCCTCCTTGTGGCTGGTCCTCCACTTCACCAAGCATGGTGTTCTTCTCTGGTGCTTGATCGGTCTTTCTTCACGGCAGGTCCAAAGTCGGCAACACAGCTCCGGCCATCCTCACTTGTAAGGAGCATCCTGCCCCTTCTTTCCCCAAGACAAATTTGTTCATTCTGCTGGCGTTCCGCTGTGCAATTTAACATTCTTCGCCAACACCACAATTCAAATATGTCACCATCGCTACCGATCATCGTAGTAGCGAGCTTCAAAGGCGCAGGTACAATCCTATATTTCTGTAATTATCACATATCATCGTTGTTAGTTGTCATCAAGTCCGTTTGGGCGCGTGATGACACCTAGTGTGCCGACAGTAGAACTGCTCCATTGGGTTTTCAAGGTCATGACCCTTCAAAACCCAATCACCCAGTAGGTTACTGTCTTCCAAGGCACCACCGACCTGTTGACCATTGTTACTTCCACTAGTCCTGCTGAATTCCAGACTTCAAGGTCTCTTCTCCGTTCCTAGCTCATAACCAACCACTTGTTGGGTGACCTGGGACCAGAGCAATGGTCTTGAGCTGGGTCCCTCTACTACTCAGAAGCTTGGTTTCTGCATCTGTCAAATGTGAAGCGTTCTGGCCTCCCGGTCTCTAATGGTATTTCATGAGTTGAGGCATACAAAGGTACAGGGGCAGATTAGGTCACAAAATAGGGGTCCTTTTTCTCCTTTCCTTTGTGTCCCTTCCCCTCTCCCCCTCCCTCCATTGCTACACTGCTTTTCCATTTTGCTATAACCCCCAGCACCTCAAATGTGCAAAAAATATGGAGCCAAGCCCTCTTAGTTACATTTTAGACTATCTTTCTTTTTCTAAGTATATCCCCACTAATCCTAGAGTTACTGGGTATTGATTATGATGTGTACATTCACCAGTGGACCAAGAAAGAATGCACACGTTGTCTGCTGATGGCTAGCTGCTAAGAGTGAAATTCATCATTGCTCTGAAACCATTTTGGAAATGCGTCTTTTAACTGCGTGATCTGGGAGTTCACATCCTGGGCAACTGGTTGAGTCTCTTTGGCTAGAAACCCATTTTGCTTTTTGATTAGCAAACCTGGTGCTGCCTGGTTCCTTGAGCTTTGCTAAAATTCCTCCTTGTTCCTTGAGCTTTGCTCTTTTGACCAGCAAGGAGGTGTCAAAGACTTTGCGAGTGTGTTTATGAACATGATGTTGTATTAAAGTTGAGTTGCATTTCAGAATCTGAACAAGAATGTTGCATATTTCCCTACCCGCAAAGCAATTAAATTATTCCCTGACGTGTGTATAGCTCCAGAACCAGTAATCAGCTTATAGTCTGAATAGGGCACATGGTGTGATAATCCAGTGCAATGCTGAGAGGTTTGTAGTTAGCATTTGCATTTGATCATTTAAACAACGCTGAGTGAGCAGGCCACCCTTCTTGGCAATGGCATCAGAAGGATAGAAAGAGTGTGTCCCACAGGCTGTTGGGGCGTAAATAATTGTGTATTCCTGAATACATTTCACTTCCTCCTCATGAACCTTTGCTGCCCTGGTTGAATAAACTAGAAAATGGTAGTAGCCTCAAAAGTCACAAGTACTGTGTCGCCCTTTGTTCCCTTTTCTGTCTTCCCTGGGAAACACTATCTGAGCAATCTGCAAGTTCCCATGAGATTGTGAAAGGCCTGCAGCGAACTATTTGAAAAAAAAGAAAGAAAAAAGCACTCCGCACTCCCTGCGGAACTTTTTTCTTGTGAGATGCCTTTATGTATTAGAGATCAATTTTCTGATAAGATTCTCTGTTCCAGAAGAATATTTGGTAGTTTTTAGCAAAAATAAGTACTTGCCACAGCAATAGCAAATCCCAACTGAATACCCAATAATAGCACCAGTGAAATAAATTGCAGAAATGGGCTTTTTTTTGCCAACATTGTTTTCTCTAGAATTGAGATTATTATTGAAAGACGTCAGGATTTTATTTTTCAGTATTTTCTAGCTGTGACACTTATTTACAGAATTTGGTTACTTCTGAGCAAAGTGCCCAGTTGGTTTTCGAGAGGGTTTGCATCCTCAGAAATCATCCACAGTTCTGCACTTTCTACCATTTTTACCTTTTCTCTTCCCACTTTCTCTCACCGTCCCTCTGGACCCAAACAACCACAGATAGCCCATCTTTTGTTTACCCCAAAGATCAGAGCCCTCTAGAAGTCTTAGTTATCATTCTGCCTTTTTGTCTTCCTGGACCATTGTGCGTGGCTCTATAGTTGTACTCAACATGGTGTAGTTAAGCCTTCTCGGTCACTCTGTCAGAAAGGTCCAATGCCAATGTTCTTGTTCACTCTGTCTGTCTAGTCCCAAGACTTGCCTACCCACCTCAAGTGCTGATTGATTTCAAATCATGTACATATTAGTCTATATATGTGTACAGAGGAAGTACATCTTACTGTACAGTGGTATTTCTGAACAGAAGCTATTTAAAAATGAGTTAAACAGAAGAGGGTTAGGTCAACTTCTTAACCCTTCTAATTCCACTGGGCATCTTCCCAGGAAAGCAAATGGAGTTATAAAGTGAAGATAGTGTAATCTGGGTTTATTTTGATTTGGGAATGTTTAGATGTGTCCCCAGAAATTAGTAGAGACCGTCTACCCATTTATATATTAAATATGTCCTTGGAAACATGATCATGAATCTGCCTAAATGCCCTCCTGAGAGGTTGTCAGGTTTCTCAAGTGGGAAATACCTCAGTTCTTGGCTTCGCCCGAGAAAGAATTCACGCCCAAGCCTGGTTTGTGATCCAAGTGGATCTTTGTAAAGGACAGAAGTTTCAGGCAACCTCATGGGACTATACACCCGCACGTGGTGGCCTGAGGCCAGAGAGAGAGACCGAGGCACAGCCAAGGGGAAAGCAGAGAAGCAAAGGACCGGACTGATCTCCATGTCCCTGGATTTGAGGCCTTCCGCTGAGAGGTGAGGTTGAAGGTATCGGTTGACCCCATTGACTGAATGAAGCCCATCTGGCCTAGTTTGGGCCAACCCAGGTATACACCCCACCTGGCTCAGGGGCCTGAATTTGGAGCCTCTCCTTTAGACATCCCTGCTTCCTTGCTACTTAACAAGCATCAGTTCTCAACCTGTGGGCCGTGTCCCCTTTGAGAGGGTCGAACGGCCCTTTCCCAGGGGTCACCAGGTTCATAACAGTAGCAAAATTACAGTGATGAAGTAGCAGTGAAAATCATTTCATGGTTGGGGGTCCCCACAACATGAGGGACTGTATTAGAGGGTCGTGGCATTAGGAAGGTTGAGAACCCCTGCTCCAAAGCCACCAGCCACGGTGCTCAGCAATTTTCACTGTTTCTGCGATATGTTTAAACCTTCACAACAAGCATAGCCCCTTCACTCCCTGTTTTCCAGACGCTGACGTCAAGGCACCGAGGTGCTCCAACTTGCTCGGTCCCATAATAAGGAGCCAAGGAGCTGGGATCCAAAGCAGCTCTTTTTAGCCCTGAAATTCATGCTCTGTGTGAGCCATCCCATGCTCCCTTGGCCACCTGCATGGGTACACTAGTAGATCATTCGCAGATGGGTAATGCGTTAGATACATCAGCGGGCTTGGATTTCGGTCAGTATTTTATATCGGTCCTTGATCTTTCTCAACGGTAGCACATTTGACAAGACAATGACAACAATTCCCGTTCCTGGAATGGCCAGGTTGTTACCATACACAACGGCCTGTACACTGGCGTACTTCAGAGTCATAGGGCTCACTTGAGTCTTTGGCTTAACTTCTTTAACCACGATCTGATCAGAAATTGCCCAACTTGCATACTATTTTATTTGGGTTTACTTTAGTTCATCCTGGTGTTCATCCTAATCTCTAGCTTTAATGATTAAATTAGTGAAGGAGCGATATTAAGCATGTCTGCCTAAATGCCCTGGCTGGGAACACAGTCTCCTGTGCGTGTGCCTCTTGAATCTATTGAACACTCTGATACACTCAGCTCTGATATTTGTTTAATGCCACCAAGTCCAAAGGAGACTTGAGAGAAGGTTTGTTATTTAGGGGGTTATGGCCTCTTAAAGTGGCCTTAAGAAACGAAGTCACAGTTTTCATGGAACAAGCACCAAACAAATGTTGGCAGCAGCTAAATAGAACATGAGCAGTGGTCCCGCTGACAATGAACGGTTGGTTAGTAGATGTCCCAGCCTGCACAGCAGGGGGGCTGAAAAATCCTGTGAGCATGGATAGTTCATCACGGCAAATGTAACAATTTTCATTTGTTTTAATTCTTTGATTTGTTCTGTTAATAAAAATGTCTATGTAAGCTATTTAAGACACCACTAAAATTCTATAATATTAATTTCATGGAAAAAGTCCAGCAGAACTGTATTAGATTTTTTTCCCCATTAAAGTAACATTATGTACTTTTAATGGAGCTCTCAGCTATAATGGTTTTTATTGACCTAATTATTAAATGAATTAAAATCTGACTCAATGCCTTCAAAATGATGTAACAGCAGCATCGGGAGGAAAACATGGTTGACTGCTCCAGGGCAGGAAAGGAGAAACCCAGAACGACTCCCCTCTGGCATGTATGTGGCCCAGCTGAAAGGAAAGACAAGTCAAACATTCCATTGTGTCCAATGTATTTGCCTGTCAGTATTATATGAGATTTGTGGTCTCAAAATAGAACTTTTGATAAATGAGTTGTACTCTACAGCGTCAGACATGTCTGTTTTTTCTCCCTTTACTGTCTCCTCTTCTTTCTTTTTCAATGATTTCCAATGATCACGTTACAACTTTAGCAATGTGATTAAATATGTGACAGAGTCTACGAAGGGATTTTTGAAAATATTTTTGTTTGAACATACCATGGCCTATGTCATAGATTGAAATCAAGCAAGAGGGAGTAATGGAAACATCAAATCTCACTTTCCAAAAGTACCATTGCTGAAAGTTTGAGGCCGCTGTTTGTAAATTGTGAACTTTGTGGCTTCTATTAAAACTTTACATTTCTGTAACACACATGAAAAATATGACACACATGCTTATCATCCCCTCTCTTCCCATGGCAGAAATCACTAAGTGATTGTTTCACTCATTCTCACTGAGATAAACGCAGCCTGGGCATCTACCTTAGAACTGTGATTCAGGAAAACTCACCTAATATGTGTGTCGGCACCGAAGTTGAAACCTGTTTGGCATCCTTAATAATCACTCACAATTTGTACAATATTTTCAAACACACATACTTATAGGCATGAGGTGTCATTTGCTCATCAGCAAAGTTATCTGACTGAGAGGACTTAATGGTTATTAGCTCCACTGTTAATGGATAAGAACCCAAGACTCAGAATAAAGAAGGGATGCCATAACTCTTAAGTGGTGAATTAGAAGCCACAGCTCCTGACTCTGGATGTTCTGTTTGCTACTTTCCCATAGCTAACGAGTGCGCACTTTCTAGGTGCCCACGTTGGGCATCTGCCAGTGAGTTCGACGGGCAGCCTCATTTCCTTTGGATGCTTCCAATGCAGTTGAAGAGAACGATAGAAGGTGGAGAATCAGTAGAAGTTCAGCTATCAGTGGCTACTAAGAATAAGATCATTGATAAAGTGTTGTGCTAGCATTATGTCATTATATCATTATATCATTATATCATTTCACCATAAGTATTCAATCTGTAAGCTGAGCAAAAAATCAGGGATATTAGGAAATATGAAGAAAAATATGGCATCGGGATTGGAGGAAGGCTGATTAACAACCTACGATATGCAAATGGCACAGCCTTGCTTGCTGAAAGTGAGGAGGCTTTGACCTACTTGATAGTGAAATCGAGGATTGCATCCTTAAGTTGGCTTCAGAACTCAACGTAAAGAAGACCCAAATCCTCACAATTGAATCAGTAGGTAACATAAATGGGCAGGGGGGAGAGTGGCGGGGGATGAAATTGTCAAGGGTTTCGTGTCGCAGGGATTCACTTTCAATGCTCACGAAAGCAGCAGTCTTCAAATGTGCACATAGCCTTGGGTAAATCTGTTGCGCGAGTCCTCTTTGGAGTATCGAAAAGAAGGGATGTTGTTCTGAGGACTAGGGGGTGCCTGACCCAAGCCGTGGTATTTTCAATCACCTCATATGCATGTGACCGTTGGCCGTTGAAGAAGGGAGATCCGAGGAGAATTAATGTATTTGGAGTGTGGTGCTGGGGAAGAATATCGGAAGTACCACGGGCTGTCAAAAGAACAATCCGATCCATCTTGAAAGAAGTATGACCAGGGTGCTCCTTAGAGACAAGGATGGCAAGACTTGGTCTTACGTACTTTGGACATGTGATCAGAGAGAGTAGTCCTTGGAGAAAGACATCACATTTGGGAAAGTGGAGGAGAAGTTACAAAGCAGAAGGCCCTCAAAACATGGCTTGACCCAGTGGCTGCAGCAATGGGCTCAAGCATAAGATTGATTGTGAGGCTGGCTCAGGACCAGGCAGTCCTTCAGTCTGTTTTGCACGGGGTCTCTGAGTCAGAACTGACCGGATGGCCCCTAACAACCATGGCGGTAGAGCTTCCCTAGAACGGAGGCCAAAGGAGGATTCTCTGAACACTGACATTTGAGCAGAAACAGAAAAAAAGGAGTCTCTAAACCAAAAGGGGGTGGAGGAGGCTCCCTGATGAAGGAGGTGACTTGGTATAAATGTCTTAATCACAGGAGGAACTCAAGGGACAGAAAGAAGTAAGTGCCAATCTCTAGTGTCCCTTGAATGGAGCTGGGAAAAGAGGCCCGAGAGAGGTAAGAGAGGTAGGCTGGGGCCCGAGTATGCAGCATGTGGATTGCAAGCTCATTTTATGGGGACTGGCCCATTCTGATTCATACTCTGAGGAGTGAGAGGGCAACACCCGCTGCGCTCACAACACCCATCAACTCTAGACACGATGATGTCGTCACTGCAAACGAGAGCGGGCCATACTTAGCTGTGGTGCTCGCTTCTTTGTGATGAGCTTGGAAGGTAGAGTTTCCTGTTTCCACCTCTTTCCTGAAGTCATGCACTAGAGTCTGTCACAGAACCAGGTCTACAACAGTGGCCAGGACACTCCATAGAGCTTCCAGTGGAAGTAGAGATGAAGGATCAAAGCTCCATCTGTGTTCCACCAACCAATGGGAAGCATGGACTTCCTGAAAGGAGATAGCTAAAAGCCTTTCTGAACTAGTAAATGAGACACTATCACAACCACCTCTCCTGTCAGATGGAGCTCTATTCTGCTTAGAGGGGACGTCTCTTGGACTTTAGACACAGACTCACCTACATTTTATTGATTTAAATTGCTTTACTCTCCATGTACTTCCAGAGGCATCCTGATTCTGCATGAAATAGCAATGCTAAGAGCTCTGACTGTCATTATCACGGACACTATAATCTAGTACTTACGTGTACTAGATAAATGGTGTTGCTGAACGCTTTGCATTGCATGCCCCAGATCTTTGGGAGTGGTTTATAGCCCGAGGGCATTTTAAAGCTGAGGAAACTATGTTCCAGAAAGATTAACTAATGCTTCCTTCTGCTCCTACAGCTAGGGAGGCATCATCTAGGAGGCTTAACTATGGAGCCTGTCTTGGCTCTTAAACCTGAAAAGAACCTTCCTCACCCAGCCAAGTAGAACATTGTCCATCAACTGTAGAGTAAATTGGGACCAAGTATGAGACCTCTTGCTGGTCCTTCAACTGTAAATTAGAGGGGATTTCGATACAATTAAATGAGATGCTCTGACTAAAACCAAGAAGCGCTTGCAAACCACGTCACTTGGCCGCTGGGCCTCAGTGTCCAATCTGTGGCATGGCAGTTAGTGGTAGCAGCCTTGTTGGATTGTTGAGGAGATGAAAGGAGACCTCGGGTTCTGTCTGGTAAAGGTTGAACTATAACAGAAGGGTCAGTGGTTCAAATCCACCAGTTGCTCCTGGGGAGAAAGATGAGTCTGTGTGCTCCTGTAAAAATGTACAGCCTTGGAAACTCTATTCACAATAGATTTCATGGGGGTGGGTTTGATGCAAAGCACTTAAAGTCCTGAGTTTTCTTGGGTGTGCTGTAATAATAGCGGCTATTGTTATTCTAAGAACAACAGTGTCTCCATTGGATGACATCCACAGACCCATTGTAGCTCCTCTGTAATTGTCATTTCTGAAACAGAAACGAGGGCTGTGACGGGTAGCATAAGTGAAATGGAGTTGTGGTGAAGTTAATGGGCTGGCACATTTTTAATTCAATGTGCTGTTGTCTCAGATGGAGCTGTGCTGACTCTTCATGCTTTAATGGGCAAGTTCAGAGCAAGACCTCGGAAGGGAAGCCGTATGCCTACTATTTCGTCTGTGTCAAGTTCGGGCCCCAATATGTTCTAGAGAAATTGCAGATGTTCTCAGATCAGATTGTATTTTTCTCAGATTTGCGTGATGTTTATCACAGAGGGCATCTTGCATGATAGGTAATGCATGGTGCTTTTTCGTGGTTTAAAAAAAGAAAAGAAACATGCCTCTCTGGCTATACTTGTGTCAAACATCCTCTGTATGAAAATTGCTCCCTTGGGGGTTCCTGTGGTGTGAACTGAGGTTGGTAAACACCGCAGGCCATACCTGTTCCACTCGTGGGGTTGCTCTGTGAACCAGGTCTCAGGTAACAGCCCTGCCAAACCTCAGGGGGAGGAAAAGACCATGCCCATAGTCATTAGGCTGCTGGTCAAGTACCAGGATTTTCCCCTCAGAAATCAACCCCCCATCAACCAACACTAGAGAATGTTTCATCTTTGTTTTATTTTCATAGTTTATTAGCATCTAAGTCACAGATCATGCAGTTTACTGGTTCGATGATGGTAAAAAGGTTGCACAATCAGTGCAATCCGTTTCAGAACATTTAAAACATGTTCTTGTACTTTTTGTTAGCTCCCCACTTCCTTCCAACTTCCCCTTTCATGCCCGTAGGTAATTATTAATAGAGTTACTGCCTCTATACATTTACCTATATTGGATTTCAGATACAGAGAATTATACACATAACAGCAGGAGGCAAACAACAAAAACCCCAATAACTATGCTAAAAGAAAACGGAGAAAAACCTCAAGTGAAAGGAAAACAGAAATTTTTTTTAAAAACTTTAAAATGGATCAATAAGGTGTCACATGTTCATCTACCTATGTCTGCGGTGTGTTTGGGGCTTCTACTACCCTCCACACCCTTTATAAGGCAGATTCTCAGGATTTGGGCTCCAAAAATAGTTGCCTCCTCAGTATTTGGATTTTATTATTTATAATCCTTTGATCACACAGACTGGTGGGATTTAGTTGACATAGAATAGTTCACCTTTGAAGTGAGGCCCTGAGGCAAGATCCTTCACTCTATAGATTTTAGTACATTTGGATCAACTCTTTCTTTAAAAGAGCTTTTCCTTCAGAAAGGTATATAGGGCCAGCCCAAATCAAAGCCAAACTGACCCCTAGACGTATGTGCTACAGAGGACAACACTAAACTCACGGGTTGGGGAAAGGGGCCGGCCTGCCATGCCCCTACGGAAGCAAACCAAGAAGGAGAAAAAGAGAGTGAGGGACTAGGCCCCACACTGGCATACCAGGCCCTGAGGATGCCAGCCCTGCTGAGAGCTGCTAAGGCACAGAGAGGGCTGTAGGGCCGACAACAGCTCATGACATGTCCCCTTGCTGGAGCATACTGCGACAGAGGACAATACTGGGGACACACGGTGGGAAGTGGATCTGGTCTGACCATCCCCACAATGAGGCAAACCAAGAAGGGAACAATGGGAGTGAAGCACATCCACAGAATCCCGGAGAAGCCCCCACAATAGACAGCCGACTAGGAGGGGCAGTTCCTGGAACCCCTCAGGACTGGTAGGGAGATAGTCATAAAGGCCAGCAGACAGATCTTGAATTATGTATGCTTTTTTTGAGAGTTTTTCGCTAGTTTTTCTTTTTTCTATCTCTCTTTTGTGTTCTTTTTGTTTTATCTCTGTTGTTGTTTGGCCTACCAACCTGAGGGGAGGAGGAAGCAGGGGAAAAGAAGTGAATAAACAATGCCATAGACAGGTCAACAACGAGAGTATTAAAAGCAATAATGAGGAGGACGTAGAGATCCCGGTGGTGTTGGAGCAACAGCAGTCTAGCTAAGAGGAATTACTAAGAAGCAGAAGAAGGGCGAGTGTGATGGTGGAGGCAGGAGGAAGGTAAAAGGAAACAAGAAAAGATCTAGGAAGCAAAGCTATGAATTGAGGTATAAACATAGGGGCACACTTTTGTAAATACATTACCGTGTATACTCGTGTATAAGCCAAGTTTTGCAGCACATTTTTAATGCAGTTTTATTGATAAAATTAGGTGCCTTGGCTGATATTCGGATTGGCTTACACTCGAGTATATACAGTAATTCATAAAAATGGAGCATGTACACTGGTACAGATAAGAGCTCACGACACACGGAATCCTGGTCAGATAAACCCCTCAGGAACAAAAATGAGAGTAGTGATAACAGGGGGGACGTTAGAGGGAGGAGGGAAGGAAGAGGGAATTGATCACAATGATCAACACATAATCCCTGCCCACCACATCCCCGCCCCAGTGAAGGGAGACAGTGGTCAGTGTAAGAGATGAAAACAATAGTCATTTATAGTTTATGAAAGGGTTATGAGGGTGGGAGGTGGGGTGAGGGAGGAAAAAAAGAAGAGCTGATACCAAGGGCTCAAACAGAAAGTAAATGTTTAGAAAATGATGATGACAACATTTGAAGTATGGAATGTTTAAAGAGCTGTAAGAGCCCCCTAAAATGATTTAAAAACTAGATCTATTCCTTAATTTGATAACCATATACACTTGAGTATAAGCTGACCTGAAAATCAGCTGAGGCACCCAATTTTACACAAACGGCATTAAAAATGTGCTGAAAAACTTGACTTATACACGAGTATATACGGTAAACTCGTGTAAATGCTACATTTTCTTCAGTTACCATCTGGTGACACCTGACCTGGAAATCTTCGTTGAGTTCTGGTCCTGGCTGTGCCTTCCTGGTGGAGGATGCGGTGGAGGTGGGAGACTGCAGGTTAGACGAGTACTGTCTGGGAGCCAGGAGGGCTGGGTTACTGTTATCACTGGCTCTGTGAGCCTGGACAGGCTTTGTTTCTAACTGACATCAGTGAATTAAGAGATTTGAGACTATGTATGATAATGTCTTTGTTCTGCATCTCTCTGGTGATTTCCAATTGATATATACCTTCTTTGGGGTTAATGGTAAAGGAAGGGTGTTTCATTATTTTGCCTGAAAATGTCCCTTCTTGTTGTTTATTAAATTATGCTCTCTCTCCATACCCCTGCCCCAAACCAAAAATATATATATATATCCCCTGTGTCTGTATTAATGATTACATTTGGGAATGGGCTGGCTTTGATTGGTTAGTGCGGCAGGATTAGTGTAAAGTGGCTCTCAAGTTAATTTATTTTGAGATATAATTAAAGAAGCCAGGAGTAGAGAAGGGGGAAACTCATCCCAGATGAAGATGGTCCAGGAGCAGAAGTTCAGAAGAGATAAGAACTTTCCTCCTGAAAGTCCTAAATAAAGAAAAACTTTCCCCGATATCTGCTTTCCTGCTTTCAGACTTGTAGCCCTTAAATTTCTCTTTGTTAAAGCCAACCACGTGGGAGACCATGCATAGCTAAGGCACTGCCGCATTTTTAAAATTCAGCTAAAATAGAGTTTCTGACCCAGGAGTCCCCAGACCTTGCAATTAGATGCCAAAAAGAAGGGGGTGGGGGCAGGCTAGGTGAATTTTTAACAGGTCAGGGCAAAGCTTTGTGAATTTCATTTTTTGTTCAGTTAATATTGAACACCTTTCCTCTGTCAGGATGAGAGAACAAGAATGCTGATCTGGACAGATGTCGTCCATTCTAATTAGAAATACCTGTGGAATTTATTTGAAATACATTTCCCAGAAAATGGACAGCAGGGTAGGGGCTGTGTCAAATGCTGGAGGTAGTCCAGAGTGGGGCACAACCAAGACAGGATAAGAACCTCTGAACTAGAGGAACGGGGATCTGATATGATGTTGAGTGGAAAACTTGGTAAAAAGTGGATGCAGACTTAAGATATTAATTCATACCCAGAAAGGCATTCCAGATCATGCAGAGTTGAGTTTCACGACTCAAAATGAGCATGCTCGTTGTCACCACAATCACAGCTGACCTGTCCTGAGTTCTTACTGTGTATCGTGTTCTTGCTAAGCATTTAGCACAAATAATCTCATATAATCTTCAAAAATTCTCTGGGAGGTGTATATTGAAATATAATTCTATTTTGCACATGAGAAGAGCTGGGCTTGTAGATATTGAGCTATATGCCCAAGGACTTCCTCCAACATGCCCCCCCCCACATACACACACACACACACACACACACACAGAACCCCAGCAGATGTAAACCCAACTGTGTGAGTCTCACCTTGGACAGGAGTGTATGTTTGCACACTGTTTGGACCACGGTGAAAGTGTATCTGGAATGCACACCTTACAAAAGGACTGGGAAGTTATGGTTTCTTGAATTGTGTTGCCCGATTTGTCCAAGCTTTAGACTTTCAAACGAAAATCAAAAGTCGGCACCATCTGTCCCTCCCCATGGTGAAAGGCATTCTCTTCATGGCAGGCTATGAGCGCCCTTCAATTACCGGCTCGAATTGAGCTGGTTTAATACACCTGCTCTGTGGCCGAAAGCCATTCAGGGAGTTCAAAGGAGAAGCAAAGCTCTGTGGGGCTTATTAACAATTCAACATTTCCAAAGCACGTGGGACTGTTAATTCCATTTGCCGCAGAAGTGCTGTCATCATGATTAAGACCCAGTCACTGTAAGAAAGCAGAAATGTGAAATCCATTTTGTGACTGCCGGCTCCTACTGTCTGTCTCAGCTGCTGTATGAGCCTCCCTGTCTGGCTGAGCGCCTGGCTAACTCTTCCCGGTGACCTTGACACCACCTCCTCTTAAGGATGACCACGTTTTGTTCTTTTTAATACAAATTTTATCTAAAAGATGCATAAGCAAAAGCTAACCCAATTCTGTGGAGTCAATTCCAACTCAAACCATCCCCATAGATCGAGTAGAACTCTCCTTTATGGGTCTTAAGTCTGTAAACCTTACAGTAGAAGCAGACTTTTCTCAAGGAGCAGCTGGTGGGTTTGACCTGCTGACCTTTCAGTAAGTAGTCAGGAGTTTGAACTGACATGGCACAAGGATTCCTAAAATATACATACCCCCTAAACTAGTTCCTGTTGATGGTGTTATCCCCCAAATACCTGGCTCTGTGAAATTATCCTTACTGTCGAATTGTGCTGATTTAAACTGATTATGTTTTGTTTTGCTTGAGGATAGGGCCTGTACTAAGCATTGAGATTACAGGAATAATTCAATTCAGGCTATAAAGAAACCAAGAAACAAACAAAGCCACGGTCACAGAGTCAGTTCTGATTCATAGCAACCCTATAGGACAGAGTAGAACCACTCTGTCAGATTTCCAAGGGAAAGTCTGTCCTGGTGCAGACAGCCACCTCCTTCTCCTGGTGGATTCTCATAGCAACTGGTGTGTTCTAATTGCTGACCTCGCAGTGAGCCGCACCACCACTAGCTCTCCTGATATCAAGATGCGTGAAGAGAACGCAGGCTCTATTGGTTGCAACTGATGGGAACCAAATCATCTAATCTTACCCAACAGAGCTGATTCAAGTATGGCTGAATCCAGGGGGACAATCAGTGTTGTTGGGGCCTCTGTATTGCTTGATTTTTTTTTTTTCAGGCCAGCTCTCCTACAGGAAGGTGAGAGAGTCAACCAACCAAGGCTCACAGCCTGCCCGCTTAGAGTGGCTTTTTGGTAATGCTTAAGAAAAGGAAAGAAAAAAAATTGCACTGAAGGCAGAGTCCAGCAGAGTCATATAAAATTTCAAGTCAAGAAAGGGCTCACACAGTTGGGGAAATGTTTAAGTTGAGACTGGTTCAAGTCCATGGGTCAGACTTTAAGCTGGATTCTTTTCCTGACTTGAGTAGATGCTGAGGCTGATGAACCAGAAATCAAGAAGACCACAGACTGGTGGCAGCAGTGGTGGAATGAAACCAAGGTCAGCAGGCAACATGGCAGGTCAATGAGCCAGATGTAGAATCCAGACAAGCAGGAAGGAGAGAAGACTTCCCACGGAGTCTGGTTAAATAGGAATAGAGCACACCCTCAATGAAACGACCACTCCATGTCTAGTCTGGACTCTGCCTGAATAAGGGGAGCGCTCCATTCCAACCTCCCACAGCTGTTTGGCTGCTCACAGAAAAAATCCCATCATGGGGTTGACTCCATTCTGTTAGAGCACATCATGGATAGAGCGGTAACTGCCAAACACTGAGAATCCTGACCCAGACAAGTTGACATAAACCTAACTATCGCATTTCCCTTCTAACCAGAACAAACAGAATGACAGATGGGGGGGGGGAGGGGGGGAGGAGAGACCACTTTGAAACAGCAAGTAAAACTTGGGGAAACTTCTATTTAGCTGGCTGACTGGCTCAGTGAGCAAGCACCACCTCATTTCTGTGTAGACTGAACAACCTCCTAGTGTCCTTGACTCGGTGCTTTCTCTCATGATTACCTTTAAACCACGGTTGCTACACTAGGAACATGTGCTATCTCTGCTTTGTACTGTTTCCTCCTATGAAGCATTGAGGTTCCAAACAACACTGCCTGGTAGGGGAGCCAGGAACTCAGAAAATGTTGCTTTTAACCTACTGAATTTTGTGATTGACTAATTTAAATTAATTATACAATTCATTAACCAACCTGGCCTTACAAAAGTGTTTGCGACAGAAAAGTGGGCTGAGGGAGACAGCAGGCGGTGTAAGAAATGAAAAATAATATTAATTTATAATATATCAAGGATCCATGGATGTGGGAGGGTTGGGGGGGGGGCAGAGGAACTAATACCAAGGGCTGAAGCAGAAAAGGATGATGATAATCTATGTACAGATGGATTTGATACAGTTGATGGATGGATGGTTATACGAGCTGTAAGAACCCCAATAGAATGGTTTATTAATTTTTTAAAGTGTTCTCTGTAGAAGCCCCCTGCATCGCCATCACAAGGGAAGTTATCCACACTCCTGTAAAGAGCAGAGGGAACAGAAAGGAGAGTGTAAACCTAATGCCACCGTTGCAGTGGATTGGCTCTGACCATGGGAACCTTGATGTGAGGGATGGGAGAGCAGTGGCAGGTTTGTGCAGTCACGTGCACATTGGTGACTCTGATTCTTTATTACCTGAAAGCCAGATGCTTATGGTTAGCATTTGAAGTGGGTTCCCATTCCCAGGTAGCTCATAAAACCCCATTAAGAAACCAAAGGGCTTTCTTAGAATTTCAAGGGGTGTTGCAAAATTGCTGATATATTCGTGGAATTAGAGGGCCTAGATACTAGATTCATGTGATTCACAAGTTTCCTCTCCCTCTCAACTCTCCTCCGTGTTCCTGCTTTTCCCCAAAAAAGATTGGGAAAGAAAGTGGGGATAAATGTCTTTGTCTCAGGCTAGCAATGCGTCTTCCAGAAGACAAACCGTGTTACTCAGAGAAAATTTTCCGAGTGATTTAAAAGATACCATTTAAATTCTATTAGAACTTTTTATTAAAAAAAGAAAAAGGCAATGAGTTAAGTGAGAATAAGATGTAAACCTTCCTGCAATATTTGATTGCTAATGAACAGAAAGTATTAATCTTAGCAACCAAGAGGAGAAAAATGTCTAGTGTTTTTCATTAAATCAAGTAAATGATTAAATGAGTTAGTCAGTGGAAACCATTTTAATTTTCTGAATGTGGCATGTTCAGCTTATAACAAATAAATCCAAAGCACCTTTCCAAGCAAGTTTTGGCCATAAAATATGTGGGTTATAAAGATGTTTGGGATTTTCTTTTTTATAGATAGTCAGTATTTTAAATGCGGTGACATTAATTGCGTGGAATGAAATGACTCTACTATCTGAGCTTTAAAAAAAACCAAACAAACCTGGCATTCCACACAGCGTCCCTAATGCATCTTCAACACTATTACGAAATGATTGATTGTTGACGTAGTCGTTTTAGCAGCTTTCAGAGCTGTTATATTTTTAATTAAATTGGCTGTGAATTTTGTAAGTGGCAAAGGTTGATAGACTAGTGCTCAGTGCCACATTACTGTTCTTCATCACGCGGCTGTCATAGTTGGTACATTTATGTGCATAAGCTTCGGAACGTTCTGTTAAGTCTCTTTGGTCTCGGGCATTGATCTGTGAGAGTACTTGCTGTTGGGAGATGGGGAAACAACATAAAAATTAACTCAACAAAGAGCATGATGCTGACTCCTTACTGGTGGCACTGGTGGAGAGGAGAGCTAGCCTCGTAACCCGTGGAAGTTGGCTCGCCACCCTCTCTTGTCGCACTGCACCAAGGGAAAAAAGGTGTGTACAGTTCATCTGTGTGTGGATTCTCTCACTAATAGGTCTTGAGAGAGACTCCCCTGTGCCAGACCCTGGCCTGAACACTGGGGACACCAGACTGAATCTAGGAGAGCCAGACTCTGACCCATCCGAATGAAATAAACTGATCGCAATTGAGTCAATTCCAATAGGTGCTGACCCAGCATACATCAGAGCAGAAGTGTGTCCCACAGTGTTTTTGAAAGCTGATTACTTTACAAGTGGATAACCAGATCTTTTTTCCAAGACACCTCTGATTGGAGGAGAACTTCCAACCTTTCGGTCAACAGCCAAGTGTGTTAACCATTTCCACGACCAAGGGACCTCTGTCTGGGGTCTATGAGGAACGATCCTTATAAGCCAAAGGGTTAGGCAAACCTTCCCTGAATAAGTGACTCTGAGATTAGAAGGCAGGATGATAGCCAATCACAAAAGTAAGAGAGAGGGGTGTGTTCCAGGAGAGAGGAGCAGTTCTCAGGTGACAGGGGACCATCTTGCAGACCTTAAGCAAAGCCCAGAGGGCTGCAGTCCAGCAAGGAAGCAGGGACCAGTGGCAGTGTTTGGACCTCCAGGAAGAACTTGGGAATTGACAGCTCTCAGAATAGTTCCATGAAGGTGCAATGTCCCAACGCACTAACAGGGGGCAACCCCACCTTAGCCAGAGCTGACATCTGTCCAAGAGAAAGTGAAAATCAAGGTCCAGGTGACAGAGTGGGAGAGGTAGCAGGTGCATTCACTAGAGTTACAGAATGTTAGGGCGGGGACAGCCCTCACAGGCCCTGCCCTTCACTGCCACCCATTTGTAGACTAGGGAGGCGATGTCACGTGTGGATCCCTAATGAGTGCCTGGCACATTTCATTCTTAAACAAGGGCTCTTCCCCAAACACTGTTACCTCCTCATGAGTTCTGACTCTCAGCGCTGGGCTAAAACAACCCACTGACTTACCACAAAGATGGTAGCTAAAAGGGGTCTGTAAGAGGCAAGGCATCATAATAGGTCTGAACACAACTGCATGGCCAAAGGCCTGACTGAGTTGTCTGCGCACAGCAAGGCCCATAATCTCTCAGCTCCAGTCCCTATGTTTGTATAATAGCACTCTGTCATGGGGTTGTACAGATGGCGTTGCGTAAGGACCCAGTCTATAGTGATGTGATTTTTTTTTTTGACATTGAATTCATTGGTCTGCTAGCAAGGTTATCCTCCACCCTGGACTATGGCCAGAGAGGATTCAAAGGAGGCTTAATCCATGTGGGGACCCTGCAAATGGATTGGGGGCTCCAATATCCTCCATAGCCTTCTGGAAGCCAGGTGTTCCGAATTTAAGCTCTGGTTCCGTTACCTCGGCAGGATTTGGATCTTATTATTTGCATTCTTTGGGTTACATAGTCTGGTGTGCATCTTCCATGTGGACTTACCTGATGCCTCACTTAGATGGCCGCTGATTTTAAGACCCTGGATGTGATTTTTCCCTGATAGCCAAGAAATACTTGATTTATGCAGCACACTTTTCTGTAGTACCCATCTCTTCGGTGATCTGTTCATGAGGGAGAGTATCCATTAGGGCCAGTTCATAAGAGCTAATTGTTCTTAGGCTAGGGTTACAGTTAAGTGTAAGCCCTAAATCTACTTATAGATCTATGGTTTGTATATATCTCGATTCACTATTAGAGACATCCTTTTCATTGTATAATAGAGAACATTATCAATCATCCCTGAGGGAAATAAGGTAACTCTATTGATAAGATCATTAATTTAGCCAATGATATAGAAATCAAATTATCTATGACAGGCTAGCTTTTCAGGCTAGCAATACAGGAATTGTTGACATGTACACATCAGAAGCTTAAATAACTGGATACTATTTAAACAAACAATAAGGGTTGGGGGTAGGGCAAATCTTTCACTAACATCCATTCACAAAAGCAGTACCACACCTGCCAGACTCATTCATGAAAAACAAAGAGAGTATCCCGAACCACCCTCCACTGGGCACCTCAAAGCAAGAGCCTATTGGCATTTTCATTAGTGAATATTCTCACCTTCCCTTAGTAGAAAAAGGAAGTGGGACTTTGCTTTTCATAAAGCTGCCTTGGAAATAGGCTGCACTTTCCCTTTTTTTCCTTCCTGGTTTTCTGGCATGCATGTGAACTTTTTCCAGTAAGCAACCATTGCTTCATGTGTACACTACTTCCCATGCGCTCACGGGTCTTGCTAGTTATGGGTACATTGTTGCTGTTGGATTTTTCTGTTGTGATTTCAGACTCATGCAGACTCCATGCACAGCACAGCAAGATGTTTGCTCGCTCCTGTGCCATCTTCATGTCGTTGGCATGCTAGAGACCACTGTTCAGTCGCTGTGTATTTGGAGTGTCAAAGTCACATTCTAGCCCTATAGGGGACAATAATTATGTTGTGACCTATAGGGTCTTTACCGACTAATTCATAGAAGTAAATCACCAGGCCTTTATTCCTAATCTTATTCTGAATGCTTCACAGAAAGTTATCCATCACAGGTGACCCTGTTGGTATTTGAACTATTGGCAGTATCGTATCCTATATCTCACTCTCACCCAAGTCACCAGGGTATGACAAAGTGACAGATGAATGAGTGCATTATGACCATCAAATAATCTTGAAATGCCACAAAGAATGAAGGTTGTAGCACACCTCAGGAAGGAAAGGCCCTGACTTAGTTTGGCATTATTGATCATGACAGGAATTCAAGGTCTGGTGTCACACCAACCTGGTGCTAAGTTCCATCTGGCTCACTTAGAACCCCTGAGACATATGAACACGATTTATTGTCTCTTGTGAGGTTTACCAAAAGTGGGCAAAATATTTGACATGTAGTAAATACTCCACCATTTTGGCCCGTCGTTCATGCAGTCCAACCTTCACATTCCTAATTCCCATCCTCTTCATTGTTCAGCCATGAATTCAGGAGGCAGGAACTGAATCCTGCTCTGTTGTGTCGCCTTTATTTTGAGGGTGGGGAAAGTGGGTCTCATTTTCAGCCATGCAACATTGGCCTCCTTCCCCTGATGGTTAAGGAGCCCTGGTGGCACAGTGGGTGGAGTTTTCCTGCTAGGCTGAAAGTCAGCAGTTCAAATCCACCCAGCCATTCCTCTAGGTAGAGAGATGAGGCAGCCTCCTCCTTGAAGGAGAAATTGCCTGAGGACAATTCTGCTCTTCCCCGAGGGTTGCCGTTTGTTTCAATCAACTCAACAGCAACGGGCTTGGTTTGGGGAACCTTCCAGAAGAAACGCTGGTGGTGCAATGCCTTACCACTTAGCCAGGAACCCAACATTTGCCTGCTTTAACTCATCAACCTCTTTGGCTGAGAAAGATGTGTCACTTGCTTCTGTCAAGACTGTCACCCTGGAAACCCCAGGGAGCCGTTCTGCTTTGTCCCTTACGACCTCTCGGAGGCAGAATCCTCTTGGCAGCAGTGGGTTTCTGGCCATTTCAGAAACCATTTGTGTTTAGTGTCTTGAGTTGGAGGAACTCAACTAGACAAACGCCGGCACAGGGAGATGGTATTAATCAGTAAAATCCGTGTGCGGTGTAAACATGGCAGTTCCTTTCCGTGGCATAATCGCCGTAGTTTTCCACAAGAGGCTGAGTGCATGGCAAAGAAGGGGAAAGAATGTCCCTGTTTTCCTGTGTGGAGTTACAGATGAGTCACAGGCGATTTCAATCATGTGTGTGCATGCTCACCCGGGCGGCATTATGCCCCGTTACCGAAGTATTTTATCATGCCTCCCGTGGCTGACGCCATCCTTCAATGGCAACAGAGAACTCCAGGCAAAATTTCAGATTTTTGTCAGTAGGAAGAAAGGAAATGTTACCATTTACAAATGGCTGGGGACACACACCTTTAAATGCCACAAATCTGTAACGGAACAACTCCGGGTAGAAAGAAAGAATAGAAGCAAGCAATCAGAAGCCTGGCCAGGCCCCGTGTTGGGTTTGCTCTGGTCTAGGGTTGGGGTGGGCCAAGGCACAAGCCGCTTTACCCACTCAGATGAAGTTCAAATCCTCCAAGTAGACAGGATCATGGATGATGTGCCCGAAAGTCACACCCCCAACCCTGTGAGAGGTAGGGTTAGAAGTGCCCTGGTTTTGTTTCTCAAGAGAACCCTGTCCAATGCAAACCCTGTCTTGGTCGCCTGCTGAGGTGGGTTGATTCCATTGTTAGCCATGGTTATCTGGCCATCTCCTCTGCCTTTCCCTTTGGGTGTGGCTCAGCTCTGGCTGAAAAGGATTCTGGCACCTCTTTAAGTATTTTTAACCTGTTTCCCTCCATTTGACACAATCAGCCAAGGTATATTAATCTGGCACCTTGTCTCTGCTGAGCTCCATGCCAGGTACTGTGGAAGCTAGAGAGAACTTGATCAGGAGGTGCCTGCAGTGAGGGTGCAGGTACTAGGGAGCCCAGCAGGATTGGGGCCCTGGCCCAGAATTCTGATGGATTAACATCTACATCATATGCCAACGAGTAAGTGTGCATTTGCAAGGAACAATCCAGTGCCTCCTCCTGCTGCCCTCCCCACTGTCTTTGCCTGGCTGAGGGATAGGCAAGGCTGGGCTATGAAGGAGACATGGCACAAACTCTAGCAAAGTCTTTGGTTTTCCAATAGTCACTGGTTTTGCCATGCCTTTGAACCATTCCCACTATATTTGTTTCTTCAAACCCAAACCAACTTCCGTCTCCTAGCTGAATACATTTATTGACAAAAGGAAAGAGCCCATCACTAGTGCAATTGAATAGTAGGGTCGCATGCCACACAGAGAAGGTAATGATGGAGAATGAACCTGCCCATAGAGGTCTGGCTTTTGCCAGAGAGTCCCCAAGAATGCCCTGCCTGAGAGGTGTGTGTCCCTTGTTTGTCTGGGAAGACCAGCCTCGGGACCGTGGAATGCTATGATTGATGATGGAGGCTCTGAGTCATGCCATCTCAGCTCTGACCTTTGGAGGAACTTGACGTTATTTGGAGGAACTTGACGTTATTTGGAGGAACTTGACTTTAATGGCATTAGCCTGACATCCAGGGGGGGCTGGAGACTAAAGGTCAGTCATGTGGGCAGTTTGTGATGGAATACCGGTAAAATCTCTGGACACCAAAGACTCAGGGGAGCCTCCTTGGCTGGTAATTAGCTCCGAAAGTGGTCGCACACCTAATCAGGAGGAAGTGACATCTAGCACTTCATGGGGAGATGATGACAGCTGACATTGCATCTGGGCCACAAGTAGTGGCTTTAAAGAGCACACATTTATTTTCTCACAAATTGGGGGGGGGGTCCTCAAAATCCAAATTCAAAATGTTTCCTGCATGTCACTTCATCTGGAATTTTCTGATTTGTATTGACTTTTTTTCCTTGTAAGAAGTAAGATCATGCATACAATACATAGCTTCCAGGGTTTTGGTGAGTCTTCCTAGTAAATCATCAAATCAGAGGGTGCTTGTGGAGACCCCTAGATCGGTAGCCCACTGGTCAGAAGGGCGAATGGCTCTTGGACCTGTGAGCTTGTGGCTGGTGTATGAAACGGACAGTCTTTGGGGGACTCTTCTCTCCAACTTTATGATTTGGCCAACTTCTTTAATATAACCACACAACAAAATACAATGAAAAATAAAATAGTATTACTAAATTCCAGCTGGCTTCGGCGGTTTGGATCTGAGGCCTGAACTGGTCTGGTTCCAGAAATGAAGATTGTCAAGTATGAGAACAGTGGGGAAGACACTTGGGCACGGAACGGACATTTTTCTCCTCAAGACGTCTTAAGGGTGAAGTGGAATGTTTAAGCCATCTCTTTGTGATTCAACATTCTCTAAGGCCACTTATAGCCACCTTTTGTACCTTCAGCAGTATGTGCCTCAGTTTCTCAAAGTAACCAAAAGTGGGTTTGTGGAGTTGGAGCATAGAGTTGTTGTGAGGAGGTGAGCGAGGTAAGGCATGGTTTTCTAGACCTTGTTAAGGAATTTGGATTGCATCTCAGAAGAATGGAAAGCCAGAGAAGCAACAGATGGCTGGCACAATCTGAATGATGTTTCTGAAGACCTTCAACCTATGAAGGGAGGATGCCAAGACCTGAAAACCCAAGGAGCTTTTGAGGAATCCAGTGGGGTGGCTATAGCCAGAGGGAGACTGTCAGGAGAGGGGTAGGGAAGAAACTACCATGCCGCTTGATTGATTGATTGATGATTGATTGATTGAATGAGGTCGACAGTAAGTACCCAAAACTGTTTTCTCAGTGACATAGCTCATAGACCATCTCTTTGGAGAACTAGGTCAGTTCAGCCATGCTTCTGCCACTTTTGGACAAGAATGCTGAAGCTCTGTTCCAGTCTTAATACAAATGGACAAAAAGACCACTCAGCTTAGTCTCTCAACTCAGCCTCCCATTGCCTGCCTACTCCCACCCCTCCTCTAACTTCTCATTTGGAGTTCTGGTTCATTAAGATTATGCAGGCCTGCGACAACATTGTGGTAGCTCCCTCTAGTTCCTTACCGGGTGGGGGCAATCTCCGTTTCTCACATATTTTCCTTCTAAGAAGCCCGGGTGGCC
Source organism: Tenrec ecaudatus (assembly GCF_050624435.1). Lineage (NCBI taxonomy): Eukaryota > Metazoa > Chordata > Mammalia > Afrosoricida > Tenrecidae > Tenrec > Tenrec ecaudatus. Next base: position 143,971,149 of record NC_134534.1, read on the forward strand.
TTATTGGTTATGCAGCTAGCTTCTAATCACAAGGTCATCAGTTTGAAACCACCAGCAACTCCCCAGGAGAAAGACGAGGCTTTCTATTCCTATAAAAATGTATAGTCCCAGAATCCCACAGGGGGAGATCACCTATTCTGTAAGGTCGCTAAGAGTCAGCTTCAACTCCACAGCAGTGAATTTGAGTGTTTTAAGGTAGAAAACGTCAACCAGGAACAATTTGGGTAATGATTTGCTCTTAGATATTTGAAGTTGTGGCAACTTGGGTGAGTATGCTACTGTCATCGGCTAGTGGAGACTCTGTGATTTTGAGGTGATGATTGATAGGCAGACACAGTGCTTCCTTGGACGCAGGTCCCTCACTTCATGGCACCCCAGTAGTTGTGTTGAAATACCAGGAACCTCCACACTGTCTTGGCAAGTGTTCAAGTTTACCCAGAAAACAAGCCTTCCTGCTTTCAGAGGATGGTGGCAATGATTACATTTTCCAGAGGGTGAAAAAAGCCCGAAGAATAAACACTTTGTAAATCACTGAACGTCTCCTTCCTGCAAGCTTTGAGTTTGTGAGATGTTTATCTCCTTGTATACTCGCCTGACAAAATTATCATTTAATTAATAATCCTAATCGTCTGAGGGAAGCTGATCAATAAGAATGAGAATGGAGGAAGCCGAAAGTGATGCAAAATGGTATTGCACTGTCAGCAGAAAGCGGTAAGCGCTTGCTCTAAAATGAGCAAACATTGCATGCACCGAGATTGTGAGAGCGTGGCCGGCACGTCCCTGGAATGTGTGGGAGCTGAGAGAAATTGCACATGCAGACAACCTATTCTGCTTTGTGAGTGAGGTGAATGTTGAGTTTCTCTTTATTTAATGAATTTCTTAGCTACTTGGTGCTGCCCTAGCAACAACAACAACAACAGAAATCTATACATGGTGACTTTAAAGAACAAAAATGTATTTTCTCACCACCCAGGAGACCTAAAGGCTGAATTCAAGATGTGATTCTGGAGGGAGGTCCTTCCTGATGGGTAGCCTAGTGAGTTCTTGGAATTCTCCAGGGATCTATGGCATCTGTCTGCCCCCATGTGTATTTCTATGTATACCCTGGTCTTTTAATAACTCTGAAGTGATTAACTTTAGGACCCATAATACTCGGGTAATGAACTCAGGATACAAGAAGAGCCCTATTTCCAAACTAGATCATATTAACAAATATAGGAGACAGCACTTCAATATATCGTGCAGGGAGTGGGGGATAGGCAATTCAATCCATAATATGATGGTAGAATGTGAATTGTCTTCCATGCAAACTAGGAGTTCAGTTTTTATTTTTGTGGACAGTGATCTATCCTCAGAAAACTTACCTTCTACGTCTGGCAGCTGTGTCATAAGAAAATCAAGAAAAAGTAATTCCATATTAAAAGTAAATACATATAAGGAGATTTCTATCTACCGCTTTGAGAATAAGGTAGATAGAGTAAACACAAAGTGCAAATGGTTAATGCCCTTTCCTGGTAACTTAAAGATTTGTGGTATGAATCCACCTGAAAGCACCTTGGAAGAAAGTCCTGGTGATGTACTTTGGAGAATTCAGTCACTGAAAATCCCAAGAAGCACAGTTCTCCTCTGACAAAAGCACCAGGAATTGGAATTACTCGACAGCAACTGTTTTTGTTTTGTTTTCTTGTTTTTGTAGACAAGTCAGGCTAGTAATAATTAAACACCTTCAGAGTACCCTTCTACTTAATTTCTTTTGCTTCTTTCCACCTTTCCTCTCTGAGCATTGCTGTGGGGTCTCCTGGTGTTAGCTATTAAACAAATGCGGATATAGAGCATGTATCTGGGCAGCAATGATTCCTACTTAGTATGGGAACCAATGTCACATATGTGGATTTAGCAATTCCCTAAATTGGGAATCAAACAAGAACTTGCAAAGGTCTCTCCTGAGCCGCATCTTCTCTCTAGTACCCAGTGCTTATGAGAGTACGGAGCTAACCCTTCTGTGGTACCAGGTGAAGGCAAAAGAATTGCTCTGGGTTCAACATCCAGCCAAGGCATCCAGATTGACTCCAGTGATCAATGTTGCACAATGAAAATACCACGAAAATTCATTAGCAGTCTAAATCCATAACTTCTGCCATCTTTAAGACCACTGGGAATCCTTCTTTTATGAACTCCTGAGCCAGGGATTATACTTTCCTTCAGTAATAGTGAAATCTGTCTTAAGTGGTCACCCAGGGACCATTTGAAATTGGTAACTTGGTAGAGGTTGAACTTTAGCTAAAGGTCAAACAAAATTCGTTTGGAGACCTTAGGGGTTGCTTAAAGGTGAAATAGAAAGCTGAAATGAAAATTGACTTAATCCCTGGTTTATGAACCAAGTAGCGCAGGTACTTTATCAAGCATCATGTCCTCCAGGGACTGGCCCATCCTGGTAAAATGTCCAACGAATGTGAGACAAAGTCTCACTGTAGTCCCTCATGTGCTTCTGACTACTACTTCTAAGATATATTTATTCGTTCTTTTGACAATATGTTGTATGTCTGATTCTTTTTGAGTCTTCTTTATTTCCAGTTCAGCTTTTGTATGGATACAATGCAATCAAAGATATTATGGCTTGAGTCAGTCACACCTTAGTCTTCAGAGTGACAGCTTTGCTCTTTAACACTTTAAGGAGGTCTTCTGTAGCAGAAGCACACAATGGGACCTGTCATTTGATTTATGGACTGCTGTTTCCATGGGTATTAAGTTGAATCCAAGTGAAATGAAATCACTGTCAACTTCAATCAGTTGCTATTGATCATGATATTGCTGGCTGGTCCAGTTGTGAGAATTCACATTATTGTTGTTTTGAATATACCTTAGTACTCCAAACAGAAGGCTGTATTTTTGTGATAACCATTAGCAAGGATTTCAAGTCCTCTTGGTTGTATAATTTGCATATGGCAAGTTATTAATGAGTCTTCCTCCACTCTTAGTTCTGCTGTCTTCTTCATATAGAAACTTCTGGAATTATTTGCTCAGTTTACAGATTATATAAATCTGGTTAGAGGAAACAACCCTAGTGCACACTTCTGATTTTAAGTTATGCAATCTCCCCTTGTTTTGTTCTAAAGACTGCCTCTTAGTCTGTGTACAGGTGACACATGATCACAAGCAAGTGCCCTGGAATTCCTACCATGCTTGGTAAACTCTTTTTATTAGTTAGGTTCTGTGGCATGGATCCTAGCCCTTGGTGACCCTGTACACAACAGAGCACAATACTGCCCAGCCCTGCATTATCCTCACAACTGTTGTTTGGTTGAAGTCCATTGTTGCAGCCTTTGTGTCCATCCATCCCATTCAAGGTCTTCCTCTCTTTCACTGATCTGATCTTCTACTTTACAGGGGAGAATCAGAGGTTTTTCTACTCCCATAAAGAGTTAAAAATCTCAGAAACCCACAGGGCCAGTTGTCCCCTGTCCTGCAAAGTCACAGTGAGTCAGCATCAACTCTATGGCAGTGAGTTGGGTTTATTTGTTTCTACTTTATCAAGCATGAGGTTATTTTCTAGAGAATGGTATCTTCTGATAATCTCTCTAAATTATGTAAAGAAAACATCTCCCCATCTTTGCTTCCAAAGAACATTCTGCCTGGAATTCACCCGGGACAGATTTGTTTCTTCTTCTGGCAGTCCATGGCACCTTCGATGGATCCTCTTCTCCAGCATCGTACCTCAAGTACCCTGATCCTCCTTGGCTTCCTTCTTGATCGTCAGGCTTTCATAGCCACGGGAAGTTATTGAAAATGCCACAGGTGGAGTCAGGGGCACCTCCATCCCCAAAGTGGCAGCTTTGCTCTCTAACACTTTAAAAATCTACAGCAGGTTTGCCTGATACAATCTTTCGTGCTATGTCTTGACTGCTGCTTTCATAAATGTTGATTGCGGATCCAAATAAAATGATAACATTCTTAGTCAATGACAACTTTAGTGTCCTCGCCACTTACCATACTGTTGTCTGTTGGTCACGTTGTAAAGATTTTTGTGTTCATCACGCTGAACTGTAATCCATACTAAAGTCTTGGATTTCCATCAGCAAGTACTTGAAGTTCTCCTTGATTTCAGCAAACAAGGCTGCGTCATCTGCATATTGTGGGTTGTTAATAAGCCTTTCTTCAATCCCGATGCCACAGTACAGTCTGGTTTCTCAGATTATTTGTGCAGCATCTAGATTTAACAAATATTGTAAAAGTATGCAATCCTGAAGCACACTTTTCTTGGTTTGAGGCCATACAGTGTTCCTTTGGTTTTTTATTTATCTTTTTGATAAATAATTTTATTGGAGCCTCTTATCACTCTTATAACAATCCATACAACAATTGTATCATGCACATTTATACATATGTTGCCATCATCAATTTCAAAATATTTTCTTTTTGTTTATGCCCTTGGTATCAGCTCTTTTCCCCCCTCCCTCATCCACCCCCCACCCTCATGGATCGCTGATAAATTATAATTTTTATTAGTTTTATATCTTACACCACCCACTGTCCCCTTTCATCCACGTTACTGTTGTTCATCTACCCGGGGAAGCAAGGGGGAGTTATATGTCACTGTAGTCGGTTCCCCATTTCACCCCTTTCTCCCCTCGCCTTCCCCCTACCTCCAGGGTATCACCACTCCCACTGCTGTTCCTGAGGGGTTATCTGTCCTAGATTCTATGTGTCAAGAGCGCATATCTGTACCAGTGTGAATGCTCCAGTCTAGCTGGATGCATGTGTGCCTCTTGGTGTGTGTACATGAGCCCAAGTAAGCGTTCTGGGATTTCCATTCTTTGTAAGGCTGTCCATAGTTTGTTATGATCCAAACAGTCCAGTGTTTTCACTTAGTCAATAAAATAGAAGTACACAAGCAGCAGATATTAAGGGCTCAAGTAGAAGACAAATGTTTTGAGAATGATGATGGCAACAAATGTACATATGTTCTTGACACAATGGATGTATGTATGGATTGTGCTAAGAATTGTAAGAGCCCCCAAAATGATTAAAAAATAAAATAAAATAGACGTACACATCTTTCTGGTGTTCTCTGCTTTCAGTCAAGATCCATCTGATATCAGCAATGATATCCCTTCTTGCGGTCCTCTGCCGAATCTGGGTTGAATTTCTGGCACTTCCTTATCAAGTACTGCTGCATCTGTTTCTGAACTGTGTTCATCAAAATGTTACTTTCATGTGATAATAATTCTATTGTTTGATGATTTCTGCATTCTGTTACGTAACCTTTTTTGGGGGGGGGTTGTGCATAAACATGGGTCTCTTCCTTCTGATTGGCTGGGGAGCTGTCTTCCAAATGTCTTGACACAGATTAGTGAGTGCTTCGCGTGCTGCATCAGCTTGTTGAAATCGCCATTGTGTTTCATCCATTCCTGCAGTCTTGTCTTTGATGTTGCCTTCGGTGACGCTACTGCTTCTTCCTTCAAGACCGTCGATTCTTGAACATATGCAAGCTGTTGAAATCATTGAAGCTGATTCCTTTCGAGCTTTCTAACGCCCGGCTTTGCACATTTCACTGTGATAGTTTACTTTGTCTTCTCTGCATCTGGGTTTGCAGCTGCCCTTTGAAATTTCAATTCAACTCTTTTTCTTCATCATTTCTTCCATTCAACTTAGCCATACTTCATTCAAGGACACATTTCAGAGCCTCTTCTAAAATCCACTTTGGTGTTTTCATTTTTCCCCTCTCTCGTTAATAACGTTTTGCTTTCTTCATATGTGATATTCTTGACGTTACAGGGGCCATGAATTATTTAATGTGGCTCTTCTAGCTAAAGTCGCTAATTCCCACCAACTGACCTTTTCCCGCTTGAGTCTCTGGTAAGAAGAAGGGGGAAGATACTGATACCATTCACCTGTGAGTCTTTGGGAACAGGATCCTCTGGAGTACCATCCTGCTGTGTGTAAAATGAGCCCTCTGAGAAGCAGGGGGAGGGATCCGATTATTGGCAAGAGCCAGAAGTGGTGTGTGTTCTCAGCACTGGAGATCCCTGTGCAGTGAACCTCCTGGATCCAGATAACAGCTGTACCATCAGAGAAGCAGCAGCAGAACCAGGAGTCTGAGCACAGAACAGAGTGGTGGACTTTCCACCCCATGGAGCAAAAAAGGCTGAGGGCTTTTGTGCAGCAGGCTGACTTCCAGAGTGGGAGGCCTCTGAGCACATTATTGGGGAAGCTGGTCTTGCTGACCTATTGAATTGGAGTCGAGTGTCTTTGGGCTGAGTCTTACTGGAGTGAGGTGCCTCTGGGTCCTTAATTCAGGGGGTTCAGTTTGCTCACTCATGGCTCTTGAACTGAATGCCTTCAAGCTGAGGTGTGCAGCAGAGTGGTATACCCCATTAGGCATTTATTAGCAGCCCTGAAATGTTGTAACATGTCCTGGAAAACAGCCACCCTGAGCATGTCTCACTGGCATTACAATTTTCTAACTTCCTGAATAAAAACCCTCTAATCTTGAATTTTGTCTGTGAGTTCTGCATAGTCATTGAGTTAGATATTAGAACCCATAGAGATCAAGTAAAGAGTATTAGAAACTAGAGAGAAATTATAGAACGTAAAGGTAACATAGATATCATTGTACAGCTCATCAGTTCTTATGTCATTTGTGTTTAATGCAGCAAATTTGTTCTCGGAATATTCTCTAAATTCAGAGGGATAGATACCGTTCAGGTTTGGGCTCCTGGGGACTTGTTCTAGTTTACTGCAGGTTCAACTGATAGTTGATGGTCTGTTCCACCACTGACCCTCAACCTTGTTTTGACTGATGATATTGAGTTTCTTCATCGTCTCTTCCACAGACATTGTCAGTTTGATACCCGTGCATTCTATCTGTTGTGGTCCATGAGTACAGGTGCTACTTACGTTGCTGAAAAAAATGGATTTGCTATGAGGAAATTGCTGCGCTTTCGAAATCAAGTCATATACCTACAACATTGTTTCTATCACTGAGCATATTTTCAACTACGGATCTTTCCCCTTTGCTTCTAAATCTTTCACTGTAATCACCAGCAAGTATGATTACACCTGGATTACATGTGTGATCTATTTCAGACTTTAGAAGTTAGTAGAGTAGAATTTTTCCATTTCTTCATCACAAGTTTTAGTAGTGAATGGTGTGAATTCTTTGTATTAACTGGACCGCCTTATAGGTCTATAGGTCTATGCCTTATAGGTATCATCCTAACCCAGAGAGCATTGTGCTTAAGGCCAATCTTGCAGTGTTCCTTTTGGCAATGAATGTGTCACCATTTCTCTTGAAGTTTTCATTCTTGTCATAGTAAGTCATATGATTAGCTGACTGACGATGGCAAATAACACACTGTTAAAGGGTGCCAATTTACTGGGGGGATATCGGGTCATCCAAAAAGAAGAAGCACCTCATTAGGCCACGTTGACACAGTGGCCATAACAAGGGACTCCAACGCACAGCACTGGGTGAATGGGCAGTGCTCCCATCTACACATGTAGGCGGTATGAGTCAGAATTGACTTTCCAGCACCTAATAAAATCAACACAGCGAAGCAAACTGAGGATGCACACAGCTCTGTAAAGTGTCTTATCCCATCTTGCTGAACTGACACGTTCCTTCTGCCAAGTATTGTGGCTTTCCGAGCTTGTCAGCCTGTGGCTGCCACTGTCAGTTTTCAGGTGCTTTCAAGCCAATTGCAAATCACAGTGACCCTATAGCTTTTCTAATCTGTAATCTTTAAGAGAGCAGATCACCACAGAACCATGGGGTGGGTTCAAATGGCCTACCTTTTAGCTATCAATCAAGCACTTAACCTTAGGGCCACCAAGCTCCTTCATCATGTACTTAAAAGATTCTTGTTTGTTGAGTATATGCATGTGTTTAAAATCTTACTTGTGGGGGGAATAGATCTATGTACATATATTTATAAGTTTAGTATTAAGGAAACAGATGGACAGTGGGCCCATGCTCAAGTACTCCCTCAACACAAGAACACTTTGTTCTAACAATTCGGCAGTCTGTGATGCTCACTTGACTGGCACGATCGCTGATGACAATGGGTGCACAGGCAAATGTGGTGAAGAAAGCTGAAGGTGCCTGGCTACCAAAAGATATAGCACCTGAAGTCTTAAAGACCTGAAGGTAGACAAGCATCCATTTAGCTGAGAGACAACAAAACCCACAGGGAAGAAGCATAAGTTGTGAACAAAGCAAAAGTTGTGAACAAAGCTGATGGTGCCCGACTATCAAATGATATAGCATCAGGGGTCTTAAAGGCTTGAAGACAATCAGACGGCCATCTAGCTAAGAAACAACAAAGGCCACAAGGAAGAAGCACACCAGCCTACCCCAACGCGAACACTGAAGACAAAGCGGGTGTACGGGCAAGTGCAGTGAAGAAAGCTGATGGTGCCCAGTTGTCAAAATATATAGAATCTGTGGTCCCATAGGTTGGAAGATAAGCAAGGGGCCATCTAACTGAAAAACAACAAAGCCCACATGGAAAATGCACACTAGCCTGTGAGATGACAAGGCATCGAAGGGATCAGGTGTCAGGCATCAAAGACAAAAAAAAAATCATAGCATTGTGAATGAGGGGGAGTACAGAGTGGGGACCCAGGGTCCATCTGGGGGAAATTGGACATCCCCTTGCAGAAGAGCTGTGGGAGGTGACGAGCAAGTCTGAGTGCAGTGTAGCAACGATGGAATATACAATTTGCCTCTAGTTCTTGACTGCTTCCTCCCGCCCCCCACTATCATGATCCCAATTCTACCTTACATAACCGGTTGGACTGGGAGATGTACACTGGCACAGATAGGAACTGGAAATATGGGGAATCCAGGACAGATGAGCCCTGCAGGAACAGTGGTGAGAGTGGCGATATCAGGAAGGTGGAGGGAGGGTGAGGGAGAAAGGGGAAACAGATGACAAGGTCTACATGTAACCTCCTCCCTGGAGGACGGACAGCAGAGAACTGGTGAGGGAGATATCAGATGGTGTAAGATATGATAAAATAATAATTATTTATAAATTATCAAGGGTTCAGGGGGAGCGGGGAGGGGTGGCAAAAATGAGGAGCTGATACCCAGGGCTCAAGTAGAAAGCAGGTGTTTTGAGAATGATAATGGCAACATGTATGAATGTGCTGGACACAAATGATGTATGTATGGATTGTAAAAAGAGTTGTATGAGCCCCTAATAATATGATTCTAAAAATCTTACTTGTGTGCTTAACACCCACAGTAGTGACGATATTACAGTGCCATCCCAGATCAGGCAGGCCCTACTCACAGTACAAGCAATAGGGCCCATCTGTGGCTTTGAGAATGCGAAGTGTCTTTATCTGGAAATAAGGAAGTCAGCTTAACTAACAATCAAACATCTGTTCAGTATGGAGAGGACTTTCTTTAAGGAAGGTGGATAACGTATATGGTTTCATAGAGACCTAAGATAGAAAGTAAAATAGGCAATTGATTTCTCTGCTAATCCCCTCGGAAGCATTCAGGGAAGTTGTCATCTTGAAGAGGTGGTTCTAGAATTCCTGGCAGTTCAAGGAGGAAGGCAGAGTACGAGCAGATGGAGTCCATATGTGCTCCTGAGCGGCTCTTGTATGTAGAGCAGGAATCGGACATTGCCACAGTGCCCTAGTGCTTCCATAACCACAGCCACTATTAAAGCCTGCGTGGTACTTCATGTAGTCCCCCCAAAGCCAGTTTTACTCCTACTCCCATGGAGATGGACATTAAGGACCTGGCTTTTCAGAAGCTTTTTGCTCTCGCTGCCTGAGAGATTCCTTGCCATTTGCTTATTCCTCCCTAGTCTGTAGAACGCGTGTAAGTGCTGAGGCCAGCAAGGAATGAACAAATACACTCTGGGCTTGCTGAACTGATGGCCGCAGGTGGTGTTTCCCATTTTAGATCAAGTTAAAATGAAGGAAAAGGAGGTAGGAGTGAGCCCTGTTGGGAGGGGCCCTGGCTTAAGGATTTCTTGGTATGGAAGCCAGGTCAGTCCAGTATGCCCAGATCAATGTGTCTATACCCTCTCTTATTCTGTACGATTGATTACTATGAAACTGGCACTCTATATAGAGAATTACTGGACATTTGGGAAGTTATCAATTGGTTGTAAAAAGTATATTTCAGCATCCAGAAGACAGGGATGGTTCCATTGCTAAGTCCATACTCATCCTCCGTGTCTTTATCATTTAACTAGAAACATTTATTTCATGGTTATGGAGCTAATGCAAACCACAGAATAAAGCACCTAGTCTGAGCATTCCACCTGCAGGCCTCCTGAAAGCCAAGCATGCAACCTTAAAGGCACCCCAGGGAGACCGTCCAGGGATGGTTGAAATACAAGGTTTCATTCTGTTGGCTCCAGCTGCCTGGAGCCTGGCTCTTGGTGTTTGTCCAGAACAAGCATCCCTCTTCCCTTAACGATGTTTGCTTTCCTGATCACCATGGTTAGTTCCGAAAGACCCCAGAGTGAAAGTGGCACACAGACAGACATGCCATCATCTATCTAGGAATCCTCTTCTATGTCCAAGGTAATGAACCAACAGCTGAGTGGCCAACATTTCACAAAGGCCGGCAGGTCTGGATGTGGCTCTGCTCCCTGGCTGAAAATTACGGGGTGCCAAGCTGATCACGGAACCCTAAATCAGCATGTCTTTCTAACGGCAGTGTAATGAGAGGTCTATCCTATACCATGCACATTCTGTGGCATTCTTTGTCTGGTTAATTATTTTTAACTCCTCCTTTTGAGGTGTCCTACAAAAACTAGCTGATTGATGGAAAAGATTCAACCACAGGACTAACAGGAACCTCAGGTATTCCGTTCCAGGCCTCCTGGTGGTTTTCTGGGACTTCACGGCAGTAAATAAATAACTAAATCCACAGTCAAAGAGCAGACTCTGACTCACAGCGGCTCTATGCACCAGAGTCGAACTGCCCTGAAAGTTGCTGAGATTTTCAGTCTTTCTAGGAGCAGACTGCCCCACGGTGCTCCTGTGGAGTGGCTGCCAGGTTAAGTCATCAATCGGCTTAAGCCATCGTGCCTTCAGAGTTCTTCTTGAGGGCTTCTGAAAGAATTGAAGACAAGCAATGAGGCTATAGTTTTCTTCTTAAAAACTTTGTGTGTGTGTGTGTTTGGGGGGACGGGGTGTTGGCATACCAGGTCCTACTGATTCAATAAAAGTCTGCTTCTTTGCATATTAGACCGAAAAATTTTCATAAAGAAAGAAGACCCTATTCCATGAGTTGCCACATTAGAATCCAGGGGAGAAATCAAACGTGCGACCTGTTTTATTTATAAAGTCTCACGGGCACATCTGTCTGCACTATAATAGAAGAGTTGCATAGTTGCGACAGGGGCTATATGGCCCCAGAGCCCAATTTTACATGCAAAAAAAAGGGCCTAATTTCCCACAAGATATTGACGATCTTGTGTTCGTAGAGAAGAATAAAATCTGCCCATCCTCAGATAAAGATGATCATCTTAGTCCCTGTGCTGCTGTGCGTTTCTCCTGGCCAGACAGGCAAAGACCACAGACCAGGGAAAGGCCTTGGACGTCCTCAGTCACTGGAGGTTCCCTCTGCTGTCATTCTTTACACTCTCTGCTTCCAACGACTGTACAGTTGGGGTCCCAGCATGATCCTCCGTCTTCCATCTTACTGCCTCCATTAGCACGTTGTTAGCTCAGACAAAAATCCTACTATTCATGAAGTAGTTAGGCACAGACCGTGTGAAGTTTCCGGTGCGGGTTGGTAGAATGGTGAATAAGCCAGATTCATTCAGGCCTTCAAAGGGCTTGCTGGGATACAAGGACAGAGAGAGACAAGTAAGCATGCAAAGCTCCGCTCACAGAGCAAGAAGGAAAGAAAAGAGAAGAAGGTGCATAGGGTGCTAACACATAGGGTTTCAAGGAAGAATCAGGAAAGACCTCGCCAACGAGGGGTATTTCAACTGCTAACTCAATGAGAAGGGGCAAGCCGGTGTGTCGGGCCGGGTAGACTAGAGAAACAAATTCATAGACACTCCTATGTGTATAAGAAGAGCTTTATATACAATAGCAATTGAATATTGAGAAAACATCCCAGCCCAGTCCAGATCAAGTCCATAAGTCTGATATTAGGCCACATGTCTGAGACTAATCTAGAAAGTCCTCTTCAGACTCAGGAAACACATGCAATGACACCAAATGCAGGAGGATCACAGGCCAGTTGGGTGAGAAGGCTTGTGGATCCAGTGGCGTTGTAAGCATCTCAGCACTGGCAGGGGTCTCCACATGGCTCCTCCAACTCAGGGCACTAACATAGCTCCATGTGTCTTGTCATCTGCAATGTCTCCCAGGGAGTGATCAGAGAGAGAGAGCGTCTCCCACTCCAAGGAGGAAGTACCGTATTTCCCAGAATCCTCTTGAGAAGGCCATGTCTACACAGAGGTCTCATTGGCTATGACCTGATTGACAGGCTAGACTCTACCTCATTCACTCTTATTCCTTTCAAATTGACAATTATATTTTATTTGTCACACCTGGGGAGGTGCAGAGAGTTCAAGAGGAGTGAGCAGTAGCTGCAAAAGCCAATCCTCTGTCCAGGATGAGCTTGACATGGTCAGGAATCAGGAGGAAGGCCGGAGCACTGGGGAGCAGGCAGGAGAGGTGGTGACGGATACAGGCATGGGTCGAGAGCTTTTGGACGATGCGTTGGCATTACAAGGTGTTGGCCTCACCGCCATGGAGTCTATTCTGAGAAGGTCTTCGTTGAGGGAATTATCTAATTGATCTACATTTTAAAAGGGGCGCTTTGACAGGATTTTAGGAAGCTAAGAATGCAAGCCAGGAAACCAGTTGCAAGGTGATCACAGCGTTGGGGGTATGTGAGGAATGATGATGGAGTGCAGGCGAAGAAAGGGAAGGCATTTGGCGACCTGTATTCCTGTCTTAGAAATACAGCAGGTAGAATGTGCTCGTGGGGTTGGATATGGAGACTCAGAAGCTCAAAAGCTTTTCTGGATTTTTCTCAGATGATGGTGCCATTTAGGGGAATTTCACAAATAGGAGGAGGGAGTTACACATCCACTACTAGATTTTGTTTGCATTAAATACGGGGCCTTGCATCAAATATTACATGTGTAAGAGGAGTTGTCAAAGAAATCCCATATAGGTGAGTGGTTCGCATTTGAACATTCATGGCTACAAATATAACTTGGGGAGTCATAGAGGTAGGATGTACAGTGACAGCTTCAGGGAGATCACGTTGTGGTGGAGGGGTACATGGAAAAAAGTAGAAAGTTCCTACTTAGGCCTTAATCTCTCTGGCATTTTCCAGTGGGGCATGGGTAGAGGGGGAGGTAGGGAATTCCCTAGGCAGAGAGGCTGCCAAAAATACCACACAAGTGCCCTGAGGTAGCCCCACACTTGAGAGACTTGGAGAATATGGTCTGAGCCTGGGGGGTATGGAAGAGATTAGGGTGAGTTGAAGTTGGAAAGCAGTTTCGATGGGAGCACGTGGGACGGTCATAGAATAAACCTTCCAACCTACTGGTTCAGGGAATCTTGTTGTGCCTCATTTCCTTGTCTATTGTAGCAGGATAATGCTAGTACCTACCATATGAAGCTCTTGTGAAGATCCAGTAAAATGATATGTGTAGTTGGCCTAGACCGGTGCCTAGCACACATCCTACCAAGCCAAAAGGCAAATCCATTGCTTTTCATTTGCTTCTAACTCAGAAGGACTCTATAGGACAAGACTGCCCATAGAATTTCCAAGGCTGTTGTCTTTGCAGAGGGAGAAAGACAAGGCTTTCTATTCCTTTGAAAAGTTAGTCTCAGAAACCCACAGGGCTGTTCTGCTGTATCCTATAGGGTCGCCATGAATCCAAGTGGACCGGATGGCAGGGCGTAATCTTAGGAAGCAGACTGCCTCATCTTTCTCCCATAGAGCGGCTGGTGGGTCCAAACTGCCAACCTTTTGATTAGTGGCTGAGCGCTTAACCACTGCGCCACCAGAGCTCCTGAGTACAGAGTGAATGCTCCATAATGTCAAGTCTGAGGGCGATTGGAGGGGAGCACCAGGAGATGAGTGGCACTTTGAGATGATTGGCCTGCAGCAGCAAAGGAGAAGCAAGCGGACCAGTTAGGCTGCCAGGATCACTCAGGAGAGAGGGGGCCTCGCTCCAGAGCTCATGGGAGCCCCGCCCGTTGGCTTGGCATGTCCCTGTCAGTCTACCACCCTGACACAGTCCCCTGTGTTCTCTGAGCAGTTGGAGCCGCCAGGCCGTTCTTCGACACCTCGCTGGTGAGATGTCCTCTATTGTTCATTTTCTCGTGTCTCCACGGCTAGATTATAGTCTCCTAGAACATGGGTGCTGTATTTCTGCCTTAGTTCTAAACCTGGTCTGGAAGTCCCCGGTTCGGGTGTGATGGCATAGTGCCTTCCCGTCCTCTGAAGAAGTGGGAGCAGCAACCTGTCTCTGCACACCGGGAGCAGGTGTCAGCTATGCTCAACTCACAGGGAACTGGAGTTGTAGACCCGTGGGAGCAGGCTGCCTGGGGGCTCTGTCATCAGTGTTGTTAGAATACCCTACGGAGGACTAGCCATAGGGGGGTGGAGCGGGGGCAGGAACAACTCCCAGCTCATGCTGCCTAAATGTCTCTCCAGCAGGTGTCCAACATTTATTTGCAGGCTCATTGATCCTGCGGATACTTGCAAAGAGCTGGGCAGGCAATTTGGATTCATTTTTGAGGTCACGACAGCGCCAAAGTTGGACTGCGTTAGTACACTGGGCCATTAATGGGGCGATGTGCTCCATTGCCGAGAATGAGCCTCAAAAAGGCTTTAATAGGCCTTCAGTATATCCATGTATCCATCCATCACTTCTTCCCCCTCGCTCATCACTTGACTGGAGAAAGGGGAACACCCCCTAACTAATTAGATTTATCCTAATCTCCTTTATGCGCCATCAGTCCCCTTAGAGGCCATCTGTGAGTGTAGAGTTCAGACCTCTAAGAATTATGCTAATCAGTCTTTTTCTAATTTAACGTGTCCCTCTGATGACCACAATTTGAAGCTTCTTGCTGTGACAAATGGGAACCCATTGTAAGGTCCCGAGCCAACGTTAAAGCCCTGCATCCTCTGAAGCACCATTGCCAAGAAGAGAGTTACTCTGGGAGTGGGGGAGCTTCAAGCTCAGGCTAGCAGTAAGAAAAGCAGAACATCTGTGGGATGAATTTTAATTCGTTTATAATAGTCGTAGGACAGGATTTGCTTTCATGTGTGGAATTCAATGAGAAGGTGAAGGAGCTGTTCAGTTTTGGGACTAGACCCTGTATTTTGGTCCTGCTGCCAGCAGGGTGTTCAATGCAGGGAAGAACCATTTGGGAAGATTGGCACCCAGAGAGAAATGGTGGACGGGTCTGTTTGCAGGCTCTCTGCAAAAGCGGCTGGAGCCTGTGATCTGGTCCCTGGATGCTGATGGGGGATGTTCCACAAGTTCTGGGCAGGGAGGTGATGCCAGCCTTGCAGTGGTCTGAACGTGGTAGGAGAAAAGCATTTATGACGCAGCCCACTGGAATTTACTGTGAGTCCTAAACACCTCCAGCCCCGTGGGAAGGTGACTGGTGGCACAGGGTAGCAAATGCTCAGCAGAAAGGAGGATACCAATTAATCAGGAGTTGAAGGAATATGTGCATGGAATTTTACTGGGCATTAGAGCCTAGAGAAGTACTTCTCAAGCCTTTAAAGCTCATGTTAAAATAGTTTCCGGATCATGAAGTCCGGGTAGATTCCCAAGTGCTGCTGCTGGCCTGTAGGCCACTGCTGGTGCACCAGGAAAGGTGCCGACTTTGCAGAACTGATAGGACTAGGTTCAAGTTCTGGTTTGGCCACTTCTCGGCTATGCAACCTTGGATGAATTCCTTTCCACTTTTGAACCTTATTCACTCAACAAATACAACAAATACTTCCTGAAGCTTAATTGTGGCTCAGATATGGGAACAGCTGGTACAAGATTTAGAGGGGGGGAAAGCTCCCACTGACCTCTGTTCTCTTAGCATGGGGGGCAGTCAGGAAAAAGAATGTTTAAAATAAAATGGAGAATAGCAACTTGTGGTGATTGCCACCAGCCAAAGGGATGAATGTTTATTTAGAGCCTGCTCTGAATGATGCAATATTCTCAAAATGTTCCATCTATCGATTCATTTCATCTCTATACGCAATCTGTATGGGAGATACAGCTTCTTTCGTCCTGCTTATTGATGCAGAAGTTGGGACAAGAACAGGTGCCCGCACCTTGCCCGGGCCTCCTAATGGAAACCAGTGAAGACACAACTTAAAGCTAAGCAACCCCACTGCAAAACAAACGCTTCAGCCAGCAGTTATCAAAGCGTTTTTGTCAAGAGCCAGATAGCAAATATGGCAGTCTTTGCACGCCATATAGTCTCTGTCACAACCACCCAATTTTGCCTTGTATGAGAGCAGCCCTGGGCAATAAGACATAAACGAATGAGTGAGGCTGTGTTTCAATCAAAGTTTATTTACACAAACGGCTGGCAGGCGGCATCCAGTCCTTGGACTGTAGTTTGCCAGCCTCTGTTCTTGGCCATGATCCCAGACAAGCCCTTCTGATTGTGTCAGGCAGCACTGCCCAAAGGAAATGGGACACACAGGGAATTGACAGTCTCTGGAAGACAAGTTTTAAAAAGAAAGAAGGAGTAAACAGATGGGATTACTTTGAGTGATATTTTTTACCTCTTCCACTATATCTAGCATACCATCTTAGCATTTGATTTTTTTTTACACTCTCTCTCCTCTCATAGCTTTTGTTTGCATTGTCTTTTGGAGCCATCCATACACCTCTCACTTACTGCATGTCTCAGTGCAGACGAGACAGATCTGAAGCCCAGTAGCCTCCTGGGGCAAGTGGTTCTGTGTCTGAGAGTACAGCTTAAAAGTGCACATGGCTTTGCTGGGGCAGCGTGTAAGATCCTGCAGTTCCAACGTGCTCTCCGGTGATGCTGATCAGCAGCTCACACTTGGAGTACAAGGCCCCCGACTGCCTCCCTAGGAATGAAACGGTGGCAAGAGGCTGGGACTGGGGGGCAGGCAACACAAGATGGCCAGCAGAGGCTTCTTTTAAGGATGACATTCAGGTCGGGACCCGAGGGTCATAAAGTTCTAACTAAGAAAAAAAGCAATGTGCGGAGATGCTCAAAAAAAAGGGTAAAAAGCATTCTGTTCAATATAAAGCCAGCGCCAGACAAATGCAGTGTGCCAGCAAGGAGTGAGGAGCCAGTGGAGGGCCCTGAGGGCTCAGCCCCCATACCAGCTACGTGGACAACTGCCCCTCCCCCCAGAAGAATTGACTTGAGAGGATGGCACTGAAGCTGCAGCTAGGGAGAGGGCATGTTCAATCAGAGCACATGGGAGCAAAGAAGGGGGAGGAAGAGAGAGTGGAACACATCCTGGCCCATCAGGCCTGGAGGACAATATCCCCGCTCTGAACAGACAATGGACAGAGTGGACAATATGGCTGATCCCACTATGAAACACAACATCCCTTGATGGCCCAGGGCCCTATGGGGGACAACACTCGAGACTCAGGGCCGGGACTGGCCCAGACTGACCCTGTGACACTGAGGCAAACCACTAAAAGCATGCAACAGAGCAACCGTGGTAGCAGAGCAGGGAGCCTCCAAGGGAGTACAAAGGACAGATTCTGGGACCAAAGCATGGCACCCCATTGGACCTGACTGAAGGACACACCTAGAGATCAAAAATCAGACCTTGATCCATTTACAGGTTTTTCTTTCTTTTAATTAATTTATTCTTCTATGGGTAATTGGTTTCCTTTTTTATTATCATTGCTGTGTTCTCACCCATCGACTATCTTACTATGGCTTGATTTTTGGTGCACATTATTATCTCTACAGATCTATCTAGATAAGATAGACTGGATGAATGGTCTGGAGGAGAAAACAACGGGACCAATGGTTCTGAGGGACACAGGAGATGGGGAGGAGGGGGCAAGGATGTGGTGCTGACAAACCCAGAGACAGGCGAGCAACAAGTGATCCAAAATCATTAGCAAGGAGGGTGAGAGGCCTGGTAAGGATTCAGCAAGGGCAATGTAACCCAGAGAAATTACTGAAACCCAAATGAAGACTGAGCATGATAGTGGGACAAAAGGAAAGTGAAAGGAAACAGAGGAAAGAACTAGGTGACAAAGGGTATTTCTAGAGGTCTAAAGACTGGAATGTACATATGTAAATATATTTATATAAGAGTGTGAGAAAACAAATCTATGTGCATATATTTATAGGTTTAGAACTAAGGCAGCAGATGGACATTGGGCCTCACTTCAAACACTTATTCAATGCAAGAACACATTGTTCTATTACATTGGCATTCCAGGATGCACACCTTCCTGACACGATTGCTGAAGAAAAATGTGTGCATAAGCAAATGTGATGAATAAAGCTGACAGTGCCTGGCTATCAAAAGATATAGCGTCTGGGGTATTAAAGGCTTGAAGATAAACAACTGGCCACCTAGCTGAGAAGCATCAAAGCCCACATGGAAGAAGCACATCAGCCTTTGTGATCACAAGGTGCAGAAGGTACCAGTTATCAGACATCAAAGAACTAAAAATCATATCAATGGGTGCCCACCTCCCTGATATGATCAATGAAGACAAACATGTGCATAAGCAAATGCGGTGAAGAAAGCTGATGGTGCCCGCCTATCAAAAGATACAGCATCTGAGGTCTTAAAAGCTCAAAGATAAACAAGTGGCCATCTAGTTCAGAAGCAACAAAACCCACATGTAAGAAGCACACCAGCCTGTGTGACCACAAGCTGTCGAAGGGATCAGGTATCAAGCATCAAGGAACGAAAAATCATATTGTAAATGTGGGTGACTGCAGAGTGGAGACTCAAAGCCCATTGGTAGCCAACCTGACACCCCCTTACTGAAGGGTTGTGGGGAGGAGATGAGCCAGTCGGTACAGGGTAGCAACGATGAAACATAACTTTCCTCTCATTCTTAAATGTTCCCCCCCCCCCCACTATCATGATCCCAATTCTATCTTACAAATCTGGCTAAACCAGAAGATGTACACTGGTACAGATAGCAACTGGAAACACAGGGAATCCAAGACAGATGACTCCTTCAGGACCAGTGGTGAGAGTGGCAATGCCTGGAGGGTGGAGATAATGTGGGGTAGAAAGGGGGAACTGATTACAAGAATCTATGTAAAGGTGACTGGGAGACTTTGGACAGTGTAACATAGGACAAAGTAATATTTTTGAATGATGAAGAGTTCATGAGGTAGGGGAAGTGGGGAGGGAGGGGGAAATTGAGCAGCAGATATTAAGGGCTCAAGTAGAAGGCAAATGTTTCAAGAATGATGATGGCAACAAATGTACATGTGTTCTTGACACAATGGATGTGTGCGTGGATTGTGATAAGAATTGTACAAGCCCCCGATAAAATGATTTAAAAAGAATCATTCTGTTCATTGAGCCCAAACCTGCAAGAACTTAGCACTGGGATCAGAATGCTTTCTCGTGTCTTCATTACGCAAGCCTACTTTGGCGATATGGGCACCTGATTCAAGAGCCCTGCCGTACAGCAAGTATTGCAGCACGCACAAAGCAAGTCACATGACCCTTTTGTTTTCCCAGTGTGTGTAAAAACTATGTTGACATGATCTCACTTACCATCGAGTCTATTCTGACTCACAGCCACAGGCTAGGACAGAGGAGACCTGCCCCTGTGACCTTCCAAGGCGACAGATCTTGAGGAGAGCAGAAAGCCTCCTCTCTCCCTTTGAGGGACTGGGAGGTTCAAACTGCCGACGTGTTGGTAGCACCCAGCATGCACCCCACCCCACTGCACCATCGGCTCCTTGCTAAATGGTGGTGTCGTTTCTTAGGAAGTCCTGGTTGTGTTATCAGGTAAGAATTGGGCTGCTAACCACAAGGTCATCCGAGCAAAGTCATCATTTCAAACCCACCAGCAGCTCTGATGGCAAAAGGTGAGGCGCTTTACTCCCATAAAGATCAGCCTCAGCCACCTTATATCCCATTACTGTGAGTGCACCTCAGCTCAGTGCTAGAGCATGTCTCTTTTAGTTTGGTAGTTATAAAGTATGCAAAGCATTATGAAAAATTGGAAATATTATTAAATTTACCAAAATAGGACACAAGCATGGAATGAGTACATACTACTGGGAAAAATTCCTGTGGAAAGAATTGCTCAATGCGGGATTGCTACAAACCTTTAATTTGTTAAAGAAAAGAAAAATACCAATCTCTTCCAGGATCGATAAAGCAAAGCATGATGCAATGAGGCATGCCTGTTCGGTGAAGGCAGGTCTCCAGGTAGCTCACTCTCCCAGGCTGGGGTAGACACCCGCTTTAGGATTCCGTCCATTTCCCTTATTCTCCACACATTCTCCACACATTGCTTAAGCACCTACTTCTTTGCCGGCTCCCACAGACCTTGGGAAGCTAGGTGGGCAGGGCTGGGGTCTCCAGCCTGTACGTGAACTTGACTTCTTGGTGATTTCACATGGGGCCTTAGAGAATCCTTGAAGTCCCATCTAAGATATATGTGGGCTGTGGAGCTGCTGAACACTCGACAGGTGGGAGCTCTCAGATCATAGATTTAGGGCAGGGCAAGGGACATTAAATCAGGAAAGAGGAAAACAATGTGGTCTCACAGGAGGCCAGTGGCCAGTCGGATGAGCTACCAGGCCAAATGCTCACTAATGTGTCCATGTAGGCAGGCAGTGTGTAAATGTGAACCATCAGCTTTTAGAAGAGCCCTCGGGCCTCTGCTTCTACACCATCCTCTCTGTCCACCAGGCTGGCATTCCTCTCCCTTGTTTGTCTCCTGCTCGGCCCAGCAAGTCTGATTTTGGTGTTTGAGTTCCCAGAGAGCATGAGCAATGAAGGAGAGTCAGGAAAGGACAGGAGCCTCCCTTTCACAGAATGGCTATGCCGGCCAGGCCCAAACGAGATCGGTTAGACATGGGCTTGATCGTGATGGCGTGGTGGGGAAGCTGGTGGCAGTTCTAACTCTCAGCCCCTCTGGTGTGTCTGAGTCCTGAGAACACATCCCCTAGGCTCCACTAACGTTCATTGAGAGCCGGCAGGGTTATTTTACCTCCTTGCTAAAAAGTGTCAGGCATTTCGTAGTCCAGAGAAAGTAATGGCGGTTCAGTGAGCTGCCTCTGGTGCCAGATGTCCGGGTTTGCATCCCAACCCTGTATCTACTTGGGCAAGTTCCCAAAGCTCTCTGTGCTCAACTTCTGTGGGTATTAATTGAATGAGCATAGTACAAGTGTCACTCCTAGGGCGGTCACTAGGATCCATGAATTATTAGACATACGTCCAGTGCTTAAAAGAGCTGTGGCCCATGGTAGGTGGTCAGTGTTACTGTTACTGTGTTTCCTTTGTGGCATTGCAAACACTCTTTCCAGAATCGCTGTGAAACCATTTCCATTTAGCTGTAGAGGTGTTAAAACTGAGAGTCAAGGAGTGGAAGCAACATGGCCAAGAGAGAGTGCTAGCTCTCAAGGCCAGATCTTCTGAGTCATGCCTCGCGTAACAAAAAGTCATTTTCTCTCTACCCTGTGCAAAGAATTGATGTGCTTGGCAAATAAGGAAGGAAGGTGTGTGGGAGGACTCCCTTGCCCTCAGTGGTAGAGGCAGACTGGAAACTCACTCGTGACAGGGGTAGAAGCTTTCCTGATCAAGGTTGTACAAGGGCACGTTGCTTGTTTCAGTAGTGGCAGGATGCTGACCAGCTCCCTGGGAGCTTAAGAATCCTTTGTTGGATGTTTAAACTATAACTTGCCTTCGCTTCACTTACGTGTCATGTAAAGCGTATGTGTATATGTTTACGTGCACACATTTTTGTACGAGGAGCCACCTCAGCCTTGATTGAATTCTCAAAGGACTGAACATGAATAACTAAACGTGATAAGAACTTCTATCCCGGGGGAACCTAGTTTGTGAGGCTTCGCGACAATGAGATGTGCCTAGGGTCTTGACCAACGACTTGTTAACTGTGATGGGTCCCGTTCTGACTCCTGGAAAGGCAGGCACATCTGAGTCCCTGAGACCTGTAAATGTGATCTCAGTTGGAGTGGGTCATTAGAGAAATTACTAGAGTGCTCGCAGCGCATATACTAAAATTGGAATGATACAGAGAAGATTAGCATGACCCCTGCACAAGGATGACACGCAAATTCGTGAAGCGTTCCATATTTAAAAAAAAAAAAGAAGTTACTAGGTGAAGGATATAGAGAGGAGGAGAACATCTGGAATTAACCCAGTGAATCCTAAACCCAATGACCAATGTCCTTATAAAGGCACCACAGAGAAGTCTGGCAGGAGCTGAGGAGGTGATGGAAAGAGGGAAGCAGAGTTCTGAGTGATGTGACCACAAACCAAGGAAACCAGCAACCACCACAAGCTAGAAGGAGGAAAGAAGAATTTTCTTCCTTATCCTCTGTAGGAAATGTGGCCCTGTCTGGAATTCTGGCCTCTAGCTCTATAAGAGAATACATTTCTGTTGTTTCAAGCCACTCTGTTTGTGGTAATTTGCCTCCGCAGTCTCAGGAAACGAAATCACATACCCATAGATAGACAGACATCGCCGGTCTACAAGGAGAGATAATGCTCCTGAAATGTCTCCGTCGTATGGCTCAGGACAACCCTTCTGCATTCTTCTTTATGCAGTCATAGACACTGACGTGCTGGTCTGGAAAGTAGTTCACACTGAGCTGCTTACTCAAGTCCTCCTGTAGAGTAGAAAGGGATAGCTTCTGCACAGGTTCATGGGAGGAGTGATTGTTGGACTAACATAAACACCCCACCTAAAAGGACCTTGATGAATGCTTCAAGCTTCCTCCCTTTGTTGAGTTTTCTTCTCTTCTTCCTTCCCCCCCCCCCTCTTCCCTCTGCTTTCCATATGGCTTAGTTACCATGTGCTGCCATGACACCATTACCACAGTGGGTGGCTTTAATGAACAGAAATGTATTTCCTCACAAATCCGGAGCCTTAAAGTCCGGATCAATGCCTTGACTGTGAGAATCCCTTCCTTGTCAGTTGTTATTCCAAACACAACACATCCACTGCCATCGAGTCATTGCCGAATCACAGTCACCCTGTAGGGCAGGGTGTAACTACCCCTGTCTGTGGGGTTCTGAGACTGTAACTCTTTTTGGAAGTAGAACGTCTCATCTTTCTCCTTCCGAGTAGCTGGTGGTTTTGAACTGCTGACCTTGAAGTTTACAGCTCAAAGAGTAACCACTGCCCCCACAGGGTTCCAGTTGTTATTAGTTGTCATCAAATTGACCCCCTGTGTAAAGTATACAACTGTGCTCCAGACGGTTTTCAAGGCTCTGTGACTGTGGGTTTGATCGTGTTGTGTTATTTAATGAAGGGTTAACCTTTCAGAAGCAGATGTTCTGGTCCATCCTTCAAGGCCAAACCTCTGGCCAAACCAAACCTTTTGACATTAGGTCCATTCTGAGGCGTAGCAACCCAACAGAACACACTAGAACTGCTCCCTAAGCTTCCTGAGACTGGAAATTTTCATGGAAGCAGACAGCTTCATCTCTTTCCAACAACGGAACAGCTGCTTAGTTTGAATCGCTGACCTTATGGTTAGCAAGAACCCACAGCACAACCTCACCTCCGTGTCAGTTAGCAGGCCAGTGTGTAATTGTGGGTGCACGCAGGAACGCCTTTCTTGTCAGTAACCCCAGGTATTCCTCGGCGTTTTTTGACCTGGAGACGATCACCTGAGGTTTATCCTCTCCCACGTGTCTCTCTCCTGCCTTCCTGCCCTCCTGCCCTTTTAGCAACCCAGAAGGGGTTCGGTTTAGAGACCACTTTCCCTAAGTTTGATGGAAGTAGCGTGACAAACAAACCACTGCCCATGTGAGTCTCCGAGGCTGTAAACCTTCATTGGAGCAGAAGGTCGCATCATTTCCCCATGGAGTGGCTGCTGAGTTCGAACTGCTGACTTTGTGGTTAGCAACCCAACCTGTAAGCCACCCAGGGCTTTAATAGAGAGCGGAGAGGCCAGGATTTCAAGATATATTTCAGAGGGGTACAATTCTCTCTCTCTACTACACTTCTCCTCCTGGGCCAAGGAAGTAGCTCTTCACGAGATTTATTCCCTGGTCCATGGGGATGGTCTTTATGAAGCCAGCTGGGTCTCTCACTTGCTCTTTCCATCTATCCTGCCTTCCTGGGAGCGCTGTCTGATCGCCATTGGGTCCTGCCTTTTCGTCTGTTGTTTTCCTCCTGTGTCTTTCATAATTGACAAGCACTACACTGGCCCCCGATTCTCTTATGCTGTAGATGGAAAGAGAACAAAATAGGACAGCTCTCTTCTGCTCTAAGAAAACGTAAATTTGATGTTGTTGCCCTCGGGAACGGAAAGCAGGTATTCCCATTTATTTTTTAAATCAAGGAAGCTGTGCACAAACATGGAAACAGTAGCTACCTATGTTTGCCTGTCAATTTAGAAGCTTGAAAGTGAGAGCCAGGTTTCAGCCACTTCCTGGGCTCTGTGTACCCGGATTCTCTGAGCCGTTGTGGGCAGAAGGAGTCCAGCATGCTTCAGTCAAAGTGGGTTCTGTGAGGTCAAGGGTGCAAGACTTTGGAATCAGAAAGGTTGAGTAGTGAACTGTAGTCCTGCCATATGATAGCTCTGTGGCCTTGGACACGTTACTTAGTTTCCCTGAGCCCTGGTATCTGTGGAATAGGGAGTAGTAAATTGAATACCTATCACATTGGTTATTCAAACTCACTGCCATCAAGTCAGTTCTGACTCCTAGTGACACTAGAGGACAGGGGAGAACTGCCACGGTGCGCTTCCAAGACCGTAACTCTTCAGGGGAGTAGAAAACCACCTCATTCTCTGCCAGAGTGGCTGGTGGTTTCGAACTGTTGACCTTGCAGTTAGTAGCCTACCTTATAATTCACCCTGTCATGAGGGCTCTGCCATAGATCATTAGGATGCTGAGGTGAAATAAAGGGGCCAGGGTAGATTTCTCACTTTCTATGTAGGAGACACGAGTTCGATTTTCAGCCAAGGTACCTGGTTCACATTCACCATCCCACTGTCAATTTTGTTTTGTATGATGCTTAAAATTTCAGTGGAGCTTCAGACTAAGATGGACTGGGAAGAAACGTCTAATAATCGATTTCTAAAACCAACCATTGAGGACTCTGTGACACATCACAGTCTGATCCATCACCAATCATGCGGATGACAGAAGGCTGGACGGGTTTCCTTCCAGTGTGCGTGGGGTCGGCTCCATGGTAGCTAATAGCATGAGGGCATCCCCCGTCCGAGCTAACCAGAGCCCCTGGCACATAATACGCTCTCACTACATTGGCTGTTCTTCGTGGGGCAACGTCTCATGACCTGATTCAATCAGAAGTTGATCTTTTTTCACCTGTAAGTCTTGGAGTTTCCTTGCATTTCTCTCATTTCCCCTCACCAATCCAAAAACAAATGGACATGGAAAAGACCAAGCAGAGACAATCAAAACATGGGAGGCCTGTCATTTGCTCATCAGAAGTCTTTCTACTTTCATATCTCCTCAGCCTGCATGCTTATCTTTCTTAGTAAAGCAGACTTGGATGCGTCAAAATATGCACCAACGTACTGGTCCAGTCCAATCTGGGATAATTATCTCAGAAGCTATCTTTAATAACAGAATGATTTTATTTAGGGACAACTTTGAAGCGAAAATAATTATCAGATGGTCATTAAAAAAATAAAAAGTCAATACTAGCCCACTGTCTGAGAAAACATGTTATGGGAATCAAATAAGTTGACGACATAATCTGCCAGTTCTGGGTGTACTGCTATGGTATCCGAAACATAATTATCAAGCTTAAGTTAATTAGACTAATGCTTAGAAAATCTGGCCTGGCAGCTTGTGGTAAGTAATTATATATACTGATTAAAAATGTACCGTAATACGCAGTGAGCAGAGGCAAAGGAAACGCAGTTTGACACCGTTTCTGCACATGCGCAATGAACAATCCCAGCAGAACAGTGCCTGCACTAAGAGGGGGCCCCCGACCAGGAAGACAGCTACCCAAGTCCTTGGCAGGGGAAGTTGCTGGCATAGCTTCTGCTTGCTGTTGTCATAGGAACGTCGGTGGGAGCTTTGAAAGAGCAGGGACTTACCTTCTCACACGTTAGAAGGCCAGAAGTCTGAGTCAGGGCCTGGCTCTTGGAGGAAGTCCTTCATCTGTCCAGCTTCTGGGCGATGTCAGTGACTCCTGGCATTCCTGGGCTGGGATTGGTGGTAAAATCTGCTTCGAGTCTGCCTTCAGGTGGCATCTCCTTCTCTGTGTGTGTGTGTGTGTGTGTGTGTCTATTCTACTCCTTTCATCATTCAGAAATGATTTGGTTGAGGACCCTTCCTACTCTGACATGACCCAATTAACATAGTGGAAAAAAAATACTAAACCAAACATTAAAAGCCCCCTTATTTCTAAACAGAGGAATATTTACAGACTGAGGAATTAAGGGTTTGAACACATTTTGGAGGACATGGTCAGCCTATAGCTGGGTCAGCAAGAGGGGGACTTGGCAGTGTTCTCACTAACTGGCAAAACTCCAAAGTATGTTCCAAGTCACAAACTGGTGCTCCAACCTGTCAATCCAATCACTCGTTTCCCTTTTCTCTCAACCTTCTCTCTCAAAGGATGATTAGCTGTAGGACAAGCAGAGGCCAGATTCCTTCCTGATTTTTCAACCTCTGAAACAATGAAATCATCATTAATGATGAGTTGCAAATGAAGATAGAAACTTGATCTCTAAACAGGCACAGAAATGCCTTTCATTTGCTCCCTGCTGATTGAGTGGGTTTCTCCACACAATGTCCTTCTCCAGGGACTAGTCCCTCCTGGCAACATGTCCAAAGGATGTGCGTTAAATAAAATCTTGCCCTCCTTGCCTCCAAGGAGCACTCTGGCTGTACTTATTCCGACACAGATTGATTTTTCTTGTGGAGGTCCTTGGAACCTTGAATATTCTTCACCAGTTCCATAGTTCAAATGCCTCATCCTTCTTCTGTCCTCCTTGTTCAATGTCTAACATTCATATGCATATGAGGCAATTGAGAAAACCATGGCTTGGGTCATAAAACAGGGATCTGATGATATTTTGCCTCTGTCTACTCCAAAGGGGATCAAATTAGATTCTGCATGAACAGCACCGTAAGGCAAATTTTCCAGGGCTCCATGTAGCTGCGCGCGCTCAGCAAACGCTAGGCAGCATTGATCTGAAGACAGGCGATATTCTAGAGCTCCAGGTTCCACATCTGCACGCAACAATGGCAGGACCGCGAGGGCGCCCCTCTCAGACGGGCTAGATGAAATCCCCTCGTCAGCATGCTGCCAGCAATGCCAGGTAGAACAAGACCTCCAGGGCCCCCACTGGTAATGAGCCCACTGCTGTCCAATAGACCCCAACTCACAGGGACCCTGCAGGAGACACTAGGTCTCCTCCTTTGGAGTGTGAGGCTCTAACTCTCCATGGGAGCAGAAAGCCCACCTTGAATCCTCAGGGCAGCTGGGGAGTTTAAGCCACAGACTTTGTGGTTAGCAGCCTCATGCTTAACCCACTGTGCCACTAGGGTTCCCTCCTTCTATTGGTAATGATGTTGCTGATACTGACAGCAGTGTTATAATGATGGACTCAGGTAGGCCCAGGGTGGGCCACATGGTACCTCCAGGCTGCACAGTGGAGTGGAGTGTTCGCTTCCTGATGCAGCTGCCTCTGGCTGAAAAATTAAGGCCTACGTATGACTCTCTCCTCTATGAGGAGATGAGCTATCGTCCTATCCAAGGCCAAAATGACCAATTGGAAAGTGAAAGGGAAGTCTATCAACAGCTTATTTTGCCTCCGGACTGCCAAAAATTCAATTTGTCTGATATTAATTTTTTTAATTTGGGCATCTGGTTGACACAGCCTGAGTAACCAATTACGTGCACTCACAGATTTGGGGCTGATAAATTGGATCATCAGCTTCAGTCTGTCAATGAAGGGGTGTCAGTTATTGCTGGCATAAAAAAATTAAACAGGGAAAGGAATAAAAAAGCTTGGAAATGAATGGTCTTTTCCAACTTGTAGTCTGTGGTTCCCACCCAACTAGTAACTGGTATCCTACTTATTGAGTTGCTGGTAGTACCAATGCTTAATGAGTTCAGCATCTAACTACAAGTTTAGAGCATAGGGTCCTAAACTTATTTGGCCTCCTGCCCCCCTTTCAGAAAATCAAAATTTCACACAATGCCCCCATCAATTAAGAAGTTTTGTACTACAACATATAGTTCAGGATAAAGTGTAGGTATCTGTTTTTGCAGCCCACCTCCTCCATCTTCCCAGCAGGTGGGCAGTATTACCCACTTTGTCAAACACTGGGTTTGAGGTTCACATCCTTCCAAAGGACTCTCAGAATAAAGGCCTGCTGGTCACCTTCCTAAAAGTTAGCCATTGAAACCCAGTTCTACATGGACATAAATGGGTTTGCCATGAGTCAGGGCCAACTCTGGGCAACTGTGTTTGTTGTTGTTTTGCTTTTTTAAATACTATTTCTTGCCCTTGGCATTGGGAAGCAGAATGGAGATAGAGCTGCAAAGTGCTCAGAACACTGTCTCAGTGTGGGGATCGATATCAACACGAGGGCAAAAAGAGATTATGAAATCTGAGGATGTGAGTTATATTACCCCTGCAGACATGTTTATTAAAATCCAGGCGAGTATTACTTTTGCTTCAGAAATAGGACATAAGAGCAAATTTATGGAGAGGAGAAGGTTCGGATGACTATTTCACAGACATAAAGCTCTTAAGGCAGTGCAGTTTTAATTAAGAACAGCATCCTATGTGAAGTGTTATACGCAAAATAGATCCTAGGGGGGATTCAATGAAGGGATACATCAATTTCAGACATCTGGAATCCAATTAATATCTTCTGTGCTTCCACACAGTAAATGAGACTGTGTTCCAGTGCTTATGGAGGCTCTCTGAATGGAAGCTGGATTCCCTCCGGAGGGAAACGGCAGTCATTCTATACTGTAATCCTGCATGCTACCCGAGGACAGCACTTCTGTGTGTTTTTCTTCACGGTCTTCTTCAGTTGGTTACTTAGTGATGTTTGATGACAAATCAGAACCAACAAACACATCATTCAAAACAAAAGTTAATGTCCTGACAATATTCTACTTCTAACCATATGATGGAAGGGCCCTTGGTGAGTTGTGGGATATGCGTTGGAGTGTTCGAACCCACCAGCCACTCCCTGGGAAGAACAATGAGGCGATCTTCTCTGGTAAAGGTTGAAAGCCTCCGAAACTCCCAGGGGGCAGTTCCACCCTGTCCTTTAGGGTTGCTGTGAGTCAGAATTGGCTAGATGGCAGTGATTTTGTGCCACATGAGTTTGACCCATATACTGGAGACTCTGGAAGATTCATAGGGTTAATGTACTCAGTTGGTAAGCAAAAGCTTAGAGATTCAAGTTCACCTGTAGGTGCCTTGGAAGAGAAGCCAATTGACTGAACACCGAGCCATTGAAATGAGTTCATGTCCAGACCTGTCGGGTGACTAAGGACCGTAGTCCCAGGATTGTCACGAGTCTCAATCTGAATAGTAAGGCTGGCTTTGTGTTGCTATTGTAATGTTTAGTTTGGTTCTACCTCTTTCTCTCTCTGTGCAGGGCCTTCTCTGGTGGTCCCTCTCAGAGCAGTAGGGAGTCACACCCTGGCACGAGCTCTCGTTCTCCTGGTGTCAGATTATGTATGCATGGTTCATCTGCTCACTGGACCAGTCGTGACCATGCATCTTCAATTCTGTCCACTCATTTCTTCCAGACAGGGAATGAACAACAGCTGCACTTTAAGTTGCCTCTCATAAGCCTTTAAGATCCCAGTAGATACCAACCAAAGGAGCTCACAGAGCATTGCTTTTGTTGCCTCTATTAGGCTAGTTGACATGTGGGTCCCCATAGAATATACTACTGAGCCCCAGGCCCAGTAACTTATTCCCTTAAGGTGTTTGGTTATATAGCTAAGATGTTTTCATGAACTGTCCCCTATATGCTTCCCCATATTCACGAGTCTATTTGCAGAAAAAGCAAGCCCACATGTTAAAATATCCTGTGTCAAGCCTATATGCCTCTTGGCTATACCCCCACTCTCCCTTCCACATAGATTCAGCCTGTGTCTATCCACACATGTACTCCTGCACCGCCGTGGTTGCAGGATTGTGTCTTGCCCAACTGAGTTATTTTATTCTTTATTTAAAAAGTAGTGTTGTTGTTATTGCCACTAACCCAGAAGAGTTGCAAAGTTTACACTGGTCAGACTGTTTCTGCATGTACAATCAATAACGTGGTGTGTATATATACACACACACATATACATACATATACATACATACATATACATATGCATACATACATATACATACACATACATACATACATACATATATATATATTCTTCCAGCTGTGCAGCCATACTTACTCATTTTCTGAGATGTGTTTCCCCATTAAGATGGACTCGCTGCCCCTTAAGGCTTCTACTTAATCTTTCTAGTTGTTTTTGTTCATTTAATTCCATGTACAAGACATATCATAAGAGAACATAATAATCAAAGCAGACATTTTGTACTCTTTAAGCTAACGTACTGTTTGATTTTAAGCAAATTGCATGGCATATTTTGGTTTATGGTTTAATGGTCACATGATTTTTGTTGGCTGTTTTGTTTTCTGTGATGAATTGGCTCACCTTTGTCTTGGGAAGGTGACCCAAAAGAATGCACACATTAGAGAACAATGTCATTGATATCCCATGATCATGCAACAATAGTTGCAGCAGAACATTGACAGTGAGCTCTCAGAGCTTCCGGCCAGATTCCGAAGAGGCTGTGGAATCAGGGATCTCATTGCTGATATCAAACGGATGTTGGCTGAAAACTGGGATTACCAGAAAGATGTTCACTTGTGTTTTAGTGACTGAACCAAGGCATTCAGCTGTGTGGACCGAACACACCAAGGATGAACTTGAGCAGAATGGGAAGGCCAGACACTTCATGGTGCTCATGTGGAAGTTGTGCATGGATCAAGAGACAGTTGTGCAAACAGAATGAGTTAATACTGCGTGGTTTAAAATCAAGGAAGGTGTGAGTCCAGGTTGTATCCTCTCACTGTACTTATTTGATCTGTATGCTGAACAAATCATCAGGGCAGCTGTATAATATAAACAAGTATGTGGCATCAGGTTTGAAGGAAGGCTTATTAATTTGTGATGCTACCACCTATGTAAATGATCTAACCTAGTTCACCGAAAGTAAGGGAGATTCGAAGCGCTTGCTGAGGAAGATCAAGGGTCGCAGCTTTCAGTGTGGACCACACCTCAGTGTAAAGAGGACCAAACCCCACATCAGGACAAATAGGCAGCATCATCATGGATGGAGAAAAGACAGAAGTTGTCAAGGATTTTGTCTTGCGTGGATCCACAATCATTGCTCATGGAAGCAGCAGTCAAGAGATCAAACGATACATTGCATTGGGAAAGCCTGCTGCACAGACCTCTTTAAAGTGTTGAGAAACAAGGATGTTACTTTGTGAAAGTCGGGCATTGAATAAGGAAGACCCAAGGTGACTCGAAGCATTCGAATTATGGTTGCTGAGGAAGAATATTACAAGTCCCACAGCAGGCAAAAGAACAAGCAACGCTATCTTGGAATCCTGGAATAAATACGGCCAGAATGCTCCTTGGAGGCAAGGATGGCAAAACTTCAGCTCACATACTTTGGGCATGTTGTCAGGGAGACCAGTCCCTGGCAAAGGACAGCCAAAAACAGGAAGGCCCTTGGCTGCATGAATTTACTCAGTGTTTGCAACCATGAGCTCAGGCAGAAGAATATTTGAGAGGCTGGCACGGGACCAGGCAGTGTTTTGTTCTGTTGTACATGGGGGTGCTATGAGTCAGGACTGACTCAATGGCACCTAACAACAACAATTATTAATTAGGCGGAGATTTACAGAGCAGATCAGCTTCCCATGATTAATACATACGTACTTTATTCCACAGCTTTGATCCCACTGCCCACAACCTGGCTTCCCTTCTCTCATTTCCCCCCTGCATTTCTTCTCTTCATTTGTCTCTTTCGTCCCAACTCTTCTGAACTTTGTCTTCAGGCCTTTGTTTGCTATATGCATGCATATCTAGACGTTTTATTGCGACATCGATTACACACTCGACTCAGTGTCTGTTCCTGTAGTGACAGTTATACATTGTCATCAGTCAATTTTAGAACAGTCTCATCGACCCAACAAGAAGCCCTGCCCCCATTAGTGGAAACCCCTCCTCATCTCCCACTAGTCCCTGGCAACACTAGTCTGTGTTGTCTCTGTAGATAGGCCTATTCTAGGCATTTCCTATAAAATGAAATTATATCACAGTCTTTGGTGGTCTTTTGTGACTGCCTTTTTCATTTAGTATAACCTCTTCAAAATCTGCCCATGTTGTAGAACTTTCTTTTTATTGCCAAATGATATTCCATTTTGTGAATATATATTTTCTTCATTAATTCATCATTTGATGAACATCTGGCTATTGTAAAGAAGACTACAATGAACATTTGAGTATTAATTCTTGTGGCTATATGTCGGCTTTTCATGTATACACATACATAATTGCTGTGTCATATAGTAACTCTCTAACATGTAAGGAACCACCAGAATGTTTTCTCTGATATTCTTCACATTCCTACCACCAATAAATCAACCTTCCAATAGTTCCACATGCGTGCCAACATGTATCATTATCTTTTCTGTTATTATTACTATTTTTATAACAATCCCAGTGGGTATGAGAGGCGCCCTGGTGGCAGAGTGTGTTGTTACATGTTGGGTTGCTAACTGAAAGGTCAGCAGTTTGAAACCACCAGTTGCTCTGATGTAGAAAGATGAGACTTTGTATTCCCATAATTAGATGGTGTAATATATGGCAACAAGAAAAAATGCGCGCATGTGTGTGCACGTGTGTGTGCATGTGTGTGTGTGTATAGTAACAACAAGTGTTCCTGGGGCGGCGGGGCGGGGGAGGGAATGGTAGGGATAAAACGGAGCTGATATCAAATAATTCATAAAGAAAGAACATTTTCCTTAGTGCATAGTTAATGTTTGGTAAATGTAAAACAATGAATCACTGAAGGGCGTCTGAGGGAATCGGAGACTGATCAAGGACAAGGTCATGACTGTGAGAGCGTGCTGCACAACCAGCTGTCCCAGGGGACCCTTGAAACCAGCACATTGACAGCTGCATGCAGGGGACAGTCTCCCTTAGCAGAACAGCTTCCGCAGGCAAGCAGCCCAGGCACTCACTGAAAAAGGGGGAGAGGCATGAAAACCCCAGAAAGAGGACCAGGAGGGAAGGAAAGCACACCTAACCCTGTATAGGTGATTTCCAGCAACAAGACGGAGGGTGGAGGGAGGCTCTGAGTCAGAGAGCTTCAAAGGACAGCAGCACCCTAAGGGGTCATAAAACTACAAACATTGTATTTCATCTAGGGCTAACAGGTGTTAGGAACAACTTTATGGGGCTGTTTTCCCAAAAATAAAATTGATGTGTACAACTTTAAGTTTGACACCAGCAGTCTTCTTTAGTTTAATAGGCCTCAGCTTGTTATGTAAGAGTGAAAGTTTGATGGTACTACACAGAGTCCATTGTTGACTCATTTATACACAACCAGTCCTTCAAATTCACTCAAAGGTATGAAAATACGTTTCTCCAGAGATGCTACGAGCACTTCGGACTAGACCTTTTTTTCCCACATTGCAGGATGTTTAGCATCCTTGGCTCCTGCCTACCCCAATGTCAACAGCCTGGTTCCAAATGTACTTTAGGGGCCACAGTACTGTCCTCCATTGAGAATGACTGGATTAGGGGCAAAAAGAAAAACTGAGAGAGAGAGAAAGAATTGATAGGCCCAGATGGGATAGCAAAGAAGAATGCAAGTCATACAGCCATCTTTATTTGAGTATTAAATCAGAGAAACACACTAGTAAATTGGGATCTTTTCAAATCAGCTTCCTTATTTATTCTGCCTGAACACATCTATTAAAGAAGGAAAGGCCACACCACTTTTGTAATACAAAAACAGTGTCACCTGCTCTAAAGAGAAAGTAGCTGCATATGAAGAATTAACCTGACCAGAGAGGTCAAGCCTTTGCCATTGGCTGTTGCAAGATGAGGAGGCTTGGTGGCAGGATGGCTAAGTGCTCATCTGCCGCCTGAAAGGTTGGCAGTTCGAACCCACCCCACGGCCCCCAGTGATCTGTTCGCATGAGTACAGCTTAGGAAACCCTATGGGGTTATAGTACTCTGCCCTATAATATTGCTGTGAGTTGGAATCAATTCCCTGACATCCAGCAACAATAAGCCTGGATTGAGCAAGTCACTGGACACGCATTGTTGTGAACGAAGATGCAGAATGTGGGGCAAAATAGGAGGAGCGGTCAACAGCTGCTGTCACCCTTGTCGGGGAGCAGTGCTTGCAGTCTCTCATTTTGTTTTTCATCTCATTAACACTTGCTTAACATTTTGTTTATGGCATGGAGGTACTCATGATCACTGAATGTACAGATGAAAGGAAGTTGGGAGAATGAAGAAATACTTTGGATAATAATCCATTTGGAAATTCACACACTCTTCATAACGGGCAGAAGCAATAGAGCTAAATCTATCGACAGGTCATTTTCAAAAGGAAACAATGTAAAGTATAAAGTTAAAACCTCAAACCCAATCATATGTGCCCAGCCCCCACCAGGTTCAACACACATGTAGAGCACACAGTCGCTTGTATAGAGTTTACAAAGCTTAAGAGGGAAACAAGAGAAACGCACTCACTACTGTGAAATGGGTGATGTGTCCCCAGCCCTCTGTGCACATCTTGGGGGCCTCACTACTTCATTTGGGAGTCTCCTACCCTCAGGGGCATAGACCATGGAGTGTATTCAAAAGAAGGTGACTAGGGAGAAAAAGCACGCGCTTGTCACCTCATGAATGATTCCAAAGAGCATTTGATCTGCTAAAGAGAAGACTCAGCATGACCTGCAGGAATCTCTAAGGAGCTGCCATGTAATCAAAGATTCACTCCTGGGTTGTGTTACTCTGATATTTGGAACTAGGACAGATGAGAAGCTCAGGGTATAGATATCTGACTTCAGGCTGGGAAGCATGGCCTCTCAGCAGGGATTAGGTTTTCCTAGGAAGCACGGAGGCCCTTAAACCTGCAACATGCCTTCTGGGTCATGCGTACCCCTTAGAAGCAACGTGGTAGAAGAGAT
Organism: Tenrec ecaudatus; assembly: GCF_050624435.1. NCBI lineage: Eukaryota > Metazoa > Chordata > Mammalia > Afrosoricida > Tenrecidae > Tenrec > Tenrec ecaudatus. The sequence continues at coordinate 144,006,559 of NC_134534.1, forward strand.
ATAGCTATAATGTCACATCCAAATACAAATGGATGTTTGAACTGAAGAGCTTTGAAAAGCTTTAGCAAAGCCCTGATTCTAGGCGCAAGCATGTTTTAATTATCTGTCTCTTATCCATAAGTGTTGTTCTGCGTAGCGTAGCTGCTGCGTTTGCTCAGACAGGTGGTGACCCCAGGTAGGACTGACGTGGTCACGCACCATCTTTATGACCACTGATCGGCTCAAGTCCATTGATATGGCCATTGTGCATTTTCCATGGGAGCTCGTCTTCAGCACTCAATGGGGCAGTATTCTGATGTTATCCAAAGGGTTTCCACTAACTAATTTTTGGAAGTGTGTCACCGGGCTTTTCATTGTAATTCGTCTTAGTCTGGATGTTGTGCAGAGACCTGTCCAACATCGATGTCCCTGCTGGTATTTGAAGATTTCCATCACATGCTTCCAGGACCATAGCAACACTCACGTCACCAAAGGATGACGAGCCAGTAGCCAGCCATGGTGATCTCCAAATAGTCACCTGAAACAACAGGGAATCGTTTTAAAGCATCTTGGTCTTTTCCCCTTTAGAAAACAAACAAATAAGCCCACTAAAACCGCAAACAACACTGAGGTGAGATTTATGAAAAGATTAGGTCTCTTAGAAGATTGAATGGGTTTTTCATTCAGGAAGCGATAACACCCAACATGTTCAGATCCCATAACAACAGAAAGGCCTGATAGTGACCGAGAAGTTAGCCACTCGGGAACACTGTGCAAAAGGTGCGGCTCTCATTTCCGGCCTGATGCTTCCATGGAATCGTCATGAGCTTGTGCGTGGGGAACGTGTGTGCAGTTTGCTTGACGTCTCTGTTGTCCAGGCTTATTTCTGGATTATAGTTAAGTTAGAGGCTGTAGAAAATGAGCAGTTGAACTCATAATAAAAAACAATCTCCGTTTCTTTTAAGTTTTTCTTTCTCCTAATCCTCTCTCTATCTCTCGATCTCTATCTCTCTTCACCACACCCCTGTTTGTCTGTCCGTGTGTGTGTGTGTGTGTGTGTGTGTGTGTTTACATTCCTCTCTGAAACAGATCTACTGCCATGCATGATAAGCTTAGTGTTTCATTCGAATTCCAGGCTTTATATCTTCATTAAGGGAGGTTTCTACACTGCGGCAGAGAGAGAGGCATCTGGGAAAGGTTGGCGCCTAATTTGTTTCTGCACATCACACGGGCCAGTTGTTTGACAGGCATGGGAACAGCTTTATCAAGAATTAATGGGTTTGAGGATGGCAGAGGGAGGGTTTGTTACTTCCAGGGGGTGAGGGGCGGCTTCAGAAGGTGCCCCTTTGTAGCCAGAGGCAGACTGATCTTCGCGTAGAAGGAAGGAATCGTGACAGAGCCGCTGGCGTGGTAATACCCTAGGAGTACAGATTTTATATTAGTCACTTTTCATCTGCCAACATGTGGGTTCTGGTGCCAGCACCTGGCCGGATGGTGCTAGGGTAGCTCTTTTTCCTCTGCCAAACATATGGCGAGCATTTGGAGAGAAGTCTGCGAGGTCAGTCTGAGTCTCACTGCCCTTAGGGGGAAACAGTTGTGCAACTAGCTAGCCTATCACCTTTCGGTGGAGCGTTTCCTTTTAGTAGGTCCTGATGTTTGGTGAGCCAGAGGCCTGGTAAGCAAAAATGAATCCAGACTTGGCACTGCCCAGGCTCACAGGTGAAGCTGTGCCCAGCTGTTCTGGACTGGCTTCTCCACCTCAGCTCACTGAGTCTGAATGTAGGAAGTCTTCATCGGATTCATATGGTTCAGAGCCTTGCACAGTGTAGGCGTGCCGGTACTTAATGATGGTGGCTTGGCTTGACTTGACTCAGTCCCTCTTCCTTTGGACCCCTGGTGTTAAGGGAAAGTCATTTACTCACTTCCCCTCAGCTCTGGTCCTCTTCAGCTTTCCTCATGCTGCCCCAGCCACTGGCTTCCAGTCCATTCATGTTTTGCATTATTATTGCTAGCATCTCTAAAAGTTGACCCCAAGGCACTGCACCTCCAATCCCGATGGGACGAGCCATTGTGATTTATAGGGTGTTCACTGACAGCTGTTTGGAAGTAGATCGCTAGTCCTTCTTTGAATCCGTTTTAGTTCATCCGCTAACGTACCAAAACATGTCCAGTGTTATACTGTTGCTATTGGTAGGTGCTATCAGGTAAATTCGCACTCCCAGTGACTGTGGAGCGGCAGGAAAGACTGCCCAGTCCTGCGCTGTCCTCACAATTGCTCGGGTGCCTGAACATGTTGCTGCAGCCGTTCAAGTCCTTTAGGGTCTTCCTCTTTACTGATCCCCCTTTACCAAGCATGATGTCCTTTTCCAGGATCTGGGATGGCCTGATAACATCGTCAAAGTATGTGAGATGACGTCAAGTCTCCCAGGCTTCTAAAGAGCATCCTGACTGTACTTCTTCCAAGAAGGACTTACTTGTTCTCTGGCAGTCCAGGGTACTTTCGGTATTCTTCACCAATACCACCATCCAGACTCATCGTTTCTTCTGTGGTCTTTCTTATTCATTGTCCAGTTTTCACTGCATATGAGGCAATTGAGAATGCAATGACTTGGGTCAGGCGCACCTTGGTTCTCAAAGTGACGTCGTCATAGCAGCATGCAACCCCTCACGGAGGGATAGGTGTTGAAGTATCTGGGCTGGGAATCAAATCGGAGTATCCAGCATGGGAAATGGGAATCTTACCCCTTTGTTGTAGAATATTGTACTAGCTTGTATTCACAGCTTGTACAAAATACCTGATGAAGAAAGATGGAATGATTCCCTTACCAAGTAGTCTAAAGCAGCCCCATGATTCCTCCTCCATCACGCACCTGGAGATTCTAGAGGCATTTCCTTGACTTTCGTCTGCCTTCACTCATATTTTGATCCAAGGTAGGTGGAAACATAGTAGGGTTCTGACAGCTCTCAGAGTTGGGTGGCCTCCCCTGGAGACAAGCAGAGTATCACCAAGCAGGGACATAATGAGGCAGGGAGCGAGGAGTTCCCAGTTTCTCCCAAAGAAGAAGGCCACACCGACAAGGAAGCATCGTTAGGATGTGACCTGATGGATAGGCTGGACTGCACCCTACATTTTCATAAAAATTCAAGTCGACATCAAATCATCCAACTTCCACACTCACCACTGTGTTGTGTAGGACAAAGTAGCAGCATGCAATGGTCATTGTCATGGCCTTTAGTAACTGTGGAGTTCTGCAGAGAAAATGAAGTTCAAATATTAGTGTAGTAGGAGCAAACACTGAAATAAAATGTTCTGGAGATTGGAATCCATGTGGAAATTGACGCTCTGCCTCTTCCCAGGCCTTGGGAGCAGCAGGTTGACAACACTCAATGATTAAAGGAGAAGACTCTTGCTCCAACACCAATACCCTAAACACAGGATGTGGGGGGAAAGACTTACAGAGCATGACTGGCCAAGGAAATTGCGTTTTGAATAAAATGTTTTCTTCTCTGAAATTTGTTCCATCACAGCCACCTCTTCAGAAGGAGTTTTATTTCATTTCTCTGCGAGCGTGTTTGTAAAACTAGGAGCCCAGAGAAATCAGACTGAGAGAAACCGCTCATTCCTGTGGCTCCACAAATCTGCCCAGTGAAGAGCTCAGAGGACGGTGTCTGGGTGAGAGGGTGGTGATATCGATTATTTGCTCAGACAGGTCTTCAGGTTTAATTGTCCCCTTGGCCTTTTGTCAGGGAGCTTCCCCAGCTGGACTGAGGTCTCAGTTTGGAGGCAGAGTTTCCCCAGTTTATGTTCCTTGTCGTCTCCCTATCTTCAAAACCGTTCACCCCAAGAGAATGCCCCAGGCCTGCAAGAGATGCCAGCAAATATTATTTTTGTTCCAAACAGATACTGCTTCTGATTCGTTGTGTTATCTTAATGAAGTTACTTACATTCCTAGAAGACTCGGTCGGTCATCGGAAAAATAAGAAGGATGATCTCATTTAGACACCATATTGGTGTCTAAAACATTTGACACATGCTTCTTGAAAGATTCCGCAAGCAGAGAGGACTCGGTGATGGCTGTCACTGTGATTTGGTCACAGAAACATGTGAATTAGTGGGATGCTTGTCACCAGAGACACTCTTTCTAATCAGAAGAACATAATGGTGGAGGATTCGTTATAATTCAAAGAACAACTTTTAGGTGTGCCCAACTGGTTCCACTCCGGAACCCTGGGGCAGCCGAATGCTATCGGGCAGTTTTTCCTCAAAATGCCACCCAGCTCCTAGGCCAGCCCAGCCCAGCCCAGCCCAGCCCAGTCTGTGCCAGGCTAATGCTAGTGATGAGGGTCCCAAGGAGACATCAAGTTTACATTTGCATGAGCCTCAAAGGAAAGCAAAACAAACAACCCCCACCCCCCTGTTGAAGTCAAGATTCGTGGTGATGCCATGCGTGCCTGAGTAGAAATGTGCACCGCTGGGTTTTCATAACCACGGTTTCAGAGGTGGGTCTCCAGGCCTCCCTCCCTCCGCAGGCATTTCTGGGTGGACTCAAATGACCAACCTTGCGGTCAGCAGCTGAGGGTGCTGATCATTTGCACCATGGAAGTGCTCCTTCCACAAAGGGGTGAGTTAAATACTGGCCCCAGGGCCTCCTCCCATCCCAGCTTCTGGAACATCTGCTTGTCAGCTTTCTTGACATTGTGGGCCATGAACATGGTGACTGTTGGCCAGCCTGAGGCAGTTCCAGGAGACCCGGTCTGGGACTGTTTGTCTTTCTTCAGATACACATTTCTAGTGGCCTTCCCTGATTGTCTCCTAGCAGGAAGCGATCTTCTGGGTGTGCTGATGGCAGTCAGCTCTGCACAAGACCAGGAGCCTCCACTGGTCTTCATGAGCGTCTTCTAACACGTTTTCAGTGGACAATCGCAAACCTTAATACCTTAATGTTCAACCAATTAAAGTGATTTCTGATGGGCAGCAAACCTGGGATGCCCACCTTGGTTTCTCCATGTCTTATGGGGTACACGGGAAGATCATGCTGAGTACAGTCAGCTGAGTAATATTTGGTCCAAACTGTGATGCTGGCAAAGTTTCATTTGCTGCTTTGGCAATCAGCTTGACAATGTGATACTTTAATGCATAATTGGATAAGCAATTTGGTTCTGCTATAATACAGTGGTGTGTCATAATTTTTTTCCAGAGCTGTGATTTTCTAGTTAATAAATATGTTGGGGAGGGGGGTTATAGATTCTTAAACATCAACACTCTATGCTCTTTGGAAGTAGGATGCCACTAGTATTTCAACAGTTCGGCCCCACCAGCAGCACTACAAACTTTACATTTTACTCAAGTAATGGATGCTTAAGTCAGAGTTTTAGTCATAAACCAAAAGCTGAACATTCCACTGATTACCTAGAGTTAATCTCTGTAAAGGGCAGTGAATGGGATCCAGCATCTTTAGAGTTGGTTATTCTCAGAGCTCTCAGGGCCTCACATTCAATCCAAGGTCTCAACTCATAGGATGCATGGTTGGGGAGAAAACAAAGGAAACCTTGAATCTAATTTTGCCAAAGGATCATGCTTAAAGAATCTCCAGGGTTCTAAGGAAGCAGAAGGGGCACCCAGAAGTTATCGGCCAGATCATCTTCTGCCTCAGGGGAAAGCAAGGAGTGATGCAATGGGACACCGCCAGCACTGTAGCAAGGACACTCGGGGTTCAGAAGAAACTGTGTGCTGAGCAGATACTGGGACGTGAAAGTCTGTGTGGGAGACAGTGTCTAGAAGGGTGAACTATAACTAGACCCCACTGCCAAGGGTTCAGGAAAAGGTTCTGGGGGATTCAGAATGCATAAGATTGAAGAGGAGTGCCTGGGTATTGAAACAGTTAATGCACAAGGTTCTAGTCCACCTGGGGGTGCCTGAGAAGACGTCCTGGAAATCTGCTCTTCCCCCCCCCCCAAAAAAAATCTGGCATTAATAGTCCTATGGCTCATAGGTCTACTTCGACAGCACACATGCAGTGGTCATGAGTCGGAACCCACTTGGTGTCAGCATGTTTTTATTCTACGATGATTAAAGAGAGATGCATATTGAATGAGAATGGAGTAGTTTTCACACTGGTTCAGAGTCATCTTGACAGGGAAACTGAGATCAGTGTGTGTCTTGCAGACAGGTGTCAGGAAAGATGCTGCCACAGGAAAAGGTACATCGGCAGGGAGGGACCAAGGCCCTCTAGCTAACTGCAATATTGCTGGTAACTCACTACCACAACAAAATGAAACAAAGATAAGCTTCAATCTAAAAAAGAAAGCAGAAAATAATAAAAATTAGACCAAATTTAAAATGTGTCAAAAGGGTAAACAAATGATGTTATATTTTAAACTATGTCTGTAGTAATCCATTTTCCAATGCACTCTGTCTAATTACAAAACTTTTTACATATCTGGTCAGTGATCATAGGGAGCTCGATGTAGACTTAATCCATATGAGGACTCAGCAAATGGGTTTGGGGCTTCACTGTCATCCTTAGCTTTCTGAAAACTGGGCGCTCAGAATTTAAGCTCCAATACAATTCCCTCCTCTGAGCTTGGATTTTATTACTTACACTCCTTGGATCACAAGTGCTAGTATGCTCCTTCCATGTAGACTTAGCTAACACCTCACGTTGATGGCAGCTTGTTTTAAAACAAATCATTTAGACCTCAGACTCTATTCTTCCTGATAGCCAAGCATCATATAATTTCTTCACTACACTTTGCTATAGCATTCATTTCTACAGTGATCACTTTATGCGTGCAATTTTAGATGTCTCTTCTCGAAATATCCTTCCTCCCTGATTTTAGATCAACCAATATCCCCTGATTGTTCACATCTTGGCTTAGATGTTACTTCCTTAGTGAGGCCTCTCTTCAATATTCTTACTATCTAAAGTTCTGCGTACCTGCAAATTGCTTTTCTGGTTTTCTTCAAGTCCTTATAACATGAAACTATTTGACACTCCCCAACACACACATTAAAAGATGTGGGGTTCATTCATCATATCTTTCATTAGATATAGAAAAGTCCCTGGAATCTATCAAGATTCAACAATGCTTGTTGGTTTGAATTGAAAGTAGTAACAGAGAAGATCTAAAACAATCAAGGAATGGCTTCTCTCTATAAATGCCTCCCTAAACAAAACCATCAACCCATAGAAATTGTTTATTTTATCCCTCACTTCTAAAAAAACCGATAACTAAGTATATTAATATGTTTCATATCAACACTCATGTCTATATTCAACTACTTTCTTCTTCACAAAGTGGTATGAAATAGAGGCATTCTCTTTCCCTTTGCCTTGAAGACAACTTGGCATTTCACTAAAGGTTAGTTGCAAATTCTGGAAAACATTTAAATTATTGTGAATTGTTCCTCCTACTGAATTCCATTATAGAACTATAAAAATGTCAACAGCCACAGCAGTGTGACCACTACATCAGGGAATTAATCATTATCCCGCATGCTTCCTGATAACACATTCACTGCACAAGAGGGATGTGCTCTCAGAATCAATGTATTGTCAGTACATCCTGTACAGCATCATGTTTCTTCAGCCAACATCTCACCACCTAGACATCCGGAGCCCCGTACGTTTATAATAGAATCCAGAAATCTCGGTTGGAAAGGGGATGTAGTGAGTGCAACAGATTTGTGCGCCTGACATACATTTCTCAGGTCTCCTAGATACAAAATGATTCCATGTAATAGGACAGCACCTACCTAACTTATTATGCATGTGTCTAGGTGGTCATAATAGATGTTGATGCTTCTTGCTTATGTATGTACTGTATTTTCTATCTGAAAATTTACTGTACAACAGTGGTTGACAGCTACATTCAATCTTCTGTCTTTCACATCTCTTGAGTGTTAGAAGTGTTATCGCTCTGTTTAATTTTTTTCAAAAACACTGCCTCAAAGGGCATCCTGTCTCCCAAACACAGAAAAGCCAGTGCTAGTGATAGCAGCCACAGAAGCAAAGGAGAAGTGTTGATGGAATTAAATGGAAGTTTACAAGAAGGTGAAGCATCAGTGGATGCTACTGCTCATGATTTAGGTGTGCCACAAACAACAATCAACATGGTCCTCAAAAACAAAGGAAAGTGTAGTCACAATTTTATATCAGCTTGAAGATGTATAAAACTGTAAGGGTGGGATCCAACCAACCTGTCAATCAGGCCACAGCCTGATAGTGCCTCCTTATGGGAGTGGCCTTCTTATAGGGAGGGCGCAGGGAACCTCCAGCTCTCTCTGCCTTCAACTTCCTGCTTGCTGGCCACCCTGAGAGCTGCCGGAGCCCTGCCATGTTTGACTGACGCCAGGCCACACAATTTTGCACCCAGCAGCTTAGGATCTTCCAGCATTCAGAACCAATGCTTGTGACTGCATGAGTCTGAAGAGGGGCTGATGGACCAGTGTCCGACTTAAGGGCTTGAGTTGCACTGGGCTGGAGTGTTTTCTTGCTATACAACTACTTCTTGGTATAAAACACTCTCTTATAAGAGTGTTACTGGATTTGTTTCTCTCGTCAACCTGGCCTAACACAGAAAGTGTCACTGCAAGCAACAAGGCTAAGGCAAATGGGAGTGGGACCACTGTCAACGATGGAAACATTCTCAGCCATGGGGCTTGAGGACCAGACACAAAAGGGAATCCTTTCCTGCACATTGACCTGGAGTGCTAAGGCATGAAGCTTGTTCAAGATCCTTGGAGAAAAGGCAAGACCAAATGATAATATGGTGTCCACGTAACACGCCAAATCACACAGAATATCCTATTTCACAGAATGTGTCCTGGATATTTAGCGAGGCATGGCTATGCTTTGATGAGAAATCCTGTTGATGGGGCCCTCTCCAAAAATCAGTTCAGGAAGACTGCAGGTACTGTTGTTGTCATTGTTGATGATCCCTTTTTTAAAGCTGTGTAGAAAAAGGATTCCCATTTGAAGATCCAGCACAGACTTCACTCTGTTGAGTGCGAATAGACTTTGGTTCACGTTCTAGCACACTCGGTCATGTTGGCGTGTGCTTCCCTCCAAAGGGATGAGTTCACTTCTGTTGCATTGAACGAAGGAAACACGTATGCATGGCAAGTTCACAGAGTCGCGTTTAACTTATGGCTTATGGACAGGGAGGAGAGTCGGAGAACTGTATTTCACTGACTCCCAGGAGGGCTATTCTCCTACGTACTATGAGAGAGAAAACCCGTGCCAAGAAAAGTATGGCGCAACGTTGATTGTACGGCATGTTTTCATTTCAGCGATGTTAAAATGTGAAAAACTATGCACCTTAGAGTTGATGAGCTATGGGACGGAAATAGTGCTGGTGACTTCCTCTGCCTTCCATGCAGTGAGGCCAGGCCCTGGAGTGCACAGAATTAACCTTGAACATGAACTTCTCTTAAACACGCTGTTGTCTTTCTCAAGATTCAGAGATACTACCCAGGTATGAAAGCATTCTGCTACCAAATACAGGCTAAGTGCTTCCTGCGGGTCCTTTCTAAAGAGTCTCCTGTGGCCAGTTGCCAGAGAAGACACAGAGCACCCAGTTAACCGAATTTCATAGAAACAACTCATCTGTTTAAAGTCTCACTATTTCCCCATTACTATATGTGGCATAATTACACTAAAAATTCTCCATCTATCATAAGGTTTATTCATCCAGTTTTTAATAAGGTTTATTAATCCAGGATTTTTGTTTTCTTTGTGTTGCGGTGCAAGCTATTCATTAGTGAGTACTTTCAACCCTCTTTCCTTTGAGCAAGCAAGGTGGTATCCTCTGCCTCTGGCCTGTTAACCTTGAGAAGACTGGGAAATCCAGAAAACTTGATTCTGCTCCTGTGGAGCCTGCACATAGATGAAGAAGCCATCGTCTGAAAAGAACAAAGGGGTGTTGTGGGATTTTAAATCAGGAAAAGTGAGCATTGGGGTATTTGTGCTGAGCAAATAATCCAGGAAGCTAAAGTATATGAAGAAGACAAGGCATCAATATGAGTGGACAACTCAAGCCTTTGCAGGAAGAGAATAAGTTCCTCTCTGTTAATAAATGGTCACGGCCCTTCCCTTGGGCAGTTTGAGGGAATCTGGCCAGTTTATCCAGAGGAAAGCTCCTCCCTTTAACGCTTCCCCAAGGCAAAATAGCAGTGCCCTTTGCGAAAGCCACAGTCCCACGACCTTTGGGCTTCTCTCTGTGACCAGGACAACTTCCAGACCCACAAGTTTCTAGGCTTGTCTCAGGGGAACTGAGTTCTCTGTTTTCAAGTCAACTGTTGGGGCTTCCAGGACACATAGCTAGCTGCCTTGCCCACCCATGCTTCTCCCGAGCTCCCAGTTCCTACGGGGATGAAAAATGCATGACAAGGCCCCTGTGCTCCATCAGCTCCGCAGGGCTGCAGTGACAAACCTTGTTGCCCCAACAGATGCTTCAGCAGAAGAAAAGCAGTTCTCGAGCAGGGCTTGAGAGATGAGGATAGGGTTGCAAACCATGGGCTCAGGTGGGAAGGTGTTAGTTCTGTGTATGAGGGTGGGTGGGGGGTGGGTACTTCTGTCTGTGCACATTGACAACAATTCACTTTCCTCAACCCCATTGCTTCTCTGCAGTGACTGCACCTGAGAGTTTTGGTTTTTTTGTTTTGTTTTTTAATCCCCAAATGCAGGTGGCCCTCAGACCAATGAAATCAGAGTGGCCAGGGTGGGTCCCAGGCACAGATACTGTTTTAACGCTTCCCCTGGATTACAGTGGGTTGTGTCAGATGGAGGACCGTAGTTCTAGCAAGAGCTGCACACTCACTTTTAGGAGGGAACCCTTCTAAGTTTAAACAGAACCAAACCATATAGGCCAGAGCTCTGTAACTATGATTAGTTTTTGTTTTATTTATTTCCTATTTCTGGTAAACAATCTCTAAGCGTTGGCACAATGTTGCCATCTGTGAGGCATATGACAATAACAGACGGTCGCCTAATAACTAGGAAGGCATTAATGTTTGGGAGCGCTAAATTATTTAGATTGGTGTAGTGTGATCTGGGTTGATAAGGCCACTTATTGCTTGATTTCTGTGCCTTTCGAAGGCAGCGGCAGAAGTGGGAAGGCCGTATTTCCTGGGCTTTGCATCCTTCTTTGTCATCCTGTTGAATTGTTGCAAGATAGATTTATGACAGGCCGAAAACTAGTTTCAAAATGAAAATTAGTTCTTGAGTAGAAGAATAGCAGTCCTGAGGGACTCGCCTGTAGCAATCACGTCATATCTGCCGTGGCAAGGAAGGAAATGACTTCCTAATGTGGTTTGCTTCCAATAAAGAGAATTAAATCTATGTGGCAAAATGTAAAACCATGTGCTAGCAGCCAAATTCTGAACGGAAGATCCATGACCCTCATAAACATCGTTGTGGCCCAGCCCTATGCTAATGAGCCTCATTTGGCTGCTACTCACCCCGAGTGGAAATACAGCTCAGCTGGAGAGCGAGGCAGTTTTGCCTGTTCCGCACGGTTTTGCCTTCTGTATCAAAGTTTGTTCTGAAATAAATAGGGAAATTTCTCCATCTGCTGCACTTTTCCAGGGTGGGAGTCTCTGGGTTAGATTAGGAGTGTTCGGGGCCCAAACCGGTTCCCGGTCCTTGTCTTTTTGCATGGTTGAAAAAAAAATATTTTCAGAGTCTCTGGTTTTTCCTATCAATGCATCAGGTGGAGATGGGTAACGGTATCTGGAAATGGTCACTCCTTCCTGGTGCCTCCGCTCTCCCAGAGAGAAAACAGTAAGGCTGTGGAGGACTGGCCCAAAGCCAACCCCTGCACAACCAGCTGGGGGATCTTGGGCAAGTGAATGAATACGTTTAAATCTCAATTTCTTAAAAGATAAAATGAAGCTGAATTATATCTGCTGTGTGGGTTAGGAAGGAGTCCTGGTGGCAAAGTGGTTCTGAGTTGAGCTGTGATCTGAAAAGTCAACCGTTGGAAACCACCAGCTGCTCCTTGGGAGAAAGATGAGGTTTTGTATTCCCCTAAGACAGTGGTTCTCCACCTTCCTAATGCCTTGACCCTTTCATACAGTTCCTCATGTGGTGGTGACCCCCCCAACCAGAAAATTATTTTAGTTGCTACTTCATCGCTGTCATTTTGCTACTGTTTTGAATCGGGGTCCTCTGTGAAAGGGTCATTCAACCCCCATAGGGGTTGTGACCCACAGGTTGAGAACAGCTGCTCTAAGAAGTACAGTGTCAAAAAGCCAGAGGGTAGTTTGCTATGACCCCGAATGGATTCAGCGGCAGGGTGTTTGGTTGGGATTTCTGCATGATGCAGGATTTTTGGTGGCATTGTAGGTTACATGTTGGGTTGCTAACTATGAGGTCAGCAGTTTGAAACCACCAGCAGCCCCAGCAGAAGAAAGATGCGGGGCTTTCTGCTTCCACAAGATTTACATCCTCAAAACTCAAAGGCACATTCTACCCCGTCCCATGGGATGACTGTGAGTCAGAATTACCTGGATGGCAGTGAGTTTATGGGTTATCATCAGGATCACCATATTTGTATGCAAACAGCATGCACATTACATGGGTTTGTGTGCCGTTCAAGTTGTGTGCACATGCACATTACTGGCATTAGCATGTTATTTGCAAAAGATACCGTGAGTGAAATAACGAGTGTCAAAGAAGCTGCCCTTCGCATTATAAATACCAGCTGTTACGGATGCTGTTAGAATGTTTTGCCGTGATCTCTTGAAGTGCCTTACACAAAACACTACCCGGTGCCTTTTGTGTGGAACTTACACCCTCAGCATTTTACAATGTTCGAGCCACACACAGGAAAGAGCATTTAGTTAACAGAAATGAATAGCAATAGAAGATGAAGGGGGAAATTGAGCTCTTTTAATGAGGAAGCGTTCTGAACACATCCTATTTCCCTCTGATAAAATTGAAATTTTACTCACTCTATATGCAAATATAAGACATATGCAAGATGTTTTCTTAATAAGTGTAGGTATCTGAAGAGGATTTAAAAATGATTCAATTGACTAGGACCAATTGTTAGTTTTTTGATCATTTGTTTTCCCGTCTTTTTGTTTTGCTGTTTTTTCACCTTTTGCCCACGTAAAGCGTTTTCATGGGTTTACTTTTATTTCATGCTCAGTATTCATGGTCTTTTATTACAACCATAAATCTGTTTGGACTGTTTTTGTGTTGCTAAACTAAACTCCAAGCTGGGAGATGAGAATCTAAGGCGGGGAGAGGCTGGGGTGCGGAGGAGGGGACTGGCAGCAGGTAAAACCAAAGGCCACTTGGGAGGAATAATGGCAGACTGTATACTTATCCCACAGGGGGCAAGCTCAGTGCCCTTAGGGTCTGGAAAATAAACTCATGAGGGAAGCCCGCCTTGCATGAGGACATTAAAGAATGATGGGGATTATGGCGGCTGGCAGAACTCTAATAGGGTCCCATTGACTCAATTCTAACTCATAGTGACCACGAATTTATGTGAGGCAGGGAAGCAGACAGCTTGTCTTTCTCATGCGGAGCAGCTGGTGGCCAGCAGCCCACACTGACTCGGGCCACCAGGGCTCTTGGAAGGCCAGGCGATCCAGCCTACAATAACAAGCGGGGAGGCCTACAATGATAACATGGCGAGTGGCCTTAGGGGGGCCTGATGTGGCTCCATGACTGCAGAAGCTAGGGATGCAGATTCCGATTGGATTGGGCAATCCAGTGCCATCAAAGGGCACAAGCAGCTACGGGCCTCTGATTTGAGAATTCTGTCCAGCCGTCCCTTCACAACACTTGTTCCAGGAGATCCCAAGGAACCATTAATGAGCCTGTGTTTTGTATCTTCTTTTCTCTTGTCCCCCCTTTTCTCCTCCCCAAAGCTCCAGAAACATGACAAAGAGGACTGCGCAGCCACTTGGCGCTCGGAGGAAGAAATGGCTGCAGAAGCAGCGGCGCTGCGCGTCTACTTCCAGTGATGCAGGTAGGGCTGCGGGGGCCGCGGATGTAACGCCCCACAGGCCAGGGGTGGGGGCAGGGGTAGAGCAGTGGCTTGTCCAACACCCTGTGTATGGGTTGCAAAGGAAGTGAGGACGGAGGGGGAGACAACGCTGACCCTTGAAGAATGCATTCCCAGCGCCTCTTTCCCCTCCTCCCTCCTTTCTCCATCACCTCCTGCAGAATCCCCCATCAGTTGACTTTCTTCTGCCCAGACATTTTCCAATCCAGTCTCCCCAGAGCAGTAAAACAAGCTTTTTGGTTTCAGCACACACTGGATCATTTAACAGCCCCCAAACTTTACATGAAATGATAGGGCCTTGGGTTGAAGTCCTCGGTATCAACCAACCAGGGGACTTGGGGTCAGTTCTGAACATGGCGATCCCATGGGGGCAGAGGAGAACCGTGCTCCCTCCCAGGGGCCGATGTTTCAGAAGCAGATTGCCAGACTTTTCTGACAAGGTACTTCTGGCAGATTCCAACTTAGAACTTCTTGGTGAATAGCTGTCCTAGTTATCTAGACCATTTTGTCTCTGACAAAATACCCCATGCGGACAATTTATTATGGTCTCACCGTTTAGGAGACAAGACATGTTCACTTAGGGCCTGACTTTCCCATTGCGTGTGGCTTGGCCTCTCTTTTTCCTACGTCTCTACGAGGTTCTCAGCATGGGAATCTTAGGTCCGAAGAACCCATTTCTGTTCAGTACTTCCTTCGTGATTTTGAGGCCCATCCCTTCTCTGTTCCCTCTCTCCTCTTATCTCCTGGAAGAGTAAAGGTCATGGGAACCACGTCCCATGGCTGTTACCTTTACAGGGTATCAGGGCTGTGACCTAAACCTCTCACAACTGGTCCCCTCCCAGCTGATGGATCACATCAGCTCACATCAGGAGGAGGGCTTACAGCATTGCATAGCAATCAAATGACATCACTACATAGCTGCCAAATCACGGAGAACCATGGCCCAGCTAAATTGACATGTTTCAAGGGGGACACAGTTCAATCCATGCCAATATTCAATCACGTTAGCCACTGGCAGTCTCCCTGAAGTCAGTGCCGCCCCCCGAGAGCCAGTTCCCTCGCCCTCAGGATCCTCTCAGCCACACCCAGGCACACTCCTTCTTATTGACTCCTGGAGTCTTCTCGCCTGCCGCCACTGGCTCATCTGTTCCCTGTCTTTCCCTGTAATGGAGCTGCTGGGAAGCTCGGAGCACCCGGAAATGTCAGGGCTGCACAGTGATCTCTTTGCACTAACGATCAGAGGTTTGAGGCCGCAGGAAGTTTAGCCGGTTTCCTTTTCAAAACGCACATGCACACCGACTATTTACACAACAGATCTTTCACTGTGATGCTACAGAGGCTGCCATGCGACATTTGAGAGGAATTTACACAGGTAGATGATAGATTGATAGATAGATAGATAGAGATAGATATAGCTAGAGAGCAAGCCCCTGCGGCCTTAGTTTGAAGGGCCTGTGAGTCTATTAAAAGGTTTTGACCTTTTCGTTATTTTCATCTCAGATTCAAATTTCCGTGAGCATTGTGCATTGCCTCTGGCAAAGGTGCTAATAAAGCATCTTAGAGACTGCGGACCCCAGGTAAAGATCCTCTCCTCCAGTTTGCTTTTCCTTTCTAGAATTATCTACTTCACCTGGCAGTAGAGACTGTGTTTATATTAACAAGCGGCTGAAACAGACCCGAGACGAATTTAAAACAGTTAGCAAATACCGGTAGCAACTGGAGTATAAAGCATGATATCATCCACTTAGCGTTCATGGGTTTAGCTGGAAACCATGCTCAATGTGTTTATTCTGCTTTCACTTTATAGTGTCCTTTTTGGTTATCCTAGGTACTTGTTTTTTTTGAAAAAAAAAAGAAAAAGAAAACCTCTTTGTCTTTCTGTGTATCTCCTCAAGCCCCCTCCCCCACTTTTAAACTATTCTCCTGAATTACAGACCCAACATCAACTACCCCGATCAGTTAAGTTCAGGTTGGCTGTGCTGTGGTCCCTGCACTTCGGAACGCTTATTTCCCTCACCCATGTCATTTCATTTCATTGGCTGGGCCCTTCGTTGCCTGAAGGGACACAGTGTGGCACTGGCAGCAGCTGTCTTTCCTGTTTTATTTTTAACCTTTGCCACTAGTCACTTTTTTTTTTCTAGTAGGATCGGCCTACTTTATCTAAGACCTGAGGCCTGTTGGCACAACTGCAAGCCCACTTCTCTTGCTCTGAAAGCCAGTGTGTGGCTTTGAAGTGTCTTGTTCAAACGGGGTTTCCCTTCTTTAGACTCAACTCTCTCAGCTGACCCTCTGCCTCTCCCACGCCTGGGTTCCCTGTGTCAGGAGTGCTTTCCGGTAGAGATAAATGAAAGGTCTAGGCTTTTCCTGAAGCTGGTTGCACTGTGGAATATTTAGAATGCCTTTTTCTAGACGCCGTAAGAGGTTTTAAACCTATTGCCAGAGTTTCTCGAATGCTTTCCTTTGTCAGGTTTTGCTTCTGTCTTGCCCGACGGGCTGACATCTCCTGTCTTCTGGCTAAATCGACTTGCCTTACGGGTCTTTCCAGGAAGATATTCATTCTATCTTGTTACACAGCCGATTGCTGCAGTGCTTGTTGGTTTTTAAATCAGCTAGCATTTACTTTGTTCTTGATGGGCCTTGTTTATAGGCCTAACCTGCCTTCGGATGTGGGAAATGAGGCCTAGAGCCATGTAGCATGGATTGCCAATTATCTCAAAACTAGTACCTGGGACACACCTGGGGGCACCAGAGTCCCACTCAACTGGAGTCCAAATCAACTCCCTGGGTGGGGTGGGGGGAGGGGGGAGGGGGGAGTGGGAGTGTAGCCAGGGAAAAGGGAGGGATTTCAACTCAAAGATGTTTTCCAAGAGCATCCTTATTGCCTCTAGTATAAACAGACTAAATACATGTGTCTAGAAAGACAAAGAAGTTCATGATTGCTGTACAAACGGGTAATTGAAAGGTTAGAAGATTGCACAGAGGTGCCTCTGAAGAAAGGCCCGGTTATATGTGGGAATATCTGCCATTGAAATTCTACAGAACACAGGGGTTTCCATGAGCCTGAGTTAGGTGACAATTCAAAGAGACTTTATGAGAATGAATGAAACACCTCCCTCCCCCAGTCCTGTGCCACCCTCACAGTTGTTCTTAAGCTGGAGCCCATTGTTACAAACACTGCGTCCATCCGTCCTGTGGAGGGCCTTTCTGTTTTACTGATCTTCAACTTTGCCAAGTGGGCTAGGGTTGACTATAGAAACAAACCCAAGGACACTCACATATGTGTGAGAGAGAGCTTTATATCAAGAAGCAATTATACATCAATAAAACATCCCAGGCCAATCCAACTCAAGGCCATAAGACTGATCATAATCCATCAGTCCCTCTTCAGACTCATCAAAGCAGAATACAGGAGCATCAGCGGCTGGTGGAGGACACATCTCCAGGGCTTGAGTGGGTCGCTGCATGGCATCAACAGGAAGGTGAAGAAGAGAGAGTCTGGTTGGCCTCCAGAGAGCTATTTATCTTGGGGGCGCCACAAAATAAGGCTCAAAGTACCAACCTTCCAGTTAGCACCGAGATCTTAATCATAATGATACCACCTTTGGGCAGACATAGTATTTCTCGCAGCTCATTCATTCCCATCTCACCAGGATTTTTTTCTCCTGTCTGGGCACCACCAAGGGAATTCATTACTTAATTTTTAAAAGTTGATTCACTTCTGAAATTTCAGTACATATTTCTGAAACTTCATATCCTAGCCACAGTAAAAAACGAGTAGTCTCCCTTGGTGTGTGGAGTCCTGGTGGTGCAGTGGTTATGCTTTGGGCTGAAATCCACGTGGTCAGTAGTTTGAAACCCCCAGCAGCTCCGAGGAAGAAAGACTGGGTTTTCTACTCCCATAAACACAGTCTCAGAAACCAACAGTCGCATTGACTCGATGGCAGTGTGTTGAGTTGATCACTTGGTGTCATTGGAAGTTAAACATAAAAAATATCCTGTTAAAGTCTAGCTTTGCATAGTTGGATGCCTGTAGCCCTTGAGGACTGCAGTTCATTCTCTTTGTTAAGAAGGAGTCAAACTGAGACTCTCCTTGACCTATTCCGGAGGATTAAGAGAGGACCTCAGTGATTACTTTAAACAGCCATCGTTGGGGAGACCAGAATGCAAAACCATGGAAATCTGACTCAATGGTTGCAGCCACCCCATGTGTACCCCCCTTTTCACCCAAGCACATGCAGGAGAGAAGGTACCGAGGATGAGAGTGAAGCGACGTGAGGAAGGGCCCAGAACCTCTCTCCTAGCTCTGAAAACAACCCTGCACCCATCTGGAGGGCATGAGGGGGGAACCCCGAGACCACAAGCCCTGCCTCTAGCCAGCTCAAGTCATTTCTAGACTGATTCGATGTGTTTGAAATGACTTTCTTCAGGGAGACCAGCTCCCAAGGCTTGGGCCCCACCAAACTCAGTACCATTCGAGTCAGTGCTGACTCGTGGTGACTCACGTGGGTTTCTGAGACAGTAGCTGTTTACGGGCCTAGAAAGGAACTGCTGGTGTTGAACTGCAGACCATGGGGATCACAGCCCAAGTCGTAAATACTACAGTTTGCCTTTATAGCCACTTGCCTTGGAATGGCTGCCAATTCATGATACCTCGAGGTGGGCTCAAATCTTCAACCTTTTGGTTAGCAGTTGAGTATAGTAACCATTTACAGCACCGAGACACCACCCATGGAGAGGGTACTTTAAAGACCAGAGGCGAGGCACCTAGAGGTGCAGACTGTGGGAACAAAGCACTTTGATGGGCAAAATGCTGCTCTCTGCCAAAGGCTAGGGTGGACACAGCAGAAACTCCATTCTACACCTCCACAAGTAGAAACTCCATTCTCTACCTTCTTTATGGAGAAACCCTGATTAACCCTTTGCATCCCACAAGCGTGCCCTTGGGACCACAGAGAGATACCTTCCACAGCTAAACTCTCTCCTCGGACTGTACGGCCAGCAGGGGACCCCGTGGTAGCTTGACTAGGCTGAGGAGCTTTCTGATCTTCCCAGGTAACTCTTCAGGGAGTGTTTGTTATTTTTGAGCCATTCTCCGTTTCCCTGGGCTTTCAGAAAGAGACTTTGGATCTCAGTTGTTGTAATAGTGAAAAGTATCCATTGCCTTTCCGTTCCCCAGAAGGTCACCAGTCCACGGGTTGCTACACAGAGCTGCCAGCATCTTAGTCCTCAGCTGACAGGTGCCTGGCGATATTGACACTACTTTGTATGCAAGGCTGGGCTGTCGAGAGAGAGAGAGAAATCCAGTGACCCCCATCTATACATAAGGAAACACTTTATACCGAGAAGTAATTCAATGTCAAGAAAGCCTCCCGCCTCAGTCCAACTCCAGTCCCTAAGTCCAGTGCTAATCTCTCTTCAGCCTCCGGTAGCTAGAGGCTGGTGAATCAGGAAGCTGGAAGAGCACAGGCCTGTTGCTGCACACTCACGTGTATTTAAAATTTGTGGGTGCACGGCAGGGGGGCTACAGCTCCCAGTGTCTGCAGCAGAGTCCCAGCAAGCAGGAAGGCAAAGTCACGGAGAGGTGGAGAGAAGGAACAGTTTCCAGAGTCCGTCATTCTTTACCGAAGGCCACATTCCCAGTGAAGTATCAGCGAGCTACCCCTTGATTGACAGCCTTGACTACACCCCCAGCTATGAGTGTCTAGTTGACGTAAACTCATCCAAGCACCACCCTTTGGTCCCAGGAATTCAACATCTACCCTCTGGAACTGTGTGTCCCAGCTCCAGGTCCTGAACTCAGAACTGGGGGATAGGAATTTTGTGTTGGCTCCTGTATCCTGTATTCTCAATCCACTTCCAAGACAGTGGCTCTGTTTCCTTTTTGGAGCAAGACAACCTTGATCTGGTATTGATTACTTCAGTTTGCTGTCTCCGCACATTCCTGTTAAGGAGGAGATTCCATTTCCTGCAGCTTAAGAAGTAACAGACACTAAAGGGGGCATTTCTTTGTTCCCACTCCCACCCCTAGTTAGAATTGAGGGGACATGTTGTTTGCAAAATATGCAAGCATCGCCCCTAACTTCACACCCTGTTGTGTCAGCAGAGTTCATTTGCAATTCATCAAACTCTTCTCTGTGTGCTCCGTTAGTTTATAGATAATTGGTTGCCTCTCATTTACTCATAACAGAGTCGTGTGATTTCAAAGCAACTGAGTCAGCCCAAAACAGCATTATTAGTAGTTATAGATGTACTGTCAAGGCAACATTTTGACACTGGCATTTTTGAAAAATCATAATTTCAGCAAGTGGACCACACTTGGATCATAATCATGGACAGTTGAAGTAGACAAGACAGGTTTGCTTAGGTAGCACAGACGAAGTGGCATCTTCTGGATCTACCCAGGTAGCCAGAAGAAATCTCCTCTTTCTCAGAGGGTTTCATGGCTGCATCCTCTGACGAGAAAGGCCCAGGGAATCGATCATATTAACTGCAACATGACTTTGAGAAGGGATGGTTTTTAACTTCAGCATCTGACTACTTTGACCCTCATTCCCATGTGCAGGTATTATCAAAACCACAACAGATGTTTACCAACACTCTTTCTGCTATCCCTAAATTGATGAGATGATAGATTTTCTGTAGCATTGATTTAACAGAAAAGTTTTAAAAAACAAAACCCCTCACAGTTAAGGCTAAGATTGTTTCTGTATGTTCAAAAGCTCTTGTTCACAAAGAGAACTCACAATCCAAAAAGCAACAGGGAGAGAGACTGTAGCTGACGTTTCCCTTCTCCCATTTATTTCTCCACGTTGTTTGGAAAAGACAGCGATGGCTCAAGAGAGATGGGTAGCCGTCGTGGGAAGAAGCCCTCATTCCCCTACCACCACTCCTCTCCCTGCCATCTCCCAGTGAACTGACCACAGTTAGGGTCAAGTATGACCACTTTTGCAGCTGAGATAAGGAGCAAGCCTGGCTCCTCCCACTAAGAGTCTAGACCAAGAGAACAGTTGGGTGAAATGGAGCACTTCCCTTGGGGCAGCTTCTTGAGGTTTACACAGACCATCCTAGAAGGAGCTTTCAAACAACACAAAAGTCTGGAAGGGTCCAAAAAACCCCAGCAGAGAGGGAGAGAGTTTTCATCTCTTGTTCTAAGAATGGGGCATATTCACCATCGAATGAAAATACTAAAAGAAACTGCTCATTCTCATAGGAATGATCTGGATGACCTGTTAGTTCACTTTTCACCACTGGATGTGCCCCTGATCTTAACCAAGTCACAAACCTCCCCCTCTCTTTTTTAAAATCGCTTTCTCTCTCTCTGAATTATGATGATGGAGCACCTTTTACTTACTTCCTGAGGTGACTACAGGAAGTACATGCAGTAGTGGCTGGGGAACAGTGATGCCGGTGTGTAGATTCATTATTTTCCTGGTAGTTTCTGTTATAGTTTGAAGATGATAAATGATAAAGATGCTCAAGTTGTGAGGAGTAAGTTTCAACAATAATTAAAGAATAAAACCTGCTTGGCAGGATATTTTCAGAGCACCAGAAAAGAATGATGCTGGCTTCTATTACTAAGAAACAAAATGCTGGCCGTTCAAAACAAACCTCTCACCATGTTCTACTAGGAAAAAATAAATGCCTGTTTAGGATATGGGTATGAAGTAAGTATATGTATATGGTTATCTGTATATGTACATATAATAAGATCCAAAAGAATACAGAAATCCATAGAAAAGAATCTACCATTTGAGGTTGCTTCCCCCTGGGATATCTCCGAGTTTTGAGGAGCAAGTGGAGCTAGAGTAATAAGAGTCACTGCAGGTAGGGTCTTTGTTGAAACCCTTTGTAAGACCACCTGGGTGGAAATCGAAAACATTAAGAAAGATCTACTATTAAAATGGAGATGAGCTGAATGTATCCTTGTAGCCACTAAAGCTCAGGTTCAACACACACACACACGCCGATAAAAATGAACAGAATACTCAGAAGTTGAGTACTCAGAATTTGAATTATTAGGCAGCGATGGTAAAATAGGTATGTTTATTCTTTTTTATATACAGAAAAGCAAGGTTAAAAAAATTACTTCAGCAGAGACCTCAGGCCTGTTAAAGTGATATGGATGAAGGGGAAAATCAAATAGAAAATATAGGACTGGAAAAATCATGCAATAAATGCTTTTAATTGCACATTGTTAATACTCAAAAGAGGGAATTAGTGAACTTGAAATTAATTCATATGAAAGTACCCAGAATGAACCAGAATGAAAGAGTGAGAAAATGTAGATAAAAGTGCAGAAACATAAAAATATACTTAAAAAACAAATCAAATACATATGTATTTGGTGTTCCCTCAGGAGAGAAAACAGAACTTTGGTCTAAGTCATATCTAAAGACATAATACTGAGAATTTTAAAAACTCAGTATTAGTTTTAAGTCATTAATATACATGCAACAACACAGTAAACCCACAGGCGGATGCTCCATCGTGGTAAAACCACAGAAAATTCACGAGAGTTGTCATATGAAAGACTTCTCAATCCCCAAAATGTGGAAATCAGACCACCAAGGAATGATGGACTGAAATAACTTACAGAACATAACTGCCAGCCTAGCTGTCCTCACCTAGTTAACCAATTCTTCAACAGTGAAGATCAAACAAACAGAACTTCACACAAAATCAAGAGAATTCATCACAAGCAGGCTCATAATAAAGCCATTCTAAAGAAGGAACTGCGGCAGTCTGGGTAGACTAAAGAAACAAGTTCATAGACACTCATGTGAATAAGAAAATTGAATATTGAGAAAACATCCCAGCCTAGTGCAGATCAAGTCTAAGTCCAATATTAGTTGATATTTCCAATACCAATCTATAAACTCCTCTTCTGGCTCATGAAGCACAGACAATGATGCAGAATGCAGGAAGATCACAGGCCAGTAGAAGCATCTCCGTGCTGGCAGGGGTCTCCACGCGGCTCCTCCAGTTCCCAAGGCATGGGGTATGTGTCTTGTCAGTAGAACATTGTCTCAGGGAGTGAGCAGAGAGAGAGTGTCTCCAGCCACCAAGGAGGAAATACAGGATTTCTCAGAATCCTCAATAGAAAGCCACGCCCACACAGAGGCCTCATTCATTGGCTATGACCTGATTGACAGACTAGACTTCACTCTGAATCCTCTCCAGTCCCTAGTTGACAGCAGATTCTGTAATTGCCACAAGAACCAGTGGAAATTAGAAACTACGCTGAACTGAACGAAGAAAAGTAGGACACAGCTGCAGATGTGTTTAGAGGGTACTCTCCTTTTAAGTACAATTTATATCCATTTGTTTTAAAAAACAAAAGCTAAAAATGAATGTGCTAAGCATATTTTGGAGACGTTAAACAGGTGACCCTAAAACTAAAAGATATATTCAGAATATAATAGTATATGAAACACAAATGCGAGAGGATCAACAAAGCCAAATAATTGCTGTTTGAAAGTGAGAGAGCCTAGATAACCAGTGTTAAAGGATGTCTTTGTATCGCTTCGGCAGTTGTTAAAGAGGACAAGAGCATAGATGGGTAACTGCATGCAGGTATATTTCTACAAGTTAGTTGAAGAATACAATCTGTCCAAACTGATACAATGTGAAAAAGGAAATATGGGTACATTGATCATTAGCAAATAGAATCTGAACTAAAACCCTATCCACAAGGAAATTGTCAGGCTCAGATTTACTGGCAAATTCTACCCCAAATTTAAGAACTAATAAGGCCAACCTTTTTTAAAAATCATTTTATTAGGGGCTCATACAACTGTTATCACAATCCATACATACATCAATTGTGTAAAGCACATTTGTACATTCACTGCCCTCATCATTCTCAAAGCATTTGCTCTCCACCTAAGCCCCTGGCATCAGCTCATTTTTTCTCCTCCGTCCCCCAGGGAGGAGGTTATATGCAGATCCTTGTAATCAGTTCCCCCTTTCCAACCCACCTTCCCTCCACCCTCCTGGTATCACCACTCTCACCACTGGTCCTGAAGGGATCATCCACCCTGGATTCCCTGTTTCCAGTTCCTATCTGTTCCAGTGTACATCCTCTGGTCTAGCCAGATTTGTAAAGAAGAATTAGGATCATGATAGTGGGGGGGAGGCATTTAGGAACTAGAGGAAAGTGGTATGTTTCCTCATTGCTACACTGCACTCTGACTGCCTCCCTGCAAACCTTATGTAAGGGGTGTCCAGTTGCACACCAATGTGTCTTGGGTCCCTACTTCCCCTCATTCACAATTACATGATTTTTGTGTTCTGATGATTCCTGATCCCTTTGACACCTCGTGATCGCACAGACTGGTGTGCTTCTTCCATATGGGCTTTGTTGCTGCTGAGCTACATGGCCGCTTGTTCACCTTCAAGTCTTTAAGGCCCTAGAAGCTATATCTTTTGATAGCCGGGGCACTGTCAGCTTCTTTACCACATTTGTTTATGCACCCATTTGTCTTCAGTGATTGTATAGGGGAGGTGAGCATACAATTATATGATTTTTGTTCTTTGATGCCTGATCCCTTCGGCATCTCGTGATCACACAGGCTGGTGTGCTTCTTCCATGTGAGCTTTATTGCTTCTTAGCTAGATGGCTGCTTGTTTACCTTCAAGCCTTTAGGACCCCAGATGCTATATCTTTTGATAGGCAGGCATCATCAGCTTTCTTCACATTTGCTTATGCACCCGGTTTGTCTTCAGTGATTGTGTTGGGAAGGTGAGCATCATGGAATGCCAGTTTAACAGAACAAAGTGTTCTTGCATTGAGGGAGTGCTTGAGTGGAGGCCCAATGTCCATCTGCTACCTTAATATTAAACCTATACATATAGGCCCATAGATCTATTTCTACATCCTCATATATAAGTTTATTTACATATGTACATGCTAATAAGGCCAATCTTTCATGAATCCTGCTAGAGAATAGAGTGTTAGCAAATATGTGTATGTGTACCTATGTACATGTATGAGGAATTTAATTTTGCGTTTTTACACACAAACTATGAAAAAGTTATGACCAATAAGTTTTATTCCAAATTAGTTATTTGACCTTATTAATAAGTGGTAGGATCATCTCAGTAAATGTAGAAAGCATTGCTTGATGTAAATTCAACATACACTTTAATTTTAAAAAAATCTAAAAGTGAGATCATTAGGGTAATATATCTACAAGTGAAATGTTGAGCATGATCTGAGATCAGGAATGAACTAAGAATATTAATCCTATTTTTTCATGTTTCAAAGCTTAACTAGTATAGCAAGGCAAGAACAATATTTAAATGACAAAATAATTAGAAAGAAATACAATCATCATTATTTACTGACAATGTATATAATGATACATACATAAAATCGAATATAATCTATTGACAATTGGAATTGATCAGTAATTTTAGCATGATATCTGAGTGAATAAGGCCACTATATAAACATTCTGAATTTCTTTTTACCAGCCACACAGCTAGAAGATGGAAAGTTTAAAAATCAAGTGCCTAGGAACAATTTAATATATTTAATCTTCTAGACAGAAAACCCTAAAATGTTATTAAGATGTCATAAAGAGGAGTTACTTATAAGTGGAGAGATGAATGACTTAATCTTATGAAGATTTAACTCTTTTCAAAGTGATCTATGGATTCAAGGCAATCAAGTAAAAATTCTCAATGGACTTAAGGTGTCAGAAAGAAAGAAAAACTGAGGCGTGCATTCTAAAATGCTTGTGGAAATGCGCCCAAAGGAGTCTTAGAAGAGCGGGAAAGAACCATAGAAGGGCCCAGTTTACAGACTTCTTGCAAAGCAACAGTAGTATAGAGCATATGGTATTGGTTCAATGGTACAAACTGATAGAACAAAGCAGAGAATCCAGAAATAGACAGGCATGTACATGTACACTATATCTATGATTAAAATATGCCAATGTAGAACTGTGGGAATATGAAATTGTGTTTCAATAAATAGTTCAGGAAAAATGTGTATCCATGTAGAAAATTAATGACACTAGATCTACCTCACACCATATGCAAAAATCAGTACAACTGCATTATAATTCAAAATGTAGGGAGCAGCTTTCTGATCTAAAAACAAGACACAAAAGCACTAGTATTATCAAAAGTTAAGAAATTGAGCTACAATATATTTGAGAACTGCTTCTTAAAATATACTATCAGGAAAGAAAAAAGACAAGCAACACAGTGGAAGAATTATGTAACCTATTTGGGGGTTTTCGAAAGTTAATGGAACAATGACTTTTTTTTAGTTCCATTATTCCCATGAACTTTTTAAAAACTCTCTTGTATGTACCAAACAAATGACCAGTATCAACTATATATATATATATATTTAACCTTACACATCAATAATAAAAAGTCATAACTCAATGTAAACTAAGCAAAAGGGCTTGAACATATACTTCACAGGAAAAATAATGAATACTGATATTTCCCCCTCAGAGAAACTCTAATGTAAGGCGTGAGGAGACGCCGGCCTACATCGACCACAAGAGGCACCGTTATCAAAAAGACTGACGCTATCAAGTTCTTACAAGAATGTGGAACAATAACAGCACACACAAGAACATGTACTGTGTAATTACTCTCATGCACAGTTCAAAAACTGATCAAACAAAATTACAGTGTTTGGAGATGCATAGATACTGATGGTAAAATTATAAAGCAAAGCCAGGAAGCAATCACCCTCAGAGCAAGGCCAATAGCTCCCTTTGTGGGGGAGGTAGAACAGGGTAGTTTTGAGAATGATGGATGGGAGGCAGGGGAGGCAGGCAGTACCTTTCCAGGGTTTGTGGTAACTCGTATGTTTCCTTTATATTAATTCTGTGTGCCATTCACACAGTCTTTGTACTTTTCAGGCTATGTCATATTTCACCATTAAAAATAACTAAAAATAAATCAGATAGATGAAGGTTTTAAAACTAAAGAGAAGAATCGAAAGGACAAGCTTGATTAATTGTTGGCTGAGTATTCAGTGATTCTATCACAGGCTTAAGCAAAATTAAGTAATTGCTTCATATAATGTTTACAGATAGACTTTTAGTGCATCACGGAACTGACTCTCTCTCTCTCTCTTGGCCATATTCCCTGATTTTAAGAAGCCATATAGCAAAGAACTAGATCATTACTGGAGGAATGCTTGAGTTTTACTAATTCTTAATGATACCACTTAGAATTTAATATAGACAAATTTTGCTGTGCATTTGACAAGTATTATCTTGCATAAGCTGCACAAAATCACACTAAGATTTTCAGGTGGGGAAATTGAGGCTTCAAGCAGATCTGTGACTTGCACAAGGGCTTTTAGGTCAGAGGTGAAAACATCAGGATTCAAATCCAGGCCACCAGACTCTGGAGCCAGCACTTTGCACTGAAGCCAGGGGATCTCGATTTAGAATCACCTTAGCTTGCTTATGTTCTAGCTAGCTGAAGACAAGAGTCAAACATGGCACCTGGGGTTCAATGTAAAGGTTCTGTTGTTTCTTCACTAACGGTGCTCGGTATTTTGTCGAGTTTGACATGCCCAATCATCACTACCCTACTGCCAGGGAGAGAATGCTGCCCCCAGTTTCCCTATGCATCAATAGTTAATGAGTAAATGTTTGCTGGCAAGCCAAAACTGCATCCACTAGAAAAATAGGGATGAATCATAACTAATCAACTTTGGATGGTAGCATGCTCATGTTGTATTCTTGGGATTCACAAGCATCCTCAGGATTCCACTCAAGTCTTTCCAGTTATGCTTTTCTCTAAAGATAGGAGCTTTTCACCAATAATCTGAAATTAGCTCTAGAATTCCATAGCATTTGCAAGATCGCTGAGAGAGTGAAGCAGTGGATAGGCTGGGCTAGAACACACATTAAACTTGGAATCGCCACGCTCATACAAAGGCACAAACTGGGCATTTGGCCTCAGCTCACCCGATGAGTGCTGCTCCCTGCAGTGAGGCATGAAGACAGACAGAGAAGGGCTCCAGCAGGGTCCTGGCAGCCGATCTACTCTTGAACTTGGAGAAGGCTGATGCAGGAGACGCCTCGGAGTGATGGGAAACAGGAAGGCAAGGAAGAGATGATATCATCCTGCATTCCTTTATTCACCCTGCCCCTCATAGATAAAAGTTCAGCTCCTCTAAATGAGTAGGTGCCCTTGGGTCGGTATCAAACTAGAGCAACCCCGTATACAACCAAATGAAACATGTCCTGGTCCTGAGCCATCCTCACATTTTTACCTGTTTGAGGCCATGATTGGGGCCATTAAGTCAAGCCTTCTCAGGGAGGTTCTGAGATAACTGAAAACACCAGTGATTGGGTCAGACTACCTGTGGGAGTTACATAATCTCCTGTCAACTTAAGCAAAGGGGTGGAGCTTAGGCTGTCTATCAGGTCATAGCCTCTGTGTGGGCTTGGCCTTCTCCTGAGGATTCTGGGAACTTCGCCTTCCCTTTCCTGCTGTTGAGACACTCAGAGGGCTGGAGAAGACACAGGGAGACCCACACCAGTGTTGAACTGCTTCTACGGCTACTGGATCACAAGACTTTCTACCCTCTTGCCTGTGATCTGCCTGCATTCAACATTATTGCATGTGCTGCGTGAGTCTAAAGACGAATTTATGGACTAGTATCTAGCATATAGACCAATATCAGACTTACAGAATTGATCTGGACTAGGCTGGGATTTTTTCTCAATATGCAATTGCTTTATATAAAGCTTCTTTCTTGTATACATTTAGGAGTATCTATGAATTTCTCTACTCAACCCTGACTAACACACTCACCTTTATCTTCAAAGTGATGTCTTTGCTTTTGAAGACTTTGAAGGGATCGTTTGCAGCATGTTTCCGCAAAGTAATACAACTTTTAAATGTTTTGACTGTGCCTTCCGTAGAAATGAGCCTGGTGGTAGAATGGGTTAAGCATTGGTTGCTATATTAAGAGTCAGTGGTTCAAACCCAGCACCCGCTCTGTGGGAGAAAGATGAAGCAGTCTGCTTCTGTAATGACTTGCAGCTTCAGAAACCCCGTAGTGCAGTTCTGTCTGTCCTGTCCACGCACCAGGGGTTGGGACTGACTTGAGGGCAGGGTTGGATTTCATAGATGTTGCTTGTGGATCCAAGTAAAACGAAATTCTTGACAACTTCACTCTTCTCCATTTATCATGATGTTGCTTATACTCCAACTGTGATCCTTTTGCTGTTATTGAAGTATAATCCACATGGAAGCCTTTATTCTTTGATCACCACAAGCAATTGCTTCAAGTCCTCTTCACGTTCAGCGAGTATATTTGGGTCATACACCCATCATAGGTTCTTAATAAGTCTTCCTCCAATCCTGGTGTCACATTCTTCTTCCTATAGTCCAGTTGCTCAGATAATTTTCTCAGCACACAGAATGAATAAATGCAATGAAAGGGGGTATCCCTGATTTTAAACCAGGCAGTCTCCCCTTATCTGTTTGAATGACTGTCGTGGTCCAACTACAGATTCTTCCTGAGCAGTTAAGTGCTCTGGAATGCCCATGCTTCCGAAGGGTAGCCATCGTTTGTTAAGATCTCACTGGCCATGCAAAGAGCACTGGCGACAGCAGAGGCATTTACTACTTGCCCTCTTGAGAACATTTTAAAGATTGAGGTTCTAAGCTCTCAGTCACTATCAGAATCCCACTTTGGGGATGCACAGTGTGAGGCTCAGGAGGGTACACCCTTGCCCTGTAGGAACTGGGGGTGAATCTGAAGCAGTAAAGGGATGCCAGCATGAGCCAGTGTGTCAGAGTGCCATGCTGGTTGGCAGCACAATGTCCACCTCACCTGTGCTCGCTCTGGTTTCATTGCCTTCGCCCACGATAAAGCAGTTCACCTTGTGTAACTGTGTCTAACTCTCCACGAGTCCCCACCCCACCCCCCGCCCATGCCCCAACACACAATTACATGTCCTACAGGAGCCACCCCACGGTCTAAGATTAATCAATCAATTTTTATGCATATTTAAGAGATTTTTTCAAAGTGTGTGAGGTGGTGTGCAAGATGACAGATCACATAATAATTAAAGCATTAAAAGAACCCTATTGAGGATTCTCTTTCTGTCAGCAGATATCTTTAGGTCAAGGAGTCTATAAAAAAACAGCAGATCATTTTCATTCCTTTAAGAGAGGCAAAAATGACTTTGAATGTAATTAAATGTTCTTACCAATTTTTCCTCTGCTACAACGTCACATCTTAATCCAGCGAGGCACACACACACAGTTTAGAACTGTTGGCATTCTGAGCTGCAAACTGATGGTGTGGTATTGCTCTGAAGGTGTGAAAGCCCATAATATTGCTTGAATAACTTTTTAATTAGAGCTGACAAGTCAGAGTTGGAGCTACAGGCCAACGAAGCTTTCTAACAGGGGGAGTCTCGTCTCAGCAGAACCGCCCTCCCTCTCCTATTCAACCGCGCAGGTGTCTCCTGCCCATTCCAGAGCTATCAGTTTGCAGCCCGGATCGTGTCTGCTCTCTTCCTACAGCATTTACCTTCGATGCTCTTAGCGAAGTTTTACTCTGTGGCTCTCTGACCAAGGCTCTGTTACTTCGAGGAGCAGTTTCTCTCTGTTTGTTTGTGAGATAGAAGAGGTGTGTGTGAGTAGTTTTCATTTTTCAATCCCTTTTAAGGAATGAAACCCGGCAAAGTAGTGCAGAAGTTTAAAAGGAAAGGCATTTTCAGTGAATACCTCTTTCTGCGTTGGAGTTCAGGATTTGGCAGTTGGCATTTTTGATAAGGAGCCCTGATTGCGTAGTGGTTAGCACTGAGCTGCAACCCTTAAGGTCAGCAGTTCGAAACCACCAGGGCTAAGAGAGAAAGATGGAGCTTTCTACTCCCATACACAGTACAGCCTCAGAAACTTACAGGCTGTTCTACCCTATCCTATGTTGTTTCTACAAGTGCACATCAACTTGATGGCAATGAGTTATGGATTGTTCTTGTTATTGTTTTTCGAGAGCATGATGTGAATCAACTGTGACTAAAATTCCAAGTCTATAGCCTTCAACTCACAAGAGGTAAGCCAAGAGACTAAACACTTTTAAATAGGGAGTCCTTGAAGATGATGACTTTTAAAAAGGAGGCCAGATCATGGTCCCCACACGGAGAGCCAGCCAGGGCCCCGATCATAAGAGACCTTGCAAACCCTACCCACTCTACCCCAGCTTGTCTAGTCCCTCGCTGTCAGTGGGTAAAGTCAAACCACCTCCCAACACAGGGCCCTCACACTTCTTGTCCCCTCTGCTTGGAATGCACTCTATCCCTTAACACACACCCAGTGGTCCCTTCCTGGAAAAAGCAATTCTCAAGTCCTGCAAATGAGCAATCAGCTGTCTCCTATCAGTGGTAAAAGAACCCTGTGTTGATACCCCTGCCATGTAAAATCTGGGACTCCAGCACTGAGTGGTCAGAAGGGAGTTCAGAGAGCAGCTTATCCAACGTATTTTTGTTAAGGGGAAAAAGAGCAAGTGGCCCAGAGACACTCAGTGACAAATCTAAAAGCTCGAAAGTGTCAAACCAAACTCTTTGCTCAGGGGACACCAGAGTCAACTGGCATAACATAGCTCCCACTGATCTTCTACAACCTACTTTGCTGAGTTCCTGGAGTCTTGAGAACTTGTGAGTGGCTATCCAAGTTGCAACTGTTGGTCTCTCCTTGTCCAGAGGACAGCAGGGTGAAAAAATCTGAAGACACATGGAAACAGTTATTCCAATGGACTAATGGACCACACAGACCTGAAGAACTAGGTGGTTCGCGATCTAGCCACCACCTTCTCTGAAAGAGGTCACATTAGAAGGTTCTGGTCAGAGAAAGAGAAAAACTCAAAATCATGAAAAAGACCAGGCTTACTGGTTAGATAGAGACCAGTGGAACCTTTGGAGCGATAGCCTCTAGTAGCCCTTCTGGTCTAGAAAAGAGCTCAATGTTTACCCAAGGCAGGACTATCAGGCAAACAGGAATAGAAGTGAGGTAAAGTACGCACACCTTCGAACAATCAACCCTTTGAGATAACCATGGCAACTCTCGCCCAAGGACTAACACGAGGAGGAGGATGAAAGGAGGGAATGGAAATCGGAAAAGCGAGGGCCCTCGGGAGTGAAACAGAATGCACACACACTCCGGAATGGAAAACTGATCTGCTCGGAACCCTCCAGGCAATTCACAACACGAGGTTCACAGCAGAAAGTGGACTCTTGGTATTCCCAGTCTCCACGCAAATGTGTACAGAGACATGGCTGGGAGAGGCCTCTGCAAGGTCTCACGAGGCGTGTGCCCGCTGTGTTGAAGAGTGTCATTTTTCTCCTACTGCAGTCAGCATTTCATCCTAAGGTATTAGACCCCTTAATGAAAGCAGGGTGTGAACGCCTCTCTCCCCACTAGCCCTCCAATGGGTTTTCTTGCCAGTGTTCAAATCACCATATCGGGTGCCAAGTGGAAGGCAATTCAGTTCAACCTATTGGTGGATTCTACCATACTTTATAGGACCATTGCTTTCGTGGTGCTATAAATATGGCCCTCAAGATATGGTCCATTTGTTTGGGGTGAAAAGCCCTGCTAGGCCTAGTCCACCTTTCACCATCCGTCTAAGGATGACCTATTTTATTTGCATTGTATCCTGAGCGACATGGAAAGCAAATGGAAGTACTACCAGCCTGAACACTTCACAGTCACCCCATGAAGCTGCCCAAGGTGTTGAACCACTCCAAATTCTCCATGTGACGATCCTGGAGTATTTGCCTATCATCCCTGGGCAAACACACCCTTTATTCCATTACAAAGCTGTCCGCACCCCAGACACAAGCGCCATTAATTGAACAGCACACTCTGCAAACTCAGAGCCATTCATTCTCAAAGGTGGCACGCGCTGTGCAGGACTCGGAAAATCCTATTACAGCCGCAGAACACCCGTGAGAGCCAAGGACAAGCCGGGAAGGTCACCCGCAGAAGCCTGAGCAGAAGAAGGAGCTGTCCGAGACAGTACATGCCAGAGCCTGCCTGTCTTGTGCTTTGCCGTCGCCCCCGCGGAGGGGCTCGAAGGAAGGGGAAAGGTGACACATGGCTGACTTTCATGTCTCAAAATTAGTTTCTCTCCTGAACAACGCGAGCAAATAGAAAGTAATCCTGTTTCATTTCGACCAAGTAGCAAGAAGTAATATCAGCTGCCGATTTAAAGACAAATAAAGCCCGTTCTTCATAAGCCCCTCGGAAAGAGGAGCAGCCTTTGCGGGGCCCAGAACCCCGGCAACTGGGTGCAAAGGGGCGCGGGCATGGAAGGAGGAGGTTTCAATGAGCAGCAAGAATATATGCCCCAAGGCGCCCAGCGCAGCCACCGCACCCTGCAGCTTCTAGCCCAAAGCAGGCGCTGCGGTGTCATTTGCCAGACGCAGGAAGGGCCCTGCATCTTCCGTGCCTGTTTGCTGTTCTTTGCCTGAATAGATCCCTTCAAAGAGGGGTCAGGACATTGGTCACCATGAGCGACATCGATGGGGCGAGCCCCACCCTCCCCCCTTGCAGAGGCACCTGTCACACTGTCCAGTCTGCTCTCTGTGCCCTGGGAGGCAAGCACAGTTGCTCAGGAATGCTCCCTCTCCCCCCGTTTCTGGAGAAGTGACCCCCTTGTCTTCTCATGGAGGGCTGTCGTGTGATCATACCGTGCGTGTGAGGCGCCAGAGGAATTGTTCAGAGTGAGAAAACTTGCCTGGAACGTGCCCTGCTCTCTGGAGTCACAGGGCTGCGTCTTTGGCGGCAGTGTTTGAGGTAACCCCTTCCTATGTGGAGTTGGAAGTGTAATTGCATGGCCTCAGCGATACTAATCAGTGTGACTCTGTGCTCCCTGCCATCTCCCCCTCCGCTCCTCCCTACCCACTTACTGAAAGAGATTGCCACCAGCGGCTGTTTGGGTCCAATTTCTAAGAGCAGTTTATTAAGAACAAGACTGGAAAGCAGAGGTCAGGGGTGCCTGCCCTCAGAAAATTGCTCACCTTGTTTTCAGTGTGAACAGAATGGCTTTCCGGATCTCTGCCTCTCTCTTGCCAGCCAGCCAGGAATTGAAAAGAATTCCTTGGAAAAGAAGTGAGATGTTAAAGAGGGTTTTATTGTTGTTGTTAGGGCCCCAGGGCTTTTCATTCATTAGTGAGCCTGGTTTATTTTGATTTTGTTTTTAAAACTGTTTGAGGCCACCCACGACAGACTATGTTCTTCTTCCTCATCATACAGCTGCCCAAGGCACCTTGGAAAAAAGGCCTGGTGATGCACTTCCCAAGAACCAGCCTCTGGAAGCCTCTGGAGCACCCAGGTCATCCCTGACACACATGGGATGCCATGAGTAGCAGTTCACCAGGCCTTTCTTCCTAGTCTGCCTTCATTTGAAAGTCCAACTGAAACCTGTCCACCTGTGGAACCCGACAGGCATTTGAAAGCCTCTGCAGGCATGGCTTCCATGGCCGCTGCTGTGGTTTGCATTTGTCAGAAACACTACCATGGAAGCATAGCGCTTGTTTTCTTTGTGTGGTGCAGCAAAGGCTGCAGGAGGTAGACAACATGACTGAGAGTTGAACATCTGCAGCTGACGCCAGCCGAGACCTGCCTCCAGCACCTGGATGATTTTTTAGCATTGTCACATTCCGGCAGAAGAGATCTTTTGGACACAGAGAAGGGGAGACAGGCTTGGAATGTCTCACCACCACCTTCAAGCCTCCCCTCTGTGTGAAGATCAGCTTCCCTCTGGCCTGTTGAGAATTCCTAGTCCCAAACCTTCTCCAGTGAGCCTGTGTGTAGCCAGCTCCCTTCCAAGTTCACATGCAGAAAAGAGAGCCTGGAGTCCCTTATTTTCCCTTCAGAGCAGCCCAGGTCCTCTCCCCTGGGACTGAGGGAGAAGGTGTACAGAGGCAGACTGGATGTCTTGAAAACAAGATTCCACTCTCTTCTGTAGTAAGAGGCTTAATGTAGCCTGAGGTCCTCAGTGTGTTCCAGCAGCCAGTGTGGTTCAGTTCATTGCCTGGGTGAAGCCAGCATCCCCTGTAACCCCTCTGCCTTCACCCTACACCCTACTAAACCATGTCAACAGACCACCTGTCCAACTTCAGGACAGGTCACCCTCCTATCTCAGTGCCGTGTCTGTCAGGGAAGTTCATCCGAGCTCCCATGTCCAGAGTCTTTATGGAAACTTCGTTCAATTAGCATGATGAGCATCGTTGAGCTCAGTACCCAGCCCTCGCCCCTCCCAAGAGGCTGGTTGGACTTTCTAATAGCACCGGTCCTCCATAAGCAGCAAAGACACTGGGTCACCCCATAAATTAAAAAAAAATGCAAGTCACCTCGTAGAAACTAGGGACCACGGCCAAATTCGTTGGGTAAAGTTCATTGTGCACCTTGGTTCTCGGTTGCTTGGGGCTTCCTGGCTAGCTGTGCAATACCAATATGAATAATCAGGCTCTTTCCTAAATACTCTCTGCGGCCTCAGTGAGGTGTGCAGCCCCAGTGAGGTGTGCTTTACATTGCCTGAGACACTCAACCGGTCACAACACGGTTGAACTTGAACCCACGGCTCCTCTCCTCAAAGTCTGACATGCTCACCCACTATATTCAGGCTTGGAGGTGGACTCAGCTGCCCATAAGTTTCTCATGGGGGAAAGAAAGTGCTGAAGATAGAGCGTTCCGATGCTTGGCAGACCCTCTGGATGCCAACGCCGTGTGAGGAATGAGGTGCAGGTGCACTGTAAGCAGGCTGGCAGAAAGGCTCCAGCTTTCAGTAGAGGTATTGAAATCACCGGGCTGGTGTCAGGAAGGGCGGGCATGGGAAATAACGTGGGTCAGTCAAAAGACCAAAAATAAAACCGAGCAGAACTTCTCCTAGGACATAAATCTGCCCTCGACAGGCGAGGCGGAGGAAAAGAAAGGGCACATCCATTTTCGGGGCTGCACAGGTGCCTCCGACTCAAAGTCAATAATTGTTCAAGGACAAGGGCAGTGATGGATGAACGGGAGATGACCTGTATCTCCAGACAAGGTGGGTGGTGCTGGGTGCAATGGGAAATGATCTGAATGTCATACAGTGCCAGACAGGTCCCCTTCGCAGGGAGGAGGGGCACATTCACTGCGGCCTACACCCCAGTCCCCTCCCCTCACAGCAAGTCAGGGAGAGTGGATGGCATGGTCCAGCACTCCGGCAGGAGGGCTTCTAACTTCAGTTGGAAGCAGGGGGACCTGTCATCTGTGGTCTGGATCCCAGAAGGGACTAATTAGTATTCCAAAGGGATTCTCTGCCCCTTGCTCTCTGCCTGGTGCTGCTGGTGGTGTTCTGGTTAGGTGCACGGAGTCCGTTCTGACCCATGTGCCTGACAGAAGGCAACACTGCGCCGCCCTGTGGCACCTTCACGATTGTTCCTGTGCTTGAACCCTGAGTTGCAGCATGGTGTCAACTCAGGTTGCTGACTCATTGACAAAGGA
The DNA here is from genome assembly GCF_050624435.1 of Tenrec ecaudatus. Classification (NCBI taxonomy): domain Eukaryota; kingdom Metazoa; phylum Chordata; class Mammalia; order Afrosoricida; family Tenrecidae; genus Tenrec; species Tenrec ecaudatus. The sequence goes on from NC_134534.1 coordinate 144,043,051, forward strand.
CAGTGATACCAGGAATACTTTCAGGATTACCATTGGTGGACAGGTTTCCATCAAACTTTCAGACTAAGGCCGACTCAGAAGAGAGGCCCCTTGAATGACTCCAGAGGATTCGACAATGAAACCTTATGGATCACAACAACAATCCTCTGTGTGATCGTATTGCCAGAGGAAGCCGTACACCGAACGCTCTCACAGCACTGGAGCTCACCAGTGATGGGGAAGATGGCCCTGGCCCTGGCAAGGTGGCCTGCGGCAGCCATGGGTAAGAACAGACTGAATAGCAATGACTGACCCGCAGACTCACAGAGAACACTACCCTGTAGCAGAGACTGAGTGTGTGATAATGCGACCTCAAGGAGGTGGCGGTGGTAATCCATCACAGGGTGGGGCTGCTCCTGAACGACACATTGGCAGCTTGCAGGAGTCTGTGTTCTGGGAACTGAGCCTCCTTGGCCTACACATCCTCAGACCTGCAACCAAACCACAAGGACCAAAAGGCACCTGAAACACCACTGAAGTCCTCACTACCATCCTTTGCCTTGCATTTATGCGTTCCAACAAATTTCTCAAAACCTCTTCATGCGTCACGCCCCTGACGGCGGGCTCAATCCCTACGTACTGTTGCTCTCACTTCCCACCTTCCCCACCTTGCCTGACATGGAATCCATGAAGCCCTCCCCACCCCCACCCCTCACAATGGACTCTTCTCTTTACAGCACCACTCTGTTCTTTCTAAAGTCCTCCAAGGGAGGAGCTGCCGCTAGTCCAATTCTTGACCATACCTACTTTACTGGGAAACAATCCAGACCCAGAAGCCCAGAGTCCAGCCAGTTCTCCTTTGGGGGTGGAGGCAGGGGATCAGAACTCTGGAATATTTACTTAAGCTCTAGCAGGGTTGGACCTGGACTAAACTCCCAGGAACTGTTTGTATTCTCTTCTCAGATGGGAGTAAAGGACTTTCTCCCAATTGCCTATTTTACAACAAGTAGAAATGACTTCTTTTAGACCTCACCCAAATCCTTGACAGACCTTGACCTTGAAACAAACAAACAACAACAAAACAGGCTCTGCCTCTCTAGAACAGAGAGAGAAGGGTAAGAGGACAGGGAAACACCCAGAAGGGAGGGAATGATCACTGTCAAACCTCCAGGGAAAATGTTAACAATGTCACTGAGCAATGTGTGCACCAATTGTTAAGTGGGACTTTAACCGGCTCTGTAAACTGGCACGGAAACCACAATAAAATCATTTAAGAAGAAAAAAAAATAGTAAGCAAACTGTCTGCCACACAATGTTTTTTGTCATTCTGGGACTGAACACCTACCTCAGAGTCATATGGAGAGTTTGTTAAAATCACAAAGTCTTAGACCTCTGTCAAGACCTGCTCAGACAGCATTTGGGGGTCAGAGAGCAGGACGTGGTTTTTAATAAGCTCATCGGAAAATTCTTATAGTGGCTCGAGTGAGGAAGCCAACCTTGCCTTAAGAAAGATATGAAATGGTTTCACTGGTGTGTAAGCTCCGTGGCCATAAAGGAGACACTCAAGGGGCCCAACAGTTCACCTTGTGTGGTACAGGCTGGGGGCAGAGGTCACAGAACCTGGTGCGGCTGCAGAGAGGACAGGCATCGGCAGGGTTGGAGTAACCCCTACCCAGCCCTGGCACATAATCTGCCCCCAACAAGGTGGGCCTCTCAGAACATGTTGACGCCAATCTAACCAAAGAGCAGGAGGCACACTTTAATTCTGTTTATCGACATGACTCAAACATGCCATTGTTTCTAACTAAATGTTTGTTTTTATGTTCTGTCATTTCCAGGCACACAAGTAGCTCGCACAAATCCCAAGGCGTGTGGGAATGGGCCTCCTTCTCTAGGACTTCTCGGCGTTGGAAATGAAGCTAAGCAGCCTTTGTCATATCCTGCAACTCTGCAACCTTTCTCAAAGCATTTTCTTATTACACTTGCGGAAGCCATTGGGGTTACATTTCAATCACGGTGATTGACAGATTCACTTCCAAGCAGCAACTCTGGCGGCCTTTCCACACTTTCTCGGCTATGTACTTCGAATAGAACCTTTCCTAAGTTGTCCCTTGGCTTGGGTGGAAATAAAATCATAGTTAAAATATTTATCCCGTGTGTTGGCTAACTGAAAACTTGATATTTGGGAGCCTCTAGAAGGCAAGGCTGTGGACGTTGACCTCTTAGAAGAAATGCACTTCCTGTAAGCCCAAGGTTCCTTTGGCTTTGACATTTGTAGCTAAGCTAATAGAAGAGACATGCACAGCTTCCTGGGTTAGGGGCTCCTCCTGCCCGGACTGTGAGATCACAGGGCTTGGGGGAATTTGATGACATTAGCTTCATGAAACCAAGAAACATGTAAGGCGGTAAATCTGACAACTTGGGTGGGCTGTTTGAGGGGTAAGAATGTGAAGAAAGGCCCAGGAAACGCTTCTGATATTGGCTTAAGAATCTCTCTCCTCCCCCCTTCCCATGCATGTAGAAGTGGGACCTTGAATAAGGAAGAACAAAGACGACTCAAGGCATACGGATTAGTGTTGGTGATGAATATTGAAAGTACCATAGACAGCCAAAAGGACAAACAAATTGTCTTAGAAGAAGTTCAGCCAGCAGGCTCCAAGGATGATGAGACTTTGTTTCACATAGTTTGGACATGTTGTCAGGAGAGACCAATCCCAGGAAAAGACACCGTGCTTGGTCACGGAAGGGGGCAGCAAGAAAAGAGGAAGACCCTTGCCCAGATAGATTGACAGACGGGCTACAACCAGAGACTCGAGCCTGGGAACCATTGTGAGGCTGGTGCAGGAGCGGGCAGTGTGTCCTGCTGTTGTGCACAGGGTCGCTAGGGGTCAGAGCGGGCTCGACGGCACCTCACAACAGAAGCAGCCACCACAACAACAGCTCCAAATCAGGAAATGGGACACATATTTTCGGGGACACAATAGGAATATTTTGGGTGGCACTAGAGGCACTCATCAAGCTACCACATCGGGCATCTGGTTTCTGATCTGTTACGGGTATAAGCTGGATCTAACCCTGTGACACCTGCTTGAAAACCTTAGCGCATGTCTTTACCTGGAACTCTATTCCTTGGTCACGATGAATATGTCGTACTTTGTTTGAACTGTGAACCCATCTGGTTCTTTGGGGTTGTTTTGCTGAAAGAAAGCAGCACTGTGGTCAGAACAGGGCATGCTCAGAAGATAAAATGCCACGAAAGAAGAACCCAAGGACAAGTATTCTGTCACCAACCTGGCGGTTGCTGATGTGTGGTCCAGACCAGACCACCCCAAGTAACCTTCTCTCTTACCCCCAGCAGGCAAACCCTGGTCCTCTCTCTGGTTTTGCAAGCAAGTGCTTGTTGCCTTTTGCACCGTTCACGCCATAGCTTTGATTCAAGGGTGAAATGAGCCCATCATCCCCGGCAGGCCAGTCAGTTGGGTCATACCTCGGGTCTACTGAAATTTTAAAACCCTGCAAGTGCCTCATTTTTACCTGATCCTCCATGGATTTATCCCATTCCAGCCCTTCCCTTAATTTTGGAGACAATAGGTTCATCCTCTAGTTCAAGGGCAACCCCTTTAAGTCCTTATGTAGCTTGTAGGCATGCTAATTGACCAGGACTATTTACGGTGTCTTTGCAGGGGTCCTCAAACTTCTTCAACAGGGGGCCAGTTCATGGTCCCTCAGACCTGTTGGAGGGCTGGACTATAGTTAAAAAAACGAACTATGAACTAATTCCTATGCACACTGCACATATCTTATTTTGAAGTAAATAACAAAACTAGGCAAAAAACACCCAGTGGGCCAGATAAATGTCCTTGATGGGCCACATGTGGCCAGCAGGCTGTAGTTTGAGGACCCCTGCTTTTGAGATGTTTCAAACATTGCTAAAAGCTTGCTGATATAAACATCAGAAAAACCACTAACTCTCCCATTTGCTAAAGCAATGGGCTCCATCAAGATGACCAGGCAATAGTTTGCTCTGTTTGCCACATGGTCACGGTGAGCCTGAGTCAACTCAATGGTGCCTCACAAGAACCTCATTTACTAGAAGAGCCTGGTTTGCTTGCAGCAATTATGGAAAACTACATGGAGAAAATATTAAAGTCTGAAAAACTCTTGGGCAGTTGCTATTTCATGTTATCTCTTCCTGAACCCAAATACCCAGCAGGTTGTGCTTTCTTACCTACTCTGTCCTCCTTCCTTCTACTCAAGCCTCAGACTGAGGTGTGCTTCATTTTCCCCATTGGCCCGTATCTCTTGATTGTACCAGCTCAACATGCTGATGAGAGAAAGATAGCCGTTTTTGCTGTACAAACACTGTCATTATGTCTACCAATGTTAGCTTATTTAAACCCTGTAAGATTCATACCCAAGGGTTATGTTAACTTGCTCAGTGTCACAAAGCTGGTAGGTAGTAGGATTAGGGATTTGAACTCAGGTCTGATTCCTCCCCCAAAACCCATGCTCTTTGGAGAATTGCTAACTAGGCCTCATAGTACATACAATGACTAATTTCTGTCCTGCACTGTCTATTGGATTGGCATGTTGGTCTTTCATAAGAAAAAAAATGTTCAATGGGAGAGTGACAATTAAAACAAGGCAGAGGATATTCTAACATTTCAGCAGTCAAACCACCTCTTTAATCATGCAAAGAAAGGCGACTGATGATAATTTTATCTCTTCATAATGCAATGTCTCATAACATTACAAAACACATTACAAAAATGTTTACCGTGATTCTGAGATAATATGTGTTAGCCAAAGGGTTAATGACCATCAGATCTAGAAATCCTTCAGAGTAATATAATTTGTACTTAATTAGTAAGTTATAGAAAATAATTAGTACTGCATCACTCAGCCATATAAGTTCAGAGTGTTGAGCAAAGATTTGACTCTGGGGACTAAGGCCCTGGTCCGCCCCATTGCCTCATGCGTGTGAGCGTTAAACCGAACAAGATTGAACAAGGAAGACCGAAGCAGAATCGGTGCATGTGAATGGTGGTGCTGGAGAAGAATACTCAAAGTACCATGGGTGGCAAGACAGAACAAATCGATCTGTCTGTCTGATCTGTCTTGGAAGCAGTGATACCAGAGTGCTCCTCCAAGGCGAAGATAGCAAGATTGGGACCTATTGTCAGGAGAGAGCAGTCCCCAGAGAAGGACACCTTACTTGATAAAGAGGAGGGGCAGTACAGGAGGGGGAGGCCCTCAAGGACATGACTGACACAGTGGCTGCAGCAATGGGCTCAGGCAGGGAGACAATTGTGTGGAGGCACATGGCTGTGCAGTGGTTCACTTGGTTAGGCATTTTCAAAACATGGCTACATGTCTCTCACAGTAATCAACAAACCTAAATGTCTTCTTTCCCCTTGCTTTCCTCTTATTTGTTTGACAACTATTTAGTCGACACCTAGTGTGTTACAGGTGTTGTTGCCTGTACTCGGTGCTGGTTCCACAATTCAAACAGAACATCTGTAAGGTAAATATTAACTTCCTTTTCTAAATGAGGAAAGTGAAGTTGATGGGATTTAAGACTCATTTAAGGTCACACTCTATTAAGAGCACACGCCGTGCTTCCTACGGACACCTGGCTGTCCTCTGTGCCACATTGCTTCTCAACAGGCAGGAGTAGTGGACACAAAAGATCCCCATGCGCTGCCTTGCAGCTCTCCTCATCGACTAAGGCAAGCACGCACATCTCCTGTCTCCAGGTCATCAGTTGAGAGGGAAACTCAGTTGACTGAGAATCCGTATTTGTCAATGCCCTCCCTCTCCCTCCCCCCCTCTCTCCCTCCCCCCCCTCTCTCCTTTCCCCCCCCCTCTCCCTCCCCCCCCTCTCCCTCCCCCTCTCTCTCCCTCCCCCTCTCTCTCCCTCCCCCTCTCTCTCCCTCCCCCTCTCTCTCCCTCCCCCTCTCTCTCCCTCCCCCTCTCTCTCTCCCTCCCCCTCCCTCTCTCCCTCCCCCTCTCCCTCCCTCCCCCCCCTCTCCCTCCCCCCCCCTCTCCCTCCCTCCCCCCCTCTCTCCCTCCCTCCCCCCCTCTCTCCCTCCCTCCCCCCCTCTCTCCCTCCCCCCCCCTCTCTCCCTCCCTCCCCCTCCCCCTCCCCCGCTCCCCCTCTCACTCCCTCGCTCCCTCTCTCCCTCCCCCCTCTCACTGTCTCTCTCTCACTCCCTCTCTCTCCCTTTCTCTCACTCCCTCTCTCTCTCACTCCCCCTCTCTCTTTCACTCCCTCTCTCTCACTCCCTCTCTCCCTCCCTCTCTCTCTCACTCCCCCCTCTCCCTCTCTCTCCCTCCCTCCCTCCCTCTCTCTCTCACTCCCTCTCTATCTCTCTCTCACTCCCTCTCTCTATCTCTCTCTCACTCCCTCCCTCCGGGTTTGGGGCTTGGTTTCAGCTTTCCTAAACTCCACAGGAGTCTTCCCACCTGAGATGTGGCTGCAAAGGGATTTCTCCTTCCATTGGTCCCAGGGGCCTTGGGGAGTGATTGTTCTTGAGACGTCTTGCCAATCCCTCCCCGTCCTTCACTGCCATCCCAGCCAGGACTCACTTGGAGATGCCTAGGTGCATCCTGCCTGGTCCTGCTCACCAAGAAAGCTGAACCTTGTCTCTGCTCACTGCCTTTCCCTCTTTCTGTGTGGCCTTTTGCCTATTGCACTGGCATTCACTTTCTGATGGTCCCACCACTGACGGGACTGTTGGCAATAGGCCTCTCGGCAGCTGTCCCCCAGACTGGACTAACTCTCAGAGGGCTGGCCTAGGGCTGTTTGACCTGGCTGTGTGTTTCCTATTGACACCTCTGCATTGTCTGTAAGCTGAATCTCTGTCTTCTCCTCCCTCTTACTCTCACCATGGGCACCAGGTAGTCCAAAATCGACCCATTGACTCCACTGGGCTCTCTCTTAAAAAAATTTTCTCCAGCCTGGAGTATACTCAGACCTTGTAAAGAAAAAACTTGTTGTTCCTCTCCCAAGTTGTCTGGCCCCAGTACCAGCTTAACAACCAGTCACATTGGCTTCCGACTGGAACTTTCGATTTCAACGTTCTACAGGACCTGGACAATTTCTGCGGGAGGACTGGTAAGGATTCTGAAGTCCCCTATGTGCAGGATTTTTGGGACTTGCGTTCCCACCCTGATCTCTGTAGCCATTGTTCCACCCACCAAATACTGTTAGCGCAATCCCCTCAGCAGAAGGAACCTGCTATCAAACCCCTGAAGAGACAGCCGCGCTCCTCAGCGCGCTGTTCCTGGCACCCTATCTGTCTCCCCCTGCCCATTGTGCCGTCCAATCACCCGCTTGATAGCTCTCCCCTGTCCTCACCAGTTGCCTCTCATACCTGCTCCCACAACCCTCCCGCTGCCCTTTGTCCATTAAGAGAGGTTGCAGGCATAGAAGGACTCGTTCAAGTCCACGTCCCTTTTTCCTTACAGGACCTGTCACAGATAGAGACTCGCCTGGGCTCTTTCTCGGCAGACCCCTCTTAAGTTTATTAAAGAATATACCTACATTTCCCAAACATATGATTTAACCTGGCATGACATCCAAGGGATCCTTGCTTCCACCCTCACCTCTGAGGAACGATGCAGGCCGCCAGCTAGCAGACAAAGACTACACTATTGACCCAAATGTCCTCTTGTGGGTGGATGCCATCCCAATAGAGGACCCCGGTTGGAATTACCCGCCCGGGGGTCTGACCTTCCTCATAGAAACCTCATGCTCAGGTACCTCTTAGAGGTCTGGAAACAGTCTCCAACAAGGTTGTCAACTATGACAAACTGAGAAAAGTTACTCAAAAGGCAGATGAGAACCCTGCTCTTTTTCTTAACCGCCTCCAGGAGGCACTCACACAAAGTACACTCGTTTTGACCCAGGGTCTAAAAGCGGGGCCTCTATCTTAGCCTCTCACTTCATCTCTCAGTCAGCCCCTGCCATCAGAAAGAAGCTGAAAAAGGCTGAGTAGGGCCCTGAAACCCCTATACAGGATCTGGTAAAAATGGCATTTAAAATTTTCAACGCTCAGGAGGAGACGGCTGAGGCCACTCGCCAGGCGAGGGTCCAACAGATGGTTAGCCTCCATTCCCAAGCCCTAGTAGCAGCCCTAAGGCCTGCGGGTAATCCCGTCCATCGCCGCGCTACCCAGGGGCACCAGCACCTACTGCCAGGAGCCTGCTTCAAATGTGGCCCAGAGGGCCACTGGGCAAAAGTTTGCCCTAATCCCAAGCCTCCTACCAAGCCTTGCCCGCAGTGCAAACAGCTGGGCCACTGGAAGTCTGACTGCCTGACCCTGGCTCTGCCCCCGGCTCTGCAAAGCCAAGGCGCCGAGATCTAGGAAGCTCCAGACACAGAGCTGTAATGTATGGAGCTGCTGGGGTTCATGGACTGAAGAGGCCCTGGCTCCTCGACTCTGGTAACCCTCGCCGAGCCCAGGGTCACACTCCAGGTAGCGGGTACAGGGGCTACCTATTCTGTAATCCCCTCTCACTCAGGCCCTACCTTTCCTTCCCAGATCTCTGTCATGGGGATTGATGGATCCCCCTCAACCCCCAGGCAAACCCTCCCCGTTTTGCACATTCAACAAAATTCCGTTTTCACACTCCTTTTGTTATCCCCTCGTGCCCTGTTCCGTTGCTGGGAAGGGATATTTTAATCAAGTTACATGGGGCTATCTCCTTCTCCAGCAACGCTCCCCTTCATAGCCCTCTTAAGTCAGGTCACCTCCACAACCTCATCCCCGCCCCCAGTTTCCAATTTCAAAAACCCACCAACTAGGCCTAAGGTTACTTTTATTGCAAACAAAACTAGAATTGTTAGGCAGACCCAAGCAGACGTAAAGAAGGAGTTAAACCAAATCTTCTGCTTCACTGCCCTGCAGCTTTTTGGAAAAACCACAGCTTCAGCAGATAGCTGCCTTTTAACTCTTCAGTGTTGGCTATAAAATAAAAAAGGGGGGATTATAGAGAATCACTGAGTTTTAACTGAAGTGTATTGGTGACTCTCTTAAGACACTGTGTCTTTATGTTTTCCCAAGTTCCGAGATGCAATGGGTAAACTGAGAAGACAGCTGCCCTTGTTAAAATTAAATCTGTCCCGAGAAATTGTTTGTGCTTAGAGTAATTGTATCAGGATGCTATTTTTACACTATGGAAGCTATGTACCCTTGCCTCATTCATATATAAAGCTGGACTTCGGAAATAAAATTGGCCTTTGGATCATTAATCCACTGGCCACTCTTTTTCTTCAGGTGGACACTTCCCTTAGCATTGAGTGAAAACTCCATACTGCATACCACCCACAATCTTCAGGCAAAGTGGGAAAATCCCATAATAGACAGATTATTGAAATAAGGTATGCTCACCCCTGTAAACTCACCATGTAACACCCCTGTTTTGCCAGTACAGAAACCTAATGGACAATACCGCCTTGTGCAGGATCTCCGCCTAATCAATGCTGCAGTGGTCCCCATCACCCCTGTAGTCCCTAATCCCTACACTCTCCTTTCCCGGATCCCTGCAGGCACTACCCACTTTACCGTCCTGCATCTCAAAGATCCTTTTTTTTATACTATTCCTATTCACCCAGACTCCCAGTTTCTGTTTCCATTCCCGTGGCATGATCCTGTCACTGACTTAGCCCAACAACTTTCCCATTCCTAGCTCAGTGTGCTTTTTATCTCCCACTTACACTCCAACTTACACTGATCAGGGAAACACCCAGTACTGCTCTCTTCCTCAACGAAAATGGTGGGTATACAAATATAACTTACTCATTCTCCCAAATTTACAATAGGAAACAATCATCACTGATATTCACAATTCTCTACACACGGGGCCAAGAGCTCTCTACAAGTTTCTAACCCCCATATTTCACCCCACTGGACTATGGGGCACTATCAACACAGTACATGCAAAATGCAACATTGGTGCCCTCTCCAATAGCCAGGGAGCTCAACACCCTCGTAAGCAGTTCCACCAGATGCGAGGGCACCTACCATGACAGGACTGGTAGATAAACTTTACCCACATGCCAAAGCATAAGCGGTTTAAATATCTCCTTACTATAGTTGACACATTTTCAGGATGTATCGAAGCCTTTCCCACCTCCTCTGAAAGTGCAAGCATAGTCGCCGCTCACCTTCTTCAAAACACCATTCCTCGTTTTGGCCAGCCTGCTTCAATCCAGTCGGACAATGGCCAGCCTTCATATCTAAGGTGCAGCAGGCAGTTAGTGCCTCACTGGGCATCTGCTGGAAATCCCACGCAGCCTACACCCCCAGTCTTCTGGTAAGGTTGAGCAAGCTAACGGTCTCATAAAACAACAGCTCACCAAACTCTCCCTAGAACTGCAACTTTCTTGGCCTCAACTATTACCCTTTGCTCTTACTCGCCTTCGCGCGACCCCTCGGGAGCCATCCGGCCTCAGTCCTTTTGAAATACTCTACAGACAGCCCTTCCTTTTCTCGCCTCTTCCTTCAACTGCTTGCCTTCCGCTAGCTCCATACCTCCCATACTTGTCCTTGCTCCGCAACCTTCTTAGACAACACTCCAACTCAGCTATCCCCGAACCCTCTCCGACCTCTGCTAATCACCCAAAACCAGTGCATCCTGGAGATGCTGTGTTAATTAAATCCCTAGCACCCAAACCCTTAGCACCCCGGTGGGAAAGCCCCTACACTGTCATATTTACCACTCCCTCTGCAATCAAAGTCCTTGGAATAGATTTCTGGGTACATTTGTCCTGAGTCAAGGCAGCAGTAAACTCTGACCATGGCTCCCAGTGGTCTGCTCAGTCTACTGGTCCTATGTCTCTCAGTCTCACTCGCCTCACCAAACCAGCCAGATAAGCCTAGTATAACTTCCCCTTTCGCCTGGAAATTTTTCCTTAGCAAAAATTACACCCGCCTTCCCAGAAATAAACTCAGCATAAGGCTTACTGGCCAGGGAAAAATCCTTGCCACAGCTGATTAGCCCCCCCCCCCCTCTGGCTGTGCCTCCTCTCTTTCTCTCAATTTTTCCTCCTTCTAGGGTGCCCATGGAGGTCCTGTAATATCCACCATGCTCACTCCTACCCCATAACCAGGTCCCACCGGCTCTATTGGTCGGGAACACAGTTCACGTTAACCGTCCCCGACCCATAGGATAACAGGTGGACCAGCCCGGTCCCAGGTAGTTGGCATGTGCAGTCATGGATAGTTACCCAGTATCCAGACTGTTCATATGGAGGTTGCTAGTCCAGGTCCAATCAACCATCCACCGTAATATTCAGATCCAAGAACATCAACTCACTAACCAAATTTCCAAACCTTCTGAGTCTCCCTTCTCCTGGCTCACCCTGCTGCAGCAGGAACTGGCCATCGCCAACCTTGCTGGACAAGGCAACCTCTCCACCTGCCTTATGTGTGCGGCCCTAGAACGCCCTCCTCTGGTAGCAGTACCGACTCCTGTCCTGTCATTTTCATCCAACGTAAAGACCACAAAACCCATAACCATCCCCAACGTCCCTCTGTACATCCAATCAGAAAACACTCACGTGCCCTTTTGCTACTCCAATGCATCTACACAGACATGTAATGTCACCCAAATCCCCTCCAAACCACCAACAGCCCCAGAAGGATGTTTCTTTTGGTGCAACTATACACTCACTAAGCATTTGAACATCAGTTCCACCTCTACCCTTTTGTGCCTGCCCATCACTCTGGTTCCACAGCTCACTATATACACTCCAGCTGAGTTCCAGGACAAATACATCCAGGTATACAGTTGCCAAACTAAAAGAACCATTTTCCTCCTGATAGCAGTGGGCATCTCCTTAGCCTCAGCAGCAGTTGCAGTAGGACTCAGCGGCGGGGCCCTAGGACACTCTGTCATCACAGCAGACAAGTTATCCGCACGCTTCCAGCTGGCAGTTGATGCCTCTGCCAAGTCTCTAGACTCCCTGCAGAGACAAATAACCACTGTTGCCCAAGTTGCCTTGCAGAACTGCCGCGCTTTAGACCTCATCACGGCTGAAAAAGGAGGAACCGGACTCTTCCTCCAGAAGAATGCTGTTATTACATCAATGAGTCGGGAATTGTGGAAACTAGAGTCCAGACCCTCCACAAGCTAAACTGTGAGCTGCAAAACACCAGATTCAGAACAGACGGATCTTCTTCCTGATGGAACTCTGCTCTGTACTCCTTCCTAGTTCCCATACTAGGGCCCATAATTTTAGTTATAATTTTGCTGTTAATTGCTCCTTGTCTCATCCAGCTACTGCAAAGTCAACTCCGTGAAATCACCAGTATAGCAGTTCACCAGATGATGCTACAGCAATACCAACCCCTCCACCCTGTGTCAAGCTGGAACTCCCAATACTCTGCCTGACAAGCCCCTCCCCTTGGTCTTCGTCCACTACCCACAGGAAGCAGTTACAGAAATGGACTAATGTCGTCCCTTTTCCCTATAAGGCAGGTTCTGAAATGTCTGGTCTTGGCACAACAGACTCCATTTTGAGTCCTACACCTCCATCTTAGCTCTCAAGACTGACCCCTAACTGACCTCCCAACCCCAACCCCAAATTCCCAGAACCAGCTCGTCCCAAAGCCAGAATGTTTTCTGAAGATATGGTCACTCCACCTGTCCCTGACATATAGATAACATTAACGACCTTTTCCCTTCTGAAGTACCTGTGTGCACAGATCCTCCCCAGCTGTGCCTGCCAGCAGTGGGCATAAAAAGGCCGCCAGAATTTTTTCCCGGTGTGGCTTCAAAAGGAATAACCTGAGTTGCTGAACCTGCCCGCAAGCTTCTCAATAAAGCCTGCTTCTAAAACTCTGTTAATTGGGTCTTTGATTCTGTTTTCGCGTCCAAATAAACCTTATACTTCCAAAAGGGCACAGCCTGGAAATGGGGGGTTGTCTTGAATTGAAAGGGACCGAGGGCAACTAACAGCAAACATCTCTGGTCTTAGAGCGAGCCGAGAGTGCTTGGCTCAGAAGTCCACAGGTACTGCTGACACTTGTGGTCCAGGGATCACACGCTGAAAACGAGTGGCTCATAGGAATGTTCTTCTTCTTTAAAAAAATTACTATCAAGAAAACAGAATTTGTTCTCAACGTGCAATCTAGCTTGTTTTCTAGGCACTGCATTTAACATATCTTAGTCTCGAGGTAATGAACTGCAAGTAAATCCAATCAAGCCACTCAAGCTCCTCCAGTTGGTTTGTAGAATTATTTAACACTGCAGAAGACTTCTTGTCTGGGCTAATTAAGTGATTAGTTTAGATCGATAGTAGATGAACAAAGGGAGAGGCGAGGCAAATTCAGCTCACTACCATCTGAATAAAATGGTGCTAACTTAAGCCAAGAGAACCAGCCTGGGTTTAAACTCTGGCTTCAAAGATCTCCGTTTTTCTATCCTGAGAGAAAAGGAGCTCACTCATGCTAGAGCAGGAATCTGATGATTTTCAAAGGCCTCTACAAATAGGATGAGTTTGCTTTGCTTAGGTAGTCAGGGAACTCCGTCACGTAGCCAAAGTGCCACTTTGAACAACTGGCATTTGTATTTGCCCCCCCCCCCCCATGCATCTTGAGCATCTTCACTGGATCCATGTAGGAAGAGGCATCTGGGCTCACAAGCCCCAGGGTAGGGGGTTCGTCCATTCAAAATGAAGGAAGGCTCAAAGGCCAAAGATCTCTCTCTGGAGGTACCTCTTGTTCATGCCAATGTCATGTTTTCAGGGCAAAGAAATAGCGGGGGTCTGGCATTGAGGGTTTTCAGTCATGTACTAATGATTTCTTGAGGCAAAGAGTGATGGCCTGATTTTGTAAACAAGAACAGTGAGGCACAGAAAGGTTGCTACCCAAAGTGATGCTGAAAATGATGGAGACAACAAGAAAAATTATGTCCTAGGCATTTTTCTAGACACTTTATATCATTAAGGAGTTCGATCTTTCCAACAAACTCTGTTATCACATTTTTATATTGGTCTGTATATTTTAAAAATCATTTTATTGTGGGCTTGTACAACTCTTATCACAATCCATACATATATCCATTATGTCAAGCACATTTATACATATGCTGCCATCATCGTTTTCAAAGCATTTTGGTACCAACTCCTCATTTTTCACCTCCCTCCCACTCCCTCTTGAACTTTGATAATTTATAAATGATTATTTTTTTCATGTTTTGCACTGTCCCATGTCTCCCTTTACTCCCTTGTCTGTCGTCCATCACATTTTACGATAGGAGAAATTGTAGCATAAAAGATATAAAACTTGCCTGTGTTATTAGGTATTGGGTATCAGGTGTCAGAGCCAGGATTTGACCTTAGGAACAGTGGTTCCAGAATCTGTGATGACATCTTCCTGACAGAGATGCAAACCCAAGTGGACTAGACTCTAAATCCCTGAGCCTTCTCCCTGGGCAGACTGCACTCACTGTTAGGGTCCAGGTAAAATGTTCTCAGAGACTATGTCATCTTTGTTGCTCTGGAGAGCATGGCCTTCCAAATGCATCGAGACTTTCAGCAATTATCTGACGTCAAGGTAAGAAGGATCCACCAGGATGGTGAGCCACAAAGAAAGAGAGCATGTATTATTCACGGTGTCTTTTACCAAACTTCATCCTGGGAAACCTTCCCAACATTCTATGTGTTGCTGCCTGCTTAATGTCTATGTTGTTTACTTTTTATTTTTTGCTCAACTCTAATTTTAAATTTAGTAGATAAGAAGATAATCTTAAATTGCTTCAGCAAGTAGAAAACCAGTATCCTTTGCCATAAATAGGAGCTCATGGCAAAAAGGAATACAACGCTGTAAGAATCCATATAAAAGGAAAGGAAACATTATTAAATTCTACTTAGGTACACTCCCACTGCTAAGTATTAACGGCCTTCAGAAAGGTAGAAGAAAAATTGAATTGAAAGATAAAGATATTTTTTCTACTAACTTTTAAAGCAACTTCATATTTAACCTAGAAAAGTAAGAGTGGTGACATGAATAGAGAGACATGCACACCTATGTTGATTGCAACATTATTCACAATAGCAACAAAATGGAAACAGTCTAAGTGGCCATTATTGAGTGAGCAGATAAGCAAATTATGGTACACACACAGTGGAATATTACGCAACAGGTATGATTAATGGAGAATCTCCAAAGCACTTCACAAATGCATGACACTATGCTGAGTGAAATAAACCAGTATTAGAAACAGTCAAGAGAATGTTTACACAGACAGACATTCTTGGTTGGTTCCTATGTATAGAAGGGGAAAAGAAGTTAAGTCACTAACTAGAGAATAAGGTGCACTCACTACCATTGAGTCGAATCCAATTTATAGCACTCCTGTAATGTAGGGTAGAATTGCTCCTGTGGGTTTATGGCAATAGAATACCTCCTATTTCTCCTGAGGAGCAGCCGGTGGCTTTGAACTGCTGACTTTGTGGTTAGCAGCCCAACAGCTAACCACTACACTAAAATATAGTAAGGAAGGTCAGGATCGTACAACCAATGGCAAAGGGAGCACAAAATTAAAAGACAGCAGAGTTATTGCAGAATTAAACATGTACATTCTGCAATACTAATAGCAAGATCAGTGAGTCGGTCCATAGGTAGACATGCACTGAGCCTGGAGTTTTAGGATCACACACTTGGGGACCATCTGTGTCAATTGGCATAACCTAGTCTACAGAGGCAATGCCCCATATCCTACTTTGGTGAGTAGCAACCAAAGTCTTAAGGGCTTTCAAGAGGCCATCTAAAAGGAAATGTACTAGTCTCCTCTCATCTGGAGCAATGAAGAGTGCAGAAAATCAAAGCGTTATGGAAATATTCAGTCTACAGAGCTCAAAGACCCCATGAGCCACAGTCTCTTCTACCTGGGAAATTTATGTGATGGACAACAGACAAGGGGGTAAAGGGAGACATGGAACCGTGCAAAACATGAAAAAAATCATTTATAAATTATCAAGGGTTCATGAGGGAGCGGGAGGGAGGTGAAAAATGAGCTGGTACCAAAATGCTTTGAAAACGATGATGGCAACATACGTACAAATGTGCTTGACATAATGGATGGATGTATAGATTGTGATAAGCCCACAATAAAATGATTGTAAAAAATACAGACCAATATTAAAAAATGTGATAACAAAGTTTGTTGGAAAGATCGAACTCAATGCTATAAAGTGTCTAGAAAAATGCCTAGGACATAATTTTTCTTGTTTCCATCATTTTCAGCATCACTTTGGGCAGCAACCTTTCTGTGCCTCATTGTTCTTGTTTACAAAATCAGGCCATCACTCTGTGCCTCAAGACATCATTAGATTCTGGAACCACTGTTCCTAAGGTCAAATCCTGGCTCTGACACCTGATACCCAATACCTAATGACACAGGCACCAGAAGAACTAGATGGTCCTACCTACCACTGCTGACTGCTTTCACGGCGTTACTAGATAGAGAAGGTCCTGGACAGGGAAAGAGAGTGGAAAGAAAGGTTGAATAAAATTCAAATTCATGTAAAAGAGCAGACCGAATGGCTTGATAGAGACCAGCTGAGCCCTCAATACTGTGGCCCGTAATATACCCTTCCAAACTGGAACTGACCCTACCCCTGGGATCACCTGTCAGCCAAACAAAAGACAGGTCCAGAAAGTGAGTAAGAACCCCCGGTGAGGAACTCACTCTTTGGTACAATCAGCCATTCTACCCAAAGGGCAGGGTTTGCACAAAAGCAGAGCTCATGAGTAACAGTGACAAAGGGACAGGACCAAGGGACCCATGGAAACAGGCCACCCAAGGAAGGAGTGGCCTAGTGCTGGTGCATCGAGGCAACTATAGCCGAAATCGTGAAACGAAATGTGCATAAATGTGAAAGGGAAATAAAATGTGCTGTCAGCTGCAGAAAGTTCTGCCCCAGAGACCTGCCTTCTCGCTTTATGAGAAAGGGACATTAGCAAGTGTGAGAGAGGTGCTAAAATGCTCTGGCAGCAGACAGGTACCCGCTCCATGAGGACTGAAAGAGATGTGGTAAGGGAATAACTTCTCACCTTGCAATTGCAGGTTTTTTGATTCTTATTTTTTAAAGATGCTTTCTCCATGAACCTCCAAGACCCTGCCCTTCCCTGCCAGTCCATGCCGCCCACCTGAGATAGCAGGGAACCAGAGGGTGTGGGGCCCTGCAGCCAGCATGAGGCTAGCTGACTGCTATGTGCAACCGGCACATCTTGTACAGGGGGAAACTAACTGCGGTTCAGGTGCCTCAGGGAAACAGCAAAAATCAAAGAAAGAAAAGGGATTACACTGTCAAAGAAGCAGAAAGACCTTCCGGTTGCAGTAATGATCATTGAGACGTTTCTCCTTTGAAGAGAAGGACCTTTGATGGCGCCTGTCTCCGGCCTCGCAGGACTGTGTTGCAAACACGCTCAGGGAGAAACAGATGGGCTTTCTTTAGTTGTACCGGCACCTGCCCTCGAAGAGAGGGGATGGCCCCATTTCAGTAAGCAAAAAGCCCTATCTCTTCAGACCCACGTCCCCATCATGTCCCCATCATGTCCATAGCCATGTCAAGATAGAAAAGGGAGGAAGGAGAGCAACGGGGAGCAGAAAAGGGGGTGAAGAAAAATAGATTCAGCAAGGAAGAATAGATTCAGCAATACACCCAAGTTATGAATGAAATTGTGTTTCATAAAGAAGATACCCGTACTTCCTTCCTCTATGGATGCTCTCACCGCTATACCTGGCAGGGAGATCTTGTTTGGGAAGGGGGTGGTTTCATCGTCACTAAGTTAACTGAAGCCACACTGAAGTACATTAGCCCTGGTTGGTGGTGTATCTTAAGGGGAATGGACAGGCACTGACAGGGCCATACTCAGGGGCACAGTGCCATGGGATACCTGCCAGCGGCCACGAACTGCCAGGGGAAGCTGGGGCAGAGGACAGTTCTCTCAGCGCCCTCAGGAGGAGTCAATGCAGCCAATACCCTCAATTGGACGGCTAGCCTCCCAAACTGAGGATTAACAGCTATTCTTCGAAATCACTCATGTTGGGGTATGTTAAGACGGCACTAGGAGACTATGAAACTCTTCTAGAACCTTCATGGTCTTCACTAAGCCGACAAAGTTGCTATAGCTCCTTCCCCAATACTTCTAGCTTCCCTCCTCTGGTTGAGTAGAGCCTTCTGTTGGTAGTATAGCAAGTGTAGACAGCAATGTGCTTAGTGCCAAGTCATTTAAAGCTTAGTGCCAAGTGATTTGAGGGGCTGGTGCTGGGGGGAACATACACAGCAGGACTGGTTGCCATAACATACAGGAAGCAAAGGGCCACCCCTATTGACGAGGGAGGCTCTGTGGAAGAAGAGCGTAGTGGCTGTAGTGCTGTACGTCCCACGGAGCAAACCTGTGCCAAGGGCTTTACCTGCAACTGCCATGGACTCTGCATGTTAGCTCAGTGAGCTTCCCAGAGTATAGACTAGAAATCAAGGCTCCCTGCCATCGAGCTGATGCAGATTCATAGCGACACCATGCGACAGGGCACAACTGCCCCCTTGTGTTTCCAAGATTGTAGTTCTTTATGGGGATAGAAAGCCCCTTTCTTTCCTTCCACAGAGCAGCTGGTGGTTTTAAACCGCTGACCTTGCAGATCACAGCCCAATGTGTAACCACTAAGGCCAGGAGCCAAGACTGGAGAGTCAAAATAACTTGGGCTCCATCACTTGCCCAAAGACCCTCACGTGGTGACCCATTTAACACCAAAAGCCAGGGCCATCGCTACCAAGCTCTGCTTAGTTCTCCCTTGAAATAAAGTATTCATAATTGTTTCTCTAACGTGATGTATAATTAACTCTCTATGATTAAGGCCAGCAGATATAATAGAAACCTAACCTTTGACACGGGGTCCTATTGACATCACGTGAGTTTGTTAAACATCTCAGGACCGTAGAGCTTTCTATCTTAGGATCTTACTTTTCCTCTGGGCACCTGGCAGAGATCAAGGACTATTAACTACAAGTGAGAGCTGCTGATATTTATTGAGTACTTATTAGATGCCAGGCATGATGCCAAATATTTCACATACTTCCTTTCTCTTAATTCTCACCCATTGCTTTGTGAGGTAGGTGTTTTCTATAAGGAGCCCTGGTAGACTGTTGGGTGAGCATTAGACTTTCAAGCACAAGGATGACAGTTCAAATCTACCCCCTATTCTGCAGGAGAAAAATTAAGTTGTGTCTAGAAAACTCTCCATAGGGTCTAAAAGTGGGAATCAAGTTCACGGCAGTGGGTGGTAGAGGATATAAGGAAACGAATTAGGTACCTGGTTCAAGGCTCTTGTAAGGAGTCAAAGCAAGAATGCAGAGCCCAGTTGTGTGCATGCAGACTCCAGAGCCAATGCTCGGGTCTGGGAGCAGGCAGGAAGGGGAGCCCACTGGTTAAGGGAGCTGTTTCCCTTTTCAAGTCCGCAATGATGGGTGAAGAGAACCCACAGGGACTTCCTGGGAATGTAATGTTTGTCAGGTCTCTTTCTAAGTAAGTCATTCAGTGCAAAGTTCAATGAAAGACCAACTCTTTCTGAGGAGCCTGGACCAGCAGCACATGACATGGGAAAGAATGGGCTCGGCTTTTAGAGAGTTCATGGGAAAGCCTGGAGGCTCTGAGTTCATCACCCAAGAAACAGAGAGGAGGACCCACCAGCCTCTCCCACTGGTGTCTCAGGAAACTCATTAGCAAATTTGAATTTCCTGATTTAGTAACCGTATGCAGCCTCCACTTACATTTTTTGTTCAATAGTGCAGGAGCAGAGACCGCTACACCCGAGACAGTTCTCCTGAATTGGAGTGGGCCTGAGACGTGGTAGGAACTTGCTGAAGAAGTAAGTACACAACCCTAGACTTAGCCCTGACAATCCATTCGGCCGAGCTGGTGGGAGCCAAGAAAACTACCCTGTTAGCAACCAATAAGCAGAGGACTCTTCTGAAGGCACACAGGGAGCTCTGGGGAGTGGTTACAGCCCCACATGTGTGTTCTCTTTGCCCACCCCCACTGAGCTCTCTGCCTCAGCTGTAAGATGTTAGTGCCTTTGCACTTCACTGTTAACAAGCCTGCTGACTGCTTGTACCAATCAGGGACTCCAGGGCCTAGGACACTGTCTTGCAAACAGTAGTCATTTGAAATATGTTTGCTAAGCGTGATACACAAAAACAAATTTGCCAGTCAATTCCAAATCTTAATGGCTCTACAAGATAGGCTAGAACTGCTTCTGCAAGTTGTAGTAGTTATCAATCTTCATGGGAGCCCACAGCCTCAATTTTCTCCCTCAGAACAGCTGGTGGGCTTACACTGTTGATAGTGTGGTTTGTAGCCCAACAAATAACCACTGCACCAAGAGGGCTCCAGGGTAAATAATGAGGGTTTTTTTAAAAGAACGGATTCTTGCTTGCTTGCATGTGTGCATGCAAGAGTCTGTACGTGTGTGTGTGTGTGTGTGTGTGTGTGTGTGTGTGTGTGTGTGTGTGTGTGTGTGTGTGTGTGTGAGAGAGAGAGAGAGAGAGAGAGAGAGAGAGAGAGAGAGAGAGAGAGAGAGAGAATGGGGGAGAGAGAGAATGGGGAGAGAGGGAGAGAGAGATATTAAATATTCTGATGATGTGACTTGATCTTTCTGGATCCAGTTACACCTGAAACTAATAGATCACTGAGATTTTCAGTGAAGTAAACTAATTATGACACAACTGAGCACAAACCAGTTTCATCTGGGTTTCTAGCACCCATAACTAAGGCTCTTGCTATATTGTTTCTCCTACACCACCTCTCGCCTAGGTTAGACAAACCGGTTGACCTCTGGTGGATTCTGACGCATGGTGACATTGAGTGGCTGGTGTTGTAGAAGCACTTGCCAGGCCTTTACTCTGAGGTACGTATGGGTGGACTCCTACCGCTAGCCCCTTGATTAGCAGCCAAGCACACTATCCATCTGCAGCAGTCGGGGATGCCAGGGCCTAGGAGAGTGGCTTGCAAACACTAGATATTCAAAGCATGCTTGCTGAGCAAGTGATATGTGAACAAGAATGGATCCTTGATTGCTTGCCTCAGTGGGAGAAACAGTTAAAGGTACACAGCGGTATTGATCAAGGGCTCCATCTACTTCCAAGCTCCTATTGGCCTGCAGGAAGATTGAGGAGGCAGGCCGGGATCCCAGCTGGCCTGCCTTTTGTCCACCTTACCACCATTAACATTCTCATTTCAACCCAGCCCTTGGCCTTAATTGCCCTGGGTCCTGTGCCCCCGAGCCCAGATGGAATACTGACAACTGCTTCCCCAGGTCCTCGGATGATCAGAGCAGAAGCAAAGATGTTACAACTGAAATCGTGCCTGTCACCATCTTTACGGTTCCAGCCTCAGCAGCTGATCGACAGAAAAAACCTTGTGGAAAGCGCATTCAAAAGCACCACTCTGGTTTGAGTTTTCTTGCCAGGGGCTATGAAGAAAAAAGGAAGCCAGTCAATAGAACCAGAGGTCTTGTGGTAGCCCCATAGGTTTTGGGGTTTCTTTTTTTTTCTGCTTTAGATTAGAACTGGGAATGCAGCAGGGGTCTCTTTACAAGTGTAAAACAGTGAGGGGCTCTTTGTGTCTCTGACCAGCTCTAAAAAGCTTTTTCTTACAAAACGCCTCTCTTTCCTCCTTTGTGCCTGAACATCATACCCCGGGTTCCCTGGGATCTCAGCGATCTGAATTCCCATTGTAAGCGGCTCTTTGGTTCCTTGATACCAGCTTATTCCTTTGGAGACAAAATCAGAGACTGAAAGCTGACATGTGGGCTGAAAATACTTCCTGCCTGCCTGTCAGGACTGCTCAACTACTAGAGGTCATTCTCCAGAGTCAGGAGCCGGCTCAGCAAGGTCTCTCCCAAGGTGTGAGGACACACTCCACCAGGAGCCCTCCATACTTGGTGCTTGGCACCCCTGCTTCTCAGCTGATTTTCCCAAGG
The DNA here is from genome assembly GCF_050624435.1 of Tenrec ecaudatus. Classification (NCBI taxonomy): domain Eukaryota; kingdom Metazoa; phylum Chordata; class Mammalia; order Afrosoricida; family Tenrecidae; genus Tenrec; species Tenrec ecaudatus. Next base: position 144,065,026 of record NC_134534.1, read on the forward strand.
GTCGTCTCAGGTTGGCCTTCTGTCCATTTCAGGGATGAGCAAAATCATGCTCAGAAGTTACGTGATTTCTCCAAAAGAGCAGCAAGCCAATGTCAGGGCCCGGAGGCAACCAGCGCTGCCAGCCTGCGAAGCCCACGGCCTTCACCAAAATCCCAGGGCATAACACAGAGCAGGGCTTGGGTGATCTCGTGATGGTTGTAGCATGGGCCAGCAAACGATGACTCTTGGGCCAAATCTGGCTCGCTACATTTATGGCAACAGATATTCATTGGGACCTGGTCCCATCTATGTTTGCATATGGCTGTGTTCTTGCTGCAGCAGCAAAGGGGAGAGATTGAATAAAGAGACCTTATGGCCCACAGAGCAATCATCTGGTTCTTAAAGACAAAGTGTGCCAACCTCTGGTTTAGAACACTGAACAGGAATCAATCTGACTTACCATTCGCTTCTCCTAGTTGGCTCTTCGTGTTTCTCCTCTCAGGCGCACTGGGTTTGGTGAGGCTGTGGTGAGGATAGAATGAAACATTCTAGTTCAAGTGCAGACCATAAACACTAATGGGGGGGGGGGGAGTAGCTTCTTACTTGTCCCCACCAAGCTCCTAAACCAAAACCCAAACTCACTGCCCCTGTGTAGATTCTGACTCACCGTGACTCCTACGGGACAGGGGAGGACTGGTCCTGTGGGCTTCCAAGGCTGTGATGTTTCTCAAAGAGTAGAACCCGTCATCTTTCCTCCTGTAGTTTTCAACTGTTGGCGTGGAGGTTAGCCCAATGCACTCCCACACACCTGCAGGGCTCCATCCCAATGCACTCAGAAGGGAGTGCGCTAATTCTCATCAGAAGTGCAAGGGGCAGGGCTGCAGACTGTCGCTAGGCTGAGAGGTCATGACCCGGGCAGTGGATCAGCCCGTTGTATTAGCTTCCTGGAGCTGCTGTGTACACTTTCCACACATCGGGTCGCTTTTAAGGACAGACATTGATTGTCTTCAAGTTGTGGAGGTGAGCAATCTGAAAGCAGGGTGCTATCTTGAATGGTTCTGAGCACTCTGAGGGAGTATTGGTCTGTGCTTCTCCTGCAGCTTCTGGTGGTGGCAGGAGATCTTTGGCATTCCTTGGCTTGGAGATTCATCACTCCACCTCTCACCTCTGTCTCCACAAGACTGTCTTCCTTCTGGGTCTGTCCCTCTGTCTGTCTTTGCTTGTATTGGGTCCCTTATATTGGATCAGGATCTACTCTGTTCCATTAAGACCAGATGTTAACTGACAGATGATGTCTTCAAATACTCTATTTCCTAATAGAATTTGGGAGTGTGGGGGGGGGCTGTTTAGGAACCCGGAAGCCCTGGTAGCTCAGTGAGACCACAAGGTCAACAGTTCAAAACTGTTAGATCTCTCTGGAGATAGAGTTGCACCTCGGTCCTTGGCTCTGCACGCCGAAGCCTGGCTCATGATCCAAGTGAGTTTAATGAGAGTTAGACGAAGTTTCAGGTTTTACGCGGCACCCGTAGGATTCCTCCCGACCATACAGACTGGCAGAGACTGCTCGGCGTCACGCAAAGATCTCTTTCCCAAGTTCTCCTCCAAAAGTCCTGTCTGAAGTTCTTTCTCAAGTCCTCTTCCCAGTTCCTCCTCTCTCCCCCTGGCTCCTGCCTTTTCAAGGATGCCAGGGGGAGGCGTGGTGGACGACCCCAGATCGACCCCATTGGCTGAATTGAATTCACCTGGCCCAGGTGGGCTGATCCAGGATTAGCGCCCACCCATGCCCACCTGCGGGAAACCTGGGCCTCTGAGCATGTGCAGTGCGCCGCCCTTTGTTCTCGTGCTTGGTTCTCTGGGCATGCGTTAATGGACATTCCCAGCCCTGCACTATCTGCCTCACAAAACCACCAGTTGCTCTTCCGAAGAAAGACAGGCTTTCTACTCCGATAGACAGCTACAGGGTTGGAAACCACAGCAGCTGCTCAACCCTGTTCTACAGGGTCACTGCGAGTCCAATCAACTCAGTAGCAGTGAGCGTGGTTTTTATTTTGATTTCAGGAGCCTTCGTGGCAGTGTGCTTACTCATTGGGCTAGTAACTTCAAGGTCAGCAGTTCAAAATCATGATGCAGAAGACAGATGGGGAAACACTCCTATTACAAGTTAATCTCCAAGAAAGAGACGAGCCGGTCAGGATGCAGTATAGCACTGATGAAACATAACTTTCCTCTAGTTCTTTAATGCTTCCTCCACCTCCTACTCCCACTATCATGACCTCAATTCTATCTTACAAATCTGGCTAGACCAGAGCATGCACATGAGTACAGCTCAGAGCAGGAAACACAGGGAATCCAGGACAGATAAATCCCTCAGGGCCAATATTGAGAGTAGCAATACAAGAAGGGGAAGGGGCAGATGGGGGAGGGGGGAAGAAAGGGGGAACCGATCACAATAATCTACATATAACCTCCTCCAAGGAGGACGGACAACAGAAAAGTGGGTGAAGGGAGACAGCGGTCAATATAAGATATGAAAAAAATAAAAATAAATTATCAAGGGTTCATGAGGGAGGGGAGGGGGGTGAGCTGATACCAAGGATTCGAGTAGAAAGCAAATGTTTTGAAAATGACGATGCCAACATAGGTACAAATGTGCTTGACACGATGGATGGATGGATGGATGGATGGATGGATGGATGGATGGATGGATGGATGGATGAGAGGTGTAAGAACCCCCAATAAAATGATTTTTTTTAAGAGTCACAGTCCCAGAAACTCACAGAGGCCGTTCTATGCTGTCTTATAAGGTCACTATGAGTCGGTGTCGACTCAATGGCAGGGAGTTTGGGTTTTTTTTGGGGGGGGGGAGTTGATGACAGGGTTTGGGGTGGAGGTGAGGGCCAGTCCAAGCCATAACACCAGCTTTTCTGGAAGGCATGGGACCCTGGTAGCTGGCCCCAGCAGGATATATCAACTCCCCATACCCCCTGCCAGCTAGCTATTCAGGACATTGTTTCTGGTGCTAGGTTCTGAGGAAGAGCGGCTCAGAACCAGGGTCACCTAAGTGGCTCATTCCAGGGAACATGATTTTTCCTTCCTTTCAGAGGCTGTGAAAGGAAAATTGAACGTCTCACCCAGAAATCTGTGATCTCATTGATGTGTCCGGGATTTACACGCAGCGCCCCTCATACCACCAATGGGAGCAAAGCAAACAGATGTTTTTTCTTTATTGCAAAGGTCAAAAGTCAGTTTGTTTATCTTCCATATTTTCCAGTCATCAGAGATGATTAACCTTAGGAGCAGGGAGCGGCGTGAGGCCCCGTGGATGCAGTTTTATGTTCACTTCCTTTGCTTCCTAAAGCATTGAATGCTCTCTTGAAAGGAACCACGGGGCTCCAGTGGCCTGAGTGGAACCCATACAGAGACTCATTTTGATTATGCTTGGAAGTCGCCGCAACAATACTTCTCTCTTAACATTTACTCAGACTTTTATCCTGCCGAGGATGTTCGCATTAAGAAGGGGGCAAGGGCAACGTAGCATCAAAGACATCCCAGAGGCCCAAAGAAGCTCGCAGTGTGAATGCCTTCTCCTCCCCAACACCCTTGAAAGCAAGATGTTCTAGCCAAGAGGAAAAATTGGGAGCTCAGTGACATATTGAATACTTAACCCAACTTCATTAACTATGGCTAAATGCTAACGCACACTGTACCAGCTTCTAGCACAAATTAGCATCTATAATAAAGCATATCATTAGCCACATACCCAAATGCGTTCCATGATGAATAAGACCCTGTAAGCCCCCAGGCTGCTTTTTGATTTTCCTGAGACAGGTTCATGGTAGCAGCCAGGTTCCATCCATCTGCCAAATGAGCTTCTGCATTGACAAGTTTCTGGACAAATGCATGCAAAGTCAATCATGACAAGGTAAGGAGAGTTACCTGCTCCCCTGCCCTCCAAGAAGTTCACAGGGAGGGAAACTCAAGGTCAGAATAGAAGTGAAAATGAAATACCAAGCATTCTTGGTCACCTGCACCCACGCTTCCCTCAGTGAACACCAGAACACATGGGAAACCAATGCAGGCCCTTGGATCTCCAGAAACATCCACGCTCATCCCAACCACCGCATCAGCATGACTGGCCACTTACAAAGGACTTCCAGACCAGACATCTCCTCGACCCGCTCACTTATTGGGGACTTGCCACAGGTGCTTTGCCAGTGAAGTGGTAATGGCTGAACTTGAGCCTGAGAGGACAGATTTAGTTCTCTTGAGGTCAAAAACTTCACTGAGCATCTATGACGTGTCATTCACTGCCTTAACACTTAGGGATTCCTCTCAACAACAAATCGATCATCTGTCTTCGTTATATTTCCTCAGGAACTGTCCCTTCATCTCTCCATATATCTGTCCTGACGTGTCTACCACCAGCCTGGGTCAAACCACTGCTGTCTCTTGCCTGACTAGACTAGCAGCCTCCTGAGCTCTCTGGCTACCTATCACGTTCTCTCTTTCTCTCGTCCTGACCCCCCTTCCAAGCTGACTTCTTCTTTCTTTACCCTCAAACACACTGCCTTCTGTCTTTTCTCTGTCTGGAAAGGTGCATTCTAGATTCTAATCTCAGATATAAGGATCCCTGGTGGTGCAGTGGGGTAAGATCCGGGCTCCTAACGAACATATAGGTGGTTCAAACCTACTAGCTACTTCATGGGAGAAAGATGAGACCGACTGCTTCGGCAAAGATATAGAGCCTCAGTAGCCCAATGTAGCAGTTGTCTTCGGTAGTACAGGATCAGTAAGCATCAGATTTGCCTTGATGGCAGTGGGGTTTTAATCTAAGTTCTTTTTATCTCAAAAATCAGCTGAAATAGTCCCTCCTCCCAGAGGCCTTTTCTGTCCACAATCTAAGCAGGGGTTCCTTCCTGGTGCTTCTGATATCATCCTTCTGTGTTTATCCCTTGCTCTTACCACCTTCAGATAGTGTTGTATTTGTCCATTTCCTGTGTCCCTAATTCAAATGCAAGCTTCTGAGTCTGTAGAGCCAGCACCTACCTGGCAAAGGGGCACACAGTAAATTCTCGGTGCGTATTAATTAAATAGATGAATAAATGAACACACAATCTGACAGCCGTGCAGCATTCGGATCCATTAGCCCACAGCTGCCTGAATAGATTCAGTGGGAGGCAGGTTTGGAGCACAAGACTTTTCCTAAAGGTCAAAGAGATTTTCCTTAGAATAGCATAATTTGCCAGGACTGAAAAGCCACGCCAACGCATCAAAACTCAGTGGTAGATCAATAATGTGGACATGCTCCTGGCAAGAAAAAAATCCTATGAACCCCTCTTTACTTGCCAAGAAAACTGAAGGATCCCCAATGCAGCTGGTACAGCAGAGAAAGAGGCTGTTGGATGGACACTGGGAAGGCATAAAAAGATGCAATCTTGACAGTAAGGATGGGTCCCGAATCTACTTGTGGCCTTGTTCAAAGGAGAGGCCATGTGTGAATATCCACTTCTATTTCATGACGTGTCTCTAGAGATCCTGTCCGGGACTCTGCTGAGTGGACTCTTTGCTGCATGAATTACTTTCTGCTATCAAAGGAATACTTTTAGGAGCAGAGTTTGAAAATAGACACACAACAACAACAACAAGCATCAGGTGTCATCTGGCCAACCCTGTGCTTGTCAGAGTGGAACTGGGCTTCACCATGAGTGTTAAGATAGAACTGGCTTCATAGCATTTTCAGTCCCTGATTTCTTTAGAAGTGATTTCCAGGTTTTTCTTCCATTGACCATTTGTACTATCTGTGAATCTGGATCAACTTCATGGCTGTGGGGCTTTTGTTTTGTGTTTTGGTCTTCTTTTCCTGCTCTGGATCCCTTGCTTTTTGCCTTCAGCTGGGAGTTTAGAGTTGAAGAACTTCTCGTTCTGTGCTCAAGGACCAGGTAGCCAAAAAACAAACCAAAAAACCCTTCTCTCTAAGACAAAACTAAACAAAAATCCCCTCTGTTGAAGCCACCATCAATAGATCCTATCCTGCCCAGGTGAGACACGTTCTCAGCTCTGTCTCCTCCACCCTCTGTACCACTTGGGGCAGTTTTATTGCAGAATGCTCTCTTTGAGTACCTTAGGCAAGCTTTCAGTGGACAGAGGCTTTCCTTCAGATTTCTCAGAGGCCAGGTTCCTCACATTGAAGACGGAGATGTAGAATCACACAACTAGGAAACAGAGCATTTCACCAGTTAGTTTACCTGCAAAACACAGCAGGTACTCCAACAAGTATATAGCTTACGTTGTGACTTAAACATGAGTTTCCACATGATCCGGGGACCAAATTAGGGATACGTGTGTGGTAGGCTGTGGTCTTTTAGAATCTATTTGTTTCAATGTACAGATGTGCTTGACACCGTGGATGGATGGATGGATTGGGATAAGAGTTGTATTAGCCCCCAATAAAAAGATTTAAGAAAAAAAAACACATTTGTTTCAAGCCTGCTTCTTTTCACGTGGCAAATAAACACATAAAACCAGCTGGTGAACATCAGGCAGGCTCCATGGACAAAGGGGTATTATGGACGACTTGTAGAAGTGTGGTCTAGAATTCACCTCTATGTAGTTGGAGATTTGAATGCAGCCTTCAGGACAATCCTGAGGGCAAAAGGTAAGATTGTACAAAGCAATCGATTCTGTTCCTGACAATAAAGCTCACATGCCTCCTTTTATAGGAGTTGGTTTTCCACGGGCAGTTGGTCTCCTGTGTATGATGAGTCGTGTTGGGGAAACCACTGAATATATGAATTTAAAACAGCCTCTTGCACTAATGACTGAGAATTTCCCACAAAGCTACTGTACTGGAGATCTTTGTATAATTGAATATTGAGTCAGCAAATAAGACTAATAATTACACTTGTTCAAATGATTACCATAACATAGATCCTAATAGTCTACTGGAGATGCTTCTGATTGTAATGCCTTCTCGTATGACTATCCAACCTTGACTAGCACCACTGTCTGCGGAGTTAGGATGACCACCCGCTCACTTACCCGCTCACCTCTGCTCTCTGCCTCAGCACTGCACCCATACAACATGGAATTTGGATTAATCGATTAATTGATTAATTTCAAGATCCTTGAAAAATCTGACATTCAGTTTGGGAAGTATAAAAGCTTCCTCCAAGGACCTTGGGCCTCTACTCAAACACTCCCTCAATGCATGAATACTTTCTTTTATTAAATTGGAACTCTATGATGCTCACTCTCCCAACACAACGGCTAGAGCCAAATTGGGTGAACAAGTAAATGTGGTGAAAAAAGCTGATGGTGCCCGGCTATCAATAGAGATAGTGACTGAGGTCTTAAAGGCTTGAAGATAAACAAGCGGCCCTCTAGCTCAGAAGCAACAAAGTCCACATGGAAGAACACACCAGCCTGTGTGATCGAGTGGTCCCAAAGGGATCAGTTATCAGGCATCAAGGAACAAAAAAATCACATCATTGACTGCGCACCTCCATGATAGGATCGCTGAAGACAAATGGGTGCATAAGCAAATGTGGTGAAGAAAGCTGATGGTGCCCGGCTATCAAAAGAGATAGTGTCTGGGGTCTTAAAGGCTTGAAGGTGAACAAGCAGCCATCTAGCTCAGAAAGAAAAAAGCCCACATGGAAGAAGCACACCGGCCAGTGCAATCACAAGGTGCCAAAGGGACCAGGTATAAAGGCATCATGCAAAAAAAAAAGATATATGTGTGTATATATGTGTGTGTGTCTATATATGTATATGTATGTATATATATGTATGTGTGTGTGTGTATATATATATATATATATATATATATATATATATATATATATATATATATATATATATACCATATTGAATGAAGGGGGAAGTACAGAGTGGAGACCCAAGGCTCAAGTGTCGGCCAATGGAGATCCCCTCACAGAGGGGTTCAGGAGAGGAGATGGGTCAATGAGGGTGCGAGGTAGTACCGATGAAGAACACAGCTTTCCCCCAGGTCCTGGATGCTTCCTCCCCGCAACTACCATGATCCAAATTCTACCTTGCAGGGCTGGATAGGGCACAGGTTGTACACTGGTGCATATGGGGGCTGGAGGCACAGGGAATCCAGGGTGGATGATACCTTCAGGACCAGGGGTGTGAGGGGCAATGCTGGGAGAGTGGAGGGCGAGTGGGTGGAAAGGAGGAACTGATTACAGGGGTCCACGTGTGACCTCCTCACTGGGAGAGGGACAGCAGAGAAGGGGGGGCAGAGGGAGACTCCAGATAGGGGAAGATATGACAAAATAACGATGTATAAATTACCAAGGACACATTGGGAGGGGGGAGCGGGGAGGGAGGGGAAAAAAAAAAGAGGACCTGATGCAAAGGGCTTAAGTGGAGAGCAAATGCTTTGAGAATGATTGGGGCGAGGAATGTATGGATGTGCTTTATACAATTGATGTATGCATATGTATGGATTGTGATAAGAGTTGTATGAGCCCCAATAAAAATATTTATTAATTAAAAAAATAAATAAATGAATAAAAATAAAAGCTTCCTCCTTCAGCTGCTCAAGAGATATTGAGGGGCTATCTGCCAAGGTTGCTCAGTTTGTAAGAGGCTGGCGTTCGGTCTTTTCTCCAAAGTCCTCAGTTCTATGCAGCTTCCTTGGGCTGATGAAGAGCAGACAGAACCAAGCCCCATGATGCCTGAGCAGGGAGCACCATCCGGGAGGATTAGAGAGCTGTGTTGTCTCCTGATATTAGCCGGGGATGTAGTATCCTGGTCTCCATAGAGATTAATATGGAGCCCAAGAAACAAGACCATAAGTTTGACTTTTGTATTCGTGGATGGAATCCGTTGCGCAGGTGTGTGGTCCCAAGCTTCCCACTACCCATTTGGAAAAGAAAGTCGAAGGCTGCTCCAGTTGGGGAGCTGGGGAGGAAGAGAAAGCCTACAGTTTCGTTCAATGCCCTCACTAATACAAACTAACACACAGATGCCAGTGGCTCCACGCAGACAGCCAAGGGAGGACATGTTTCTCTCCTTCTTTTTGAAGTGCACTCAGATAACACATCTTCATGAAATGTGATGCCCACTGGGCACAAGTGAAATGTTCCAACTGCTCTCCGGGGCACTGGGGCAGCTCTCCTGTCCCCAAAGCTATTACAGCGACCTCACAGTCCCTCCACCTCCAAAGGGCAGCGGGCCTGGAGGAGGCTGTGCCGAGAGCTTCACAGGCAGAAAGCCACCCAGCAGACAAGCCCTGCACGGGTCTCCGGGCAGGGCATGCACTCGGGTGCTCCGTCGGTCCTTCTGCTGAGCAGAGCAAAGCACAGTCACAAAGGCCCCAGGCTCCGGAGTGTGGGCCCAACATGTCTCTACTTCTTTTGTTTGTGGGGTGCACTGAATTCCCTCAGTGTCCATTTTCAAAAAGGAAGACTAAATAAAGCTACAGGCCTCAGTTGAAGAGCAATCCTGAACATGAATTGAGATTAGACCTACCATCAGGGTTTCAGTCTGTTCTGAGCAAGCAATGTGCACAGCATTCGTTTCCTGTGGCTGCGCACTGCAGCAACTTGCTGCCAGAGTAAACCAGCCTCTGACAGCGAGGGGTTCCTAGGTGCAATTGGTTGACTATAATATACAAAGATCATAGTAAAGTCATAGAAGATAGGGAAGAGAGTAAAACAATGGTGTCAAACACTGAGTTAGTTAAAGTTTCTTGTGCCAATCTGGCTGATAAACACATGTGGGGTTAATTGAAGGACAGAGAGATAAATGGCTCCGTGAACCTCACCTTTCTAGTTCTTTGGTCTCTTGCTTTGTGATGATTGGATCAGGGTGTAGCTGCCTTAGCCAGTTCCTGCTTCCACTAGCAAGGCTCACTTCCTATAAGACATCCCCAAGGAGAAGCCGCATGGACCTACTCCAATGCAGCCCTGGGCGCTGGAGCAATCGTGTGGAGGGAGACCCCTGCCAGCGCCGAGATGCTTACACACTCACTGATTCAGCTTTCCTCCTGCAGTCGGCATCATTGTGTGTGTTTTGTGAGATGGAGGAGGACTTTGTGGATTGGTGTCAGACATATGGGTTAATGTTGGAATTGTGGGCTTGGGCAGCACTGGATTGGGATGTTTTCTCGATGTGCACTTAACCTTTATATAAAACTCTCTCTTATATATGAGTTTCTGTGTATTTGTTTCTCTAACATACCCAGACTAACACAGGCACATTTTATGGTAGCATGCTCACCTCCTGGATGGTCATGATCTCAGCAGCCAGGCCCACATGGAGAAAGAGGGTCTTTACTGTATTGCGATATTTATAGGTAGCCATAAGACATGCATATTCAGTAGTTACATGTGTCACAAGGTGGGTAGTAACCACTGTAAAGTCCCTGAGCTCACAGGTGAGGAAACTCAATACCTGCACTGGGAAAAGGCATGAGGGGGGATAGGTGACAGGATGAGATAACAAGAATGTCTGCTTCTACAGGGAGACAGAATCAACCAGGTGCTCACTTTAAGGCAGCAGAGCTGTTAGGGGAGACTCTCTGGGGGTGAATATTTAAAGCAGGACAATGGACTGTATCTCTAACTTACCAAAGTGTTATCTTTCCTACCGTGGAATATCAGTTTTCCAATTCCCTCTGTTGTAAGTTAGGGCATCTAGTCCTGGTCATATTCCCCTCAGCGATAGTTTCCCACAACTTACCATAAGCATGTGTTAAGAACACAGTTCGAGACTTCAAAAGTGAGTGGTCTGATTTACTGGGCAAATATCATGGTGTCAGGGGCTGTTGTTCCTTCTGCAGGTTCTAGGGGGGAATCTCTTCCCTTGCCTTTTCAAGCTTCTAGAGGTAACCTGCATTTTTGACTTGTGGCCCCTTCTTTTTTTTAAAAAAAATCATTTTATTAGGGGCTCATACAACTCTTATCACAATCCACACATACATCAATTGTGTAAAGTACATTTGTACATTCGCTGCCCTCATCATTCTCAAAACATTTGCTCTCCACTAAGCCCCTGGCACCAGGTCATTTCTTCCCCTCCCTCCCCTCTCCCCCCTCCCTCATGAACCCTTGATAATTTATAAATTATTATTTTGTCATATCTTGCCCTATCCAACGTCTCCCTTCACCCCTTTTTCTGTTGTCCATCCCCCAGGGAGGAGGTCACATGTAGATCCTTGAAATTGGTTCCCCCTTTCCAACCCACCCTCCCTATACCCTTCCAGTATAGCCACTCACTCCACTGGTTCTGAGGGGATCAGCTGCCCTGGATTCCCTGTGTTTCCAGTTCCCATCTGTACCAGCGTACATCTTCTTGTCTAGCCAGACTTGCAAGGTAGGATTCAGATCATGATAGTGCGGGGGGGCGGGGGGGTGCATTTAGGAACTAGAGGAAAGTTGTATTTCTCATCGTTGCTATATCGCACCCTGACTGGCTCGTCTCCTCCACTAGACCCTTCTGTAAGGGGATGTCCAGTGGCCTACAAATGGGCTTTGGGTCTCCACTCCACACTCCCCCTCTCATTCACTATTGTAGAATTATTTTGTTCTGATTATGCCTGATACCTGATCCCTTTGACACCTTGTGGTCACACAGGCGCCTGTGCTTCTTCCATGTGGGCTTTGTTGCTTCTGAGCTAGATGGCTGCTTTTTTTACCTTCAAGCCTTTAAGACCCCCCCAGATGCTATATCTTTTGATAGCCAGACACCATCAGCTTTCTTCACCACATTTGCTTATGCACCCATTTGTCTTCAGTAGTCATATCAGGAAGGTGAGCACACAATGATATGATTTTTTTGTTCTTTGATGCCTGATAACTGATCCCTTCGGTACCTTGTGGTCACACAAGCTGGTATGTTTCTTCCATGTGGGCTTTATTGTTTCTGAGCCAGATGTCATGGCCCCTTCTTTACCTTCAAAACACCCTTTCCAATCTCTGCTACCGCCATCTCAGCTCCTTCTTTTGCTGTTGACCTCTTGTCTCTTTTTTATAAGGATTCTAATGATTGTATCAGGTCCACCCAGATAATCCAGGTTCACTCCACCCCCCAACCCCCTCCATCTCTTGATCCTTCATTTAATCACATCAGCATAGTACATTTTGTCATTAAAGGTCACTTTCACAGCTTCTGGAGATTAGCTTGTAAACAATCTTTTTCAGGGACTGTTGTTATTCAGAACTACATACACATTTCAGGATGAATTTTATTATTAGGTTAATTGCATGTCTGCCCTCTTATTCATGAGCATGTAGTAAAGCACACACCTCATTGATGGATAGTTAAATAATGCTTACACATGTATGCAACATGTGGCTACCACTCAGAATAAGACAGAGAACATTTCTAGCTCCCAGCAGGTTCCCGGGTGCTCCCACCCAGTCAGAACCCACCTCCGCCCAGAAGCAGCATTGATCATTTTTGCTTTTCTTTGGTGTTTATTCTCTTCTGGCTGGAATAATACTGCTTGAACTTTTCAGTGTTTGACTTCTTACCCTCACTTGACTTCTGTGAGATTCCATCAGGGTTGGGGAAGATAGTAGTGGTTTGTTCTTTTGTATTATCATGCAATTGACATTCAGCTTGTTTTTAACTTGTCCTATCTGTGCATGGTGTCTCTACTGATAACCCTGGGACTCCTGTACCAAGGTCATCTCAAACATCACGTCCTTAGTAAAGTGTGCCCTGGGATGTCAAGTACGCCTGTTCCAGACAGAGTATTTCTGTGGCCACCGCCTGTACAGGCTGTCTCTAGGTCTCCCTCCTCAGGCTCCAAAGCTTACCAGCCATGCACCTGTCTCATCCACTAGAGTCTGCGGACAGGAAGGAACGTTATGCTTTATCCATCTTTATATTCTCAGCAACCCTCGCAAGGGGCTGGCCTACACCCACCAGAGCTCCACCTTATGCATCCCATTGTTCTCAAGATAAACAGGGAAAAGAAGCAAAGGTGTTGCGTATTCCTTAAAACTTACCTATGGATATACCCATTGTTTGTGTGCTCCACACAAATCGAAAAGTAGACTCCAACCCAGGGGGCGACCCTGTGTAGATCAGAGTAGAATTGTGGTGGTGTCCATCGGGTTGTCAGTGGCCGGCTAGCTAGGAGTATTCTGCCAGACCTTTCTCAAGGGATGCCTCTGGGTGGATTCAAACCTCTGCCCTTGTAGTTAGCTGCTGAGTGCCTTAACTGTGTGCAACCTCCAGGAGCAACATGCGTTTCACAAGAGCTGTTAACAGGAGGCTGTCTGAAGAATCCTCACATTTTTCCCTTTCAACACAAATCAGACACAAAAACAAGGAGGAAAAGCTTGTTTGCGGTTGGCAGGACCTTTGCACACATGCTTTCTAAGCGATTTCTTTCCAAAATTGAGCAAGAGAGTATAAGGAGGAGTTTGCCTGTGTCTTTGAGGTTTGCCTATTGATCACTGACAAGGCCTACACATTCCACTTTCCTAGTTGCCCTATGCCTGGCTGAGTCAACGTGAGGCCTCCTGAGAAGTCCCAGCCCACAAGCCCCTGCCTGTGCTCAAGGACCCTGTTCCAAGCCTCATCCCCTAACCAAGCTAATAAGCTCCTTGACTCCATGCTCTTCCCTAACCCTTCCCACCACCCTGCTCTGGCTTCACTCTGAGCAGAACCCAGGCCTTCTCCTTCGGGGATCCATTTGTGCCGTTCGTCCCTGTACCCACATCTCACTGGGTTCAGCCTGCCCAGAATCCAGCAGAGGACGTTTGGTCCTCAAACAAGAAGACAGAACGAAGGAGCCCCAATGGCGCTGTGGGTTAGGTGTTGGGCTGCTCACTACATCGCCATCCCCCGTCCCTCCCCCACCCCCCGCAGGAGAACAATGAGTCCATTGCTTCTGTAAAGAGCTATGATCCAGGAGACCCAGCCTAGGGGCACTGTGGGTCACCATTGACCCCATGGCAGGGAGTTTGACTTTTACTCTCCAGAGGGGGTCCCAGGTCAGTACAAATGGTTGAAAGTCCCAGCTGCTCACCCCAAACTTAGGGATTTGAGTCCACCTGACATTGAAGCAGCAGAAAGGTCTAGAATTAGTCAGTAGGCATGGCTCTGCCCCCGTGAATGACTGCTATTAAAATGTGTGCCCCATCACCAACCCCAATTTTTTTGTATCAATGGTTTCCAATCACTTAAGCAGTTAATCTGTACAAGTCAACAATTTATATATAAGCAGTCTGAAAAAACAGCCTATGTATAGATAATTTACTTTTCGTCACAGTATTTTCAATTCTATGAACCAAAACCAAACTGACTGCCATCAAGTTGATGCTGCCTCCTGGTGAGCCTCTAGGAGAGGCTAGAGCTGCCCCAGTGAGTTTCTGAGACTGGAACTCTGTAAGAGATCCCCATCTTTCTCTTGCACACTGGCTGGTGGTTTCTGAATACTGATCTTACAGACCATGGCCCAAACATGATGCCATCAGAGCTCCATTGGCTAACTTAATGACACTCTCAATAGACTCTCCGTATGCCCCGTGGGGGGGGGGGGAGGATTTATACTATTCTCTATCATGATGTCTCTGCAGCGAAACAGAGACATTTATCAACCATAGATATATGAATGGAGTTGGGTCAGCCCTTCATTCTAGCCCTAATGTAGGAACATTTAGATTTTATGACCTGGCCCTACTTAATACTTGCCCTCAACAAGAGCCCACTCAAGATATGGTTGTTACAGCCAAGGGTGGTGAAGAAAATAGATGGTGCCAGCTATCAGAAAGAATAGTGCCTGGGTCTTAAGACTGGTCTTCAAGCCAGCAGTCATCTCAATGAGGTGTCAACTAAGTTCACAGGGAAGAAGCACATCAGTTTGTGCAATCCAAGGACTATAAAGAATAACATCCAGATCCAAAGGAGGGAATGGTTCCAGAGCTTAAATTATGAGTACTCGGTTTGCAGAAGGCTATGGATGACACTGTAAGCTCAAATTCCATGTGAAGGATTTCCACATGGTGTCAGCCTCTGTCTGTAGACCAGGGATGTGACTTAGCCTTGCTATCAGAGAAAGAGCATTATAAAGTCAATTAAGGCAGATATAACTAGGTCACTTGACCTATTGTAATGGGGTCCTGGTAGTGTACTTTTTATGACGAACTGGGCTGCCAACCGCAAGGTCAGCAGTTGTAAACCAGTGAGTTCCTTTTTCAGTTGGTTGACTCGTTTTAAAATTGTTTCAATTTTTAAAATTTTTTGCTTTCTCTTCTATTAAATTTTTTCTGTCCTGTTTTGGCATTGTTGTTAATTTTTGTTGTTTTTTTGTGCATGTGTGCATTTTGTATGATTTTCTGTATATGAAATCCAGGGTAGGTCAATCTATAGAGATAGTATCTAGGTTAATAATAACCTAGGCGCATGGCAGGGGAGGTTGGAGGGAAATGAGTATGAGAAGAAAATATTTTCTGAAATTGTTTGTGGTGGGGATTACACAACTCTTCTTATTAGAGTATATGATTAAGTTATATGATATGTGAATTATCGGCCAAACTTTTTTTTTTCTCGAAGAAATGTCTGGAGATATGCTTCCAAGAAATAAACTCATTGACAATCCGATGGAGCGTGCTCCTGCTCTGACTCACAAGAGGTCACCATGAGCCATCTGCATTCAACTCACACTCAACTGACTCTTTGTTCTCCAGAGCAGGAGAATAAATTGGTTATTTTTGCCTTCTATTTAGCCACTGTGCCTTCTCTTGAAGTCCCACCTTGATTTCCCTGGAGAACCATCCCTCCTTATTGTTCACCCATGTTTTCAAGGAGGCCAATGCCTTCTCCAAGCCCTTGGGCTCCGGAGAGACTTTGACAGAGGCTTGGCCAATCGCTCCATTGTGTGCCCCAGACCAAAGTGAGAGGTTCATGCTGACCTTGTGACTCACATTAATTCACAGGAACTCAATCCTGGTATTTTTTAAACTTGTTTTTTGGAGAAGGCAGTGCTCAGCTCCCTTTACACTGGGCTTGCTGGCTGCAAGACTAATCTAAGCCAGGACCAACTGCACGGAGTGGTCCTACTCTGGAGACCCTACCATGAGGCAATACGGAAGAGAGCAAAGCATAGAGATGAGATAAGAGTGGAGAAAACTCTTAATGCTCAGGATATTGTAGAATCCCTGGATCTACCCCGCTAAGAACAAGATCTGCTCCAGGAATATGAAGTTACATGAACTCATAAATCTCTTGTTAGTTGAAGCTTTTTGTATGAGCCATATATAACATTTGTACCTGAAAGATGTTTGAGGGAAACATCAGGTTTTCTCTGCTCTGGGTTTTTTGTTTCCCTAAACATATCAGGAGAAACATAACAAACATGCTTTCATAATCCTCCCATGAACATCAAACCCTTCCTTTACCATTTGTAAAAATGGCAGATCCATTAGAAATGACATGACCTACTTTGGTTTAGATCCTCATTGTATGAAGACCTGAAAGCCCTTGAATAGACGCAACCATGACAACAATTTGCCAGAAATATCAACTGCATCTGGATGCTGAAGCTTCAAGCTATTGGACTATCCCCCATTATAGGCACCAGGAATTTGTTGGCAGTGGAATCTGGTGGTGTCAGAAGCTATGGTCATGATGTTCCAATTTTGACTCCATGAAATTTTATTATTATTAATGTTTATTTCCTTTCAATATGAAAACCAGTAAACTAAACCGGTGTGGAGCACATTCCATACAACAGTCCTTGAGTGTGCAATTGGTTAATGAACTCAGCTTTAAGGTTGAGGGTTTGAATCCACCTAGTGGTCTCTGAGACCTTGAAATCTACTTCCAAAAAATAAGTTGGAGACTCTATGAGACACAGTGTTGCTCTGGCATCTATGGGTCACCAAGAGGTGTCCACTGAATGGCAATTAGTGCTGGTGCTGGTTACAGATGTCCACCTGCTGCTTCTTGGAACCTCTGAATATGCTGCTATATGCCACACAACAAATTAAGGTTTCAGATAGCATTATGTGCTCTAATCAGGTTTCCTAATTTGATTAAATAAAAATATTAAACTGGATACATGAGTGGGTCTAACACCATCACAACCACTGCCATTCAGTCAATTCCGAGTCACAGGAACCCTATAGGACATAGAAGAGCTACCACATGGGGGGTTCTAAGACTCGGCATCTTCATGGGAGCAGACTGCCTTTTCTTTCTCCTATGGATCAGTTGATTAGGTTTGAACCATTGACCTTGAAGTTAGCGGTCCAGTATTTAACTCATTGTGTCACTAGCATTCTCAATGGAAAGAGTCCTTAAAAGTGGAAGAACCAGAGAGGGATAAGAGGAAGTCAGAGCAATACAAGAGAAAATCTAGATCTGGTTTTCAGGCTTTGAAGATGGAGGAAGGGGCTATGAGTGAGGGCATGCAAGCAGTCTGTAATCTTGGAAAGATGAGGAAATGGACTCTCCCTAGGAACCTTTCGAAATGCAGCCCTGCCAGCACCTTGTTTCTGTCCAAGTGAGGTTCACATCATACATCTAATCTACAGGACTATGAGATAGTACATGTGTGCTCTTTGAAGATGCTGCATTGTGGTCCTTTCTATTGGGCATTGTATTCATTCTCACTTCCATAGAGTCAATTCAAACTCATAGCAACCCTACAGAAATGGTAGAATTGCCCCTGTGGGTTTCAAGGTGGTAACTCTTTATGGGAGTTGAGAGCCTCATCTTTCTGCCATGGAGTGGTTGGTGAATTTGAACTGTTAACCTGTGGTAACCAGCCTAACTCAAAACCCCCTCTACCACCAGGGCTTCTGTGGTAGTTACATAATCTGTTGTCAATTTGAGACTATTGAGAGTGAAGGGGTGCAGTGTAGCCTGTCAATCAGGACACAGCTTGATGACCTCATTTGGATTCGCTAAGGAGGAAAATAGCTCACTGGAGGTAGGTCACATCATCACTCTCTGTGAGACATTCCTGCTGACAAAACACATGAAGCTAGGCTAGTACCCTTGAGCTGGAGGACCCACTTGGCGATCCCTGCCAGCACTAAGATGCTTCCACTGCCACTGGATCCGTAAGACTCTCCACCCACTCTCCTGTGATCTTCCTGCATTTGGCATCATTGCATGTGTTGCATGAGTCTGAAGAGGAACTTACAGACTGGTATTAGATATATGGGCTAATATCAGACTTAGGGAATTGATCTGGACTGGGCTGGGATGTTTTGTTAAAATACAATTACTCTTGTATATAAAGCTCTTTCTTAAACACATATGAGTGTCTATGAATTTGTTTCTCTGGTCAACCCAGAATAACACACCTCCTCTATTGAAAATTGTACGAATCTAAAACAAACATAGATTATGTGCGAAGAGCTTTGCCTTTATTTATTTGTTTGTTTGTTTGTTTAGAATCTAGCCTATGTGATACAATAGAATTTAAGTCAGTTTCAGTGTGAATTTTCCTCAGTGTTTCATTCTGGTGGGTATGGAATTGACCCTTCCTATTTTAAAAAATAATAATTTTCTTCATTTTTATTATTTTATTATTTTTCCCTTGTTAATTGTGGAATATAACACATCCCCCCCCCAAAAAAAGAAAAAACAACCCAATAACACTGTATGTAGTTACAGAGCCTATCTCCTCAAAACAATGAGAGGGTCCCAGTAGCTACATCCCATGCCCCACTCCCCAACACCCACCACCACCAGGTATGTAGTTATTTCTTCCTTTCGCATTCTTCCCCGCCCCCGCCCCCCGCCTCCTTTCCTTCCTCCTCTCCCTCTTCTACCTCCAGATTATATATGCCGCTTATCTTATCTAAATAGGCTTGCAGAGATATTAATATGAACAAAACCAAGACAGAACAAAACAAGAGAAAACAACAACAAAAAACAATGACTGAAAAGAAAAGCCTGTAAATACTTCAAGGTCTGCTTGTTGACCTTTCGGAGTGTTTTCTGGTAGATTTTGATGGGGTGCCATGCCCTGGCCTCAAAGTCTAATTTTGGTATTCCCCAGGAACTTCATTGGTCTGCTTCCCTTGCTATTCTGCTGCACACCCTAAGTGTTTTGCTTCAGTGTGGTGGGGTCAGATCGGGTGCAATTCCTGCACTGTGTCTCCAGTGTTGTCCCCAGTAGCGCTATGGATCAATGAGGGACATTGTGTCTTGTGGTGGGGCTGGCCCTATGGTCCTCTCTGTGGTGGGCCAGAATGGACTCCACTATCTCTTCCTCCCTCTTCATTTGCTCTTGTGTGCTCTCATCAGACCTGTCCCTCTCCCTGAGCTATAATGTCAGTGCTGTCCTCTGAAGTGAATTCTTCGGGGGGGGGGGGGGGGGAGGGTGGTCTGTCCATGAAGTTGGGATTGGGGCCAGCCCGTCAGACCTCTCTCTATTGGTTTCCTGCTTCATGCTGGTATGATGCATTCACATCTAGGACCACCAGTTTGAAGTCTGTTCCCTCTTTCCCCGTGGAGATATAAACACCCTCTCCTTGGGTAGGTTAGTGCTCTGTTCCCCCTGCTACCCATGTCTGTTGCTTTTTATCCCCCCTCCTTCTTAGTTGGCTACCATATGTATCCCTGGATTGGATCTGGCCCCTGCCACACTACCTAGACCTCACCCCAGGAATGTTTGTATATAGTAGTTTTTCCCCTATGCCCCTTTTGCATTTTTAAACTTATCTCAGTGGAATCAAGTTGTACATGTCCTTTTCTTCTTGGCTTACTTTGGTTAGCATAATTTCCTCCGGTTCTTCCCATGCGGCAATGTGTTTCATCACTGCTTTTTAGGGATGCATAGTATTCCATTGTATGTATGTACCACACTTTTAAAATTCATTCATCTATCGATGGAAATTTGGGTGTCTCCAACTCCTTGCAATTATGAATTGTGCCACAATGAACCTTGGAGCACAGATGTCTGGCCGTGGTTTGTTTATTGCCTCTTCTGGGGATATGCCCAGTAGGGGGGTTGTTGGGTCTCATGGTAGCTCCATTTCCATCTGTTTGAGAAATCACCAAATCGATTTCCATAGTGGCTGTACATACCTACAGGTCCACCAGCAGTTGATGAGAGTTCCTATCTCACCCCAGCCCCTCCGACACTTGTTACTTTCTGATTTTTGAATTGGGCTATCTTTGAGGGTGTTAGGTAGTATCTCATAGTTATTTTAATTTTCATTACTCGTATGGCTAATGATTGGGAACATTTTCTCATATGCTGACCATTTGGATTTGTATCCTTGGGAAACTTCTGTTCTGATCCTTTGCCCACCTCCTCATTAGGCAATTAGTTTTATTGTGTTTTTTTTTTTGGAAGCCAGCAGAGTATTGTAGATTTTAGTAATAAGGCCTTTGTCTGATGAGTGATTGCTGAAGATATTTTCCCAGTATGTGGGCTCTCTTATGACTCTCTTGGTAAATTCTTTCGATGTACACAGGTGTTTTATCTTTGGCATATCCCACTTGTCAATTTGTGACGCATCTGTATTTGTATCCTTCCCTATTTCTGATAGCCTATGTATTCCTGTGCCTAAGTTCTCAGGTTGGTCCCAATTCCCTCATTGATGGCCCTAATAGTTTGGGGTTTTACTTCAAGGTCTGTGATCCACCTTGAGTTTATTCTTGTGCATGGAGTGAGATAAGTGTCTTACTTCACTTTTCTGCAGGTAGATATTCATTTTTTCCCCAGAACTTGTGGTTTTCTTTTTAAGGTGCTGTAGTTTTCTATACAATTTTGAAATTAGTCCTTTATTCAACAAAGTCTCAAATATTTTTTCCTGTGAGTTCTCTTTTGATTCTTTAATAATGAAAACCTTTAATGACATAAAATTCACGTATCATACAGTTCAACAGTTTAAACACATTAAAAGGAATTGTGCCATTATTACCACAATCAATTTCAGAAGATTTTCTTCCTTGTACTTCCCATCTCCCCCCAGCCTCCCCTGCCATAACCCTACGAAACTATTACTTCAGTTAATGTCTCTAAAGATTTACTGATAGCCCAGAGTTCATATACCAAAAATATAGAAAACAAAAAGCAAAACCATCTTTTGATAGACATCAATCAACGCTGTATTTTTAGGAGGCCCTAGTCCTCCGTTTTGTCTCCTCTAGTGTGGGTGTTTTTCATTGTGATGGGAAGTGTGAAATGCCTTTTATTAAGACCTTTACATTTGGTCCCTGTTTTTCATGGTTGATCCTATTATAAATCCTCCTAGAATTTACATTGGATCTTCAATCCATCTTGAATTCATTTTTGTTTAGGATATGAGATATGAATCCTGTTTCATTCTTTATCAGGTAGAAACCTAATTTTTCCAGCACCATTTATTGAAAAGGCACTATTCCCCCCACTATTGCATTTCATTCCTTTGTAGGTGTTCAGTGATTTTTCTGGGTTCTCTGTTTTAGTCCAATGGCCTACCTATCTGTCATGGTACCACTACCAAACTGTTTTGAATTTGGCTGTACAACAGGTTTTGGAATCTGGGAGAAAGGTCTCCTACTTTGTTTTTCAGCCATGCTCTGTTTGTCCTGGGTTTCCTTCTATATAAAACTGGCCATTCGTTTTCCTCTGTCTGTGAATAATTGTGTTAGCACCTGGATCAGAATTGCATTGAAAGAGCTCTGCCTTCATTAACTTATATTTTACCCTCACGCCCCAAGGAGGAACAAAGACAAATATACATTAGGTATGTTGGGTATCTACCCAGAGCAAAACATTGCTAAACAAATGGTACAATCCGACCTTGAACTCGAATGTGTTCTGATTCCCAAAGCTGTGCTCTCATCACCACCCACTGCATAGCAGCACCCTAAGGACCAGGAAGCTGTTCCTGACTTCTTATGCAGGAGGACTACTGAACGGTAGGAACAGAGTCACATTGGGCACATAGCTGTTGGATCCTAGCCACTCCTTTAAAAAATCATTTTATTGGGGATTCTTACAGCTCTGATAATAGTCCTACATCAATTGTGCCAAGCATATTTGTACATATGTTGCCACCATCATTTTCTAAACATTTACTGGTACTTTCTATTTGAACCTATGGCATGCCATCAGCTCCTCCCACCACCACCCCACCATGTTGCCGTGACACCTTGATAAATTATCAGTTATTATTGTTCTCATATCTTACACTGACTGCTGTCTCCCTTCACCCACATTTCTGTTGTTCATCCCTCTGGGGGATGGGGGAGGTTACTCATAGATCATTGTGATTGGTTCCTCGTTTTTTCCCTCATCCCCCCATCTTCCTTCTACCCTACTAGTATCACTATTTCCATTTCTGTTCCTGAGAGGATTATCTGACCTGGATTCCATCTGTGTGTCGTGAACTCTTATCTGTACCAGTGTACATGCTCCAGTCTAGCCAGAACTGAAAGGCAGGACTAAGGTCATGATAGTGGGGGGTAGAAGGCCTCAAAGAACCAGAAGAATATTGTGTTTCATCCGTGCTGTACTGAGCCCTGATTGACTCATCCCTACCTTGTGACCCTTCTGTGAGGTGATGTTCTGCTCTGACCCCCCTCATTCTCAACAATATGTGTTTTTGTGTTTTTTCTTGGGGGGTGGGTCTGCTGGTGCCTGTTACCTGATTATGTCAACACCTCATGATCACACAGGCTAGAGTGTTTCTTCCATGTGAGCTTGTTGCTTCTCTGCTAGATGGCTGCCTATTTAACTTCAAGCCTTTAAGATCCCAGACACTCTATCACTTGATAAGTCACTGTCAGTTTTCTTCAGCACATTTGCTTGTGCACCCATTTTTCTTCAGGAATTGTGTTGGGAGGGTGAGCATCACAGAATGCCAGGTTGTCAGAACAAAGTGTTCTTGTGTTTAGGGAGGGCTTGAGCAGAGACCCAAAGTTTTTCCACTCACTCAATGTATTGCCATATAGATATATGTACATAGATCAATACCTCTATTTTTTGAATTAATATATTTACATAAGTGCAGACTTATGTTTAGATCTCTATCTATAGCTTTGCTCCCTAGATCTTTCCTCTGTTTCCTATTAACTTCCTCCTGCCTCACCACCATGCTCACCCTTCTTCTGCCTCTTAGTACTTCCTCTCAGCTAGATTGCTGTTGCTCCAACACCACCAGGTGATCCTTTTAATTCCCTAGTTGTTCCCCTGTCTGCGGTGTTGTTTGCTCACTGCTCCTTTTGCTCACCTCCTCCTCCCTGCAAGTCCCTCCAGAACCATCGGTCCCATTGCTTTTTCCTTGCGCTTGCTTCCCATTCCTATCTTATATAGGTAGGCAAAACAACAACAACAGAGACAAAACAAAAAGAAAACAAAAGATTGAATAAAAAGCGAGAGGGGGGGAAAGGATTTTAAAAAGAAGAAAATAACTAGCAAACAAACAAACCTGAAAAAGCATACATAATTTCAGGTCTGTCCACTGACTATCTCTCCACTTGTCCTGGGGAGTTAAGAGAACTGCCTCTCCTAGCCTGAAGTCTAATTTTGGGGCTCCTCAGGGGGTTTGTGGCTTTGCTTTTTGCTTTTCTCCCATTGCTGATCTGTTATGTTTCCTCCTTGGTTCGTCCCAGTATGTGTGTGTGTGTGGGGGGCTGGGGGCGGTGGAGGGCGGGGTGGTGGTGAGACTGAACTCACTTCCCACTGAGTTCCCACTATTGTCCTCTGTCATGGTATGCTCCAGCAAGGGGACATCATGTCCCGACCTTACAGTCCTCTCTGTGCCTTAGTAGCTCCATGCAGGGACGTCATGAATTCACCTCAGGGCTTGGTGTCCAGAATGGGGTCTAGTCCCTCACTCTCTCTTTATCCTTCTTGGTTTGTTTCTTTATGGGCATGGCAGGCTGGCCCCTGTCCACAACCTGTAGGTTTAATGTTGTCTTCTGTAGCACATAATGAGGGGGGCTGAGGGCCCTGTAGACCTCTCTGTTCATGAGTTTCTCCATGTCCAAGACACTCTTTTTTGGGGGGTGGGGGGAAGAGTCCAGGAAGCTGAGGCTGCCTCCCAGAGTTCAGAGGCAGCTCAACGGGTGCTAGCCCAGAACACTGGCCACTCTGTCTCCTCCTTTGGTGGTATGAAAGGTAGATGACAGGATTACCTCAGTGATAAACTATGCAGAAGAAAGCTGAGGTCCAAAGTCCCCACACCATAAAGTAGTCAGGTGTGGTCTCGTCCTTTGTACAGATTGATGGTCTGTCCAGGCTTACAGAACTATATTATTATGAGAATTCACTTTGCACCTTAACATCTATATTAGATTACCCAGTAAGGGCTAGAGGGGGGTGGTAACCCTCTTGAACAAAGCAGACGAGTTCATATCAGAAAGAGGACTAGACTTTGAAATCAATATCTGACTCCAAAATAGGGGCCAAGAGTCTGGACAACTACAAGTGCAACGATCCATGTTTCCATGAACTTCCCCAGAACAACAAATGGTCGTGGAGGCACCTCTGAGCAACAGCGAGGGAAGCTGCCACCAAAGTGTCAGGGTGTGAGTTCACTGAGCGCATCACGCAAGTTCAAGCATCCCCGGAGCTGCCTTTGATTTCCCTGTGAAAGGCATTCTTTCAGCTCCTTCTGTGGCTGTCCACCTGGCAACGTCTCTATCCACGGCTGACTGTCACAAGGCTGGAAATGCACCTGGTCAGTAGCAAAGCTTGAAAAATTTGACTTCCAACCAACACTGTTCTCTCTCAGTGAGGATGGAGAAGAACTGCTGGCACATGGTCATTGGCGATGGAGGACACGAGCGAGTCTCGGGGGTCATGGGGCTCCCTCCTCGCTGCACTGCAACACTGCCGCCACCTCCCTTCATGAGCCGAGGAAGCTCTGGAGGGGGTTTTCAGGGGATGGAAGGGGCTAGCAATGGATATTTGGGAGCTCTATGTTGTTGGCTCAAATATTAGGGGTGCATATCCCAGAAAGTTTGGCTATCTTTATCCATACACAGTAAAGTTCTCCTGAGAATTGTTATTGCTGAAATGTAAAGGCTATTTTAGAACTGTAAACACTGATGGAAAACTTGGAGAAAAGTGCCATGTTAGGTTTGCTTTATAGTCACATCTGTGGGCTTCCACTGACTAAGCGGCTCAGCCAAGCGGAACATCCAGGATGTTGTTAAATTTCCTAAACGAGACAGCACTTTCTGCGAGTTGGTGGACTTTTACGTTTGTTTACATTTTTAAGGACGGTTTTAGTTGTAATAAGTTGAAGAACATAGAAGGCAATGAAGCAAAGCGATCCTTTGTGAAGAAATGCTCGTCAAATACAACAAGGAGAATTCACGTTAAGCAAGAAGAACACTTTGGAGGTGCCTCAAAGTTAAACATGGAATTACCACATGATTACCAGCAATTGCACTCCTAAAAATCTAGTGAAAGCAGGAAAACGTGTATTTATAGAAAGCAGAATTCAAAGAGAGAGCTGTAAACAAGTGTTCATTGAACACAATTCGCAAAAGGAGAGAAACAACTTAAGTGCCCAACAGATGAATGGATACACAAAATGTGGTATATACAAACAATGGATATCATTCCACCACAAACAATGGATATCATTCCACTAGAAAAAGACATGGAGTTTGTCACGTGCTACAACATGGAAGAATCTTGAAAGAACTATACTGAGTGGAATAAATTAGGCACAAAAGGACAAATATTGTATGATCCCACTCATAGGAGCTACCTAGAAAGGGACAATGCTTAGGGACCAATGGGTCATCATTGTCACCAAGTAGGACAGGGAGGGGACATCAGGAGGCACTGACAATGGGGCATGGGTTTCTATTGAGGGCGCTAGAAAAATTTGGAACTGGAGTAATGGTGTTGGTTGTACAACATGATGAGTATAATTAATGTTACTGTATTGTACTTGTAAAAAGTGTTGGAAAGGCAAAAATAAAGCAAAAACGTTCTTGTAAAGAAAGTATCGTATACAAAGAAATAGAGGAAGGCATGGTGCATTTGGCACATCAACGTTTGAATATGTTGCATATTAAATGTTTTTCACTGAAAAAAAGAATTTTCTTTTTTCTTTTCTTCTTCTCTGTAATAGTCTTTGCCTTGTTATAATAGTCCCCTATTGGGGTTCCAAGGGTATTTGGAAAGGAAGAGAGCCAAAGGTAATTAAACATCCTATTTAGAATGTTGCAACCCCAAGCATCTTACTGGAGACTCCTGTTATCCCTTTCATATATCCCAGGGGCTCGATTCTACTGTCAATATGCTCAGATCATTCACACCAAGATGTAGAACACAGTTCACATAATTTATTGGGCAATTTAACACTGTCAAGGGATTCTTTACCTAGTCCAAATCTCTCTGGTTAAATACACACACTCACACACACACACATACACATCTGAAATTTTTCTAAATCAATCCTGAGGCATTGACTTGTGAAAATCCCCTCTTGGTTTAAATTACACTTTTCATTAGACCAGAGATTATAAAGGCGCATATATGTCATCGCTTGTCATGATTTTGGTCAGTCAAATAATAGAATAATCAATCATCTCAATTCTTAGGGAATGGCATGATCAAAGGTATTATGGAGCCAATTTGAGTCATTCTCAGAAAGCGCCTGAGCAATTATAGTGATTGTCTATTGTTCACCGCGTCTGCTGCGTCTGTAAAGACCCCAGTGTTCCCTTAACGACTTGGAAATTAAAATCATCTCTCGGTCTAGATTCCCCTCCACTAGAGGAAGAGAGGGGCATCTGCAGAAGACGAGGGGAGCCTGTAATTGCTTTCTTCAGAGAGAGCAAAGAAAAACGAAGCCCAAGCTTGGAAAACATTAGTTTCCTTCAAGCAGCCCACGAGGGCATGCATTCTACTGCAGCAGCCCTGCAAAAACTACATGGCGGGTGTGAGATGCTGACATTACAGTTGATTACCAAAGGTTGGGGCCCTTCTGTTTCAGGGAAGGGAAGGAAATGGACAATCATTATTCACATTTTCATTGGGCTTCTCTAGCCGACGGACTTCCCCTGACTTTGTGGGAACATGGTAATTCCCAATGGATTAAAGAGAGTCCCTCTGGATGCTCCTTCAGGAGGGAGTTCAGGTTCTGCTTCATCAGTCCAGACCAGGAAACAGCCCTGAGACATTCAGCATCTCAACACTGCAAATCGCTTTTTCCTTCAACTCTGAGTTTCTTTTAAAAAGACATCCCAATGCTTGCCTGTATTTCACCATTGTCATTAGGTACAGTCGAGTCAGTGCCAATTCACAGGGACCTTGTGTGCAACAGAACAGCACAGCACCGGGTCTTGTGCTGTCGGTACCATCGAGACAATGGTTACGTGTAGGCCCATCATTGGATTGAGCAGCTCACTTAGGGTCTTCCTCTTTTCCACTTTCCCAAGTTAAGCCAATCCTAAAAACACTCCCTAGGGATACAATGATGCCGTCTCCTCCCAGATTGTCAGGTTTTCTGGCAGAGAGGGAGTTTTTGGCTTGTTGAGGCTCTGCGTGGTGCAAAGCAATAACTAGTTTGCTCGAAAAGCCCTGATGAGAAACTTCTGAAAATGCCTGGAAGTTCCACTTGGATGCACGCTGAGTCACCATGAGCTGGAACCAATTTGAAAACTGACTTTGCTTTTGCTTTTTGGTAGCCCAAGGATGCAAGCAGCACAGTGGGCAGGTGCTCACTGCTAACTGAGAAGGCCAGCAGTTCGAACTCACCAATCCCTCCAAGGGCAGAAGATGTGGCGTTCTGCTCCCATGAAGATCACAGCCAGTTCTGCTGTGTTCTGCAGGGCCCCGATGACCTGGTACCACCATGGCAATACCAGCAACGGCTATCCCAAGTTCAATGTCTCCCGGGTGACAGATGCCCAAATCCCTTGGTAAATAATGAAATGAATGAGTGGCATCTGATCTCCAAAGCTCTTTGTCTTTAAATTCATTGTTTGTTTGGTTTGGGTTTGGGGTTTTTTTTGGGGGGGGGTGTGGTTTTGTTCCCTATTACTCTTCTCTGATGCTGGGAAAGAATATTGAAAACACCATGGATTTTTTACAGGATAAACCAATCTGTCTTGGAAGAAGTACGGCCAGAGTGTTCCTTAGAGGCAAGGTAGCACGGCTTCATGTAACACACTCTGGACATATTGTCAGCAGAGATCAGTCCTTAGAGAAAGACCGCATTCTTGGCAAGGTGGAGGGGCAGGGAACAAGAGGAAGGCCCGCAATGAGACAGAGTAGCACAGTGGCTGCAAGAATGGTCTTGGGCGTTGGAAGTCTTGTGAGGGTGGCACAGGACCATGCAGGGTTCCGTTCTATTGTGCACAGGGTCTCTCTGGGTCAGAATTGATTTGTTGACCCCAAACAACAACAAAAACTCTCCCTTTTCACAATTCTCTTTCTATATCTCAAGCACTCAAGAAGCCTGACTTTTTTTTCAGAAGCATAAGGCAATGAGCCCAAAGGCTGCTTTGTCCCTCCACTGTTTTCCAGGCAGCCTGTCATTTGATGAACACATCTGTTCGCACTGCTTATTCTTGGCTATCAATCAGACATTCTCATCACAGCCACATTGCATTTAACAGTTCGCAAAATGCACTTCCAAACTCCCTTTCTCTACTCCTCCCTTTAAGAGAGATAAAGGAGATGATCAGGAAATGGAGGCTCAGGAGACAAGCAGACCTCCTGGCTCTAAGTATGGGATTATTTACATTTAGCCCACCCTGGTCCTATGAATCATACTTTCCACTAAGGTTTTACTATGAAGCCGAAGAGCTAGAAGTTGCAAGTATGTGTATATAGAAAGAGAGTCACATCGAGACATGGCTTCTACCATGGTAGCACCAGACAAGTCCAGTCCAGTTCAAGTCTGTAGATAAGATATAAGCTGTAGTTGCAGAAACTGACGAACAAGAAGTAGAAATAGGAAGTAGGAGGACCACAGGCTGGTGATGGATGCAGAGCTGAATGAATCAGGGGCAGATTGAATGAATCCAGGGTCAGAAGAAGGCCAACAACTCCTGGCAATGCAACAGGCAATCGATTGATCAATGAACCCACACAGATCCATATCCACCTGAAGGGGAATTGGCAACAAGAGAGAGCTCTGCTCTGCTAAGCTTCTCTCTTACACTGAAGGCCACACCCCCAAGATGAGGTCATCATGCTTCAACATTATTGGTAGTTGGGGCTTCACCACTCCCTTCACCTATTTATGTCTAGTTGACATAAACTAACCATCACAACTTTTAAAAAAATCATTTTATCGGGGGCTCTTACAGCTCTTATCACAATCCATATATCCATCCATTGTGTTGCCATCATCATTTTTAAAACATTTTCTTTCTACTTGAGCCTTGGTATCAGCTCATTTTATCCCTTCCCATGCCCTCCCTCCCTCCCTCCCTCATGAACACTTGATAATTTATAAATTATTTTTTTAACGTCTTACACCGACTTCTGTCTCCCTTCACCCACTTTTCTGTAGATCATTGTGATCAGTTCCCCCTACCCCCCTACCTTCCCTCTACCCTCCTCATATCTCTACTCTCATTATTGGTCCTGAGGGGTTTATCTGTCCTGGATTCCCTGTGTTGTGAGCTCTCATATGTGCCAGTGTCCGTGCTCTGGTCTAACTGGATTTGTAAGCTAGAATCAGGGTCATTATGGTGGAGGTGGTGGGGTGGGGGAGAGGACACATCAAAGAACTAGAGGAAAGCTGTATGTTTCATCGGTGCTATACTGCATCTTGACTGGCTTGTCAGTTCTGTGTGACCCTTCTGTGAGGGGATGTCTGGTTGCCTACATATGGGCTTTGGGTCTCCACTCCGCTTTCCCCCTCATTCATATAGATATGATATTTTTGTCTGGGTCTTTGATGCCTGATACCTGAACCCATCAACACCTCATGATCACACAGACTGGTGTGCTTTTTCCATGTGGGTTTTATTGCTTCTCAGCTAGATGGCCACTTGTTTATCTTCAAGTCTTTAAGACCCCAGATGCTGTTATCTTTTGATAGCCAGGTACCATCAGCTTTCTTCACTGCATATGCCTATGTACCTGCTGTGTCTTCAGCGATGGCCATCTCAACTTTTTAAGGACTGGGTGTGAGGGAGTACAGGTAGAATGTGCAGAAATGGATGACATTTCTTGGGGAGCATAGCTCTTGACAAGCTCTTCAGAATGGACAGGACAGACCCAGGGAAAGTCTCAGTCTTCTATGGGATGGGAGGCAGCCCTGAGAAGAATTCCTCTCAGTGCCTGGACTAAGCCAGTCTAGGACAGGCAGTTCAGGCTGAATTGCCAGAGTCTAAGGGGGAATATTGTTGGCAGTGCATTGTTGTGCAAACATCCTGGTCTTTTCTGCAAGAGCCCATGTTTGCCTCTTGTAACAGCCCCTCTATTTTCTGCAGAAAACTAGAAAGGGTTTTCTGCTAGGCTAATGTCCATGCTGAACCAACCAACCTATCTCCGGTGACTGGATCTTCTTTGGGGTGGGACAGATTACCACCTACCCACCACCTACCCCACCCCCACACCTGCCCTCAGGCAGGCCTCTGCTATCTCCTACCCTTGCCAATGCCATGCTTTCTAAGGCCTTCTTGGTGCCACAATCTAGCTGCATAGTCTCCCGACTGTACTTCCCACTTGCCTCGGTCAGCCAGACTTGGGTGCTATGGCTTACAACCAAATTAAAGGACTTGGCCTATTCAGAGGCAATGGAAAGGAAGGCCTGTTTTCTCTGAGTTGGAAGGTCTGGTACCTATCACCCAGGAGGTGGGCCTGCCTAGGGTCTGTGTGCACTTCCTATCAGCCTCTGGTTCAGTCAAAGGTCCCTGTCATTTCTCATTGTGGTAGCCTGGTGAGGTAGTTAATTTATTGTGCCAACCTGGCTTATAAACACATGTGGGGTTAATTGAAGGACAGGGAGAAGAATGGCTCAGTCAACCTCACCTTTCCAGTTCTCGGGTCTCTTGCTTTGTGATGGTTGGACGAGGGTGCAGCTGCCTTAGCAGTTCCCTGCTTAATCTTGCAAGACATCCCAAAGAGAAGATGCATGGACCTAGCCCAATGCAGCCCCCGGTGCTGAAGCAGCCGTGTGGAGATGCTTACACATTCACTGATTCAGCTTTCCTCCTGCAGTCAGCGGCATGGTGAGTGTTTTTTGAGATGGAGAACTTTGTGGATTGGTGTCCGACATATGGGTTAATGTTGGACTGTGGGCTTGGGCAGCACTGGGTTGGGATGTTTTCTTGATGTGCACTTACCCTTTATATAAAACTCTCTCTTATACATGAGTTTCTGTGGATTTGTCTCTCTAAAGTACCCAAACTAACACACCTGGGAGCAAAGTATGACTGTTGGAGACTTCCCCAGGGTAAAGATGAGGGCAAAGCCTGGGGTATCCTGAGGCTGAGGAAAGGAAACACGCCCATAGGCCGGCATGAAGTTCAAGGGTCTTGAGCCTAGTTTTTGTTTGTTTTTCAGCATAACCCGGTATGGTAAGAGATGATAACATTTGGTGTCAGATGTGCAGGCCCTGAACTGTGAAAGCAGTCCCTGGAGTTGTGTGATAAGGTGATGGGCAATAAAATACATGGATACAGTAAGTCTCAGGGTGAAGTGGGCTTTTTCTTTGGGGGATTGGTGGTGATGGGGAGGGTATGGCAGTGCTCTATCCTGTTCTTTCCAAACCTAAGGCAGGTCTTACATTTTTCAGGGCTGAAAATAGCCCTGAGCTTGAGGGAAGAGGGAGGGGTTTTTGAATTCGAGCTTCCTCCTAGACAGAATAGAACTGATAATAAGAGAAGACTGAAACCCTTAATTAGGTATCTTCATTTACCTGCAACTCATTCTCCTCTTCTGGCAAATTCATCAGGTGAAACAACAGCTTCCATTAACCAGTCACTTAATATATCGCAGAGATTGCATTAAATGCCTTCTAGTCATGACTTCACTTAAGTTTTACACTAACCCATGGAGTTGACACAGAACATCCGCCAACCCTCAGATCATCAGGAAGAGACACCCTAATGCGCGCGCGCGCGCACACACACACACACACACACACACACACACACACACACACACACACACAGAGTTAGCCATTAGCCATAAAGGGGCAAGTCTCTGCCACATTGTCACTGTCTAGGGAAGGTGGGGATTTGTTGAATTCCCTGGAGCTCCAATTTTGCTATGCCATCGCCATTTCAGAAATATTATACCAACCTCTGCATGTCTGTTTATTAGATTGAATGTAAACATCAGACATTGCTGGTTCTTGAGCCAAACTCAATCTCAAAGAATCCCTGAACGATTTCTCCCAAATGCTGCAAAGTTCACTTCCTGAACACAACTGCATGCTCCTGTTATCACCCCAACTTACAGCGCCGCTGTGGTGGTTAGAAGCCACAGGGATTGGTTTAGACTCATAGTGACTCTATGGGCAACAGAATGAAACACTCCATCCTCACAGTCGTTCCATTTGAGCCCCCGTGTCAATCGGTCTTGCGGAGGGGCTTCCTCTTTTTCGCTGATCTACTTTGCAAAGCATGATGCTCCGCTCCCAGGAACTGGTCCCTCTGGTAACATGTCCAAAGCACGTGAAGAGTATGGAGGGAATGAAGGATTTACCCTGTTGTTAATCAAACACTGGAAATGCAGCATTATTTGAGATTTGGTCTGCTGAGATTTCGTTTGATAAAAGGGACCCAGGATGTAAATAGCCCCCTCTTCACTAATGATTGTTCCTTTAAAACCTGTTAATTATTCAAGGTTTCCGGGAAAGGGGAAACAGGGCCATTGAGATAAGCATGAGGACAGAGACCTTAGGGGTGTTTGACACCCTGGATCAATGAAGAGCTCTATTAGTAAACCCTTGCCAAAATGTATCTCGTGAACCTTGCTCCTCTTTGTCCCATGGCTTATAAAAGTTTGTGAATTATTCAACCCCCCTGGTCACCCCAAATCTGCCACAAAGATCGGGGTATATAGCTTGCTCAATTCTCACTGGTTCTTTAAAACACTTTGAAGAAAGAGACCTGACTCTGTCCTTCTGTCGGTTTTTGCAGGAATAAATTTAGGATTTCTCAAATCAACCAGATCTCTGTCTTTGGCTGTACAATAACAGGCTCTCCTAGACCCCTTGCATCCGGCAACAAAGGCTCATCTCCCCGTTCTTCTAAGAAACGTTCTTGCTGTACAGAGAGGTAGGGACTGGCAAAGTGAGAATTTGAACCCAACACAGCAGGCAGGTAAAGACATTGCCTAGACTGAGTCTCACCACAGTGATGTCCAAATGTCGTGTCTGTCCTTTCTGCGAGGGGCTCACCTACAAGCCCCTGGCTCAGGTCCCCTTTGGCCTATGACTCAGGTCTTTAATTGAAGATGATGCTGAACAGGTCATAAAAAAATGTTATCATGGAAAGATGCTTCCCCAAGATGCCAGAATCGCACGTGACGGTTCGGCTCCCCCGCCCCCCCAATATTTGATTGGTCTATAATTCACTATACATATAGTTCAACCACATCAAAAAGAGTTAGAGAATCGTCACCACAGTCAGTGTTAGAACATTTTCTTCATTCTTGTACTTGTCTGTCATTACTAGCTCACACACATCTAAGTTTTGAATTAGACCAGAGTCCTGAAGGCTCTCTCCAGCACTACCCAAAGGGCTCATCCTGCCCTCTGGTGCTGGAGAAAGTAAAGGGAGATCTTGCATGTACTCAGTCCCTTAAGTCCTTGTTCATGCCAAGCTTCCCTTTCCCAGCTGTACTCTTCAGGCTAGCAGCCCCACCTCCCTCAACTGCTCCTGAGACATCGGATTCCCATAGCTGGTGCTCTTCAGGTTGCTTTGCTGTCCTAGCTGCAGAACTGGGATACAGGCCTGATGCTTCAAAATACGTGTGTTACGGCCTGCCCCAGGCTGTTCCAACAACTTTCATTTCTATGAAATCAGTTGCCACGTGTGGCATTAGGTATGTGACCTAATTGGATTCACAATGTCTCACTCTAAAGTAGCCATGGACATCATCTTTATTTTTAGGACCAGAACGATGCCCTGGAAATGACCTAGTTCAGGGTTTTCTTCTCCTTGAAAACCTCTTAAAAATTCCAGAGATAGGCCCAAACAAACAACTAAAAACTCGTCATTGAGTCAATGGACTTGTCAGGCCTGAAAAGAAGGCCCTGAAAAGCCCCACCCAGCGCCTTGAGCCCTGTTCTGGCCCCCTGCCAGATTCTGTTCTCAATATTTGCATTTGAAGAGAATTGCCTAGTGGGCTGTTGACAGACTGAAGGAGAAAGGAGCCCTTTGGCTTTTTGAATTTTGAACTAGTGGTTTGTGCTTGAAGCTGGAAAAATCTGGAGCCCTGAGGAACTCTCCTCCCTTTGACTGAATGTTAAAGGGAGCCTGTGCAGCCTGAAATGCTTGCTAGGTAGGTGGCCATCAGGATCCATTTGTTGAGATGGGTTGAGTTTGACCACTGACACCTGTGGACCTGGTTAACAGGGACTAGAGGAGAAGATGAAAGCAGGCTGGCTGATATGAAGTTTATAGAGTTGTACAGAATGTGGGCCATAGCATGACTTAACTCAAGGGGGCTAAGGTTGTTGAGAATTTGTGACAGGGCCCATGGTTGACAGGTGAGGTGGCCGATGGATACCATGGTGCTGCTAAGTGAGGTGGTCCACATTGAGTTGATCAGATGAAGATAAAATTTTTTGAGCTGGAGAATTGGTGCACAGTGCTGCCGACTTTATGGATGGCCTGTCCTGTCTGACATTGCTTATGGATATGGACTCACAAGTCTCCAACTGGATATAAGATTCTTCACATCAAAGAACTTGTCTGTCTCCTCAGACCACTGGATTGATATAAGTAGACAGTATAGAAATTAGATACCCAAAATGGGGAGGATAAAGGAATGACATTAATGGCTTACAAACTTTCTTGGGTTGGGGAATATGTTGATAGAATTAAAGGATCATGGTGCAAGTGTTCACATAACTACAATTGTTAAGAATAAGATATTTTTTTTTGTTCACTTACAGAATATTATATCTAAATGAGGCTGACATATTTTGAGTCATAGGCATTTTAGTTTTATCCTGTTAGGTACAAAAATCATTTTAGTAGTTTTTTTTTTAATTATGTAAAGAGTTGTGTAAAAGTGTCAAGTTTACAAGGGGTGGTCTGTGGTCGTTACATAATCTTGTGTCAATTTCAGGGTATTAAGAACAAAGGGCTGTAAATCAGATCACAGTCTGATGAGGCCTCCTTGTGGGTGTGGCCTTCTCATGAGGATTCTGGAAAAGTCCTCTTTCTCTCTCTGATTCACCATCCTGTTCAGAGAGCTGGAGGAGCCACATGGCAAACCATGCCAGCACTTAGATGCTTCCATCGCCATTGGATTCACAAGACTTTGCACCCACCAGCCTGTGATCTTCATGCATTTTGCATCATTGCATGAGACCATGAAGAAGGATTTATGAACTAGTATTGAACTTATGGTCTAATATTGGACTTATGGATTCTTTGATATAAAGCTCTTTCTTATGCATCAATGAGAGTCTCTGGATTGGTTTCTCTAGTTAACCTGGCCTAACACACTGACTCATAGTGTGACCTTGCAGGGAAAAGTAGAAATGGCTTCAGAGTTTCTGAGACTAAATCTTAATGGGAGCAGAAAGCCTCATTTTTTTTCCCTGAGGAATTGCTGGTGGGTTTGAATACCTGACTTGTAGCTAGCAGTCCAACGTGTAATCCTGCATGCCACAGGGCTCCTACCTGAGATAGAACGTACAACTCTTCGATCATTGTATAAACTAGAGTTTGAACTAGGATAAACAAAGGGAGAAAATGGAAGCCTGTCTGAAAATTCTGGGGCTTCAAATGATTCCACTTCAAAGATAGCTGTCAACTCCCCAGACGTTAATGAACCAAGCAGAAAATTCCAGTGTCGTGGCTAGTTTCCACCCTTTGCTGCATTCTCTTATATTATAAAACCTCAGTGATGGTCATGTATGTTATACTATGTTTTGTTTTGTAGGTGAAAGGAGACAGTGGAGTTGTCTCTTAAAGGCTGGACTGGAAAGTGTGATGTTCTAAGACAGCTTAGGAGTGAAACACTTATATGGCCTGATTCCTATGTCCCAAGGGACAACCAGGGCTAAGAGAGGGGAAAAGGTTACTCAGAGCCATATAGTAGTGGAGCTGGGCTAGAAGCTTCAACCCCTAGCCCAAGACTGCACCTCTTGCCACGTTTCTGTCCCATCCCTGTCAATCACTAAGCTGACATGGTTGAAACTCTAACCAGCTAGGTTGGCATAGGCACAACTAGAGGCATCTCTCAATCGTGCTGATTCCACAAGGATTATTTAACCTGTAAATGCAACCCTGGAGACTAGTTCAATTACACCTTGCTCTTGTGTGAAGAGTCAGATCAACATCCACCTATCTGTCTTGTGTTTGGCTCACTTTGTCTACGTCACAGACTAGCAGCCCTCCATTTAGGATATGAAAGGAGGTTCTTAAATCAGAGGTAAGGTTCATTTCAATGGCCTCATAAAAACCCATCGCCATCAAGTGGATTCGGACTTATTGTGTTGATCTTGCTCTGCCCTAGGTGCAAAGTAGAACTAGCCATAGGGTTTTCAAAGCTGAGAAATTTTGGAAACAGATCTCTGTGCTTGCCTTCTGGAGCACCTCGGGGTAATCTCTAATCATCAGCAATTTTGCTAGTAGTCAGGAGCCAACCCATTGTGCAACCCAGGCACTACTCAAGACTATTTATATTCACGTGTTTACATTAATTGAGCCTTTGCAATGTGTGAGGCCCTTTCTAAATACTATGTAAGCATTTTTGTATTTAATCCCTAACAATGAGGTCATCATTTTCACCTTACTTTAGAGGTCTGAGAATTAAGGTTCAGAAAAGCCACCTAATTTATCCAACGTCACAGTTCGAAAGTAGCAGAACCATTTTCAAACCAGGTCTGCCTTGCTCTGATTTTGAACTGCTTGAAAGACTTTTGTTGCTGTTGTTAAGTGCTGTCGAGCTGATTCCAATGTCTAGAGACCTTCTGTCCAACAGAACAAAACTCGGCCCAGTTCGGGCCACCCTCACAATTGTTCCTGTGTTTGAGCCCATAGATGCAGCCACTGTGTTGAAATGACAAATATGACCAGTATTAATTCTGGGGCCAGTGGTTGAAGATCCAACCACATATATTAACATGACAGAATGGGCAGCCTCTGGCCAGCCCTTGAAGACAGAGAACATAAAATGGTACATATGGAGAAAGCACTTTATGTGCTTGGCCATGCCACTCCCCCGTCCCCCATCATTTCTTAGGACCCTCCCCTCTTTGTCTCATTATTAAGTTGCTAGGTCACAGTCCACGTAGATTAGCTTATTTAGTTGTCTATACAATTATGACATGTCAGACGGCATCCACGGAAGTGACAGCAGCATCTCGCCACACAGTGAAGTGAGACTATTTCTTACCAACTCAAATTATTTATGGTCTAACAGTTAACCAGTCACTCAACTTGAGGACTTTGGCGCCGCAAGGCTGTTTTATTACCCTCAACATAAAGATGCCTTGTACATAAACAACATTTATTATGACAGTCTGCTAGCTGGCTTGTTAAAGCCATGTTGTGTCAGAATAGGATTGTGCTAGCCGAAGCAGAAAGCACCCTGTTGGCCCTGCTTGCCTCTGTCGTAGCACACCTGGCTCCTAGGAAGTGTGCACATGTTTCGGGGAACATGGTCCACCCAGTGATTATTTATTGAGTGTCTACTGTGATGCCTAACTTGTATGTGAACTTGGCTAGCCTCTGCTGCCCATTTGTAGGGTCCAAAGCTACTCCACCTGTTGCTACAAGGTCAATAACATATCATGAAAGATTATCATCAGTTGATTTTAAAGTAAAATAGGTATCAGTGAGCATCATCCAAGCAATGGAAGGATTTAAAGCTGAAAGTTGACGTTTTCTAAGGGAGAAGGAAATCTGCGGCAAGATCATCAATAAGCATCCTCCCTTCAACCTGACCTACAGAATTAGTATTTACCAGTCCCCACATTGCATCAACCAATTTCTTAAAAGAACGATTTCTCTTTCTCTCCCTCTCTCTCTCTGGAGAAACCAGACTCATAGACTTACTCTGCCCAGGTTCTTCTGTAGGCCCTGGAGACACAAAGGAGAGGCCCAAAGAAGCCCCTGCTACTGTGAGGCTCAGGCTCTAATTGGAGGAGGCAGATGGCAAATAAATATGTGGTGGTGCTTTGAAGAAAAACAAAGCAGAGCTAGGAGGACTCGGCTTACAGGGGGGTGTTCTGTTTGGTAGAGGGGGATTTCTGTTGTCAGGTGGCACGCAAGCTGATATCTAAAAGGAATGAATAGCTCCTGAGGTTATCAGCCGGAAGCACCTTGCAGGAAGAGCCAAGAGTAAGTGCAATGGCTTTAAGGCAGGAATAGGTTCCGTAAGTCTAAGGAAGAGCAAAGGGCCAGCGTGGGATGAGAGAGTTAGTTGAAAAGGGACTGGTGCTTAAATCACACTTGTCCAAGATCTCGTTGGCCATAGCAAGGCCTTTGGCTACTTATTGAATGAAAGAATGAATTGGTGAGTGCATAAATAAATATAGTACTAAATGAATGAAATGGATAAGTACGAGTCCTGTGCTAGATGTTAGTACAGATAGATGCCATTTCTCCTTGTGGTCCCAGGACTAGTCACAGCAGCCACCATGTACTGGATTCATCGGCATGCCAGGCTCTAAGGAAGGGATCTTACAGTAATCCTCACCAGTGACAGAGCGAGAGAGATGGAGGCAAAGAAGAGTTGAGGAAACCACACAGTGAGGCCAGGACAAACCCAGATCTCTTGAAAGGGGAGGCCCATGCTGTCAACCGATTCAGCTATCAAAACCGTGGCACAGTCGGAGCTGACTCAAATGTTAAGCATTGTCCAGAGACTGGTGCTATTAGGATATGGATGGGCTTTTCTGCAGAAAGGATTAGCGCTCCATTATGGAATGCATCCAAGTGGGCACTGGATGTGAACGCAAGGCTTGAAGGACCAGATCAGATAGATCTCGCAAACCTCAGCTGGATTTGACATTCCCTTGGGACTTGGACTTCTTTGTCGCAGCTTTCTTTCCGAGGGGTAAGGCGGGGATGGGATTCTGAAATTGTATGCCCTTTGAAAGACACATTAAGTAATCACAGGTAGATACTAACATGAAACAGTGTTTGCAACATGCAAACGATAATTGTTGAATAAATACATCCAAGTTATTTACATATCTAATATTCTAAGTATTAGTCATGAGTAGTCTAAGTAATTTTCTTCTTCTGTTAGAAAAATAATTCTGTTTTAGTTTTCTAAGGAGACCATAACAGGTGTCCAAGACAACAGAAATTTATTCTCTGACTGTTCATGGGGGCAGAATCCAAAATCAAGGTGTCCACAGGACCATGCTTCCATTGAAAGCCCTGGGAAATGGTTTGGTCCATGCTCTCTCCTCGCTTCTGGTTATCACTTATAATCACTGGTGTTACTTGGCTTGCAGCTTCTGACTCCATCACAACACGACCTTGGTCCCTGTGTGTCTGGCCTTCTTCAAAGGACAACAGTTATTGGATTTAGGATTTAGGGTGAATTCTATGACTTTGTCTCCCATAATTTGGACGTTCTATAAGGAGGGGCACTGGAGCAGGACTGGTTAAGTGGCGTTCCAGTGACAAAGAGGAAGATCCTCAATGTGATAGATTGCCACTGGGGGTGCGCAAGGGATTCAAGCACAGCAATGGCGTGCGGATGGCACAGGACTGGGCAGTGTTTTGTTCGGTGGTAAATGGAGTCACTAGGAGGGGATTGAC
This sequence comes from Tenrec ecaudatus, assembly GCF_050624435.1. Lineage (NCBI taxonomy): Eukaryota > Metazoa > Chordata > Mammalia > Afrosoricida > Tenrecidae > Tenrec > Tenrec ecaudatus. Next base: position 144,104,833 of record NC_134534.1, read on the forward strand.
TGAACAGCGGCTAACAAAAAGTGATCCAGTAAAGTCTCATCCTTCATTATATCTGCAAAACATCTACTTCCCCAAAAGGGTCACATTCACAGGCAGTTGGGGTTAGGACTTCAACTATCTTTTTTAAGGGACACAATTCAGCCCACAACAAATATGTAATCACTGAATGGATCAAAAGAGTAAAAAGTATAAAGGTAAAATTAAGTATCTCTCCCTTCCCCCACTTCCCTACCGCTAGCCCCTGGAAGTCATTAGACTCAACCAATGGGTGCGCCTCCTTCCCTTCTCTCCTCGGTGCCCCTGGAAACATGGGCACACATGCACGCACAGTCTAGGGTGGGTATGCAGCCCGGCCCCTTCTTGATAGGAATAAGAATCCGCTTCATTTAAAGGACTAGCTTTGCCAGCACCCTAAAGGGCGGGATGAAACTCTTTACCGAAAGAAAAGACATGTGTATGAGGTCCTTGGGTAATACAATTTGTGCTCAGCTACAATCAAAAGGTTGGCAGTTCCAGTCCGCTTAGTGGAGCCACAGAAGAAGGACATGGCAATCACCTTCTCATCAGATTACCGCCATGTCATCCTGTGTAACACAGTTCTCCTAAACACGCCAGTTGGAATGGACTCTATGTATTATTTCTGGTTTGGTATGTACATACATACAACTTCTATTTTAAAATGTATTATTTGGAAATTTGATTTTTTTAACATAGCCATATAACATGGATGCCTTTCATGTCAATAAACATATTGGTAGTGCCTTCTTTTGAATAGTGTCTTAATTGCCCAAGGTGTAGAAATAATGATTTTCACCCATAAACCGAAGCCTTGGTGGCATAATGGCTCATCCATTGGGCTACTAACCGAAACCCAACGGTTCACACTCACCAGTTGCTTCATAGGAGAAAGAGGAACCAATCTGCTTCCACAAAGACGTGGAGCCTGGAGAAGCCACGGAGACAATTCTACCCTGCCCAGCAGAGCTGCCGTTAGTCCGAATTAACTTGATGGCAGTGAGCGAGAACCCATGAACATATGGGTTGCTTCTGGTTATTTTACCATGATTGACAGTGTTCTATTCTTTGTGTCTATGTGAACTAGAAGAAAAATCTTACAAGGTAAATTTATATTCTTAGGTTTGTAGATTAGATTACTGAGAAAAGACTAGAGCATAAGTTATGCATATTAAAAACTTAATATTCCATAGGATTATTTAGCAAGCATGTTTTAGCGGATCAAACCCATCGCCAGAGTTTGATATTGCTCTCCCTTCATCATCAAAGACACAGAGTCTTCTTTTCTTCGGACTTGTCCTAAATCAATGGGCAAGAAATGACTTCTCTCTCTCTTTTTAATTTGCACTCCCTTGACTGCTAGCTGTTCACCTTTTTAAAAGTCTGCGGGGCACTTATATATTACCTTCTGTGATTTACTTATTTGTTTACTTTTTTTCCCCTCAAGGATTGTCCTCTTTTTCTTCCAGACTTAAATATTTCTTTTACTTTTAGATAATTAAGCATGCCATGCCTTTCTTTGTATGTTGCCTGATAAGTTTTCCTCATTTGACTGTATTACATTCAATGTACTATCTGAGGGGTTACTGCCCAAATGGAATATTTTTATAAAACTGTGTGTTTTTGCTTTGTTTCACAGTTGAAATCCATGTTTGTGTGTGGTGCGAGGTAGGGAGTCTGTGGATAAAACTTCACAGACATTGCGGGATATTTTTATTGTGGATGCAAATGCACAAGAAAAAGTGAAAAGAAATTACAATTCTCCAAGCACGCGCAGACTCTATCACCCACATTCACCATAGATCTAAGTACTTTCAACAAGTCCTACAGTGACAACTACCAGTGTTGTAGCAAGATGCCACTCAAGACAACAAATTGTCAACATTTACCTAAGCAGTGCGAGCACGAACACTGACCCAGGGACCTCCCAAAGGCTCCTCTGTTAACATTATTAGCAGGTCTGTGGAGCGACATCTATTTAATCAATGTATTGAGTGTTATACAATATTTCTTAAGAGACACTTAAAAGATACAGCATTCTATTTCAAACCCTGGTGAGATGGGAGTTCAGAAATAGCATTGGTATTCTGGTTAATTTATTTTCTAAATGCTCATTCCAGAGTGGTTGAAACTTTTGACCTTGATGCTGATTATGATTAGCATAGCAATCAGTCTTCTATAATTAAAAAGAAGACGAGAATTTTCTTTGGCTTGTTTATTAATTCCCTTATGAACCTTATACATTTTTTTTTTTTGCAGCATTGAGGGCAAAGTGTTCTGTGTTAGTCACAAGGGAAAGTAGCTGTATTTGCCTCAGGGATGAAGACCATGGCCCCTTCCCCAGAGAGTAACAGCTGTCCTTTGGGCAGTTCTAGGGGATGTGGTACCCCTGAGAGTACAGCGTGCGTGCGCTGCTAATAATAAAACACAGCCATAGATGTGTGATTAGCTACAGGAGTCGCGTCTGTTTCTATGACTGGTCTTTAAGAGGCTAGACACAGAGGCCAGGCCCTTTTGCAGGAGAGGCAGCAGAGGGAGACCACTGCTGAGTGGGACTGATCTGGCTCAAAGTTGCTTCATGTGGATCATGCTCTCTAGGCCCGATATCCTAAAGAGCCCCTTCCTCAGCTCCAGGCTGGTGGAACAGGTGTTAAAGATGAAGAAGTGTGGGGTCTGATTTATGAGGTTTTGAGGACAGAATGGTGATTGGCTTCCAAGAGGTCACTGTATGGAAATCCACATGGAGTAGGTCTATCTGCACAAGTGTCACCAGGAAACAGACTCCACTTTAGAGCACTAACAATACAATTATTTATGGCACATAGGATGTAGCTAATCACTCTAATAAATGCTTTTCATGCTTTCTCTATTTGATCTTCCCAAGAGTTCCAGGTAGGCACAGTTATTGTCCCCCTCTATCAGATGAGAAAACTACAACCTTGGGAGATAAAAATTAGCCCAAGGTCAAGTAAGCGTGAGAAGTGATATCGGAGCACAGATCTTCTTGCTTTATTCAATGCACTACTCTAACTCCTGAAAGCTTCACCCTGACCTTGATCCTTTTTAGAACCACGTCCTCATTGGAAGCCTTGCCCCTTACAATTATGATGCAGTACCAGCAAAACAGTGATACCAAACACAAAGCACTTGCGTGCTGGGCTCTCATTTACCTCTTATTTTATATACAAGCTCACAAGAATCCTAAGAGGTGCGCTAGGGGTAAAATAGGTCCCACAAAAAGCTATGTTCGAGCCCTAACCTCCCAATTCAAACCATGGTCATTACATGTGAGGTGAGCCACATGTGATCTTTCTGGGGTAAGACCGGCTCTGACCCAATATGGTGAATAGTATAAAGGGCTTCAAAAAGTTCATGGAAAAGTGGAATTAAAAAGGAAATTGTTCATGAACTTTGGAGGCTCTCGGGTGTGGTCAGAGATGAGGCGAACAGACCTAGAAAGAGAGACTCCCAGGAAAGACAGCGGTGTGGAGACAATGGTGAGACGGGAGTCCTGCACCTCTGAGTCAAGGAACATAAGGATTGTAGGCTTTCCTCCGAATCTAGGAGAACCGTTTTCCGTCAGAGGGCTCAGACGGCATCAACACTGCCATCACCTTGATTTTCAACCCGTGGCCTCCAGAACGCAGGCACCAAGTTGCTCTTGTGCCAAGGCACTCCAAGTGTGCCACTTTGTTACAGCAACCCTAGAGAACTAATGCAGGCAGCCCCTCTAATGATTCCTACTGTGCCAACGGGAAAGAGCCGTGGAGCCAGAGTGGGTATTTATTGGACTGCTAACTGCAAGATCAGCAGTTCGAAACCACCAACCATTCCATAGGAGAAAGATGGGCTTTTCTACCCATGGAAAGAATTATAGTCTTAGAATTTCACATGGTCAGCCTTATCTTGTCCTGCAGGGTCACTATGAGTCAGAATTGACTTGCTGGCTGCAAGTTTGGTGGGTTATTTTGTTGTTGTTTTTTTAACAAAGGGAAAACCGAGGCACTGAGCAGTCTCATAGCAGGTGAACAACACTGCCAACACTAGAGTCAGAGCTTTTTGTGGCCTTTCCTGTTGCTCCCGAGAGACAGGGCGGCATCTTTCTCTTGATACCCTGGCCCTTGCAGGAGGATGTCAATGGTCCAGATGCTAAACCATTAGGAGTTTACCCCAGACAGCAACTGAACGTCTTTCCAGGCTGCTTTTGTGTGATTTTTATCCTCGACCACCCCCCCCCCCAACCACAATAATCCCCTTTCTAGTTCCTTCTAGATAATTTTTAGGATAATTTTCTGAATCCTAGAGGTTCTGTGGTTCCCTCAAGATTCAAGTGTCCAATTGGACTTTTGAGTACTATCTTGTTCTTCCAATGTTCTGCCTGCTCCCAGCTGCCTGCTGTGGACTGTTCAGCTCTCATGCAAGTCAACTCCCCCCAAGTCATTGTCCAAATCTTCATAAGATGGGAGGCAGCTCTCTCCAAGGAGTAAGGAAGAGGCTGAAGGAGAGAAGTCCTATGATTGTCCTATCTGCAAACAGAGAAAGTAAGGGATGAGGTAAGTGTCCTGGTTACCCAGCTGTAAGAGGCAGAGCTAGGTTTGACAATCCACACCTTTAGGCTTTGTTCCATTTTAGTTAAGGACTCTCAAGAGACAGATTTAATTGCCATGATGATGATGGTGGGTTTAAGTCATAATAGTTAATATCAACTAACTTATTTGATTTCTGCAGAAACTGGGAGGCTTTACATGCATTGTTTTCTGTAGTCATCATAGCCACGCTTTGAAGACAGTACCATTATTTATCCTCACTGTCACACCCCCGTTATCAAGTTGATGCCCATTCATAGTGACCCTATGGAGAATTTCAGAGGCTGTAAATCTTGACTGCTGGAAGGTACCATTGCACCGAGTCAGACGAACAGTGAGCTTATGTACAGTAAGACGAAACACGGCCAGATCCGGTGGGTGTCATTCTAACAGTCATTGTCACCTTTGAGTGCACTGTTACAACCACCATGTCAACCCCGTTCCTCTTCGCTGCCCTCTACTTTAGCAAGCACGACAAAAGTCCCTTTCACAGGGACTGGTCTTGATAACATATCCAAAGTGCTTGAAGGTAAGTCTCACCATCCTAACCTCTAAAGAGCATACCAGCTGTACCTCTTCCAAGATCCATTGGTTTGCTCTTCTGGCAGTCCATGGCACATTCAATATTCTTCCCTAGCACAAAGATGCAAATGAATCCATTCTTCCGCGGTCTTCCTTATTCTCTGTCCAATTTTCACATGCAATCAAGGGGACTGAAAACATCATTGTTTGCATCAGGCACACCTTAGTCCTCAAAGTAACAACCTTGCTCTTCAATACTTTAAAGAGCAGATTTGCCCAATTTTGATTTCTCGACTGCTGCTGCTTCCAGATGCATTTATTGGGAACACAAGAAGCTGAAATCCTTGATTGCTTCAATCTTTTCCCCATTTATCATAATGTTGCTTTCTGATCTAGGTGTGGTTTCAGCTTTCTTTACATTGAGCTGCAGTGCATGCCAAAGATAGAGTCTTTGATTTTCATCAGCAAGTGCCTTAAGTCCTCCTTGCTATTGGCAAGTCTCCTTCCAATCTTGATGGTGACATTCTCAACCAATAGAATACCTTTAATCTAAAAGATAAAAGCAAGGTTGGTTCCACTACATATAAACTACAATGCTCACACGTTGCTGATGTGATTGTTAAGTGGTGTAACAACTTTGTTAAGTTATTCAAAATATTTTCAAACTGTTAAACAGAGTTTCTAAATGATCCACCAATGTCTCAGGTTATAGACAGAACCAAGAGAAATGGAAGTGTATTTCTATGAACAAGCCTGTCCACAAATATTCAGAGCAACCTAGGTCACAATAAGCCCAAAGTGGAAACACTCCAACTCTCCCGCCCTCAGTGAAGGGATTAAAAAAAAAAAAGGTTATTTTCTCACACAGTGAAATATTATTTAGTGCTAACAAAGACAAGAGTACCAATATATGTGACTGCATCCATGCCCTGCCAAAACATTATGCTAGGAAACCCTGGACAAAGGGCCGCGAAGCACATGATTCCATTGATATGAAATATCAAGCATTGCAGATCCCTAGAGCTGCAAAGTAGTTAGGAGCTGTGGGGTCCTGAGAAAGGGAAGTGACTGCTGAATAAGAATAGAGATTCTTTAGGGGTTGATGAAAAGACTCTGGAATTAGATGAGGGTGAATGTAAAATGGTGAAATTATTAAAAATTACCAAAGTATTCACTTTAAATGGTTAATTTTATGGTACATGAATTGTATTTCAATACAAAAATAAATAAATGAAAGAGTTTGGCTCAACTTGCAATTATGTGTGTGTGTGTGTGTGTGTGTGTGTGTGTCTGTGTGCGTCTACTTCCTAGAATATATATACATGGAAGGAGAGTATCTTTTTAAAAAAAATCTATAAATCTGGTGTTCATCAAGAGAAAGAAAGACCTTCATTGATCTGCACAATATATTAGAAATAGAGAAGTGCACTTTGCACCACGGGCCATTAGTGGTTTACAGACCACATTAAGAGCCATATTGATGAGCATGGAGTCAAATAAAATATCATTTTTTTAGCTTTTAAACCAATATTAGCTAGCAGTTCCACTTCTAATTGCACAGAGAGACTTCACTGCATGCTTGTGTGGGTAGGCAATTTTCCCCCCATGTTAAACTCACTATCATCAGGTTGATTCTGACTCACAATGTCCCTTATCCACGTGGTACAGGTTAGAAAACCCAGGCCCCAGGAGGATTGCCACCAGCATCAGTTGCTGTTGAGTGTATACCAACGGTTGGAGACCCACTGTGTGTTGGAGTAGAGTTGTGCTCCATATTGTCTTCAACGGCTGTTTTGGAAAGAGATCACCAGACCTTTCTTCTGAGGCACCTTTGGGTGGATTTGAAGCTCCAGCCTCAGCACCAAGTGCATTAACTGTTTGCACCACACAATTGCTACCCAGTTAGCTCTAACTCATGTGGTCTTACAAGGAACAGAAAGACACACTCCTCAGTCCTTGCAGTTTTCATGATAATTGGTATGCATGAGTTTACTGTTATGAATATCATGTCAATCCATCTCATTCAAAGTTTCTCTGGTTTTTGCTTATGCTCTACTTTACCTACCAGGAGGATTAGCTCCCTAGTTTGCCACAATAAAAAAATAATCATAATTACAAAAATAACAATGAGCACATGGAAGAAGAAACAGTTCTAAAATTGATTGTGGTAATGATTGTACAACTCTTCTCAAAATGACTGAATGATGGAATGTATGATATGTGGATGAAGTGCCAATAAAACTGTTTTTAAAAAAATAAGGAAGGAAAGCAGACAGCGAAGGGTTCTTAGCACTCATTTCAGGGGTCTTTCTCCATTCCAGGACCCTATCCTGAAGACACCTGTTTATAGATGTCAAGCTTTGTGAAATCCCTGTACAGGATTACGGATTAGATTTTTTGTATATGTTAATAATATATATAATGACCAACAGCCACTATGTATTCAGTAATGTTTTCAAATGAATTTATAGCTATCCATATATGTGTGAAAAGTAGTCATGATTAACAAATCATGATCTATTTGTTTACTTGAAGACAATGTTTCATAGATATATGGATTCAAGAATATCTAAGCTCTCTAATGGCCAAACAATGTAACAGTCATAGAGCACAGTTTGAAAAGTTCGTGTCCTGTCTGGTCTGAGGTTTCTGTTTGTCCTATACCTCCTTCTCCTGTCAACAACTGTATTTCACTTTGGAGAACACCCTTACTCTACATTCATTTCACATCATGCATGACCTAGCTCACCCCAGAGCCTTTCCATCCTGATGTTCTACTCCCCAGTGGCTGTGCAGGACTGCACGAGACTTTGGCTTGTTATTCTTGGGAAAGTTGGTATACATAACCTGGGTGGTTATCTCGATGCTATATGGAAATAATTGGCTAGGGCATGATGCTAATGTGAAAGAATTTGAGTCTGATAAAAATTCATTTGTGCACCTATGTTTATCTATGTCTATATTTTACCCTTGGATCTTATAGTTACATACATTGATAAAGTCTCCTTTATGGCTTAAGGCATTTGGATTTGTTCTTAGGGATCTGCAGCCTGACAGATGCATTTGAACATGTAACTTCACATCTATAGGCTCCAGTTTCCTCATCTGGAAAATGTCAACAATTATTATACCATACACAGACAGTCATTAGAAGGATCAGAGGAGGCAGCACACAGGATAACACCTCATAAATTATAACTTGGTATATAAAATATGGGTTAATATTTGCTCCTACCCTCTTATCTATGAATTCACAAGAGAGAATATTGCAGAATAAAAATAGATGCAAAAGCGTCTCACCTTTTCTTTCTTCTGGCATAAAAAGATTGTGGCAAAGCCTACTACAGAGTGAACATAAAACCGTGCATATAATTCCTTTTCTAATTCAGATCCCAAACCATAACAGCTCAATGGTTTGTATGGATGAAAGATTACATGAAGCACTAGATTAAAAAAAAATGAACCAGACATGTAAGAAGCATACTCTTAAAAGATTTTATGATTCTATTTGCATTTTAAAGGTACTGAAATCTAGATTTGGGCAACTGTGACAGAACTGTGGCAGAACAAGAGTTTAATTGGATGACAAGAAGCAGCATGACACCAGACAATAATGCATGTGCCTACAAATTATTATCAAAGGACTTTTACATTAGGATGATCCCTCAAATCCCAACCTCATTGCCATCAAGTCTATGCTGACTCATGACGACCCTACAGGAAGGGGTAGAACTGCTCCTGTGAATTTCCAAGATGGCAATGCTTTACATCATGTGTTTCTCTATAGAGTAGCTGATGGCTTCAAACTGCTAATCTTGAAGTTAGCAACCCAATTCAAACCACTATACCCCAGGACTCCTATTTGGATGAGGACTCCTAAAATGGATGAGGGGAAGGGTGATACAGAACACTTTGTATAAAACTTCCAAGTCTAGTTTCCCAGCTCTCTACTTATGATAGGGTCATCTCAACAAAAAAAGGGAAGGAAAGAAATGGTGTCCACATTTCTTGAAGCAAAGACACATGACTCTCTACAAGTGGTCATCCACTCAGGGGATTATGAAGATGAGAATGTTTGCACTCCCAAGTTCCCAACTTTAGCCAACAACAAGTTACACTAAAAACGGTTTCTAGAGTAGCCTGTCAGGAATATCAGGTGCCACATTTACTAGAGATGGTTATTAACTGTGGCCAAGCCCCTGGCTTATGGCAACTGCATGAAAAATGGAACAAAACATTGCCCTGCACTGCACGCCATGAGTGACGATAGATCTGACGACTGGGAACTACACATAGGGTTTTCCTGAGCGAATTCTAAAAAGCCAATCAGCATGTCTTTCCTCCTACACCATCATAGTCTGAAAGCTCCATTGAAACCTATTCAGCGTCATGGCAATACATAAGCCTCTACGGATACGTTGGTTGGGAATTGAACGCAGACTTGGTTGGGAATTGAAATCAGATGTGAGATAAAAATCCTACCATTGAACCTCTTCTGCCCTCTTGGCTAAATGTTGGTGCTATTAGCTGCCATTGAGTAGACTGACATCTAGCAACACCTTGTGCCACAGACAGAAACACCGTCTAGTCCCATGGCATCCTTATGACAGCCATGTCATGTGTGAACACATTGTTGCAGCCACTGGGTAAATCCAGTTCCTTAAGGATCTTCTTTTCTCTGACCCTCTATTTTACAATGCATGATGTCCTTTTCCAGGGACTGGTCCATTCTGATAACAGGTTCAAAGTGTGAGATGAGTCACCATTCTCATTACTAAGGAGTATTACGGCTGTACGTCCTCTAAGATTTGTTTGTTCTTCTGGAAGTCTATGGTATTTTCAATACCTATCAACACCATCATTCATTAATTCACCTTTTTTTTTTTCATTATTCAGCTTTCACGTGCAGATGGGGTGACTGAAATTATGACTTGGGTCAGGCAAACCTTCATCCTCCAAATGATGTCTTTATTCTTCAGCACTAAGTCTTGTGCAGCAGATTTTCCCAATGAAAGACATTTGATTTCTAACTGCTGCTTCCATGAGTAGTAATTTTGGATCCAACTATGATGAACTCCTTGACAACTTTAATACTTTTATTTATCATGATGTTATCTATTGGTCTAGTTGTGAAGGTGTATGTTTTCTTTACCTTGATTTGTAATCCTGAATAATGAAGACTGCAAACTGAAGGCTGAAGTCTTTGATTTTCATTAGTTAGTGCTTCAAGTAAATCCCCTTTAAGTTCAGTAAGCAAGGTTGTGTCATCTGGATATCATCTGAGGCTTGATTTTTTTATTCAGTTCTGGGTGTTACACAATCTGGTGTCAATTTGAGAAGATTATGAGTGAAGGGGTGGAGTCTAGTCTGTCAATCAGGTCATAGCCAATGAGGTCACTGTGTGGGCATGGTTTCCTCCTGAAAATTCTGGAAAATCTGGGATTCCTTCTTGAAGGTGGGAGACAATTTTTCTCTCGCTGATCACTCCCTTGGAGGTGCTCTACTGACAAGACACGTGGCACTATGCTGATTGACCCTGTGCCCTGAGAACTGGAGGAGTCTCGTGGAGACCCCTGCCAGCGCTGAGATGCTTCTACCACCACTGGATCCACAAGACTTTGCAGCCACTGGCCTGTGAGCTTCCTGCATGTGGCGTCATTGCGCGTATTTCATGAGTCTGAAGAGGACTTTACAGATTAGTATTGGACATATGAGCCTGATCTAGACTGGGCTGGAACATTTTCTCAATATTCAATTGCTATTGTAGATAACGTCTTTCTCGTACATGTACGAGTGTGTCCATGGATTTGTTTCTCTAGTCTTCCCAGACTAACACATCAGTTCTTTCAGCTTGAGCATGTTCTTTTCTAATGCTTAGAAACTACTTTTTCTTTTTTTTTTTTCAAAACGGAGATAGTCTATTTTTTTTAATTCCAACTCTAAAACTATTATGCGTTAACAACAACTCAAAAAACGGCTAGAGAAAAGATAAGTACTCAGCAGTCTATACGTTGTTGCTGTTTTGGTTACTGTTACTAGGCACCGTCAAGGTGGTTTCAACTGTCAGAAGCATGTGCACAATGAGACCAAGCAGTGCCCAGCTTTGCCCTTTCTTCGCAATCGCTGCGATGCTTGGGCCCCTTGTTGCAGCATCGCGCCAGTGAAGCCCTTTGACAGGCTTCCTCCTGTTAGCTGACCCTCCAATTTTCCAAGTATGACATCACTCTCCAGGCACTGGTCTCTTCTGAGAACAGGCCCGGAGTATCCGAGAAGCGTCGGTTATCTTCACTTCCTTTTTTTTGGAGATCAAGTGACAAGGTGTTACATTTTAACCTAACGACATTGGCAGAAGAATGCACTCTCTGGTAGCAAGACTATTCATACGCCTGGTCTGAGGTCATAGGGAATTCTTTGTAGACGGAACACATGTGGTGACCGTGCAAATGGATGCTTGGCTTTCATTGTCAATCAGACCCTTCTACAGAAAGGGTGTTCAGAATTTAAGCTGTTCCTTCCTCAGGATGTGGATTTTATTATTTACAAACCTCGGATCACACAGGCTGGTGTGCTTCTTCCACATGGACTTAGCTGACCACTTATGTGGCAGCTTGTTTTACGACAAACCTTAAAGACCCCAGATGCTATTCTTTCTGATAGCTGGGCACCATTCAATTTCTTCACCAAGCTTTACTATAGCACCCATAACTTCAGTGATCGCTTCATGAGATCAAGGGTTGTGTATATCCTCACTTCTAAGGATGACTCTCACTGTACTTTACTTCTTCCAAGATATATTTGTTCATTTTTTAGCAGTCCATGGTAATTTCAATATTTCCCCAAACACCATACTTTAAATGCATCCATCTTGGGTGATTTTTCTTATTTGTTGTCCAACTTTCACATGCATATAAGGTGAAGAAAATACTGTTGCTATAGCCAATTGTACCTGAGTCCTCAAAGTACATATTTGCTCTTTAACACTTTAAAGTGGTCGTGTGCAGATTAGCACAAATCAAAAATGTCATTTGATTTCTCTTTTAAAAGATAGGCATATACTTTACATGTCCTACCATTTAATGGTTTGGTCATATGAAGAACACATGTGCAATTGTCACTACAATCAATATCAGAACACTTTATTCTATTACTCACTGCTGTTAGCGCCTCATTCCGTTCTTCATCCTCCCTTGCCATGCCCCTATCCTATTATCTCTACAGATCCACCAATCCTGAATATTTTATACAGGAAATCATCCAAATGAAAACACAATCATAAAAACTCATTAAAAACCAAGAAAACAAACAAACAATGACTAACCAAAACATATAAAGCTCAATCAAGGAGAAAGCAGAAAATCTTAAAAACTGAACTGACTTTAATATGGTTCAAAAGGGAGATCAAATAATAGGGCCCACATTTTAACCTAACCACATCTGCCATAATCAACACCATAATGCTCTCTGTATGATACCCAGACTGTGCACATCCCTCAGGTACGGTCAGAGGGGATGCACTGAGGCCTTAATCCATGTGGGGACCCTGCAAATAGATATGGGGCTTCTACTCTCCTCCATAGCTTTCCGCAAACTGGGGGTTCACAATTTAAGCTCTGATATCGTTCCCTGTTCAGGTTTTGGGTTGTGTGACTTACATTCCCTTGAGTCATTTGATATCTTGATTGCTGCTTTCATGACTGTTGAGTGTGGACTTGAGTAAAATTAAACTTTGACAACTTCAATCTCGCTATATGTAAATACATACTATAATGATAAGAAGTTCTATTTGTAATAGGATGGTGTCACATTGCACTTATGGGGTTTAACCTGTTGTTTTTTTTGTTCGCCTACCATGGTTTTCTTGTTTTCAATGTCAGTAAGTGTAGACCAATATTTTTATTTGGTACACCATAATTTACTATACAAGGGGGTACCTCAGTCCCCCCCAAAAAACACAGATTTTTTTCAAAGCTGTGTATAACTTTTTAATTTTTTTTTTAACAAAACAACCTTATCACCTTTAAATACCTTCCATTACACTTAATGTAATCTGCGATTTCCTTCATGGAAACATTTTTCAAACTCATCTGTTTCAATGTCTGAAAGCACCTCCCTTGTTTTCTTCACCTCTTCTATGTCTTCAATTGCTACCTTCTTCATTCACAGATATTGTTTCTGTGGAGCGAGGTCAGGTGGCTAAGGATGCGGGGCAATAGAGGCATGTTGCTTGTTGCAAAAAATAGGTACACTGAGATGGCTGTGTGAGCAGGTGCATTGCTGTGGTGGCAAAACCATTCCCCCGTCTGCCACACATCAGGCCTTTTTTGGGTCACACACTGTTATGCAATCTTTTCAGAACCTCTAAATGGAAAGCTTGATTAACAGTCTGGTCTGACCCGGGGGAACAAGCTATCCCCATCACATCAAAAAAGAAAAAACAAAACAAATGAGCATGGACTGGATCTCTGATTTCACATCAGGTTCTTTTTCCTGGTCAGTCAGAACCTGAGTCACAGATTTCATAGCAACCCTTCTCCTTCCCAAATCTGTTCCAATCTGCTGACCCACGCTCCCAGAGAGTCTAGCTCATTTTCCCATCTCTTCAATGGTCCGCCATCTGTCTTCAAACACAAGTTGGCGGATTTTTTTTTGACAATTTCGTCTGTTCAGGAAGTTGAGATGTGCAGAAGGAGGCTTTTCATCAATTGACTTTTCACCCTTTTTGAAATGAGAAAAACACTTGTACACTTGAGTTTTTCCCATAGCGCTCTCCTTGTATGTTTTGTTCAACATCACAACAGTTTCTGTGGCATTTTCCCCGAGCAGGAAACAAAATGTCATAGCCACATGGTGTTCTCTTAAATTGGCCATCACAAAAGATGAGGTTCAAGTGAAACTGCTTTAACAAAAAAATTCACTGTGACCATAGAGAACCTTCCTGGGTGACACCCCTGGGTGCACTAACTCGGAGCCAGTTGCCTAACCGGAAAAAATGTGCACTATGAAAGCTCCCCCCAGCAAAGTTTTTCTGGGTTTATTGGGTACCCACAAAGACTCAGTAGGCTACATAACATTTAAAAAGTAATTTCAATCAATAGAGTCCAGTTCATACATTCCTAACCCTGCCACTGTTTTTTTCACAAGGTATTCAACATTAAGATATTTGGTACCAAAAAACAAATCCTCCGTTGTCAAGTTGATTCTGGCTCATTGTGCCCATAGAAGGCAGAGTAATAGTTTCCAAGGCTGTAATGTTCATGGAAGCAGACTGTTACATCTTTTGCTTGCAGAGAACTTATTGTTGAGGTAGATCCACTTACTTTTAGGTTTAACGGCTGAGTTCTTTAGCCACCAGAGCTCCTTAGATGCTGATACTATGGCTAACTTATCCCAACAAGGGCTGCACCAATTTCATTCTCAAGAGCATTGCGAGAATACGGCTTTTCTCATATCCTTAACAACACTTGATATCATCATTGTTTTTAATCTCTTCAGCAGCCTCCTGGACCCTGGGTATTAATGAAGGAATGCCACATAGTTTGGAAAGAAAATAATATGAAATAGAATGCTTAGATTAGGAAGAAACCCCAAAGAGGAGGTATGTGCATATTGGAGAATGAAATATTCTGCCTGGCTACTTCTGAATAAAGATACAGAGATTTCCCAATACAAAGACAGAAACTTGTTAAAGGCATTAACAGGATCAAAGGGTCTTAACTTGGCTAATATAAAATGTCCATTTATCGTTGGATCTCAGGTCCCTTGGAGACCAGTGCAAGCAAGAGATGTCTCAAAAAAAGAGTCTTGAGATTGAAAGGACAAGAGAAATTTTGGAAGTGGCCCAACTCCTTGGGAAAGCTTCCCTGAGCTGCCACCATTGCTCATTGTCAACATCTATGAGTACATTTGCCTTCAGTAAGGGTTGAGAAATCAATAAGGACAAGGACTTTTAGAATTGATTGTGATATGTGTTGTCATGGGGATCTTGAACAAAATCTGAACCAACATCACATCCAATAGGCTGGTTTGGAACAATCACTTCTTTGATGGTTGCTGGGCAACTATGAGACATAGGGTTTGGGATTATAAGCCATCCCCAGGCTACACATTTCTGACACACAAACCTGGAATAGACTATTCATTCACTTGCTACACATCCAGCATTTAAATCATCGAGAAGGCTTCACACCTTTACTTGCACTAACCCACCCAAATGGCATTGTGTTAGGTAGAGTTCTCGAGAGAAACAAAGCCAGAACATTTATACACACACACACACACACACACATTCTGAGAAGGACTATAATAGCCAATTAGTCCGCACAGCAGTACAGAAGGCTCAGTTCAACTCACTTTCATGGAACAGTTAATATACTGGAAATCCTTCAACTCACGTGGGTTGCCAGGTCCAGATCAAGGAAGCAGACAGCAGAGTCAGCAAACAGCAGGGCGGGTCAGCAACAGTCAATAGCTCGGGAGCCTAGTGAAACAGAATAGGATATCCAACTCAAGCAATGCAAGGCAACAGGATTCACCAGCCTCAAGCTCAAGCAATGTATGCACCAACAGCGTGGTGAGGCAGGTCACAAAGGAGCCTCAAGCTCTAGCCGCATGATCCAATGGGTTGGCTTGGCCCACAGGGAGTGTAGCTCACAGGTTGAGGGCGAGAAATAAATAAAGCCGCAGCACGCTGGTCCAATCACCAGAGAGTAAGAAATAGGGGAGTGGGCCTTGCAGAGTCATTTATTTATTTGCCCTCTAATCAAACTGCAACCTGATTAATCCCATATGTTATTATTGGCCAGGTTGGCACAATAAATCTAATCATCACAACCATCAAGTTGATTCCTATTTATAGTGACCCTAAGTAGGAGTTCCAATATTGTAAATCTTTATGGGAACAGATAGGCACATCTTTCTTCTGTGGAGCAGCAGGTAAATTTGGACCACTAATCTTGCACTCCCAACACCTAACCTACAGCACTGCCTAGTCTTGCTTGTATGAAAACCCATCAATTATCATCAAGTTGATGCTGACTCATAGTGATTTTATATTGGTTTCAAAGGCTGTAAATCTTTACAGGAACAGATAGCTTCATCGGCCCCTCAGGAGCAGGGACAAGTTTGAACTGCTAATGCTTAAGTGAAGGTAATACTGTGGTCCTTTACTGGCACTGAACACTCAAACTCACCGCCATCAAATCAATCTGATTCACAGTGACCCTATAGGACCCTATAGGACAGAGCAGTGCTGGGTTTCTGAGGCTATAAACCTTTATGGGAACCAAGAGCTTTAGTTTTCTCCCCTAGATCAACTGGCAGGTTTGAACCACCAACCTTGCAGTTAGCAGTCTAGCATCTAACACACAGCACTGCTAGGGCCCCATACTTACACCAAAGTATGGCTAAATGAGAGCCTGATGTAACTGTTCTGATGGACCTATTGAGATAGTTGAAGCTTATTGTACCAACCTGGCCGATAAACACATGTGGGGTTAATTGAAGGGCAGAGAGAGAAATGGCTTGGTGAGCCTCGCCTTTCTAGTTCTCAGGTCTCTTGTGTTGTGATGGTTGGACCAGGATGCAGCTGCTTTATCCAGTGCCCTGCTTCAGTGGGCAAGGGGAGACATCCCCGAGGAGAAGCTTCATGAACCTACCCCGATGTAGCCCTGGGTGCTGGAGCAGCCATGTGGAGACCCCTGCCAGTGCTGAGGTGCTTACACATTCACTGATTTGGCTTTCCTCCTACAGTCGGCGTCATTGCATGTGTTTTGTGAGATGGAGGAAGACTTTGTGAATTGATATTGGACATGTGGGCTAATGTTGAACTTGTAGGCTTGGGCAGCACTGGGTTGGGAAGTTTTCTTGATGTGCACTTACTTAATGTACCCAGACTATCACACCTATAAATTCAATTTAAAATCTTACTTAGACTTAAAGGCTTATGTAGGAATGGATATTATTTGTAACTCACAGACTACCAATTCTTACCTTTCTAGGCGATAACAGATAACCAAACATTTGCAGTT
Organism: Tenrec ecaudatus; assembly: GCF_050624435.1. Taxonomy (NCBI): domain Eukaryota; kingdom Metazoa; phylum Chordata; class Mammalia; order Afrosoricida; family Tenrecidae; genus Tenrec; species Tenrec ecaudatus. The sequence continues at coordinate 144,121,982 of NC_134534.1, forward strand.
GCAGTTCCCTTGGCATCGCGCATCCTGCAACAGTTCTACTCATCATAAATGACATAAATGCAGCCTCCTCTGTCAAGCCTCCCTCCCTTCCCTGCTGTCAGAGTAGCACAACTTGGTGGAGGAGTTCCTGTAGGGCTCGGTGGAGGCCTTGAATGCAATCGCTGCCTCCGGTTCACTGGGTTGCTACCATGCCTTTGTATATTGTTCTCTCTACTGGGATGAGAGCAAGAACAGGGTATGTGTCCTAGTTGTTTCTAGTATTCCTTGGGCTCCATGCCTGCTACAAATGAACTGAGAAGTAAGGTGTGTAAAACTAAGCAGAAAATAGTTTGTTGTTAGCTACTCTAGAAATAATTCCAATTTATGGTGACTCCATATGTGCAGAATAGAATGGCCCTTCACAGGGTTTTCAAGGCATGGCATTAGATTGACTTCTGTAGTAGTTACATATCTGGTGGCAATTTAGGACTTGAGAGGATTAAGAGTGCAGGGGTGGAGTCCAGCCGGTCAATCGGATCATAGCCAATGATGCCTCCAAGGCACTTCTGGGTGGATTCAAACCACCCACCAACAAACTAATAGTCAAGTGCTTAACCATTTGTGCCACCTAGGAACACCAGAGAGATGGTTCAGACCCTACTGCCTCTGAGTGGGTTCTCTCTCATATTGACACTATAGGAAATTTCCAAAGCTATAAATCTTCACAGAAGCAAATAGTCTTGCTTTTTCCCACAGAGTAGTTGGTGATTTGGAACAAGCAACCTTTGTAACCTAATACTTAAATTGCAGGGCCACCAGAAATTGGGAAGCACTAATAAATGTTGATAAGTTCTTTATTTACCTCTATTTTTTTTCCCAAGAAGCAGTCAAGATAGAAGAAATGTATAGGTAAATGTCTAAGAAATCCACAAGCCATTATCAAGCTGGTTTCTGTGGAGCCAGAGCAGAACTGTGCTCCATAGCATTTTCAGTGGTTGGGGTCTGTTGGAAAGGATCCCCGGTGGCCTAGTGGTTGTGCATTGGGCTGCTAACTGAAACATCAGCAGTTCAAAACCCCAGCATCTCTGAGGGAGAAAACTGAGCTTTCTACTCCTGTAAACAGTTACAGATCCAGAAACTCACAAGGGCAGTTCTCCCTGTCCCAGGGGTCTCATTGAGTTGGCATCAACTTGACAGCAGTGAGTTTGGTCTTTTGGAAGTAGATCACTAGGCTTTTCTTCTGAGGAGACTCTGGATGGATTTGAACCACCAAATTTTCAAAGACATCCATACGGTCTCAATAATGTTTCCATTCTATGGATGAAGAAAACAATGAATGTGATGAAAGCAAGAGAGAAAAAAAAGGAAGAAGGCAGATAGGAAGAGGGAAAATGGTGCACCTACAGATGGATGTGTTGAAATTATGTAGCCGGTCCAAAGTCACATTAACAAGGAGTAGATATTTACACTTGCATCTGCCTGGCTCCAGAGGTCACGCTTTTAACCTTGACATCATCCTGCCTGCAGGGCTTTGACTACAGCAGACAGGTAAAGCCTAAAGATCTGGAACTTTTAAGAAAGGCACATCACAATGGTGTAGAAAAATGCACAGCAAACTCATTCATTTTTACAAGAGCCCCAGTGAAATTGACTTCTCTTTTATGGCTTACAGTGAGAAGAAAGAAAAACCCTAACAGAAAAATTCTAAATGAGATGAGCCATTCTACTCTGCCATTCGTCTTTATGCTTCAAGGGCGCCTTGCTGGAGAGGAATGGGAATAATAGTTCTAAATGGCTAATAAGGACACTGTGCTGCGAATGGAAACAAAAGCATCAACAAAATCTTTGATCATCAAATCAGCACACACACAATTAAAATAAATTAGACTTGGGAATGATAAAGTGATGATTAGGCAAATGTTAATTAAATTAATATTGACAATGTTCTAGGCTGAAGTCAAAGGGAAGCTGGTCCCTGCTCCCTGGCAGCAGGTAAGCCCACCTCAAGCAGAGTGAACTTTGGTCAGGGGAGGGAAGAGACAGAAGTCAGGTGGTGCTGCATGCTAAGCCTGCCAAGTAGGTGCTGTCTGGCCTGGCACCCATTGCCAATGGGGAAGTGCCATGCCAGCCCTCGCCCAGCTCAGCACTTTCAATAGGCTACAGCCTCCACAATGACTTCCGGTCCCCAGCCCCATTGCAGTACCCTTGCTGAACCTGACCTGATGCCTTCTTCCTTTGTTAGACTTCCCATCCTTCCTGTCCTACCTTTATATATTAAATACTTTACAGGCGACCCACAATGGGCCACGCTCTGTTTTAGGTGTGGGGGATTCATTTAGTTTCCTTCACAAAGTTTTGGCCCTCAAGAGGCGTACATCTCTGTGAAAGAGAAATCCACCCAGGATGTCACGCTGCCATGGGTCTTTGGCAAATCCAAAGGCATATATCCAAAGGGCACCATGGAAAGGGATGCATTTATTTGCTGCCTCTCCATGTAGAGTAGGACAAGAGACATTAGTCAAATGGGTTTTTAGAAATAAACATTTCAGCACAAAGCATTGCTATTGATAAAGAGAAGTGGGTATGAGGGGAAAAGGTATGAAAACTGGTTAAGGGTCTAAGAAGTTCTTAAGAGATTAAGAACTTGGGTTCCACAGTACTGTGACCTACTTGAATCCATTCGGCAGGATTTCTCCATGGTGGCAATGTTGGCAATCTGAGCTAGATAAGTCTTTGTTGGAGTGAGGAGTGCTGTCCAGTGCATAGTAGGATGTTTATCAGTAACTCTGGTCTCTATTGATTGGGTGCCAGGAGCACCATCATAAGTAGTAGCAACCCCAAAATGTCTACGAACGCTACCAAAATGTCCACTGGGGGTAAAACTGCTCCAGTCAAGAGTCACTGTTCTTGGACGTCACTCAAGGTGCCCAAAGTCAACAGAGTGAGGAAACACAGCCAAGGGTCTCATGCAGACCCAATTTTATGATCTCTTCAGAGAGCTGCCACCAGTTGGTCAGATTGCCATACAGTTGTAGATTGCATGTTGTTAAGATGCTGGAAGATATGCCATCAATAATTAAATACCAGAAGCTGGTGGGTCTGTACACAGGTAAAACTATTGTGGAAATGCTATGGTGCTTTCTCAAACAACTGGGAATAGAAATTTCATGAGGAGGCAATCCCTCTTGTGAGTATACTTCCTAAAGAAGAAAGCGACACAACATGAACAGACATATGCTATCCCACGTTGGTTATAGCACCGTTCACAATAGCAAGAAGTTGGAAAAAGCCCCAAAGTCTATCAGTAGGAAAACGAATAATGAAACTTTAGTGCATACACACAATGGAATACTACACATCACACACACAAAAACATGAATGAAATAATGAAGCACCTCACAAAATTGAAAGACAGATAGAACACTGTACTGAGCGAAGCTAGTCAATCACTCAAGGACAAGTATTAGATGAGACCACGACTACATGGATAAACACCAAGACGAAGGCGAGCATCTCTTCTCAGGTCAGATACAATTCAATCTTTTGACTCTGGTCTCCCAAGCAATATGGTGATGTATCTGTTGAATGCTTATGGCCCACTTATCACTCTCTTATTTGTGCATATCTGAACTCACTTCAACAGAGGAGGGACGACTTCACTAGAGTCAGTGCCTTCATTTAGGGGGAGAAGGAGAGAACCAGAGTTCCTGCCACATAGCATGTCGCATCTATGAATTTCAATGAAAATTCAAATCAAGAGGTGGGGGAAGGACGGATGTGTCTGTCTCAGAGAAAGTGATTTCATTTCTGTTGGTGGATCAACTGAGAGGGGCAGCCTGCCCTTGGAGAAAATGCTTAACTTATGTACATAGATCTCCAATGGGAGGATCCACCCAGGAGTCTTCCTAATCAGAATCGTGTATTTTTTTTACCAAGTTTCTATTCAGCCCTTGGTGACCCAGGCCCCTTGCTTTAGGCTACTGGATTTTAGATCATGCCTTTCTGTGGTGTACAGCATTCTTAGGAGACACCAGAAGGATCAGAGTTGGAAATTCTACTAAGATAACCAGACTCTACCTTAAGCAAACCTCTTGCTGCAGAGCCTAGAAATACTCTTTTGGACTTAAAGCTGAAACACCTTAGTGTAAAAAGAAACCGAGGGCTGCTATCCCAAGGTCATGGTTTGAAAGTCATTGATCTTTGGTTCAAATCTCTTAATTTTGAGGTTGCCCAATAACTGACAACTTAATACTACCATCTATTTACGATTTTCATACTCCTTTTGCTTTTTAGAACATGTTTTGTCTCAGTGAATGAGCATTACTAAAACGTTTGCCTGTATCCAACCCTCCTCATTGTTTTATTTCTTTTTAAAAATCATTTTATTGGGAACCTGTATAGCTCTTATCACAATCCATACATACATCCACTGTGTCAAGCACATTTGTATATATGTTGCTATCACCATTTTTAAGCCTATAACCCCTGAATTTTTAATTTCAGGGAAAAATTTTTGTTTTTATTCTTTACTTTTATAGCTATCAATATATATTAATATATAAGTCATGCTTGGCATTATAGGGTTAGAACATTTTCTTTCTACATGAGCCCTTGGTATCAGCTCCTCTTTTTTTCACCCTCCATCCCTCATGAACCCTTGATAATTTACTTTTTTTTTTATATATCTTACACTGATGGATGTTTCCCTTCACCCACTTTTCTGTTGTCTGTCCCCTGGGGTGGGTTATAGTTAGATCATTGTGATCGATTATCCCTTTCTCCCCCACCTTCCCCTTCCCCTCCTGGTACAGTTACTCTCATTATTGGTCCTGAGGGGGTTATTTGTCCTGGATGCCCTGTGTTTCAAGCGCTATCTGTACCAGTGTACAAGCTCTGGTCTAGCAGGATTTGTTAGGTAGAATCGGGGTCATGATAGTGGGGAGGAGGAGGCATTAAAGAACTAGAGGAAAGTTGTATGTTTCATTAGGCTATACTACACCCTGACTGGCTCATTTTTTCCTTGTGACCCTTCTGTAAGGGGATGTCCAATTGTCTACAGATGGGCTTTGGGTCTCCACTCTGCATTCTCCCTCATTCACATTGATATGGTTTTTTGTTCTGTGTCTTTGATGCCTGACACCTGAACCCATCAACACCTCATGAGCACACAGGTTGGTATGCTTCTTCCATGTGGACTTTGTTGCTTCTCAGCTACATGACTGCTTATTTATCTTCAAACCTTTAAGACCCCAGATACTATATCTTTTGATAGATGGGCACCATCAGCTTTCTTCACCACATTTGCTTATGCACCCATTTTGTCTTCAGTGATCCTGTCGGGAAGGTGAGTATCAAGTAATGCCAGGCTATTAGAACAAAGTGTTCTTGCATTGAGGGAATACTTGAGTAGAGGCCCAATGTCTGTTTGCTACCTTAATACTTAACATATAAATATATGTCCACAGATCTATTTCCCTATTGTTATATATAAATACATGCCTGTATTTAGACCTCTATAAATGTCCTTTATCTCCTAGTTCTTTCCTCTATTTCCTTTTACTTTCCTCCTGTCGCACTATCATGTTCAGCCTTCATTCAGGTTTCAGTAATTGCTCTCGGTGACATTGCCCTTGATCAAGTTCTACTAGGCACCCTAAGTCCTCCTTGCCATTGATTTTAGATCACTTGTTCCCTTGTCTCTGGGTTTTTAACACCCACTTGCTTTCCTCTGCCTCCCCCATGTCACCACCCCGGAACCATCAGTCCCATTGTTTTCCCCTCCAGATTGTTTATCCTTCCTATCTTATCTATACAGACATGTAAAGACAATAATAAGCACAAAAATAAGACAGCAAAACAAAACAACATAAAACCATCAACCAAGAAAAGAAAAACCTATAAACAGTCCCAGGTGTGTTTGTTGACTGTGTTGAGTCTGATGGGGTGCCTGCCTTGGTCCCAAAGTCTGTATTTTGGTGTTCCCTGGGGACTTCATTTCTTTGCTCTCCTTGCTGCTCTGCCTTAGCCTTTGCCCCAATTGGTGGGGTCATATAGGGCACAATTCATACACTGTGCCTCCAGTGTTGTCCCTCATAGCACTACGGGTCAGTGAGGGACGTCGTGTCTCATGATGGGGCCTATGGTCCTCTCTGTGCTTTGGCTGCTCTGAGCATGAATATCATTCTTAGGCCTTGATGGGCCAGGATATGTTCGACTCTTTCCTTCCCTCTTCCTTTGTTTCTGCGTGTTCTGATCAGATGCTCCCCTCTCCCTGAGCTGTAGCTTAAGTGCTCTCCTCTTAAGTGAATTCTTCTCGGGGAAGGGTGGGGGTAGAAGGGGAGGTGTCCACATAGTTGGGATTAGGGCTGGCCCCATAGACCTCTCTCTCTTGGTTCCCTGCTTCATGCCGGTATTTTGCATTCACATATTGGTGTACTGGGTTGAAGTCTGGTCCCTCTGTCCCTCTCTTGCGGAGATATAAACCACACACCCCCCTTGGGTGGGTTAATGCCTTGTTCCCCTGCCTCATTGTTTTCTTAAACAACATTTAGTCACTTAAATGTTTAAGCTATATGAGTGACTATTCCATGTAGTTCAGTCTAAAAATTTTTCTTATATTTATAGGTTTTTCTTTTCTCAATAGTAGTTTAAATTCTATACCATTGGCTACATTAATGATAATATTATTTGCATTACCAAATGTCCCATGGAGTTTATATTATTTCTCATGAAACCGATAATGCTGCCTCTAAAGTGAACCAGGGATGAATAAAAAAATCTAACAAATTTACCGCCTTCTCATGCAGATCCGATAAGACAGGATAGAACTGACCCTGTAAGTTTCTGAGACTCTAGCTTTGTGCCAGAGCAGAAAGGCCCGCCTTTCCCTTGGGGGTGCCCCTGTGGATCAAAGCCCAAGGCATATCCACCAAGGCCCCAGGATCCTTCCAGTGATGAATATAAATGGTAAGTATACAAATGGAACCTGAGCTCCCACTTAATCATAAAGCCTGACATCAAAATAATTCTTATGATGTGACTCTGATCCTTGCCTTCATGAAATGATCACTGAATAGATGGGTGCTACAACTGAGTGTTGTAGGGAGAGACAGGTCCCTAGAGAAAGACCTCATGTTTGGTGCAGTGGAGGAGGATCCAAAAGAGGAAGGTCACAGAGGAGCTGGACTGGCATTGTGGCTGCAGGGGGCAAAGGAACAAGAGTGACAGTAGTGTAGGACCAGGAGCTGTTTCTTCTGTTGGGCAGAAGGTCGCTATGGGTTTGAACCGACTTGATGGCACCCAACAACAACAAATCAGGGCCTAAGTATGGAGAAGAAATCAGATGAGGCCTGACTATTAGAAAAAAACGTGTCTGAGGTCTTAAAAGCTTGTCTTCAAACAAGCAGTCATTGAAGTTTGCACAGAACAAGCACACCAGCCAGTGTTAGCAAAGGCTTATTAATAATGACATCCATGATAAGAGGAGGGGGACTGTATTAGAGCTTAAAATCTGAGCACCGAGTTTGCTGAAGGCTATGAATGACAGTAGAGGCACAAAACTCATTTGCAGAGCCCCACGCGGATTACAGCTCATTGAATTCCCTTGGTCCATTGGCCAAGGACGTGAACAGGCTTGTCCTCAGACACATAGTGCATTGGAAAGTAGATTACTGCAGATATACGGAGGGTAAAATTTAATATCTTTCCACTAGTTTTGCCTTTTGGCTCATTTTTAACTGGTTCTATTTTGTATTGGTTTCTGCTTTCTTTGGGATTGAGGTTTGTCTATATTTTATGTTGTGGCTAGGGTCTTTTCTATATGGTTTTCTTAATATGTAACTAAGGACAGAGAAATGTAGAGATAGTAACTACAGTAATGTTCCTTTTTTTGTATAAGGTTTGCCAAATCTTTTTTTTAAATCATTTTATTGGGGGCTCATACAATTCTTATCACAATCCATATATACATCCATTGTGTCAAGAACATATGTACATTTGTTGCCATCATCATTCTCAAAACATTTGCCTTCTACTTGAGCCCTTAATATCTGCTGCTCATTTCCCCCTCCCTCCCCACTCCCCCTACCTTGTGAGCCCTTCATCATTCATATGTTATTATTATTTTGTCATATATTAAACTGTCTGACGTCTACCCCTGTCCTCTTCTCTGCTGTCTCTCCCCCAGGGAGGATGGCTACACGTAGATTCCTGTAATCAGTTCCCCCTTTCTACCGTACATTCTCTCCACCCTCCAGGCATCACCACTCTCATCACTGGTTCTGGAGGAGTCATCTGTCCTGGATTCCCTGTGTTTCCAGTTGCTATCTGTACCTATGTACATCCTCTGGTCTAGCCAGATTTGAAAGGTAGAATTGGGATCATGATAGTGGGGGGGAAGAAGTATTTAAGAACTAGAGGAAAGTTATATGTTTCATCATTGCTACCCTGCAGCCTTCCTGGTTCATCTCCTCCACACAACCCCTGAGCAAGGGGTGTCGGTTGGCTACCATTATGGCAAGGGAGGTTGGTAGGAAATGGGGAGATAATCATAATGGATATATGAATGAAAGTGATGTTCTAAATTTGATTTTGGTGATGAAAACACAACTCTTTTAAATTTATTTAAGACATTGGAATTGGCTATGTGAGTTAGATGTCACTAAAACCATAAAATATATACATACCAGCAAGGTCAGCCAGGGTGGACAGGTTTCAGAACTTCCAGGTCAAGGAAGAGAGTTCTGAAATGATCACTTCAGTGAAAACCCTGTAGGATCAAGAATAATGTCTGACACTTTGTGTCATCAGGGCAACAATCACTGCAGAAGGCTGCCTGCTTGGTGACGTGAAGGACCGGCCAAGGCCAGGGAAGCCCTCCGAGAGAGCGACTGACAGAATGGCCACCACAATGGATTCAAGCACATCAGGATCACGATGATGGTGTTTTGTCCTATTAGACATCAGGCCATTAAGTTGGAGCTAACTCAATAGCAACTAACAACAGTCATCCAACTGGGTGAGAATTTCTCCTCCCCTGCTGAGCTGGCATTCACTAGCCCTATAACGCTGAGCACACATTTTCATAACATTTAGTTAAAATGTATATATTAATATACACATCGATAACTGAAAGTAAAGAATAAACTAAAAATAAATTTTCCCTGAAATTCAAAATTCAGGCACTATAGGGCTAGCTGTGTGCTCACCAAACACTAGGCCAGTGGTTCTCCACCTTCCTCATGCCACCACCCTTTCATACAGCTCCTCATGTGGTGCTGACCCCCAACCAGAACATTATTTTTGTTGCTACTCATCACTGTAATTTTGCCACTGTGATGAATCATCATGTAAATATCAGATATGCAGGATATTTTCATTGCTACAAATTGAACATAATTAAAACAGAGTGATTAATCACAAAAACAATACGTAATTGTAATTCATGAAGTGTCATTTTACCTCCAATCCTGCTGCTTTCAACACAGAAGCTGCATTTAACAGCGTAGCTGCTTTCTACACAGTAGCTGCTCTCTACACGTGTGACTGGTCTGCATAAGTGCATTATGGTGCCAACCCTGTCTTATGCACCTATATTTGCACGGGGTATACATGGTGGGATTGGCGTGATGATGTCGTCATGCCGGGTACTCACAGGTGGGTGTATCTGCATGTGGGTGGACCCACCTGGAGACAGATAGAGGAACAGTGTCTAGGTTCCTAAGACCATCGGAAATATGTGTTTTCTGATGGTCTTAGGTGACTCCTGTGAAACGGTCATTATGACCCCCAAAGAGGTCTCGACCCACAGGTTGGGAACCACTGCACTAGACCCTTTGATTTTCTTTTGTTGTTAAAGCCCAACTCATCATTTAGATCCCCACTAAACTGCCCTCTTCTGGAAACTCTCCCTGGCCCCATGATTGGGTTAAATCCTCCATTGAAGCTAAGGTCCCATCTTGTATTGCTTTCTTATGAAAACTTTATCATTTACAATTTCACTTACATATAAGGATCACCGGGTTGTCAGTTTCTCTCAAAGGACTGTGACCTTTAAGAAGCTGAGGCTGCTGCGACTCTGCACTTGGTTAAACCCCTGCTCCCAAGAACAGTGCTCAGAAAGGACTAGGCTCCAAAGAAAGCTTCTTGAATGAATAAATGAATGAATGACTCTAGTAAGGGAAATGTTTGTGAAATACTCTGCTAGATGTTGGCACAGAATAAGCCCTCAGTAGATGACAGGGTTTTTTGTTTTGTTTACACAGATGTATTGGCATCTAATCCACGTATACAATCCAATAGTTCAGTCACAACAAAAAGAGTTGTATGATCATAACCACAATCAATTTTAGATCAATTTTTCATTCTTATACTCTTCATTGCTAGCTCTCACTTCACCCTAACCTTCCCTGTCATACCCCCAAGGAGCCATTAATGATTGATGTAGTTACTGTCTCTTTAGAGTAACCCATCCTAAATTTTATACACAAAAAAACACTACAACAAAAACAAAAAAAAAACTATCAAAGGATAACAGATAAAATCTTCAATGAAAAAGAAAGCAGAAAACATTAAAAACTGGAACAAATTTAAAATGGACCAAAAAGGGATCCAAAGATAAAGTGTAACCTAGCTGCATCTACAATCGTGCACTTTCCAATGTGCTCTGCATGATGGTAAGGCTGTTCGCTTCCCTGCTCTGCGGTCGGAGAGGATTGACCAGAGGCTTCATCTACATGCATTTCCCCTTTGCTGCTGCTGCTGCTTTTTAAACTGAAGCAACTTTCAAATGGGTCAAAAGGGAGATCAAATGACACGATAGTAAATGGAAATTTTGGTGCTATTTTGCTATTCTTTTTAGTGGAGACAGACTCTCTCATGCTCAGGGGTTGTAAAGTCATACCACTGACTGGTTAATTTCCTTCTTGTCTCCTTTCCCTCCCTCGTCCCACTTTTTCTTTCTGTAGTCCTCCCAAGCTGTATAAAATAAGCTTTCCTTCATTCAAGATTCCATAAGATATTACGTTTAATAGTCCCATGGAAACCTAGGAAACTATTACATACAGCCAGTTTCAAATGAGGTAAGTAAATCTGTCCGCGGAGTAGATCATTTCCACCTCATGTAAAACATATGACCAGAAACACAAGCTCGCTTTCATCTCCCAGATTTTCATCGGCTTTTCCTTCATGAGGCTGTTTGTAGCTAACACAATTTAGACCAAGATGCATGCTTCAGAACTGAGCAGGGCAGCGGGGCCAGGGAGGGCACTCCACCCAAATCCATCTCTTTTTCAGAGATCATCACATGTCATAGGCAATTGGATTTGGGTGTTTAGAAGGCACAGTTCAATTGTCCTTGAAAACATGACCCGATTGAATTGTCCTACTAGCTCCATCCCAGGAGGAGTAACCCAGGACCCATCCTCTATTTTTGAATGCCTTGAGAAATCTGTTTGCTTCGGGAAACCTGCTATTTAAACATGAGTAAATGTCCAGCAATTTCCACTCTGAAGTCTCTAGTGTAGTTAACTTTGAATGCATGTGTTTGGGTGGAGAGGCCAGTCTGTCTCTCACAGGCAATAGAGTGGCTCTGTCCTGATCCCACAGAGTCTGGAGGGTACTGGCAGAACTCTATCTCCTTTAAACCTGTAGCTACAAGATGAACACCTGAGGCCTCGATGGCTCAGAGACAACTCTTATATCAAGCCAGGCCCAAGAACCACCCTGAGCTGTGGACAACATAGATTGCGGACCCAACCCAACCAATCTCAATATTCTCCGGCCATCAAAAACTCCTCTCTTTCTACTCATCTGGAAATAAGCAACACCTAAGTGCTCGGTGCCTGCATTCAAAATGATCACTAAGAACAGCCATGCCGTCCCTATCCCCAGACAACCCACATGCAGGCTGTCAACCTGAACTAAAGGAAAGGCTTGTTTGCTTGTTTTGTTTCTGTTTTTTAATCCTAGAACTCCTTCCATTCGCCATTTTTAAAATACAATTTCCTGTCATAGCTCAATGTAAAGTTTGAGCGGCCTTGATTAAGAAGATATGTTTGCTTACTTCCCCCTCCCTCCACATTGTCATGATCTGAATCCTACCTTGCAAGTCTGGCTAGACCAGAGGATGTACACTGGTACAGATGGGAACTGGAAACACAGGGAATCCAGGGCAGATGATCCCCTGAGGACCAGTGATGAGAGTGGTAATACTGGGAGGGTAAAGGGAGGGTAGGTTGGAAAGAGGGAACCGATTTCAAGGATCTACATGTGACCTCCTCCCTGGGGGATGGACAACAGCAAAGTGAGTGAAGGGAGACATGGGACAAAACAAGATATGACAAAATAATAATTTATAAATTATCAAGGGTTCATGAAGGAGGGGGAGTGGGGAGGGAGGGGAAAAATGAGAACCTGATGCTAGGGGCTTAAGTGGAGAGCAAAAGTTTTGAGAATGATGATGGCAACGAATGTACAAATGTGCTTTACACAATTGATGTATGGATGTATTGTGATAAGACTTGTATGAGCCCCTAATAAAATGATTTTTTTAAAAAGAAGAAGAAGAAATGTTCTTGGTCTCCACCTCATTCCATACATCAGTCCCTGGGGCTCCTCTTTGAAACTTGGATTCCTTGATGGCCATTTCAAAAACCATTGCACAAAAATTATCTATTCAGGGATGTATACGTCCACACTGAAAAGGATTGCAAGAATTTGGGGTTTGCGTGGTGGTGACTTGTTTAGCAGACTTTATTTTAGAGCATCTTTAGGTTTACAGGAAAATTATGCCTAAAGCACAAGGAGCTGCTACATACTTCCTTTCTCGTTGCTACAGGGCATCCCTCCTTATCCACATCTTGCATTCTAAAGCTACCACCGCAACAACTGATGATCCAATATCATTCATGAAAGTGCAGTAGTATACACTGCTGGCGTCCCCTCTGTCTTGCATAGCTCTAAAGCTTTTAGCAGAAGCCTTAGTGTTGCTGTGTTAAACCACTCAGTAGTTAACAGAAAGATCAGAGCTATGCACCCACCAGCTACTCCATGGAAGACAACAGTACCATCTACGCTGGCATAGATTAGAGCCTTGGGGATGCTATGGAAGTCACCCTCTATTTTATAAGGTGATTAGGAATTGACTAGACAACATTAGGATAGGTCATGCGTCTATCATGTTAGTGTCATATCAAATAATTTCACTGCCCTAAACACGTCCCACAGAGGTCCACCGATGCATTCTTCCCCCCTCCCAATCGGTACTGGCAACCACTGACCTTCTTGCAATGGCACAAGCAGTTGGTGATTGACTGTTCGTCTAGGTTGGCAGTTCGGAAGCATACAGCAGCTCCATGCAAGAAAGTCTTCGTAATCTGTTTCTGTAAACATTACAGGCATATGTTCCGTGCAGATGATTTGTAAACCCCCAATGAAAGGATGACTCTAAAGTGAACCTGAGACATCTATAAACCACTGAAGTTGGAATTGATTTTGAGCTCACACTTAGTCTTAACGCTAATGTGAAAACAATTCGTTTGTAGGATGTGGCTCTATCCTATACTTTCCCTCATGAAGAGATCACTGGGGACATGGGTGCTGTAGCAAAGTGTGGTAAAGAAATCAGTTTATGCCCAGCTATGAGGAAAAATAGCATCTGGGGTCTCAAACAACCGGTTATCTAAATCAGGTGAGTTGTGCTTCGGGATTGTGTCCTCTCACCGTGTTTATTCAATCTGTATGCTGTACAAATCATCAGAGAGCCTGGATTATTTGAAGACCAATGGGGCATTAAGATTGAATGCGGGCTCATTAACAACGTGAGATATGCAGCTAACACAACTTTGGTGGATGAAAGTGAGGAGGGATTGAAGCACTTGCTGATGAAGATCAAGATTAACGGCCTTCACTTTGGATTACAAATCAATGCAAAGAAAATCAAAATCTTTACAACCAGACCAACAGGTAACACCAGGATACGCGGCAGAGATTGAAGTTGTCACCGATTGTGTCTTGCTTGGATCTATAATCAACGCTCATGGAAGCAACACTCAAGAGGTCAAAAGATATTGCAATGGATAAATCTGCTGCACAAAGTCCCTTTAAAGTACTGAAGAGCGAGGATGTCACTTTAAGAACTAAAGGGGTTCTGACCCAAGCCATGGTATTTTCAGATGCCTCATAGGCATGCGAAAGTTGGGCATCAAATAAGGAAGCCCAGTGAAGAGCTGATGCCTTTGGATCATGATGCCGGTGGAGAATATATACAGTATCATGAACTTTTTGCTCTCTTGCACACAGGGTCACTATGAATCAGAATGGCACCTACCAACAACAGGATTGTGCCAGGGGCGGTTGGGTGAAAATGGGGAGCTAACAATAAGAACAAGAAGGAAGAAAATGTTCTAAAATTGACTGCAGTTGTGATTTCACAGCTCTTTTTAATATTATTAAACCATCAGACTGTATGATAAGTGAATTATATGCCAATAAAACTGTTTCAAAATTATAGCTACAAAATCCAGTGGTATAATTACACTGTTACACATGCAAGCATCATAAATTGGAACTGACTATCATTTCAGGTTTGGTTGGGGGTTTTGTTGGTTTTGTTTTGCTTGCTTGCTTATTTGTTTATACTTAAATGCATGGCTATTAACCAAAATTAAACAGTTTGAATACTTCTAAAGTCAGCTAAGCAAAAAGTCCTGGACATTTGCCTCCACAATGTCAGTGCTGCATAAATCCTAGGGAGTGCCAGGCTGCTCTCTGATGCAGGACGTCACCGCGAGTCCAGATTAACTCAGTAAGTATGGGTTATGGTTGGTGATAAGCTTTTCCAGAAGAGATCAGTAATCAAGTTAGAGACTCTATGAGTTCCTGCCATGTAGCAAGAGACATTGAAGTTTGCTCAATGTGTTTTTGTGTCGTAAAAACTCACTTCTTTTTATTGCTTAATGATTCTCCATTGTATGTATATGCCACAGTGTGTTTAACCATTCGCCAATGGAAGGACATCTAAGTTGTTTCCAATGTTTGGTTGTTCTGAGTAAAACTATCATAAACATTCCATGTGCAGGCTTTGGTGTGGACATGAAAATTTTTCTTTCACGGGGATAAACACCTAGAAGTACGACTTCTGGATAGAATGGTCAGCCTGTGTTTAACTTCGTTAAGAACCTTCCAGATGGTCTCAGAGTGGCTGTCCCATTGTGTGTTCCTGCCAGCATGGTGCTGGTGAGTTTTGTCACTCCTTGTCCTCACCAGCAGGAGTCTTGGTGGTGTAGTGGTTACGGACTGGGCTGCGATCCCTGTGGTTTGTAGTTTGAATCCACCAGCAGCTCTCTGGGAGAAAGACTGGGCTTTCTACTCCCGTAACCAGTTACAGCCTTGGAAACCCACAGGGGGTCGCTATGAGTCAGCATTGACTAGATGGCAGTGAGTTTGGCATTTTGGTCCTCACCAGCAATTGGGGTTGGGAACCTGGCTTTATTATCAAAGGGGCCGCATCCTCATCCAGTTCTATCTGGTATGGTTTGCTGCCAAATCAGGCTCTTGATGAATCAAGTCCAGGGCTTGAGGCTGGTCAGTTACTGCACCCACGTAAGCAAACCAGCCCACCTTAAGGGTGCCCGTGGAGTGCATCGGTGCTGGAATCTCTCCCCTCCTCTGCTCGCTCAACCAGGTACTGTGGCCTAGGACTTTCTGCAACTAGACAGAGATGATGATTTTAATTTGCCCAAAAGCAAGCATGTTCCAGCCTATACTTTGGGATCGGAGGCGGTCTCCTTGATTAAGAATGAGAAAGCTCGAACATAGAGTTCTAAGAGCGAGCAGGAACCGTGAGGAGGAAAAGCATGAAGTAGAGGGTGGAGGTTGGCGTTTGATGACAGCAAAGCTCACGAACCAAACTGAGAAACTCCTCAACGGAAACCTGAGTCGCTTGGCTTCTTGCAGTTTGTTAAAATGCATACTTGATTTATTTTGTGCACATACCTGCTGCAACCACCATATTTTACATACGTGGACGGAGAGATGAATTAACCTGGATAAAAAGATAGGTTTATTTGAAGTTTAATTGCCTCTGGTGAGAGATGCAATTTCTGGCTCTGAGGCCCCCTCTTCCCAGGGTGCCGTGAGGGGCTGGCAAGTGTACCCAGAGGCAGCTGTGCACTTGGCCAGACAAGCTCTGCTGGCCCAGCTGACCTCAGCCTGTCCCCCCGTCACATGCCGCAGAATTGTGCTCTTCACTCACAAGGCAGGGCAGGTCCCCTGGCTCTGCTTAGGAGAATTAACAGGCTGGGGTGAAAAAAAATGATTCTCGGTGTTTTAATTATTCTTTCATTATGCTTCATGTCATTACCTCAGCAAGGACTCTTCCAGGGCCTGTCACACCATCAGGGGGAAAGTTAGGGGGGAAATTAAAGCATTTCTTTCCCGACTCTCTTTGCAGCCACCTTCCAGCCTTGCAGAAAAGCTTTCTAATCAGTCCAGTTGGGCATGAAAAGACAAGAGAATGTCCTTCCCTCCAAAGCCCATTTGAGAGGAGGCAGGAAGAGAAAGGGAACTTTGAAAGTGATAATTAAAAGAGAAATTCGATGCAAGCCTTTCAAGTTCTCTGGGGCTCAAAGTTACGTTTTCTTTCTTCTGGCATCTGCTGCTCCTCCCTGAGGGTGGAAGAGAATGTCTATCAGTGGGCTGCTTTTGTGCCATACAGCAGCTGAGCCTGATGACTTCGGCTGACAGGAAGGCTTCTTCCTGGGGAATGGTCTGCGAAAGTAGCTCAAGGTTCGGGTGAAGTAGCCCTCAGGGCCAGCTGAGAGAATCGAGGGCCCAATCTTCCGGAGATGAACTCTCGGTTGAAGGGTTCTAAAAAGGAAGAGTCTTGGGATCCAGCTAAACAATCACGCATCATTTCACCCTGTCTTTCAAGCACCCCATCTGGCCTCTGCTCAGAGAGAGAGAGAGAGAGAGAGAGAGAGAGAGAGAGAGAGAGAGAGAGAGAGAGAGAGAGAGAGAGAGAGAGAGAGAGAGAGAGAGAGAGGGAGAGAGAATAAGAGAGAGCATGAGCAAGCAGGTTCATGACCTTCCCGGGCATTTCTACAATGAGCGTTTTCCCTTGCTCATCCATTTAGTTATTTCAACAACTCATTCATTAAACAAGGGCTTCATCAGTGAGTTTGGGTCTCAGGGTGGCCACCTGTGAGCTGTTTAATGATGAATGAGTGAACTTCTTTGATGCTTGTTCACTTCATCTGCAAAGTGGGGGTGGTAACAACATGATTTGGTCCTTTGAGTTATTACGGACGTAAGATAATGTTATTGAAGACCTGGGTGTGGGATTTTGTAGCATCTTAAACATGAAACATATGGCATGTAACATATTGCATATCTCATTAGACTGCACCTTCTG
Source organism: Tenrec ecaudatus (assembly GCF_050624435.1). Classification (NCBI taxonomy): domain Eukaryota; kingdom Metazoa; phylum Chordata; class Mammalia; order Afrosoricida; family Tenrecidae; genus Tenrec; species Tenrec ecaudatus. The sequence goes on from NC_134534.1 coordinate 144,139,371, forward strand.
TAGGGCCCGTAAGAACTGTATCTCTTTTGTTGGTTCCCTTCTGTATAAGCGAGGCCTGTGATAGAAGGTTTTAATACAGTAGAACTCTGGGAAGCATTTGTTGGAAAGCAAATAAATCAGCCTGGGAGAAGAAGTCAAGTGTGAGCCGTGTCACTGCCGAGGGACGCACAGAGTGTTATGGGAACCGGGTTTCTGCTTCAGAGAAAATGTTCCTAACTTAGGATTTTGTGCATTGGAATACTCAGAGCAGCAGATCCGAGCCCTCTCAGAATAGCTCATCAAGTCACTCCTTCCTCCACTTCCTTGCCCACATGTGCCCCTCCCTCCCCACCCCAAGGAGAGCAGTGGCCTCCACTAGTGTGACCCAGAATTAGACACAATAGCCGCCCGGGAGCCTGAGTAGCCGAAACTCCAGTGGACTCGCTGTCTGCCAATGAAGTCAACCCCCCTCACAGTTTCTCTGCGTCAACCCTGTCTACTGAGCCCACACAAGACTTCCTTCCTCTTCCACACTTGGTTGGTATGTTCATGTGTAGCCTGCAATGTACTCATTTAGATTAAATAGACGATGCTTCACCCTATTTTGCGATATTGGTGACCCATGGACTCCTGTGTTCTCGTGGTATTCCGTAAAGCTAAGGTTGGGCTGGCTGTGAGAGTGAGTCTCAATGCCATAGAGAAAGAATTTTCGAGGATAATTGAGAAATAATATTATCCTAGGCCACAGTTAAAGTCTTAAGCTATTGAACTTCATACAAATTAAAGATGTCTGTATGGGGAAACGGAGCCTTAGTGGGTCTGTTGTTAAGTACACTCCTGCTGACTAAAAGGTTGCTGGTTCAACTCCACCAGCCAATGGGAGAAAGATGGGGCAGCTGGCTTCCATGAAGACTACAACCTTGAAAATCCCGTGAGGCAATTCTACTCTGCCCTCTTGGGACATTGTGAGTTGGAATTGACTAGATGGAAAATGCACAGCAATGTCAGATCTGGAGAATCGAGTCAGATTAGAAAAGACTGACAAAAAATGATTATAGTTTGTTTTACATGTTAATGTTTAGTCTAAATGCGTTCACACATTACTAAGGTAAAAATATTTTTCAAAAGACTTAGAGAATTTTTTGTGTTCATGAGCACTCCTGAATATACCCAGACAGAATTTCATTTCCTTTGAATTGTTCTTTACTTCTATCATTAGCTAACACCTCGATACTCCACACTCAGAAGTAGCTACTCACGCACACATGCACATGCAGTCCTAGGACGCTGAGAATGGCAGAGACATCAATGAGGATCTCATTCAGTCCCCTCATTTTACTGACAGGTATCTACATTTTAAAACGTTTCAGTGGTTTGATTTTTGATCATGTACCAAAAGTGACAGAACAGGAACTAGAGTCTCGTTCTTGAAGTCTAAGTCCAAATCCAAGATCTTCCCATGATGTTCCAAGGTTGGAAAGGCTCACTGCAGATTGGAATTTGAAAGCCACCAATGGTCTTGCGGATGTACTTCACACACACACACGCGCACACACACGCACACACACGCACGCACACACATGCACACACGCGTGCGCACTAAAGCTACCTAGAACAGGTGGGATCTGAGACCACAGGATCTCAAGCCATTTGCACGAAATAATCCTGAGATGCTATCCTGTGGTAATTCCCCCAAGTATCCCACTACCTACTCAAAACCATTTCCATCAAGTTGATGACAAATCACAGTGACCTTATAAGACAGAGTAGAACTGTCCCTCCGGACACCTGAGGCTGACATCTTTCCAGAGGCCGACTGATACATCATTCTTCCACAGAGAAGCTGGTAGGTTTAAACCAGCAATATTTGGGTTAGCAGGCGAGCTCTTAACTCTTGTGCCAGCCAGGACTCCTTCAATGGCCCTTTAAGCGTCTTACTTGACCCTGTGAAGTGTGGCTGGGAAGTGACATCGTACAGAGTCAGGGGGGACATGGCTGCAGACTCCTCAGCACCTCACTGTCTCCCAAGCTTCCACGCTCTCCCTACACCTTTTGTTGTTGTTGTTCTCAAATGTGTTCATTTGCCATCAGGAAGATGTTGAAAGCATCTTTTATCTGGGCATGTACTGTAAATGCTGATTCTTGTTTAAAACCCCTTATTCAGTTTGATCAGAGTTAAGTTGGTTTGGAATGGCTGACACTGAAGATGAGCTTTATTTCCTCTAGCACATAACTTCACTTGAGGTTCACATCTCTCTTTGAAACAGATTCATTCTTAGAAGGCTTAAATGCAAATCTCACCATTGTCATGTAAATGTTATTTTAAATGCTCTAAGGGATCAATTGGTTTAGAAGACTCCAGTGAACAATGTTTTAATGGAATCAAGACTTTTATATGGGCACACCACCCATCAGCCACACATGGCTATTGAGCACTTGAAATGTGACTTGTCCAAATTAAGGTGGCATTTAAGTACATACCAGAATATTTGAAAAGTATCTCAGTATTATTTTTTCAATATTGAATTATCATATTTTAGATATTCTAGCTTACATCAAATTACATCACCGAAGGTTTCCTGTTTCTTTTTACTTCTTTTAGTGTGAGCTCAAGGACATTTAAAAGTATGTGTGTTCTTTGACTTTGGGGCTCTCATCACATTTGGGTAGTAGTAATCTAACTAATTAGCTTTAGAACTTGGGTTTGTTGTTTTTGCAAGCCCATTTTATTAAGTGCAAAACCATTCTCAGAACACAGCCATAACTTGCAGTTATCGGTAGAAGTTGGACTTTCAAAAGTTGGACTTTCGACACTTGATCAATTGGGTATTTACTTAATATATTCAAGATGCAGTGAGCTCCCTAGGGACTGACTCTTGACCCTGAGGAGTTTAGGCAGGAAGATGGATTAGGCTATCATGCATATGATTAATTAAAACTACCAGCCATCTCCACTCCCCCCAAACCTCAAAAGAAATAGAACAACTCAAATGTCTAAAAACCCATCAAAGGTTTCTACTTTCAGTGAATTCCAAAGCTCCCAGTTCATATTACAGGAGTGTATAAGGTCTAGAAACTATTCAGGACAGTGAAATATTTTCCTACTCCAATTAAAATAATATTAATAATGAAGTCTGGAAGTATTTTTAAATTATATATCATGACCTTTGTTCTGAAGGGAACAAGATCACTTTATTCCATTGCCTTATGACATGAATAAGGGCAAATGACAGATTGACCCAATGAACTCTGATTTCCCCAACTCCATACCAAAGAGTAAATGCAATTAAATGACATTGAAGAATTCATTGAGGAAGGCCTATGGCATTAAGGTGACCTTCTAAAAACTGGAAAGTTTTGAAAAGTGGAGTGTCAGATTTCTGGTCTGCACTAGCTAATTGTTTGATAGGGTAATATTGTTCTCTCTCTCTCACACACACACACCCTGGTGGTTTGGCTCTCTGGCAATGAAGTTTATGCTACATGATCTTTCTCCTAGATTCTAGTTTATTGGCATAAGAAGGGTAAATAAAATCCTATTTTTCCATATTTTCTCATACTTGGCCCTGGATTAATAGATTATAATGTTATCCTAGACTGACTGCATGGCTGAAGGATAAGAAAACTCAAGACTAGGCGTAACAAAGAAAACCCGTGTGTCAAGGCTGACAGGACACAGAGAGGAAACAGAGATGAGAGGGAATATTGTCTCTGAGACAGAGAGTCAGCACCGGTCCTTAAGGGTTTGCCCAGAAACGATGAGTCCTCCGGGATACCCAGCTGATCTCTCTACACATAAGTTCTGAAGACAGGCTGGCTCTTTAAGCTAAAATTCCACCACACCTTTTTTTTTTTTTTGCCTCCATTATGTTGAAATGGCTTCAACCTAACGAGTCTTAAGTCTTATTAGGAACTTGGATTTTGTTCTTAAAGGAGTAGAATAAAAGAAAGCTGCTTTAAGATGGGCAGCTCCTAGGAGGTACAGATAATTTCCATGCCTGGTGGCTTACCAAAAGGTTGGACATTGGAGTTCACGCAGAGGTGCCTCAGAAGAAATGTCAAGGGACTGACTATTAAAAAAATGACCACTGAAAACCAGAATGCCTTCACACTAACTGGTTTGGGATTTGTTTGGCTCAAAATGGGAAGGCTTAGACTCCCAGAAGGAGGGATATGTAGGTGGGATTCCCACATCAGCTGCCATTGTCCTACCTTTCAGTGATGTCCACAGCAGTGAGGCTCAGAAGGGACACACACAATTCACATGCATGACGTGATATATAACCCTTGGTCCTGATAAGTCGCATTGCTTTTGATGAATGCTTTACTCGCTTGTCAAAAATCCAAACTCTCCAGTGTCGGTCCAGATGAGGTGACCTCCTTAAGGGCTCCCTAGAGCATATGTGTCTCCCTTTTATAGTCCCAAAGCATTTCCTTTGTTACCTCAATCCAAAACACACCCGGAAATGATATACGTGTGTCCACAAAGATTGGAAGCCTCTGTTTTCACAGATCCAAGAATACTTTGGTGGTACACATGCCATTTCCAGATGCTGTGGACATTGTGTACGTGGCTGTCAGGAGAGACCAATCCCTGGAGAAGGACAATATGCGTGGTAGAAGAGAGGGGCCAAAAAGAGGAAGGCCCTCTACAAGATGGATCAGACAGTGGCTGAAATAATGGGCTTCAGCATAGGAATAATTATGAGGACGTCACAGGACCGGGCAGCTTCATTCTGTTGTACAGAGGATCAGAACTGACTTGACGGCACCCAACAAGGACCACATGTACCTGGTGGCACTGTTGGTTAAGAATTGGACTGCTAACCACAAGGACAGTGGTTCAAACCAGCTGCTACTCCCATCAAGATTTACAAATGCCCCAGAAAACCTATTACAGGGTCACTATGAATGGGAAATGGTTCGATGCCAGTAGGGTGTTGTGACATGCACGTAGATGTGTGCTTTCCTTCCCCACTAGACGGTGAGCTACACCTCTCCCCTTCCCAAAGTGCCAACAGCACCTCACACCTGGCAGTTACCCAATAAGCACTGCTACTGCTGCTTAGAACACGTTTCTCGCTGGGACTGAAGACTCTTTGTTCATTCTTCTAGAGACTAGTCTTTTGCTTACTCTTGCTGTGTTCTAAGTTTTGATTCTCTGGAGCAGAGTTATTGAAGTGTGTGTGTGTGTGTGTGTGTGTGTGTGTGTGTGTGTGTGTGTGTGTGTCCAGACAGAATAGTATATCTTTAGGCTTCGCTGGTGTCTGTCATGAAGTGCCTGCGTGCAAACAGTGCACTCGGCTGCTAACCCAAAGAGACTTCTCGGAAGAAAGGTTTCTTTCTCCATCTGCTTACAAAACACCAGCCATTGGCAACAACATAGAGGGTACTTATACTCTTCCACACACAGGGTCACCATGAGGTACAGTGTGTCCATGGTGACGACTGGGAGGCAGACAGGTGTCTGTCACCACTACTCAACCCTCCTTTGCATAGCTACAGCAGGCACAGGGAATGAAAGGGCAAGAGGATGATGAAGCTGTATTTTTAAGAACAAGTTGCAGACCTTTTTCACTGACCCTTCATCTACAGAAAAACAGCACAATTAACATTTAGTAACTAGAAATATCCAGTGAAGAAAAGCTTGTCTTCTTCCCATCTGGAGACAAATCTTAGAAGATACCACATTCTCAATAGTTCCTTTTATGTATTTGCCCAAGCATCTCCCATGTGTCTATGTGCATGTATGCGCATCTGAATGCACACATCTAGATATCACTTTTAAACACCAATGGGTGCACGTCTATAAACTTTGCTATCTTACTATATTTATTCAATAATATACCATGGATATCTTTACATATAATCTCACAAAGAGCTATCTCATTCTCTTAAATGTCTGCGTAGTCCTTCGTTATTTGGACATATACTATTTATTTAAGCACCCCCCATCTGTGGATTCAATTGCTCTTTCAGTTCTTTAACAATGCTGCAATGTGTAGTCTGTGAGTTAGTCCAGGTAGACTAGAGAAACAAATTCATAGATCACTCATGTGTATGAGAAAGCATTTCATATAGAAGAGCAACTGAACATTGAGAAAACATCTCAGCCCAGTCCAGCTCAAGTCCATAAATCCAATATTAACCCATATGTCTAATACCAATCTATAAATTCCTCCTCGGACTCACAAAACAAATGCAATAATGCCAAATGCAGGGAGATCACAGGCCAGTGGGTGGATAGTCTTGTGGATCCAGTGATAGTTGAAGCATCTCTCACTGGGTCTCCACGTGGCTCCTCCAGGTCCAGGATTCTCACTGCCATCAGCATAGCTCCATGTGTCTTGTCAGTAGAGTCTCTCAGGGAGTGAGCATGTTGACCCACCTCCAGTGAGCTATTTACCTCCTTCATGCCTCCAAATGAGGTCATCAAGCTGCAACCCAATAGATAAGCTGATCTCCACCCCTTCACTTGTAAGTCTCAAATTGGAAAGAGATTATGTAACTGCCACAGCCTGGAACAATGTAGAAATATGAGTGTTGGATACATATCTGGGATGGGAACCCTTAGGTTAAGGTAGTACGTGTTTTTAAATTTTGATAGGTACAACTGCATTCCTAACCAGAGAGAGCTTGCAATTTATGTTCTCACCAGAAATGTATGGCAAAAGAAAAGCATGTAATTCAAGGTATATGTATCTGTTTCAGCTGAAAAGGTAGTTTTATACAGAGCATAAATAACCTATGGAAAAATCTGGGCAAAACACCCTTGAATAAAAAGCAACCCAAATTCTGTAAATTTTTTACTCATCTCTTAAACTTGGTAACAAGGGTTTTAAAACTGAATAAAGAAGTACAATGAAAAATAAATAAGAGGGTAGACAGAATGAAGAGGAGACAGAAAGTTAGAGAAACACAGGGAAAGCACATGTGGAAAATAAGTGACAGAGGCAAAGGGAAGTGTGCATATGCTGGTCGTGAATTTCTTTACACCTGCAAAAAAGAGATCCCCCAAAGGGACTAACAGAGGGGCCAGAGAAGGCCACGGATCCACAGGATATGGAGAGGGGAGCCCTCTACGACTAAGCCCATTCCCACTGTGCCCCCCTTTTAAGCTGATGCCTGGGTGGGAATTTGTGGAGGGTTGCTTTCTTGACCCAAATTTCCACCCTCTCTTCATCCATACTCTGCACGATGTGCCATGTGTTCTTCGGCTTTGGACTTGGACCTATGGTTTTCTCTAGCCATGGATGCATGGCTATGCATACAGAGGTGACAGTTCCCAAAGGCGGGACGTTGTGGGCAGAGCATCCCACTAGTGCAATGGTCTCACATGGGAACACGCTGAATGATGCAAAGGGCAAGAAGAAGCCAGTGCAGGGAAAACACACTTCCCTCGAAGGGATGTTCTGCTCACCGTAGATAGCTAATTGGGAAAACGTGGCTGTCTAAGTAGGCAAGAGTCCTGTGTTGATGGTAATTTTGCTATTCTGAAAAAACCTAATTATCTTTCATAAACTTGGCTTGGACTTTAAATAAAAATGAAAAGCAACCTCACCCTACCTTCCTTTACAATAGATACCCACTGCTTATTCTCCTCTCTACTAATAAATGAGCACAGTGAAGTAAAGCACCAGCCAAAGGGGTGATGGCCAAGAGGGAGCAGAGACAAGACTTCGATCACCAGGGTCCATACCAGGAGAAGCTAGATAGTACTGACAGATTTTGAGATTTGTCCACCCTGTCAGTTTGCTCTTTCACATAGATTTTAAAGTTCAGGTCTGAAGGAAGTAGAACTCATCCTCTGATGCACTGACAGATCTAGGTGACTTCCATACATTCCAGGTGGTGCTAGATCCACTGGTTGATGGGAGTATGGCTGCCTGAGAGAGCATGTGACCTTTTCCAGAAATCAGCTGCTTGTTGGTTGTTAGTTGTTAGGTGCTGTCGAGTCGGCCCGACCAACGGTGACCTTATACACAACAGAACCAAACACTGCTCGGTCCTGTGCCATCCTCACAATAGTTCCTGGGCTTGAGGACATGGTTGCAGACACTATGTCTATCCACCCACCCGAGAGCCTCTTTTTCGCTGCCCCTGTACTTTACCAAGTGCTCATTTAAGAACTGGAAAAGAGGATGCAGCTCATCTCATCGCTCTGCCACTAAGTTATCTCTCCGTGGCCTTGGATGGTGTAGTGACTTCTAAAAGCTTTGCATACATATTTTAATTGGGGCTGATAATCATCAATCAGTTGCTATGATGGCTAAATCAGGAAGTGTGGTTTAGTCTTCCATAAACCATGAAAACAAACAAACATCCCCTCTCTGTGGAATCTGTGCAGACTCACAGTGACCCTAATTGACAGAGTAGAACTGCTTCATGGGGTTGCCAAAGCTGCAAAACTCTACAACTCACTGGTCCTTCTCTGGAGAGTGGTAGACGGCTTCGAACCACTGTCCTTTTCGCTCACCGTCTAACCACTGTGCCATCAGGGCTCCCGTTATGAGCTAGGAAGGGTTTTATGATGATACGTTTTCCTAATTACTAAGTGCCACACCTCTCGCACTGACTGGATTGCTCTCTGAGCCCACTAAGGACACACTAAGTACTATTTTGATACAGCAGTATAACATTTTAAATAAACATGCCATGTGCTATTTCTAAGTGATACTGACTATTACTTAATAAATTCTCCAAAAACTCATTTTGGAAATTTAATCATGCTTGTCCTTCTTACGTATTTTGTTGTTTGTTTGGGTTTTTTTTTCTCCTGTGAGTTTAAGTAGAAATACGGCAAAGGGTTTTCTTGGCTAGATATTTCATTATGGAAATTCTGATTACATCCCATCATCGATCAGCCGCGAGGGTGTTCAAGATATGCAAAGCACAGCATTTATCTTTGGATTGTATGATAGTTTGTTTATGTGATGGCATGCCATCTGAGCTCACAATAAATATTTTGCAAATATCCTGAATGTCTTAAAATCCCTTAATTGATCCTTTCCACAACTAGCCACTTGTTCAGTATTAAACTTTTAACGACAGATTTATAATTAGAAGCACGCACATACAGCTCTTCCCAGAGGGAGAAGGAGTTAACTTTTGCAAACCCAAATGTCCAACTCTAGCAGACTCCCCACCACTACCTCCTCCCCACCCCGAGCCCTGCATGTGCATATGCACACGTGTGCACGCGCGCGCACACACACACACACACACACACTCACACACACACGAGCTGTCTCTGGCATCCAGACACTGTAATTTAGAGTTTACCCCTCTGGTGGCAGCACCATTGGGAATAAATTACATCCCTTGGCCTTTGGCTTCCAGATTTATAAAACTATGATGAGCTGTACTCATTTCTCTCAACATCCTACTCCAAGACATAGTTACTAGTATCACCAACCCATTCATAAAAGCAGGACAAAGCCTCATTCTCACTGATGCCTTCCTTATAGAAATTGCTTTTCCTAAACTGGCTTTCATAGCCAATCATCTGGCTCAATGCATCTTGGCACACTGGTGGTAAAGATGAAAGAACGGGACCCAATATCTGGACTTTCAATAAGTAAAAATATAAGTGATGGATTTTCACATTATTTAAAGATTTTCTTTTTGCCCTGAAGGTTTGCTATAGTTCTGTTGTAGTCAGTAATTTTTTTATTTTCTTTTTTACCATCCACAATAGGAATCAATTTATGAAAAACTTAACTGACAGGTTACATTTTAAGAATACATCTATTGAAGAGGCAAACCGGTGCCCAGGTAAGCAGCTCATAGTGGGAGGTCTGTGGTGGTCAGTGCACTCACTGTCCAGGAGGACACTAGTCACTGATTTGGCCCCCTCAGCCTTATTGCTGCACCCAGAGCCCCTCCCTTCTCACCACCCACAATAGCACCAGCCCTCCCCACCTGCAGCACTCCCCAGTGAGAGCAGCCTCCACTGGTTCCCAACACCTCCACCTTGTGGAGGCTTCCCCGCCCCCCCCCCCCCCCCCCCGCACCTGCACTGGCAGCAGTGTTGTTCCTGCCTCACTCAGCAACCCCTCCTGTGGCAGTGAGGTTCTCCCCAACCATTGTCTTCTATTAGGTGCCTTAGGGGAAGAAAAGGCTGCAAATCGTGACCTAACAACCCAGACCAACTCGGGCCAGGTGCATACATACAGCTACCAGCCTAACTCCAGCCTCTGAGGCCCCTCATCAATGTTGGCCACGGAGTTGCTGCAGCACCCTGCCTACACAGCAGTCCAACCCACCACCATAATAGGCCACAGGCAGCCCTAAAAAATCACCCTTACCAATCACAAAGAGAAAGATCTCAGGGCCCCTGGTCTCCCAGAAAAATGGTGCCCTGCTCTATGAAATTGTCACATAAATAACAGCATGTCTCAACAATTCCAACAAGAAAACAAGAAAGACAAAGCACAACAGCAGAACTAACAACACTCAGAGAATCAGATGTGGGTCTTCCACAAAAAGAATTTTTTCAGAAGGAGTAATACAGGAGATTAGAAGAGCAATGCAGAATGGTAGAGTAGATGAAGTCCACGAGAGTGGGGATAAAGTTCACACATCAAAGGAAAGTACGGAAGCTACAGACAAGATTACAGATCTCACAAGTAGACTGGAGGAGGGTGAGAATCATATCAATGATCTCAAAGACAATCAGGCAAACCTCACTGAGCAAGATAGAGTCAAACAAGATAATAAAATAGGCAGGAGAAACCCTGAGATCACTGACAGATGCTATGAAGAGGAACAATATTTGAATAACTGGTCTACTGGAACAAGACACAATGAAGAAGTTGACAGCTAAATTAGCAAGGGAATTTTTGGAAGCAAACTTTCCTACCCTTATGAATGAGAATCAGACACTCATACAGGAAGCAGAGAGGGCATCAATTAGACGAATCCTCAGTAAGAACTCACCAAAGCTTATCATAGTTAAATTATCCAGCTTTGAGGAAAAAGAGAAAATTTTAAGAGCAGCAAGAGAAAGGAAGACGGTCACATCCAATGGTCCTCAGGTAAGAATATGCTCAGACCTATCAACAGAAACCATGAAGAGGAGGAGACAGTGAAATAACATCTTCCAAAAGCTGAAATAAAAAACATACCTGCCCAAGAATCCTCAACCCTGCCAAATTACTTATTAAGATAGGAATCTTTTGGGACAACAAAAACTCAAGAATACGCTGCAAAACACCTAACCCTGCAGAAGCTCCTTGCCACACAGCACAAGCAGTGGACCACCATGTAGCCCAACTCCATCCAGAAGCCAAGGTGTCGATAACAATTATTAAGATAACTTGGCCTCAGAGGAAAAGAAAGGCAAGAATGAGCCTCACACACAAACACAGCACAATCATATGAAGGGAGATAGGAAAACACCCAACACAAAAGGCACAAAATAACAGCAATGGACCCACAGATCACAACAATAACTCTAAATGTCAACAGTCTCGATGCATACACTAAAATAAAAGGTTAGTAGACTGGCTCAGAAAACATAACCTACCAATCTGCTGCCTGCAAGAGGCACATGTTAAGCTTGCAGACAAAAATGTACTAAGAATGAAAGGCTGGTAGAAAATATGCCCGGTAAACGGCAGCTTAATAAAAACAGGGACTGAAATCCTAATCTCTAACAAAATTCACCTCAAAGTTCACACCATAAAAAAGAGACAAGGAGAGACACTCTATAATTCTCAAAGGAAAAACAATGATCATAATAAATATATGTGCCTACCAAGAGACCCATAAAATTCATCAAACTTCAAAAGATGAAAAAGGAAATCACAGATTCAACAATCATAGTAGGTGACTTTAATATACCACTATTAGAGAAAGATAGATCACTGGGAAGGAAGCTCAGCAAGAGAGTACAGAGTTAAACACTACATTTAGGCAACTAAAACTGATAAGACATGTATAGAGTTCTCTATCCAAATGCAAAAAAATTACATTCTTTTCAAGCACTCATGGCGCATTAAAAAAAATTGGCTAAATGCTGGGACACAAGTTGAATCTGAGTAAATTCAAATACATAGATATTACTCAGATGTCCTTCTCAGATCACCATGCCATAAAACTGGAGATTAATAAAAGGACGACCAGAAAAACAAGAGCAACAACTGGAGGATGAACAACTTTTGGTGACACAAATGGGTACTGTCCCAGACGAGAGATGAGTTCAGGAAGTTTATATAAACTTATGAGAATGAGAATACAATGTATCAAAACTTATGGGATACTGAGAAAGCAGTTATAAGAGGTAGTTTGATAGTAATAAGTACATATACAAAAAAAGAAGAGACTATGATTCATATGCTATCACAAAACCTCCAGCAACTAGAGTAGAACCAACAGAACAATCCCTCCAATAGCAAAAGAAAAAAAATAATAAAAATTAGGGCAGAGTTAAACCAGTGGGAAGACAAAAGAAAGATGCGAAAGATTGATGCAGGAAAAGTTGGTTCTTTGAAAGTATCAACAGAATTGACAGGCTGCTGGCAAACCTAACCAAGGAAAGGAAGAAGAAAACAGCAATAGCTAGGGTGAGGGGTGAACCAGGGGGGATCACAAGAGACTCCAATGAGATTAAAAGGATAATGATAAAGTACTCTTCTGATGAATTCAACAACATGGAAGATATGGACAAATACTTGGAAAAACAATCCCTCCCTAGATTATCCCAGATAGAGGTTAAGAAACTCAACAGACCCATTGCAAAAGAAGAAATAGATGTGGTTAAAAAAAGCTCATGGCCCAGATGGCTTCACAGGAGAATTCTACCAAACATTAAGAGAAAAGCTGATGCTAGTATTCCACAATTTATTCCAGAGTGTAGAAAAGGATGGCAAACTCCCAAACTCATTTTATGAAGACAGTATAACTTTGATACCCAAACAGGGAAAGGATCCCCCAGAAATTGAGAACTATAGAGCGATATCTCTAAAGAACATAGATGAAAAAATCCTTAACAAGATATTGGCCAATAGAACACAAAAGTATATAAAACATACCCACCATGATCAGGTAGGATTCATCCCAGGGATGCAGGGATGGTTTAACATCCCAAAAATCCATCATTATTATTCAATATATTGATAAGAAAATGCATAAGAATTAAACGATAATATCAATAGAAAAAGCACTTGACAACATCTAACACCCATTCCTAATTAAGGCACTCAAGAAGATAGGAATGGAAGGAAATTTCTATCTACAAAATTAAAAGTCAACATCAAAGTCAATGGAGAAAAATGAAATCAATCCCACTGTAAGAGAGGACCAGACAAGGATGTCCCTTGTCCCTACTTCTATTCAGTATCATACTGGAGGTCCTAGCTAACAATATAAAACAGTAGAAGGAGATTAAAGGTATCTTACTGGGAGAGGAGGAGGTGAAACTATCATTATTTGCAGACGATATGATTCTGTACATTGAAAATCCCGAAGTTCCACAATGGGAGTATTGACAGGGATAGAGGAATATGGAAGAGTGGCAGGATATAAGACCAAGAAAGGTAAGTCTATTGGTTTGCTGTAAACATCGGACAAGACCATGAGAGAAGATGAGGAAGGCAGTATCCTTCACAATATCCAAGATCAAATTGTAATACCTAGGGATATATTTAACCCAAACCCAAAAGATTTATACTACAGAAAACAAAAAATGATCCCCAGAAATGGATGAATATCTCATGCTTGTGAATTGGAGTAGTAAAGATGTCAGTCTTACTCAAGGCACTTTATAAGTTTAACACTATTCAAATACCAACAAACTTCTTCAAAGAACTGGAAAAACTGACTACCAATTTCATATGGAGAGGGAAGAAGCCCAGAATTAGCAGAGAACTCAAGAAGAAGGACAAGGTTGGAGGCTTGCTTTGCCTGACTTTATTTTTTATTTTCTTAAACAGGGGAGAGCGTGAACACAGTCCCCCACTACTACGAATTATGCAGTCGAGTTTCCCACATTTGGGGAAATCGCAGGGATCAGCACATCCGGAGTGCAATGAATAAGCCTTGCCCTGGGAAAACCACCTTCATGATCATGGTATCTCCCTTGCCAGCTTTACCTGACTTTAATACCTACTACACAGCCACAGTGGTCAAAACAGCATGATTCTGGCATGATGACAGATACTCAGAGCAATGGAAAAGAACAGAAAACCTAGAAGTAAAGGGGGAAGGAAGGAAGGGCGAAAGGGGCAACGATCACAATGATGGACACATAACCACACCCCTCCTCCAGGGTGAAGAACAACAGAAACCATGGGGGAAGGGAGACAGCAGTCAGTGTGAGAAATGAAAATATAATACTTTATAGTTTATCAAGGAGTCACAAGGGGGCAGGGAGCTGATACCAAGGGCTCAATAGAAAGCAAATGTTTAGAAAGAATGATGTCAACATATGTACAAATATGCCCGATACAATTAATTTATGGATTGTAATAAGAGTTGTAAGAGCCCCCAATAAAATGATCTTTTAATAATAATAAAAAAGAATACCTCTATTACATGAAGTGTTAGCCCTTCAAAATTCCAAACCTCCTGGTTTTCCAATTAAGATTTGTATCCTGGAGCATGGCAGGCTAGAACTTTGAGAAGGTTTTCTTTGGTGTGGTAGTGCTGGACACACAGTGAATACTCAAGAAATAAATGGTGAATGATTGAATGAAGGAAAGACAGTGGATGGTTGAATGGGTAGGTGGACAAGCGGACACACCAATGGATAACAAAATGCAATAAATCAATTGGTCTTTTGGAGAAGATATTGTGAATTGTCAGAAGACAGAGTGCTACCTAGATATGATCATGTATGCTTACGTGAAGCTCTAGACTAGTCCCTGTGTTCTAAAAATGGAATACAACTACGGAATCAAAGGAACACTTTTCAAAGGTCCATGTAGAGTGTATAGTGAACTAAAACCAAAATAAGCAAACTCATTGGCACCGTGTCGATACAGATTCATAGTAAACCTATGGTACAAGGCAGAGCAGTCGTGTGGGTTTCTGAAACCGTAATTGTATACGAGTAGAAAACCCCATCTTTCCTTGTGGAACAGCTCTGGGTTAACAGCCAAACATGTAATCCACCACACTGTAAAAGGCAATGCGTTGATACTCATGGTGGAATAATAGGGGGAAATGATATGGAAGCTATATTTGACCACCCCTGTATAAGGAAGGAGGAGAACCCAATTCCAAAATAGCCCAAGATTGGTTCGCACAAAGCAGAGGTCAAGCCTACATCCCTCCTCTAACCATATTTACCCTATTCTGACCCCAACCGTTCCTCCCGCAGTACCCTCTGCTTCTCTGTTGAGTTTGTCATCTGATGTAAGGGCCACAAATAACTCACAGACAGTATTCACATTCCGGGGATTTACTGAGTTACAATTAAGTTAGGTTATGATAGGTTACATCATGATATGTTAGGTTAGGTCATGAAATATTAGGTCAGGATAGATTAGGTTAGGTCATGATATGCTAGGTTAGATTAGGTCATGATAGGTTAGGTTAGGGTAGGGTAGTGTAGGTTAGGTTAGGTCAGTCCTGACTCATAGCAGCCCTATGCACAACAGAACAAAACACTGCCTGATCCAGCACTGTCCTCACAATTTTTGTGAGGTTGGAGCCCTTTGTTGCAGCTATCAATAAGGATTACAACTTAATGTAAAGGAAAACAAAATCCTCCCAACTATGCCAATTAAAAAGTTAATAGGTTACAATTCAGTATTTGAAACAGCAGTAATCCAGTCCAGACCACCTCTTCTCAACCATGCCATAAGCAACATAGCCCCTGTGCCTTTATCTTACGCCAGCACATGTTACAAGGCTCCTCTAACACCAATTCTAAATGCTGAGAGGCCACATCCCTCTCGGCTCAAACTCCATGAATCAGCCAAGCTGGATCCCCAGGTCTAGTGTCTGGAAGAACCCAACTCTGTTTGCAAGGCTCCTGTGAGAAGACATTCAGACTGACTTGCTCCATGGACTGGGAAGCTGGCTGCTCCACTCTTGTTGTCAATGCCTCTGCTGACACCACGGATCCGACATTTTTCCTTATCCCTCGCCATCTCTGATTGTATAGCTCTGTCTCTTGAATCAAGTAGGTTCAAGCACAGAGTTCACCTCTCCAAACGAAACACTTCACTACTGTCTCTTTGTGTTAGCCTGGGTACTTTATTTAGAGAAACAAATCCACAGAAACTCATGTATAAGAGAGATTTTTATATAAAGGTTAAGTGTGCATCAAGGAAACATCCCAACCCAGTGTTGCCCAAGCCCACAAGTTCAACATTAACCCATATGTCCGACAACAATCCACAAAGTCCTCCTCCATCTCGCAAAACACACACTATGACGCCGACTGCAGGAGGAAAGCCAAATCAGTGAATGTGTAAGCATCTCAGTGCTGGCAGGGGTCTCCACACGTCTGCTCCAGCACCCAGGGCTGCATTGGGGTAGGTGTGGCTTCTCCTTGGGGATGTCTTGCAGGAAGTCAGCCTTGCAACCTGAAGCAGGGCAGTGCTAACGCAGCTGCCCCCTGGTGCAACCATCACAAAGCAAGAGACCAAGACCAGAGACCTCTAAAGAAGCTCACTGAGCCACTTATCCCTCCGCCATTCATTTAACCCTGCATGTGTTTATGGGCCAGGTTGGCACAATAGACTCTCACTTTTCTTTCCACTCATGAGATCTACTGCTCATGATTCTGAGATGGCTCATTTGAAGCACAGCAGGATGTGAAATTGGCCAATCCCTCACCAGAATTTCATTTACCTTATTTGCTTGGCTCTACCCAATCCTTTGGTGGGAACTACAAGGACTGCTGCTAAAAGAGCCATACCAAATAATTTCATGTCACAGTAAATCTATATGTATTCTTCACTTAGATTAAAAAATTAACTACTTCAGAACTTCTCAAGTCAAGGTTACTAATGACTTCCTCCAAATTGTTAAACTCAGTGGTCATCCTGAGACCCCATCCTGCTTCCACACCATTCATGCTCTATCAGACACTTCCACGCCTTGGCTTTTAGAACTCTTGGTTCTCTTGAGTTTATGTTCAAGTTTGCTGCCATGAGCTCCCAACAAAAGAGACATGTGTGGATATCCATTCCACACACACCATATTGGACTCTTTTCTGTTTACCTTACATCACACACGGGGATGTCTTTGCTCTTGATTATTCTTCCTGGAGTGATCTCCATCTTGTTTCTCCTCCTGGTGTCAGTTGATTAATTTCAAATTCAAAAACGAAGGGGGAGGGGCAGGGGAAGGAGGAAGAGGTTGTCTCCTGGTCAAGGTATTTGAGACCTCTGGGTGGGAGGCGTGGTTGGAGGTATTGGTTGACCCCATTAGTGGAATTAAGCCCACCTGGGCCTAGTCTGGGCCACACAGGTGTATCACCCACCTGGCTCGGGCACCTGACTTTGGCGCATGCCCAGTAGTCTTTATGGCTGGCTAAGACTCGCCTGATTGTCCTTCAACCTCCTGTAAGGATCCTTCAGGCAAGGAGAGGAACAACCCCCATCCCTGTTTCTTTCTAACAAAACCAGGACCCCTTGCTGCTATGTCACATTGTATTGGACTTATTGGTGTCTCCAATTTTCCAGCCGCTTCCCTAAAGGCAGAGAGGGAGCTCCCTGTAGCTCTCATGCTTGGCTAATCCTGAGCAGTATGTCTATTAGCTAGATCAAAGCAAGTGGGATCTTTTCTACGTGAGAAAGGGCTTGTAATGTTCATATCTGGTGAACAATTTTGGAGGTGGCCAGTGGAAGCCAGGCTGGGCTCATTGTTAACAGGCCCTGCCAACCCCAATATAGAGTGGGAACGAGGCAGGTGGTATTTTAGTATTCGATCAGATTGGATTCAAGGGCAAGAGACCTTTTTGTCTTTGGCATTTTACAATTTCCTGGCTTAGATTCCATTTATTTAGTTAGCTGATGTATTTAGTCAGCTGTTTACATAGGATCCTTCTAGTCTTGCCACTCAAGAAATAAGTGTGTCTTTTCTCTGGCAAGCAGGTGAACGGATTGAGACTGACACCAGTCAGAGTTGATCTTAGTGGGACTTTCCTCTCCTGGTGACACATTGAAAGTCTTATTTGCTCAAGATGAACCCTGGCTTTCAAGAACTATTGGAGATCTTTTCCCAATTCCCTCTCTGAACGACCAGGAGCGGCACACTCCTCCCTCACCCTCTTGCCACTGTTCTTTCATCGTCCTTGGCAAAGGCAGCTTAAGTCTGCTGCATCCATATTTTCAATGCATGTATTTTCCCTTTGCTCTCCCTCACTAGGGCTGTGGTGGTGTAGTGCTTATGTGGTAGGCTGCGATCCACAATATCAGCAGTTCAATACCCCATACTCCAAGGGCTTTCTACTCCTGTGAAGTTATAGTCTTAAAAACATTCAGGGGCAGTTCTACTCTGTCCTATAGGGTCTCCATGATTGACACTTACTCAATGGCAGTGAGTGTTTGATACTCTCCCCCTTCAATATCAGCAGTTAAAACCCACTGGCTTCTCCATGGGAGAAAGATGAGGGTTTTGTTTTTGTTTTCCCAGTAAAGGTTTGCAGTGTCAGAAACCCACAGGGACAGTTCTACTTTGACCTATAGGGTCACTATCAGTCGGAATCATCTTGATGGCAGTAATTTTGTTTCGGTTTTGTTATACTGTGCATCAAATTCCCCACTCTCTTCACAGTGAAGAGACGTACACTCAATGTTGAGTCATACTGTGAATTAGGATGACTTTGATACATAACTACATGCATCGCATGGGGTCTTGTGCCTTATAACCTATCTTTCTGTGATGCTAAGTAGACTTTCCTCATATGAGCATTCTCATGTAGTGTTCTTCTCAGGATGACATTCCTGGGAAGGTTAAAGTCATTCAGATATAGTAGACGAGAAGCATGCAAGATGTCATAAATCATTCATTTCATTTTCAACAAAAGGCACTTACTTTTAGTGTGCTAAGTGTGAGGACTGTCGAGAGGACTGAAATCATAGCTCTGTTCCCAGGACCAACTTCCCTGTTGGAGAAACAAAGAAAGAAATGTTGAGAGACATGTTGCTTCCAGAGGCAAATGAGTGAGCAAACAGAGACAGAAGGGAGCACGGCACTGCTTGGCCAATCCATTGGAGGTGAATGGTGGAGGGGTTCTCCAGGTGGGCATACCTTTTCATAGGTCAGCAAATACATACGAGTGCCTCCTGCATACCAGAACAGCGAGATGCAACCATGGAAGCAACATTGGCCATGCCAGCAAGGAGCTTATTCATCTAGTGGACCAAAGGACTTGTAAACCAGGCTATTGGCAATGCAATCTGACAGGAGCTTTGAGAAACGTTGATCCTCTGGGATTTGGACCCCTGGCTCATGGCATCCACTCCTCCTTGTTGCAGTCACATGCTTGCATGGTCAATCCTCCTTACTCATCAGAGATTTGTGCATGTGAGTCATCAGCTTCCAGTTTATCCCTCCCTTGCCATTGATGCAGAAGACTCATCCACACCCTACTTCTCAGGTTCCAATGATTCCATCTTCCTGAACACCTCTTCCATTGCTTGCCCTCTACCATCTACTGGTAGAAGAGTCGAAGCTAGTGCAAATGGTTAAGCATTTGACTGTTCATTAAAGGGTTGTCAGAGAACAACAAAAAATGAACACCTTCCTTCTCCTTGGAATAACTATTTACCTCTCAATAAAGATAAAGTTCTTGTGCTCTAGAAGCTTCTGGGTCCTCCCATCCTAGCTTTAGAAAGCTATTTGATTTTCCTTATCGTTTGAAAACCCCACTGGAGGCAAGAGCAGTCCTTTAATTCCTGTGGGAATTTGAGAAGTTTTGTGCAAAGCATCAAGTACAGAAAAGTGCATACAAGCAGAGAGGGAAAGCTTTCTCTAAAAGAGGCGGTGCCTGCCCAGCAGTCTCTCCGGTAGGTCATTCTGGTGGCGCCCTGCAGAAAGGAATCAAACCAATGAAAAAGCACAAAAGGATGGGTCATGGTTTTCTTCTGGGACCTAGAAATAATTGGGCCAAAGTTAACGCCTCCTAACAAGAGTAGCTGAATTTGGACAAGTAATTTCTCCATCAAAATTCCTTCCTAAGCCACTGTATTTGACCTATACATAAATGTGATTTCTAAGCAGTTAATCATAAACGTTGCTTATCACGCACGGCAGGCCAATATGGAACGCTCACCACACTGACGGGCATTATTCTTCCCAGGCACAATCCTGGGGAGAACTTAGTGGGCAAGAACTTTACCCTCCCCTAGAGTCTCCACGCATGCGCAAGCACACCAGCCACGCCTCTTGAGGCCACACACAGCTCTTGAGAAAGCCGGGTGGCGAGGCGGCTCTCTGCAGAAAGGCAAGGTGGCCTTGAAGGGGCAATGGCAAAGAATCCCGCTGAAAGCAGAAGGAAACACTGTGAATGCGGGCAGAAAGAGAACGCCTCTTCCACGAGATCCATCGTTTGAACGATTCACTCTCGTCGCCCCATGTCCATGCAGATCATGATTTACATGGGTCTAGCTGTGTGACCCTGGAGGGAAAGCAGTGTGTGGAGACACACACATGCATGTCAATGATGCGCTCAAGGCAACCACACACTGGTGCTCCCTGCATTTTTATGTGCAGGCTCCGTGTGCGGTGGACACGGAGCCTGCCCTTCCAAATGTGCCAGGTGCATTTTACAGTTTTTCCTGCGGTTAATGTAAACATACCTTGAGGGATCATAAACGCTTGGATTAACATCAGTCAAGATATCTTCAGCACACAGACATTTAAATGGCTCTGTTGATTATATTTCCACTTAGAGAACACGAGGAAGCTGACCCATTAAAGTAGGCCAGAATCCAGGAGGAAACAAAAATGTTGTTGTTTTTATCACGGCCGTATTCAAATGAGAAAGGCATCATTAGCATGTATTGAGGGCTTCTATGTTCCAGGAACCTTGCATGCATAATCCTGTTTTAGCTTCGCAATAACGGTGTTTTTTCAGGATGAGGACTCAGTCAGAAAATGGGACTCAGATGGTTTTACCCAAGATCACCCAGCTCTGATTCCAGAGCTGGTCCCAGCCCATCATTGTTGTTGGGGACCATCAATTGGTCCTGATTCCTAACAATTCTGTGTTCAACAGGAAACACTGCCCCATCCTCCAAGCGTAAGCTGGATCCATTACAATAGCTGCCAAGTCACTCTGTCTTGGTGAGGGACTTCCTCTTTTTCATTGACCCTCTACTTTACCAGCACTATCACTCACAACGATATGCCCAAGGGATGCCAGGTAAAGTCTCCTTATCCTTGCTCGACCCCACTGCCATCCAAATGTCAAACACCATGGTCCACAAATGCATACGCTCCAAATTGTGTCGCTGGGTGTCACAATTGTCCTGCGTAGTTGCTACTGTACAGCCTGGTACTTGCCTTTGGAAAACACAGCAGTGCATTCAAGCTTGAAACCACTTGCCATCAAGCCATCTCTGACTCAGGGGAACCCATGTGGGGTAAAGAGTGGAACAGTGCCCATGGGGATATCCAGGGGCGATTTGGGGAGAACCAATGTGGGGGATCCTGAAGAAAGAAGAAAATGTACAGTCTGCCATCTAAGAGTTATAATCAAATACTCAAATAAGTGCACAGGTATCAGTCCTGTGATAAACATTATGGAGCAAACTGCATGGCAATGGAAGAGGGCAATGGGAGCGGAGAGGGCAAATACACAAGCAGAGTTGAGGACTAAGGAGGTGTGCTTCAAGCAGTAGGCACAGCTGGAGAAAAGGTCTGTAGGAGGGAGGACTCCAGCCTGTTCCAAGAGTTGAAGGACAGTGGGAGTGGCTAGTGTGCATGCAGGGAGGTCAAGGGAAGGCAGAGGAAAGAGCAGAAGAAGGTGGCCTGTAGCCTGGCCTGTTCATCACTGTCAGCCTTTCTCTGCACCTTCTGCCTATGAGCTCATGGAAGGCTTCCATGAGCAGGTCAATTGCTTCTGATCACACAGCCAGCAAATGTGAAATTCAAACCCAGGACCTCTGGCTCTGAGCCTTCACTGTTAGCTGCTCTGAGACACTACCACTACCTACAGGAACAGAAGCGAAGTCCCTGCCCAAAGCCATGCCACGGGAGAGTGGTGGGACCCATCGACCGCTCCTGGCTCATTCTAGATGCCATGCACATGGGCCTGGAGCTTCTCACAGGGAGGAAGACACATACTTTACACTCAGGGAGAGTGCCTTCACTGGGGCTGGGATGACACATGTTTTATATCATGTCTGGATGAAGAATGGCTTCCAGGCTGTACATACCCCAGCCACGCTCTGGCCCTGGCGTTGATACAGAATGGTCATAAACACAGTGGCCTTTCTTTCTAAGGGGCTTGGCAAGTGTTCCTCCATGCACTGGGCCCTTCTCACCATCCCTGTTTTCTTTCATGATGAAGCATCTCAAATGTCTTTCAAATGAAATCAAGGGAGTAGGAAGGTTTTTCCAGACACAAATAAAAGCAATATTCAAAAAGTATTTTTCTGATAGGTACATATCTTTGCCATTTCTTTCACAACTCCCCTTGTATGCCCTGGAACCAGGTCTCTTTTTACAAGACAACGGTACCTGCCCAGCACCATTGCCAATGAGATTCTGTTAGTCTTCATTGATTGTAGGCTGAGGGATTGGTCCCTTCACAGGTGGTTGGCAACATAGAGGGGTAAAAAGAAATACAGCTTGCTGCTTCTGCTGTCACCTGGCACTCAGAGCCTGTCGTGCAGGCAGCCGTTGGCATCAGGATTGGGCAAAGGGACCAATGTCCCATTGGCCAGGAGGCCAGGAGCCAAATGCTTCTCATTTCCCTCTCCACTCACCATCTCATAATTCTCCAATTATGCTTACTTTTCTTATTGTTATTTTTTAGTACCACCAGGCCACCAAATGGGCTCTCAGGCCAGTACTTCAATTTCTTCCTTTGTTCTAACAGATGCCAAACAACATTTCCTACTGCAAGTTGGCCTCTGGCCTTCCTGGCAGGATGCTCCCTTCAGTAACGCACAACTCAAAGCAACAGCCTGTGTTCCCATGCTCGGCGGAACCTTCCGTGTTCTTTAGTTGCCCTTGGCTTAGTGTGCTGATCCTCTGGTTGAGAAGTTCTTGCCTCTTCCCACCCTGAGTCAGCTGAAATGTTGCCAGCCCATGGCTTTTTCCTGTGCGGCCTGTTAGAGTAAGGAGCTCTGGTCATGTAAGGGTTAAGTGTGCCAGGCTACCTCCTGCAAGGTTAGTAGTTCAAATCTACCAGATATTCCTTGGGGGAAAAGATGAGGTTGCTTGCATCTGTCAAGATGTACAGTCTCCTGATCGCTGAAGACAAAGCGGGTGCATAGGCAAATGTGGTGAGGAACAGTTGATGGTTCCTGGCTATCAAGAGATATAGCATGTGGAGTCTTAAAGGCTTGAAGATAAACAAGTGGCCATCTAGCTGAGAAGCAACAAAGCCCACATGGAAGAAGCACACCACCCTGTGTCATCATGAGGTGTCGATGGGTTCAGGTATCGGGCATCAAAGATCCAGAACAAAAAAAAATCATATCATTGTGAATGAGGGGGAATGCAGAGTGGAGACCTAAATCCCATCTGTAGGCAACTGGACATCCCCTTACAGAAGTGTCACAAGGAAAAGACAAGCCAGTCAGGGTGCAGTATACCACTGATGAAACATACAACTTTCCTCTAGTTCTTTAATGCTTCCTCCCTCCCCTACACCCACTATCATGACCCCAATTCTACTTTACAAATCTGGCTAGACCAGAGCATGTACACAGGTACAGATAAGAGTTTGAAACACAGGGAATCCACAACAGATAAACCCCTCAGGACCAATAATGAGAGTAGCAATACCAGGAGTGGAAGGAGAAGGCAGGGGCAGGTGGTGGAAGGGAAAAAGTGGATCACAACGATCTTCCCAGGGGGACAAACAACAGAAAAGTGGGGAAAGGGAGAAATTGGTCATGAACAAATAATAATAATTTATAAATTATCAAGGGTTCCTGAGGGAGGGAGGTTGGGAGAGGGAGGAGAAAAATTGAGGTCATAGCAAAGGTTCAAGTAGAAAGAAAATGTTTTGAAAATGATGATGGCAAAAAATGTACAAACGTGCTTGATACAATGGATGTATGGATTGTGATAAGAGCTGTACGAGCCCCCAATAAAGTGATATAAAAATAAAATTATATTTTTCCCCCTTTTTTTTAGTCTACAGTAAAATAAAGTCAAATTCACACACCCAGCCAGTTGAATTATGCCAGATGCCTCAGGTTTTGAGGTTTGCATATACAGATTTACTATGTTCGGAATGACAATTTGAATGGGAATGACTTTGGGAAGACTATTTCAAGATCTGTGCTGAGTGTAATGGTGTTGGTTCAACGCTTTCCTTAGACCTACGAGGAAGACCAGTCAATACATATATTATTCAGGCTTACACACCAGCCACTAATGCCAAAGATAAAGAAATGAAAGATTGTTATTGACATCTACATGCTGAAAATGATCAAATATACAATCAAGATGAGTGATCATGTCTGCTGATTGTAATCAACCCAATCACACAGGAGAAAACAAACAGAATCAAAAGTTGGAAAATACAGCCTTGGTTGTAGAAATGACGCCAGAGATCAAATGATAAAATAACTTTAATGGAAATTACATTCACCTATTTTAAATACCCTGGAATTCCGAACAAAGGGTGCCCAGCTGGGCCCGCCCGCAAGCATCTCTGAGGGGCCGCAGAGAGGGTTTATTACTCCTGATGCAATACAGCCGTGTGATTCTTCTGACTCATTCCCCAAAGAAGTGGAACCATGGCTGGCATTCACACTCAAGTCATTTCCCTCTCATGAAATTCAGGGGCTCAGCAGCCCCACAGTGACTGTCCACCTGGGAGAGCAGCCAGTGGGTCCATGAGTAAAGGATCCACTATTTCGAGGGCCTTTTACCCGCCTCTCTGAGGCTCTCTCTTGCAGGTCTGCAGTCCCAGGCTCGTGGCAGAGTCACCAGACAGCCTCTCGAGAAGTCACTTTTTCAATCACCTCTCCTTAAAAAGGCATTTGATTTGGGGGAGTTTCTTGTCATGTAGGAGAAGCCACCTTAGAATGATAGACAGACTTGGCCATGAGAGGAGGAAGAGACTCTTCTCTGCTCCAGGCACGTGGATCCAGAGACGTCTAGGGGTTGGGACTTGAAGGACTTTAGAGGTCAGTGTTTTTAGTAATCCTTTCACTTGACAAGTGGGGACACCACATCCAGGGAGATGGAGCTTCCCAAGGCCAGATGATAACTAGCCTGGATCTCATATATATTGCCCCACCCCCCCTTTGTCTTGCTCTCTTTCTATTGCTGTTTCTTATTGGTTCCCTTTATCTTTCAGGAATTGTGCCACGTGCTGTCTGACATTATCTCCACTAATTTCCCCAACAATCTGTGAGCAAGGATTTTAGTGCCCTTTGACACAGGCAAGGGGCATGAGGTTTAGAGAGGCAAAATGACTTGTCTTACAGCCAGTCAGTGGTAGCCCCATGCCGTCTCTCTCTTCTTGAAACGATAGCCTCAGGAGTAGGATCTCATTCTCACGGAGACTCAGAAATCATCCAGGCAATCCCTTGCTTAAAAACAGTCAGTGGTCAGTCATCCAGGCACAGGAGCACCAAACTCCAAACTTGGAAACCTGTCCCCTGAACATCTGCCAGGGTTGGGCAGAGCCACCTAGGATGTATCACCACAGCCCTCCTTGCACCTCCAACCAAGGGCCACAGTGATCACTGAAGACATTACAGGCAAACCAGAGGCCAGCGGGCAGCACGTGAGATTAGTTAGCGCTTCTGGAACCAGAGAGACCTGTATTCAAAGCTCAGCATCAGCGCCTCAGAAGCAGCATCCTGGCACAGGTGTCGTAACTTCTCTGATTGTAAATCCCCTTTCTAAAATGGGAATGGTAATAATACTTAGCTCATAGGTTTACACGGTGAGGTATATACAATACCAGCATCGGTGTTGTCTACCACTTAGGAATGATTCTACAAATGACAGTTTCCTCTACTACTATTATTGTCATCACCACCCTGAAAGACCACACGGAGACGGGCTATGCTCATCCTATATGGAATTACGGCAGACTTGCAGCTGGGGAGCCAGCACTCCCAGGGAATTGTCTCGGCAGCAGATGCTGGAAGCAGTAGAGCCGAGCCAGGTTGTCAAGACCTTAGGGTGTACATTGTACTGGGAAAGTGAACCAGAGATGAAGGATAAATGCAGCGAACGACTGGACTGTTCTAATGCTCCCTGAGCAGCTTACTTGTTTATTTCTGTCTCCACCACCAAATAGCACACTCTGTGAGGAAAGGAAGCTTCTTTTCTGCACCTCTTGCCCTTTCTAAGGTGCTCAGGTGGCCCCGTGCAGTAGGCGCTGGGCTGCAACCACAGCTCAGTGCTCCAAAACCACTCTGAGGGAGAAAGACTGTGAGCTAGAAATGACCAGATGACAGCAGGTGTGATTTGGAGATTCGGTTTGTCCTTTTTGATCAAGAACAGTTTATGAGTCATTGCAGTCACTTCATAAATATATGTTAGGACTATGATGGCCAGGTATCTCTTCCTCGGTACCTCTGGGTGAGGTTGAACTATTCATCTTTCCGTTTGTGGTCAAGCACTTCGCCATGTGCACCAACCATGGACCCTCAGGCCCTGGAATCTGTGAACTACGTGTATATTGCAAATGCATGACTAAGTTAGGATCTTGAGCAGAGGTATTTCCCTGGGTTACTGGGTGGATCTAGATATCATCATATGTAATTTTATAAGAATAAGGAAGGAGGACTACTGGAGGAGCACTGAGCCCCAGAACATTGAGAGAATAAATATCTGCTGTCTAAAGTCTTGCAGCTCATGGCAGTTTGTCACAGGGCCCGACACTAATGTGTCTGGCCACTTTAGACTGAGTGGTCAGGGAGTCCTTCTCAGGAAAGGGAGCATTTTAGCCGAGGTCTGGATGACAAAAGGAGCCTCCCTCCGAAGATTGGCGGGGAGTAGGGATAGTGCGGAAAGGGAACAGCACATGCAAAGAATCTGATGAAGACGCAAGTTTGGCTTTTCCACAAAGCAGAAAGAAGTCAATGTGGAGATGGGGGAGAGTTATAGGAGGTAATGTCTGATGTACAGGAGAGAGAGAGAGAGAGAGAGAGAGAGAGAGAGAGAGAGAGAGAGAGAGAGAGAGAGAGAGAGAGAGAGAGAGAGAGAGAGATAGAGAGATCTTACAAAAGGCCCAGACACCACAGGGAGGGTTTCAGATTTTATTCTAAGTTAGAATGAAATTAATGCCACGTTTTATAGGAGTAGAAAGTATGTCCACTTTCCATATTTAAAAAAATCACTCTGGCTGCTGTGTGAAGATTGGCCTGAGAGGTGTACCAGGCCAGGTCGAATGCCATCGCAATAGGTGCAAGTGAAGTGTTCCTGAGTTGACTTGGATTAAAATACTGGTTCAGAGGAGAGGGACCAGGTGAGAGATTCAGAGTAAATTGTGATTCAAAGTCAACTGGAATTGCTCCTGGATTAAATGAGGGCAGGTGGGAGGGTGGGGAGAGAATATGAGTGATTTTCCTACTTCAACGAGTAGAAAGGGCAAGTGTCATTCACTGAGCTGGAGAAGGAGTGTGTTGGGAGGGGAAACCCCTCCGTTTTATGAAGCTTGAGCTGCTCATAGACTTCACGGCCCAAGATTAAAGGTTAAATCTATTTTGGTTCCCTCAGCATGGATTTGGGAACCACGGGCTCAAATGCTGGTGCTTAAACTATGGGGGTTGATGTGGTCATGTGAGGTTGGTGAGTCCCTTGAGAGGTGGAAGCAGCCCTCAGCTGAAGGGGGGGGGGTGCCAACACTGAGAGGTCAGAATCGGAAGGCGGAGTCAGCAAGGGAAACTGAGGCAGAGTGGCAAACACAGCAAGAGGAAAACAAAGAGAGTGGGCTGTCTTGGAAGTCATGGGAAGAAGAAAACCTTTCTTGAAAGAGGGCATTGTCAGCCATATAAAAATAAATTCCTCTTGCCAGGTGACTTGTAGCTATGTTGACTGCGATGGTTTATGCTTTGAGCTCTGAACCAATCCGTCCCTCCTTGGCTGTCTGCTCACAGAATTGCTGGCGGCTCTCCAGAGGGCGCCCAGGAGAGAACCCCATGACCTCTCTCAGGCTTGGCAGGCAGGCCTGCGAAGATCCAGGGGTGTTAGCTGGGAACGAAGTGGGAGTTCTGCTGAGGCCACAGGAAAGACTCGGGTTATCGGGATCTCTGGGCCTCTGAGGTCACTGAGAGGTACACTGTGCATGGAAAGTTCATGAACGACATGTCATCCATAGAGAAGGCCCTCCCTCAGCACCCCGGGGCACCGCTCAAGGAGGCAGCTTCTGAGAGACAGGGACAAACTGGGGGCTATCGTGTTAGCACCAGAGAGTTGTGGAAATACGACCGATGTAGATTTCATTCTCGACCGTGCCACTCAGAGGGAGGCTACGGGTAAGTCCTCGCTTCAGTCCCTCAGCTACTGAGGGACAGGCAGGCGTTCTAAGGTCAGAGAAACCAATCAGGCCCAGTCTCCTGGAAACTCTAAAGTCAGATCTGATTTTAGGGGCCGTGCCTGATGGAATTCTCAGGAAAGTATTCTCCTCCTAAGTCAGGGAGCTTGGTTTCCAAGCCCCAAGCACCTCCTTCTGAGGTGTGACATCTAGCTTTTCAATTACGTGACTAAATGGGCTGAGACCACAATGTTACTGGGTGGGGTGGGTAGTGATGGGAACTGCTCTGACACACTTCAGCTATGACAGTCTCTTACTTTGTGGGTCGCAGGAGACCTGTGAGACAGTGGCTTCGTGCTGGGTTGCTAACTGAAAGGAGAGGGGCTCAAACCCACCAAGGACTCGGCGACAGAACCCCATGTAGCATTTGCCTTTGTAAGTACCACCATCTCAGAAACCCTGTGGGCAGGCAGGTCCACCCTGCCCCAGGGTGCTATGGGTCAGAAGTGACTCCATAGCAAGGAGTTGTTGATTATTATTAACAGTCACAGGACAGGTGTAACAGGGAGTAATACAAACAAAATTGGTGACTTGTGGCTTTCCCTGGCTCCTCTAAAGGGCAATGCCATGCTC
This sequence comes from Tenrec ecaudatus, assembly GCF_050624435.1. Lineage (NCBI taxonomy): Eukaryota > Metazoa > Chordata > Mammalia > Afrosoricida > Tenrecidae > Tenrec > Tenrec ecaudatus. Next base: position 144,168,566 of record NC_134534.1, read on the forward strand.
CGCTCAGGTGAGTGCAATGGTGGAGATACTGAGTGGAAGAAGCTAAAAGGAGGGGTGTGCACGTAGAGAGAAAATATGTCGGATTTGGAGGGTGGGGCCAAAGAAGAAGAACTTGAAAACCATGGTCAACATGAGGCATATCCTTTGAGGAGACTAAATTGAACCCTTGACATGAAGAAAGGAGCTTTGGAGAAAAGGAAGGCTGTCTAAACTTTTTTAGAGGAAAGTTGCCCTCTGGTGGGGTATAAACTCTATGCCACCTTCTCAAGAGTCATTCAGAAAAACAAATACATGACTTTTCAAGTCCTCTTTCTGTGTGTGTGTGGTTTGTGTGTCTGTGTGTGTCTGTGTGTCTGTGTGTGTGTGTGTGTGTGTGTGTGTGTGTGTCTGAGTATGTTTGACAGCTTCGTGCTAAGTCTGGCCTCCAGGTGGCTCAGTTGTAGCTGGATTCCATGGATGAAAAAGTGTCTTCATATTTATCTTCTAAATTGACTCACAAGGTTTTAGTTAAAAATTGATTCCTGTTTCCCCCCCCCCAACACCCCCCCCCCCACACACACACAAAGGGGGAGAGCCCGTGTCATGTCCTTCCTATGCAGAGCCCTAGGTAAACCCCTGACTCTGCCCGGCATGGTCATAGTTCCTCCTCCTCACCCTCACTTCCTCCTTCTCCTTGTCTCCCTCCCTCCCTCCCTCCCTCCCTCCAAGTATCCATCTCAGCCAGTGAAACTCAAGAACAAGGCAGTCCTTATCTGGCTCCCACGACTTTCATCCAAAGGTTTTAGAATGTAGAACTAAGGAGTCCAAAGCAAGGGCTTCTGGGAAACAAGGAAGGCCAGTGCGTGGTGCCGACCCACGTGGAGAGCCCAGAGCACTTACCCTTGAGTTTTCCTGGCATGGGGAGAGATGAACAGCAGCCCTTCTGACAGCGACAGCCAGCCGAGTACCCTCTTGGCACCTTGCCTCCCGCAGACCACCCAGGGACTGAGGACCTCTGGGCCAAGTAGGGTTTTAACACCCTAAAGACAGAGATGTTGTTACCAGCAGATCACCACATTTCAGCCTGGGAGAGTGCCCAGGAGAGTGCCCAGCTGCGTCCCCTTAGGACCCACCTGTGTCCTCTTCCTCCCTCCCCAGGCTGCAGAAAGAGCCAGTGCATGTAGTTTGGCTAAGAAACATCCTGTTGCTTTCCAAGGCGATGCTTGCTTGTTTCTGTTGCACAAACCTCGGGGAAACCAGCATTTCCCACGCAGCACCAAGCCAGAATTGACTGCTCTCTCTATATATAATACGGCAGTGTGTGCTGCCGCTATCTTCTAATTGGGAGACAGAGAATCTCAACAGGCAGGAAGAGCATGTTTATTGATCTAGCTGCGTCTCCGAAACTGGACAGTACCGCAGGGAATGAGCAGAGAGATGGAGCGCACACGAGCTGATTCTAAATACCCCGACTCGCTCGCTGGCAGTGCTAATGAGCAGGGGACTGGGAGGTGCATCAGGACCTCGTGTGTCAGAGCAAATGAAAGGCGCGCAGACTGCCTCCTAATGACCTGAAAATTCAGTGGAAAGTGGAAAGGGAAAGAACTACTCATTTCCCAAGTTGTGCGCTCCCCCTTGCTACATCTGGAAATGCTCTGGTTTCCAAAACGTCCGCATAATAAAGCTCTTAGGAATGCCGAACAAGATGAGTGTGTTTGCTGAGGAAAACAGACTTTCTTCAACACAACGTCAACAGAAGCGGCAGAGAGCTGGAATCTGGGGCAGCACAGCAAGGTCGATGCCAAGAAGAGCTCACCACTGGCCGTTGGCATGAGTCTGAACCATCTCTGTGCCTTCTCATCCTGTGCTGCTTCCTTCTCTCCTAGGCCTGCCTGCTTGTCGTGCCAAAGGAGGCCTGCAATTGGCTCAGCATGGTCCCTGGGGCCCTGGAATGTCCCTTTGATCAAAACTTGCAGGGATGCATAGACATGCCAATGACAACCACATGGAACCCAGCCTTTGGCAGAAGCCTTCGCTGTCCCGTCTGTCTACCTGTGGAAAGCAGGGCACATACCTACTGTTTGCCTGGATCCAGGCCTTGGGGCCCCCAGCTCACCCCGCCTGTACAGCTGTTTTTTTCTCTGTTGTGCCCTACAACATCAAGTTGCCATGCCTACAGACACCCCCAGGGGCAGCCTGACCCCAGCTACAGAGCAGGGGCTGCCAGATCGCATCCTTGCTCCGGCCTGGAACAGGAGCCACCTGAATCTACCCTGAACTTCAACTCCACCATGAGGGGCCATCTTTCTCAGAAGTTGTTCCTAAAACCCATGGCCTGGGCCTAGAAGCCAATGCCATTTGAGAAACAGAGATAGAGTGTCCATAGCCTGAGGCATCAAGGGCTTGGGATTTGACAGACCTCCATTCCGATCCTAAATTTGTCACTTGCTCCCAGGACCCTGGGCAAGTTCATCTACCCTTCCCAAGCCTCATCTCCATGGCTAGAAAACTCCTAACACCAAAGGGAAGATTAACTGGTGCAACATAGAAGACCTGCTAGCTCGGAGCCCAACTCACATACGCCTGCTGGCTGGAAGGTCGGTAAGCTGTTGGAACCTATCAACTCTCTGTGGGAAAACATGAGGCTTTCTGCTCCTGTAAAGGTTCCCAGTCTCACACACCCAAAGGGTAGTTCTACTCCCTCCCGTAGGGTAGGTTCACTATGAACCCAAGTTGATGGTCAGTGAGTGTGTTAGTTTTTTTTATTATTATTTACTGTAGACACAGTTGAATGTGACCTAATTTTGAGGGTGATGTGTACTTGAAGGGCCCAAATCCACTTCCTAACTATTCATCCCAGTCCTTCAGTATTAACATCTGCCAGTTAGAAGTGACAGGCAGGACCCATTTCTGCTCAGGAAGCGCACGATTTGATCACCAGCATTTCGGCAGCCAGCTAACATCCAGGGAGCAACATCTATTTGAATAATTGTGTTATATCAAATATCCACCTGCACTTTTGATCAGGCTCCGCATAAAAGAGTACCAGGTACCCAGCAAATGTTGATCCAGCTCAGCTGCACTCCCTGGCTTCAGCAGTGGAGGGAGCACATGAGACGAATGACCTAATTGGATGGATTTCTGACAAGACTGAAATCCAAATAACTGGCCTGCAGGGGGGAACATTCTGACCCAAAAGATGGACTATATTTGGGCAAACTTTGATGTTTAATTGAATACATGTTTCAAAACTCTGAGAGAGCACAACCTATGATTCTAATCATCTCCGGGCTACTGCTAAGGCAGAATCCCTCCCCTTTTCACCTTGGGCAGAGGCAATGGGCTCAGTTCCCTTTAGGAAATAATTATGAGCTAGCTAGCAGCTCACCAGGTGGGTTTGGAAGATGCTTGCTTGCCCTCTTATTCCTACTCCTCTCCCTTTTGTATGTAGAGAGAAAAGAGTCAGATCCTGGAGGAAGGAGAAAACAAAGAAGAAGTAAACAAAGCAAACAAGAGAAAGACAGTGGAATCTAGCAGCTTTCGAGGGATTCTCATTACCCCAGCCTTGTTGCACAAGTCTGAACATAAGGCCTTCTTGACAAGCTCAGGGGAGCGGGAAAGGAAAGCATTAAGTCTCAGGGTTCCTGACCACAGGTCCTGCCAGAGGAAGGGTTGACAGCCGGTTCAGACTCCACCAGCCACGCTCTCTGCCATCAAGTCTGTTCTGCTTCACAGTGGTCCTAGAGGACATAGACAAATGCTTTTTCGGGTATCTGAGACAGTACATTTTCTTTTTTTGTCTAAGAATATGGTAGCCAACTAAAAAGGAGGTGTGGGAGGAAAAAAAAGAAATGGGTAGTGGGGCAACAGGACACTAACCCACCCAAGGGGAAGATATTGTTTATATCTCCACAGGAAAGAGGGAGCAGACTACAACCCAGTGCTCCAAGATGTGAATGCAATGTGCTGGCCTGGAGTAGGGAACCAGTGGAGAGGTCTGAGGGCCAGCCCCAATACCAACTATGTGGACACCTGTCCCTCCCCCCAGAAGAATTTATTTCAGAGGACAGCACAGAAGCTGCAGTGGGAGAGGGACATATCTGATCAGAACACATGGGAGCAAATGAAGGGGGAGGAAGAGAGAGTGGAACACATCCTGGTCCACCAAGCCTTGAGGACGATATTCCTGCTCAGAGCAGCTAATCAACAGAGAAGACAATATCGCCGGCCTCACTAGGAAACACGACATCCCTCTCTGACCCATAGCCCTACATGGGACAACACTGGAGACAGAGTGTGGGAATTGCACCCAATCTGATCCCATCACACCGAGGGAAAACACTAAAAGTGTGCAACAGAACAGCAAAGGGAACAGAATAATGAAGTCCCCAGGGAATACCCAAAATAGACTTTGGGGCCAGAGCTTGGTTCCCCATCAGACTAGACTGGACAATACTCCTAAAAGCCAACAAACAGTCCTTGAACTAACTACAAGCTTTTCTTTTGTTGTTGTTGTTATTGTTATTTTGTCATTGGCTTTTTGTTGTTGTTGTTTCGTTTTCTTTTTTTGCTTTGTTTTGCTCTATCTTGTTTTTGTGCATGTTATTATCTCTGCGGGTCTATTTAAATAAGATAGACTAGATGAATAATCTGAAGGAGAAAGCAATGGGACCAATGGTTCCAGGGGTCATGGAAGAAGGGGAGGTGGGGGGATAGGAAGTGTTGTTAATAAACCCAGGGACAAGGGAACAACAAGTGATCCAAATCGGTTGTGAGGAGGGTATAAGAGGCCTGGTATGGTGTGGTCAAGGGTAATGTAACCAAGAGGAATTATTGAAACCCAAATAAAGGTCCAGTATGATAGTGGGACAAAAGGAAAGTAAAAGGAAATAGAGGAAAGAGCTAGGAGGCAAAGGGCATTTATAGAGATCTAAATAAAGGCATGTAATTCCATAAATATATGTATATGAGAATGGGGAAATAGATCTATGTGCACATATTTATATGTTTAGTATTAAAGTAGCAGAAGGACATTGGGCCTCCACTCAAGTACTCCCTCAATGTAAGAATACTTTGTTCTATTAAACTGGCATTCCATGTTGCTCACCTTCCCTACATGATCGCTGAAGACAAAGCAAATGTGGTAAAGAAAGCTGATGGTGCCCGGCTATCAAAAGATATAGCGTCTGGGGTCTTAAAGGCTTGAAGATAAACAAGCGGCCATCTAGCTCAGAAACAACAAAGTCCACATGGAAGAAGCACACCAGCCTGTGTGATCACGAGGTGTTGAAGGGATCAGGTATCAGGCATCAAAGAACAAAAAATCAAATCATTGTGAATGAGAGGGAGTACATATTGGGGACCCAAGACCCATCTGTAGGGAATAAGACATCCCCTTATAGAAGTATCTCAGAGAGGAGATGAGCCAGTCAGGGTACAGTGTAGCAACGATGCAACGTACAACTTTCCTCTAGTTCCTAAATGCTTCCTCCCCCCACCCACCCCCACTATCAGGATCCCAGGTTTATCTTACAAATCTGGCTAGACAAGAGGATGTACACTGGTACAGATAGGAATTGGAAACACACAGTGAATCCAGAACAAATGATCCCTTTAGGACCAGTGGTGAGAGTGGCGATACCGGGAGGGTGGAGAGAAGGTGGGGTGGAAAGGGGGAACTGAGTACAAGGATCTACATATAATCTCCTCCCTAGGGGATTGACAACAGAAAGGTGGGTGAAGGGAGAAGTCAGACAGTGTAAGACATGACAAAATAATAATAATTTGTAAATTATCAAGGATTCCTGAGGGAGGGGAAAAATGAGGAGCTGATACCAAGGGTTCAAGCAGAAAGCAAATGTTTTGAGAATGATGATGGCAACAAATGTGCTTGATTCAATAGATTTTGGTTTTGACTTTATTTTACTGTAGACTACCCCCACACTCCCCATCCCCTGGTTTGAGAGTGATTTCTGTTTCTTAATCACAAGTGGACTTTTGTAAAACTTTAACTGTCCTTAACAAATAAGGGTAGAGAAGGGGGTTAGGATTTTGGTGAGGATTACAACTGATTGTCCCGGGAAACAGTTGGCCAACATCTTTTTATGCAAACATAAGAAGAGTGCTTTAGCAAACTACTCCATTCACAGAAGATAAGCCGAATTATTTCCACAAAACATTTGCCTAGACAGAATCCTGAAAATCAGTAGGTAAATGGATATGTGGAAACTACTCGAAAAGCAATTTGCTTTTGCAATCGGACTGACCCCGTTCTAATTAGTCACATAGACCCAGCAGATGTTCATGTGGAAACACTGCCGTCTTGCTTCTAGGAGTATCTTGTGGTTGCTTTCACTCATGCTGCCCAGGTGGAATTGTTCTATTCCTCTGCCTGTGTCTGTACAGACAGCCATATATTGTATTCTATAATGATCAGATGAGTGTCCAATTCAAAGTGGCGAATATTTGTCCATTTCCACTCTCTCATGGCTGGGGCATCTATCTTCAAGTGTCCCACCTCACTTTTTACAACTCCCAATGTTCCTAGAACCAGACTTTATACTTCCCAGGTTCTGATTCCTAACAGATGTTTGCAGCTGTTTGTTCTCATTTTGAGTCAGATCACATTGGCGAATGAAACTCCTGAAAGCTTTGCTCTGCCCATGTTATTATGGTTGACTCTACTTTTAAGAAAGTAGCTGTAGCTCTAGTTGTGTTTCTGAGCGCCTACCAGCATGAGGGACTCATCTTATGGTGCTGTAACACAACAGCAGAGCACAGCGACAGAAACAGTGACTCGCCGGATGGAATATCTAGGACGCAAGTAAATTGCACTGCAGACAGAGATGATGGAGATGCTCAGCCACAGAAGAGGACCAGGAGCCACAACTGCAATAGACCCTCAATTGCACATACATCAATTCAAGTCAAAGCTGAAGAACATTCAAAGACGTTTATGAGAGCCGAAGTACAGCCTCGTGCATATCCCAACAGAAGTTAGAGTCCTGGCAAGAATAGACTTGGCACAATGAACATGAATGAATGAAGACCACACAAATGATGTCATTAGCGATGACATAGATCAAGAAAGGGGAAAGCTCATTTTTAAAAACAGGGAAGAATGAAAACACCACAGTAGGGTCAGAAGAGTTCTGAAACTTGCGCTAAAGCATAGAGAAGCTAGAACAAATGGAAGAAATGATGCCGTAAAGAACTGGACAGAAGATTTTAAGAAGAAACTCAAGAAGACAAAGTATTGTAATGGACAATGGGAAGATCTGGAATTAGGAAACCAAGGGAAAGAACATGCTCAGCATTTCTCAAACTGAAAGAACTAAATGGGGAAAATATGCCTCATATTGCAAAGTATTGAAGGGTCCTTTGAGGGGAAATATTGAACGATACAGAAAGCACCAAAAGAATATAGAAGGGACAAAGAGTCACCGAACCAAATTCACTGATTGATGCTCAGCCATTTCAGGAAGCAGCATATGGCCAAGAACTGATGGCATTGAAGGAAGTGGCCCAAGCTGAAATGCCGGCTTTGGTTTAAAAAAATGTCCCGAGAATTGATGAAATACCAATTTAGACATTTCAACAAGCAAATGCAGCATCTGCAGCACTCACTAGTCCATGCCGAGAAATTCAGAAGACCCACACCTGGCCAGTTACCTGGAAGATGTTTATGTTTATATCCATTCCAAAGGAAGGTGACTCAACAGAATGTGAAAAACATTGAACTATATCATTAATATCCGATGCAAGTACATTTGTGCTTGGATAATCCCCCGCACCCCCGCTTGCATAATTTTTAAAATGTTCAAAAATATTGAAGATAATTCAAAAACTGCTCACAGTAGGATATAGGCAGGAAGATGCCAGAAATTCTCGCCAGATTCAGAAGAAGACATGGATGAAGGATGTTATTGCTGATATCAAATGCATCTTGGTTGGAAGTGGAGAATATCGGAAGGATGTCTAGCTATATTTTATTGAATATGCAAAGTCATTCAACTGTGCGGATCATAGTAAATCATGAACAACCCTGTAAAGCATAGGAATTCCTGAATATTAAATTGTACTCATGCAGAACCTGTACACAAAATAAAAGGCAGTTGTTCTAATAGAAAAAGAAGATCCGACATAGTATAACATTAAAAAAAGGTATGCACCTGGGTTGTATTCTTTCAACACATTTAACTGATAATTTAATTGTTGAGCAAATAATAATAACCCTGAACTATGTGAAGCAAAATGTGGCATCAGGGGTGGAGAAAGAATCGTGAGTGACCTACAATACACAGATGACACAACCTTGCTTGCTGACAGTGAAGAGGACTGATGAAGAGCCAAGCCTTCAGGAGGACTCATACCTCAATACAAAGCAAAAACAACAAAGGCATCCTTATAGTTGGCCAATAAATAGCATAACGTTCAATGGTGAGAATATGAAGTTGTCAAGGAGTTCATTTTCTTGCACCCACATTCACTGCCCAAGGGAAAGCAGTGAGGCAATCACTGATGCGTTACATTAGGCAGGTCTGATGCAAGAGACCCCTTTACAGCGCTAAAGAGCCAAGCTGCCACGGTGAGGACTAAGGTGCTCCTGATGTAAACGCTGGTGTTTTCAATTGTCTCATGAGCACGAAAAAGTTGCACAACAAATAAAAGAAGACAGGGGAAGAATTGATGCATTTGTTTTATGGTGTGGGAAAATAATATTGAGTATACCATGCTCTGCTAGAACAAACAGATCGGTCTTGGAAGAAGTACAGCCAACATGATCCTTAGAAGCAGGGATGGTGACTCTTTATGTTATATATTTAGGACACGTTATCAAGTGAGACCAGTCCGTGAAAAAGATAATCATGCATGCTTGGCAAAGAGGACCCTCAAGTAGACCCTCAAGGAGACCCTCAAGGAGTAGACCCTCAACAAGTAGACCCTTAAGGAGATGGATGGGCACGGTGGCTTCAACAATGGCCTCAAAATTAGCATCAATTGTGAGGATGGAATAGGAGTAGGCAACACTGTGTTCTGTTACATAAAGTCACCGTAAGGACCCAACTTGCCAACACCTAGTAAGAACAGCACTCCTATTATAAATACTGCACTTCCTTCACCTGCCTCTTTTCCTCCAGCCCACCCCCTAGCCGACTGTTCAACATATAGCAGATACTCATGAAACAATTTTACAATAAGTAATGCCTTGAGTGATACCTGGAATGCAATGATTAATCATTGGATTAGTGAAAACATCCAGGGATCAGTGTAAAGCAATGAAGGTACCGTGATTGTAATTGTAATATAACGAGATTGCAAGGGAATTCAAGGTAATCCCAGCCATTAAAGTGTGGAGGTGGGGTTCATCTACCAGGGACCCAACCCTGCCTCATGCTCCTCCTCCAGGCCGTCTGCATCTCTGCCTGTTCACTGGGTCCTGGCATGGACTCAGGCCTTCAATCCTCCAAGTGGGAGCTGCTGTGAAACAAGAGGGGAGAAACCACAAGCCCCGCTAGGGTTTAAAGAAGCACTCACCTGAAATGGCACAACCCATCCTGTGGGCTCAGCAGGAATGTAGCATTTGGAGAAATGACACCTCTGAGCTGCCAGGATGTGTTCAAACAGCCAAGAACAGAAGTTGACCCACCTGGGATACATCCAGAGAACAGCAAATATGCACAGTGAGCTTGCCGGTAAAGCATTTTCATTTCTCAGGGGACTGTCCAAGAATCTGTGCCTACCTGTGGGCCCCTTTCTCTCTTTAGTTCTAGGGTGGTTCATAGCTAATAGTTCCCAAAGGCAGCACCAGGGCGAGGGAGGGAGGAGAGGAACTGTGCACGTGCATGCTCTTCAAAGTTTGGGGCACTAGTAGTATTCAAAAATGTTCCTAGTTGTTTGGGGGCAGAAGGGAGCCGTAGGAGCATGAACTCAGGAATTTGCAAACTCAGCTTCAAATCTTGCCTAGGACCCTGATGAACTGCATAACCTTGGGCAAATGCCTTCCTTTTCTCGTTCATAAAATGGGGGCTCATGATCGTATCGTTCACCATATTCGTTCGCAGGTTTTAAAAGGCAAGCACCGACAGGAGTGTGATTCTAAGCATAGACATATGCCGGCATGTGGGAAGGAAAGTCAAGACCCCCCCAAATGAAATGAGTGTCAGCGTGACCCCACAGAGCAAGGTAGTTCTGCTCCTGCAGGTTTCTGAATCTGTAATCTTTACCAGAACAACCTGCCGCATCTTTCTCCCTTATAGCAGCTGGTGGTTTTGAACTAGCAACCTTGCTGTTAGCAGTCCTATGAATAACCCACTCCATCTCCAGGGCTCCATCACACAGTACATTAAAAAATATATCAGCTTCTTTGATTTTCTTAAAGGAGCTTTGGTGGAGCTGCTGTTTAGGCATCGAGCTAACTGCAAGGCTGGAGGCTCCATCACACTAGTGACTCAGCAAGAGAAAGGTGGGGTTGGCTGTACCTGTAAATACTTACAATCTCAGAAACCCTCTATGATGTTGCTATGCATCCAACGGGCACTATGGCAGCGGGCTTTGCTCTTACTGCTTCATTCAGAATTGACAGAACAGGACGGAAGGGTTGTTCCCAGATGTTTACATTTCATCAACATTGAAAAATCCCTCTCCTTGTATTCTCTAGCGTTCACATTTCTTCTTCAGGGCTTCAGAGTGATGAGCTATGCCATCTCACTCTGTCAGATAACGGGCCTTGGGAAACCTGAAGTATAGAATGGACATAAACTGACAAAGAGAGCAAGGTACAGATTCCGTTTTACGTGAAAATCAAAGCAAATCAATAAATGGCTGCTGGTGGGACCCATATTGAATTAGGGGCTAAAAGAACCCTAGAGATAAATTGCCCCTTCACCCCCCTTTGGGTCAGTTCCCCCTCTCCTGCAGAGAGGTGTGTATTTATTTATTTGATTTCTTGTTTATTTTCACTTTCCTTTGAATGTAAGCTCTGAGTGAGCAGGGACTGTCTCTGAGTCCTCTGTCCACTCCCAGACTGTTCCTCATCGTTATACCAATGCAGACTTTGGGTCAAGCAGGTGGCATTAAGCCTCCTGCACGGGGCAAGGTCTATGGGCAGGGATGCAGCATCAGGTGTGTGGATTCTCGTTGCCCATTGCATCGTGGGGTTGCACCCAGACACAGCAAGGTCAGCGATTAGGCGCCTGCAGGAGAACCTTGACTTCCACAACTTGCTGGTGTTTTCAACGAGAGTCAGGAAAGCGCCAGTCCCTCTCCCACCAAGATCAGAGGCCAGGATGCAGTCGAAATATTGCTGGCAGGCTTGGCCCCAGCTATGGCCTCCCAGCTCAGTGTCAATGATTCCCTAGTATGGAAGCTCTGCTCCCAGCCTTATAGTTTCAGTTCTGTAGTAAGAACAGCTGAAGACATGCTTGACCACTTTGAAGTTCACGTTCCGGGCTGACCTTGCCCCAGCGGGATGGAGTGGGACTGACAGTGAGGTGCAGATGCGGAGCAACTTCCTGCATTACTGGGCAGCCCCCACAGTGAAAATGTTGACACTGATCCCGAAGAGGAATTTTATTGGTTTGTTGGGTTTAGAATTCAAAATGGGGAAGCCGCCTGCTCAAAGCACACTGTTTGCTGGTGAGTTCTTCCACTTTGGCTCTTGGAGTTGCCCGGAGACAGCAAAGGCATCGTCTCAGTTTGCCATGTGGTGCCTTTGACTCTCTCACGTACTGCCAGCCCATCTCTTTCGCTTCTCAACTGGAAGGAGCAAAATAGCCTAGCCTGGGACTCTGTCCTGACCAGGTGCCTAAATCCCAGGTCTTTCCACAAATCCCCTCAGGGAGCAGGTGAGACAGTGCAGCTCCTCCTGAGAGAAGAGAGCATGCACACCACCCAGGCAGCATTTCTATCCACAAAGGAGAAGGGAGGCCTGGAAGCTCTCCAGGGAGCCTGGGAAAATCAGCACAATGCCTGGGCATATTTTCTGGGGAGAGGCAGGATAAAATGGAAAACAGAATTTAAGGAAGATAATGACCCAAGAAACAATATCAGCAAAATAAACAAGAGATTGCCAAGCTGCAATTGCAGGTTGGAGGTTAGGCAAATTCTTATACATAACAAACAAGCCCATTAAGTGACTCCTGGACATTCCCCGAGGCATCATCTGAAGTACCCATCTTGAGTTTATTTTGCAGCAGTTACCATGCCAACAGGAAAACTTTATTCCAAAGGGTAAAAGGACACTCCAGCCCCCCAAGCTGCCTCACACCTGATGCTTCAACCATGCCAGGTTTCTCAGGGTGCCCTAGGCCCACCACGCCCCCCATCAACTCTCTCATGCCTCCAGAGGATAGCTCTATGGGGAGGGCATCTGGGCAGTGAATCCCACTCTCCTTTGACCCAAAGCGTTCTGTTCCCATGTGCCATGATGCTGCATCCTAACACTCAGGCCAGATGGTGAGCCCCATTCGTAACGTGGCAGGGAGTGCTTCTTGTCCATCCTCAGTGCCAGCACCGCAGAAGGCTGTGGAGGACATTGGATTAGGGAATGCCCACAAATGCTTCTGAAATCATGGTATGGCTTTCAGGTTAAACATACTGAGCATAAACACACACAAAAGCATCCAAGAAAATGCGTAAAACCAGAGTGGATGTTTATTAAATATTTAGTAAATGGATGAATAAGTAATTAAATGAGTGAAGGCCAGATAAATCAGACTTTTACAATATTTTGTTCTTTATTCATGTGTACAGTTTGCCTGTTCAAGACCGAGCATTATTTCACAACAGAATTCTTCATTCAAATCATTCCATTAACTACCAGTGTCAGCTACAGGCAAGGTCCTGCTCTTACCTCCTCCTTCAAATTCATTCTAAGTTTCACAAAATCCACATGGCTGGATCTATTTTCAATTGAGGAAACTGAGACTCATTAAAGGGAAAGGGTACTCCCTACTCCCCAAATTACCATGCAGAATTAGCATGCAGCTTTGCCAAACCTGTGAATCGAAGGCTGTGGTTGTAAAGGAAAGGGTGGGACTCAGTGTGCAGGAAGGAGCAAAGCTGGGGCTTGAATCCATGCCTGTGTGGCCTCCAGGCCTTTCCCTCAGTCCCAGCACAGAGGCTTACATGCCCTGTCTTCAATATCAGACAGACCCAACGTTGCATCCTCCACTAGACTCAGACCATCTGGAGAAATTGCACATATCACTTAAACCAGTGGTTCTCCACCTTCCCAATGCCAAGACCCTTGAATACAGTTCCTTATGTGGTGGTGGCCCAACCCATAACATTATATTCGTTGCTACTTATTCACTGTAATTTTGCTACTGTTATGAATCATAATGTAAATGTCTGATATGCAGCACATATTCAGCGACCCCTGTGGAAGGGTCATTTGACCCCCAAAGGGGTCGCAACCCACAGGTTGAGAACCGCTGGCTTTATCTCTTGACCAGTGCGAAATGACCGCCTCCTGCCCGGTGGAGTCACAGGCTGAGTGAATGATGACATCACTCTCTGGGAGCTCTTTCCCTGAGTCCAGCACAGAGCAGACTGACGGGGAATCAAAAAGCAAGGATGCTCATTGATAGTACTAGCACCGGCACAAAACCGAACTGATCCTCCAATTTTAGACATGCAGACTGCAGACTACTAAGAGGCAGGGTCAGCTCTATATTTGTGAGCTTCCAAACCCAGGGCACATGCACACACACATTTAGGGAGTAAAATAGATGGCTCACAAATATTTTGTCCTCTCATTTACTTCCTCTACAGATAAAAAAGTATAGATTCTATTATATGCATCCATACTTAAGCAAGCAGTTATATATGTGTGCGAGAGAGAGAGAGATGGGTGGATATGTGTATGTGTGTGTATGCACACACATACACATATGGTATTTGGTCTCTTTATGAAGGCTTTAAACCTTTATTCTTCAATTATCAGTGAAGAAAAGGCATTTTCCCACTGTCTTTCGCAGACCTCATTTCTGTGCTGCTGCAGCTGAGCTTCGGTTGGCATCATAGATTCCTATCAACGTTAATTCTAACTTCTTTCATTAGTGACTATTTGAAAGCACGAGGCAAGGACAGTATCTTGGCTTCTGGGGAGTGGGAAAAAGAGAATATTAAAGGAAAGGATTTGCATCCTCAAGCCATCCCTCTGCCTGCCAGTTGGGTGTGAGGTCTTGGAGGTCAAGTTCTCCTGGGATGTTGGGGGAGGGAGACTTTTTAGGACCCCGCAGTACAAAAACTTCTCTATCAACGGCCCTCAGGTTCCAAGATTCCAGTGTCAAGTGTTTTTGTACTAATCCACCTGAGAATTTGATAGATCTCACTGGCCCTTGGCGTTTCTCATTCAGGGCATTCCTCAGGTGAATCAGCTGGGCATATGCACAGCAGCACAAGATTTTGATATGAGACGCTTCTTAAAGGTTCTGTAACTAAAGATAACTGTACCATTCATAAGGATCTTCATGCCAGAGGTATCCGCCGATTGACTTCTGCATTGGCATCCAACTCCCTTAAAGAGGACTGACTGGGAGGAGGAGCAAGTGAGTTCTTCAAGGGAAATTTAGGAAAAGCAAATAAAAGACATGAGTGTCTCAGTGTTGGATCAGGGAAACCAAACTAGGACAAACGTGTTATCAGTTGAATTGTGTCCCCCCTCAAGAAGTTGTGTCGAGGTCCTAGTCCCAAGTCTATAAATAGGCATCTGTTTGGAAATGTTGTTAATCGTCCTGGCCTTGGCCCTTGGCTCTTGGCAACTCCAAACACCGCTTGGTCCTGAACCAACTATGTGACTGGATGATCTCTCATATTTCCCTGGGCTGATTTTCACCAGACTTTCTTTCTAGTCTGTCTTACACTGAAATGTCACTGAAACCTGTACAGACAGGTGGTAGCTGCATATGAAATACAGGAATCCAATCTCATCTCTCATGTGGAAGGTGAGAATAGGGATTTTCTTGTGTGATGTTAATAAGATCATAGAGGAAAGGAAGTATTACAGCTTAACTAATCCTTTCTGAAGGTTGTTTTATACAAAAGCAGAATAAACACACACACACACACACACACTCATGGTCAAGAGATCGTGTGAAGGGTGTCAAGGAATGGCAGGGGCTACAAAAGAGAAAGACAAGGATCTTACCCAGGAGCTGATTTCTAACGAGGACCTCTAGTCTCCAAATCTGTGAAACAATGAGTTTATGTTCTTTAAAGTCTAGAATTAGTGCTATTTTTGCTAAGGCAATAGTAGGTATCTAAGATAAGGAAGGGCAAGTATTCAGCTTGGTTGAGAAACCAATCCTCTAACTATAAAACTGGGGTATGAGAATACACAAATACCTGATCACAAAGAGTTGCAGAGAAAATTAACTGGGGCTCAGAGGTCACGTGGTGAATTTGCTAGTATCCAGTACAGCACCGGACTTAGCCAATGAACCATCCCTATTGCCTAGAATGTTATTTTTTATAGTATAATTTTTATCTCAATTAAAAATTTTGAGTGCAATGTAGTAGAGAAGATAAAGTAGAATAGATAGATGCAAGAACCCTCATTTATTTCCTAATCATATAATCTGAAGTAAATGAGGCTACAGCACTCTCTCCATCTGTAATGTGGGCTAGCACGGGGGCTTACCTTGCAGAGATGAGGTAAGAGTTAAAATATGGAAGAGCACACTGCACAGGGTCCTGAGATAGTTAATGCTTATTGTGCCAACCTGGCCAATAAACACATTTGGGGTTAATTGAAGGGTGGAGAGAGAAATGGCTCAGTGAGCCTTGCCTTTCTAGTTCTCGGGTCTCTTGCTTTGTGATGGTCGGGTTAGGGTGCAACTGCCTTAGCCAGTTCCCTGCTTCAGCTGGCAAGGCTTACTTCCTGCAAGACATCCCCAAGGAGAAGCCGCATGGACCTACCCCAATGCAGCCTTGGATGCTAGAGCAGCCATGTGGTGATCCCTACCAGTGCTGAGATGTTTACATGTTCATTGATTTAGCTTTCCTCCTGCAGTCAGCATCATTGCATGTGTTTTGTGATATGGAGAAGGATTTTGTGGATTGTGTCAGACATATGGGTTAATGTCGGACTTGTGGGCTTGGGCAGCACTGGGTTGGAATTTTTTCTTGATATGCACTCACCCTTTATATAAAACTCTTTCTTATACATGCGTTTCTGTGGATTTGTTTCTCTGAAGTACCCAGACTAACACAGCTCCAGAGTGTAGTGTTGCTCAATAAATGCTGGAGATAATAGTAAACAAAGTAAGAATTCCAGTAATTGGTGTTGAAAGAGAAAAATATAGATATTACAGAGTTTACTAGATAAAGAATGTGTCCAATAATCTATTTCTGGGAAATAAGACATTTATCTTTCAGAAAAATTGGCTTAGGTTAACATAATGGTCATGTTCTATACAGTAAATCTCTTCAAAAGACAAAGTTATACTTTGTGATAAATATGCTGGTAAATGTTCATCAACTACCTCTCCATATATATATATATATAGATATATATATATATAGATATATATATATCTATATATATATATCTTTGTAAAGGACACAATGTCTAGGACACAACTTATAATACTAATCAAATACACAATGCCCTTTTTAAAACTTTCCAATTGATTGTCACTAATACTACCAATGATTTTTGCAAAACTCCTACATCCACACCTATTAACCTTGATTTGACATATAAGTATAATGATGGCTACAGATGCAGCCCATTATGAAGTCCAGAATCTAGAATCTAGGCAATCAATTTAACAAAAAAATCAAGACCTGAAGTGTAGCCTTTGCCAATTTCCATGGTGTAAATATTCTCACTGTGGCCACTTTCAAGCTACAAAAGCAAAGTGTCAGAACATGGAGTTGGGAAGAAATGTGTACTAGCATATCATAATTTAGTATTTTTCCATAAAAATGCAAGAGATATAAATAACTTTAACATTTAGTTAATAATGAAATTGTTAGAAAGTGTTACATTTTGGATCTTTATTAGTTTTGCTTTAAATATGCCATATTTAATAGCAAGTTTATATGTATATAATTTTAAACAAGAAGTGTATATAATTTTAAATAACAAGCGTATTTGACTTGAAGGGAAATCTATCTCAGTTTTATTTCTTTAAGAGTAATTTACCCCTACATAAAGACAGATTGCCCTCCATGTAATAGCTATATATAAAAAAGTTATAAAATTGTTAATGAAAAAGATTAAAATTCTCCAGTCGAACAAGGTATGCACGAATTTTTTATGCCTTTTTTGGTTTGTTTTGTTTTTGTTAAACTGTGAGCAAATTAACTTTCTGGAATATAAAGGAAAAAGCTAGATATAAAGGGAATGAGCCAGCCACTGATGGAGAAGGGTGTTTTCACAGAACCAGTATTTCCCCCACCCCATCTCCACTGGATGTCTATCCAAACATACCATTGGCCATTTACTTAAAACAGCAAAATAAACAAAGGAGAATGAATGCAGTACGCTGTGCACCTGAACCAGTTACTTTATGTACAATAAAGGAGTGGGGAAGGGGGAAGAAAGAAGAGAGGAAACTATAGTCATCAGGATGTGGCGGAACCAAATGGTGGTTTTCTCATTGAGAATGGATTCTTGGTCACTAGGAGCACAGCTCTGGAGGAAAGGAGGGGGCTCCCTTGTAGAAGATGCCTCCTGTCTGCTGCTGGAACACATCCATTGTGGCTTCATCCGCCATTTCCAACCGCATAGGTGTGTCTGTTTCACTGATAGGCTGTCCATCCAATCGGAATCTCATCTGCCTCATTGACCAACCCTGTCGCTCACACTAGGCTTTCATTAGTTTACAACGTGGCATGGGCCTCTTAAACTGTACCACAAAACCATCCTAGCAGAGAGCCTTGGAAGAGAAGCATCTATCTGACCCACAAGTCTACTGTTTGTGCTTCAGAAGGAGATGTCCATTACTGGTATCCTGTTTCAAACTCTCAAATCATGGTTGATTTCTTCCAACCACTTCCCTTCTCTGACCTTCTAACAATGCCCTGCACTCTCTCTCTCCATCCTTCCTTTTGACTTCTGCGGTCACCTTCCCAGACAAGGCCATTGAAACTTCACTCCTGGCCCATGGTTGTCTGCCTCCTGTCCTTTCCCCTGTCATTAGTCTAGGTCCCCTTCTCACACTGTCTTCCTCCACTTACCACAGGGAGGGCACACGATCCAGCCGGGTGGGGGCTGCTAGGAGTCAGGGATCACCTCAAAGGCAAGCAATAATAATACAAAGAAAATCACCCCTTTAGGGCAATGTCCTGCCCAAATACTCCAATAGCCCTTTACGAACTCCAGGATATAGTAGTTCAAAGACAACCTAATCCCTAAACAGTCTGTTTTACTTTAGGGGTTATTGAACATATCCTTCATTTCTTTTTTTGCTGTTAACAATTTATGCCCATTGATCTCATATGTTGGGGATCATGTTGACCCATCTACATTTACTCCTCAAAATGACTTAAATGAAGTAAGTACTATTATTGTCACAATTTTACAGATGCAAATATTGAGGGAGAAACGTCCAAATAAAGATTACACCTCCTATAATGTCGATTGGCTGCTTGTATAAGTTTCCACAAGATGAAACCGATGAGATAGCACCATTTCTCTGTGACATTGTTTCCATTTTAGGACTGGGGCCAGGATGTGGCAAGTGAGCCACTTGTCATGGGTACAGTATCACACGGAACAATCGACGTAAATAATATGTGGTCAGTATTATTATTTTTTAATTAAATGAAAGCAAAAACCCCATGAGGAACAAAAATGTCAAATTTAGAAACAAAGATGGCACCTGACCCTACGCTTGTCCAACTCCGCCTCATGTACCTTACCCTCATCGCTGTCTTGGTTCCAATAAAACTTTGATTGTCTTAAAATTCTAGATGACTTACGGAGATTGTCGGAGTCCCCTTGCATTGTGTGCCTAAAGCAAGCAGCACCCTTGCCTCACCCTAGCTGTACCCCTGCTATCCTAGAGAAAGAACAACAGAAACCGCCTGAATGTTTCTCTCCCCTTCCCCCATTGCTAGGGCCTTCTCACGCTCCCACTGTTGACTTCAGCATTGCTTCTCTTGGCTCTACCACACAGACCTTTGGCCACAAGGAGATATTTTTTTAAGTGGGTGAGAGAAAAGTCTCTACGAGTAAGTTATTTTATTTTTGTTGTTACAATAGGACATTTTCAGACCCCACATTCTGTTGCCTCTGCTTACCAATAGTTGAGATGACTGGGTAGCACCAATCCTTCAGAAGGGGCTGCAGTCAAGGTTTTCATGGAAGCTCTCTTATGCATTGCTTGGATACACTTTGAAGGCATTAACTCAGCAGGGGTCTAATCTACTTACTGCTGAAAGCAGGCCCACTGGCTTATGGTGTTTTATTTGTGTAGTGATTAAATGAAGGGGGATGCTGCTTTCTTTTAATTTGTGGGGATTTGAAATTGTCTAGAGGTGCTGTGTATGAAGGAATGGCTTCCAGTTTATCCTCAAGGAAGGGAGGCTTAAAACAAACACACTCTTTGTATTTTAAAATGAGGACTAAGGTGTGCCTCACCCATGACATGGTATCTTCAATTGTCTCATACACAAGTAAAAGCTGGACCATGAATAAGGGAAACCGAAGAGTAATTGGTGTCCTTTAATTATGGTAATGGAAATAAATATTGAATATACAATGGATTTTTCAAAAGAATAAACCAATCTGTCTTGGAAGAAGCACAGCCAGATGCTACTTAGAAGCAGGGGAGATAGTAGTTCCTCTCATGTGCTTTGGACAAATAATCGGCCATGACCAGTACAGTCCCTGGAGGATGACTTCGTGCTTGCTAAAGTAGAGGTCCGTGACAAGGAGGAAGACCTTCAACAACCCGCCGTGACCCCGTGGCTGCAATAATGGGCTCCGACAATGCAACGCTGTGAGGACGGCGCAGCACCAGGCAGTATTTACTCAATGGCGCACCACGTGGCTCTGAGTCAAAACCCACTTGATGGAAGACAGCAGCAAGAACATTTTAAAATGCTCAAATGCCTGGACCTTTTCCATGAGAAAACTGGAATGCAAGACATCTAATTAAATGAAATAAGTAGCATTATTGCCTTGCAGAAAACCAAAAAGCTCCTGAGTTGTAATGAAGTCTTGAATTAGTTCTGGGCTGTCTTAAGTAGGCACTTGTCATGAGTTATACCTGGGAGGACTAAATGGAATACAGTAGTGAGCAGGGCTTTTAAAACAATATACTTGTAATAAGCCAGCCCACTGAAGTGACAACACAAAGGGGCTCCTTCCACTATAAACACAAAGGATGGAAGGACAAAACAACAAACAAATACCCGTATAGCACAGCTTTTGAACAAAGTCAAACAATGCCAGATGTCCAGAAACGAAGGGGGAATGAGTGTGAATGGGGAGACCCTGTGTTATAGTGATCTTTTGGACTAGAAGAGGCTTGGAGTTGAAACTAAACCCACAGCAAACTATTAGAGTCTGGAAAAATTATCCTTTCGATGATAGGAAGATTTGAAAAATTCTTCTGTTGGCCTATTGCAATACCGCAGATGATAACTTCAATCTATCTGGAGTTGCAAGTAGAGAAAAGAGTAACACAGAGAGAACTCACAACTGATGACCTGCATCACATGATGACCAGGTGTGGGATTCAAATTAATATGTGCTATGAACGCAGCAGTGAAGAAACCCAATCAAGCAACAAATTGCATTGGACAAATCTGCAGCATAAGTGTGCTTTACAGTGTTGAAGAGCGAAGATGTCACGTGAGGACTAAGCTGCCAGGGACCCAAGGCATGGTGTTTGGATTGCTCCTTCTGCATGCGAAAGTGGGACTCTGCTTAGGAAGAAGACCACAGAAGAATTCATGCATTTGACTCATGGTGCTGGTGAAGAATTTTCAAAGAGTAAATAAATCTGGGAAGAAATGAAACCAGAGTGCTCCTTAGAGGCAAGGATGGCAAGACTACATGTACTCATATATTTGAGACATGTGATGAGGTGAGCCCAGGTCCTAGAAAATGACATGTTTGAGAAAGTAGAAAAAGGAGGAAGACCTTAAAGTAGAGGTACTGGCACAATGGCTGCCACAGTGGGTTAAAATAGCGATTGTGAGGATGTGCGGAACTGAGCAGTGTCCATTCTGTTGACACAGGGCCTCTGCGAGGTGCCCCTAACACCAAGAGCATTCAACATTGGACTGTAAATGGCTAGATCGATGTTTCAAACACCAGTCCCTCAGAGATAGAAATATAAGGCTGCCTACTCCCATAAATTCTTCCAGTGACCCTCTGCAGGTCACTGTACAGGGTCACACCACACAGGTCGCCATATGCAGGGTTGCCTTATATAGATCACTATATAGGGTCATCACACAGGGTCAGTCTAAGTCAGAATCAACTTGATCGCAATGGGTTTATAGGAATGATGGCGTCCTTGAATGTTATAAGCAATGAGGACAGTCGTTTGCTAACTGAAAAGCTGGAAGTTTGAGTGTACCTTAGGGTAGTCTTGGGATCTACTCCTGCAAAGTCAGCTAATAAAATCCCTAGGAAACACAGTTCTACTTTGACACACATGGTGGGGGAGGGGGACGGAGATGACCATGAATTGGGATCTCTTGGACAGTGCCTGGAATGGTACCAAAAATTAATAATTGCACATAAAAGCAAATATATAGGAATCAAATATTTAACTCCGTGAAGATGCATGCTTATAAAACACAACACAAAGGAAAGCAAAGAAGCCTCCCCACATCCCAAACACCAGTAATAAGCTTAACAATTAAAAAAGAGAATCTGCACAAGGAAAAAACTACCATGAGAGAGAGAATTAGCTGATATACTAGAGAAGACAACGAGCATCTCAGGAACCAGAGATTAATTGATTGACAACAGTAAAATAAATGTATTCAAAATCATCAAAGATAAAGAAGGTGTAAAACCAGAGCGAAAGAACAGGATATTACTTACCAAAAAATCATGAAGCTCTGAAATCAAGCCACATAAGATATGGACCACAGGACAAAGTTTCATTACATTTAAGACTTTGATTCACAGGCTCAACATTATATTAGGCAATCCTGAAAAAAATAATTAGTGAATTGATTTCAAGGTTAGCACCCAGAAAACATCACAGATAAAATGACATATGAAAAATAGTTTGGAGACAGCAGGGACAGATTCAGAAATCCAAACTTGAATTTCATAGAAACTCCCAAAGAAGAGTGTAGAGGCAGGAAATTTCTAAAGCAATAAAGGCTAAGAATTTTCTAGAATTGAATATTCAGTTTGAGAATACACTTCACGCCCTACACTACAAAGATAACTTTTTGCTTCGAAGATTTTTTTTAAAAAATGTTTTAGAAAATTCACTGCTATCCAGTCAGTTCTGGGTCATAGATAGTAAGACTCTACAACAGGATAGAATGGCCCCTGTGAACTTCCAAATTTGCTACCTTTCTTTTTTTTAAATATCATTTTATTAGGGCTCATCGAACTCTTATCGCATTCCATATATACATCAATTGTGTAAAGCACATTTGTACAATCATTGCCCTCATCATTCTCAAAACATTTGCTCCCCACCTAAGCCCTGGCATCAGCTCCTCATTTTTCCCTCCCTTCCTGCAACCCCCTCACTCATGAACCCTTGATAATTTATGAATTATTATTTTGTCATATCTTGCTCTGTTCGGCGTCTCCCTTCACCCACTTTTATGTTGTCCGTCCCCAAGGGAGGAGGTCACATGTAGATCCTTGTAATCGGTTCCCCCTTATCAACCCACCTTCCCTCTACCCTTCCAGCATCGCCACTCACACTGCTGGTCCTAAAGGGATCATCCGCCCTGGGTTGCCTGTGTTTCTAGTTCCTATCTGTACCAGTGTACATCCTCTGGTCTAGCCACATTTGTAAGGTAGAATTGGGATCATGATAGTGGGGGTGGAGGGAACATTTAGGAACTAGAGGAAAGTTGTACGTTTCATCGTTGCTACATTGCACCCTGACTAGCTCATCTCCTCCCTGAGACCCTTCTGTAAGGGTATGTCCAGTGGCCTAAAAATAGGCTTTGGGTCTCCACTCCGCACTCCCCTGCATTCACAATGAGATGATTTCTTGTTCTGATGATGCCTGATACCTGATCCCTTCAACACCTTGTGATCACACAGGCTGCTGTGCTTCTTCTATGTGGGCTTTGTTGCTTCTGAACTAGATGGCCACTTGTTCACTTACAAGTCTTTAAGACCCCAGATACTATATCTTTTGATAGCCGGGCACCCTCAGCTTTCTTCACCACATTTGCTTATGCACCAGATTTGTCTTCAGCGATTGTGTTAGGAAGGTGAGCACCATGGAATGCCAATTTAATAGAACAATATATTCTTGCACTGAGGGAGTACTTGAGTGGAGGCCCAATGTCCTTCTGCTACCTTAATACTAGACCTTTAAATATATGCACACAGATCTATTTCCCCATCCTCATATATAAATATATTTACATCAGTACATGCCTTTATTTAGACCTCTATACATGCTCTTTGCCTCCTATCTCTTTCCTCTATTTCCTTTGACTTTCCTCTTGTCCCACTATCATGCTCACTCTTCATTTGGGTTTCAGTAATTCCTCTTGGTTACATTACCATTGATTGCGCCCTACCAGACCTTCCACACCCTCCTCACTTGTTGTTGCCTTTTCCCTGAGTTTGTTACCACCACTACCTTTCCCCCCCACCTTCCCCTCTCCCTGTCCCCACAGAACTGTCAGTCCTGTTGTTTTATCCTCCAGATTTTTCATCCAGCCTATCTTATTTAGACACATCTGTGGAGATAATAACATGCACAAAAATAAGACAGAGCAAAACCAAGTAATAATATACAACAAAACAACAACAAACCAATGACCAAACACACACACACAAGAAAGAAAAGCTTTTAGTTAGTTCAAGGACTGTTTGTGAAAGAAAAGCTTTTAGTTAGTTCAAGGACTGTTTGTTGGCCTTTAGGAGTGTTTTCCAGTCTAGTCTGTTGGGGCACCAAGCCCTGGCTCCAAAGTCCACCTTCAGCATTCCCTGGGGCCCTTGCCACTCCATTCTCTGCTGTTCTGTTGCACACCCTTAGTGTTTTGTCTTGGTGTGGCAGGATCAGATCTGGCACAATTCCCACATTGTGTCTCCGGTGTTGTACCCTGTAGGGCTATGGGTCAGTGTCAAGAACATCATCCTCAAGACTTGGTGGGTCAGGATGTTCTGCTTTCTCCTCCTCCCCCTTCATCTGCTCCCATGTGCTCCAATCAGATAGGCCCCTCTCCTGGAGCTGCATATTCAGTGCCATCCTTTGAAATAAATTTTTCTGGGGGGAGGGGCAGGTGTCCGCGTAGTAGGTGGGATTGGAACTGGCCCCTCAGACCTCTCCACTGGTTCCCTACTCCACACTGACATGTTGCATTCACATCTTGGAGCACTGGGTTGAAATCTGGTCCCTCTTTTCCTGTGGAGATATAAACAATACTCCCCCCCCCACTTGGGTGGGTTAGCGCCCTGTGCCCCCGCTACCCATTTCTTTTTTTATTATTTTTTCTTCTTTCCCCACCTCCTTTTTAGTTGTCTACTATATGTATCCCTTGATTTGGTGTGGTCTCTGCCAAACTACTTGGTCCTCTCCCCAGGAATGTTTGTATACAGTAGCTTTTTCCCTGTACCCCTACCACATTTTTTAAAAGCTTACTATAAGGTTTATTTGGACGTGAAAACAGAATCAAAGACCCAATTAACGGAGTTTTAGAAGCAGGCTTTATTGAGAAGCTTGCGGGCGGGTTCAGCAACTCAGGGTATTGAGCTATTGAAACCATGCTGTGAAAAAATTCTGGTGGCGTTTTCATGCCCACCGCTGGCAGGCGCAGCTGGGAAGGATCAAAGCTGGGAAAGATCTGCGCACACAGGGGCTGCAGAAGGGAAGAGGTCGTTAATCTTATCTATATGTCAGGGACGCATAGAGTGGAGCGTACATATCTTCAGAAAACATTTTGGCTTCCGGATGAGCTGGCTCCAGGAATTTGGGGTTGAGCAGGGGAGGGGAGGTCGGTTAGGGGTCAGTTTTGAAAGCTAAGATTGAGGTGCAGGACTCAAAATGGAGTCTGTTGTGCCAAGACCGGTCACTTACCTCAGTGGACTCATGTTGTACTTGTCCTTTTGTGCTTGACTTACTTTGTTTAGCATGATTTCCTCCAGTTCTTCCCATGCACCAATGTGCTTCATACATTCACCACTGCTTTTTAGCAATGTGTAATACTCCATTGTATGTAAGTACCACAGCGTTTTAATTCACTCATCAGCTGATGGAAATGTGGGTTGTTTCCAACTCCTCACAATGGTGAACTGTGCTGCAATGAACATTGGAGCACAGATGTTTGGCATTGGTTTGTTTCTTGCCTCTTCTGGGTATATGCCCAGTAGGGGGGGGTTACTGGGTCATATGGTAACTCAATTTCCATCTGTTTTAGTTATCAGAGGACGCTCAGAAATGAGCAGCATGCCCTCTGCCTAACCTTCTGATATCAAAAATCACACCTCCAGCAAACTACCAGATAAGATAAGTGCAAGGTGCCACTACCATCCCATCCTGCTTCCTGACTGAGCATTAAAAGAAGATTCAAATGGAGTCACGCTGTGACCAATCACATTGCAGCTACCACCCTAAAAGACCACTGGCCCAGTATGCAGGAACCCATCTTGGTTATATGAGTCCCACTTTTGCTAGGCTTTAGCTAGGAAAATAATTTCATTCTCAGATGCATCTCTGTAGCGGCACTGAATAACTATGGCAAAGTTGGCCCCCATGTTCTGGGGTTGAGCTTCTGGCTTGCCTCCACCTGATCTCCAGTCCTTGACACTGAGAGAGCAGCCTATTTCCTGAACTGATTCACCAACGTCTGAAGCCCTGTAAGTCCCCAGTTCTACTTGGTGTGAACGCATTACTCAGCCAGGACTCGTGTACTGCTGGTGCGAAATACCGTTAACAATCTCTTCCTGGAGGTCCATAAATATTGCTCTGAGGAAAAAGGGGAAGAGAGTCTGTTTGGCCATGCGTGCATTAAATTCATTTATTAAAATGTCAGACATCAGCATGTAAGTTGCTCCTGCTTTCCAGCAATGTATTTTCCCCCCAAAACATTGAATTAAAAAATAAAATGCTAATGGAGACATAAGTGAATGTATCAAACACAGAATAAAAGGAAAATACCAACACTTTTTCGTAGCTGAGTAGGTCTCGCGGGCTTTTTCCTGGCGGGGGCACGACTTCAGGGCAGCCAAAGGGGGCTTCTTGGCGCAGGTGGTGGTAGACACCACTGGCTAGGCCTGCTCTCTCCACATGGACGCTAAGCAGTATTTTGAAGTCAGTGCTTTTAGCAAGCTTCCCATTTTCCACTGCAAAGACACCCAATTCATTCTTGGTTCAAAGAAAGAGTGGAGTCACAGTCATCTCAGCCCGAACTGATGGAAACATTGGCAAAACTTTCAGATAAGAGAGATCAAATTGTTTACCAGTCCTCATAAGGAAAAAGAAATGATAAACAGATGCTCGTTCCTATACACGCTTTTAAATTTTTTTTCTCACCAATACTTTGAAAGCAGCCCATAGGGAGAGTGGGGGTGGGGTGGGGCTCTGAAGTGCTTTCTTCCAGTGGACAGCCTTTTAAAAATGCAACTCAGCATTTTAATTATTACACCAGATCGCCTGAGACAAACAAACAAGCAAAAAACCCAAACATTTTTCTTTCTTTCATCCCTCCACGCTGGTTTTGCAGAGCCGACAGAAACACATTTCTGCCCCCTCCACTGAAACCTTGTGCCCACAAGGCCAGCTATTTGCCCCGCCTTCCTGGGAGAAAAGTAATCTTTTTGGTTTTGTTTTTAAGTGATATAAATGGGAAAGTTTCAACCAGGCGATACTCAAGTCAGAAGGACAGCACGCATTGCCAAGGAGCCAAAGGGCAGGATGTGAATCATCTGTCCGTGGGAAGAATGTGCCAGGATGGAAACAATTTCTTCCCATGAAAAATGTGTTCAGGACTGCAATCGTGTTTAAGCAAACCTGCAGGGAACTCCCTCCCGCCCTCTGTCATAACCCAGGGGCCAATCTTTACATTTCAAAGGATTTCGAGCTGAAGCTTGAGCTTGCCAAAAGTCAACCATTAACCCCTTACCTTTCCTTCCTGCTCTCCACTGGAAGGACGGAGGCCTTTGTATTTTCCTCCCAACTGATTACTCCTCCATAAGACCCTTCTCCTTTCTCCCCTCCTAACAGGGCAGGGGATTTTCTTCTTTGGCTATTCTTACTCTTAGTCCGAGGCCCCCTGTGTGCCGGAGTGAAGATTATAGGTTAAACTCTACTGAAAGACACGGAGGTAGTTTTTCCTACATTTCTGGTCAATACCGCTCTCTCTGATGCAGGTCCTCCCCTGGAAATTCTGCTTTCCTTAGCTGCTTCCACTTCCAACCCAGCAGTGTCCTCAGATGTAAGAGCAGTCAATTGCCAGCTTAGAGGTAAATGGAAGCAGAGAAAAATGAACAGCCTACTCCTTCGTGTTCAATTTCTAAATAAATGGCAAGGGTTCCCCTTAATTATCACAAGTCCAAATGTTCTCTGTTCAGCATGAC
Source organism: Tenrec ecaudatus (assembly GCF_050624435.1). Lineage (NCBI taxonomy): Eukaryota > Metazoa > Chordata > Mammalia > Afrosoricida > Tenrecidae > Tenrec > Tenrec ecaudatus. The sequence goes on from NC_134534.1 coordinate 144,196,251, forward strand.
TTAATGCTTACTTGTCAGAGAAGTTCGTTTGTTTTTTAATAAAATGCTCGAAGGTTTTCATTGGCAGAGTATGCTGTAGCCAGAACAATAATAATAACCATTGCCTGGGGAGTGGCATAGAAAGGAGACAGAACATTGCCTTCAGTGCTTAGAGCTGGCACCACCCTGTTGCTGGTTTCTAAGGGTTCTTGGCTTGCCAGGAACTGCCAGGGAAAAATGGAGGTCAGGCAGCCTCAGCACAAGTCAAGAGGACTGGAGCAGTTCACCCTGCAGTGCACAGTGTATGTGACTTCACCCAACCTTGACACAAACAGGTAAGCACGCAACTACCAGCTCAAACAGCGATTCTCAACCTGTGGTCATGACCCCTTTGAGGGTCAATGACCCTGAAACACATATTTCTGATGGTCTTCGGAACTGAGTCACCGTTCCTCTATCCATCTCCAGGCCAGACTGGTCCGCCCACATGCAGATTAGCCCACCTATGAGTATCTGAAAATTTTCATTTATTTGTCCTTAGAAATAAATATTTCACAATATATAATTACGTATTGCTTTTGTGATGAATCACTATGCTTTGATGATGTTCATGATTTGTAACAATGAAAGTACATCTTGCCTATCAGATTTTTATATGATGATTCATAACAGTACCAAAATTACAGTGATGAAATAGCGATGCAAATAATTTTATGGTTGGAGGTCACCACCATATGAGGAACTGTATGAAAGGGTCACAGCATGAGGAAGGTGGAGAACCACTGTGCACCAGCTCGCTGGGTTTTGGAACTGACTTAATGGCATTTAATAGTAACCACAGGAGGCTCCTGAGAAGACCGCCTGACAGTCTACTTCCGAAAGTCCCAACCTTGAAAACTCGACAATTCTGCTCTTTACAAAGGAGGCTGCCTGGAGTTGAAATCAAGGACATGGTGATGGACAGTAACAGCATGTACTATGGGAGAACTTCCTAGCCGATCACTGCACAATTTTCGCTTCAGCCAGGATGGGCCTTACATTCTTTCTCGTGCAGCACTTAAGGCTACTTCTACCAGCTATACGTGTGTCTTCTGCTGTTTGATATTATGCAATCACATTCCTGTTCAGGCCTCCACATGTATGTGATGCACTCACTTACAGGAGAATAACTGAAGTCACTAAACAAACCATCACTAGTTGTTGGGCCAACTCATTTTTCTTTCTAAAAGTTAGAGTTCATTCATTGAGTTGGATCAGAAGATGTCAACCACATCTGGGAAAGGAGCAGCATAGTGAATTACTGTTTTAAGTTGGTAATTCCAAGGTTAGTAGTTTGAAACCACTAGCTACTCCACAAGAGAAAGCTGTCTACTCCTGTATAGGTTTACAACCTTGGAAACCTGAAGGGGGCAGTTCTGCTCTGTTCTAGCGGGTCACAATGATTCAGAATTGACCCAATGGCAGTGGGCAGGGGCACAAAATAAATGGAGGGGAGGCACCTAATAGATGCAAGAGTCTCAAATCCATAATTTTCTAAACACTGTCCCAATATTAACAAGTGACGTATCACACACAAATGGGTAACTAAGAGTCCTAAGTAGGTAGATAGAAGGGCAATGAAGAAAATGAGAATTTAGTTTCAATTTTATGGGATTTATAGTGGTTTGTCACTCTGCATTTTTCTCATCATGAAACTCTCCTACTTACAAACCCAAACTAAGTGCATCTTATTTCGCTCCTTAAGTTTCAGGTTCCCCATCTGTCAGTGGCATTGAAAAAATAAGATTAACTTCATAAGATATTTGGGAAGATCAGTGAGGTTTAAAACTGAAATCATTTCTGGAGGTAGGACCAGACTGGAGGTAGAAGACAACACAAGTGAAGTAACTCACACACGGTACCTGCACAGACCCTGCCTGGAGGGTGGCAGAGCTCCTCGGGCTCAGAGCAAGCAGGTGAACCCTGCAGTACAGAACCATGACTGTGTTACTCAACCTTCCCAGGTGCTTAGCTTCTCCCTGGGAAAGAAGTCTAAGTGTGAGTCAAGCAGTAATAAAGTGTGTTTTCTTTCAATACTTCCCTAAATGTAAGTGCTTACGGAGTTCTGGGATTCCGTTAGAATGCCAGTGATAAAAACTCTGGAAGGTAATAATAGGTTTTGCAAACACCCTGCTGTTTTCCCAACTCCAGCAGGATGAGAATTGCTGTAATTTCTCCTACCCCGTGTATAACAGTTTTAACTTCTCGTATTATTAGCTGGTTAAATTTAAAAAGTAATAATCTAATTCTACAGAGGCTGGGTGTTCAGCACCTTCCACTCCATATATCATTTAAAGGAAGTAGACAGCTATGATGACATCATAGGGAGATCCACAGTCTATTGTGACAGAGATGTCCCAGACTTTAAGTGGTTGGGACCAAAGGGTCAAATGGTCTCGAAGTTTCCTTCCTGATACAACATAATGGATTTTAGAGGTAAGTGTGGTCATTATATAAAAGGTAGTTTCAAGAAGTAGGTCCAGTTCTGATTCTCACACAACTTCCATATTAAAAATATAAAATAGAGTGGACATGGAAAACCAATACGGAGTTTGGATAGGAAGGATGTTTCCTTCACAACATTGCCCATGACGCCCAGGTTCGCCAGTTTCTCACATCAGAACCTAGGAATAATCTTTGATTTTTTCCATTTTTGCCAGTGCCCCAAACAATCTCTCAAATTCTTTTTAGCAAGTGGGACCTTCTACACCCAAATGGAATAGACTCCAATCAAGCCTCTTTACTGGTGTTTCTCTGGTTGACCACAACCGCTTCCCAACTGAGATCCCTTCTTTATCGCCTACCTCCCCACAAGTTGCTCTCCAGTTTCCAGTCCAATTTTGAATTCTATATCAGATTGATATTCTCCCACTTGAGACCCTCCAAAGAGTTGCCAGTGTCCAGAACCCCATATGACTGATTCCCCCTTTCCTTCATGACACCACCTTGCCCTTCTCTTCGCCCCTCCCCAAGGTCCAGCAACACCTGTCTTCACTTAGTTCTGTAAGCACATCAAGCTCCTTCCAGTCTTGCGGATTCTTCCTTGATGCTCTCTCTGCCCAGCATGAGACTTTTGTCTCCCACCTCTCTTCTCATTATCTAAGGGAGGCCCTCTGACCTTTCTGCCCAGAGGCTCTGTCTCGATCACTCTCTCAAACTCTGTCTTTATCTCATGACTCTGGATGCTTCCTTCATAACACTTATGATTTATTTACAACTACGCATTTATTGGCTTCTCGCTTTTCATTCGCACAATAGATGACAAATCCCTCCTTCCCCCCGCCCCCCAACTGGGATATCTTCAGGGGTTATGATGTGTTCTGACACTCCAGAAGCCAACAGTAAATATTTGTTAAACCAACAGAAGAGATCAATATGATTACCTCTAGTGGATATGTATAATTTTGAGTGGGTTATCAAGAAGCTATGGGATGCTTTGTACTTAGAAGTCACTAGTCCTGCATTATACAATAAAGTAACCAATAGTTATTTGCATCCTCTAGAGCAGCAGTTCTCAACCTGTGGGTCATACCCCCTTTGGGGGTGGAATGACCCTTTCTTAGGGGTCACCTGACTCATAAAAGTAGCAAAATTACAGTTATGAAGTAGCAACGAAAATAATTTTATGGTTGGGGCGTCACCACAACATGAGGAACTAGATTAAAGGGTCACGGCATGAGGACGGTTGAGAACCACTGCTCTATGGCATTGGGTACTTACTTCTCCCATCACAGAACGTTCTATTGGACAACACTGCTCTAGGCGTTGGGTTGAGTTAAGTCAACTCCTTGAGAAAATAGACCTAATGAATTGATTCTTCAGTTACCTCCTAGCTCTCATATAAAAGCCATCATCTAGGGCCTTACAGCAGTACCCCCAACACAGAACTATTCCACTTACAATCATCAGCCAACTTGGTGTAGTAGGTATGAAAAATGTGATTGACAACGAGGAGTGAGTCCCTTGCTGAGAAATATGAAAACCAGAGGAACCCCTGCAATTCCATTCAAAGGCTCTCCTTTCACTCCAGCTTCAAAAGCCCTGTAGAAAAGGCTAATCTTTTATTACTAGACTATTGTTTAATATTTATCCAGCACCAAAAACTATGCCGACGGCACGAGCTGGAGCGCACGCTGGTCTCTGCCTTTTGGGTCTTACCATTTAATTAGACAGATGGGGAAAAACACCCAAGTGTGGTTCCCAATCACATTTATGAATAATAAGCTGGATCACTGCTTCTGGCAGGATGTCACACTGACAGGCAGATGCAGAGCACAGCATCTCTTACTGTGCTGTGCAATGAGCCCCCGCCACCTCTGCTCTCTGCTGCTACCGAGACGCAAAGACTGCTTGTAATACAACTGTCTCTGGCTTGCACTCAATTTGAGGCTTTCCGCTCTTGCAGAGAACCTCTTGTCTTGGGACAGTTTTCCTTTCTTTTTGGTGCTTCTAAAGCCTTCTGTGTTCACCCTGTGAAGACTGGTATGATCCAGTTTTATTTGATTTGCTCTCCCTTAGGCTGGAGCTTCTGTCTCAGAGCACAGACTACCTTGTCTGTACACCATCTAGCCACCCATGGAGGAAATTCTGCCTTAGGGATAATGGGTGATGTCTTCTTATTGTTAAGTGTCACTGAGTTGGTTTCGACTCATAGCAACCCTGTGCACAACAGAACAAAACACCACCCGGTCCTGGGCCATCCTCAAAATTGGTGTTATGTTTTAGCTCATTGTTGCAGCCACTGTGTCAATGGGTGCGACCTTGTTGAGGGCCCTCCTCTTTTGGGCTGTCCTTCCACTTTAACAAACATGATGTCTTCCTCCAGGGTCCGCAATCTCCTGATGACATGCCCAAGTACTTATGCCAAGTCCCGCCATCCTTGCTTCTCAAAAATATTTGGCTGTACTTCCTCCAAGACAGATTTGTTTGTTCCTTGGGTACTTTCAAAATTCTTCATCAACATCACGGTTCAAATGCTTGACTTTTCCGTGGCTTTCGTTATTCAATGTTCAACTTTCACATGCATACCAGGCAATTGAAAATGTCTTGGCTTGGGTCAGATGCATCTTAGTCCTCAAAGTAACATCCTTGATTTCAATACGTTAAAGAGGTCCTGTGCAGCTGATTTACCCAAGCACTGTGCTGCTGGATCTCTCTCGACTGCTGTTTCCATGAGCATTGATTAGGGATCTAAGCATGAGGAGATCTTTGACAACTTCAGGCTTGTCTCCGTGCCCTGTGCCCCATCTCATCCCCTCCTGGAAGGTCTGGATCCTATGCTCCCCCCTTTGCTCCAAAGAGGTGGTCCAGTGTCATCTGACAAAAGGTGCTCCCCTTTCTTAATTTTAACAGGTTTATTGAGAATAATGTAGAGACCATAAAATGCTTCCATTTTAAGCACGGAACTCAGACGTTTTGCTGATTATTTACAGAGCTGTGCAGCCATCGCCACAAGCTGATTGTCAGACGTTCTCCTCACCCCAAAAAGAAACATGTGCCCACTAGCAGTCACTCTCTATTCTCATCCCCAGCCCCTGGCAACCAGTAATCTACTTTCTGTCTCTATAGATTTGTTTGTTCTTCCAATTTCATACCAGTGGGATGCTACAATAGGTGCTATCTTGTGCCTGGCTTCCTTCATTTGGCATTATCTTTTTGAGGTTTATGCGTGAAGTAGCACAGAACAGGGCTCTATTCTTTTTGTTGTCAAGGAATAATATCCCACTGTATGTCCATTCCACATGTTCTGTATGCATCCACATTCCCTTTTATAAGAAACCAAATTATTTGGGGGTCTTCGTTAAATAACCAACCACCTTTTATTTTAATAAAGCTCAGAAAGTGATTTTCTTTATAATGAGAAGGTTCCTTGAGTTTCTATATCCGTATGATAAGCCTTTCCCTTAAAATGTGCACACATGGTTGTGTATCTTTCTGACTTACTTAAAAGCAAACACATCTACTACTTTTACCAACGTATGACAATGGCGAGATCATCAAGCCAATTGCCAACAAGAATGATCACTGGGGATTTGGCCAAATAGCGTCAATCTTAATAAATGACTCGTTATTGCAGAGGACAATGGAAAAGTTGGCAACAGTAAAGCATTTAGATATGCAGAGAGTGAGGGTGCAGTATGCAGCCATATAAAATATTTATAGCTATATCGGTTATTTATATTTAATAGGCTGTATGTTCCCCAGGTCTCCTACTTCAGTTCGAACAGATGGATGCTGTAGAACCCATGTTATCTCTGTGTTCAAATAGTGCCCGTGACTCCCATATCACAAGGAAGAGTGGTGGGAAGCACCACGCAGCATGCTCAGATGGCACCTTTGCGATGGCTTCTGATTCCCAGATGCACTACACAGGACCTCATTTCCACTGTGCTCTTCTCCTGCCCCATCCTACCTATTAGAATTCTTTTCTTTAATTTCCCTTTCCCATAGCTGGGAGCCTCCTGCCTGTCTCTCTTGGCCTCATTGATTTTTTCCCCTTCCTTATCTACATTCCCAGTTTGGCTGTAAACACATACCCACACAGCTCTGTTCATTGGCTCAGAACTGCCTTTTTATTTTTTCTCTCTTCCTCGTGTCATTGATTACCTTGTAAATATTTGGGAGATGGTGCCATTAGCCTCTAACTCTAACACATCATCCCAGACAGTCATCCACAGGGCATACTCAAAAGAGTCGTGGAATACTTTTAAGCACTAGAAAATATGATCGATTACACGAGGCTCTTACTCTTTTTCAGGTGATTAGTCAATTCTAACCCGAATAAATTTTTGAGTTTAATTTTTGTTGCTTTTTATTATTATTAGCATGCATTGATACTAAACGTCATCGCATCGATTTTGCCACATAGAAACCACTCTGTGTGACAGAGTAGAACTAACTCTTAGGGTTGGCCTGGCCATGATATTTATGAAAGCAGACCACCAATGCTTTCTCCAGAAGAGCCACTGGGTGGATTTGAACCACCAACCTCTCATTTTGTAGCAAAATGAATAAACATTGTGACACCAGGACTCTACATGGAGTGATTAGAAACAAACAAATTGCCTTCAAATTGATTCCAATTCATAGTGACCTACTGCATAGGGTTTCCAAGACTGTAAACCTTTACGGGAGCTGGCAGCCTCACTTTCTCCCGCAAAGGGGCTGGTGGCTTTCAATCAGTGACCTTACAGTCTAACGCATCCCCAGCGAATTACAACTATGCTGCTGAATATTGTTCTAAGGAGTTTGCTTTCCCAGCATAGAAACCAACACTCATGAGGTGATGTAATTGTGCCAAGACCACCAAGCTAGTAGTATGCAGTCGATTGGCTGCTCAGTTACGTCCTCACTCAGAGTGGTAGGTCAAAAATCCTGCACTGATGGCCAAGGGATTGACTGCCAACAAATGGTCGGACTTCTCAATGCACAGCTCCTTTTTGGAAAAAATGGTCGTAGAATGAAAAATGCAAGAAGTTTTAAATATGTCTATTTCTGGAACTCCTCAAAAGTCCAGTCTTAGCAGAGTAGAAGGTTCCCTGCAAGATCTGCCAGCAGGGCATTCCCTCCCCTGGTGGCATCCCGGAGCCCTTGCAACCCGACTGTCTGCTTGCCTCCAGGGCTTTGCACCTCTCGGAACCACAGAGACACAAGGATTTCCATCTCCTTTGCTTTCCTGGGATCCCAGTGTCTGCTGAAAATAAAAACACCAAGGCAGAGGGCCTGCTTCTCAGTTCTGGTGGCAATGAACTCTTTCCGGGGCCTGGCAGTGCCATCGTTGGCATGACTGTCTCGCTCCAAATTTGTTCCTTCTGCACTGAAGAGTTTGGAGATCAGATGCTTGGTGACCTTTACACTGAGGTAGCCCAAGGCCTGAAGACACACTTGATGTGAAGTGATGTCACCACGGCTGCTGAATATTTACCAAAGATGCACTTGGCACCGCTCAAAAGGGCAAGGGTCCCCAGCGCCCCTTCTTTTCTTCATCACCATATAGACTGACCCTGTGTGGCTTCGCTTGTTCTGAAATTCTCTGCCTGCCGGCTTCTTAACCTTGAAGCACTGTCCCCCCTGCAGATGTGCAGGGACAGTCTGGGTGGCGTCAGACTTCTAACACCAGCCAGGCCAGCCCGGTTATTGAGGCGACCTCAAGCACAGACCTCCACCACCTCGAACGAGTCTAACAGCCGCCGATCAACTTCCCCTGTGGGAATGTCAGCGGCCCTGGATTCCTTTTTCTGCTTTTGCCCTTGGCATTGACAGTTTGAGCTCAGGAGTTCAGCATCCTGTTATTGGTGGCAAGGCTCACGTCCAGTGTCAGTCTCTGTACCCAGCCACCTTCACACTCTTAGGCTCTCTGGAGCATTGTTTCTTTCAAGCTCCCGGCAAGTGTCACGAGAGCTGTCTTTTAAAAGTTTGTCGGACAACTTGCTGGGCACTCCCCAGAGGTCGCCTTTCTGCCTCTGACACCTGAGGTGAGCTCTGGTCTAATCACCTGCTCCTCGCCTCTGCTGCCTCCTCAGTTCCAGCAGCCTCTTGCTTTAACAGCTTGTTTAAGATCCCTCGAACAAGCTGTCGGCCTCCAAAGGAGGGATGGTGCTGGAAACAGTGTGGGGAGCTAAAAATAAACACCTTCTGCAGATAGGGACCGACATGCTGTACAAATAGATTACCTGGCCACCCTCCAGACCTGATTGCATTGGGGGCCTAGTTGTCTCCTATTAGGGGAGGCGGTGAAGGGTTTGCATAGGTAGCTCTGATTTCACAGGTGCTCAAAACCATCTTTAAATTGCCCATCAGACTGGCAGTGACAGGCAGAAATCCATTGTTTGTGGAGCGGGAACAGGCTTCCAAAATGGTCTCCTTGCAAGTTAGTCAGCACCCAGGACAAGACACAAGACATTTGAGTCTAAAAATAAGCACTAAGATGTACTTGCATTTGTTTGTTTGTTGTTGTTGTTTGGCCTGGGCAGGGAGCTAAGAGGCTCTGAAAGCAGTAAATACCTTTGTCTAAGAACCTCACGGTGTTATCCCATGAAGAGCATGGCCTCTGGCCTATTTCTAGAGCAGAGCTCACCACAATAGTGGTCACCGTAATGTCAGCAGACACTCGTATGGAGACTGCACATTGGATGGGTTGATGAGCGCGTCAATTCTACCAGCCAGCGTCAGAGAGAAAGAAGAGGCGATCTGCTCCCATTAAGATTTACAGCTTCAGACAACCTGTAGAGGATCATTATGAGTCTGAAGAGACCCCCATTTTGCGGGGGGGGGGGGGTCTGGGGGATGAGTACATTCCTTATTTCAGGAAGGGAAGTCCTGATGACTTCCATCTTGGGTGTGCCTATTGGGCACCTTATAGCTCCTCTTCCATTTCTCCCAAGAGGGATATTTACAATAAGAAAACTGAGATTTTTGAGCAGTTAAAAAACTTACCCAGTTCAGTAGCCAGGTGGCCAACCTTATAAATGACTAACCCCTTAAGATAAAGGGTCTTGTGCCCGATATGGTACCCGGGGCATTATGAATGTGATCATGGGGACAGGAAGCACTCCTACGCCAGGTCCCAGAAACCCCTCGACTATGTTCTGCCCCTCTTCTTATTGTGGCTCTCAAAAGACTCACTGCCACCAAGTTGAGGCCAACTCATAGCGACTGTATAGGACAGGGTAGAGCTGCCCCTGGCTATCCATTGGGCTGCTAAACGCCGGTAAATGCAATCTGCTGCATGAGAAAAAAATGTTGATCAGCAGAGAAAATTCTTTGCTGTGAAATTCTCACCACCAAGGGGAAAGCCAGTCATTTTGAATGGGTCCTGAATGCAATTTGCAAGGAGGATAGATGGGCTCTCCTCCCTGTGTATGATTTCATACTTGTAACACAATTTCCCCCACCCAAACGGATTAATTCCACAGTGCTGTTGGTTCAAGATTTTCACTGTGTGGTGGCACCAGGATTGTCAAGCACCCAATGTAGCAGTTAATTATAATGACGTGGACTTCCTTAGCCTTCACAATGATCTGTTTTCAGTGGATGACCCCCTCCTGGCTCTTGCAGGTCAGCAATGCTTGGGACAGGACACAAGAAGGACTGACCAGCAAATAAAACTGGTGCAGGCTGAAGAGGTCAGATTGACTCATGGCTGGAATCTGGACCAAGCACAGCCGGCATGAACTATCCTTGTTTTAATGGCTAACTTTGTACCTACCAGATAGTTCTTCTGGCTGTCAACGCATGCCAGGAAAGAACAGAATTTTTCTAGATCTTAGCAGAAGCCAGAGTAGCTGTCTCATTAGAACTATTACAGGAAACAAATGAACAAACAAGACCCCCAAATCCGATGCCTTTGTGTGATGTCAATTCTTAGTGTGTAGGAGAACGTAGAACTGCCCCCACCAGTGGGGTCAGCGAGGCTAGAAATGACAGGAGCAGACTGCTTCATCTTTCTCCTGCAGAGCAGCTGGTGAACTTGAACTACAGACCTTTCAGTTAGCAGCTCAGCCCTCAACCCACTGTACCACCAGGGCCTAATTGAAAAAGAAGAAAATGGTCCCCATTACTGCATTTATTGCTTTGTCTGCGCGGGATGGGAGTGGGAATACAAATAGTCCTGGTGGCATAGTGGGTGACACCCGGGTGGCTGCGTGAAAGGGCAGTAGTTCAAGCCCATCAGCATTCTGTGGGGAAAGTATGAGGCTTTCTGCTCCTGTGAATATTTGCAGCTTCAGAAACTCAATGGGGCTCTTTTATTTGGTCCTGCAGAGTCACTAAGAGTCACAATTGCCATCGTCACCCAATGGATGGATTGCGATAAGAGCTGTAAAAGCCCCCAATAAAATGATTTGACAAAATACATCAGCTTAGCCTAATTTGCCGAAGAATGTTCTAGAAAGAGGTCTCCACATCAATATGTATTATTGGGATGGGCAAGAAGGGTTACAAAAGAAGCGAGCCTCTTATTCTAATATCCCTTGGTACTATAGACTGTTAGAAGACAGAAAAAAAGGGTGGAGTTCTTATTACAAAGGGTACTCAAATAAGTTTATCATGTACAAATTGCTATAAGAGCTATAAGAACCCCCAATAAAATGATGTATTAAGAAAAGAGTCAAACTTGACTCGATGGCAATGGATTTCTGGAGGGTTGGGTGCTGATGTACGGGAGATTACCTGAGTTAACCTACCCAAGTCTTTGAAGGTGGTATTTGCACACCTGCCTGGTGAAACTGAAATGGAGGCTCAGAAAGGTTAACAAGCATATCTTTGGTCAGGAAGTTGTGCTCTTAACTCTAGCCCAGTGGGGCAGGATGAAACAGTTCAATCATTATCTCAAGACACAAGGGTCTCTGAAACTAGTCCCCATTCTCATCAGTGTCTGACCTCTTTCTGTGACCACCCACTAGGAAAGATGTCAGCCCTCAGAGATGATTCCTTCCTCATTGCCGCCCAGTCCCTGCAAAGACAAAGCCTTGAAAGAGCACCAAAGCCTTCACTACATTTATCCACCAAGGGGAGGTGACCCCTCAGGAGTGGCAGGTTAAGGACACAGCTATGATTCCCAAATGTGTCCATTCTATTAAGGATCTTTGAACAGAAAGCTGATCATTACGGGGTGATTTTAAAGAGGGGAAGGTAGAAGTGTTGTAGGCAAATAGTCTCCAAAGATAACCAGATGCTGATCCCTGAAGCCTGTAAATGTTGCTTTATATAGCACAGGAGATTAAATGAAGAAATTGCGATGAAAAGATTATCCTGGATTACCTGGATGGGCTCATTGTAATCACAAGGACCCTTAAGAGGGCGACAGAAAAAGACTGAGTACCCTGGCATAGACGTATGAAACTTAACAATTGAAATAAGAAATTGGAGTGATGTAAGGAAGTGATAAGAGCCAAGAAATGCAGGAAACTTCTCATGTTAATCAAGGGAAGCAAAGGATTTTCCCTGGAGTCTACAGAAAGAAACAGCCCGCCAACACCCAGACTTTTGAGCCCAGTAAAACTGGCATTAAACGCCTGGACTCTGAAACTCTAAGAGAGTCCATCTGTGGTATTTTAAACACCCAGATTTGTGGTTATGTTTTATAGCAGCCACAGGAAATTCACACAGGGCGTAAAGCTAAAGAATGGCCATGGGAATGACAGTTACTTCTGAAGTATCTACTAAATGCCAACGCCTTGATATTTGCTTTATATATACTTACACACAATGTCATTATCTGACATTTTGAATTTTGACAACAACAACAAAATATATGATCTGACTATTTTGCGCTTTAATGAGGAACTGAACTGAGAGAGGAGGACAAGTTTTGTGAAAGAAATTTCCAGTACTTTGCATTAATCTGCACTTAATAGACAAGGAAACTGTCATGTTATGCAGGGAACTCAAAATCACACGGACGGGAGCAGAGATCGAAATACAAGTTCACTATTTGTAACTCTAAAGGTAGTTATGTGCTAGTAAGTGTTTCACAATTGGCTCTTGAAGAGGGGGTCTGAGAAATAGTAGCAGGAGTCTTACCTTGTAGAGTTTGCTGATTTCTGTGGAGTAAATACTCCTGCCATCCTTAACGTCAAACAAACTACCTGGTCTAACCTGGCTTTCAAAATTCCTGGAAATTTAGTGTGGTCTAGCCCACCACCATGTCTCAGTTCAAGAGAACCTTGGCCCTCAAAGTAAAGTGTTTGCTCTCTAACTTTAAAGAAGTTAAAAACTTTAAAGAAGGTTTTTTGCAGAAAAATTTCCCCCTGTAGTATTTCACTTGATTTCTTGACTTCTGCACCGATGAGATTGTTTATGGATCCAAGCAAAATGAAAATTTTTGACAGCTTCAATCCTTTCTCCACTTATCATATTGTTCATTGTTCCAGGTTTGAGGATTTTTGTTTCCTTGTCTGTCTGTTATCTGATCTATCTGTCAGATGGTCGTACTGTGGTGGCTTGCGTGTTCCTGTGATGTTGAAGGCTACGTCACTGGGATTTCAAATAGCAGCAGGGTCAAACAAAGTGAAGAGCTTTCAGCAGAGCATCCAGACTAAGAACAGCCTACAGAGAAGGAACCAGCTGTCCAATTCAAAGGAATTAGTCACGGAAACACTTTGGAGAGCATGGAGGCATTGTCAGTTACTGAAGATCTAATGAACAGAAGGAGCACACTGGCAGAAGATAATGCCAGGAAATGAGCCCGCTGGGTGGAAAGCACTCATACGACTGAAGAAGAGCTGCCTTCTCAAAGTGCAGCCAACTGTACTAGCACAGGTGGAATAAAGCCTGTGGGAGTCAAGCCTTCCGGACCTTCATTGGTTGATGGGGCACAACTCAGAATAAGAAGAAACAGCTGCAAACATCAATTAATAATTGGGACTTGAAATGTATGAAGAATGAATCAAGGGAAATTGAAAGTTGTTCAAAATGAAATGAATAAAGATTGATATTCTAAGTGTTCGTGAGTTGAAATGGACTGATGCTGGCCATTTTGAATCAGAAAAGCATTGGTTTACAATGCTGGGAATGATACTGTTGACAAGAATGGTGCTGCAATCATTGGGAACAAAGGATATTTTAAGATCTATCTTGAAAAATAATGTTGTCTCTGCTAGGATAATATCTACCCATCTACCAAAATTCAAGGAAACCCAATCAATACAACTATTATTCCAACTTATGTAATAACCACAAAAGCTAGTGATACCAAAATTGAAGAATTCTACCAAGGTCTTCAGTAGAAAATTGGCCATCCCTGCAATCAAGATGCCTTGATAATTATTGGTGATTGGAATCCAAAAGTTCAAAACAAAGAGGAAGAAAGAACCGGGGTTGGGGAATATTGTCTTGGTGAAAGAAATTCAGCTAGAGATTGCAAGACCAATGCCTTGCTCATCATAAATACCTTTTTTATTCGATAGCACAAACAGTGAAGATACATGTAGACTTCTCCAGATGGAACACAGAAATTAAATTGACTACATCTGTGGGAAGAGACTACATTGTGCTGGGTGCCATCAAGTCATCGCAACCTTGTGCACAACAAGGAGACACTGCCCTATCCTGTACCATCCTCACCATTGCCCCCGTGCTTCAGCTCACTGCTGGACCAACAGTGCCCATCCACCTCCTTGAGGGAACCCAGGAGAGACAAAGCCCTCAGGATCAAGATGAGAGTAGCGGCACTTGAGGGCCTTCCTTTTCACTGCCCTTCCACTTTGCCACACATGATGTCTTTCTCTGGGGACTAGCTTGTCCTGACAATATGTCTGAACTATGTGAGATGAAGTCGCACCAGCCTTGTCTAAGGAGCACTCTGGCTGTACTTCTTCCAGGACAGATGAGCTTGTCCTTTTAGCAGTCCAATAGTCTATTCCAGCACCACAATCCAAATGCATGGACTCTTCTGTGGCCTTCCTTAGTCACTGTCTAACTTTCATATGCATTTGTAGCAATTGAAAATACCATAACTTGGGTGAGCCATAACTTCATTCTCACTTACTTTTCAATGGCCTATAGAGGTCTTGTGCAGCAGTTTTAGCCAATGCAATGCACCACTGGTTCTTGCTCATATGCTACCTCCTGAAATGTTGGAATGACAACGAGTTCTTTTTGGTACAGTGACTGTATGTATTCGTTCTAGCTTGCCTTGATGTTTTCTGCATCATTCAATATTTTGCCCATAGAATCTTTCAATATTGCAACTCCAGGCTTGGCTTTTTTTTCCTTGAGTTCTTTCAGTTTCAAATATCCTCAATGTGTTCTTCCTTTTTGGCTTTCTAACTCTAGGTCTTTGTACATTTCGTCATAATATTTTAATTTGTCTTCTAGAGCATCCCTTTGAAATTTCCTATTCAGCTTTATGACTTCATCATTTCTTCCATTTTCTAGAACTACTCTAAGATCTTTTCTCCCTCTCCTGTATTTGCAAAGACCTTTTTCTTTCTTCATGTTTGAAGCATAATTTAGTTGAACAATATGTATTATACCATGAACTGCCAGAAGAACAAATGAATCTTCTGTGGAAGAAATACAGCCCCAAAGTCTTTCGAATTGAGGATATGGAGACTTCATCTTATGTACTGTGGACATGTTATCAGAAGAGAGCAGCCCCTGGATATGGATATCATGCTTGCTAAACAGATTATCAGAAACAATAAAAAATAAAACCCTCAATAAGATGATGCCTGAAGACAAATGGGTGCATAAGCAAATGTGGTGAAGAAAACTGATGATGCCCGGGTATCAAAAGATATAGCATCTGGGGTCCTAAAGGCTGGAAGATAAACAAGCAGCTATCTAGCTGAGAAGCAACAAAGCCCACATGGAAGAAGCACACCGGCCTGGGTGATCATGAGGTGCCAATGAGATCAGGTATCAGGCATCAATGACCCAGAAAAAAAAATTCATATCAATGTGAATGAAGGAGAATTTAGGGTGGAGACCCAAAGCCTATCTTGGACAACTGGACATCCTCTTACTGAGGGGTCACAAGGAAGAGACGAGCCAGTCAGGGTTCAGTGTAGCACCAATGAAACATACAACTTTCCTCTAGTTCCTTAATGCTTCCTCCCCTCCACCACTATCATGACTCCAATACTACCTTACAAATCTGGCGAGACCAGAGCATATACATGGACACAGATAAGAGCTGGAAACACAGGGAATCCCGGAGAGATAAATCCCTCAGGAACAATAATGAGAGTAGTGATACCAGGAGGGTAAAAGAAAGGTTGGGGGGGAAAGGGGGCACCAATCACAATGATCTACATATAAAAACTCCCCCAGGGAGACAGACAACAGAAAAGTGGGTGAAGGGAGACATCGGTCAATGTAAGATATGAAAATAAATCTATAAATTATTAAGGGTTCATGAGGGAGGGAGAATGGGGAAGAGAGAGGAAAAACTGAGGAGCTGATAACAAGGGTTCAAGTAGAAATAAAATGTTCTGAAAATGATGATGGCAACATGTATACAAATGTGCTTGACACAATAGATGGATTTATGGATTGTGATAAGACCTGTATGAGCGAGCCCTCAATAAAATGATTTTTTTAAAAAGATGATGCATGGGCTTATATGCAACAATTCAGAGGATGGCACGGGACTAGGCGAGGTTTTGTTCAGAGGTCCAACTCGGCGTTGGATCCCACCCAAGGACCCTGAACAACAAGAACCCACCATGGTGAGAGAGCAGAACAGTGATGGGCACGACAGACATACTCTGCGGGAAAGCCATCCCAAAGAAGGGAGGGGCTCAAATACCATCTCTGAGCACAGACATCTCAGTAACAGATTTGCTACCAACTATCAACTGGTCCTTTCTCTTTAGTGACAAAGGAGAGGTTAGTCTTGTGCAAAGGACCAAGCAATCATGAGGCACTGAGAGACTGATTTTAAAACAAGACCCCTCTCCCCTGTGACCTTTTCAGGTACCAAGACCATTAAAAAAATAGTTCAATGGCTTGCTACTCTAAGAACGTATGAAATCATTTCTATTTTATCCTGCTTCTAAAATGATTGGGCATGTCTTATAGAGACCAATGTCTCCCTTCACCCAATTTTCTGTTGTCCGTCTCCCTGGGAGGGTGTTATATGTAAATCATTGTGATTAGTTTCCCCTTTCTCCCCTTACCTTCCCCTTTTCCTCCTGGTATGGCTACTCTCATTATTGCTCCTGAGGGTTTTATCTGTCGTGGATTCCCTGTGTTTCCAGCTCTTATCTGTACCCATGTACATGCTCTGGTCTCACTGGATTTGTAAGGTAGAATGGGGTCATGACAGTGGTGGGGAAGAAGCATTAAAGAACTAGAAGACAGTTGTATGTTTCACTGGTGCTATACTGAACCCTGACTAGCTTGTCTTTTCCTTGTGACCCCTCAGTAAGGGGATGTCCAGTTATCCACAGATGGGCTTTGGGTCTCCACTCTGCACTCTCCTTTTGTTCTGGGTCTTTGATGCTGGATCCCATAGACACCTCATGATCACACAGGCTGGTTTGTTTCTTCCATGTGGACTTTGTTGCTTCTCATCTAGTCACTTATTTATCTTCAAGCCTTTAAGACCCCAGATGCTATATCTTTTGATACCTGGGCACCATTATCTTTCTTCACCACATTTTCTTATGCACACATTTGTCTTCAGCGATCATGTCAGGAAGCTGAGGCTCACAGAATGCCAGGTTATTAGAACAAAGAGTTCTTGCATTGAGGGAGGGCTTGAGTAGGGACCTCACACCTTTAACAATAAAGCAGGGACTAAAAAAAATCACTGATGACTGGGATGTTGTAAAGATTTAAATGAATAAGTCTAGCTAAGAGTTTAATATACTACCTCCGGCCATGCAATACCAATACATAATTATTCAGGTGAGAGTGGTGATACCATGATGGTGGGGTGGAAAGAAGGGAACCGATTACAAAGATACATATAACCTCCTCCCTGGGGGATGGACAACAGAAAAGTGGGTGAAGGGAGATGTTGGGCAGTTTAAGATATGACAAAATAATAATAATTTATAAATTATCAAGGGCTCAAGAGGGAAAGTGGAGTGGGGAGGGAGGGGGAAATGGGGAGCTAATACCAAGGGCTCAAGTAGAAAGCAAATGTTTTGAGAATGATGAGGACAACAAATGTGCTTGATACAATGGATGGATGGATGGATGGATGGATTATGATAAGAGTTGTACAGCCCCCAATAAAATGATTAAAATTACAAAAAATAACACATGTAGGCTATAGCTGCTGGGTGACCCTGAATCCATTCCTACTTATAGCGACAGAGCAGAACAGCCCCATGGAATATTTCTAGACTTTAACAGTTACTGAAGCAGATGCCAGATCTTTCTCCTGTGTATTGATAGGGGTGGGAGTGGAGACATGGAACTGCCACATCTTTGGTTAGCAGGTAGGAGCTTAGTTCTTACACAATTATATCACCAGGGCTCCTGAGGGGCTACCTGCACACAACTGAAGGAAACATGACCCATTCCTGCTCCATCCTAATGACGGTTGCTATATTTGAGCCTGTTATTGCAGCCACTGCGTCAATCCATTTCATGTTTAATACTTTACCTGAAATGGTACATGGCAGGCACCAAGTGTCTGAAGGCCTTAGCCATGACTGCAAGAGCCCCATGAGTTGACGACTTGGGGTTCATTGAGAATGAGTATATGTCCACCACACGCTCTTCACTCAGACACAGGATTCTAGATGCCCTTTCACCAGCCAAGAACATTGTATGTTTCAGTTTCAAGTTGACTGGTTTTTAGGCGGGACTTCAAAAATACATCAATAGAACCCACTCTTTCCCATAATAAGAAAATGCATAGTGTGAAAGCCTTGTCTGAAATGACATCCAAAAAAATCAAACTAGTTTCTTATTAGATGTGAGTATCTTCAGGAAGTGGCTGAAATGAAGAATTTGCATTTAAATGGAAAGATTAATGACTAATACACAAAGACCATATTTAATCACTTTCTGTAACGAAAATAATTTATATTTTTATACAGAACATTCACATTAAGTCAGCAACCAAAAATGATATGTGTAGTATTTTATAAAACAATTTCTGTGCCATGTTTCTCAGCTATAAATACTTCTGAGGCTGCTGGTTTCACACTGTTACTTGGGAATTATCTAAATGTTGGTACAGTAATTTGGGTGTAAATATATATGAGAATGTGTGACTCTCGCCTCATAGAAATATCTCAAATGAAAGGGAGAGAATCGTTAAGAAAAGACTTGCTATGCATGGTCTACCCATTTGCTCTTTCCTTTCAAACTCGAGCTAAGGATAATTTGTACCTCTTTTCAACTTTAGACAATTATTTAAAAACTGAAAACAAACTCCTTTCTGGGGGACTGTCTCTCTTCTGAGGGACTCTAACAGTAAAGCATAAAAGGGAATATATTTTCCTCTGAGTTAAACTGGTTGTAGAAGGAGTGTCCTGGAAAACCTTCCACTGCCTTCTGACTACAATTCCTCCCACTGCCCTCTTTCCCAGTGACCAATTCAGCAGTACATTTCCTGCAGTGGAGAGTGTTCAGTGGTTTACCAGTGGACAGATTAGGAGCCACTTTATTTATTTCAAACTTTCAGAGCTGTCTTCTCATCCTCCACCCCCGTTTCCCCCATCTTAAAGAAGAAGATTCTCAGTGGATCTTGACCCTCTTTTCTATTGTCTACCCAGTAGAACAAAACATTGGTCAACTTAGTCTTGCGGAAGAGCATTGAGGTGGATTTGTTCTCAATCTGTGGCTTTGGGCTCAATATGAAAACTTTACTTACATTATGTGGGGAATTATAAAGAAATGACAAGCATGTAATAAATAATCTTTCTTAATGGGGATCCAGTAACAGAGTTAGCAATATAGACATCAACAGAAAATGTAAAGTTACTACTGCCGGGTGTTAGCTGTGATTGTGGTCAGGTGTCGCCAAGTGGGAACGATGCTATGTACAACAGATTGAAATCTTGTCTGGTCCTACGCCATCCTCGAAATGGTTGTCAGGTTTGAGCCCCTTATTGCAGCCAGCGTGTCCATCCATCTGATGGAGGGTCTCTCTCACTCTCTGCCCTACGACCTAACTAAGCATGATCTCCGACCTTTCCCGATAGTAAATTGACTGTGCGTGAGACAAGTCTCGCCATCTTTAATTCTAAGGAACATTCTGGCGATACATCTTCAAGGACAGATTTGTTTGTCCTTTCAGCACTTTGAGGCAATTTCTAAATTCTTAGCCAACTCCATCAATGCATCACTTCTTCGCCAGTCGTGTTTGTTGTCCAACTTCCACACATGTATGAGGCAGCATGGCTACAGTAAGGCTCACCTTACTTTGCCTTCAACAGGAAGCTACCTAAACACAGCCACGGGGAGCATTTTCCCCTCCCCTGTCCCTTTCTCTTTCTTCTTCACAACCCTTCTGCCTTTCCCTGTAGTAATCTGAGCAACTTACATTTAGCAAACAAGACAATAATAAAAATTGGAAACCATAAAGAATGAAGAGTTATTATATATGGTTTGTCCATTCTTTGCCCTTAGAGACTCTATTTAATTCTGGAGTTAAAGGAAACACCTTTTTAAAGGAAACACCTTTTCGGCAAAATGGCACAGCCTGTTCTCTATTGATCTCTTCTGATTGCTGACCAGCAAGGTTAATAGCACATCCTTTGCCGCTGCAGAACCAAGTGAAATGCTGAGAAAAGTGTCGTATATACTCATGTATAAGCCAAGTTTTTCAGCACATTTTAATGCAATTTTTGTGGTAAAATTAGGTGCCTCGGTTGATATTTGAGTAGACTTGTATTCAAGTACATACAATATAAGCATTTTACCCAGAAGAGCATGACAACAGCCAGTTCTATTGAGCTTGCAATTTTTCAGGCTCTGAGAGCTTTGATTTGTGCAAATGATGAGTGAGTCATTGGATGTGGGATATGTTGCGATGATAGTGAGATTTTCCATGTGGGGAATTTGGGCTGGGGCCTTGATAGAAAACTTAGTTTGTGTTGGGGAATTCTCATTCAGAAACTCCCTATAACACTAACTAGTGGCAGGTTAGCTGTGAAGAGAAAAGCTAGCTTGTATTACAATTAGTAAGAAAGCTGAGGTAGGAGAAGGAGACTAACAAAGCCGAATTGCACTGGGAGGAGTGGAGCCTTCTTAGTACGTATTTTCCCCGCTAGGCAGACATCAAGCATTTTTCTCTGAGTTAGGGCACCCAGTGGTGTCACCTGGGAAGGTTCTCTTCTAGTCACAGTGAATATTTTTCATAAAAGCAGTTTTGTCCAAACCTTATTTTTTTGTGATGGCCGATTTAAGAGAATGGCGTGAGGCTGTCAAATATTGTTTCCTGCTGGGGAAAAATGCTAGAGAAACTGTTGTGGTATTGAACACAGCTTATTAGGAGAGCGTTATGGGAAAAACTCAAGTGTATGAGTGGTTTTCTCATTTCAAAAAAGATGAAAAGTTGATTGATGACAAACCTTGCTCTGGACATTTGCCAACCTCCCAAACAGACAAAAATGTCACTTGTAGTACCTTTGGAGTTTGCTCCACCATGTCAGATTGTGGATCAAACTTTCTATCTAGAGCAGTGGTTCTCAACCTTCCTAATGCCACGACCCTTTCATACTGTTCCTCATGTTGTGGTGACTCCCTCCAACCACAAAATTATTTTTGTTGCTACTTCGTAACTAATTTTGCTACTGTTGTGAATCGGGTGACCCCAGTGAAATGGCCGTTAGACTCCCAGGTTGAGAACCGCAGATCTATAAGTTCTGAAAAGATTGCATAACACCGTATGACTAAAAAGGCTTCATTTGTGGCAAACGGGGGATTGATTTTGCCACCAGGACAATGCACCTGCTCACATAGCCATCTCAGTGCACAGTTTTTGGCAGAAAAACAGAATGCCTCTCTGGCCCCATGCACCTTACTCACCTGACTTTGTACCACATGACTTCTTTTTGTTTCAGCGAATGCAAAGGGACATGAAAGGACAACGATTTGACCACTAGAAGAGGTGAAGAAACAAACAAGGGAGGTGCTGTCAGCCATCCTCACAGATGAGTTTGAAGAATGTTTCCAAGAATTTCTCAGATTTGATAAATGTATTAAGTGTAATGGAGAGTACTTTGAAGGTGAAAAAGTTGTTTTGTAAAAAAATTTTAATATATAGCTTTGAAAAAAAGTTCTGGTGTTTTTGGGTGCCCCCTCACCTATGTGCTGTGCATATATATTCAGTTATATGTGTGCATATTTTAAATTTTTATATTTACATATAAGTTTTATAAAATATATTAAATGTTTATATATGTTTGTGTATTTATATATACATATTTAATTAGAATATATTTATATATGTATATACACACATATTTAATTACCCTAGTATATATATTGACTTATATTTCTTATACTTAATTTATATTATACATATATTATACACATATTTAATTACATATATACATATAGATACATAATACATATATATTGACTTACACTTCTATCAAGTGTGACTTGAGACTTCCAGAAGGACACAGCCTGAGGGTCAGTGTCTAATGGGTCTTCCTGTCAGACAGCAATAGCTTTCACTGCTGCTTTACATAAGGATCCCCGGTGGATAATGAAAAAGATGTGGTCCAATGGCTAATGAAACCAGAACAGGACAAAAATAAAGCCCGCATATACTTTAATTTATTGTCCCTCTGTTGCTTCCTATCCAAAAGACCTTTTAATTAGAGTGCTCTCGGGAGGGAAGTTGTCCGTCTTTTCAATAACACTTGGGTAATAGGAAAAAGGAAGACAACCTCTTTGTTTCTTTCCAGCACTCAATTCACTAATCATCTTCCCCAAATTCAGCTCAGGCTTCTGCCCGAGTTCATTTCATCTTCATCAGCATTGCCATTTTCTATCTCATATTTCAAAGAGAAATTGGAAAGCAGATATTTAATCAGAAAAGTTTGGGATTCATCCACTCTGTCTTCAGAGGTTTTGAGACAAACAGGATTGCTGTTGACAATAGCAACAAGGGGAGGCTGTGCCCTTGAGAGACTCGGGAGCCAATAGGAAACGGCAGGAACTGTAGGGAGCCAGAACTAGTTGAGTCCCAGATCCACCGAGACTCTGGGTGACTAGCCACATTCCCTGTTGCCTTCAGTTTGCTCACTTGCAAGAAGAAGGTAGCTCTCAAAAATTTCTGATTGTTCAGGCTTTTGGTTCTAGTACAAATGAGGAAAAATCAGGTTGAGATTACATAGGCAGGAGGAGAATCCTCTTCCAAGAATTAAATGGAAGTTGCACAGGAATACGGCAACCGTGGAATTTAGAGCCCAAATCAGTGAAATGGGGCACTGTGAGAAATAAGCTCCCGGGGCAACCTGGATCGTGTCATCACCCTTCATGGGTGCAGCCAAACCCTAGGAAAGACTGAAACTGCCCCCAGGAACTCGTACAGGCTCCCACCTCTCCTCTGGTCTCCATTTCTTCCTGTGAGTCTACACCACGTCTCTCTCTCTCCCTGTAGATGGCCTCGTGTCACTCTAGCTTCACAGCAGAAGATGACGTCATTGGAGCTCCCGAGTCTAGCGATAACATGTCCGGGCGCCTAGAGACCAAGCTCCAAGGTAGCTGTGGATCTAAAGTCAAAATTTCAAGGAAAGACATTTTGACTGGTCTAGCCTGGTAAGGAAGATACCCAAGCTTGGTCTACACTGATGATGCTGGAGCAAAGACTCACAGTCTATTAAATGATTACTGGATTGGGGGTCCCCAGCGTAGGATAGTGAGGTTGGGTGATTGGTGGGTAGGAAAGTAACCACAGACAATACCAACTCAAGGGTAAGAATACATGTGTTTGAAGGTAATACAGCAGCTGGAAAGTAGTAGGCCTGGAGTAAATGATAGTTCGAACATCCTGGCAAATGAGTTAGCTTTTCTAGGTGGATTGAAATTGGCCTTCCAATTTGGAGCTGCATCAGGCACTTACATTCTGAATGTTGTTACTATTCTTAGGAACCATTGAATCAGTCCCAGCTCATCATGATCCTATGAACCACAGAACAAAGCACCGCCTGACCCTTACCAATGCTCACGATTGTTATGCTTGTATGTTTGAGGCCATTTACAACTGCTGTGTCAATCCATCTTGTTGAGTAGGGCTCTTCTTTCTCATGGGCCCTCTACTCAGCCAAATATGATGTCTTTTTCCAGGGACTGGTCCCTCTGATAACACATTCAAAGTACATTAGACACTTTGCTCCTATGGAGATTGGTTTGATTATCCTGAAAGTTCGTAATTTTTGCCAATGCCATAATTCAAATGTATCAATACTTTGCCAGTCTTTCTTACTCATCACCCAGCTGGCAAACACGCATGATGTGATGGAAAAGACCAGGGCGACGGTCTGTCTCATCTTAGTCCTCAGAAGCTGCTCTCGGACAGTTAAAGAGCTCACGAGCAGCAGCACAAGGGTCCAGTGAAGTACTCATGTGAACTTTTGACTGATGCGTCCATGAGCATTGTTGGTGGATCCAAGTTAAATGAAACACTTGACACCTTCTGTCTTTGCTTTGCTTATTATGGTGTTGTGTATTGGCCCAGTTGTATGGATATTTGAACGGGGTAATGAAATTGGTAACTTGAAAATGAAAATGTTCATTAATGGGGTATTTGTGTTTAATTTTATTATAGCAGTATATGTATGAGCATGGCATGGGATTTGTTGCTGTAGCCATTTTGAAGTGTACAACCCAGTGGCATTGATTACATTCACATTATTGTCCTACCTCCACCACTAGTTACAAGTGTGTCATCAACTCAAGCTCTGTACCCATTAAACAGAAACCCCCAGTGTCTCCTTTCCCCAGCTCCTGGTGGCCTCTGGTAAACTTTCTGTCTTTATACAACAGCCAATTACAGATATTTAGTATTAGTGAGGTCATAAAAAATGTGTCCCTTTGTGCCTGGCTTGTTTTATTCACCATAATGTTTTAATGTCCATGTTGTAAAATGTGTCCCCACATTAATCCTTTGTATGGTAGAATAATATTCCACTGCATCTAGAGGCCCTAGTGTGGTATTCACTGGGCTGCTAACCACAAGGTTGGTAGTTCAAATCTACTGAGTCCACCAGCTGCCTGAGGGAGAAAGATGCTCTTTCAACTCCCATAAAGAATTACAGTGTCAGAAACCCCCAGGGGTGGTTCTGACTTGCCTTATAGGGCCACTATGAGTCAGAATCGACTAAAGGGCAGTGAGTTGTTGGTTGGTTTGTTTTTTTGTTTGTTTGTTTTTTTGATGTATGAGATGCTTCAGAAAGTTCATGGAAGAATAGAAATGATAATGAACTTTTTAAGGCCCCTCATATGTAATCAATTTGTGTCCAATCAATTCATGGATATTTGAGTCGTTTCCAACTTTGGCCACTGGGAATCAAGTTGCAGTGAACATCTCACCCCTGCGATCTCAACGCCCATTTTGAAAATGCAATTCAGCTCCTCAGACCTCCAGAGTTCGCTGTTCACTGTGGAGGTCTGTGAAGTTTACTTGGACTGGAGACTGCTGTATGGACTGGTGGTGTGTTTCTGGGTCAGATATACAAGGCTCTTTTGTTGGCCCTAGAGACTCGCACATCGCTCCTTGTCACTGTCCTGGATGATACCCAGTGACTTCCTGGCCCTTAGCCCAAGACATGCATTGTTTCAGACATGACATGACTCTCCTTTACCAGGTGCTTTCCTATCAGTGGTGCCTGGGTATCCTGCCCATGAAGGGAAAGAAAGAAGAAATCCAGAAGTAAAACGTCAGAGCATTCTTGTTAAGGAATTGGTTGTTCAACCTGGTGTAAGCCTCCTGTTTTGTAATGAAGTACTCACAGTGTTACTTGCTGATGCAGGGAATGAACGACTGGTCTGTCGCACCACTAAGGAATCCTAAATGGGGCTGTCTGTGTTCTGTGGAACCCGAAGCTCTTTCATAAACTATCTGTTCCCAGGAATCACTGGGCTGCTATGCTAACAGCAAACTTGTAGCCCTTGCCTGGAGAGAAAGACTCTCACTGCACATATTTCTTCCTCCAATTATGACTTCACACCAGAGCAATGACCCATCTTCTCAACAAGTACTTCTCAGATGCTCCAGTGAAAATCCACTTTGGTCTAATAGTTCCTTCCTTGTACATTCCTCTTCTTCCTTCAGGCTCTTCCTAACTTCCACCAGTGAGTCCCTCTCTGCCCCATTTCTCTCCCAAAACTCATTTTTTCACAAAGATCATGGGGCCCATTGTTTCTTGAGTATTTTTTCCCATCTTGTTTCACCAACATTCAGCAACATTTCCAGAGCCCAGCGTTAGATTGGAAGCTTTGACAGAGGCTATGAAAAAGTCCTGTGAAAGAGATCAGACTCCAATGAATGGCCAGACACAAACATTCCAAAGGAAATGTCTAGAAAATTGTCTCCTGAGTTCTTTTGAATCCCTCTTCTATGATGGAATTCCAAGAGGGACTTCAAAAAGCTCATGGAAAATGAAAAGATGATGTTTCCCCATGAGCTTTTTGACACTCTCTGTAAAAGGACTGAGCAGGAATTGCATAGAAATGGTAGGATTAGGATTGACTCCATTCCCAAAGATGAGGATGTAGAGCTGTGGGAAGCAGGAGTCCATTGCAGGAGCCAGATGTGACTTGGGAAGTGAGTGCTGGGTACGTGGAGCAGCCTGACCGGAAGTCATTTTAATTCCTGCCTGGCAGAGCAAAAAGAAGACCCAATAAACAAAAGCCCACTAGAGAAAGGCTATGTGGAGAGGCTGCAGGTAATCAGTGACAGGTGGAAGTGTGACCCACAGGAATAACACCCCATCACTTATGTCATAAGAGCCCACCTGCGGTCACAGCTTCACCTGAGAAAGACTCAGCCTTCAACATGCCAGGCATGGACATCACCACACTACCTCACAACGGTGCCAGCCAAGTGAGACCCTTTGCTCCCCAGCCCCCATCCTGCTGTCTTCCCAAGCCCCAGCACTGACGGGGTGGGTACTAAGGCAGCAACTTGCAGGTAGAGGAGAAGGTGAGAAGTTAGACTCCTGCTATGTCTCCCTCCTCAGACTGCACCCTCGGATGGAGTGGCAAGTTATGACTACCACCTGGGACTGAAAAATGTCAGTAACTGCTTAAAGCTGTGTTTGTGATCTTCAAGTGATTCCAGAGCTTTCTCTGTAACTGGCTGAGTTTCCGATGAGAAACACTGGAAAGATGTCTTTCACTGGATACATTTTAAATGCACAGTGTTAGAAAGAGAGAGTCGCCCCCACTGTTTGTTCAACTTTCTAAGTACCTCGAAAGACAGGACAGCAGAAAGGAAAACTGAGAGCAGCATTCTTGAGTGGAAAACAGAAGAGAATGCACTAAACAGACAAAACAGTATTTGCAACCAATTCCACCAGTGAGTGGAGGCTGCAAGACCGAAATGAAGATGCATCTTTCGTTTCATTTCCTGGCACCTTTGATGCTTGAGGTACATTTAAAAAATGATTTTTAAATTATTCCATAATGAAATCATTTGTGTTTTCCAGGAAGTTTGGTTTCCCAGGAATCAAACCCTCTTGTGTCTTTGTGAAATGCAAATCAAATGTTGTCATCTTCCCTTGTTAAGCTCCCCCCCCACCCCCTCCATCCACCCTGTACACCTTTCAGGAAGCTTGTAAGGCCTATTATAACCTGTATTCACCAGCTCTTTCTGCTTCCCTTTCCTTCAGCAATGGAGGCTCCAGTGTGACCAAACCGTGTTAAATCCTGATCGCACACTTAAGATGCACTCTCAAGAAAACAGGTTCTCAGCACCGGGTCTTTGTCCAGGTGGCTCCTTCTTCCAGACATGATTCATCGATCCATCCTTTACCCACCCAAGTGTAACGCATGATCTAGGCCGCAGGGTGGGCGATGTTGCTTCAAGGAAACAAGGCTACAGCCTTGAGAGGGGGACCTTCAAGAGGGCTTACCTTGCATACCCTACCCCCTTCCCAAAATTATGTGTTGGAATCTGTGGTAGTTCGATGATTTTATGTCCATTTTAATTTTTAAGGGTGGAATCCAACCTGTCCACTAGGTCACAGCCTGAGGGTACCTCTTTGGGCGTGTGGCTTTCTTATTAGTGGGAAAGTGGGACCCCGCCCTCCTGCCCTTTCACCTTCCTGGTTTCTGGGATTCTGCTGCAGTGCCCTGCTAGGATGCCGCTGGTGTTGGAGCTGCACAACTTGACCTACCAGCCTGTGATCTGCTTGCTTCCCAATTCCCCTCCTGCAGCACTCAGCTACCCCAGTCTGAAGAGGGACTCGCATCGGACATGGTCGGACTGGGCTGGGATGACTTCTTGATGTATAGTTACTCCTTGATAAAAGCTGTCTCTTATACGTAGGTGAGTGCCATTGGATTTGTTTCTCTAGACAACCCAGCCTGACACAGAGTCCTAACCCGTGTCCCTTCTCAGTGTCCTCCTTTTTGGAAAAGACCTATTTTCTTGTTAGGTTAACTAGAATAACACAAGTCCATGGACTCTAAAGCGAAGTGCTTCTGAATTCGAAAAATGCAGAGCTCACACAATGACACACACACACACACACACAGGGGGAAGAAAGATGTGGAGTGGGGATCATTCTCTAGCCAAGCAGCAAGGAGTTCCTGACAAGGAAAGACCGGAGAGGGGCAGGCCAAGCCATCACGGTTCTCCAGTGTCCTCAGCTGCGAATTACATCTTTGCTCTTAAAGTCACTGACTTGTGACATTTCAGCTATCACGGCACTGGGAAACCAAGGCAAGTTCTTTAGACCCGGATGCGGCAGGGATCTCACTCTGGGTGGGGCTGTGGGCCCTCCTCTTGGCGGCCTCTGCCGACCAGCAGAACCAGCACGGTGGAAACCTTGCCCCAACTCTCACCACAGGGCCTGGCTGGTGGTAGAAAACTTCATAAGGTTCTTGAAAGATTATGAAGACAAGACATGGGTGAACCTTATCAGCAGTAGACAGGAGTGCAGTTAACTGAAAAACAAAACTTTCACAAGCTAGCATTGAAGTCCAGTTCAAGGGAATCCCAGGTCAGGAATGCTTTGTTTCCGCCCTTCATTGATCTTGGCCCTGTGGAGGTGGCAATGCTGCTTTTAGTAACTGTTTGCACCGAGCAACGGCTTTTATAAGGCACAAGGAGTCCACCTGGAAAAATCTAGTGACTATCAATTGAACTGTGTTCCCAAGAAAGAAATGTGAGATTCTAACCTACTGCACCTGTGGATCTGAACTTGTTTGCAGATACTAGCAGTAAAATGAACAAGGTCATATCAGACTTGGATGGGTCCTAAGCCTAATCCCTTCTAAAGGGTGGGGGGTATTATCAAAATGACAGACACAGAAATATAGAGTCACAGGTAGGTGGTGGGGGTAATTTGAAAACCCTGGGGGGCCCTGGGAGGAGCCCTAATGTCATTGTAACTAACTGTTGGGCTGCTAACTTCTAGGGTCAGCAGTTCAAAACCACCAGTCACTCCAAGAGAGGAAGACTAGCCTTTCTATTCCCATGCAGAGTTACGGTCACTGAAACTCACAGGGGCAGTTCTGCCTGATCCTGTAGGGTCACTGTGAGTCAGTATCGACTCGATGGCACAGAGAAAGAGCATAGCCCTGACAGTGGTCTGAATTCAGACTTCTAGTTTCCAAACGGTAAGAAAATATCTTTCTAATGTTTTAAATTCCTCTTTTTTGTGTGTGGTATTTTGTGATGGCAGCCCTAGGAAACCGAGTTGCTAGTGTTACTCTTACAAAGGCTACGTTAGGGAGTGGGAAGGGACAAAAGAGTAATTGTGAGTTAGTCCTAACATAGCCCTTTAGCAGCATCTGAGACTCATTGGCCGGGATGTCAACGAAGAAATGAAACCGTATTTGGGAATTCCTCACAATAGCATAGTTTAAAATTACCAGGCTTTTCCCCAGAATCGAAAACATGATAAAGTGCAGGCCGCCTTGATCCCTCACAATATTACTTTGCCAATTCTTCATTTTCCAGGCATCCTTATTTATCTATCCCTTTCATACGCTTTGTCAGGGCGAAGTCCTCACTCCGCATAGTGCCCAGATAGCACACCCTAATCCCTTTGAATGTGGTACATGCTGAGGAGATCCATTCGGTGATATTCTCAAAGGCCTGCTGTCTCCCTTCTTCATGAGCAGGCTAGTTTGCTCTGCACTGCTGTTACTCAGAGCTTCTTAGGGGGCCCCTTACATTGTAGGTGCCCGAGACCTACTGATTGATTGGGTGAAACAATAAAGAACTTGTAGAATGTAATGCATTCCCTTAAACACTTCCTCCAAACAGGGCAGCACAAAGCCACTGTCAACTCCCTTTAGAGAGAGCGGAAGCTTACACGCTCATGATGTCCCAGTGGCATAATGGGCTGCACATCGGACTACTAACCACAAAGTCGGCAATTCCAACACTCTAAGGGATAAAGATGAGACTCTGCTCCTACAAAGATTTGCAATCTCAGAAACCCCCGGGAGCAGTTCGACCCCATCCTATAGGGTCACTGTGAGTTGGAATCAGCTCCCTGGGAGTGGTTTGGTTTTTGTGTTCTGTTTATGGTTATACTATCGGCAAAGTCTTTGATTAGGAACACTCATGTACTATGCAGACCGAGATGTTGTCGACTACTTAATATAGTCCTTCTTGCTATAGTCTTGTTGACCAGAATCCATTTTGTGATGTGTGACAGATTCTGGCTTCCGTGCTGTGTTCTGATCCCACTTTGGAGGGAGCTCTCTGTTACAGAAGTAGAGTGGGATGCATTCACAGACCCTACTTCACGGGAGGGGGTAGCTTGTCACCATCCTTTGTTCTGCCTGGGGAGTATGTTCAGCTGAACATACTTTTGTGTGTGTGTGTGACATCTGTTTTGCCTGACTGAGCTTTGATGGAGGCAAGAAGATATGCTTTGACCTTTGGACATGTTTGGCTTCTGACTCTGGATCCTACATTTGGTTCCTCTCTGTCTGACCTCTGTATCTGGGACTTAACAGTCCCTACAGCCACGTGAGGCATTTCCACAAAGTTCTGTGACAGTCTTGGGGACATTGCTATGAATTGCAGAATCCAAGAACATGAGGGTCTACGCTTCAGGAAGGAGTAGGGGGGAAATGAAGTGGAATAACATCGTGGAAGAGGTGTACATTTGGGACATCTTCAATCTCAAATTCCTTCAGACTCCCCAAAAAAGGAAACAACAGCTTTCCGCCATCAAGTAGATGCAGATTCATACCCGATTAGACAGGGGACCCCTGCCCCTGTGGGGATCTGAGACGATGACTCTCTAGGGGAATAGAAAGCCTGATCTTTCTGATCTGGCACTTAGCAACCACGGTGTAATCACCGCACCAATTCTTCTAAAACAATATATTACCACCCACACCCAGTCCAGGTTTGAGAACCTCAACATGGGAACTGTCTCTCAAGACAGCACTTGCCTAGGAACACCAGACGAGCCTCCTAGAACCATGTGGTTCCTTCTGACCCGGGCGTAGAGACAGAGGCTGCTTTTGTACAATCCCAGTTTGCAGGTGCCCCATTGCCCTTTCCTTCTGCCTGGCCGCTTCCCATGACAGGAACAATCAGGTCTTGATGCTGAAGGCCACTCACATCAACTCTGTCGGTAGCCACTGACCTAGGGGTCAGGTTCCTCCCCAGCTTGCCAAGATCACCTTCTATCTCTGGCCAAAGGCTGACCTAGAATCATAATGAGCTAAATTCAGGCTGAACTTGCTTTTCCTGGTTGATGCTTTAGCCATCTGTTGACCCTCTGTAACTCAGTCTAGGGATGCTAGCTAGCCCTGACAGCGGAGATAAAAGAGACGTGGGTTGTATCTGCCAATCTGCCTGCATGTTTGCACTACCCCTTTCATGCCCTAAATCAAGGAGAAGCAAGTTGAAAGTACATGGGACATTTACTACCCACATACGTCGTGAAATTTGCTGTACTTTTCTTTCGATTATAGGGTCAAGGCTATTTGGGCTTCATCCAACTCTGCTCAACATCAGTGGAATAAATGAAGGGATGGTGGATAGGACGGATGGACAGATGGACGAGTGGCAGGATGAATGGTATGTGGATTATTTATATGGCTCTAAACCCATGATGAATGTGGCTGTCATAGAGTTGTATCCAATGTGGCTATACCAACAGGAATCCTATGACCTGATCTAACGTATCTGCTCTGAACGTGGCACCAGGCCCCGTTTGTCAACTGCAACTTCATTCTTCCAGCTAGTGGTGAGTCAATCCACAGATCATCAGCATTGTGCTACTTAGCATATAAACGGCCTGCTGATCAGTAGTATATTTGCATAATGACCTCTGCCCCAACTTGGTGCCTAGTTTTCCAGTCTCCTACTCCAGCGCACCACGTGCCGTTGAAGAATCAGTTCCAGGTAACTCAGTGACATCTCAGGTCTGACCTGCTGCCCCCGCTCCTTCCTAGGTCTCCTTGGGAATCCATTCCTGTAATCACACAAGAAGACCGTCCCCTCCCCTGATACCTGTCAGGACATCTCTATAAGTGACCCTCAGTGTTACTACCTCCAAGTACAGGCAACGTGCTTTCAGGTCAGCTGCTTTTCCGGTCCTTCATGTTCGCATCTCTGAGCTTGGCCTGCCCTTTATTGGGGAGGGCCTAACAGCCTGACATGCAAAGGAAAGGGCGAAATCTGTGACTCAGATAAAAAAACAGACACACATGGACTTGGACGTGAGCTATGACCTGAGGGCATTGACGGGCCGGAGCTCTCAGGCAAAGAGGATAGTGCACTTTGCAGCCATTCGTGTCATCGCATTCGTGGGAAAGGAACTGTTTCCTGACACACTGTAAAATGTTGTACAATAAAAATAAGACTATATATTTGGCACTCTCTATGTCCCAAGCTCTCAATTACTCCTCGCAAAAGCTCCTATGGTAAATTTTGTTAGGTCCATTTAAGAGGCAGGAAAGCAAAGTTCAAAAGGATGACGTTGCAGCTTGCCCCAAATCTCAGAGCTGGTGAGTCCTAGACCCAAGAACTGGACCTTATTTTATTTAGTGACCGTAACCACTGTTGCTCACCCCAGTGTCCCCAAGTCACAGAGTCTCCCTAGGCAGCAGAATCTTCCTGTTTACGAAATAGAGAAATAGCATTTCAGGTTTTCAGGAAGACCGCAACTCTCAGGAAAGGCAATTGTTGTCAAGCACTTCGCATATAGGAAATGCTAAATCAAACTAAATTAAATTCTACCGAGTTCTAGACAGTTAACAAGCCTTTATTAAACCCCTGCTGTGCAGAGCACCCAGCCATGACGCAGGTTAAGCCTAATGCTACTTAATTTATGAAAATGCCGTTATAATTATTCTGTTTCTTAAATTTAGATACCCTCAAGTATAAAGTACAATTCGCAATTAAGTATAAATTATTTATATCAATTTTTTTGTCTTTCATTCCATGCACTTTTACAAAGTATCTCCTTGTAGTAGACGCATCTTAGAGAGTCTGCAGGCTCACGGTTGCTGTCCTTATTTACAATCCACCACTCCCCTCTCCACATCCATGGAAGTGCGTTACCTGCTCTCTATTTGCCCAACTGGCCCCCAAAGATCCCCAAGGATCTTTCTTCTGTGAGCTTGGGCTTGGAATTTAGGACCTGTTCATCATGCTTGCAGTGGCTGGCCATGTCTCATGAGTGTGGAAAGAGCAGAGTACACGATACCATTTGAACAGAGGCAGTGGGGGTCAGGGTTCGAAGAGGAAAGAGACAGTAGCAGGTTTGCAGAGAGAAGCAAAGAAGCATAGAGACCCAGAGAGATGGAGACAAAGACGTATATCAGATCAATGATGGTAACTGTGAAACTGGAAGCAGGAACTACCATGCACCCATGGTGTGAAGTCCTCCTCCCAACACTGCCCAGCCATCCACCACAACACACACAGAGATGTCCACATTTGCCTTTCTGAGCAGAGTACCTAGCATGCCATCTGCTAGCATGCTCCAATGCTTTCCATACCCATCCACTCAATCCAGACCCTAAGAGACCTCCTCTAGATTCCGATTGCTCAGAAAAATATTCACTGCCCCTGAGTCAATTTAATTCTGTCTCACAGAACTGCCCCTATGGGTTTCTGAGACTATAAATCTTCATAGGTGTAGAAAGCCTCATCTTCCTCCTACAGAGCAGCCAGTGAATTTGAACTGCTGACCTTGTTATTGGTGGCCCAGCACATAGACCATTAGGCCAGCGGGGATCATTTGAAAACCATCATCAGGGAGCAAAACATAGGGGAAAAGTAAGTCGTAAGTCAGGTTCAGTTTGCTTCATAGGATGTAGACGAACTTAATACTTTGTTCACTGGGTGTTTCTTTTCACAGGGTGAAAAGATAGGCCATCTCTGAGTATAATTAAATATGGGCCATTTGAAACATACTGTCAATAAAACAGAGCATTGTATACTAGTGGGAAAAGAGATGAAAAAATATGCCTGTGCCATAATTCATTTGTATTGATCTAGATGTACAACCATATGTATCACACTTTGACGAAAGGTTAAATATTAACAGACGAATCATTAATCTAACAAAATGAATTAACACAGCAATAGCTCTCCTGGGTGGCTTTATGCACATTTACCCTGGAGCTCTGGATGGTCTAAGGAGCCCTGCAGACGCGGGTTAGTACTCTGTGTGGTACATGGAAGGGGTCATAAGCTACATACTAAGGGGCTTTGTGGGTGGCAAAGGTCTTATTATAAAGATAGAAAGTTCTCCCTACGATGTGTCATCAATTTAAACTACATTGGCCTCTCGCCAAAAGAGAGAAACATCTAGCTTGGCACACATATTTTTAAGTTAATTTTAAATTATATTAGGCATTACGGTTTCTATTGGAATGAAGAAACTTGTCCATAAATATGAGCAGTTCCTCCAATTTTATCTCAATACATTTTCCCCATCGAATCCATTAAATTTTTATGACTTTTACTTTGGATGCCCTCCTATCATTCCTTTTTAATAGTTCTAAATCCATGATGCAATCATGTGCCCAACCAGGTCTCCATGCCGGTGCCCTCTGGGCATCCAGCCACATACCCACCCAGGACCTGTCCACACATCCACAATGTAACTTTTATCCATGCACTCAGCCATGCAAATGTTCATGCATCGGAACATGTATCTCTCCAGAAACCAAGCAATACATTCGGCTCTGAACCCATTCATTTAATGGTCGCTTACCTATTGAGTCCATTATCTATACATCTGGCATTGGGGAGGATACATTTTAAGAAGATGATTTGAATTTTAGAAATTGGGAAGACTGAAGCCGGGGAATGTTAAATGACTCTCCCAAGTCACTCAACCAATGGAAAGTATACAATTCGAACTTTCTCAGGCTCCTACTGGGTTTCGTATGCATATGTTACAAATAAACTATCCCAATTTTTAGCATATTATGAAGATCAAAATACTTTACGGTTATACTAAGTCAATTAGCAAGTTCCACCTCAAACTTGGAAAAGAACTAAACATACAAATTTGAAATAAAAATTCATAAGGGAAACCTGAGCACTCTAAAAAAATACAGTCTAAAGGTTATAAATGGAAAATAATATGATCATTTTCCATAAAAAAATCACTCATGGAGATAAGTAAATCCATTTGTCAGAGAAGAGAAATGACACATCCCCTTTACCAAGTCAAGCAAAGCAGTCCCAATCAATCCTGAAGGCACATCACTGGGCAAATCAATCACATTTTTCAATGATCCTATGGATTTTATTTGATACCTTCCTGAAAATTATTGCCCACGTTAACCACAACTGGCCACTCAACGCACACTTATGAGCACAAATACAGACACCAACATCTTCAAGAGGAAAGTAGAGTAGGTCCGCTGGGTATTTTTGTAACACCTCTTCCAGAAATGTCTAAGTGATTTGAAGGTATCATCTTCAGCAACCCAGAATCCTTGTGAAGTTAGTGGTAGCTCATCCATCATTTAAGCAGTTCCTAAATTCCCTCCTCTTCCACAAAGTCTTCCAAGAGAGAAGGGACGGTTGTCTTTTGCTTGACCTTGCCTGGGTCTGAGAAAGATCCAGGGCTCATTTTTTTTTAACTTTTTAACCCTCTCTCTCTATCCTTAAAAAAATATACTCGCCTTGAATGGCTCCTGGGCTGTAGTTCAAGTTCATTGACCTCACTTGCGTAGGATCAGGCAGAGCAGATGATGAACATACATGGAATCCTGGAAAATGTGTGATGCAGGAAAGGTTATCATCTTTAGTTTTGCTTTGAAAGCAAAGTAACTGAGGCTGTGTGAGCAATGGATGCCCAAGGCATATTAAACCACTACAGAGGAGATTGGTCAAGATTCGCTGAGGCATGTCAGAGGAGAAAGCTGGCTCAATTTTCAAGACCCATATATTGGAGGGGAAAGTTTTGTCCCAGAATCTAGATGTGCTAATAGCTACTTTCCAACCTCTAATTTTGAGAAGCCCACTTTTTGCTTGCCTTTTTAGTCTATGCAGCCCTGGCCAACTCCAAAGATTGATGAAATATGTAAGTGGTATTAGATTTAACACCGTTTCAAGATGGGCTTTAAGCCGAGTGAGAATGAACTTGGACAGGAAAGGAAATAGAAACGAGGAGAAAGGATTTGAGAGATGGAACTTTGATCTATGGCAAATAGAAATATTATTATTTCAATCCCTTTCAGAAGCCTCTGAGGTGGTTTGTGCTGCTCTAAGATCATGCTGTTTCCATGGGTGACATCAAAATATGGATAGTTTGGAGTGAAATGAATTTGTAAATGTGGGTGTCATACAACTGGCTTGAGAAATTCCCTAAAATTGGTGCCAGGTTTAGGACACTGCCCCTCTTTACCATGCAGGGAATACTTGAGGCTCTGCTAAGTAGAGGACCCAGTTAGATTGGGTCAGCATCTCAGAAGTTATTTCTTTCAAGAACTTCAGCTTCATAGTCACGGGATCGGTTATGGAATACTGATAGCAGCTTCATGGTGTCTCATTGTGCTTTCTGGGCATCGTCACGATCTTCTTGTGATTCTATCAGAAGGCAAGGTTTTAGGGAAGTGGCTGCATAAAATCTTCATAAAATGAGACTGAAAATGATCAAATATTTAGAAATAGTGGTTGATAACTTGAACAACATAGAATAAAAGTTGAAAATCATGCCCTCTCTAATGATCCCCCAAATTAATATCCAATATAAATTCTTTCTGATATGCTGGCAATTCAGTGCCCATTCTGTTTGGTTATTACTGAAAAATGCCAAAGTATTTTTTTATCTTTGTCTTGCTAGCAGCAAATGAAATATGCATGAAAACTCTAAGGCTATCAGATGGGCTTGATACACATTTCAAAGTTAAACTTTTCATGATATAATGGAGAGTGAGCTATGGAGTCCATTGCGCTGCATGGGCGCATTGCCTCAGAGACATATTAGTTAAGTATCTTTTCCAACTTAATCCACTTATTTTCTCAACTATAAAATGGCGATAGTATCGACTATTTCACAGTGTTGTTACGAAGATTAGAGATAATGCATAGAAGGCCCTTATTATAGTACGTGGGAGACCACAAGCACTAGCTATTTCTATCCTTGTTATGGGTTGAATCCTCAAATCTTCCTGAAGTGGTTCGATCCTGCAAATAATTTTTAAATAAAAAAGTTGGGAATTTGAAAATCAATTCCTCTACTATTCTTTGGATACATAAGTAAGGTATAGAAGGTCTCCTAGTTGACATGCAAGGATATTCGAAGAGGCATTGCTACAAATCATAGACACTTGTATTAAACAAAAGCCTCCTTGTGACATGACAGTTTTTCAACTTGTCCTCTAGTGAGTTCTAGATACTTGTGAATGTGGTGTTTCCATCTCCCAAAGCACCATACTACGATTTTAATTTGGGTATATTTCAAGGACTCAACTCGTGTTTCTTTGAAATGGTCTTTGAGTTTGGGGAACAAAGAGAAGTCTGAGAGCAAGATCAGGAGTGTCAAGTGGAAGGGCAAGGAAATTCATGTAGGACAGTTCTTTCTGGGCTCAAAGAATGAGCTCTCCTGCTCATTGTGGACAAAAATTCCTCAGTGCAAATTTCCTGGCCTTTTTCTCACCAATGCAGTTTTCAAGCTTCTTAAACTGCTTCATAATAAGCCCTCATAATTATCCTGTGTCCTTTGGGGGGAAAAAATCTATCATCAGGACCCTTTGGAATCCCAAAAAGCAACTGGCCCAGCAGCTCTCCTTGGAAGCCACCAACGTGCTTGGGCCTTTGTTCTGAAGGGCTTTGGGAGAGTGACGAAGGGGCTTTCTCGATCTCGGGAACTCAGAGGCACTCTAACCTGGATGTTTTTAGAAAAAGGGTTTTGGTTGTTTTAAAGGAACCGTAACGAGAATAAGGCAGGTGCTTTTCTGAGAATACTTGGCTGACAAGTTGGTAGAGCCTTGGCTCACGGTTCGTAGAGACCTGGTTGAGCTTGTTTTTCTTAGAATCAACCCATGTCGCTGTGAACCGGAACCCCTGGTCCCATGCTGTTTCCCTTTCTCCACTTATTGTCCTTTCTCCGGATCTGCTGAAGAACCTGGGTCATTTGCTCTGGAGAGTTCCCCAGTGTGGGTGTCACGGCACACCAGTGGTCAAATCAGCATGTGCCTGCGTCCTGGGCTTTTCCTGTAAATTATCAGACAGCGCCAAGCAGATTCGTGCTTGTCCCATGAGCAAGACTGATGGTGACCGTGCAGTTTCACACCTTGAGGCATCTCAGGTTTGATTTTTGCTCTTGTTTGATGTTACCCCCAAATCCAGACTCCCTGCCACCCAGTCAGTGCTGACTCATAGATAACTACCCATGGCTTCTGAGACTGGAACTGCTTTGGGAGTAGAAAGTCCAGTATTTCTCCCTCCGAGCTGCTGGTGGTTTCAAACTGCCGCCTTTGGGAATTGTAGCCCAACACATAACCACTATACCACCGGGGCTCCTTAGTGTTTATTAATGTTCAATGCCTGCATGCTTTATGGATTATAATAATACAAACTTTGATGAAATATAATATACTTTTCCTCACAATCCAAGTGCTTCTTTTGCCTAGATCAGCAGTTTTCAACCTGTGGGTCAGGACCCCTTTGGGGGTTGAATGACCCTTTTACAGGGTTGCTGGATTCAAAACAGTAGCAAAATTACATTTATGAAGTAGCAACAAACATAATTTTATGGGGGCGGGGGGTCACCACAACATGAGGAACTGTATTAAAGGGTTGTGGTATTAGGAAGATTGAGAACCACTGGCCTAGATGCTGAAATGTTTGTTGCTTTTAATTCCAAAAACTTTAGTAGACTATACCTTGGTTTGGGTCAGCATCTGCAGCATTATATAAAAATAAAAATAATTTATAAATGATCAAAGGTTCATGACAGTGGGAGGGTGAGGGAGGGAGGGGAAAATAATGAGTTGATATCATGGGCTCAAGTCAAAAGAAAATGTTTTAGAGGATGATGGTAACTTATGTACAAGTGTTCTTTATATAATCGCTGTATGCATTGCTATAAGAGCTGTAAGATCCCCCAATAAAATGATTTGTTTAAAAAAATACAAATATTTATTCAACTCCAGAACATTTTTAATGATAATTTTTAGTATTTGCTCTGTACTTCTTTAATTTTCTCTTTTGGAGTTTCCTACTCTTTTTATATTGTCTTTCTTTGTCCCTCCTTAATAGTTCTCAATTGCATGTGAATCTTTTTTATACTTTATGATTTGAAAAAAAATTCCTGTCCAGCTATTTGTCTTAAGTGATCATTTATTATATTTACTTACTTGTTTGTTCCTTCCAGTAGCATTTTTTCAAGCCTGTTTTTTGACATGTTTTCCTTATCTATCGGGATATCTATATATATATAGATATATAGATATATTCTACTACTTCTTCTCTTTTCTCTTCCTACTTCGCAGAGGGTTTAACTCTATCATTTCTCTTCTGCTCATTGTTATGTAATAGTCGTGTCCCTGAACTTTCCGAAGGACATTTGTTTCAGGGAAGCTTTTTAACTTCACAGAGCTGTCTGTTCAGTTATTTTCATTCGTATTAACAACATGTGGTCGACCGTTTGTCGTTCGTGGCTCTCTGGCTCCCCCTGTTCGTACCGGGGCCTGGTATCTTGGGTCTCTATTGGCCTTTCCTGCTCCATTTTGCTTGCACTCCAATGCTTTCTGCGGGGTTCAGGGCCCTACCCTGGAAGGGAATCCTGGGCGGGCATGTTCAAAGGTCATATTAGAAATCCTGCTCTCCCTTCTTCAGACCCAGCAGGCACTTCCTCATTCCAGGGTGCGGTAAGCCCCCTCTGTTTTAACTCGCATTTCCCTTGACCTGCCATGCTTCCCAGTAAGTTCCGACTGGCTCTTTTGGGTTGTCTGGTTCTTGGGTCTATCAGGTGTCCCACTGCTTTCCTGCTCTTTCACCGCAAAGATGCTGATCCCTACAGATGCTTGAGGGGTAGTGTGCCACCCTATTTTGTTCCAACGTTATCCATGGGTTGGTTGTTCTGCTACCAAGTCTCTGTGCCTGATTTTAGGCAAGAATTCTGGGCAATCCAAACGTTCTGCTGTCACTGCTCCTATATCCTCCCCAAATCTCCCAATTCATGGATTGTAAAGATCAGAGATGGGTATTTCATTTCATTTACCATGCAGTAGGTTTTTAAAAGGAAGAAAACAGCAAGAGTGAACAGGAGTTTTTGCCTGGAAACTTTAAGTCTGTTGTTTTGTTTTCAGGAAGGTGATGGAAGTCCCTGAGTGCGAATGCTATCAAAATGATATTAGGAGACCCAGGTGTGGAATCAATACAAAAATCAAGGAAACATTTTTTCATTATGCTGTGATATTTGCAATTGATCCCCCAGGCCTCTCTGTTGTCTGAACTCCCTTCGTCCCCGTGGAAACTCGGTGAATGGGATGTTGGGAAGCACTTAGAATGCCAAGCCTGGTCCCTTCTCATAGGCCTCTAAGTGGACCACAGCCAGGGAATCATCCAGCCAGGGCACAGCCTGTTGGCGTTGCTTGCATTCTGGGCAACCTGTGCCTGTTTCCAGTGAGGAGCCGAGGTTTTCTTAAATTTGAAGCTTTCTACAAGTGCACATTTATTTACAAAACTCAGAGAAGTCAACTTACTTTATTGCAGGAAGGCAATCAACTTAGAGAAAGAAATACTGCCAGGTAGAGTTGTCCATTGTATCGTAAGGCAAACTCCGGTGAGCTCACCAAACGCAGTACTGGGATAAAAGCGTCATGGTTTTATCCTAGTAATAAATACTTTTTATTTTATTGTAAACTGAAGCTATCATACTCGGGGCTCTCAGAATAATTAGGATTGACTAAGATAGTGTCAATGGTTTTTTGATAGCATGGTGTGAAGACATCACGTGAATCTATTCAATGAAGTCTTTGTGGATTCAATCTCTCTTCTGTCTCACCCGAGAGTCCCGCTGCCACACTATTAGAGTGGTTAGATGATTTGCCTCATTTTATCGACATGATTCTATCAGTCCTTCTTGCTGTCTACCCAGAAGCTTGAATGCTATCTGTTAAGCAACTGAGTTTGGATGATGCCTTTTGGCAGAAACAATACTGACCTTAAAAAGAAAATCATTAGGATTATAATGAAAAGCAGAAACCCAGGCAGGTAATCATTTTCATTGCAGCTGTTGGCTGCCCACGGCCCCTTGTATAGAAAGCAAAGATGAAATGTACACACCTAACCAACCACTGGTACTGAGTCCATTCTGTCTGGAGATCCTGGGGAACAGAGTAGACCTGCTCTTTAGGAGGTGAGCGATGGAAAATCCTATGGGAGCAAGCCACCCCATTTTTCTCCCATGAAGCACCAATGGCCTCGCAGTTGGCAGTCCAACACTTAATCCTCTGCACCACCAAGGATTCTGCAGGGGACGGGGGATTGTTTCTAGAGCGAGATACAGCCCTAGAGATCGAACCATCTCCATTCAGCGTTCTATCTACAATCAACTCCTAGTCTCTCCTTCCAAGAGCTGCAGCTAAAGATTCAAAAGTGAGACAGATAATTCTAGAATCCTTCAGTGTGAGACCACCAAGGTGAGCTCTAGCATAACATAATTCTAGCCTCCTGGCCTTACCATGAACAGAGATTTGTTGTTGTTGTTGTTGCTAGGTGCTGTCAAGTTGCTTCCATCCACAACTATCCTATGTCCTATCCCGGGCCTATGCCATCCCCACAATTGTTCCTGTGCCTGAGCCCATTGTTGGAACTGCTTCCTCTTTTTTGGGGGGGTTTGCTCTC
Organism: Tenrec ecaudatus; assembly: GCF_050624435.1. Lineage (NCBI taxonomy): Eukaryota > Metazoa > Chordata > Mammalia > Afrosoricida > Tenrecidae > Tenrec > Tenrec ecaudatus. The sequence goes on from NC_134534.1 coordinate 144,238,156, forward strand.
CCTCTCCTTGCCCAAGCAGGACAGGGATAGAGTGGAATGAAAGTGACCCAAACATCTCAAATATGAGATGATCCTAACCACACAGCTCCCCGACCACCACGTGCATCACCTGCCAGTGTGCGCATCTTGGCTGAGCGCCCCGAAGCCTCTGAGCTGCGGTCCCGCGTCTCCACGAATCGTGTACCCACATTCCTCTCCCCAGCATCGGCTTCGCTGTGGTGGCTGCTTTGGCCACGAGTGAAGGAGGCATGCCAAGGCACCAGGATGGAGCGGCCACTTAATTTTCCTTTGTAAAGCCAAATCTCTCCATAATTACCAATCAATTTTTACATAAATAGCAAAATTAAGCCCCAATTATTCTCATTCACCACCAAATTAGAGGAGTTCATTAAACACGGGAAAAGTGCCGCTGCCTGCCAAAGGCAACTTCCAGCAGCTGGGAGTATTGTGCGCTTGGGCGTCCCGCGCAGGCCGGAGAAAGGTGTCCTGGAATCCGGAAACACGGGGAAGGGGTGCCACGGGCAAGATCTTGGAAGTAGGGCAAGTCCCTGAACCCCAGGATGTTTCCGCAATTCTCTTCGGAAACAAGGGCCAGGCCAGCGCTGCTCGCACACACAGAGGGATTGGGCAACTTCTGTCCAAGGCAGGTGTGGTGGTCCTTCTGGTGAGTGTTAGGTGGGAGCCAGCCTGTAGTTGGGAACTTGCCAGATCCGGTTCTCACAAGGTCTCCGGTCCGCTGGACGAGGCTCCTGCTGTGCTCACCCCTCAACAGAGTCCCTGTTTTCAGGAAGGTGTGAAAGGGGCAGGTGTGAAAGGGGCCGGCCTAGGGCCTTATGCTCATTTTTTTTTTTGCAATCCGGCCCAGCAAAGCCCAGATCTGTTAGAAAGTTTAGACATGAGGAAGCTAGGAACGGTGGGATTATTGTCACAAAAAGCAAAACACAGAACTGGAAATAAGATCGTGTTCTTCCAGGATCGTCTTGCAGTTATTTCCATTATGAAACGGTCAAAGAGATACCATTCCTTAAATAAACCCATCAAAGCGATCCCCCCTTTTAACTGTTGGGCTGCAGTAAAAAAGAACTTCATATCTTCCTTAATGAGATTTTTATTACGCGTGTAAATTTGTCTTGCACTGAATTTTTGTCTTGGGAATCCTGAATTATGTTACCTCGAGTTCTTCCTGGGAAGCTTGCAAGCTTCCACCCAACTTTTGCCGTAAAAATGACTCCTTATGGCAAAGGGAAAGCAATTGGAACTCAGCTTAATTAGCTGCCTTCAGTAAATATGCCATTGTTCTTCTCGCTCCGAGCTGGAGTTATATTTACAAAGGGAATAGAGAGCAATAATTATTTGGGTTGTAGTTAGTCAGTATTAGTTAATGCCTGTGCGTAATTGAGAGGAAATTAAGACAAGTGGAGATTATGGGTATAAAATAGAGGATTAATGAGTGGCTGTCAGAATAGACATTTTACCTGTGTTTGCAGGCATGGGTTGGAAACCAATCTGCGTGGACCGGGACTCGTCGCTGCATGGAGAAGCAGCAGGTTCTTGACGTAACTCCTAGTTGGCAAGTCTGGAGGTGAATCTATATCAGCCACTTCTGAATGATGTCCCTGTTGGGCTTTCTGCTAGAAATGTTCACTCTCAGACTGGCTTTTCTGAGTCAGTCAACAGGCTTCTGAGTGACCAGTGCCCTGATTGGACTCCATGCCGCCCAGGGAAAGGGAGCATAGTTTAATACCAGCCAGAGCCAACCAAACAAAGGAAAAGAGCCATTCCTAAAACATACCCTAGACCAAAGGGTGTGGATCCATTGAGAGTTTGGCTGGCACCCGCTACACTCCTATAAGAGTGGAACCGTTGTTAAAGCTTCACCCTTAGGCTTGTAAAACCCACCATCAGTGTAGATAAACAGGACTCCCAAAGTTGCCATCATCCCTCCCCATAGGGACAATAGAAAGCAGGTCGTTCTGGGAGTCTTCCTTAGAGCTTAGATACTGGAAGACAACATCCCTGTCCCCACTCATCTCTGTTGCCAAAGGGGTGTGGAAGTTAATTATTTTATATCAGCTTGAACTTTTATGAAAGTGTGGGGGTAGCATCCAACCTGTCAATCAGGTCACAGCCCAATGCGATGCCTGCTTGGGGAGGTGGCCTTCTTCTAAGAAGAAACTGGGAATTTCCCTCTTTCCGCCCTATCACCTTCCTGTGTGCTGGGACTCTGCTTCCTGGGGTGGGCTCATGTGGGTCACCGAACCGGAGAGCTGTTGAGCACTGCCATGTTTCCACTGACCTTGGATTCCTGTGACTCTGCACCCACCAGCCTATGACCTCCTTGCATTCCACAGCACCTGGCTACATCTTTGGCTTTAGACTTTTATCTGACATATGATCCTGAGTTGGGATGCCTTCTTTGATCTCAGATTACTGTGGATACATCGCTCTTTCTTACAGATATGTGTGCCGTGGGATTTACCTGACATGAGGGGCAATGGTTTGGAATGGGCGGTGCCATCAGACATGTCCTGAGAGGTGCTTGGATTCTGTTGCAACCTCCCATTTCTTCATATGAGTGATCTAGATAATCCTAGAGCTTCACGGTTGGAAATTCTAATGGATATAAATCATAACATGCCCTCAATAGCAAGGCAGACATAGAAGTCCATTGAGATGACAACATGACAACACCTTCCACTCTAATTTCAATGCTACTGCCTTCTCCTGAGAGCTGTTTCAGTCCACAGGAAAGCATAGCAGGTCTGTGTGCAGGGGCTAAGCCGGGGCTGGGCTGGGGAAAGTCCTAGGGATGGCAGAGGAGAGGGTGGGGTCTGTTTCCAACTAGCATCACAGGCTTCATGTGACGTTTGGAATATGGATAGAAAGAGCCCCACTGTCTATATGTCTTATTTTTTCATCCCGCGAGATTTGGTACAACTGTAACATAAAGCAGAATCACTGTCCTTGAGCTCAATGGAGACATTCTGGCCATGAGCACGGTTGCCTGAAGGCCCAAGAGACAGAGTACTTTGTCATTTGGAAGAGAAACTCTTGGTCCCATTGCATGGAAGCAGCTGTGCATTGGTACCTCCTGAACTCAGGCGCTCACGGAGACATTCTCTCCGGAAGTTTCAAGGTGGACACTGACATTGGACAGTTCCACCTGGGGGGTTGGCAGCAGCTGATGTGGTGAGCTAGACAACGGGAGAGAAATCAGGACCAAGGAGACTATAGATGACAGCAACTCACAGACCAGGCTTGGGGAAGCATAAGGCTTTGGGGCGGGGGCGTAATCTGGATGGCCACAGTATAATCATGAGCACCTATCATGATGATGTGATTCGGCCATTTGCTTTGTAGAATGTCTTAATGTAATAATCACAGGATGAGGAGATCTCAGAATCCTGGGCCACATACACTTCTTCTGATAAAGGTCCTTGTTGTTAGAAGCCATAACATCAGGGCAACCTGGTGCACAATTCAACCAAACCCTAGGGCTTTCATTGGCTGATTTTGGGAGCTAGCTATCCCTGCCTTTCTTCCTAGTCTTAGTCCAGATGCTCCACTCAAACTTGTTCAATATCATAGCAATACTCAGGCCTCCACTCACTCACGAGTAGTGGCTATGGCTGAGATGTTGCCCAGGTCAGAATGCATAATGACATGCTGAATTCTTGAGGTGAGACCAGAGAATCTGCTCAAGACCCACATAAGTAGCCGCTGTGATACATTTGCCTTCTTCTGGCCTCTACCCTCAGTGTAATTTGAATTCCACCCTGACCCTAACTGGCCATTCACTCTTCGTAACGTTCCCAGGAGGAACAGAACAACGCACTTGCTCCCCAACCTGCTCAGAATGCCTGGCTCTTCCTCTGCTCCCCACGTGGACCCCAAAGAAGTCTTCACAGAGCTCCTGGGCTTCCCACGCCTGGACCTGACTTGTGTAAGTTCTTGGTTTGGGTGCTATTTGTTAGCTTGTTTCCCCTCTCAGAGGTGGCCTTGTCTGTAAACAGCTGCCTCATTGACAGCAGTTTGAAATCGTCAGACGTACAGAAAAACGGTAACACCAACACTGTGAACGTAGAGAACGCTTACCCAGATTGACCAGGGTTTGACATTCACTTCCCATACATGTACATATAAATAGTCGTTACACATTGGGCTGCGGTCTGCATGGTCGGCAGTTCAAAATCTTCAGCAGCTCTGGGGGAGAAAGAATGGGCTTTCTACTCCCGTAAACAGTTATAGCCTCAGAACCCCACAGGGGGTCGCTGAGTTAGCACTGGCTTGGTGGCAATGAGTTTGGTTTGGTTTCATATACTGTAAGTCCCTTCACCCCTTAGTCACTCATCTGGGTGTTTCTCGGGAAGAGCAATGGTACCATAGGGACCACAGTGCAGTTCTCACATTCAGGAAATGGAACCGTGGCATAGTACTTTGATCTGACCTGCAGGCCACACTCCGGTTTCCACAGTGGTTCCAGTACTGCCCGTGGCACATGGTCTTCCTCTAGTAAAGGACCCAGGTAAGGAGCTTGTAATCATATAAGGTTTTCGTGTCTGGACTGGTTTCTGAGTGACCCACGTCTCTGCTCATTTGCTAATATCCTTTCCCTAGAGGAGGTTCGAGTTCTCAATCTGTACAGATCCTGCTGTATGATGTACATCCAGAATTCTGACGTGTTGGACACGTGGACACACCGGGGCAACAGCACTGCCCGGCCCTGAAGCTCTCAGGTGGGTGGCCAGGTGGCCAGGTAAGCTGAGGTCTTACAACAGCGTGGGGTTTCCTCTGTGTTTGCCTTGTTGCGGGATGGTGGGAGCCAGAAAGGGATGGGGATGTCGTAGATTTCCGCTAGTAGGACCCATCCAAACCCATTTTACCTCATGGCAGCCTTATAGGATGGAGTTGAACTGCCCCCCAGGGTTTCCAAGGCTGTCAATCTCTCCAGGAAGACATGCGGGTTTGAACTTCTGACATTCTGGTTAGCAGCCAAGCACTTGAACCACTGCCCCAGCAGGCTCCTTCTCTCAGGACAAATATAAGAAACAGTGAGTGGATAACAGTCATAGTATGATGATATTTATCGCCCCCAGAGGCTGGGCCAAATGTTCCTTCCTCTTAGTCTCACTGCGCTTAAAAACACCTCAAATCCACTGCCTGCCTTTGAACTCTGATTGACCTTGTATCATATCGCGAAGCTGAGAGTTTTCTTTTTGGTATGAAAGCTACGCTAAGAGGAACAAACATCTGGTCCTTGGGACCCAAAGTGACCTGAAGAGATAGTAGAGTGAGGCAGGAGCTACAGAGGGCAGCAGGACTTCACATTCTGAACCATAGACGTTTCCAAGCTTGGGAGATCCTTCCCAACCTCAGCCAGAGTCTTTCTAGAAGGGCCATCCCCAAATGCTTGAGTGAAGACCATGATGCTTGGTAGGGGAGATCAGGCCACTCTCCAGGGCCTGACCTGGCCTCTGCACTCATTGCTCCCACTGGACTGATTCACAACACCTCCTCTGCCCATTTGTCTCTCTCGTCAGGGATTGAGCCAGTTGGTTTATCAGGAGAAGTAGGACTTTTCCTACCCTTGGAGAGGAACTGGGATGAACATTCGTATCTCAAGAATGGCTTTCCACAAGTACTTTCCACACAAGAGTCTACCAGAAAGGTTTCCTGGGCCCACGGAATATGGAAAACATTCCAAGCTGTGGCCCAGTTTGGGAATGAAAGATTCCCAAAGGAAGATGATGAAGGCAGTGTTCTGAAACATGCTTGACCAACTGGCCATTGTGCTTCCCAGAGATGGCTATGGACGTGCAGGTGCACCTGTGGTGGGGTGCTCAGTCAGGTCCCATGGGACTACGTTCCCCATGCTTCGGGGACTGTGTCTCTGGCACAACCGATGGAGCAGGAGGGAGGCCTTTCCATCTCCGGATTCCTCAGCCGCCTCGACTCCAGGCCGTGCTCTGCTGCTTTGACGACTCTCCACATCTCTGTGGGCGCTGGTGGTAATGCACAGTTGGAGTGAACCCCCTCATGTGAAGAGCCTTTCTGGCAGAAGAGAGACATGAAGTCTCTGAGCCTTAGGAATGTAGATGTTCAGGAATGGGGATGCCCAGCCCCTGGCAAGGGCTGAGATGGGGAAAACCAAGATGGCAGCCCGCAGTCCCATGTATTGAGGCAACAGGATGCTAACAGATGTTAGTTGCTTTTTTTTTTTTTTTTTTTTGAGTTGTGAAGCGACAGCTGTCTTCTCCAGATAGAAATTTTCACTCAGGCTAAAAATAAACCCTTCTGGCAAAAATCTGTCCTATGAGAGGGCCTCAAAAAGTGCATGGAAAAATGGAACTCCGTGTGATTAGGTTTTTCCCATGAATCTTTGAAGCACCCTTACATCTGCCAAATCCAAATGCTGCAAAGGAAGTTTGACAGCTCTTGAGAGGCTGAAATGAACAGCTTCCCAGTCTGTTTACATCCACACAGAGCCCTCCAGAGTGTGTATGAAACTGACGTATGCAAGGGGTGAAGCAGGATTAGGCAGGGAGAGGGCAGCAAACGAGAAAGGGTGACTTTTGCCTACAGGAAGGCTCCGGGAACAAGAGTCCCCGCCCACTACCCACCTGCAAACAACTGCCAGGAAGCAAAGCGCCTTTTGTTTTCAAGACAGAGAAGAGGGAGACGGACTCAAAAAAAAGACATAGACTAACTGGGCAGAGGCCAAGGTCTTGTATACCCCTTTGTTTTGTCATTTGATTCTGTCAAATCCTCATAATAATTTAGAACTCTGGGGTTGCTGGTTCAAATCCACTCAGAGGCTCTAGGTAGGATACCCTAATAATCTGCTTCCAAGAAACTACAGCCTGGGAATCCCTTTGGAGCACAGGGATACATACACCTCAGCACACGGGCTTGCCATGAGTCAGAATCTACCCATTAGCAACCAGTGGATTACAGACAGGCACTATTGTTGTGGTGGTTGTTATTGACTTCATATAGAATCTGTCCTGCCTTCCATTTGCCTCTATCTACTGTCAAGATTAAAGGGAGCCCTGCTGGGGTAGTGGGCTGCTAAGTGCAAGTTCAGCAGTTCAAAACCACCAGCTGCTCCACAGGAGAAAGATCAGGCTTTCTACTCCCACAAGGCATCACAGTCTTGGGAACCCACAGGGGCGGTTCTACTCTGTCCTAGAGGGTCACGATTGACTCAATAGCAGTGAGTTTGACTCCCTGGACTATGAGGAAACAGTAGTTTAGATCCTGTCTGAGCATGCTTGTATTTGATAGAATGAGTTTTGCTGTGAGCTAACTCCTTATCCGTCTGCTAATGCTGGCTGCTTCTGGGACAGCCAACATGGAGCTACAGGTATCATTCCAAGGTTGATAAGTACAAATACGCTGCAATTTCTGCCTCGTACTGTTACGTGAATTAAACAAGATAAGGTGTGTAAAATGCGCCGTCCACGGTGGCATTCATAAACCGTAGGTATTGTTTCTGTTGTAATCCTTATTAATATCATTACAGAGGTAATGCGATTGCCATATAACCCAAGGTTGAATGATTCCATTTAAAATGTAGCAATCAGATGCTCATGGAGGACTCGGTCGCAACCTACTTATTTTCCAACAGGTAGGAGTTCAAACATGGCGATAGTTTTGGGTTCTGTTTTCCTTTGGTGAAGTAAATGCAAACGTGTTTCTAAATTCCGATTTACAACAAATATTTCATCTTGAATCTGTGATATTCTTTAAAAAGCCTTCCCAAGTTACGATCTCCAACATATTTTGCCTGCTATACGTTTTATTCAAAATATTAGGAGTGCTATTATACCGGGCTCTGAGCGTTGAAAACACGTGAGTCCTGAGAACTTCGGTGGGAACACAGGAGAACCTCTGCCATCTGCTGGCCGAGAGCGCGAATTGCTCAGAGGAAGCCGTGCACAGACGCACCTGGACAGAGGAGGAGGGTGAGGCCCTCCAGGAGGTCTTCTCAGGGCCAGGAGATCTGGCAGGGGGTAGTACTTGGTATGATGGAAATCAGAAAATTTAGTGGTGAGTCCCAGAAAAATAGCGCTCCCAACTCGGACCATCGGGGCAGAGCATGCAAATCACAATGAACAAAGTCTGGTCTGAAGGTCGACGAGTGGACTGTGAGAAAAACCAGTCAGGCATGAGGTCACAGCAGTGTTAGAGGACATGAGATAGAGGTGACAGTAGAAAAACCCAGATGTGGTGACTGTAGACTTGGCTCTCCCTGTTCAAAGTCTTGAAACTGAGTAAGCTCCACACAACCCTGCGCCCGCGGGAAACTGAGCAAGGGGACTGCTGACACTGGTTGGCCAGACACTCAGTTGCGTGGACGCTGGGGCTGAAGGAGTGCGTTTCGTGACGGGGTTGAGAGGCTGTCTTATAAATATGACAGAGTGGCAAGATTTTGTGGGAGTTGACATTCTAGCTGGCAGAGAGGGGGAGGCAGGTAAACAGAACACAAGCATACAAATTAAGCAAATAAGTTACAGACTGTAAAGTGTGAGTGCTCTAAAGGAAATGTACACAACACTGTGCTGGCAATGACGGTACAAGAAAGACAAAGCACTACTGGCCCCAGGAGAGACCAAGGGAGCATTGGATCCGGCTCCTCATTCCAAAGCTCAGCTCGCACAGCCAGGCAGTCAATGGTAAGCCCTAGTGGATTTCTGAGATGGTAACTGTTTATGGCAGTAAACAGCCCAGTCTTTCTCCTGAGGAGCTGCTGGTGGTTTTGAACTGCTGACCCTGGGCATGGCAGCCCAACACAAGCACTACACCATGAGGGTTCTTCCTCACACTTACAGAGGGGATGTCACCTCGGGGTGAAAATGCACGTGGAAGCGCAGAGTCAAACTGCCCTGGAGGAAAGAAGGCGAACCCCCACAATACAGGCCCGGCTGTGCTGCTATGTGCACCTCAGAAAAGCAAACACACCCTGTCCCCTCTTGGGAACAGATCATGAACTCAGGGTTTATAGTATTTTCTATCGATGAGCATAAACAAATCATGATTTTATGTTTGGGCTCTTGGTTTGGTTTTCTTTTATTTTCTTTCTCTCTTCTGTTAAGGTCATCACAAAATTGGCATGCACAGTCTCCCCCGCTGAAGGCCACCTCCGGAGGAGCCTGGACAGGGGAGCTGAGCCCAGAGGAGCTGAGCCCTGTGGGCAGAGGCCAGAGTTAGAGGGATGGCGGGGGCAGGGGACGAACTCCGCCAGCAGCATCACAGAGCAGCTGTAACGTGGAGAACAAATGCATTTCTCTAGCAAGGGCCACGGCAAGAACATGCAAATACTATTAGGAAATGAAGGTGAGGTCTGCTAGACCGGCTCAGAGTCAAGCCCAAGACAAAGTGGGGAGAACAAAGACTGCCTCTGCTGCTTAATGCTGCCCTCGAGCAAAGTTTCTTGAGATTTCCCCGGGAAGAAGTCTTAAAATGGAATCACTGAATTACAAGAAGCTAGGTCAACCGGCAGACCGTATGTCTCAGATACAACCTGCCTCTGAGGAGAGGCACTGAGAACTGCAGCCACCCAGAAAAGAATGCCCGTGGAGATGACAGGTCATGACAAGCCTGGGGGAAGAGTCGCACTCCTTGCGGTCCAAGGAGGGGGCGCCTTTGTCTCCTGGTGACTGCAGCCTTCAGCAGTCTCCGCCAGAGTGCCCCTGAGTGGCACCAGGCAGTAAACATTCTCACTGAAGCTAGGGGTGTGAGTGTGAAGCATCTTTTTGCGTGTTACTCCATGGACTTCGCAGGCAACAAACACAGGCGCTAACCCATCACTTGGTCTCTAGGAGACCAGAGGCAAAATCACAAGCTGCCCATCTGGGGAGAACTCATCTGTCTGTCTCGGGGTAAAAGTGTTTGTGTGCTTATAGTGAACAATCAGAGAGAGTGTTCCATTGGCTTGCCCTCTCCTCCCTGGTGTAGAGGGGGAAGTGAACCTTCAACAGTCCTCTATTCCAACTTTCACCACTTTAATAGGTAGTGAGATTGCGTCTCCTCCTACATTAGATTTGGTATTGCTCTTCCTCTAGACAAGAGTTTCCCAAGAGAAAGCTCAATGATCAGCTTCTACATAGTACCTTCAAGCATTTAGTCCATTGTCTGTGTATGCGCTACAGAGGTGATTCCATCCAATAATGTTGGTAGACATGTCCCATGGGGTTCTGTGGTAGAGCAGAGCCCCACATATTTTCTCCTTTGGAGCAGCTGGTAAGTTTGAACCATTGACCTCTCAGGGAGCCAGCAAGGCTCCTTTCTAAAGCATTACTGGTGTTCACTGTTGCTTATTAAATGGTTGAATTACCAGATTGTTGAAATCAGTATCTATTTCCACAGACATCTCTTTAGCAATTGTGAAAGGACTGGTTGCCCTGATCTCAACACAGAGACATTGGGAATCAAGCATCAGTGAATTAAGGTCACATGTCGTATTTCTTAAAGAAGTGCTGGTGGTATAGTGGGTTACCCTTTCAGCTGCTCAACACAAGATCGGCAGTCTGAACCTACTGCTAGTTCATTTTTGGGAGAAAGATGACGTTTTCTGCTCTGGTAAATATTTAGAGGCTTGGGAACCCTATGAAGCACTTCTACTCTGCCCGATGGGGTTGCTAGGAGCAGGGATTCTCATCACTGGCAGGGAATTTCATTTTTTGGTTTGGAATATTGACTCTGTATCTACAATGGGTCAGCCAATTTATGAGGATTTGGGATATAGTCGTGAACAAAGCAGACAAGGTCTTGCCTTTTTGTAGGGCAGACAGTGAGTGAGAGACCAAGGTGAGGAAACATTTTCTATAAAATGCAGAGAGCAAACACTTGAGCAAACACTGTCACAGATTTTTGTTCTTTCTCCCATACACTCCTCAGACTCATGACCCTAAACCAAACCCCTTGCCGTCCAGTTGATTCCAGCTCATGGCAACTCTCAGGGATTAACTTACTTCATCTCGATGCATTTTATATCAGTGGGATCATGCAATATTTTCCCTTTATTTCCTGGCTTATATCAACTCAGATTAATGTCTTCAGTTTCAGCCACGTGGTTGTATTTATCAGAATTTCATTTTTCTTCTGGCTGAGTAGTAGTCCATCTTATGGATAAACCGCATTGTATTTATCCATTCACATAGGTTGTTTCCACACACCACTACCTACCCACCTTTCTTTCTTTTTTTTTTTACAGAAACCATTCTTAGCTCAAGGATATTTCCAACATAGATCCATTGGCCATAGTTTGCCAAGCCCAGGGAAAGACAGCAATGCAGCAAGTAAACAGTCGAAAGATATTCAGCAAATAAACACGCTGAAAATGACATCAGCATAAAAGTGATCCTTTTGTAGAAGAGGAGACAAGCAGGCGGCCTGGAATATGAGTTTGGAGGGGTCAGGGAAGGTTTCCTGGAAGAAGAAACATCTAATGTGTGATTTTTATCAAGAAGAACAGCACACACACTCAGGCAAAGAATAAGGGAGTGGGCGTGGAATGTGGCTGTGGGAGCCCTAAGGGGCTACAGATAAAGGCTTTGAACCAGAGGAGCAGGACAGCCAGTCTGAGACAGCCAGGAGCTAGGGCGGATCCGAGCACACTGCACCTTGCCAGCCAAGTCAAGGAGTTTGAGTGTTACTGTAGATGTCTGCCTCACGCATAACTGGAAGGTTTTCAAGGACTGCAAGGCACATGGTGCTGTGATCTGATTTACACTGTGTGAATGCTAGCCCTGTGCAGATTCTTCTGTGTTGAGAAGGTGAGAAGGGACATGGTGGGGAGGCCAATTGCCCGTCTTCTGGTGAGGAGGGAGGGTGCCTGGGTCCATGCCTAACTGAGAAGCAAAGGCATGTAGGAATTTGAAACCCCCCAAAAAGAAAGAAGACAAAAAAGTAAAGCCACTACCACTGAGCCATTTCTAACCCATTGCAGTCCTCGATGGGGGTTCTGAGCCTGGAAATCTTTACAGTGGCATCCCTCTCCTTTGGAGCCGCTGGTGGATAAGAACCGTACCTGACAGGGCTGTCGGGGGTCCTCAGTTGATTGACAGTGGTCTCAAAAGAACTGTGTGGTGCACTGGAAAAAGGCAAAGCAAAGGGGAAATGTCAAAATTGATCCTTAGAAAGATGTAACATAAAGTTCACCAATCTATTGACATTGCCTACCTATTCCAGGGCAGGGGTGGAGGAAGGTCTGATTCAAAAACCCCAAACCAAGTTGACTGTCATTGACTCAATTCTGACAAATAATGACCCTGTGGGACAGGGTAGAATTTCCCGTGTGAGTTTCTGAGACTGTAACTCTTCCCAGGAATAGAAAGCCCTGTCTTTCTTCCATAGAGTGGCTGGTGGTTTCGAACTCTGGATCTGGCAGTTAGCAGCCAATCAATTAACCATTATGCTACCAGGGACCCTAAGGTCTGATTAAATAGGATGAAAATAAGAGTATTGACTTTTAAAATGTACCCCCTCTGACCTCTGACTTGTAAAAAGCGGAGGTGTGTTGTTTCCACCTTGTTCCGAGAGCTGCCCTAACAAAATGCCACCCAATGGGTGGAATGAAACAAGTTGATTTCACATCTCTGTCTCACACTTTTAGAGGCCGTGCCTGAGATCAGTGTCAGCTGTGTGAATGAATCCTTCTGGTGCTTGAAGGGAGAGCCTGCCCTACGCCTGTCTCCTGCTCTGCTGGTCTCAGGGCTTCCCTGGCTTGTAACCGCAGCATCACATGACCATGTGTCTACTCTGCTGCAGGCCAGCACTCAGCTAAGATTTGGAGCCACCTTCCTCTAGTGTGAGTACATGGTAGTTGATACTGTCATCAAAGACCTTAGTCCCAAATGAAGTTTCAATCATAGGTACTTAACAGACTTCAATGTGTCTTTCCTTAAGGGACACACACAATTCAATGCACAATCCAAAATAATGGAAAATAATTAAAATAAAGAAAAAAGGTTAAAAAGAGAAGTAAAGAAAACAGCTCTGGATCTGGCGTGAAGAACCACGTGATAGGTAGTCCATGTGGCTAGCTTGGCTGTGCCCTGGGGATAGGCTGGGGATCAGCCAAGGCTTTGGTGGGAGGCATAAAACTGAGCTAACAGGAAGTGACTAGATGAGGAGGAACTTGCCTTGCCTCAAGGGGTGTCCATGAGGTCCCAGGAAAAGGAAGCAGAAAGGGAAGAGACAGACATCCAGATACCTGGGGGGAAGCAGGGATGTGCAGTAACTATGGGGCATCCCTGGAAACCTGCAGGTGTCATGGGTTGCATATTGGGCTGCCAGCTGCGATGTCTGTGGTTGGAACCGACCGGTTGTTCCAAGCACAAAGATGAGGCTTACTGCTCCTGTAGAGACTGATGGCCCCTGAAACCTGACACAATGCCTCTCAGCGTCTCTACTGGACTGGCAGTGAGGGAGGGAAGGAGAGAGTGAGTGAGTGAGTGAGTGAGCCCGAGTGCAGGCAGCCCCTGTAGGCAGCCCCTGGGAAGTTCAAGTTCTGTGTTGCTCTGCTTGTAGAAGCAGTGGCTGCCTGGGGAAGCAATGCATTAGCTTCAGACACCTCCTTCAGAGACTCACACTCCTGAAGAAATAAAAAGGTTGAATGTTATTTTAATTGAATTTGTTTTCAATTTATTCCCAGCCATCTAGGGAAAACCCTTTTTACACTCACATCATTTGGTTCCTTTTTTACTTCATGTCCATTATCTTCCTAATGAGCTTTTAACGCATTAACGGGGCCCTGTTTGCCAAACAGTGATTCACGTTGGTCAAATCAATACCTAGCGAAAGCATAAAAACGCGCCCGCCCGAGTCACTGGAGCAGAATATAAATGGGGAAACGTGGGAGTTCCTTTCCTTAAAATGGGGTTGGAGGGACCGTGCTGTGTGGGGCTGCACCGCCTATGGGGTTGAGCGTTCAGAACCCTCTTGGCCTCTCAAATCTCCCTAAGCACGTCCCTGTCCCTCGTGGCTCACCGTTCGAGCTCATGGGCACCTGCCCTGCCAGCCACAGCCCCCGGGGAGCCAGGCAGCCTGGGGCGCAGGCCAGCAGTCCAGTCGCTCCTGAGAAGCGCAGGGTGGTGAGAAGGGCAACAGCCAAAGGCCAACTGCCGGGGCTCCTCTTTGAAGGAAACTAGGGTGTGAGGACAGTTAGCCCCTGACCAGGGTGACTAAGATAAGCCACACCTCCGACGGGCTCTTGGTCCTTTCCGCCCGTTGTCCTCTCTGGACCACAGGCAAGGTGGTAGCGTGTAGTTGCCGAAGCAATCCTTCCCCGAGGTTCACGAGCAGATGCTCGACACTACGATACTCTATGCAAAACACGGCGTGGGAGGGATGCGAACCCAGAAATCAACGTGAAACTCACAGCTATTCCCAGAGCGGCAGAACACAGGTGTGATGGCGAAGCCATCAGCGGGGCGCCCCATGGTCAGTGGGGACTACCCGTTGCCAGGGAGGCTTACAGTGGGGCGTCTCCCACCTACAGAGGTGGCTCATGTCGAAGTGTCACTTCGAGCTTATAGGAAATGAAGCGAGTTTTTCATCAGGAGGCTCAGAACAGCCACCCAACTTGAGGGTAGAAGCATTGTCATCGAATTGTCCAGGAAGAAATGGAGTCCGTGTATGCTTCGCTGTGTACGTTTTTAAAGCAAAACATCAGTTATTCTTATTATTAAAGTGCTCCTCAGAGTGTTGTGCAGGAATTCCTTTTTCGAGGGCTTAGCATGTTTGTCGGTCCTGAGAAGAGGAACATTTGCTGTGGCAGAGATGGGAACATGCTTAATGCAGATTTAATGAATTTGGATGGATCCCATGTCCCCCTCTTCCAGGACCGCCATCTAAGGCTAGACGTGCTTGTACTGGCCTGTGGCGGTAGTTCCCAGACTGGGCAGTATAGAGCGTCAATGCTCTGTCATTTCAACAGGCATCCCAAGGAAAACTTCGTCGGGGGCTTAAAAACTTGGGAAATCATCACATGTCTCTCTGTGATCTTCCAAGGGCATTAGTATTACAAGCTGGGAAACTAAACTCAGTGACACCAAGTCCATGCCGTCTCACAGTGACCCTATAACATAGGGAACCACTGCCGCGCTGAGTTTCCAAGACGGTAACGCTACGGGGTCAGGAAACCCAGTCTCCGTCGGAGTGGCTGGTGGTCTCAATCTATGGACTTTGCAGTTCGCAGCCCAACTCCCATAAGCACTAGGCTGCCTCTCAAAAATTCTGCAGCAAAGAGCTCTGCTTACTTTTGTTTAATTGGATGGGCTCCGCTGTGCATAAGAGGCAGCAGAACTCAGCCTTGGGACCTCAGAATGGACAGACTGTAAGGTGGCCTACAGTGACCCCTGTCTGGTGGTTTTTATGCTCTTGTGTGATCCCCTCCCATTGAATCCTAGACAGGGCTTGATTCTAGTTAATAGACTATGGGGAAAGCCGTAGGCTGTATGATGCAGCCATGCTTGTGTTATTATGTAAGCCGTTCATGCCATACTTTCTACTTGGACTCTCCCCCTGGTTGGCTTTAATGGAGTCAGCTGTCATTTTGTGAGCTGCCCTCTGGAGAGGTCCCCTTAACAAAGAACTGAAGTCAGCCTCTGGTCAATAGCTAGCAAGGAACTGGCCAACCCCAAATCTGCCTACAGCATGATGAGCTTAAAAGTAAGTCCTTCCCCTGTTGAATATTCAAGGGAGACTCTACCCCGGCCAACACTCCTGCGTCTTTTACTTTTAATTTTACACACACTTTTGAAGCCTGCTTCCTATTTGCTTGACTAAGAAAATGTATGATAGTTTTATATTAAAATACTCATTCACACTGGAAAATGTGTGAATACAGAGACAAGGAAAGTACTCAAGCTAAGAATGATTGGAGAATGATTCCCCATTTCACAACTTGAACTGGGTTTTCGCAATTTGACAAATGGCAAATGTCATTTTCACCTGTCACTCTCTTTGCCAAAGGCACCTTCCTTGCCTTTGCCACCACTCCCGCTACCCCAGACCGGGGGGTGGGGATGGGGGTGCATCCAGGAACACTCTGCACTTGATTCATCCGTCCTGTAGGCACTCGGTAACTGTGTGGAAGGAGGGAGAGGTGCAGGTGACCAAAACGCAGATGGAATTCTAAGGAAGATTCATTGAAAGAACACAGAGGGAAAATTCATTGCAAGTGGAATACCCGAGTATAGAGCCAACAAAGGTCAGTGAAATCTGGGCCCTCGCACATGTCTGGCCTTCGGAAGCATGGTGGAACACACCCTCTGATTAGCAGCCTTTGTTAGGCCTCATGGTTCCGTGGTGAAAGAAGGGCTGTCTAAAGGGGAAAGGAGGGGCTTTCCACACAAAGGGTATAAGGCTGATAAGCATATACGCGTGTTGTGGACACATGTCCACCACAAATGGAAAGACTACAGGCTCTGGAGAAAGAATCATAACCACTCCTCCCTTCCTTTATACTCGTTAAAAAATCAGCAAAGACACAGCTTTGTTGTGGTGGCGGGCATGCCCTGTTTAGCTCAGGGCTGCCCCCGTGTCTCACCTTCCCAGGAGGAAAGCACCCAGGGCTAATTGCTTTAGCGGGCCCTGCACCTTATTGGTGATTCTGCACTTAATCGGTTCATTATGCTGCTTATGCCTCTTCATAAGGGGAGAGAAATTGTGTTATCACCGGAGAAATGAGCTCTCTTGTTTCTTGAGGAATTCTCTTTCATACCAAGACAAAGAGGTTTTTAAGTTTATCAACCTCCCCTTTGTCAGGCCTCATTCTAAATGATGTCTTAAACATGTTTTGATTATACAAACCAATTAAAGTTGTTTTCCATGTTGAGTTAATTTAATTAAATCTTTGGTAGGACCTGATACTTATTTCAGGCTTCTGGTTACTAATTATGGAATACCACCCAACCAGCAGGATGACTTTTTAATAACTCACAAACAAACGTGATGAAGAGCCACAGTGCTTCCTATTGGCTTCCTACAGAGAACATTTGGTTTTTACCCACATCTCTCTCTCCCTAGGTGTGTACACGCTCCATGTATCTGTCACTCTGTTCCCCAATGACTTGATATGTTTTTCTCTGACTTTCCTGTCCAAATAAGTGCCTATAATCAATATCATACAGTAGCCCTCATTCAGCTTTAAAACATGCCAACTACACACACCTCATGGTTCTTCTCCCTGAAGGATTTGGGTGGCAATGGGAGTAGTAGTCCTCACCTTCATTATCTTTGGGATTGACCACCTAGGGAGATGCTTCCACGCCAGTTGCAAAAGTGGATGCATATTTTTCACTGCCCGATCAATGAAGACTGGGTATCCTGTCCTTATAGCCACTGAAATGCACCATTGACCAGGTCGATGCACATGGCCCTGGAAATGGGTCACAGCCTCTCAGAAAGCCCGGCAGGGAACTGGCTCTCCTGACACACTCCTCTGACTCTTGTTCCTGTCATCTCTTCAACCTCGTTTCCTGAGCCAGGTAGGTGTTTTTGGCACAGAACAAGGAAGGAAAAGTTGGATTGTCTGGCAAAAGAAAAAAAAATCTCTCGAGAAAGCAGTTTTAAAAATAAAACATTGTTCTCATGCACACAAACTCAGACTGACCCTGCCTGCCCCCTCGGGATCAAGCACATTCTTATTCTGCCCATCTCTTCCCCTCTTCGCACTCTGAGCCAAGCTCCCTCAACATTCATGGCTGCTCTTTTTGTTCAGTTTAAAATATTTATTCCTAATGAGAAATTTGCAGGTTTTTGAGCACTCAGAACACACAGACACCTGGCCCATATTTTACAATCTCTGAGGCTTATCTCATGCAATTTAAAAAATTCTAGTTCCTTCTGACAGCTTTATTCCCACCACCCCCAAATGCAAATATTTGTTGTGTCAAAGAACTGATAGTTCATTCCAGTGATGAGGTGTTACTTTCCCTTGCCTTCGGGACAAAGAGTCCACATAAGCATCAACCACTTACGGCACTTCTATACAATCAATGTGCCTGACTCTGTGCTTTGAAAGCCATTAAGGACCCAGTGGTAAATTTACTTGTATTAGGCTGGATTTCCTAGAAAAACCAACCCAGTGATGCTCACAGACAGATAAGAAAGACATTCTTATCAAGGAAGGTACCCAACCCAGTCCAATTCAAACTCATGGGTCATATTCTGGAGCAGGGCCTCTGTTAGACAGGTTTCTCTAGAGAGACAAAACCAGAATGCTGATAAATTTATATCTATATCTATATATTGAAAGATAGATATATAACACAAGAAATGAACTGTTAAATCATATATAGATACATATATAATACAGCAATACAAAAAGAGCAGGGGTTGCAATCCTAATCTCAGATAAAATTGACCTCAAAGTGCAAACCATAAAAAGAGATAAGGAGGGACACTATATAATGCTCAAGGGAATGATAGACAATGAGCCACTAAGCATTGTAAACATATATTCCCTGAATGAGAGACCAGCTCAATACGTCAACCAAACACTCCAAAAGATTAAGAAAGAAATCACAGACTCGACAATTATAGTGGGCGACTTCAACACACCACTCACTGAGAAAGATAGATCACAGGGAAAGAAACTCAACAAGGAGACTAGAGAGCTAAACTCCACAATTAGACAATTTGACCTAATAGATATTTACAGAGCTTTTCATCCAAATATAAAAAATTTCACATTCTTTTCAAGTCCCCATGGCACATATTCGAAGATAGACCACATGCTGGGCATAAGGCAAATCTACATAAATTTAAGCACATTGAAATAATACAGACCTATCTCTCTGACCACTGTGCCATAAGACTGGAAATCAACAAAAGGAAGACAAAGAAAATAAGAGCAAATAATTGGAGGATGAATAACTCTCTACTGCAAAAGGAGTGCATACTGGTGCAGATCAGAGACAAAATCAGGAAATTTCTAGAAACCAACGAAAATGAGCACACGATGTACCAAAACTTATGGGACACAGCAAAGGCAGTCATCAGAGGAAGGTTCATAGCAATACAAGCACACCTAAGAAAGGAAGAGAAACTCATGACGGATACGCTGACGCAAAATTTATAAAAACTAGAGCTGAGTCAGCAGGACAACCCTACTAATAGCAAAAGAAAAGAAATTATAAAAATCAGGGCTGAGATTCAGGAGAGGGAAAATAAAAAAAACTATGGAAAAAATTAATATCACTAAAAGTTGGTTCTTTGAAAGGATAAACAGGATCGATAGACCACTGGCAAACCTAACCAAAGAAAGGAGGGAACAAATCTCAATAGCAAGAATAAAGGATGAAAGAGGGGTCATTACAACAGACCCTAATGAAATCAAAAGGATAGTTACACAGTATTATGAAGGATTGTACTCCAATGAATTCAACAATTTGGAAGACATGGACAAATTCCTGGAAAAACAATCCCTCCCTAGACTATCCTCGGTGGACATCAAGAATCTCAACAGACCCATCGCAATAGAAGAAATAGAAAAGGTTATCAAAGGATTACCAACAAAAAAATCCCCTGGACCAGATGGCTACACTGGAGAATTCTACCAAACATTCAGGGAAGAACTAATACCAATCCTACACAAACTTTTCCAGAACATAGAAAAAGATGGCAAACTCCCGAACTCCTTCTATGAAGCTAGTATAACTCTGATACCCAAACCGGGCAAGGATCCCACAAGAATCGAGAACTACAGACCAATATCCCTAATGAACATTGATGCAAAAATCCTTAACAAAATACTAGCCAACAGAATACAAAAGTATATAAAACAAATAGTTCACCATGACCAAGTGGGATTCACACCAGGGATGCAGGGATGATTCAACATACGAAAGACCATTAGTATTATTTGTCACATTGACATGAAAAAGTATAAGAATCACATGATAATATCAATAGACACAGAAAAAGCATTCGACAACATCCAACACCAATTCCTGTTTAAGACACTAGCGAAGATAGGAATGGAAGGAAAGTTCCTCAAGACAATACAAGCTATATATGAAAAACCAACAGCCAAAGTGGTAGTCAATGGAGAAAAGACTAACACAATCCCACTGAAAAAAGGGGACCAGACAAGGATGCCCTTTTTCCCCACTCCTATTTAATATCGTGCTGGAGGTTTTAGCTTACAGCATAAGGCAAAGAAGTGACATCAAAGCTATTCATCTGGGGAAGGAAGAGGTGAAACTATTGTTATTTGCAGATGATATGATTTTATATATGGAAAATCCCAAAAGTTCCACAAGGGGAGTACTGGAAGCAATAGAGGAGTTTGGCAGAGTGGCAGGATACAAGATCAACAAACAGAAGTCCACCGGACTGTTATACACATCAGATAAGACCACAGAAGAAGAGATCAAAAGGGTGGTAAACTTCACAATAGCAAAACACAAATTGAATTATCTAGGGATACACCTGACTTAAAAAACAAAAGATCTATATAGGTAAAACTATAGAACACTATTACAAGAAACCAAGAGTGACCTCAACAAATGGAAGAATATTCCATGCTCTTGGATTGGGAGACTTAATACAGTTAAGAAGTCAGTTCTGCCAAAAGCACTATATAAGTTTAATGCCATCCCGATACAATTACCATCATCTTTCTTCAAAGAAATGGAAAAACTGATTACCAACTTCATATGGAGAGGGAAGAAGCCCAGAATTAGCAGAGAACTCCTCAAGAAGAAGGACACCGTGGGAGGGCTTGCTTTACCTGACTTTGGCACATACTATGCAGCCACAGTTCTCAAAACAGCATGGTATTGGTACAATGACAGATACTCAGACCAATGGAAAAGAACTGAAAACCCAGAAATAAAAGCACCAACATACACATAGCTGATCTTTGATAAGGACCCCCAAAATATCAAATGGGAAGCCAATGCCCTCTTTAACAAGTGGTGCTGGAAAAAATGGATATCAACATGCAGAAAAATGAAGCAAGACCCTCATCTCACTCCATGCACAAGAATAAACTCAAGGTGGATCACAGACCTTGAAGTTAAACCCCAAACTATTATGGCCATCAATGAGGGAATTGGGACCAACCTGAGGACTTTGGCGCAGGGAATACACAGGCTATTTGAAATAGGGAAGGACACAAACACAGAGGAGGCACAAATTGACAAATGGGATATACTGAAGATAAAACACTTGTGTACATCTAAAGAATTCACCAAGAGAGTAATAAGAGAGTCCACAGACTGGGAAAACATCTTTAGCAATGACACATCAGACAAAGGCCTTATTACTAAAATCTACAATATTCTGCTAGCTTCCAAAAAGAAAAAAAACCAATAGCCCACTTGAAAGGTGGGCAAAGGACTTGAACAGAAGTTTCACAGGGGCAGAAATCCGAATGGCCAACAAACATATGAGAAAATGTTCCCGATCTTTAGCCATAAGAGAAATGCAAATTAAAACAACAATGTGGTACCACCTGACACCCTCAAAGGTAGCCCAATTCAAAAAATCAGAAAGCAACAAGTGTTGGAGGGGCTGTGGGGAGACAGGAACTCTCATCCACTGCTGGTGGGACTGTAACTACGTACAGCCACTATGGAAATCAATCTGGCGATACCTAAAACAGATGGAAATAGAGTTACCATATGACCCAGCAATCCCTCTATTGGGCATATACCCAGAAGAGGCATGAAACAAACCAAGACCAGATATCTGTGCTCCAATGATCATTTAGGCACAGTTCACAATTGCAAGGAGTTGGAAGCAACCCAAATTTCCAACAACTGACGATTGGATTAAAAAACTGTGGTATATACATACAATGGAGTACTACGCATCACGAAAAAAGCAGTGATGAACGTATGAGGCACATAGCGGCATGGGAAGAACTGGAGGAAATCATGCTAAGCGAAGTAAGTCAGGCACAAAAGGACAAGTACAACATGAGCCTGCTGAAGTAAGTATTAAAAAATAAATGCAAAAGTGGCATAGGGGAAAGAGCTACTGTATACAAACATTTTTGGGGTGAAGACTGTGTAGTATGGCAGAGACCAGACCAAAACCAGGGATGCACATGGTAGACAATGGTGGAGGAGGGGGGGAAAGGAAAACAAAAGGATGAATATAAGGAAGAAAAGGGGAGCGGCGGCATGGGGCACTAATCCACCCAAGGGGAGGGTATTGTTTATATCTCCACAGGGAAAGTGGGACCAGACTTCAACCCAGTGTCGCAAGGTGTGAATGCAATATCCCGGCATGTAGTGGGGAACCAGTGGAGAGGTCTTGGAGGCTGGCCCCAGCACCATAAATTAAGTGGATTCCTGCCCCTCCCCCAAAAAGAATTTGTTCCAAAGGACGACATTGACTCTGCAGCTCCGGGAGATGAACATATCTGATCAGAGCACACGGGAGCAGATGAAGGGGCAAGAGGAGAGAGTGGAGCACAGCCTGGCCCACCAGGCTGTGAGGAAGATGTTCCTGAGTAGAGCAGCCAGTCCACAGAGAGAACAACATGGCTGGCCCCACTATGAGACATGATGCCCCTCAGTGACTAAGGGCAATACAGGGGACAGCACCGGAGACACAGTGTGGGAATTGCACCTGACCTGATCCCACCACACCGAGGCAAATCACTGGGGGAGTGCAGCGGAACAGCAAGGGAATGGAGTGGCAAGGTCCCCAGGGAATGCTGAAAGTGGACTTCGGGGCCAGGGCGTGGTGCCCCAACAGACTGGACTGGAAAACGCTCCTAAAGGCCAGCAAAGGATCCCTGAACTAACTACAAGCTTTTCTCTTGTGAACTGTTTTATTCTGTTCTTTGTCAGTGGTTTGTTTTTGTTGTTTTGTTGTCTGGTTGTATACTGTTGCTTTGTTTTCCTCTGACTAGTTTTTGTGCATGTTAGTGACTCCACAGGTCTGTCTGAATAGGACAGGCTGGATGAACTATCTGGAGGAAAAACAACAGGACCGACAGTTTTGGGGGGACTTGGGGTGGGGGGGTAGGGGGGGATAAGGAAGTGGTGTTAACAAACCCAGGGACAAGGGAAAAACATGGGACCCCAAATGGTAGAGAAGTGGGAGTGGCAGGCCTGGTGGGAAATGATCAAGGGTAAGGTTGCTTAGAGAAGAGGTATACTCTAGCCCAGGTGGCGATGAAGCATGGTAGTAGGGCAGGAGGAAAGTCAAGGGAGATGGAGGAAAGAGCTAGGAGTCAAAGGGCATTCATGGAGGTCTAGACAAAGACATGTACATGCAAATATATATAGGAGGATGGGGAAATAGATCTATGTGTCTATATTTATAGGTCAAGTATTAAGGTGGCGGAAGGACCGTGGGCCTCTACTCAAACACTCCCTCAATGCATGAATACCTTCTTTTATTAAATTGGAACTCTATGATGCTCACTCTCCCGACACGGCGGCTGGAGCCAAAGTGGGTGAACAAGTAAATGTGGTGAAGAAAGCTGATGGTGCCCGGCTATCAAAAGAGATAGTGACTGGGGTCTTAAAGGCTTGAAGATAAACAAGCGGCCATCTAGCTCAGAAGCAACAAAGTCCACATGGAAGAACACACCAGCCTGAGTGAGCGAGTGGTCCCAAAGGGATCAGTTACCAGGCATCAAAGAACAAAAAATCATATCATTGACTGCACACCTCCATGATAGGATCGCTGAAGACAAATGGGTGCATAAGCAAATGTGGTGAAGAAAGCTGATGGTGCCCGGCTATCAAAAGAGATAGTGTCTGGGGTCTTAAAGGCTTGAAGGTGAACAAGCGGCCATCTAGCTCAGAAGCAAATAAGCCCACATGGAAGAAGCACACCGGCCAGTGCGATCACGAGGTGCCCAAGGGACCAGGTATAAGGCATCATGCAAAAAAAAAAGATATAAGTGTGTGTATGTATGTGTATATATGTGTATATGTATATATGTATGTATATATATGTATATATATATCATATTAAATGAAGGGGGAAGTGCGGAGTGGAGACCCAAGGCCCAAGTGTCGACCAATGGAGATACCCTCATAGAGGGGTTTAGGAGAGGAGATGGGTTAATTAGGGTGTGAGGTAGTATCGATGAAGAACACAGCTTTCCCCCGGATCCTGGATGCTTCCTCCCCCCAACTACCATGATCCGAATTCTACCTTACAGGGCTGGATAGGACAGAGGCTGTACACTGGTGCATATGAGGGTTGGAGGTACAGGGAATCCAGGGTGGATGATACCTTCAGGACCAAGGGTGTGAGGGACGATGCTGGGAGAGTGGAGGGTGAGTGAGTTGGAAAGGGGGAACTGATTACAAGGATCCACATGTGACCTCTTCCCTGGGAGAGGGACAGCAGAGAAGGGGGGAAGGGAGACTACGGATAGGGCAAGATATGACAAAACAACGATGTATAAATTACCAAGGGCATATGAGGGAGGGGGGAAAGGGGAGGGAGGAGGGGAAAAAAAAGAGGACCTGATGCAAGGGGCTTAAGTGGAGAGCAAATGCCTTGAGAATGATTGGGGCAGGGAATGTATGGATGTGCTTTATACAATTGATGTATGTATATGTATGGATTGTGGTAAGAGTTGTATGAGTCCCTAATAAAATGTAAAAGATGAAAAGAGAAAAAAATGAATAGGGCAAAGACTGTACAGATGTGCTTTATACAATTGATGTATGTATATATATGAACTGTGAAAAGAATTGTATGAGCCCCAATAAATTGTTAAAATTAAAAAAAAAAAGCAAAAGTGGCATAGGGGAAAAAGCTACTGTATACAATCATTTTTGGGGTGAAGACTGTGTAGTATGGCAGAGACCAGACCAAAACCAGGGATGCACATGGTAGACATTGGTGGAGGAGGGGGGGAAAGGAAAACAAAAGGATGAATATAAGGAAGAAAAGGGGAGCGGCGGCATGGGGCACTAATCCACCCAAGGGGAGGGTATTGTTTATATCTCCACAGGGAAAGTGGGACCAGACTTCAACCCAGTGTCGCAAGGTGTGAATGCAATATCCCGGCATGTAGTGGGGAACCAGTGGAGAGGTCTTGGAGGCTGGCCCCAGCACCATAAATTAAGTGGATTCCTGCCCCTCCCCCAAAAAGAATTTGTTCCAAAGGACGACATTGACTCTGCAGCTCCGGGAGATGAACATATCTGATCAGAGCACACGGGAGCAGATGAAGGGGCAAGAGGAGAGAGTGGAGCACAGCCTGGCCCACCAGGCTGTGAGGAAGATGTTCCTGAGTAGAGCAGCCAGTCCACAGAGAGAACAACATGGCTGGCCCCACTATGAGACATGATGCCCCTCAGTGACTAAGGGCGATACAGGGGACAACACTGGAGACACAGTGTGGGAATTGCACCTGACCTGATCCCACCACACAGAGGCAAATCACTGGGGGAGTGCAGTGGAACAGCAAGGGAATGGAGTGGCAAGGTACCCAGGGAATGCCGAAAGTGGACTTTGGGGCCAGGGCGTGGTGCCCCAAAAGACTGGACTGGAAAACACTCCTAAAGGCCAACAAATGATCCTTGAACTAACTACAAGCTTTTCTTTTGTGAAATGTTTTGTTTTGTTCTTTGTCAGTGATTTGTTTTTGTTGTCTTGTTGTCTGGTTGTATACTGTTGCTTTGTTTACCTCTGTCTTGTTTAGTGCATGTTAGTGTCTCCACAGGTCTGTCTGAATAGGACAGGCTGGATGAACTATCTGGAGGAAAAACAATGGGACCAACAGTTCCGGGGGGATTTGGGGTGGGGGTGGGGTAAGGGGGTAAGGAAGTGGTGTCAACAAACACAGGGACAAGGAACAACCTGAGACCCAAAATGGTAGAGAGGGGAGAGTGGCAGGCCTGGTGGGGAATGATCAAGGGTAAGGTTGCGTAGAGAAGAGGTATAGCTGTAGCCCAGGTGGTGACGGAGCATGGTAGTAGGGCAAGAGGAAAGTCAAGGGAGATGGAGGAAGGAGCTAGGAGTCAAGGGGCATTTATGGAGGTCTAGACAAAGACATGTACATGCAAATATATATATGAGGATGGGGAAATAGATCTATGTGTCTATATTTATAGGTGAAGTATAAAGGTGGCGGAAGGACCTTGGACCTCTACTCAAACACTCCCTCAATGCAAGAATACTTTCTTTTATTAAATTGGAACTCTATGATGCTCACTCTCCTGATACAACTGCTGAAGACAAATGTGTGTACAAGCAAAAGTGGTGAAGAAAGCTGATGGTGCCCGGCTATCAATAGAGATAGTGACTGGGGTCTTAAAGGCTTGAAGATAAACAAGCGGCCATCTAGCTCAGAAGCAACAAAGTCCACATGGAAGAATACACCAGCCTGTGTGATCAAGTGGTCCCGAAGGGATCAGTTATCAGGCATCAAAGAACAAAAAAAATCATACCATTGGCTGCACACCTCCATGATAGGATCGCTGAAGACAAATGGGTGCATAAGCAAATGTGGCAAAGAAAGCTGATTGTGCCCGGCTATCAAAAGAGATAGTGTCTGGGGTCTTAAAGTCTTGAAGGTGAACAAGTGGCCATCTAGCTCAGAAGCAAAAAAAGCCCACATGGAAGAAGCACAACAGCCAGTGCAATCACGAGGTGCCAAAGGGACCAGGTATAAGGCATCATGCAAAAAAAAAAAAAGAATATACATATGTGTGTGTGTATGTATATATATATGTGTGTGTGTGTGTGTGTGTGTGTGTGTGTGTGTGTGTGTACCATATTGAATGAAGGGGGAAATGCAGAGTGGAGACCCGAGGCCCAAGTGTCGACCAGGGGTTTAGGAGAGGAGACAGGTCAGTCAGGGTGTGATGTAGTGCCGATGAAGAACACAGCTTTCCCCCAGATCCTGGATGCTTCCTCCCCCCAACTACCATGATCCGAATTCTACCTTGCAGGACTGGATAGGGCAAAGGTTGTACACTGGTACATATGAGGGCTGGAGGCACAGGGAATCCAGGGTGGATGACACCTTCAGGACCAAGGGTGTGGGAGAGTGGAGGGTGAGTGGGTTGGAAAGGGGGAACTGATTACAAGGATCCACATGTGACCTCCTCCCTGGGAGATGGACGGCAGAGAAGGGGGGAAGGGAGACTCTGGATAGGGCAAGATATGACAAAATAACGATGTATAAATTACGAAGGGCACATGAGGGAGGGGGGAGCGGGGAGGGAGGGGGAAAAAAGGACCTGATGCTAAGGGCTTAAGTGGAGAGAAAATACTTTGAGAATGATTGGGGCAGGGAATGTGCGGATGTGCTTTATACAATTGATGTGTGTATATGTGTGGATTGTGATAAGTGTTGTTTGAGCCCCTAATAAAATGTAAAAAAAGAAAGTGATTAGGCAAAGAATGTGCAGATGTGCTTTATACAATTGATGTATGCATATGTATGGATTGTGATAAGAGTTGTATGAGCCTCTAATAAAATGTTTAAATAATAATTTTTTAAAAGCAGTACAAATGACTCTGTGCAACTCACTCCCACGAGAGAGTTGTGAGACACTGGCAGTTCTTCAAGTCTTGAGGGCCACCAGGTAGTCCTCTGTAGAGAGAGCGAGGCTATCCCAGCACAGGCAGCAAACAGCAAGGCAGGTCACCAACCATCAGCCAGGTCACCAACAGTCAGTCCCCAACTCCAGAGATATACATCCCAATTCTCTGGTGAGGCAGGTCTTAAAAGGGTCTCAAATTACAGCGACACAATCCATGGGTTACGTGTCCCACAGGTAGTGTAGCTTGCAAATTGAGGCACAGAACAAGCAAAGCAGCCGCACACTGGTCCAATGATCATAGAGCAAGAGACAAGAAAGGCAAGGCTCACCGAGACATTTATCTCTCCACCCTTCAATTAATCCCACATGTGTTTATCGGCCAGGCTGGCACAATAAACTATCCCAGGGCCCCTCCAGACTCACACAGCTCCTGGCCAATGAAGCAGGAAATTAAAGAAGGAGACCAGTGATCACAGGCCAGTGGGTACAGAGTCAGCAAGACCATGGCAGGGCACTGACAGCAACCAGGTTCAGCAGGCCACATGGGCCTCCAGTCCCAGAATCCACAGGCAGTATCCAAGCAAGCAGGTAAAAGCAGAGTGGCCAGAGAGAGGCACAGGGACAGCAAGTTGACATAAAACGTAACCATCACAATAGCCTATCAGAAAGAGTTATGCTTAGACAATTAAAAGAGTTGTTCAATAGAGCAGGTCAGAGGAAAGTATAGCACACATTGTGAGCTGGACTACCCATCTCCAATTTACACTCAGTTTGTCAGGGAAGTGTTCTTGAAGGAAATCATTTTAA
The DNA here is from genome assembly GCF_050624435.1 of Tenrec ecaudatus. NCBI lineage: Eukaryota > Metazoa > Chordata > Mammalia > Afrosoricida > Tenrecidae > Tenrec > Tenrec ecaudatus. Next base: position 144,266,454 of record NC_134534.1, read on the forward strand.
GCTGACGTTTGAAGAATGAGCAGTAGTTAGAGAAGCCAATGGACAGGGCTGAGTAGAAGTGGGAGGGAAGAGCAAGGCTGAGGGTGCAGGTGGGAGGTGGGACTTCCATGGAAAGGATCATTGGTCTGGTAAATTTCAAGAGAAGAACGATTGTGAGAGAAGTTGGAAGAGACAAAGAGTGGGGTACTTTCCTGGAAGGACTTTGTAGATTGTATTAAGTTTGATCTTGCATTTCCTTCCACTGGCTGCTTATGAAGAGCAGATTGGAAGGGGAAAGGGCAAAACCAGAGGCAAAGAAGTTCATTTGGCATTGAGTGGCATGAACATATGGAACCCTGGTGGTGTCGGGGTTACACATTGGGCTGTGAGCCACATGATCAGCAGTTCAAAACCACAGGCTTCTCCTCAGGAGAAAGACGGGGCTTTCTACTCCCGTAAATAGTGACAGTTTCAGAAACCCACAGGTTGGGGCGGGGGCTCTCTATGAGTCAGTTTTGACTCAAGGCAGTGAGTTTGGTATGAACAAGGGCAGTGGCAATAGGGTGAGAGGTATGAAAGTGGAAATGTAGCTCTGGGAGGGTGAAGGGACTGTGGGGAACAAGGAGGAAAAAGAGGCATGGATGACTCTGGGTCACTTGAATGTTGTTCTTGTCGTTGAGAGGCATCGTTGAATTAGTTTGGACTAATAGTCACCCCGTGTACAGCCGCATGGACACTACTTGGTCCTGAGACCTGTAACGATTGCTGTGATAATTAAGCTCATTGGTGCAGGCGGTTTCAGTGAGGGCCTCTCTATTTTCCATCGATTACTTTATCAGCAGGATGGCCATTGCCAAGGATGGGTCTCTTCTGATACCATGGCCAAAGTAAGGGGGGCAAAGGCTCTTCATCTTCACTGTGATGGAGCATTCTATAGTTCTCCCATGACAGATTTGGAACTTTCACTATTCTTTACCACCACCACAACTCAAATGGACCAATTCTTCTTCACTCCTGCCCGAGTAAGACGGTGTTACTCATGGAGATGTTAACCCGGGAAGCAGGAACACTTAGAGGAGGAGCACATCTTTGGGAATGTCTACCCACCATATCCATTCAGATAGGATGATCCAGGTCGTGCTGTATTGTGGCCACAGCCCCAAATAATAAGAAGAATTATAATGAAGGAGACTCATACTACACTCTTATCCCCACCGGATCCATTTCTATCCCACTGTGCAAACCAGGGTCTGTTTACCTCCGTGTTCAAAAAGCATGGTGGACTTGAAGCTGCATCTCAAATAACACGTTTCACCTCTACTCACATTGCCTTGGTCAAAACAAGTCATATGAGTTACAGGGATGTGTGACCTTCACCCATGTAGGGTCATTGGAAAATGTGACAGGACAGTTAGTTATACAATCTAAAATACCTAGAAGAGAGAGATAGAAAGCCATTTCAAATTCCAACTTAAAAATCAACACAAATCAAATCTACCTACTCCCATCCCATAAACTCCAAGCGAAGCTTATACATGTGCCAAACACTGGTGAGAGTTTCGTGGAAGGAAAGTTAAAGGGCTAGAGAACTCGGGGTTCTGGGCCTACATCTGTGTTGCATGGTACACGTTTCTTGCCCCAGCTAAAGTTGGCCTTGTTACTTAATGCCTACCTCCCGTGCGGAATGCAAGCCGGTATATTGGTTAATCTGTTTAATTAAAGAATGGCATTGCGTTGGCTTCCCTGGGCCTGAGTTTATGGCCCTAATCAATTTAGAAGCACTTCCAACAGCAGCCACTCACAACATCTGTTCCAAGGCTTCTCTCAGGTGGAAGGTATTGCAGAGAGCGCCACTTCCCAGAGGCGGTATGGAGCAATGGAGCTCAGGCTTGAGAACTTGTAATGGACACTGTCTAGGATGGCACCCAATGACCCCAGCCTGCTAGCATTCGTGCTCTTCTGTAATCCCCCCACTCCCACCCCACCCCACCTCACCACACTGTTAAGAGAATAGGGCAACCCTGGTTATGCTGCATGAGATTGTCACTTCCTCTGGCTAGTCTCCCTATCTTCTTGGCTTTGTTGTCTTGCTGGGAGCCGTCCTAGCTCTCACTCACCTACTACTGAGCCGTCCTAGCTCTCACTCACCTACTACTGAGCCGTCCTAGCTCTCACTCACCTACTACTTCTTTTCCTCCCACTGCCAGCATCACTACGACGAACCACTCTGGCTTTCACTGTTCATGGTAGAGTGCAGAGGCTGCATGTTGAGTCAAGTCCGGGTTCTCTGATCAGTTCCTGGCCTATTAGGATGTGCTCTTGGAGACAGTCTGAGCATTCTACTCCCCTCAATAGTTAGGGTCTCAGAAACCCACAGGGGGTGACTATGAATCAGCATCGACTAAGGCACTGAGTATTTTGGGGGAGAGTGTGGGGGTTGGTTCTTGGCGGGGAGATTGTAACTGTCCTGTATGAATTCCTATACACCTACTCACCCAATCTAGTTGGCATTTTCTGAAAATAACAATAGTTGGGAAATGTTGTTTTGAAACATACTGTGTACCTACTTCCACTATCTGTTAAACTCATTTAACCTTCCTTAGTAAGATCCCTATGGGAAAATGGGGAAATTTCTGTAAATATGTGGATAATAATAATGTACATGAAAGTGGCTCCTAAAATACCTAGTGGCACCAGAATGTAAGAAAGGAGAGAGTCCTCTCTGACAGCAAACAGGACTTCAAAGACCCCGGACACCTGTGACCAGGAATCTGGGCACAGGGAACTCACATAAGTCCACGAACATAGTTTTACTTTGTGTTGTTGTCTTGGCTATACTCAGTGCCCTTGAATCAGCACTGACTCATATAGACCTACAGGACAGGGTAGAAGTACCCCTGTGAGTTTCTGAGACTGCGTCTCTTTAAAGGAGTACAAAGACCTGGCATTCTCCCTGGGAACTGCTGGTAGTTTAGAACTGCTGATCTTGTGTTAGAAGCCCAACTTTCAGCCACTAAACTACCAGAGCACCTTTTCTTGCATGAAATTCTTATTATATTGGAGAAGCAGGACTCAAGCGATTCCAGAAAATAAACACTTGGTTTTTGTTTTTTTTTTTCCGGTTGAGAATAAATGCATTCATGATTAAGTTCGGTGAGAAATTTCTATTTTTTGTAAACTTTGCTGAAAATTAACATGGTTTTCTACTGGCACCGTACAGCTTCTCCCCAGGAGTTGGCCTCCTAGGGAAAATAGCTAACATTTCTCAGCAGCTATTGAAAGTAAGAACCAGGCTTGTGTAAAATGTGCATGCTTCTGCATTCTTGTTTCCCTTTGCACAGAAAGCCCGGCTTCAATTGGATGAAATAATAGCTATTCAATTGGTCATTCCCTTATGACTGCAAGCCATTTGGAGCTCAGTCACGCTTACGAAACCGATATTGACTATGTGTAGAAATATCTGGAATGAGATGCTTCGCCACTGACATCTTTCATTCATAATTACTACAAAGTCTGTCTGCCGGGCCCAGTCAATGGCCAGTCAATATTCCCATTATAAGCTGGAGCAGGGTGAATGGGTAGGGCAGAAACACAAAGCAGACACAGATTCCATGGGTCCCCTGGACCCAAACAGCAGAGTGGCCCTAGGGGAACTCCGGGCTCCCAAAGCTCAGAGGGCTGACCGGGCAGCACCACCGCTGTTCACCGTGACATCCACAGGGTTGGACACAAAGTCCCTTTGCAGCCAAGCAACGCACGTGATGCAAGTGCTGTTAACAAGACCCTTTCTTTAAAACTTTTTAGTGTGATTTAGGTGAAAGCTCACAGAGCATATTGGTTTTGCATTCCACATTCGCTACACATTTTGTAAAACCCACAAAGCAACAGGCTTCTTGCCATTTTCTCCCTGCTTTGGCTGTTTCCATTGGTCCTTTTCCTATCCAGTCACGCTTTCTGAGCCTTATACCGAGTCAAATATTGCCCTTTGATCTCCTATAATTGGTTGTTCAAAAGCGTGAATACCTCCCCAGTGCTATTGTTCTCTGTATCTGCCTGTCTACTGGGGACCAGAAGTTGAACTGCAGGCATGAATTCACTTCCAGTTGGGAAGGGTGCCTTAGGGCCCTAGTCTTGGGGGCTCCACAGCCATCCACCTCTGTTATAAATGTGCAGGGGGATGCCTGCCTGGGCGGGGCAGATAATGAACTCTTGGCTGCTAACTAAATAGTTGGAGGTGTGGGTCCATCCAGAGGCACCTCAGAAGAAACATCTGGTTATCTACTTCTGGAAAAAATCAGTCACTGAAAACCCTAGTCTCCTCACCAAAAACTCATCGCAGAGTGATGATTCTGACTCATGGTGACCCTGCAAAACAGAGGAGAACAGCCCCTGTGGGGTTACTGTGAGCCAAATTGACTTGAAGACAACTGGTATGGATTCATGAGTCACATAGCTACACCCAGATCACAAACATCTGAGTTATAAAATAGGGCCGAGCTAGAACTGCGTTCCCCACAGAAGACGGGGTGCAAGCTTCAGCACTGGGGCTGAGACCTGCCTCTGGAGTAGACAGGGGTTGATATAGCTGAAATATCATGGAAAGTTTTGCCACATGGTTCAGCTTTTGATGGGTAGCTAGTGTTGGGATGCATGCACTGTAATCCAATTTGATACTTTCCTGTCAATCTGATGCCATTTTTATCCTTAATTCTGAGTTTTTTCCCATAAATTCTTCAAGTTATCCAATGACAAAATGTGTGGGTACTGGTCATATCTCACTGAGGATGTACATTTTGAATCAGCCTTTAGTGTACGGCTTGATTTCTAGAGGACACTCATATGCACTATCCCCACTACAGGTAACTACATAAGGACACCAGAGTTTTGGGTTCTTGTGTATACCTTATTCCTGGTGTTTCACAGGGGACCCTTTTTGAGCTTGCTATTCCTGGTCCTGATAAATGTCATGGCCTGTTCTAATTTAGATAATATTCTGGCTTCTCTATTGTACACACACAGGAAAGAGTGTTTATTTACTGCCAATGTAGTGTACCAACCTGGAATTAGCAAAAAGTCTGGTCTGAAAGAGTTGATTTGATTTTGAATGCTCAGGAAAGATTTATCCAAAATAAAGTCTCCACTGTGCATGTGTATACACACACACACAAACACAAACACATAGCCATCCCTCCATCCAATGCATTCAAAAATATAACATTAATATTTGCTTTGAACACAGTTATGATTGCAATGTAAATTTTACCAAAATAGCTCAAATAAGCCCGAGGACTCGGAGATGTGCATCAGTTGAGTGGATCCTCAGATAAGGCCTGCAGAGCTTCGTAAATTCCAGGCACCTTGAGGAAGCTCCAAGTGAAAACGTATCTGTCACACTGAGTCAAGGCATTGTTTTGTGAAATATATATGCTCTCATTTAACTCTCACGGTTAATACCTTTTCTACTTGAGGAATTCTCAACCAGGTCTTCAGAGAAGACCATTCATTCTGTGGATATCTGAATGTTGGCTATAAGCCAGCTCCCCCTTAGGGGCTGGGGCTACAATTGTGTCAAAACTACTGCCCCTATAGGAGTTCACATTGAAGAGCAACTCACTAGCTTGCCGACATATCACACACTCAGAGGCAGAGCCAGAATTGCAAGTCATGACTACTTGATTTCTTCATAGCCAACATCCCACATTCCTCGACAGCAGGAGGGTTTTTAGAAGAGAGAAAAGCATTTGTCTAGTATTTAATTATTTATTGCTGCTTTCTCCTATAGTTTTGCTCTATGGTTTTTTTCATGTCACACTTTATATACACAATATAGCTCCTTTATTTCATATATTTCAATACGTCTTCTCTCTCTCCCTCTCTCATGCGCGCACTCTCGCTCTCGCTCTCTCACTCTCTCATTCTCTGCCCTTGGAGGGACAAGAAATAAAGAATTCTTCATGTCAACCGATGACAGGCCCGCTGGTTGACCACTGTCTATTTCCCACCATTCCTTACTAACAGAGCCCAGTTCAGCTTGGAACAGCAAGGCTCTTTCCAGTCTCCCTTAGGCAGGAAAGCTCACGTGGAGGTTCTGGCAAAAGAGGTATAAGATTAAATCCTGCGTGTGGGACTTTGGAAAGCATTTTCCTTTCCCGGTGGAAAGAGACAGACTCAACCGGCCCAGGTCTTTTGCCCTTGTCCATTTCTTCTTTCTACGAGAGCAAGGAAGATGAAGTCGAGCCTCTTCCCAAGAAGACAAGTGGTATTTGCTAAGGAGTGCTGGTCATGACTCTAGAAAGAGTGTGGATACTTGAGGACTTGCTGAACTTAGCCCTACCTCCCCTGGACCGGCTCTTTCTGGATGTGAGAAAATGAATTAACTGGTTCCGCAACTGAAATCAGCCTCTTGTGTATGGATACCATTGTTTCACAAACACACAATATTTTACTGTTTCGTAACCACTGCTTCTACACCACAGAGACAATTTCATGAACACTCTACATTGCTCAAGGCATAATGCTGAATTTTACAGGAGATATGAGAGGGAAAGGTTATGACCTTATTTTATAGATGAGGAAACTGGGGCTCACTGTGGCGAAGCAACATACCCACATTTGCCCACTATTGTAGTGAGGATTTGACCATGCTAAAGCCAGGCTCTGACACACCTGATTTTCTTGTGTGTCCACATTTATCAAATCACATGAACTAGCTACTGCTAGTATTTGAAGAAGAAAAAACTATTATATTGATGTTTACCACAATACGACTCTAAGGGCAAAATTGACATGAATCTGCATATATCATTTTCTTCAGACGGTTCCAATAAAAATCACATGTTATTCTCACACTATACAAGTCTAACCCTTTCCAATGCCTTTTATTTCTCTCTGCAACCTCAAACAACACGAAAAAACCCTACCTCCAAGCTCCATGCATGTGCAGCAGCAAGGTAAAACCTATTTGCTCACCATGTATGTCAATGCCATTTAGAATCACTAATGTCCCCCCGGGGGCTTTCTGCTTTGTTTTAACTTTCTTTACCTCAGGCTTATTTTGACCCCGTAGGATGGAGATTGGTGTTGGGAAACATCTCAAACAGAGGGTGTTGGAAACATGAGGAAAGGACATCAAAGAGGTTGTCAGGTAAGAAACAGGGAAGCTGCCCTCCTGCACATGCCTCATGCCTTTGTTGTCCTCTCAGCCTGCCTCGATGTCATTCCTCACAGCAACTAACTGCCGCCCCCCCTCCCGAAAAAAAAAGCTCATATGCTCAAAGGCTACCTTTTTAATTTTGTTCTTTCCTTCATAAGCAAATCTTTAACCCCTTTGGGCAAGATTTTCTCTTTGAAGTTGTTTGACATTTAATCAAAGAGCATCTGAACATTGATTCATCTCGTTAATTATATATATTTAGACACACACAAACAGATACCTTCATTAACTATTTCCCTCCCTGCCTTCAGTATATCTGCGTGTATTCTATTCAGTTCTACTTTCCTGCAAAATATCCGAGTCACTTGCTTGAAAAGAGGCATAGTTGACTACAAAGCACACCCCAGTTTTTGTTTGTTTGCTTGTTTGTCACTAGCAGATATGTTCCTAGAGTCAGATTTCAATTTCTAGCTGCCCAAAGCATTGGAAAGACTGGATTTCTCATTCTCTTATCCACCATCCCAACTGTGATTCCAAATCAAATCAATATTTACTAAAGCATGGAGTAAACCCAAGTTCACCTATGATATTTTCTGTTATAATTATTTGAATCATTTTATTTTGTGTTCAAATGTATTTCATTTTATGTCTCTACTAGCACCTTAAGCTTCTGCTCAGACTGTCAACCTGCCAGTTAGGTGGCCTGGAACTTACTTCATTCCTAGGAGAAAATGTTTGCTTTTCAAGTCCTGGATTCCTAAACAGAGAAAAAGATGGAAATTAGAGGAGAAAAAAAAAAGCCTCCTAGAGACATATGCCATGTAATAATATAAAGGGACTAAGAATAGCTTGTGTAAAATAGTATTGCCCTAACTAAGAAAGATGCTCTCATGTTTGGCCCGTATAAAGAGCTCAGGTAGAACAGTGGTTCAGCACAGTCACAGTAAAGGTTAGTGGTCTAAATTCACCAGTAACTACACAAGAGGAAAGATTTGATGATCTGATGCTTAAAAGATTGCAGTTTAGTTAATCCTATGGGGCAGTTCTACTCTGTCATATTGGTTGCTAAGAGTTAGAATTAACTTTATGGTACAGCAGCAATTGCCCTGTACAATGTAATAATAGTGAACCTTATACTCACATGTTGTTCCAATGTTTCTTTAAAATATTGTCTATCTATAGTACTGGTTGATGAGTCTATATGATTATCTCATCCAATCCACTTAGGTACTTAATACATGAGTTTTAATTGATTGATGATGTGTATGAAACAACTTCGTTCATGCTTCCAACTTTCTGACTCTAAATGTTGAGATAAAATGTGAATTTCATCATATAAATTATATGTAATCCATAATCAAGATGAATGGTACTTTCAACTGGACTCTTTGGTTCATTAAATTTTTGTTTTTAATTATAAAAAGTTCGATAAAAAGAATGGCATTTAATTATTTCTCAGCTCAAAATTTCCATGATTAGTGATATTTCATTATTAATTTGATATATTTCCCTTTTCAATGTACACATTTTAAGAACAATTTTGAAGTTTTATGTGAACACTTTCCCCTCTAAAAGAAATATTAGGACAATAAAGATGACATGAAAGTCTCCTTCTCTGGCATCTCTAATTCTATCTCCACCTTCCTCCTTTCAATTTCTTTCTCTCCTTCTCTCCAAAAGGACCACCTGTCACCCTTTTTGTCTGTAGTCTTACCGTTCTTCTAAAAATGTCTACATCTATCTTCATCCTTGGAGCACCCACAGCATTGATTTTAGTGTTTATTTAGTACAGATGTGCCTCAGAAGAGCACTAGTCTTCCAAGAATGCATTCAGATCCACCAGTGATCATCTCAATAGATGCAGGGAAGGCATTCGATAAAATTGACAGCTATTATTTAGTTAAATTTAAAAAGTTTTGGAAACTAGAAAAGTGACTTTCTCTAACTCAAAAATAGAAATCTATATAAATTCTAACCAAATAAAACCCCATATATAAGAGTCTAACATTAGAAAACCATTTAAAGCTAAGAATAAGAAACTGTCAACAACTCTGTCAATACAGTGAAACCAGTGCGTTATAATATAGAAAAGAAAAAGTCAACGGCATAGGGATTGGGGAGAGAGAAATAAATCTCCATAATTCACACAATATGATGCTGCCTTCATAGAAAATCTATATATAAATTTCGGACTAATAAAATTGTTCAGCAAGTTTTCAAGATACAAGTTCGGTACACAAGAATTATTTCCATTTCTTTGCACTGGTAGCCATTGATAATTAAAGACGCTATTTTAAAAATACAATTTATGATGACAATATCAAGAAAAAAAATCAAACCAAACTCTGTAAGATATTTTTATGAAAGAAATAACAAAACATTATTTAAATATAAAGATGAGTGAAATAAAAGAAGTCCTGATGGCATAGTGGGTTATGAGTTGGGCTACTAACTTCTGATAGATTATAAATTCAATTGTTAACTGCAAGCTGAGCAGGTCTAACTAACCCATTCATCCAATAAAGGTTCATAGACTCAGAAATTCTTGGGTGCAATTCCATTCTGTCATATAGGGTTGCTATGAGACAATGTTGACTTGATAGCAGTGGATTTGATGTATAGATACATCACAAAGACCACTTTTATATGAATACAAAACCAAACCAACTGCCATCAAGTTGATTCTGACGCATAGTGACCTGAGAAGAGAGTAGAGCTGCCTCACAGAACTTGCAGGTTTGTAAAACTTCCACATCTTTCTCCTGGTAGATTTGAATCAATGATATCTTAAGCTGGCTTCTCTAGAGAAGTTTGTTTATATATGTATATATATAGAGAGAAATTTGCATCAAGAGAATGGGACACAAAGTTGTGGAGACAAGTTAGTTCAATCCCAGTCAGGTTGCAAGTCCATGGGTTTGGGTTACACTGGATATGTAGCTTCTGGAGTTGATGAGCCAAGATCAAAAGGAAGATCGCAGGCCAATGACTACAAAGGTCGATGAGCCAAGGTGAGCAGATAAGGCTTTTTAATGGAAAGACAAATGAATACAAAGTCGACAGATTATACGCAGGCCATTGATGACTTCCAAGATCTGCGTACAATATGACAGACTATTGGCTCAAATGCAAACAAATGAGGTCCATGAGCTAGATGCAAGATCCACACTTAGAAAAACAGCAAACAAGCTTTTCCATAGAATCCACCTTCATGGGAAGGAAACCACATCTCTGAAGAAGCTTCCTTTCAATTGCATCAGGGCTGTGACCTTTCAATTCAAAGGAGTTGAATCCCACTCTAAACTTCTTGTAATTGATTGGCTGCTCACAGCATCATGAGACTAACAGCCAAAACACTGAGAATCCTGGCACAGTCAAATTATCACAAAACCTAACATCACAAATTACCTTTTGACTAGCAAAGAATGCTTGAACCTCATATGACCAGGGCTTCTTGTAACGGGGATATACAAAGCTTATATGTGACCATTTTGTTCAGTATGACAGGAATTAAATTAAGTTTTTTATGGAACTTGAAAAAAAATCCTCTTAAAAATCAAAAGTTGAGAATAGCTAAGCTAAATTTGAATGAGAACCAAGTGAGGACATTCATTTTGCTAGAAGTGAGGTTTTACTTTAAGGCTATATTAAGACAGTTTGTGTTCATGGTTATAAATTAGATGATACAAATTAAAGATCCAAGATTTACACACACACACACGAACATGTACATAAACCCAATCTATGTCAAGGGTTGTTTTTATTAGATGTTATTGAGTTGACTGACCCATAGCAACTTTATGTTCAACAGCAGGAAACACTGTGCTGTCCCCTGCTCAACAACTGTCCCTGTGCGTGAGCCCACTGTGGCACCTGCGGGCAGGGTCAATCTCCCCCCCCCCCCCCGAGGTTTTCCTCTGTTTCTCAGTCCATCTACTAAACATGATGTTCTTCTCCAGGGACTGGTCTCTCCTGACAATAGGTCCAAAGAATGTAAGATGAAGTCTCTCCATCTTTGCCTTTAAGGAACTCGGATCCTACTTCTTCCAAGACAGATTGGTTTGCCCTTTAAGCAGCCCATGGTACTTTCAATATTCTTCTCCAGCACCACAATTCAAATGCATTGATTCTTCCTCAGTCTTATTTATTCAATGTCCACCTTTCACAGGCATAGGAGGCAATGGAGAATACCATGGCTTAGGTCAGGCATATCTTAGTCCTTAATTAACATCCTTGCTTTTCAGTACTTTATATAGGGTTTTTGCAGCACATTTACCCAATGCAAAATGTCTTTTGATCTTTGACTGCTGTTTTCATGAGCTTTGATTGGGAATCTAAGTAAGACAAGATCCTTGACAACTTCAACTTTCTACCCATTTATCACGATGTTATCTAATGGTCCCATGGTGAGGACATTTTGTTTTACACTGAGCTGAAATCCACACTGAAGGCTGCAAACCTTGATTTTTATTAGCAAGTGCTTCAAGTCCTCCTCACTTTTGACAAGCTAGGTTGTGTGATCTGCATATTGCAAGTTGCTAATAAACCTTCCTCAAATAGTGATGCCACATTATCTTGTAAAATTTATTCATATAAGCCAGCTTCTCTGGTGATTAGCCTATGATACAGGTTGAATAAGTATGTTGCATACCTTTCCTGATTTTAAACCATGTAGTATCCCCTTATTCTGTTCATACAACTGCCTCTTGATCCATGTACAAGTTCCGAATGAGCACAAGCAAGTGTTCTGGAATTCCCATTTGTAAGTGTTTCCATAGTTTATTATGAACCACATAACGCATTGCCTTGGCATAGTCAGTAAAACACCAGTGGCTCTCTTTCTGTTAGCAGTAAAAAATTAAGTAGTGTTAAAAAATGGTGTAGAGAACATTGGTCACTTTCATGAAATACATTTAAAAAGAGACGTATTTAGTTGTGTTGTCCAGTGCCACGGTGTTGGTTCTGGCTCATAGTGACTCTACGCACGGCACGGCATGGCGAAACACTGCCCATTCCAGAACCACTGTTAGAGTGGAGTCTGTTACTGCAGCCACTGCGTCAATCCATTTTGTTGAAGGCCTTTCTTCTTTTCATTGAATGTTTGCTTTACCAAACACGATGCCTTTTCCCAGGGATTGGTCCCTTGTGTTAAGTGTTGAGAATATGGAAGACAAGTCTTCCTATCTTCAGTGCTCAGGGATATTCTGATGGCACTTCTTTTTCTTCTTTCTAAATCATTTTATTGGGGGCTCATACAACTCTTATCACTTATCACAACCCATCCATCCATCCATTTTATAAAGCACATTTGTACATTTGTTACCCTCATCATTCTCAGAAAATTTGCTCTCCACATGAGCCCCTGGCATCAGCTCCTCATTTTCCCCCTCCCTCTCCTCTCCCCTCCATCAAGAACCCTTGATAATTTATAAATTATTATTTTGTCAGAATTGTTTGTACTTCTGGCATTCATGTTACTTTCTATATTTTTCCAGACATCGCAGTTCAAATGCACCAGTTCTTCTTCATTTATCACCAGCTTTCATGTGTATCTGAAGCATGACTCAGGTCAGGCACATCTCAGTCCTCCAAGTGACATCAAGGTGACACCTTTGCACTTTAACGCGTTAAAGAGGTCTTAGCAATAAATGTCACATCATAATTATGTCACATCCTTGGTACGTGGAAGATCTAAATATGGAAAGTAAAACTAGAACTTTTAGACGATGAGATAGGGTCATGTGACTCAGGATAGGCAAGGATGTCTTTGAGTAAACATGAAAAGCGTTACCCATGAAAGTGAGACTGACAGGTTGACATGATGCTGGTGTTGCCAGGTGCCCTGAGGTAGGTTCCGACTCCCAGCAGCCTCGTGCATGGCAGAAAGTCCTGCGCCGTCCCCACCGTGGTTCTTATGGGTGAGCCCGTTGTTGCAGCCCCCGTGTCACCTATCTCATCAAGGGCCCACCTCCTTCTACTTAACCAAACATGATGTTCTTCTCCAGGGACTGGCCTCTCCTGATAACGTGTCCAAAGTACGTGCCGCTAAGGAGCACTATGCTTGTACTTCTTCCAAGCTGTTTGTTCTTCTGGCAGTCCAGGTAACTTTCATTATTCTTTGCCAGCACCATCATTTAAATGCAGTGATTCTCCTTCAGTGTTCCTTATTCAATGTCTAACTTACACACGTGTCTGAGGCTAGAGAAAATAGCATGGCTTGGGTCAGGTACACCCCTTAGTTCTCAAAGAGACAGCTTTGCTTCTCAACACTTTAAAGAGGTTTTGTGCAGATTTACCCAATGCTTCCAGTGGGGTGTGTGTGTGTGTGTGTGTGTGTGTGTGTGTGTGTGTGTATACAAATGCAAACAGTTCATAGCATATGAAGCTAACTGATAAGCATGAATAAAAAAAGTCAGAGATACGTATATTAAAACCAAGGTACTATAACATTTTTTCTAGTCAACTGTAGGCTTGCTTTCAGACCTCCAGTCCTACTTTCTGTTCTCCTTTGTAACACAGGTTAACTTCTTTTGACTTTTAGCAAAGCTTAGTTAATAGGAGTCACCAAGAAAGATGAAAAGAGGGAGAATCTCAGCCAGAATTCCTCCCTTTCCTCTTTCCTTCCTTTCCGGTCTCTGCCAGCTTCCATTCCCGTTTGGAGGCTCTGACTCCAGCTTCCCCTGTGATTCTAGCTTCTGATAAAGTTCCTTCCGTTCTAGCCTCTGGTAACACCACCTTCTTCTTCCACCCTCCCATTCCCCGATCTGACAGCAGCCTCTCGCTATCACGAATGTCGCCCCATCATCCTCCTTGGCTGCCTGCTACAGCATCGTTTGCATAACCCACCACCGTTCTTACATTTTCTCTGTGGAGAGGCTAGAGCACTCCTGGCTGCACCCACATTTTCACACGCACTCGACTGGCAATATTTAAATATCTGACATCACATTTAAAGAATTGCTGACAAATATGGATCTGATAGGAGGGTAGGGGTGCAAACTGATAAGACGACTTTGCAAAGTCCAGTTGTTGATGGGCATTTCCTATGAGTTATAAATTCTATATCTAGGCATACATTCCCTATGGATACGTCCTCACGCTCTCACAGGAAGATAAGTAAGACAATCCTTCCTGCAGCATGATTTGTAGTAGCAAAACTTGGCTAATCAATAGAAATATCAAGAGAAGATATTGTCAACAAAATATAACATCATAATGAAATGAAATAATTTTGATCAGTTAAAAAGAATAAGCTATAGGTTACAAATAATAAACTATAGCATCATATATCATCATGGATAAATCTCAAAGTTACAATGCTAGTGAAGAGACTACAGAATGATATATGCAGCACAATATAATTTCTACAGAACTATTAAAATTCTAATTTTGTATATTCTCCAAGGAAGATATATATATATATCACAAAATTACCCTTTAAATACACATATAGAAATAATAAACATCAAACTCAGGAAATTTTCTGGAAAGAGAAATGTAAAGATTTGGGGGGAAGGCCATGCACAGGAGTTCAACACATCTGTAATGTTTTATTTCTTGAAGATGACTTTTGTAAATTTAGCAAATATAATCCTATTTGGCAAACTTGGGTGGGAGATACACAATGCTATGTAATTATATGTATTCTTATACATTATTTAAAAGTTCATTTAATTTTTAAAGAATTTCCTTTTTGAGAATAGTGCCATTATTAATGCAGAGAAGTTAGCATGAGAACTTAATGATAACTCCCAAATTTATGTGGAGTAGAAATTGTTACAGAATTGACCAAAAACGTCTATATGAAACCTATGCACTTTCTTTCAAAAGAAAACCCATATTTTACCGAGAGTCACCCCATCCATCTTCTAAATAATACATCTTTTCCCTGTTCATCATCATCAACCATGTCAGCCTGGTGGAACCGGCTGCTGAGTGAATACTGCTTGAAAACCCTCTCAACCATTTCCCAAACATTGTCTATCACTGCTGCCTTCCTAATTCCAACACGGCCAATCTGTCTCCTCGAAGGGCAGTTTGTCCGCCTTGGGTGCAGTCTCGAGCTGTTAGCATCTAAACCCAGCTTCCCGTTTGGTGTTAGGCTCTGTCCCTGCTGCCTGGGAGGGTTTTGCTCTCTTTTACTGGTTATCAAAGTCTTGTCTGATAACCCTCCAGGTCAGTGCATTTTAATGGTTCTTATTATTTGCCTGTGATCAATGTGCTTGTTTCTTAATCCTGGACCAGCTGCAGTTGTGCAAAGATCGTTGCCTCTTCAAGTCTCCTGAGCCCAACCTCACCTGCAAGCAGCTGCACATGCTCTCTTATCCCCACCCCTGACTTTACCTACTGACTTCTTAGTCCCTTAAACAATAGTGTCCTGTCTTCCTTCTTAGAAGCCTTCCCGGATCCTTGAGATTGGCACCCTGCACTTGCCCTAGGATTACATTCAGCAGATAACATTGTCATCCCTCTCTCCCAGGAAACTTCAGCTCCATTCAGTCAGGAAAAGAGACTGTGTTATTCATTACACTCGAACTGTCAAGCACAAAGCCTGGCATGCAATGAATTCAGGGGTTCTCAAACTTTTTAAACAGGGGCCCAGTTCACTGTCCATCAGACCTGTTGGAAAGACGGACTATAATTAAAAAAAAACTATGAACAAATTCCTATGCACACCGCACATATCTGATTTTGAGGTAAAAAAACAAGCGGGGCAAAAACATCCGGCGGGCTGGATCAGTGTCCTCGGTGGGCCACCTGTGGCCTGCAGGCCGTATTGAGGACTCCTGTTAGATGTTCAATAAATATCTCTTGAATAAATGAAGAAAAATCAAATCCGGTGGTCTACCCAGTAAATCATTCCTTGCTAATGAGAGATGCAGCTGTACGCATGGGGTCAAATGTTTTTAAAACAGCTCCAAGTTACTCACTAACTTAGATTAATCTTACAATGATGTACATATTTTTGGATAACATTAGTTTTAATTTTTTTACCACTTCTAGGATAACCAAGTCCATATGATTATATCAGAATATGTAAAATCAACATAAATTTCACTTGTTTTAACCTTTCCCCCCATGCCTCATATCTTTAAGCCTAACATATTTGCAATAGAAACTCTTTACTTTTCTGGTAAAACCAAAAAAAAGGCATATTTTTTTATGTTGTATAGTAAGGATTTTTTCTCCAATCAGCACAACGAAGGGATAAATAATGGATACTCAGTAGAAAATACAACACCCAAATGGTAACTCTGACTGAAGGCAAATCAGTTGTACTCGTTAACACACACCAACCCTGGCACTTATGAATTGGCAATGATCACAGCCTGCTGCCTCCATTCTGTTAGTGCCTGAACGATTTCCCTTTGTGAAATCTAAAATGACAACATGCCAGTGTGAGTGCTGAATGTTGATGCTCAGTAGCACAGCCTGCTTGGAGTTGTTCTCACACCATTGATATGGTGTCTTTAGCTTGCTTCTGCAGTAGGGACCAATACCTCCTTCAAGTTACCACCAGGTTTACTGGAATAGGCACTTTGGGAAGTGGACAACGTGATTCGCTGTGGGGCGGGTCACTGGGACTATACAGGGAGTGGGGAGAGAGGTGGGGGCTGAAAAAAAGCATGTATTTGCATTTTATTCTGGAATATGGACTACTACAGTATCAAAGTTTTTAATTGCCAGGGGGGACACTGTGATAGTGAGGTTCTCCGTGCCAATGTGGCTCTCATAGGAACATGTGGGTAGAGTTTAGTCTGTCCCAGCATGATTGGAAGGCAACCTAGATAAACGGCGTTCCAAAGCTCGCCTCCCTCTCTCTTTCCTTCTGGAAGTGGGTCATATACTAACTCTCTGCTTTTATCTTCCTGTTGACAAGCCATGTGGAGTCCCGCTGGGACTTGGGAGATGCTTCCACTACCACTGGATCCACAAGACTCTGCATCCACCAGCCTGTGGTCTTCCTGCATTCTACATCATCGCATATAGCTTCCTCAGTCTGAAGTAGGATTTATGGATTAGTATCAGACTTATGGGCTAATACTGGACTTTTATGAACTTGATCTGGGCTGGACTGGGCTAGGATTTTAAAAAATATATAATTACTCTCTGCTATAAAGCTCTTTCTTACACAAAAATGAGCATTGTTGAATTTGCTTCTCTAGTGAACCCTGTCTAATACTGGAGCTGAGTTTTTGTTTTTCTGAAAAAGGAGTGGTAGACAAGTACGTTTGGGAGCCTCTGGTCTAATGTGATCAGTCAGTAGAACTAGTTTTAGAAAAAGATCATCTGTGAACCAGAGGATAAATGTCTAATCTACTATAAATGCCCCACAAATATTTTGGGAAAATACATGTGTCAGCATGTGCGGAGTGTGTGTGTGTATCATTTTTATATAATGATGATGTCCATTTATTTCCAGAAACAAGTATTTTGCATTTACTCTTGTTTAAATGCCAGTTGTTTTGCTTTTGTGTTTCACTCTGCGGGGTGGCACCCTATTCTTGACATTGCAGGAATAGACTTGCTTTTAAACCCACTTGCCGCTGTGGTCAGTTGCCCTAGGGATCATCCTGACTCATAACGATCCTACGTGTATCTAAACAAACCACCATCCAGCCCTGCACTATCCCTGTCATACTTCTTACGGGTGAGCCCATGATTGCAGTCACTGTCACCCATCTATCTCATCACGGGCCTTCCTCTTTGTTTGCTGTCCTTCTGAGCATGCTGTCCTGCTCCAGACACTGATCTGTCTTAAATACATGTCCAAACGACGTGAGATGTAGTCTCACCATCCTTGCTTGGAAGGAGAATTCTGGCTGTGCTTCTCCCAAGTTAAATTGTGTTCCCTTGGCTGTCCATATTACTTTCAATATTCTTTGCCAGTACCATGATTCGAATGAATCAATTGTTCTTTGGTCATCCTTATTCAGCATCCCACTGCCACATGCATGTGAGGTGATTGGAAGTACCATGGCTTGGATCAGGTGCACCTCAGTCTTCAAAGTAGCCTCCTTGCTTCTTAAAACTTTAAAGAAGATTCAAACAGTAAACTTATCCCAGGCAATACACACTTTGATTTTCTGACTGCTGCTTCTATGAGCATTGATTGTGAATCCAAGCAAGGCGAAATCCTGGACAAATTCTTTCTTTTCTCCATTTGTTAGGTTGTTACCTATTGGTCCAGTGGTGAGCATTTGGGCTTTCTTTCGATTGAATTGTAATCCAAACTGAAGGCTGCCATCCTTGCTCTTCATCAGCAAGTGCTTCAAGTCCCCCCCCCCCCACTCTCAGCGAGCAAGGTAGTGCCCTCTGCATATTTCAGGTTGTTAAGAAGCCTTCCTCCCATTCTGATACCCCATCCTTCTCATATGATCTGCCTCTCTGATGATTTGCTCAGCATGCAGATTGAATACGTATGGCATGAAGAGACAGCCTGGAAGCCCATCTTTCCTGATTTTAAACAACACAGCATCTCCCTGTTGTGTTCGCCCAACTACCCCTTGTTCCACATACAAGTTCTGAATAGGATTAATAAAATACTTTGGAATTGGCCTTCTTTTCAAAGTTATCCATAGTTTATTATGATCCAGACAGTCAATGACTTTTACATAGTTAAGAAAACATAAGCAAGCATCTTTCTGGTATTCTCTACTTTTAGTCAAGCATCTTCGAGGGGACTTTAAAAAATATTTTCTTTTTTTATCAGCTTGAGATTAGAAAATCTTTATGAGTTCTACGTTTTAATCTTATAAAATGTTAAAAAATGTGTAAGTTCATCAAGCAACATTTTTCCTAAAGAAGTATTGGGGGTGGGGGGCTTGGAAATGCCCATCGGAGAATGCTAGCCATGGCGGCCATTGTTTCAGAGCACTCACTCCGGACTCACGGACCAGTGATCCTGCACATCTTGCTTACAAGAGCTTTAATGGTACTCGTCAGTGGGCTATTCACTATGAATTTCAAGCAGATAAATTAATGTGCATGTATCAAGAACAGCTCCTGAAAAGCAGCTGCTTGTGCATGAGGTTAGTAACAGAATAGGGTGTGCTGAACATGATAGTCCTGTGTTTTGCCAGTTAGGCTTGAGCAGAGTCTAGAGGGAATTATCTCCAATGTCTTTTTCCCTTCCCACTTTTCCTGAAACCAATGTACTGATCTGAAACAAAAAAAAGTAGTCTTCTGAATATGGCATGAGCTAGCAACTGATCTAACTGTGGGTAGTGATGCTTATATATTTTTGTAGAGATTAAATGTTTAAAAACTGTGAGCCACTTACCTAGTTTCCCTAACCTTGCCCTGACCACCTTCTCAAAGGTGGCTCCTGTTCTTTGTATCATACTAAACAAGCCTCTGCATTTGCCTTTCAAACCCATCCTCAAACATAGCAGGTTTTGACCTCTTTCTGGGATTTTCTTATACAGGATTCAATAAAACATGCTGGACAGACCTATTTTCTCTGAAAAGTCTCCACAAAACTATTTTAAAAGTGTTGCAACTTTTTAAAATCTGAAGTGGAACACCTAAGTATGTACCAGGTTAGCATCCCAAGTCCTAAATCAGACAGCCCTATGATTTAAACTGCTGGTTTATCATTCCCTAATTATGCAATGTTCAGCCAATTATGTAAGCTCCCTGTGCCTCAGTTTCCACAGAAGTAAGATGGTAGCAATAGCAGAGCTTTCACCTTGCTATCATTGAGATGCTAGTATTAAAGAAAGCTTTAGCACAATGCCTGGCAAAGCATAAACTCCAATCAATGCAAGCTTTATGACCACTGTTATTATTAAACTTTTAATACATCATATTTAAAAAATGATATATTTATTCTCTCCAGTTGACTGAGTCCACTGACGTGATAGAATTTGACACAGTAAAAAAAACCAGCCCATACTGCTGCTTAATATGAATGCAGTAAGATCTAGACGGTAGCTTTGCTCTTGCACACTTTGAGCCCTCTAGGGAGCCCTGGTGGCACAATGGTTAAGCATTTTGCAGCTAACCTAAAGGCCGGCTGTTCAAACATAAGCAGTGACTCCAGGAGATAAAGAAACGATGTCATGTTCCTGCGAAGATTGTAGTCTAGAAAACTCTCTGGGGCAACTCTAGGAAATGAGACCAATGGTTAACACACTCCATTGAAATGTTGAGGTTTAGATCTCTACCCACAGGTGCCTTTCAAGGTAACTTTAACTCTGAAAATTCAGCCATGGCCTCTACTCCATGCACATGAGTCAATGTCAATTCAGTGGCAACTACCCACAGTTTTGCAAGCAACATGAAGTCTCCATATTCCATGACTTACGTTTCTAAGGTTCAGAGGTTTTTCTGTCCATTAACCAGATCTGTGGTAGCTCTGCCCTCAGCCAGAGTGTGTTTGAAAGTAGATTACTACTCCCAGGCCAGCCTACCGAGAGGCAGTCTTGCTCTCAGGTTTGCACATAGCGTCAGGGAACTTTTACTTGGCATACCCTTAATGATTTGCTGAAAATAGTCATATGTCCCCTAAACGTTGGGGCACTGCTCGATGGGACTCAGCTGCACCGTCACATAGCAAGGTGATCAAAACTCCAAGACCTCTCCTAGAATCTTTTAAAATCTGTAATTGTGTACTTGTCTCCATCATGGGCTGTTCCTCAATTCTGTAGTCTTGCTAGCAACAGTGGTAAATTACCTGCTATCAATCATGTCTTCCATCTTCTCTAAATTTCCCCATGAGTATGAATTCACCGGACTCTATTTTGAACTCTTGCAGATGGCTTCTCATCTGGGTGAGTGACTTTTTCTTGTGCTTGTCCTCCTTAAGACTTACTAAGGGGTCATTTTAGAGGACAGGAGTCCTGGGGACAGGGCAGTTTATGAAACGTGCTGCTAAAACAAGATCAGCAGTTCCAACCCACCGTCCAATCCTCCAGAGAAAGATGGGGCTCTCCACTCCCATCAAGACTTACCATCTTAGAAACCCACAGGGCAACGCTACTCCATCCTACAGGGTGGCTGTGCGTCAAAGTGGATTTGAGGGAAACATTGCTGTAGACGATGCTTGAATTGAGCGTTCTCCGAGCCCTAGAACATTTTGAAGTGCAGAGCAAGCTAGTCAGCATACTGGAAATGGAATTTCTTGAATTAATAAAACAAAATTAATTATGAAATTGCCTTTTAGTTTCTTAGATTATTATAAAATGACCACAAAAACGTTTCTTTCTTTTTTTAAAAAGAAGTCCTCATTGACAGCATTGTGGATGAGATAGGGGTGTCAATCAGTCTGAAAAAGCTGTAGTAATGCTTACAGGTTAATAGCAATTGGTAACTTTTAGAGTAAAAATTAGTATTTGTAAATATTCTTAGAATTCTTCAATAATAGGATCAGGGCAAGCAAGGGAAAGAATTATGCTGTGAATGGATTTATTTTCCTAGTATAAATGTACACACACACACACACACACACAGGGTATCCCCCCCCCCAAAACCAGAATTTTTTCTTAAAGCTATATATTTAAATTTGTTTACAAAACAACCTTACCACGTTTGAAGGACTCTCCATTACACTTAATATGTTTGTCAAATCTGCGATTCCATTCTTGGAAACATTTTTCAAACTCATCTGTTTGGATGGCTGACAGCACCTCCCTCCTTTTTTTCTTGTCCTCTTCTACATCATCAAATCATTGTCCTTTCATGTCCCTCTTCATTCTTGGGAACAAAAAAGAAGCAAGATCAGGTGAGTAAGGTGTGTGGGGCAAGAGAAGCATTCTGCTATTCTTGCCCAAAACTGGCTCACTGAGATGGCTGCGTGAGCAGGTGCATTGTCTTGGTGTCAAAACCTGTCAGTCTGTCAGTCCCTCATCTGCCACAAATCAGGCCCAACTGCTGTACACTGGTGTGCTCTCTTTTAAGAACCTACCTCTAAATAGAAAGCTTGATTAACAGTCTAACCTGGTAGAATAAACTCCAAATGCTCTACCCCCCTCAAATAAATAAACAAATAAAGTTCATTGATTTCACTTGACAATTTGGGGGGGCGGGTGAGGTGACGATGGCGTACTCTGCTTGCTTGGTTGATGTTTGCTTTGGGGGTCTTCGGAATAGCACCATATCTATCACCAGCAATGATCTCAGGAAAAAAGGCTGGGTTGTCTCAGAGCTGTTCTTTCAGAGAACAGCTTGTTTCCACTCAGTGCTCTTTCTCCTGGTCAATCTGAACCTGAGGCATAAATTTCACAGCTACCTTCCCATTCCCAAATCTTTCATCAAATTTCTCTGAACCAAGCTTGGAGACAGTCCAGATAACTTCCCCATCTCTTCAATGGTCTGTCGTTGGTCTTCGAGCACACGTGCATGAATTTTCCTGACATTTTTGTCTGCTTGGGAAGTTGATGGATGTCCAGGAGGTTTGTCATCAATCACCATTTCACCTTTTTTGAAACAAGAAAACCACTCTTATACTTGAATTTTTCCCATAGCGCTGAATTTGTAAGCTGTGTTCTCATCACAACTGTTTCTGTGGCATTTTCTTCAAGCAAGAAACAAAATTTCAGAGATACATGCTGTTCACTTAAATTGGCCATCACACAAAAATAATTAGATTCAAGCAAAACTACTTTTATGAAAAAATTCACTGTGAACAGAGAACCTTTCCAGGTGATGCCACTGGGCACACTAACTCAAAACAAGTGGCTTGATGCTCGCCTAGCAGGAAAAAGGGCATTCTATGAAGGCTCCACCCAGTAGAGCCTTTTTCTGTTTTTATGGGGGTTGTTCTTTTGGTAGTCCATGGTACTTTTAATATTCTTCTCCAGCAGCACAATATATCCATTATTCTTTGATCTTCCCTATTCAATGTCCAATTTCCATATGCATATGAGGCAATTAAAAACATTGTGACTTGGGCCATGTGCACATTAGTCCTCAAATTAACATCCTTGTTTTTCAACACTTTCAGGAGGCCTTGTGCAGATTTACCCAATGCCACATGTCTCCTATCTCCTGACTATTGTTTCCATGAACACTGACTGTGGGTCCAAGCAAGACAAAATCCTTGACAACTTCAATCTGTTCTCTATTGATCACGATGCTACCTGTTGGTCCAATTGTGAAGATTTTGGTTTTCTTTACATTAAGTTTTAATACATACTGAAGGCTGCAATCCTTGAGGTGTTGTAGTTTTAAAATAATTTTTTATATTAGCCCTTTATGTGCCATATCATTGCCAGAGTTTCTTTCCCAATCTGTGGATTCTCTTTTTATGTTTGATGAAGTCTTTTGATGCAAATAAGTGTCACAATTTTCAGTTGTCCACAGTCCTCCATTTTGTCTTCTGTAACTCCAAAAGCCAAACTCACTGCCGTGGAGACAAGGCTGACTCCCAGTGAACCACTGTGGGTTTCGAGATTGTAACTGTTTACGGGAGTAGAAAGCCCACTCTTTCTCTTGTGGAGCTGCTTGTGGTTTTGAACTGCTGGCCATGCCAATCACAGCCCAATACATAAACACTAAACCACGGGGCTCCTGGAGTGAGGTGTTTTACATTATGTTTGGTAATGACTTCTATTAGGGCCCTTGTTTAAGTTTCTGGGTTTGTTTTTTTTACTACATCTTGAGTTTGATTTTGTATGTGTCCTGTATATGATCTAAGACATGAGCCCTATAGCTTTTTATAGGAACCCTGGTAGTGCAATGCAATATGGGTTGGGTTGCTGTGAGATTAGTGTTTGGAAACCACCAGACTCTCTAAGAGAAGAAGATGAGACTTTCGACTTCTGTAAAAGTTTATAGCTTTGGGAACTCCCAGAGGCAGTTGATGCTTCACCTTTAATCATTGCAACTTCAACCCTGGCAATTTTTAGTTTTAAGTAATTCTCCTAAAGAAATTTGAGAAGAAATTCTATTTTCTGTGTATCTAAATTTGAGGTTTTGAAATGTTACACAATAAGTGTTTTGCTTGGCTTTTTTTTACCTTTATTTTCAATTTTGGATGATTTAGAGTAACCTAGTCATAAAAATGTCAATAGCTTTGACTTCACACTTTTACCAAAATAGCTTTGTTATTAGCCTCACAAAACAGCGATATTAAATTGATTCTTATGGAAAGTGAATCAAATTACAAAGCCTAGTCTATTTGTTCAAGGGAGAAAAAAAACCCTTATTGGCCTCTTATAAATAGGTTTGGTTGCTCTTCATGCATCAACATAATGAAGAAATGCAAACCACCCTGGAAAAAGAGGGAAATGTTTATAAATAGAAAAAAATATTTTTTAAACAACAATAAAACAGCTCATTGCCATTGAGTGGATTTTAAATCCCAGCAATGCAATACAACAGAGAACCGCCCCTGTGGGCTTCCAAGACTGTCCAGCTTGAAAGGAGTAGAAAGCTTCATCTTTCTCCCATGGAGTGGCTGGTAGCTTTGTATAGCTGCCCACCCACTAGGCCACCAGGAATCCTTGTAAATGGAAAAGTGGAAAACAAGAGGAGTCACACTGTGGATGCCCACCTTTTTCACAACGACGGCATGTTAGCAAGCTAGAAAATGAATGCCTACCAACAACCCAGGTGCTGCTGGCCCATGTCACTGTTTGCCAACATCGTCATAAAGCAGCAGCATCTAAAGGACTCGCAATCACTGGGTAACTCAGCTCTCGACATTGATGGATGGAACTTGGCTTTTCCTCTCTGCCAAAGCTGCTGACTGGATAAATGTTTTATTCATGAGGTCCAGGGCAGGAAGAGATGCCAAAGGTTTAAGAATATTTTAAGAAACTCTTTGGGATGGCAGGAGAGTTATCGGGAGGTGTTAAGTAAGGAAGTGGAGGTAGTTCATCAACCCAGTTGGACAAGGCAAGGATAGAAGCTAAGAGGTGGGGGTTACTGTGGTCTTGGGAAGACACTCTATTTTCCTTGTTCATCTTGTATTCTGCATTCCACTCGCACCAGAGACGCAAGTTTGAGGGGCCTCTCTGTCTAACTTTGGATCTAAGCTAACCATTATTTCAAAGGTAGCCCTAGTCATTGGATTTCTACCTGCCCATGGTTGGACCCAGCATCTTCACTGGAAACCACCTCTGCGGACAGAGTCATTTAAATGGCAGCACGGGGTTTTAGCTAAAAGTCTCAGGAGGAGCATTAATTGCACACGTTAATTATCTCATAACAAAATGGTATTTCAAATAATTTAGCACAACAGGTTAGTTTGTGCTGTAAGGAGAATGGGCAGTTTAAGCATGGGACACAATGACTGTATGACTCTCATCTTTCTGTAGAAGAGAAATCTATTATGTAAAAGCGGTTCTAATAAAGAACATTTGTATAGATTCAGGTAGCCACGATGATGGAGATTATGTAATGAATGATAACGAAGAAGCCCTTTGTCCTTTTCCCTCTCCATTATGGTCAGAAGATTTGAATTAGTCATAAGGCCTTTCAACAAGATTTTAAAGAATTTGGAGTCATATGAAAGAACAAAAACAAATTTTTAAAGAACAAAGAATAAAGTATGGCCTGTACATAGCTGTCAATCCAAACGTTTCCTTATTTCCTAGATAGCATGCTGCTAAGTCTAAATGAGCCTTTCTAAATCTGATAACTTTCCTCAGAGTATGCCAATTTGAAATAAAGACAACTATAACATTTATATTAATCAGGGGATGGAAAATAGGCAAATTGTGAATGACCAATGTCCTTTATGTTTGGGGAGGACCCGTGGTACAGGCTCTGAGGACTTCTCACACGGCCCTTGTTGGGAAAAAAAATTAAAGACTAGAGACTGACAAGGACAGCCACTCAGAGACAGGCTGTCAAGATGCATCAAATATGCCACGATATCCTCCCCTTTCATCTGTCACAGCCATTGATTATTTTCAGTAAGGAACGCCAGGGACAGTGGCTGGGATTGTAGAACTTGGCATAGCAACTAGGTGACGCCTGTCACTCTCTTCCAAATAAGTGGGGGAAATTTACTAACTACATCGGAAGCATATTTTTGGAAGCCTATTTAAGTGTGGTTTCATCTAGGCTAAGAATAAAAGTTATAAAATGTAGTATCTATCAGCCCTGTACTGAGTTGAATAGTGCACCTCCCTCCCTCCTTCCCCTCCAAGTCATGTTCATTCAGAACCTGTGAAACGGCCTTATTAGGGAATAAGGAGAGGTCAGACTGGATCGAGGTAGGCCCCGATCCAACACGACGGTTATGTTTTAAAGCAGAAGGGCATTTGGAGACGGAAGACAGAGGAAAGGACCCTGTGAGGATGGAAACGGGTTGCCGGGTTAGATCAACAAGCCTAGGACCATCAAGGATTGCACCAAGCACCAGAAGCTTCAAAGGATTGAATAGGACAGACCCCTTCCCACATCCTTCAGGGGGAACACAGGCCTGCCAACATCCCAATTAAGAACTTTAAACTTCTAGAATGACAATAGAAAAAACTTACATCATTTTTCAGCTCACCCAAGTTTATGGCAATTTGTCATGGCAACTCTAAACCCAAACTCACAGCTGTTGAGTCAATTCCAGCTCTGAAGAACGGAGTAGAGCTGTGTTGGCACCTCAGATTAAGGGGTTAACAGCCAAGCACCTAATCCACAGCACTGCTACACCTTTCCATGACCTGCGCCTTAAGAACTTCAGCTCTCATACCAGCCAGAGGAAAACACAAACCCAAATATAAATGGCATATTTACCAAACAAAAAACTCATTGTCACTGAGCGGGTTTCAGTGGAAGGCAATTACATGGGTGACTCAGAATGAGCCCATTGGGTTTTCTTGCCTGTAATCTTGTAGATGCAGATTGCCAGACATTTTTTCCAGGGTGAATTTGAACTGCCGAGGTGACAACATTAATTTCCAGCACACACCATTTGCTTCATGTAAGAATGCTATTTAACATTTAGGGATGTGTTATTTCATCAAAGGTCGTATGATCTATCAGTTAAGTACTTGCAAAGACGCCTTATTACCTCTTTGTTTTGAGGCTGGATTCTAAGTTTGCCTCTGAGAAGCCAAAAGGGACCCCCGAACGGAATAAAGTTCCTGGAAGGATCAGTGAGGAAGCTCTTCCTCAGCTGGGATTTTAACTCCAGATAACACTTCCGATCACCGAAGACCTTTCCCAACATTCATCTGTGGCTCTTCCGGTTCATGCTGCCTCCCCCATGGAGTCAGTTCTATGAACCTATTTCAATGTATCATTAACTCAATCACGCCACGATTTCCTCAGGAAGTAGCTGTTTTAGCCACAGGTTTCGGCGCGTCCCCATGGAACACACTGCAAGAGATTTAGTTGCTTACTCGCCATTTTCCAAGGGTCGCTATTATAATGTTGTTCTGCCGAAGATTGAGGCTGTGGGCATTTTACTTTGTTTTGTTGAGTTTCACTCCATATTGCTTCTGCTTCTCTAAGGGCTGGATCAGGTGGCTGGAGATCATGGAAGCCTTTCAAAATCTACCCTTGCCCCATGTCTGTGGGAGATGTGGCCTGCTGTCTATGCCTTAAGGGATGGCCAGTAGTCCCTGAGTCAACATAGGCCCCAAAGTAAAGCTGTGCCCCAGTGGTTTGGGGTTGACAGGCATCTGGTGTCACAGTGAGCTAAGCCTTGTGCTGTTACCACCAGATTGGATCCCCCAGGACAAAGAGAGTGCCTGCTCCCATAAGGCGTACAACCTTGGAAGCCCAGCTCGGTCCTGTCCCGTCGCAGTGGTGATCGCAGATTGTGCACGAAGGATTTCCAACGTTTGCTGTCTCAGAAATGGATCCCAGGCCTTTCTTCAAGGTGCTTCCTCCATTTTCGTTAGCAGCTGTCACGACCCAGAAACTCCACTGTTCCGGGAACTCCTGTGGCATCTCCGGTGGCAATCAGCTCAGAGGCCCACAGGTGAGCAGGGAGGTATGAAGTCTCTCCCAAGTTTAAAGGGCCCAGTCCCCTGAACCAGGGAAATAAACTCAGTCAAGCTGGCTCTTCCAAGCTCTGCACAGAGAAAAGGGAAATGTCTCAGGAATGGAAGCCATCTGCCTTGTGAGGCTTCAGGAGGCTTTGTATTGAGAAGAATATTTGCAGGCAAAGATTATAACAAACAGCAGAGCAGACAGAGAAGCCTGCACATCTCATTGTTACCCAGAGTCAGATATAGCATGGCAGGTCCCTGAAATGCAAGTGTCTCTAATGAGAGTTAAATGCACTCTGTTCCGCTTCCTGCTGAGGTCAGGGGGGAGCAAGCCCACGGTCACAGTTGAGAAGATGTTAGAAGATGAGCTGGAACACAGCCCGAAGGAAAACAGAAGCACCTGGGGACTGGGGCGAGGGGTTGTCAGTCTCTCCGTCACCATCGTTCCTCACTATCACTCCTTCAAGTTCACTGTTGGAACCACAGTGGTTTTCCCAGCACTTAAAAGACTACTTTTTTTCCTGGCTTTTTCATGCCAATGGCTTCTCCTGTGTCAGAATTCAGCTCAAATGTCAGCTTCTCTGACGGGCCTTTCCTCGCCACCTTCTCAAAGCAGCTGATCTCTATTATTCCCTTTCCCGGCAACTCTGCCCATACACTTCAAAGATGTCATCACATTCTCTCCTGGTTGTATTCACAGTCTGCTTCCACCGTGAGCCAAGGACCCAGGAAAGCAAGGACCGTGTCTTGATTTTACTAGAACAATGCCTAGCGCACTGCATATGCTCAAGAAGTGCTAGCTGACTTAATTGCAACCTTAATCTAAGAACAGTGAATCCTTCTGACAGGGCCCTACTCCATACTCACCTTCATGAAGAGAGCACTGAAGAGATGGGAGCTACAGCAGTGTGAGGTGACGAAACCAGGGGGTGCCCGGCTACAAGAAACAATAACCCCTGGGGGTCTTAAAGGCTTGTCTTCACCTAAGAAGCCATCTCAGTGAGGTATTGAGGTAGGTAGTTGATTGTACCAACCTGGCCGATAAACACACGTGGGGTCAATTGAAGGGCAGAGGGAAACATGGCTGCGTGAGCCTCGCCTTTCTAGTTCTCAGGTCTCTTGTTTTCTGATGGTCAGACCAGGGTGAAATTGCAAGACTTACTTCCTGCGAGACTTACCTGAGGAGAAACCACATGGACCTACCCTGATGCAGCCCTGGGTGCTGGAACAGCCGTGTAGAGACCCCTGCAAGTGCTGCGATGCTTACACGCTCACTGATTTGGCTTTCCTCCTGCAGTTGGCATCATTGCATGTGTTTTGTGAGATGGAGGAGGACTTTGTGGATTGGTGTTGGGCATATGGGTTAATGGGCTACTGTTGGACTTGTGGGCTTGGGCAGCACCGGGTTGGCATGCTTTCTTAAGGTACACTTACCCTTTACATAAAACTCTCTCTTATATACATATGAGTTTTTGTGGATTTGTTTCTCTAAAGTAACCAGACTAACACAGGTATCAACTAAGTCCACATGGCAGAAGCATATCAGCCTGTATAATCCAAAGATTGTAAACAATAGAATCCAAATCCAAAGGAGGGACTGATAGTCAAGGCTACATTATGAGCAGCTGGTTTGTGGAAGGTTAAGGAGAATAGTGGAAGCCCAAAGTCCATTTGCAGGGCATCTAGCCACTCCCTCTCCCCCCATCCCCCCCTTCCCCCCTGCCCCCCTCCCCACCAGAGAACAAGCCTCTGTTGAATCCTCTGTGACCGTAGTCCAGCGGTGGGAGTAGCCTGGCTGTCATAGTGAAAGCATTGGGAAGTAAATTATGGCAGTTGTCTCTGGATGAAAATGTAACACCTGATCATTTCATTTCCCTTTTGTCCCATTATAAAGTTGTTTCACTTAATATTTTCTGCTTCCTTTGCGATTGAGGTTTTTTTCCCCTTCTCATTTGTTTTGTCATTGTTTTTGTTTCTTGTTTGTGTTGTGTATGTGTATGAAAGCCAGGACGGCTAAATCTGTAGGGACAGGAACTAGATTGATAATTGTGAGGGAGGTGCGGGGGCATGGAGAGCTAACCATGAAAGAAGACAATGCTCTGAAATAAACTGTGATGACAACTGTAGAACTGTTCTTAATATGACAGAACTAGTAAATTGTATGATATGCGAATTGTATGCCAATAAAAACATTAAACAAAGAAATGCTCGCTGAATGAATGAATAGTTCCTAAAGCAACACATTGGCCAAAAGAAATTTCTAGGATAATGAAAGTTTTCTATATGCACTACCTAATATGATAGTCAGTAGCCACATGTCATTATGGAACATTTGAAATGTGACTATTTCAACTCAGGAGCAAAATTTTAAAATTTCAGTAACTTAAGTTTACATAGCCACATGTGGCTGGCTAGTGGCTACCATACTGGGCCATGCAGTTTTAGGACAATCCCCAATGAGGCAATCCAGTGCTCAGGTGGGGGAATCAACTGCCATAGTTACCTGGACTGCAATGACATCAATGGGAGCTAAGTCAACATGTCTTGCTATGCATGTGTTTCTTCCAAACAAAAGTTACTTACGTATGTCTCCGCCATGAGGGATGGTTGCATGTAAGTTCTCTCAGGAATTAAAAAGAGCTTCAATACGTATGTGGGACTATGTAATGGAAAGATAGGATTTTTCTGAGAATTTTTTTGAAGTCCATTGGTCCACTGGTCTTAGTTTTATTAGAGAGCCTTAAAAAAAAAAAAAGCCCAATCAAAATACTAGCTAAGAGAGTGCTTTTTTAGCATTCCCAGAAGATCATCCTAATAGATTTTCTCAAAGGGCACAGCAGGATCACAGGACTTGTTTGGAGAAGTGATTTTGTAGGGTTGTTTTGTTTTGAAATGAAAACAGCTTTAGTGGGGAAAGGGCCAGGGAATATCAAGGTTATTCTCCCTGTCATGGCAAAGCTATTCCAGGAGAGGAGACCGGGAGATCTGCTCCCACACATAAGGCAGCTTTGGAAATGCTCAGGAAGGACAATTTACTGTGTCCCATGTGGTCGCTGTGCTGGGGAGCTGACCCAATGGTACAAGCAGACAACGTTTCTCGGCATCATTTTGTTGGCCATTTCTGCACACACACAAAATTCAAAAATCTTGAGAGTAATCTCATCCCCAAGTGTCTGTTTATGAAAATATCAACATACGCCAAAGTCCCCTGATTGACTTTGTGAGGGCAGCGGTTGTGTCTGCTAATTGGTAGGTATGCTCATCTCCAGGAGCTAGCAAGCAGAAGGATCTCAGTCAATGTCCTTCAAATGTGCAGAGGGATTCCATAGAGGTACTTCTGTTCAGGTATTCAGTTCTCTCTCTCCCTTTCATTCATTGCACTTGTATTATTACCTGAGCTGAACCATCAGGGAATGGGTGTGGTGGTGGTTTTTGGGTGTCCATGGCTTGGTTCTGAGTCAGTTACCCATGGACAACAGAAAGAAATACTGCCTGGTCCTGGACCTTCTTCACAATTGCTCTGATCTTTGAACACATTGTTCCAGTCACTTTGTTGGTCCAGCTCATCAAGGGTGTTTCCCCTTTTCACTGCCCCTCCACGTCACCAAGCCTGGTGTCCTCTACCAGGGACTGAGCGCTCCTCCTAGCATGTCCAAAGTATGGGAGATGAAGTCCTGACATCCTTGTTTCTAGAGAGCATGCTGGTCATACTTCTTCCAATACAGGTTTGTGTGTTCTTTTTTCAGTCAGTGGCATTTTCAATATTCTTCATCCACACCATAATTCAAAGGCATCAATTCTTCAGTCTTCCCTATTCAATGCCAACTTTCACATGAATATGATGCAATGGAGAATATCATGGGTTGGGCTAGGTATACTTTAGTCCTAAAAGTAATGTCCTTGCTTTACAAGACTTTTAAGAGGTCTTGTACCGCAGATTTACCTAATCATTGTTCTCTCAACTCCTGTTTCCATAAGCATGGACCCAGATACAACAAAATTCTTGTCAACTTCAATTTCTTTTCTATTTATCAAGATGTTACCACGATGCCCAGTTGTAAGGATTTTGATTTTCCTTATATGGACTTGCAGTCCTTACTGAAGGCTACAATCCTTGATCTTCATCAGCAAGTGCTTCAAGTCCTCCTCACTTCAGCAAGCAAGGGTCTGCATACTACAGGTTGTTAACAAGCCTTTGTAAAATCCTGGTAGTACATTCTTTTTCATGTAACCCAGTTTCTCTTATTTTCTCAGCATACAGATGGAACAAGTATGTGAGAGGACACAACCATGATACACACCTTCCCTGATTTTAAACCAAGCAGTATTTCCTTGTTCTGATTACATAACTGCCTCTCGGTTCATGTACAGGTTCTGCGTGAGCACAATTAAGTGTTATGAAACTCCCATTCTTCTCAGGGTTATCCATAGTTTATTGTGATCCACCCAGTCAAATGCCTCTGCACAGTCAGTGAAACAGATCTTTCTGGTGTTCTCTGCTTTCAGCCAAGATCCATCTGACACCAGAAAATTTATCCCTTGTTCCACATCCTCTTCGGAATCCAGCCTGAATCTCTGGCAGCTCTTTGTGTTGCTGTAACCATTGTAGGATGATCTTCAGCAAACATTTGCTTGTCTGTGATAACGCTATTGTTTTTTCACTTGTGAATTCTGTTGGCAGGTTGGAGGAAACAATATTTTTCCATATACTCAAGTTGACCAGTAAGAGAGATTCAAGTCATGATTCAGTGCCCATCCAACCAATTTAGTGAGCCATGCATTAGAGATAGGATACAGGAATTTACATCACTGGCCAGGGTTACTTGATATTGAGCTGCCAAGCCAACAAAAACAGCCACCTGACTGGTCGCTAAGTCTCGTGTCATGACTGGACTCCCAAAACATTGCTCCAGGAAACCCAAAGAAGAAAAACACAGAGAATCATAAAACCAGCTGATAAGGAAGCAAAAGCTCTTCCTAAGTATAATGTAATTAAGTCACATGTAAGCTTGCTGTTTTCTCTCTCAAAGGAGAGAGAGAGAGAGAGAGAGAGAGAGAGAGAGAGAGAGAGAGAGAGAGAGAGAGAGAGAACAAGTCCCACTCTGTCCTCTCGCTTCAAAGCAGCGAATCATCTTTATTTTCTCCTTCCTTTAGGCCCCATCTTGCCAATGGACAGATCCTGATCCAGTTGTCTCTTCTAATTTGAACTTAGAAGCTCCAATAATTCCCTATGAATTAACCATCACTCCTTTCTTCCTTTGTTCTTCTCTCCTCCTTCCATCCCGGCCTTCTTCTCTCTCTGATAGAGTAAATCACAGTCAGAATTTCCTTTGTAAAATAAATCTAGTTAGAAAAATAGCCCCCTTGACTCAATATTGACAGCAGCTGCAGCTGGCAGGCCACGGGCCAGAAATCCTTTGTCTGAAACAAACGAACACAGAAATCTGACTCTCCCCGGTGCCCCCTCTGAAGTCCGTCACCTGCCTCTCAACTGGAAATCTAACCCCCAAAGGCCTTTACATCATGAGGTTTGTTTTTATAAGTTACAGCAAAAGGCAAAAATGAGCATGGCTCTCTGGCTACAGGGCAGATTTCCCAGAGCCCAATTTGTTAGGGATGGCATTTCTGTTAATACTTCTGTATTAAAACAGCCTGTCCATATTTTAATTTTCCACCGCATCACATTACAGTGC
The DNA here is from genome assembly GCF_050624435.1 of Tenrec ecaudatus. Classification (NCBI taxonomy): domain Eukaryota; kingdom Metazoa; phylum Chordata; class Mammalia; order Afrosoricida; family Tenrecidae; genus Tenrec; species Tenrec ecaudatus. Next base: position 144,300,164 of record NC_134534.1, read on the forward strand.
TCAATAAGAGCGAGTCATCAAGAGGCATTACAGAACGGTGTTGTGAGGCCTTATTCAACTCAGTTGTCTATTGACATTGCTCAATGTTTCAAAAGAGTTTTGTTAAGTTGAGGTCATCAAGGGGCAACAATGTAACACATGGAATGCCCCACAGAGTAGAACCCCTGAAACAGAGAACGTAATATTAATTTTGTTTTCCAGTTTGCCATTTATCATTAAACCCATTAGGTCCTACATGCACCATCATTTTTCTTTAAATGGGGTTGATATGAAATGTCTTGTACTATTGGGTTACATAATACATATACATAACACATCATAATATCTGGATTATTATGACTCACCCAACTGGGAAGCTTGCTTAGGCAAAGAGACCTCAGCATTCTTCAGCTAAATGATAGTGTTCCTCAAAGCCTGAAGCAAGGCTTACTTCAATCTCTTCAGTAGCCTTTGGTGGATGTCAGAACCTCTGGACCCCATCTCGAGAGAAGTCCTCATTTCACGTGGGCTAGGGCAGTGGGGCCCATCACGCACAGAAAGACTGTGGCTGCCTTTGTAGGGCATCACAAATGGGGGGGGGGGGCGAGGCAAGCAAACCTTCAGCTGTATGCTAAAGCCCTCGTTTCAAAGTAAGTAGCAGAGAGCAGTACCAGAAACATACATCATCAGACTTTGATTTCCGAGAACTGAGTGGGCGCATCCTGGGGAAACACAGTGCGCAACAGGTGCCCTTTCACTGGGGCAACTAGTTGAAATCAGAGAGATCACCTGTAGACTTGGGTGGGACTTTTACAGCAGGTAAATTTACCAAGCCTTCAGAAACTTCTTTTTCTTTTCTTTCTTTTTTTTTTTATTATAAAGGAGACATAGCAGAAGGTGGTTCTCTCTCTTTCCAATTCTCTGACCCAGCAAAAATTACTGTCAACTATCTGCCTGGTCCAGGGCTATTGATTCTCCCGTTGCCATGGAAACACATTAGTTGTCAGGTCTGTGTGACTCTCATGCTCAGTGTTTAATCTGTTCCTCCTGGCTTTTGGATTTTGACACTTTCTAAGCCTTAATTAGTTTATTTGATGGGACCCGCACATTTTATTTTTATACTAAGTAGCTATTGAAAATACAGTCATCCAGAGAACAGATAAGAGAGGTAAAAATCGGTGTGCTGTCAGGCTGCCCGGAGATGACAAAGAGCGAGTGTGAAGTGGGAGGCACAGACTCCACTTGCTGCTCCTTAGATATTGGGGGAAATCAAAACCGTTTTTGCCATCTGTCACATAGAACAGTGTGAAAATTATGGAGCTGTTTGTTTCGACGGGTGCAGAACATTCTGCTATGGTGATTAGATCACACTAATATTACCTAGCCACTAAAAGTTTGGATCAATGCTCTTTAATCTATTTCTTCACAGAGAACCTCTGTCTTAACTTATTTTTCAGTCTGAACATTGGCTGAGCAATCGCTTATGGATCGAGATTGCACACCAGTAAAGCATTTAGGTTGGGAGTCAGAGGGCAGGCAGTGACTTCGTTACACTCAGAGTTAATGACGCCAAAAACAAAACAAAAACTTCATAAAGGATTGTGGTCTGGGACAAAACAAGAAAGCACTGCTCGGGAGCGCTCTTCTCCAAAGATGGTCCATAGAGCCCACGGCTGTGAAGAGGCAGGGCTCCAAAGAGACTTCTGAGAAGCCCACTGTTTGTCTTGTTCTCTGTTCCGACATTTGCTCTCAGGAGGATGAGCTGCAAATCAAGCAGGGATGCACACGCTCATGCAGGAGCAGGAGAGAAACGGACGAGGTGGTAATTGCATTTAAGACTTTCCCTGATCAGGGGGTGGAAAAAAAATCAACTTTATTAAATCTGGATCCCTGGATACAATACCCCTTTTAAATATTCTCTGTGATAAATGGAAAATTTGCATGAAATGCTTCTGCATATTGATTGTCTCAAACAAAAACACCGTGTAATTGAGTGGAGAGCTGCCGTGACTATTTTTTCATGAAAGCACACTGGATAAACTTAGTGATGTGGGAGAATCTTCCAGAAATCTTTCCAGACTAAAGAACATGACACTGTCATTTTGAGGAGAACAATGTAAGCATGTGTTGTTAAATGATAAAATGTAAACTTCCAACCGAAAGTCTTACTTTCAGAAAGTTTGAATCTAAGCCTGAACGCTTCCCAACACCTACAGGGTTTTCTGATAACATGGGTGGTGATGTAATGAATGTGATTATTTTTGGTATGGTGCATAAAATGTATCTGCATCAACATTTCCTAGTTCACCAATGCATGATGTCCCAGAATCATGGCTGGATAAAATATTCCTTTAAAATAATACAAAGCAAAGCAAATGAATATGAATGTTAACAGAATAGGAAATGTCAATTGGTATGACTTCAGATTTCATACAGCAACTAGGATCGAAAGACTTCCACTTGTCAATTTTTGGTTTCGTATCAAAAACATATATCTATAATCATCTTAAAAATGCATTAAAATATGAGAGGGCTTCAAAGGCTTTGTGGAAAAAGTCCACTATCTATATATTCTATTGTTTCAAGAACTTTTTTTTATACCAATTGATGTTAGTCCTGATCCCTATGGTCCTGATCCTTCAGTCCCCTCAAGCTGTTTCATTATGCTAACAAGCTTTCCTAACATCACCCATGCAAGTACATATTTGCAGCTACGAAACACATATGCAAATACCTTCTTTCAAATCTATATGTATTTGTCAGGGTACTCCCACTGTCCCTCCCACACCTGCTCAACTTGTATGTTTGTGTAACCATCAACCCCAAATCACCACTATTGCACGATTGGATATATATTGTGTATATATGTTGTGTAATATTTTCCTCAGTTACCTTTAACTCTTGCAAACCATTCTGTGTCTTCCCCTGTCCCTATCATGTTTCTACAATCCTCTCTTATAACATTCTATATTGCCTTCCCCTTCACCCAAGTTAACATTTGTCTACCCTCTAGCTAGTGACTTGCTCTCTTTTCCCACCCTTGATAACCATCTTTTTTTTTCTTTTTGTGTGAAAACCTTTTCTTAACTTTTTATAAAAGTAGTGGTCTCATACTTGTCCTTTTGTGAGTAACTAATTTTACTCGGCATAGTGTCCTCCAACTTTATCCATGTTATGAAGTATTTTGCAGAATTGTTGTTATTCTTCAGTGCTGCATAGTACTCCATTGTGTGCCTGTACATACGTTTATTTATCTACTGATGGACATTTCAGAGCCCTGGTGTTGTTATATGTGCTGGGGTGCACTCCGAATTATTGGCAGTTTGAAACCACCAGCAGCTCCAAGGAAGAAAGACTGGACTCTCTCCTCCCATAAACAGTTACAGTATCAGAAACCCACGGGAGCTCACTGTAGCTTGTGTCTTTCATTATGTGTCTACTGTATTTATTTATGCTACACATTAAGTCTCCTATGTTTGTCCCGACATCTTGCTTTTCATGAGTGATCTTTATTATACTACATTTTACAGTGAGGTCTTGAATACGGTATGAGTTATGGGTCCTGCTTCTGCAAATGGATAGCCATTTTTGCCAAGACATCAAGATACTATCTCTTCCTCATTTAAGTGATTCCGTCGCTTGTCAAAGGTCAGCTGCCTGTAAGTGGATAAGTTTACTTATGGGTCCCTGGTTATGCTCCGTGTGTCAATGTAGCTTCCATATATCAACACCAGACTATTTGACTACGGTGCCTGTGTAGACCCATTTCCAGACTGGACAGTGAGGGCCTCCTCTTTTTTTCGTCTTCAGTACTGCTTGGCTTCTTTAGGGTCTTGTTCTTTGGCATTAAAGGTTGTAACTGGTTTTTACACCTCTTTTACAAATGTTGCTATCCTCTGGATCAGGTATGTATTATATCTGTAGATGGATTTGTGCAGGATGGACATTTTTATAATGCCAAGTCATCCATGAGGATGGTATCGGCTTCCACGTGTGTAAGTCTCTTTTAGTCTTGAGAATGATGTCTTGTTGTTTTCTTTATACAGGTCTTTTCTTTTTCTGGTTAGGTTTTGCCCTCAGAATCTTTCAAGATCACAATGCTAGGCTTGATTTTTTTCTTTAGTTCTTTACGTATTTGCCATTGCCTCATATGCACGGGGCACAGTGGCTGCATCCATGCACGCGGTCGGAGGAAAGTCTGCAAGGATGGCGCAGGACAGGGTCGCTATGGGTCAGAACCTAAAACAACCAATGTTTGCATGTTGCTCGTTTCACTCTGACACTTTGCTGACCCTTTAGATTCGTTCCCACAACGTCCTTATTGAGTCTAGGTAAAACAATGCTACTTTTCACCCTAATGTGTATGTATGTATGTATCTATATATATATATATTCAAAGAAAATATTTTATTCAAGTTTATTGGGAAACCATAGTCCTTTTTAAAAAAAATTGGAGACCCTTACAGCTCTTATCATACTCCACATATAAATTCATTGTGTCAAACAGATCTGTACATAGGTTGTCATCATATCTTTCAAAACATTTTCTTTCTACTTGAGCAAAACATTTTCTTTCTACTTGAGGCCTTGGCTCCTCATACCCCCAACCCTAATGTAATTTTTTTTGTTTTGAAAAACATGGTAAATGCTCATGAAAATGTCTAATGTTACTATATGGTATTTGTTGATAAATTTAAAATGGCAATGTCTTTTTTTCTGAATTTTTATGTAGTAAGTAGGTAAACAAGAACCCTGGCAGAATAGTGGGTGTCATGTTGGGCTGCTAACCACAGGTCAGCAGTTCAAACTTACCTACCAGGTGTTCCACAGAATAAAGATGAGGCTCTCTACTTTCATAAAGATTTATAGCCTTGGAAACCCAAAGAATCAATTCTACTGTTTGTCCTATAGGAATTCTCTGCGTCAGAATCAACTAAATGGCAATAAGTTTGGGGAATATAGGTAAAGAAAATCTCTTTAGAATCCTTAACCTTTAAAAAAAAATAAGAAATGCTTAGGCCAAAACATTAAGGAGCATTTTATAGAGAGAGGACCAGAGAAGGATGAGGCAGTGGAGCCCTCATCAAAGACCTAGGCAACACAGAGAAGGAGATTCTTAAAAGTCCATTCTTACATTATTACTTTTAGGTTTTATTCTATTACAGTTAATAGAGTTTTTAATAAATTATTTCTTAGACTCTATTACCATTAACGGGTCCTAACATTATCCCAAAAGTTTACGTAGCAAAATGTTAGAGCAAGGAACAGACACCCCAAGCTTAACTCCAAGGATAGCTCTCATCTCTTGGCTACCTGATACTTTCTTCCTTTCTAAGTTGACGCTACTTTCGTCTTCTAGGTCTCTCCATTCTCCCCTAAGTAAAGAAATGATCATTTCCCTTCAATACAGAGCAAACGTTTGTCTACAACCACAGAGACTATAGCACTAAGCATTATCAAAATAAAGGACAAGGCTCAAGACTTGCGAGACTTCATCTTTTAATAAACACTGTTTACGATATTTACAATAAAAGACAACAGAGTTCTGCTACTGATGGGCCTTGTGCTACTTGAATAAAAATTGCAAATCCTATTCTCACTAAAGCATGCTGAAGTGCAGTAAGATTATGATACCCAAACTTCCAACGAGATTGGCATGCTGGGCCTACGTGACCATTCAAGACAATCAGATTTAGACCCAGATAACACTAATATCAGAATAAAACTGAGGGGTAATAGATCTTCCAATACTTTATAAAATTCAAGCCATCAAACTTCCAAAAGCATAAGATATTATTCTCTATGCAGATCATATATCATCCTGAAATGAGTGAAACCAAGGAGGCCCAAATAATAGCTCTCCTCCTTCTACTTGCTTACAAGAACTAATTACATAGCAGCCAACTCTTATGTCACCAATAACTGTCCATTTTGTGAGGACTGAGTTCTAGGATGTCTTCTTATTAAGTGTAAAGAAATGTCATTTGTTATTTACTGGACTCCAAGACCATCTGAGCCACTTGACAACTGGCTATCTCACTATGCCATCACATAGAATTGGAAAATACAGTAAAACAATTATGACAATCCAGCCTAGAGCCCTCTGGCACTTCTCTGTATGCTCCTGACTTCTAACGGTAACTGCAGCAGCAGGAATGGGAGACCTCACAGGATGAGGCTCCATGACATTCTCAAGAAATTGTCCTGTTGAGCTAACCTGTCCACATAGCAAACCAGATTTCTTTTGCTTTTATTCGTTGACAGCCTACAAGGATAGCGATACTCTCTCTTTTTTTTTTTTAATCATTTTATTGGGGGACGTACAACTCTTTTTTTGTTGTTTTTTCCATATTTTTTTTTATTTTAACAATTTATTGGGGCTGATACAATTCTTTTCACAGTTCATACATATACATACATCAATTGTATAAAGCACATCTGTACAGTCTTTGCCCTAATCATTTTTTTCTCTTTTCTTCTTTTACATTTTATTAGGGACTCATATAACTCTTACCACAATCCATACATATACATACATCAATTGTATAAAGCACATCTGTACAGTCTTTGCCCTAATCATTTTTTTCTCTTTTCTTCTTTTACATTTTATTAGGAACTCATATAACTCTTACCACAATCCATACATATACATACATCAATTGTATAAAGCACATCCATACATTCCCTGCCCCAATCATTCTCAAGGCATTTGCTCTCCACTTAAGCCCCTTGCATCAGGTCCTCTTTTTTTTCCCCCCTCCCTCCCCATTCCCCCCTCCCTCATATGCCCTTGGTAATTTATACATCGTTGTTTTGTCATATCTTGCCCTATCCGGAGTCTCCCTTCCCCCCTTCTCTGCTGTCCCTCTCCCAGGGAAGAGGTCACATGTGGATCCTTGTAATCAGTTCCCCCTTTCCAACCCACTCACCCTCCACTCTCCCAGCATCGTCCCTTACACCCTTGGTCCTGAAGGTATCATCCACCCTGGATTCCCTGTACCTCCAACCCTCATATGTACCAGTGTACAGCCTCTGTCCTATCCAGCCCTGTAAGGTAGAATTCGGATCATGGTAGTTGGGGGGAGGAAGCATCCAGGATCTGGGGGAAAGCTGTGTTCTTCATTGATACTACCTCACACCCTAATTAACCCATCTCCTCTCCTAAACCCCTCTATAAGGGGATCTCCATTGGCCGACACTTGGGCCTTGGGTCTCCACTCTGCACTTCCCCCTTCATTTAATATCATATATATATATATATACATACATATATACATGTACACATATATACACATACATACACACACTTATATCTTTTTTTTTTGCATGATGCCTTATACCTGGTCCCTTGGGCACCTCGTGATTGCACTGGCTGGTGTGCTTCTTCCATGTGGGCTTATTTGCTTCTGAGCTAGATGGCCGCTTGTTCACATTTCATTGTACAATGTGAAGGCTTTCATATTTCAGTCTAAAACCAACAAAACCAAAACACGCCAAAGAATTTTATTTCAAAACTTTCAATAACTATGTCCAATGTTCAGAATAATGATTTAAATATCGCTCCCCAAATTAGCAAAGTAACATGATCAAATGTTTTAAAAATAAGCATGATAAATAACACAAAATCCTTAAAATAGAAAGAATGTCCCAAATAGTATTTCTTGACTTGATATTCTTCATAGTATGGTTGCTGTAACCCTAACCTCCTGAGACTCTCCATCAAAACACCTGGCATATCCATCCAAATGGCCATTTTCCTGTTCAACAGCAGCAGTACCGTGTCTCCTGGGTATCACATTTACTTCACTGAAGCCAGAGAATTGAAGAGCTGACAACATCACACCGTTAGCCTCCGCTGCTCTATTATTAAGGAGTAAAATACCATTTGGAGGGTCGTGGTGAACATCTTCAGCAGCGCTTGAAAACCGAGATGCACTAGGAAGAAAGATGTCCTGATCCACTTCCGAAATCATCCAGTAAAACCCCCTTTGATCAAACTGGTTTGATTCAGACGCCCCAATCCACAATGGGTCCTCGAGAAAGCACAGATCAGTCAGAAACTCATTCTGTTCAAATTAAAGAGTTTACTTGACATAACAGATCAATCCGGAATGGACTACCTAGAAGTTTCCCCAAAGGCCTCAACAATGTGCTCCTACATTCTGAGGGACAGGAGGTCTTTACACAGAAAAGTGGGGATGGGGACGAGTGACTACACTAATGAGGGCTAGGATCGCATATGTGGAAACAACAATAGCAACTGGAAATGTTGCGAGGTTAGACAATAGGTTTTCTAACAAAGATTTATTTGCGCTTAAAGTACCATCGACTTCCAAAAGAACAAATAGATCTGTCATGGAAGTAATATAGCCAGAATGTTCCTTAGAGGCAAGGATGGTGAGAATTCATCTCAAATTCTTGGGACACTTTGTCAGTAGAGACCAGTCTCTGGAGTAGGGCATGGTGCTTGCTAGAATGAAGGGGCATTTAAAAAGGGGGGAGGATGCTCAATGAGATGGGGACACGGTTGTGAAGCTGGTGCAAGCCCAGGTGGGATTTCCTTCTGGTTGCTAAGCAAGGAGCCAACAGGAGGGCACCTGCCAACAACTTACTAAGCCGAGTACCATTTTTCCGGAGCCTAGTGTACAAGCATTCTCCTGCAACTCACCTGCCAAACACTCGCTGGCAAATACTTCTTCCCAAATTCCATACTTGCCTTCTCTCTTGTTTGCTGAAAGTCATTAAAGTCCACAAGAAGTGACGGCTGTAAATTCCAGGCTCTGTCCGTGTGCGGACAGTGCGACGCAGAGCAGAGTTTTGCTCTGTTCTACGGTGGGTTGCTGTGAGTGGAGACCCACCTCATGACAACAACATGGCGAGGACAGTAGAAAGGAGGATTTTAGATAAGTTTAATTCCATGATACAGCTTTGATTTAGATCCAGGGCAGGGCTCTTTAATCACGCTGAGCATCTCAGTTTACAGTACCTTCAGAGAGTCATAACTGATTACATGACTGCTTGAGTAAAGAATTTACTCTCTATTTTCTAATAAGGTCTCTGATTTTTGTGGCCATTTGAAAGACCCTTTTTTTGAGTATTTCTTTAAACAATCATTATTACAGTCTTTGCTGGTTCAGTCTGCCAAAAAAAACCAATCTTTCCTTTTATCTAGTCTAGGCCTTGCCACTCCTCACACTCCCTGCAAACATATCTGAAACAACAGATATGAGCAGAGTCTCTCAAAGATCATGATAAGCAGAAGTGAAACAGTATATAATTCAGGTTTTTTTTTAATTAAATGGAGCCTGGCCTTTAGGCAGGAAAAAAGCCTTTCATGCTAACTGCATCAGTTTTAGGGCTCTTTTACCACCTCTCCTGGACTAAAAATTTCCATAGAAATTTGCTTATCATTACTAGGAGCACAATGTGATTTGCATAAACTTACTAATTATATCTTTATTCGATGGCCATCTATTTTAGCATAGCTTAAGACTTCAGACCATATCCATGAATTCAACCAGGCAGTGTCTTTTTTATTACCACCATATGATAGCTTGGGCCACTATGTCTGAATTGTTTTGAAAAATTTGTAAGAATGAGACCAAATTAATAGGAACACTTGGCAGAGAACATGAAGACCTTTGGCCATATTAATAGAAATATTAATATGTGGAGTCAAATTAGTCTTTAAAGAATGGATATTTCGTCAAAATGAATGATCTTTTGCTTTGTGAGTGTATTTGATAACTATTTCATAAAGCATTAGATTAATCCTACAGAAATTAATATAATGATTAAAATAAGTACTCCAGTGTGCAGAATTGAACACAGTTAAGAACCAATTCCTTTAGGTAGCCAGCTGGAAATATCCAGAAAAGAAGAGTCAGGTAGAGAAGGTATAGAACATAACCAAGTTGCTTGTTCACAAACTGATCTAATATCTTGTTCTATTTCGACAAAGGCAGTAACCTTAGTGAAATGGAAAGTATTGGCACAAACACTGTGCTGGGCTAGAAGCAAAATCAAAGGAAATTCAGCCACCCAATGTACTTAACAGGATAGCTTAAGTATTTTTGCTGGGCTTCTCTGCCATCAGCAAGTCTCCAAACAGAACAGCTTCTCGACCATGACAGAATAACGAGTAGGTGGCAAACATATTTCTCTAGAGCAGTGGTTCTCAACAGTTCCTCATATCGTGGTGATCCCCAGCCATAAAATTATTTTTGTTGCTACTTCATAACTCTACTTTTGCTACTGTTATGAATTGGGCAACCCCTGTGAAAGGGTCGTTCAACCCCCAAAGGGGTCACAACCCACAGGTTGAGAACCGCTGCTCTATATCAACACTGCCATACATTGTAGGAGCGCACAAAGAAATGTCAAGTCGTGTCTTTTAATTTTCCATTAATGGATTCATATTCTTATTCTAAACTTATTCTTCATAGTCTCATTTGGTATCTTATTCTTTATAAGAATGTGAATTTATCAGCCCAGTGGGCCCTTTCATCGTAAGAGTGAACATTTAGTGTGGGTCTAAGTAGTTACAGGAGGCTGAGTGGTGCTGGTATGTCAGCTTTGGCTGCTAACCACAGGGTTGGGTTTCAAACTTGCCATCTACTTCACTGGAGAAAATGAGGTATCTGTTTCTGTAAAGATTCACAGTCTCGGGAACCCTGTATCAGTCATTATAAATCAAGACTCGATGAAATAGATGAGAAGGTCATGCGCAATATTCCTATGGTCAACTGGTCCATGTACGTCATCCATCTAAGCAAGGTCAAGCCTCCATAAGCTATTCAACACTGGCATTTTTCTCCAAACAGATTGCCTCTCTCTACAGAAAACATCTCCTCCTGGCTGCTTATTAAGAAAAGGGATCATTCTTAAAGCCATCTTTCAGTAAGGGAGTAATTGCAAATAGAAAACACTACTTATGTTTTGCTTCTAATACAGAGTAATCGGAGCATTACAGAAGTTCACTCTTGCTGTCAGGTGCCATCCAATTGGTTCTGACCCACAGCAACTTTATGTACAATGGAAGGGGACACTGCATTGCTGCACGCCGTCCTCACAATTACCCCCAGGTTTGAGTACACTGCTGGAGCCACTGTGTCAGTCCATCTCCTCAAGGGCCTTCCTCTTTCTGCTGCCCCCTCCACTTTACCAAGCCGTATGTTCTTCTCCAGGGACTGGTCTCTCTTGGTAACATGTCTACATCATGGGCATGAAGTTGAGCCATCCTTGCCTCTAAAGAGCACTCTGGCCAGACTTCTTCCAAGACAGACAGATGTGTTTGTCCTTTGGACACTCCATGGTACTCTCAATGTTCTTCAGCGCCACAATTCAAATGCGTACATTGTCTTCTGGTCTACCATATTCAATGTTGACATTCGCATGTATATGAGACGACATGTATATGAGATGACGAGGGTCAGGCGTAGCTCAGTCCTCAAAGTAACGTCTTTGCTTTGGATACTATAAAGAGGTCTTATGCAGCAGATTTACCCAGTGAAGCACGTCTGTTGGTCTCTATATTGGTGCTTCCATGAGCATTGATTGTGGATCCAAAAAAGATAAAATTCTTTTTTTTAATGATAAAATTCATGACTTCAATCTTTTCTCCATTTATCATGATGTTACCTATGGGTCCAGTCATGAGGATTTTGGTCTTGTTTACATTGACTTGCAATCCATACTGAAGGCTGGAATCCTTGACCTTTATCAGCTAGTACTTCAAGTCCTCCTCATTTTCAACAAGCAAGGTTGTATCGTCTTCATATCGCAGGTTGTGAATAAGCCTTCCTCCAATCCTGAGACCACATTCTTCTTCATATAGCCCAAATTCTCTGATTATTTGCACAAGAAATTCACTGGTGCGGTATAATATCAGTTATTAGCAGCATAATGGATAAGTTTTATATTACCATAATGTCAAAGTATGTATATGTATGGGGACAATAAAAGGAAATAATAAAGAGTAAGTAGGGGGAGTTGAATGCCAGAGTTTGACAACACGGCTTTCTCAATGATGACATGAATATTAACAGTAGCACTGAGTATTGGATAGCAGTGGTTCAAAATTGTTATGTCCAGAGTTTGGAACAGGAGGACCAACCCAGCAGTTAGTAAGATGACTAGCATTGGCTACTGATTGATATAGCCCAAGTCTTAGAAAATGTGTTGGAAAAAATTTTAATGGTTAAGAATTGAGACGTCTCATGCTTTGTTTACCTGAAAACATATATGATTGATATAATGAAGCAATTTCAAATGTAATGAGTCTTAAACAAAATTTCAATAGTGACAGCAATTTTCATTGCTTAAATATAAAGTAAGGTCTTTCAGTCACTTGAGAGAATATATTTTTACAATAGAGAAATCTACAGATATGAATCATCAATAATAAAACAAGAACGGTGAAATTTATAAGTCGAAGTACAAAGATTTCTGTAGCTTGCATGAGAACTTGTCCCATGATCGCAGATTCCATCTGTTTCTGGCTCTGAGGGTGCAGTAAGCTGAACAGTTCAGGAAGGTCATCGAAACCAGTGAATCCAAAGCTTACCTTACTGAAATTAAGCAGGACAAAGGTTAGTGAAAAGGGCAAAATTCCTTTCCAACGAGACTCTGAGTGATCTTTTATTTAATGCATCTTCCAATATAATCACCTGGTTCAAGAATAGGCAATTTTAACGTTTTTAAGTTTTGACTGTTAAAAGCTTCCTTGACTCATGAAAATACTCACTAGAGCACTAAGTTAAAGATTAGCACAATAATTTAGGAGAATCATCATCAGTTTACGTTGAGAAATAAGGGAGGGTTACGGTGGCCTACTGAGTTAGGCATTGGGCTGCTTTCTGCAAGGTCAGCAGTTCAAAACTACCAGCATGTCTGAGGGAGAAAGATGAGGATGTCTACTCTTTGTAAAGGTTTCCCATCTTGGAAATCCATAGGGGCAGTTCTATACTGCCCTATAAGGTCACAAAGAGTCAGAACTGACTCAATCTCAATGAGTTGAGGTGAGGTGAGATGGGCTTTCAGGTAATAATCCAATGTGGAGTTAATTTCTGAGACTCAAATGGAGTGAACCTTAAATGTAGAAGGACTTAAGAGAGGAGTTTAGTATAGTGTAATCTAAGAGATTCGTAAAGCTTTGCTAGTTTGGTTTTCATTCTCTCCAACAGCCCCAGAAGACGGAGGATTCCGTGGTTGTTCTTAATTGCCCTGGAAGCAGTTCTGCCTTACCGTGGTGCACCAGAATGAAACACTGCCTGGTCCAGCGCCAAGGCGGTGACATACTTGATAAGCAGGAAAATCTCACATCTTCCTTTAATTACTTGTCTAGGAAAATGAGGCCCTGCATCATTGCAAAGAGCTTTTCGTTCTCCCAATTGGGGATTGTAATCTCCCGAAGTTTAACTCCACATGTTACAGTGGCACAGTGAGCAGGAATAACCTCTAGGCAATTCAAAGAACTGGAAGTCATTACTAGGAAAACTGTATCGCCGGAGCTGGGCATGATCTCAGGGCCATTCAAGCATAGGACCAAAGGGTAACGGATTATCTCCTAGGGCCACTTTGAGAGATTTGCGTGGGTTGAGGTGGAAATAGATGAAGTAATGGGACGAAGCATTAGACGCTTTATAAAAATATCCCTATCAACATTTTTGAAAACTAAGGGAAGATCCTGGGCTTCTAAGTACTAATTTCATGTGGGTTCATTTTTTTTGGTGACCAACCAGAGTAGACCTTGCATTTAGAAGGATTAAGGGAAAGACGTTAGCACACCTTGATTAGGACTATCACCCACAGGAGCTCAAAATGGTAGCATTTGTCCAAGGCAAAGCTCACAGGGCAGAAAGACATAGACAGAGAGAAAAGGTAAACAGAGGGAGGAAGTGAGAAGAATTTTGATCCATTGTGAGGAATAGGCTAAGCCTAAGAACTCAGAAAGCTTGGCTAATTGGGTTTTTATGAAACCATGAGTTCTTTCCACTAGCCTAGAAGATTGGGTAAGATGTTGTCATTAGGGGCCATACAGGCTGTTTCTATTCCTTTAACCCTATATAAAAGGCCTGGGACTAGCTTTCCATTCTGATAGTAGCCCAGAGGAGATAAGAAATCATTTGCTTCCAAGTGTACAAAACTGATGCACAATTCCATAGCAATATTTTAAATTTGTATAAATATTCATGGACTATCTTGAGGCTAATGTACAGGCTCTGGTAAGAGTGATTAATTCAGCTTGTTGAGCGGAAGGAGCTTTGGGAGTGGAAGGATTTCAGGAGAGGTGGGGTTGGCATCACCAGTCTGACAGCAAAGCTTTCGGATCAAGCTTTGAACAGGAGCTATCAACGAACAAAGCTAAAACAGGATTATCGAAGGGTACCTTTGCAAAGTCAAAAGTGGGTCAGTTTCATCTAGATAGTTCTATTTGGAGTGATTATTGTCTTCAGTCTCTGGGGGAAGAATGGTGGAATTGAAAGATGACCATGCGCCAGGGAGTCACGTGGTGAGAAGACCTTAGGCCAAGGAAGAGTATTGCATGGGGGCACACACAGGCAGAGAACGTCCTAGCACCGGATCTGCAGTGTTTTCAACTAGTGTGGCTGTGGTATCAATAGCCCTAAGGCAAGGAAGGTAGTTTCCTTTTGCTACAAAAGCAAACCATCAACTGTAGCTGCATATTGGCTTCTGAAACCCTCCGGGTTCAAATACATTTAAAGTATTTCCAAAGATTTCATGGACAAACAGGGAAACATCTAAGGAATAGTTAGGAAAGCCTAGTGTAAGTGTATCTGCTAAAGTTTTATTTATTCATCTTAAATTGTGAGTTTGGCGGAAGTTTACAAAGGGTATGGTCAACAATTCCGATACATTCAATTTTGTGACATCGATGGCACGCCACACCACACATCAGTATTCTTCCCACTTCCTCCCTCTGTGCACCATTTCCTTTTGTGTGTGGTTACAGTTTGGGCTTCGATCTGCATGGTCAGCAGTTCAAAATCACCAGCAGCTCCACAGGAGAAAGACTGGGCTTCCTACTCCCAGCAATAGTTACAGTCTCAGAAATCCCACAGGGGTCTCTATGAGTACATCTTGACTCAATGAGATCCCTTCCTGCCTTGTGAGCTTCGTCCCTGTGCAAATAATGCTCAGATGCTCTCCTATGAGTGATCGTTCTAATGCGGGCACACATGCCTGCTACTTTTGTGCACCTAACAGGACTTCCTATCATTTGGCGGGGGTTTAGTCACAAGGGGTGGGAGTCCAGGTTTGAAAAGTGTCCAGGACCTTAGAGTTGGAGGTACCACCAGTCTCTAGCAGATCGATTTTTTTCATGATTTCTGCATTTTTCTTCCATTCTGCCCAGGACCTCCAATTGTGATCCCTGTTCCAGTGGTCAACAATGGTAGCTAGACACTACCTAGCTCTTATGGTTTTAGGGACGTGAAACCTGGGATTCGTGAAGTTCATTAGTCCTTGTTTGTTTATGCCTTGGATTTTTTTTTCACTTTTCTTTGTTCTGCACCAATAGGTGCATGTTTAGCTAGCTACTCATGACTGCTGAAGTGGCTTTCCATTTAGTTACACCTTCCTGATGAGCTGGTACAAATTGGAAAGAAGCTGGCTCAGTGACTTTCAAATATTTGTATAAGGAATGAGTCAACAAGGAGACATTGGGAGTCCAGGACCTATCGTAGACACAAAGACCTGGAAACCTACATAATTGTTTCTTAGCTCTTGGCATTAGGAAAGCAACACTTCTCTCTTTTTTGCTTAGCCTCTAAGGCTATACCTTCTGCAGAAAGTTTGTGTCTTACTTGACAGAAGTCCCACCAATTGTAGTTCTTCTAGAGAAACTTTATGTCCTCTGGCACATAGCTTTTAACAGGATTAAGCTTCCTGTTACAGCCTCAGAATTACAGCCCTGGAAGATTTACAGCCTCAGAAACCCTCTATCTGGTCAATGTGAGGTAGAGTTGACACTGGTCGGGAGCTAAATGTTTGACTTAGTTCTGTCTTAGCTTTTTGTTTAAGGGTCGTTGAAAGAGTGTTGGTAAATGCTTAGAAATGTCTACTTAATTTTAATGGATTCTACTGATGAATTTAGCCCACATCAATAGATGTGGTGACTCTTAAATTTCTAGGCATTAACAACAACAGCAAAAACCCTTTGATCTGTACTAGGGGCAATTCCATTGCCTTGGATCATAACTACTGCTTGCATACATCTAGCCCCTCCTCCTTATGCATTCATTCTGCATCGAGTTCCTCAAAAAGAAGCTTTGGGACACAAGGCAAATCTAACGGTATTTCTTCCTTTGTGTTTCTTGTGGAATATAATCGACAACTCCACTAGGACAAAAGATCTCCGTCTCGCAAATTTACAGGAGTCTCACGACTGAGTGAAAAAAAGTATTGTGCTGTTTTAATTAATGTTCTCTATTTTACCTCTTTAATATCTACTATCCATCGCAATGGCTATCCAGAACCTATGGACAAAATCAAAATTCATTAAGAGGTTTTTAAAGAAACATTAACAAGTTGTACTGCTAGTGAGAAATAGGAGAGTTGCTCATCAAACCACGTTACAAAGTTCTTTCAGGTCTGATAATAAATGCCCAAAAGGGCATGCCACTCTGCTGTAAGTATCAACTTGAGGGCACTCAGTTCAAGCTACAGGGGCTAGCAAACCCAGCACCCTGAATTAAGTGCCTAGCAGCACCCCACTCCAGTAAGCCTCAGCCCAATGGGATTCAGCTACACTTCTGGGAGTCAGCAAGTCCATCTCCCCCAGTTAAGAGCCCAGAGGCACCCCCTCATCAAGCCAGCCACCTAGACAAAAGCACTCAGCTTTACTTGTGTCGTGGGTTGGGGACTCTATCCCTCTGGTCCACGCTCTGGCTTCTGGTTCTGCTGCTGCTCCTGTGATGTCACAGGGGCTTTCTGGTTCCAGTGATCCTGAACTGAGATGATGTGCTCCACTCCTGGCTCTTGCTGGTCTTGACATTCCTCCTCCTGCTTCCCAGAGACTTTGTTTTATACAAAACCAGATGGCATTCCAGGGAATCCTGTTCACCGTGATTCACAAGTGAATCCTATCAGTCCCTTCCCCCACTTTCTGACCAGATCCAGGCAGGAAAATCATCTGGTGCATATTAGAGACGTTGGCTAGAAGAGTCACATTAAACAATTCACTGCCCTTGTGTGAACTATTTGTATAAATCTTTGTGTATATAAATCTTTTTTTTGTGTATAAATCTTTAGTAAGAATTAGAAATGTAAAAACAGACCCAGAATGAGTTAAAATCTGTACTTGATTTGTTACTCCTATATTTTAGAAGTCTTGTACTCCAAGCAGGGCGCTTTATAAACAAGTGAAGTTAGTTGTACATAGTGTATCAATTAAAAATGTGCAAGATAGAATTACAAGTGGTTTCCCACTGAAAACGTGATGCCACCCTGGAAAAGTTCCCTGTTGTATTCCCACTGTCCCTTCCTTTCATATCCGGTTGAAAGACTTTTAGTCTGTTTAGTTTCTTTGGGGTTTCCCTTAACTTATCGCAGTCTTTCCCCAACGCCTGATGTTACACTAATATCTGCTTTTGCACAGTGCATTTCTATCCATTTCATTTGTAGATGAGGCTGTGCCCTCGTTTTCATGGCCAAATTAACAAACAAACAAACACAGTACAGGGCCCGGAAGTCTCTTGATTTTTGTGACTGGTATGGTTGATGGAAGAGTTTATTATTTGATCATGTATCTGCGTTATGAGCTAAATGTTATCAGACAAAACCTAGAAAACCAGTTCTTAGAACAGTCAGCCCTGACCAGGTTTCCCCTTAACAGTCATATTCCTGTCCATTAAACGGCCAGTAGTTTTGTTCTATTTAATAAGTAAGCCACCATGGCCATGGTGCGTTGGCAATTATTATGCCCTGTTCAGTGGAAGATTAAATATTTCCAAAGTTTTGGTACTAAACAACTATCAAGACTTTCAAAAATAAGGTATTTCTTATCCAGCAACTAGACAATGAGCTCTTTGATGAAAACAAAACCATAAACACAAATTATGCTTAATTTATACTTCTTAATATTTCCCTTTAATTTGATTCCTCCTCACGCTGCCTGCAGTCTCATAAACTCATTATTCACTGAAAACCAAATCCCTCCTGAACTCTTTGCCGTTCCGCTTTCTCACTTTCAGGAATTAAAATATGCAAGCAACTTTGTTATGAGGGAAGAGAACACAATCCTGCCTCTCCCCTTGGAGGAAGAACAGTGCATATGTGTTTGCCACAGGGAGATGTCATCACACCCAGAATGTGCATCCAATGCTGTTTTTAATCATGCCAAATGACTCCCAGAAGAATAAACAAACGTGTCTTGCAAGAAGTACAGCCAGCATGCTCCTTCAAAGGGAGGATGGAACAAATTTATTTCACACCCTTTGGACATGTCCGGAATGGCCAGTCCCAGGAGGACATCATGCTTGGTAAAGCAGTGTGTAGAAAGAAGAAAGACCCTCCGGAAAGAAGAAGACGCCCCAGTGAGACGGTGTTCCACAGGGATGGCAGCTGTGGGCTCAGGACCTGGGTGTGCTTCGTTCTGTCGCAAGAAGCCTTGTTCGGAAGGGCAAGCAGTCACAGCAGCAAGGAGCCCCTGCTCAGGGTCAGGGATCGGCCTCAAGCAGATAAGCTTCGCTGTACAGCACACTGACTGCGACGGTCACAAAGGCGAACAGGGAACGAACACGTGGTGCCATTCTTTGCAGGAGTCGACATCTCTTCATATCGAAATTAAACACATGTGTGTAAACACCCTGATCCCTTTAACCCAGTGCAAGTGGTGACGTCAGTGGCAGCAAGGACAGCGTGTGATTATCATCACTTTCTAGTTCCCAAACGTTTATATCATCTTTAAAAGAAACCCCAACCTGATTGTACCTGCAATCTTAGCTGCTGCTTTCTGCTTGTTTGTGTTGCTTTGAACATGAGAGCTCACACAGAGAACTCATTTTCCAACGCTTCCTAAGCAGCTTGTTCTGGGACGATCTCAGTGTGGAATCAGCATTCTCCCGTTTCCAGCTTTCTCGTTTCCCTCTCCCTCCCCGCCGTTTTGTCTTTGCTTTGGAGCATATTTTGCTCATTTGATCTCTATAGCCGAATGATTAAAAGAGGCACATTCCTCGTGGATGTCATTTTTAAATTTTATAGGTCAAACCATTATTTGGTGATTTCCAGGTGTGGCTTCTGTCCCAGATTAAAACGGTGTCTGACGGCGTACCTACATTCTTTTAAACTCTGTGCTGAATCCCCAACTTAAAATCAGAATTTCCTTAACTATTTCCCTCTCATCTCTAGTGGATGGTGATAGTTCAGAGCCTGAGTCCGGGAACCTGATGGTGGTGTTTAAATGCTAAGCACGTATCAAACCGCCCGAGTTCCAATTGCTCAGACCTTCATTTTCATCATTTATAAATTGATGATAATCGCAAAACTTATCTTACGGTATTCTGGAAAAGAAGAAGAAGAAAAAAAAACCTAGAGTGTGGATAACACACTTAGCTCCGTGGCGGTCAAGCAGAAAGTGCTCCTTGTATACTTCCCGTTTTATTAATTCATGCTTTTAAAAAACCGCTTAAAAATCACGCGCATAGTGCGCCAGGCACCATTCTAAATACTTTGCAAATATGAATCCTTTTAAATCTCATAAACTTCCCACGAGGTAGTCACTATTACTAACTTTAATCTACAGATGAAGACATGGGTGCAGAGAGGTTAGTCCACTTGTCCACAGTCATGCAGCGCAGAGGTGAAAACCACCCGGTTATCGTTCAAAAGTCAACCTCACTGCATTGAGTCGATTCCAACTCACTGCGGCCCTCCAGGACAGCGTGGAACTGCCCCTGTGAGTCCCTAAGGCAGTATCCCCGGTTATCACTGCTCACCCCAAAATGCATATTCTCTTTTATTTTCTCTTTTTGTGTTTATCTCCTCAAGCAGCCTACTAATGTAAAAAATCGAGACAATCTTCAATGGTTTCTGTGTATTCTCTCCATTTTTAAAATCATATATGTGCCTTTTACATAGCGGCCATCAAATCCAACATGCCATTTTGTTTGTTGGTTTGCGCCATGCTGGTTAAGAATGATCAGTCAGATAATAATTTATTCCTGCAAAAGAATTGGGTCTTTATACCTTTAATTAGGGCTTCATATTTCCTACCTAGTTATGCACTTGTCCCAGTTACTGAGTGGAGATCTCTGTGTGTCTATTAGCTCTCATTGCACCAGAACAGTCATCAGACTCGGGATGGTGTTATTTGAATGGTGAGATGCTTAGAATTCAGAAGCAAGGCCAGGGACTTGAAGCCATAGATATTTAAATCTCGCTGTGGCCAAGGGATCAGGGTGGATGACAGGACAGATTATGGGAACCTCAGGACACTAGCTACAAAAATCCAAACTCTACAGACAGAAGGAGGCAAATCAACATCAACTCCACGCTGTGTGAGCCAGCCTGGGGAAACCCACATCCACACCCCACACCCCAACCCCCTGCCCTAGAGTTGACTGTAACTCACAGCAAACCCATGAGACACAGCAGAACAGCAGCGAATTTTCAATGCTGTCAATTTTTAGAGCGGCAGACTGTCTCGTCGTTCACTGGAGTGGCAAGTGAGTGGGAGCCACCAAGTTGTGGTCAGCAAGGCCACTCCTGTCCCAGTGTGCCCCAGGGCTTCCATGTTCCTTCCAATTGCCAGAGATCATCCTCAGCGATCTTCATAAGTACACAAAATGGGTCTACTAGAAATCTGGGGCAAAATCCTTCCTTACACAAGAAAAAAAAGTCAGGTTCTGATAAAATAAATTTCCCTCAGGCATAGCGATTTTCCTTCATGCTTTTAAAGAATGGTATATTACTTGTAACTTCTGTGTTTTTGTCTTTTTCCTTCCTTAATTAGAAAAGCAATTTATGCCTCTTGTAAGGATTGGCGATAACACAGAAATATATCATGAAAAAAATAAAGGTCCTCGCGTGCCATCTACAAGTCCTACTCCCAGAGATGAAACACTGCCAGCACTTCAGCATATCGCCGTCAGACTCTTCTCTTATTTACAAATGGATCTTGTCTGCACGTCCCAAACCCATAAGCCCATAGTTGTCAAGTCCATTCCAGGTCACAGTGACCCTAGAGGACCTAGTGGAATGGTCCCACAGGGTTTCCCAGGCTGTAATCTTGAGAGAAGTAAAATGCTCCTTCTAGTTGGGCTTTGAGCTGAATGGTAGCGATCAACAGGAGCTCCACAGGAGAAAGGCTGGCTTTCTGCTCCTGTGGACAGTTACAGCCTTGGCAGTCCACAGTGGGGTCGGTTGCTGTGTGAGATAGTTACGGTTTAGTGTGCCAACCTGACCGATAAACACATGTGGGGTTAATTGAAGGGCGGTGAGCATCTCCTTTCTAGTTCTCGGGTCTCTTGCTTTGTGATGGTCGGACCAGGGAGCAGCTGCCTTAGCCAGGTCCCTGCTTCAGCTGGCAAGGGTCACTTCCTACAAGACATCCCCAAGAAAAAGCCGCATGGACCTACCCCGATGAAGCCTGGGTGCTGGAGCAGTCATGCGGAGACCCCTGCCAGCGCTGAGATGCTTACACGTTCACTGATTCGGCTTTCCTCCTGCAGTCAGCATCATTGCGTGTGTTTTGTGAGATGGAGGACTTTGTGGATTGGTGTCGGACATATGGGCTAATGTTGGGCAGCACTGGGTTGGGATGCTTTCTTAAGGTACATTTACCCTTTATATAAAACTCTCTTATATACATATGAGTTTCTGTGGATTTGTTTCTCTATCTAACCTAGACTAACACCCTGTGAGTCAGCATTGAGAAGGAAGGTTCTCCTCCGGAGCAGCTGACAGATTTGAACCAACGATGCTCTGGCTCTTGCTCATTTGAAGCTAGCCTCTGTGCCACCCAATGACCCATAGGGTAGGAGCTGTGCTGGGCACTTAACCACCTGTAGGCAGAGCTGAACCGCTCCTTGGAGTTTCAGAAACTTCATATCTTTTCTGGCGCAGACAGCCTCATCGTTCTCCCAGGAGGGACCGTGGGCTCAACCCATTACCCTCGCCTTTAGCAGCCCAGTACTCTAGCCGGGGAAGGTTGTTTGCTTTGGGCACGTAGACAGGTGGATGTGGATTTGTAAATCCATGAGTATATATTCAAACACACAATGCTTTGTTGTTCCTATTAATCATTGGGGGGAAACAAATACAGAAAAGCAAGAGGCTAGATCACAGCAGAAGTTGAAGACATGTTGAGAATCCTGTTAGGAGCCGCTGATAGGCAGAACGTAACAACAAACTGACAGAACACTTGGCGAAAAGGTAAAAATGAACAGTTCTTTACGCTGAGAATATAAAACATAATTCGAAAAATGAGTTCATGACTATGCATGTGATTTGGAACGGTGGCCAATCGAGTGTGATTATTTTAGAATCACTCCTCATCAGAATTCGGACAGTAGTACCACCGGTTTCAACACTGATGTCAAGTGACGTTCAGGAATAGAACATATTTACGACACTGAGGAATTACTGTTCCCACCTTTGCTTAATTGCTTTGACATTCTCCCCAAGAGCTTTGCTCAGACTTCGCCCCCTGGGCTCAAAATATTCTTCCCCGTGCTGACATCCGCCCTCCTCCTGCCTGAAGTATATTTTGCTTCAAGGGAGTGGCTGTTTCCCCCTGCCATTAGAAAGACTTTCTTCACCAATGTTGCGTGGACGGAGGTGGACTTTTGTGACCAGCCAAACATTTTGTGTATTGTCTGATTTCCCTTCAGACACCCCACAGTGCTCGGCATGGTGACAAGGCGGGCATTGACAGAGCATTTGGGAAGAATTTTATTTTAGTAACGATGTATACCTCAAATAGAAAAATCGAAGACAGGGTCATTTTTCATCGCCTTACAAGTTCTGGAGGATTGTAGGAAAATGAGAGTTAGCCCACTAATCTGGAAAGCTGAACTTTGGGCTCCTCACTGGACACCAGAGAACCATTCCGACCCCAGACGATGAGCAGCTTTGTAGGCTTGTGCCCTGCCCTGTCTTATGCGGGAGCAGGTCCATGGCATTCATCAGCTGTCCCGCAGTGGTCTGCGCTTCAAAGAGCCAAGTGACACTAATTAGGTGACATAGCAGGCACATAAGGGAAAGTGGTTTGTTTGTTTGTGGTGGTGGTGGGGGAGGTTGGAGTGGCATTTTGTGCTAATGCAGGGCTTTGGTGACACAGAGAAAGGGCTTTGTCTTTTCCCATAGACAAAAAAGTTTGTTGGAACATTTGTCCTCTCGTTTCTCCATTTCAATCAGCTGCCCAGATGTTTGACATGAATAAACTCTCTACCTTTTGATATTTTCAATGAGTTCAAAATATCCTGCCAGGAGCACAAACCCCCTTGATGGCAGGAGATCGCAGCAGGGAGGGTTGTAATGAGAAAAATGCCCCTGGGCAGAGAGGGCTTACATAAAAACGAGGCCTGTACCTTAAAATGATCTCAAACCTCAATGCACCGTTCCACATGCAGTTAAACCCATGCACACAGGATTGCAAATTTCTCTTTCTGTTGGTGTGTGCTTATGCATAACTGGTCTGAATGATCCTTATAATAAAACATGGCTCTGAGAACCCATGGAAGGCTCTCCAGCTCCTAGGAGAATGGTAGTAAGAAAGATTCTAGTGCATAATGCCTCAGCCAAAGAGGAATCTAGTGAGCGGAGCTCATTATTTCTTAAACTTGTCATGCCCCACAATAGAAAACATGGTGTCATTTGCTCTGACTTAAATTAAAACTGGTTTCCTACAGAGTCCCATGTTGAGTCTTTGGCAGAATAACCGATGATGTCTTAGACAATTACACATCCATCTGGGGATGAGGCTGCAGCCAGCAGTTTTTAGCCATCTCTGGGTTGCACATGATGTAAGGAATCGCCCCTTTGCAAGTGTAGAAGCAAAGTATGGACTTCCTGGCCCTCAAGACACCTGAGTTCCAATCCTGAGTCTGTGACAAGAAGGTTTGTGACTCCGGACAAAGCAGTAAATCAGATTTTCCTGATTGGTGAAAATGGTCGTTTGAATTCTCTTGGCTCCCTTTCTGCTCAAGAATTCTAAAACCCAATGTCACTTATAAGACAGTGAAAGAATGAAGAACCATTTAATTGGAAGAAAAGGTGAGGAAAGAGATTGATTTCATTTTATGTAAGAAACAAACTTTTGAAAAGTCATGTTGGGCTATGATTCTGTAAAGTGGGTCCTATGCTTTTTATAAAGATAATCAGATATGTATATTTTTTCAGATAATCCCATTTGAGCATGAGGTTTCCTGACCCCAGACTCACTCTCAAGAGGTGCATGCCACTTAAACAAAGGCCGTATATACTCGAGTAAAAGCCGACCCGAATATCAGCCCAGGCACCTAATTTTACCACAAAATTGCATTTAAAATGTGCTGCAAAACTTGGCTGTACACGAGTATATACGGTGCTCAGTGTGATGGGGTCCAGCATCTAAAGGATGTAGCCCTGTTGCTCACGTTGAGGGTCATACAGACACGTTTCCTTAGCTTTGATTTACCCAGGGCCCACGGTTCCTTTAAGTGGTCCTCTTCTCATCTCTCAATTCCTTGCTGGTTCTCAATCGCATTGGACTATGACCAGAGAAACGGAAGGTGCCCAGTGGGTTTGGTCTTGAAAATTGCAAATTCTTTTAACATGCACACTACTCTTATCCTCTGCCAACTTCTAAGGAGATTTTTTTTAAAAGAAAGGTATTCCCTTTAGTGACAATATTTCAAAGAAAAACTAAAAGCATGCATATACGCTATCAATGTGAGAAAAATGACTTCCAGCATTGAAGAGGAAAGGAGTAGACGAGGCTGTTTTACTCCCCTTCCAGGAATGTCCAGTCCTCCATAGGCTGCCAGAATAACAAGGGCACCAGGGGGGAGTCAAGGTCCGCCCATGCTAACCGCCAAACAAAAGGGAAAACATCCTCCCTGCTATTGGCCGATTCCAACAAATGGCCACTCCGCAGGCAGAGTAGGATGTTTCCAAACCCTTACCAGAGCAGAGAGCTTGATCCTTCTCGCTTGGAGTGGCAGGTGGTTTTGAACTGCTGACCTTACTGTAGCAGCCCCACATGTAACCTATGATGGTACCGTAGTTCCTTTATGTTAACTATCAGAAAGGACAGCTCATTAAGAATGTGGATCGAGGGTTACCTGAACTCAACAGCTGGAAATCCTAGGGTTAGGTATGATTGCCCGTGACATGTGGTTGACATCCATGAGCTGCCTTTCCTCACTGTAAGGTTTGTGCTGCTGGAAGACGTCTGCTAAGCCTAAGCCCTTTGCTAACAAGTTTATGGTCACTCAGTGATCCTCTAGGACAGAGTAGAACGGCCTCCACAAGGCTTCCAAGGCTACAGGTCCTCACAGGAGCAGACTGCCAAGTCTTTCTTCCGTGCTGTGACTGGTGAGTTCTCACTGCCAACCTCAGGTCTGGAACCCCCGCACTGGCAGGCTCAGAAACCTCTGAAGCACAGGGTTATCTTTCTGTTTCCTCGATTGTGGATTGCCTGAGAATTTTAATTTTCCCACAGGATAAATGTAACCAATTATTCCTGATGTGCTGGTGAACTTGGGGGGGGGGGGTGGATATGCTAAAATAATACATTTTAAGGGTTGATGATCCAAATGAGGCCACCAGAACTTTCATTTAAAATGGCACGTGCATCTTTCATACTATAAAGTTATGAGCATGGAAGAGAAAAAATTCACACCTGGAGACAAAACGACAAAAAGTAAGTCATTTAAGGCATCCCCTCTCCTTCCCCTGACCATAGACCCTCCCCCTGGCCACACACCCTCCCCCTGGCCATACACCCTCCCCCTGGCCATAGACCCTCCCCCTGACCATAGACCCTCCCCCTGGCCATAGACCCTCCACCTGGCCATAGACCCTCCCCCTGGCCATAGACCCTCCCCCTGGCCATAGACCCGGGAGGCGACTAGCTTTAGCTATTGTACTGAGTGTGTTGGCACGGGGTCTGCGGTGGCTCATTAGAATGTGACACCTTTATCTGTAGTTAGATTAGAGTGTGACGCCTTTATCATCGGATCTCCCTTTTGATCCACTTTATACATTTGTTCTCGTTTTTAATCTTTCTGCTTCCTTTTCGATTGAGCGTTTTCTGTGTTTGATTTTGCCAGTGTTGGCTCTTTGTGTGCTGGTTTGCTGTATATGAAATCCAGGACCGTTAAACCTACAGAGATGGTAGGTGGATTAATAATTCCCGAGGGCACGGCAGGGGGAGTGGGGGTGGGGAGAGGTGGGGATGGGAACTATCTTAACAGGACTGAGGTGATGATGGGACAACTCGCTTTAAATCAATCAAACTATCCAATTAGATATGTCAATCACATGTCAATACGACTGTTTTACATGTTCCTTTGTTTCCCTGGGTGAAATATGACTCACAAAGGTGATGCTCAGCGATCGATAAAAAAATGCACAGGATTCTTCACAAAAGTTCCTCATGGCTTCCCCCAGGGCACTAAGAGAACTGAGTGTAACTATTTGAAAAACCACAGAGAGTGGGGCAGAGTAGGTAGGGGGTGGTGGTGCTAACACCAGGTATGGATGATCATGATCCCTGAGAAATGTTTTGAAGCACCCCAAATCTGTGAGCCCCGAAGTGGGTGGGCTTGTGATTTATGTATAATCCCCAGTCCTCCTGTAGAATAACTTCTCTCCCCCTTTGGATTTTGGAGCCCTTGCTGTTTTTTGTTGTTGTTGTTGTTTTTTAACATTTTATTAGGGGTTCATACAACTCTTATCACAATCCATACATATACATACATCAATTGTATAAAGCACATCTGTACATTCTTTGCCCTAATCATTTTCAAAGCATTTGCTCTCCACTTAAGGCCTGATCGGGCAAGATATGACAAAATAACAATCTATAAATTATCAAGGGCTCATGAGGGAGGGGGGCGCGGGGAGGTAGGGGGGAAAAAAAGAGGACCTGATGCAAAGGACCCTTTCTGTTTTACAAGCAGATTCAGCTGTGACAAAGCCGACAGTAAAGTTTTGCGTCTGCTCGTCCCCTCCGTGTGTTTGGTTGGCCTCTGTCACACCCAGGAATGGACTCGCGGCTCCACCTGGAAACAAAGTGTAAGAGGACAGACAACCTGATCCCGCCCGTGCTTCTGACGGCAAGTAAATTGGTTTACCTGCTCCGGCCTCCGTGCCCTCGTGTGTAAAACCGGGATGATGCTAACGGCACCTGCGCCCTGGATTTGTTGTGCAGGTTAGATGGGGCAAGTTGTGCAGAAATCTAAACACCGTTCCTGGAGTGTTAGTTTTCATTTCTTGAGAGCCCACCACTGTTATCTGCACGATCATGGGTATTATTTTACTAGTGGGAGTATTTCCCGCCCCTGTGAACTCAGAAAAAGAAAAATAATGGCTTATTAGAGAACCGTGAAAGAAAATGGCTCTGAAATGTATTCCAATAGGCCCGGTCCCCACTCCATCCCACGCTCCACTGCTTCTTTAAGGACTCTGTTTCCCTTCCACAGAAGCTCGGTTTTCTGTGGGCTGGGGTTCCTACAGATTCATACGGCTCCCTTTCGGACGCTGCCATGAATGACGGTGCCCCGCAGGATCAGGCTCTCGTCCCAAAGTAGCTAGCTGTGTGGCCCCCATCCTCAAAGCTGTTCCTTACAGGCCTAAGCAATGCCACCTGCTGTCGCAGCACCGCAGTTGTTCTCCATAAAGTGGGATCCAATCTGCGCCCCGAAGCTGTTAAAGCAGTTCTCTTTGCTTTAATGAGCAGTATTTGAAAGCATTAGGCTTTCCTAAACGAACCTCCACAAAATCCACCGAGACTCTTTTCCTGGCACAAGACTCTTCTTCCTCCACTCTTCTAGGAAACTGTGACCAGTTGGTGGAAACTTTACCCAAGATCCTCTGATTCAATTTTCTGTGTGCAAATCTAAGAGATGAGCTCGGACATAGTGATAGCTGTGTTGTCATTGTTTGATCATGCAATAGCATTGGGCTGCTAACCTCAAGGTGGGTGGTTCCAACCCACCAGCAGGTCCTCAGGAGGAGGATGGCATTATCTGCTCCCGTAAAGATTTACAACTATCTAGACTTGCTATAAGTCGGCATGGAAGTGACGGCTGTGGGAGCGGGTTTGATGATACACAAAGTCTGACTATTGCCAGAGCTAATTTGCAATGCAAATACTATGGAAATATCAATACATTAAATGCTAATTTGATTTCTCAGAAATAAATGCTTGCTGATAATTTGCGAGGATTTATTTACAGATAAGCTCACAAAGATTCTTGATGCTAATGCGAGATACAAACTGGCTTTTCCTGCATCAGATGAATAAACCCAGTGTATAAAGACTGCTCCGAGGATCACCATACGCCAAATATAAGTGAGAGGGGCCTGCCACCCAAACAGATTATATTCAAATGGGGCAAACAGCCATGGGCACTGGTGCCATCCTAATTTAACGACTGCATGATGACTTGTCTTCTTTTGACACTATTAAAAATCAGAATGTCACCTTCTATATTCTTTAGGAAAAGGTAAACTCACTGGATTTCCAGAAATCCCTGCGACAAAGACGCCAAAGGATTTGGTGAGTCAATAATACAAGAATAGGGTTTAGCTCCAGGACAAAGTCGTTCAAAGATGATACACTTCTCAATAGTGAAATATATTTTAGGAAGAAGTTGTTTTATTTTAGCTCAATATGAAAGAAAAATATGAATAATAGTCCATCTCTCTATAAATAGCTAGCATCCACAAAAATATTCCTCTTTGTGTTCACTGCCCTACACATCGGCCTGCGCGTCACAATGCTGCTCGTTGGAGCCCATCAGCATCTTCCCTGGAGGAAGCTCAGGGTGTCTGCTTGGGTAAAGAAACTCTATACGAGGTCACTAGGAGCAGGAAGTGGGTCAATGGCAAAGAGTTTTTGTTTTTTGGAATCTCTATCTAAGACATCACCATCACCTGTCTCCTGCATAAAATTCAGAACTGGATGACAAATAATAACAATAACTATTATTCATCTAGATTGAGTCTCATTTATATGCATATATGCATGTGCACGTACACATAAACATACATAGCATATACATAAAATGAATGTGTATGTGTGTATCTATATGATAGTAAGTCAGAAAGTATTGCTACTAGAATTCCAATTCACACATTCTCACTTACACTCACTGCTATTTAATCTATTCAAACTCGCATGACCCTATAGGACAGTGGTTGTCAACCTTCCTCATTCTGCGACCCTTGCATACAGTTCCTCATGTGGTGGTTACCCCCCAACCATAACATTATTTTTGTTCCTACTTCATCACAACCATAAAATTATTGTTTTGCTACTGTTATGAATCGGGTGACCCCTGTGAAAGGGTCATTTGACCCCCAGATTGAGAACCACTGCCCTAGAGGACATGACAGAACTGTCCTGTGCATTTCCAAGATGGTAACTCTTTAGTGAAGTAGAAAGTCTTGTCTTTCTCCAAGGGAGCTGTCGGTGGTTTTGAAATACTGATCTTGTGGTTTGCAGCCCAGCTATGCTATGAGGGCTCCTTCTAGAGCAGCAAAGCTGTTTGACCACTGTGGGGCTTCTGCTCACGTTCACTGCCATTGAGTCGACGATTCACTGTCACCGCAACCCCACAGGGCAGAGTAGACTATCCCCGTGGGTGTCTGAACTGTGGACTCTTCCCAAGGAGTGCAAAGCTCCATCTTTCTCCAGTACAGTGGCTGTGGTTTCAAATTGCTAACAGTGATGAGCAGACCAATACATAACTTGCCATGCCATTAGGACTTCAAGTAATGCGTACTTGCATGGGTGAATTCCAAACACATCGTGTTTAGGCATGTTTCTATGGTCAGTGGATGCCTGCGGACAAGTTTTCTCACTTGTCCTAGTCTCATCAGGGTGCCTTACACATGTCCGGTCAAAACAGTGGCTTCTCAGAGGATCTACTGAGCCAGTGAAATTCAAGGTGCATAGGCCGGCTCAGAAGATTGTGGCAACTGGTTTTTTGGTTTTGTTTTTTGAGGGACCCCAAGGGGCCCGTTTTGATAGATCTCCTTGAGGCACACAGAACGATAGGGGTTTATGAAGAGAAAGTTTTAAGCGCGCCGGCATCTGCACTGGGAAGGAAAAGCACAGGGACGCTGCACTGATGGTTTTCCCTCAACGACAAAGCGCCCGTTCGTTCTTGAAGGGGAGCTAGGACTTCCCTGTGAGAATTCCTTTGGAAAACTTTACTCCGTGCACCCTACAGCCTTCCTCTTGCCCCCTCGGACTTCTTTTTGTTTCCCCCCCAAACTCAAAGAACATTATCAAGAAGCATGATTTGAATCCCTCGAGGATGTCAGCACTGTCATTGATGTAAGCACAGAGCCTTTGGGGAAGGGTTGGAGAGATGAAAGGTTGCCTGCAGATGTGTGTAGACTAGTTTGAGGAAAGGGCAAGAAGCAATCCTTGCACAGCTTTATGTTTTGATGTAATGACGCTTTCTACATCTTTTAGCAATGATTTCTGATCTACCCTCATATAAAACTCAATCTAGTTTCATAGCCCACTTTATAGGCTGGAGATCTTGTTCTTAAACTAGTGAAAAGACAGAGTTAAAGAGTTGCTCCACATTCCATGAGTTCAGAACAAAATGCCACCAAACGCGAAAGGAACGCTTTCATCAACACTCACAACCGGTGATGGTTCAAACCACACTACCGCCTCTCAAGACACTTTATCAAAGCTACCGCTGCCAGCAAACATATGGCGACGTTAGTCACAAGTGGACCGAGGTTGGGAAGTCATCACTCAATGTGGCTACCTCATGGAGAATGGAGAGCAAACTACTTTCTCCAGGGAGTTCAAGAGTTCAATGTAAGAGAGGTAAATACTGCTAGGTATACAATCCTGCAATAACAATGATCTATGAGGAGACGCACGGATAAACATGAAGGCTGAATGGGTGGGCAGGGCGAGTGCAAGTATATCAACAAATATATCATCCTTTTTTTCTTTGACGGAGGCTATTTGTACATCAGTATTTACTTTGCTACAAATATATCCATGAATGGTGTGGAGCATCATCTAGCAGGGAAAATTATGGCAACTTCTGAGACATAAGCAAACCTCTTGTGGGGATAAGTGCAGAGACATTAAGGTCAACTGTCATAATATAGTCCAGAAAATAATGTTCTACATACAATGTGGTGAGAAGCAATTGGGATCTTATAAGCTCATGAGCAGCAATCTAAGGTGCCATGACAGGTCTCTCCCTGTCTAGGAGAAAGAAAAGGAAAGGTGCATGGGGACAGTACGTCGGTTGGACCACCAACATCACTTGCCTGACTACCCCCACCAACTGCTCTGCACGTGATCACCTGGAGGGTCCTGACTGGAGAGGGAGAAAGACGTGGGACAAATCCACAGTCAGAAAAAGACCAGGACCACTGTGGGGATAAGGCTAGTGGAACCCCCTTAGTCAATTTCCAGTCTGGAATCAAACTCTTTTCCTTTGGCTCAAACTTCATTCTGGAATGCATGAAAGTTTTAAATTCTGTTCTGAATTTTCCTCCTTATATTCATATTTGTCTATGGAATCTTTGTCAAAATTTCAGCAATGGTAATTTGGCACCATCCAATTCTGGTCTTATGGCAAAGGGGGCCATTAGATACACATTCCATATTCTCCTTCTATCTTGACCCTCTTTCTTCTGTTCTTTCTCTGTTGACCTTCCTCTCTTTGAATAGAGACTGTTTGGATCAGCTATTTATAAGTTTTAAGACCCCAAACACATCAAACTAGGAGGTAGAACAGAGCCACCAAGCATGTCATTAAGCCAATTAACTGAGATATCCCATAAAACCTTTAACCAAAACCAAGAATTCAAATCCCATGAGGACTTTGTATTAAATAGTAGCCTTATCAGCTACTCAATTCTTGTCATTGCCATAGAGATATCTATCACATTGTTTTACCAGTTCAACTTGGTAAATAGGTGTACAGTTTATTAACAGCCACTCTCCTAGTCTTATTCAATGTAATATTTAAATTATCATCATGCCCCATCTCTATCCCTCACTGCAGGTAAATCCGAATACATGTTGACCTCTATACATTTGTCCTGTGTTGTCTTTTTATGTAAGTGGGTTGGGACAATAGTTGATGTTTTGTGATTATTTCACTCGGCATCATGATTTCAAGCCCAGCCCACATGGAAGCACATTGCCTGTCAGGTTGGCACACTGTGCTGGTTTCTGTGTGGTTTTGTCACTGGAAGCTATGTCGCCAGTATTTCAAATGGCAGTAGGGTCACCCAGGGTGAACAGTTTCCAGAAAAGTTTCCAGACTAAGAAGAGACCACAAGATGGGACAGGCTGGTCCCTTTGGAAAACCTTGTGTAAAGGAGAGAAATAATGTCAGATAGAGCACCAGATGATGTCGGCCCCGCAGGTTGGAAGGCACTCAAAATATGACTGAGGAAGAGCTGCCTTCCCACAGAGGAGTCAGCCATAATGCTGTTAATGGACTTGCACTTACTAACAGTCCACAACTCAACATGCCAAGAAACAGCTTCAAATATCTATTCATCATTGGAACATGGAATGGATGAAGGACGAATCTAGAAAAATTGCAAGTCAGCAAAAATGAAGTGGAATTACTGTTGATATCTTTGGAATTAGTGCGTTGAAATGGACTGGGATTGGCTATTTTGAATTAGAAAACCACGTGGTTTACTATGCCATGAGGGACAGATTCAAGAAGAGTGGCATCGGAACGATCATCAAAAACACCACACAGATTCCAATGCTGCCTGTGAAAAGCTAACATCGATACATCTACAAAGAAGTCCGGTTAATATAAGTAAAATTTAACTTTTGGCAGTGATGAAGAAATTGAAGAGTTCCACCAACTTCTTCTGTCTGAAATTTATTAAGCATGCAATCAATATGCATTGATAATTATTAGTGATTGAAAAGCAGGAAACAAAGAGGAAGGAACAATAGATGGAAAATATGGCCTTGGTTATAGAAATGAAGTTGGAGATCACAAGACAGAATCTTGCATGACCAACAGCTTTTTCATTGTAAATACTATTTTTTAAAAACAACCCATAAGCAGCAACTGTCCATATGAATGGAATACATGGGAATCAAATTTACTACTTCTCTGTGAAGAGTCTATGAAGAAGCTCAATATCAGCTGTCAAAATTAGGTCAGGGGCTGACTGTGGAACAGAAAGTCAATTGTTCATGTAGAAGTTCAGGTCGAAGTGGAGAAAATTAAAATAAGTCCTGGAGAGCCAAGATACAACCTTAACTTTGCTCCACCGGACTTTCCAGAACATCTCAAG
This sequence comes from Tenrec ecaudatus, assembly GCF_050624435.1. NCBI lineage: Eukaryota > Metazoa > Chordata > Mammalia > Afrosoricida > Tenrecidae > Tenrec > Tenrec ecaudatus. The sequence goes on from NC_134534.1 coordinate 144,333,635, forward strand.
GGCAGATTTGACTGTTTGGACACTGCTGACAGAAGATCTGATGAGCTGTGGAATGGCCTCAGGAACATCATCCATGAAGAAAGAAAAAGGTCATTCAAAGGACAGGAAAGAGAGAAAATAAAGTGGATGTCAGATGAGACTCTGAAACGTGTTCTTGAACCTTCAGTAGCTAAAGCAAATGGAAGAAATAAGGTAAAAGAGCAGAAGACAAAAATTTCAAAAGGCATCTCAAAAAGAGAAGGTAAAGTTTTATAAAGAGATGTGCAAAGACATGGGGTTAGAAAGCCAAAAAAGAACAGACTCGGTGTATCTTAAGCTGAAAGAACTGAAGGAAAATTCAAGCTTCAAATGACAATATTGAATAATTTGGCAAGTAGTGAACAATGCAGGATACATCAAAAGAAGACTGAAGGAATGCACAGTCACTTTACAAAACCAAACCAAACCCAGTCTGTATTTAACCATATTAAGAAGCAGTATTTGATCAAGAACCAAAGGTATGACAGGGAGAAGTCCAAGCTGCGGTAACGGCATCCACATCAAACAAGGCTCCAGAAATTGGGGGACCACCAAATGAAATGTTTCAACAAGCTGATGAAGTATTGGAAGCACTCATTTATTTATCTACGTTAAGACTTCTGAAAGACTATCCTATTGAAAGAGATTGGAAGAACTCAATATTTGTGCCAGTCCCAAAGAAAGATGATCCAACATCTTTAGCAAACAATATTAATCTTGTATGAAAGTACAATTTTGCTGAAGACAATGAAACGGTGCTTACAGCGGGGCAGGGACTGAGAGCGGCCAGAAATCAAGCTGTATGTAAAAGAGGATGCCATTGCTGAGGTCAGGATGGATCTTGGCTGAAAGCAGAGAATGGCAAAAATATGCTTACTTGTGTTTTATTGAGTATATAAAGGCATTATACTTTATGGATAGTAACAAGCTATAGGCAACACTGAGAAGAATGGGAATTCCAGAACACTTGATTGTGGTCATCTGGATCCAGAGACATTCGTGTGAACAGTACAAGGGCACACTGCATGCTCTAAAATCAGGAAAGGTGGGCTTCAGGGTTGTCTTTCACAATACCTACTCAATCTCTACGTTCGGGAAATAATCCAAAAATCTGGGCTATTTGAAGAAGAACATCCGATTGGAGGAAGGTTTATTAACAACCTGAGATATGCAAATGATCAACCTTGCTTGTTGAAAGCAAGACAAACTTGAAGCACTTAATGTGGAAAATCAAAGATGGCAGCCTTAGCCTAAGTTCTAAAGAAAGCGACTATGTCCTCACAACTGGACCAGTAGACGCTGTCATGATAAGCCGAGGAAAGACTTAAGCAGGCAAGGCTTCCCTTTACTTGGGTCCACAATCAATGCTCACGAAAACAGCTATCGGAAAATCAAATGATGCATTGCATTGCACAAATGTGCTGTGCAGAAGTACCTGTGAAAATCCAAGGTGTCACTTTGAGGACAAAGGTGCACCCGATCCAAGCCAGGATAATTTTAATCACCTTGTATGCATATGAACTTTCGACGCCAAATAAGGAATATGGAGGTGAACTGCTGCATTTGAATTACAGTGGTGGCAGGGTGGTAACGAGTTGGGCTACTAACCACAAGGTCAGCAGTTTGAAAACATTGCTGTTTCTTGGGAGAAAGACGGGGCTTTCTCCTTCCATAAAGAGTTAGTCTCTGAAACCCACACGGCAGTTCTGCCTGTCCTATAGAGACACTGAGAGTCACAATTGACCTGTTGGCAGTGAATCTGGTCTGAATTGTGGACTGTCAGGACAACAAAAAGCAATCTTTCTTGGAAGAGGTACAACCAGAAGCTGTACTCCTATAAACTCTACAGAAGCAGGGATAGCAAGACCTCATCGCATGTCCTTTGATCTGTTGTCAAGAAGACTAGTCCCTGGAAAAAGACATCCTGCTTGGCCCTGTAGGTAGGCTAAAAAGAGAAACAATGCATCCGTGATGGACACAATAGTTGCCACCGTGGGTGCAAGCCTAACAGTTCTGAGAGCGGCGCAGGACGGGGCAGTGTTTTGTTCTGTTGTGCATAGCATCACTCAGTTGGAACTGACTTAAACGCACCCCACAACAGCCCCGCGCATGAATTTCATTTGCTGACTAACAAGTATTCCATGTTATGGATGTGCCACATTTTATTCATCTATTCATTGACTGATGTTTATGTAGCTGGTTTCCGTTTGTGGGCTGTTGTGAACAATGCTGCAATGAACATCAATATCGACATACACGTCTGTGAGTGTCTGGTGTCTAGTCTTATAGGAGTGGGATTGATTGCTGGGCTATAGTGTTTTGAGGCCCTACCACAGGAGTTTCCACAAGAGCAGTGTTGTTTCCAATCCTCTCATCAACTTGTAAGGGTGCCAATTTCCCCTCACCAGCTTTCGTTATTTGGGGGATTTTGTTTTGTTTTTTATTTCTACTTATCCTAGAGCACAAGGTGGTATCCCCTGAGGGTTTTTATTTACATCTCTGTGACAGATAATGGCACTATTTGGTGGCCTCTTGAATGTCCTCGTTGGTGAAATTCCTATTCCACTCCTTTGCTTCTTTTATGATTGGGTTATTTGCCTTTTTGTGAAGTTGTCATGGTTTTATATTTATTTTTGTTATTAGATTCTCATCATAGAAACCATTTCTGAAGACATTCTTCCAGATGTGGCTTGTCTTCTCACTTTTTTGGGTAGTCGTGTGTGTGTGTAAGTCATATTTAATATGAGTCTAGTATCCAAAATGTATACCTCAACCATAAAAAGATAAATGACTGCTCCATTGGATTTTCTCGGTGTAAAAATGTGGGAAGCAGATCACCAGGTCTTCCTCCTGCAGCACCACCAGGGCACTTCAAACCATCAACCTCTAGTTTAGTCACTGAGCAAAAATTCCCTGCACCACCCAGATACCAAAAAGCCCGAGTTATCTTTTCAAGCAACTGTCTATCTCAAAGAACCTCAATCTAATCATTGTACCTTTTTTATTTTGAAATTTCCAAGATGAAAATTTTTGTTTGTACAGCTGAGTTTTATAATAAGTACTGGCTTATTCCAGAACTTCTATATTTATTTTTTCTTAATTACCCCACATATGTGGTTCTTTTCTTGTGTTTTTTTTGTTTTGTTTGTTATTTTAATTTTCCTTTACCTACCCTGCTTCCCTCCTTCCTTTTTTGTCCCTTCCTAAACTTAGAGATGTTGCTTGCAGCATTGATCAAAACAGATTCTCTTGTATATCTAGCAAGGAATTCTCCCCCCAAAGGTGACACGGATGGACTGGTCAATCTACTGTCAAATTCCCGAGACAACAACACTCCAACCTTTCCCACTAGCAGGCTGATTGAAGGGACACCTTGTACCTTTTCCCAGGGGAACAAAAACTAAGCAGGCAAAACAGGAATCCAATCGAATGGATTCCACTGGGCAGGATACATCCGGAGACTGATCTCCACCACTGACACTCTCAGACAGCATTTCAATGCCTTTTAGAGATTCAGAGGCCACAAGGAATCATTTTCTCCTCCTTTGGGGCTGTAGTTAATGTCGAAAACCTGGGGGGGGGGGCTGAGACATCTCAGTTCGACTACTCTAGGAAGCCGGCTGTGCTCAGGAGTGCGTTGCTGCTCCCAGAAGACAGAGACAGACTCCCTGTAATTCACACACAGCTCCAGCTCCCTCGTAGAGGGAGGTTCTTCAAAGTTAACTTCTCCTTAATAAGATCACCAAATCTGCAGCCTTCCTTTCCATGCTGCTGACACACAACCTGCGAATATGAGTGGGTTTCAACGTTTGTGCCTGCCCCCCAAAATCCATTTTCGTTTAATTCCATTTTCCACAAACTTTTCTGAAGCCCTTTGGTAGACAGCTGCATGGCTTCTTCATTGAGCAAAAATCAACGGAATATCTCAGTGCAAAGCTTTGTGCTGGCGGCAGCAGATCAGTCAATACCTACCACGTCAAGGACCCTGACGACTTGATGCATTGCACCACCACTGTCTGTGCACTTGACGTACACTGGCAGTAGCTGTTCCTCACACATGAGGGGCCAGGCTAGGAAGCTCTGATGAGCAGCACTTGGCTTCTGCTCTCACGAAGTCCCTGCTGAAGTGAGCCGTCTATCAAAATCTCAAGATGACGGAATGGGTAGGACCCTTTGAGAACCCAGATTCAGTGCAACCATGGCACAGAGCAACCTCCCAGGACGCACCACGCATACAAATGGAAGATCTTCGGGAGAAACCCCGACAGGGTCTTGGTCTCCTTGAAAGACGCCCAGGACTGGCAGAGGAAAGTGCCATTGAGACGTGTTGGGTGTCTCTCAAGACACCGAGCAAGAATGACAGCAAGAGCAGAAACGAGTGATTTCTTAATACATAAAAGCAGGCTGGCTCGCCCCAGGTCCACCGCAGCTCTATTACCGCATATTCAGAGTTTCTTCCAAAACACTCTTAAAAGATAATTAACCTAATTTGGCGTGCTACCGAGTCATTTTAAAATCTCCATTTGGTGAATGAAATAATATATTCTCCAGCATGTGTTTGTTAGTGATAACTCAGCTTATCAAGGGCTAGAGGAGCCCCATCTCAAGGCAAGTGCTTCTATATGAACGCAGAGGCTGCCAATTATCTCCTGCTAGCTTGTCCACCTGTAATAAGTTTGTTTTGATGCGGGCCAGTTAAAAAAATCACACTAGCTGCTCTCGAGGGCCTCCTGGCTCTGAATTCAAGGATTTATACCAAACACAATACAATGTAAATGGGGGAAGGACTTTATTCTAACTGTAATTGGCATTCAAATATGATTAAATCAAGGATTTTTTTAGCTCCTTTGTTTAATTTCACCCCCCACCCCCAAAGAAAAAGACCACTTAGTCTTTTTAATTACTGTTTCAGATGTTTCAAAATGAACCCCATATTAAAAAACAAGCCATGGGGGGGCATCTACATGCATAAATTATAATGACATGATTTCCTTAATTAATTGTGACAGAGGATTTCACAACGAAGATCCCAAGCCAGTCTGTTCTCCCCAGAAAAGCACTGTGTATGTAATTCTTATCTGCCAAGCCCTGAGCGGAAGACAGGGACTTGAAAACCAAGCCTCTTAACTGCTTGAGGAATAACAGTACCACAGCACCCCAGCACAGTTCACGTTGGATCCGCCTGAAGTTGCACCCGCCCTGTCCAGGCATTGGTGAATACACCCCCGAGCTCATTACTGCTCATCAGCTTACCATGTGATAAGATCTGGAGGCAAGCCATGTCAACCGAGTAGAATCTAGCCGTTGACTAGATTCAAGGAAGAAGTATAATGTATTCCAACCAGCTGTCACTGAGATGACGCCCACTCATGGGGACCTCACGTGCCCCATCAGGGGTCCAGTGGCTGCGTTTCGGAAGTAGATTGCCAGGTGGGTTCGGCTGGGTTGTCTAGGGAAACAAACCCCATGACACACTCATATGTATAAGAAACAGCTTTACATCAAGAAGGCTGTCTTAGACAGTCCAACGCAAGTTCACGGGTTTCATGGTATCTGGAGCCCTCTTCAGACTCACGTAGCTGCAGGATGATGACTTAGGTGAAACAGCACCAGGGAGATCACAAGCCAGGGAGTGCAGTCTTGTGGATTCAAGACCAGTAGGAACACAGCAGGGCAGCAACAGCTCCCAGTCAGCAGCTCATGAGACTGCCCCTAGCGGCAAACACAACATTCCAGCGAGGGAGGGGGGGGTTGAGGATGAAGGCCGTGAAGGATGGACTGGTTCTATGTGTCTCTCTGACTTCCAAGAAGGCATCCCAAGGCTCCCGCTGAGAGGTTGGACTCCACCCCTACCTTCACACAGGAACCAACAAGTTGGCATAAAATCTAACCATCCCACCAGGACTTTCTTCCCAGGTGCCACTGGGTAGACTCAAACTTCCAACCTTTTGGTGAACATTAACCACACTGACTGTTGGTGCCATCCAGAGATGCTACAATTTCCAAAGGAAGAAACAAACCTAGGGAGAAATTAACTGGCTTACCAGATGCTGTCTCAGATCTATGAGCTCTGCTAGAGCAGAGGCCATATGGTCTTCCCAGCTGTGCCGCCGCCGGGCCAGAGCAGGGGAACTGGCCTGATGTTGTTATTGCTACTAGTTGGCTTCGATTCCAACCTAGGGCAACTGTAACAGCAAAACACTGCTGAGTCCTGTGCCATTGTCATGATCACCGGTGTGTTTGAGCCCTGAGCCCGTGGGAGCAGCCATTATGTCGGTCCCTACCCTTGAGGTTTGCCCTGGTGTTCCTGGCTCTCTACCAAACACAACGTCCCTCTCTAGTAACTGGTTTGATATCACAGATCCCTATTATATGTTACTGCATCTACATGCCCTTCTTTCAGTCCCCAGCACTTCTGCCAGGTCGTTTCCCTCTACCGCCTGTCATTCAATGCCAGGAGGCAGGAACACCGTGCACAATTTCCCACAATCATTTTAGGTGGGGAAAAAAAGGGTTTTTAAGCAAAATAAATTAAACAAAAATAAGCAAAGGAACAAAAATCCACTTGCTCCACAAAAGCTGTTTCCATTCTTGAACCAGCTGTTGTCGGTTTTTGCAGCTGGGTCTACTCGATTCCATTTCCCTTTCCATTCACTCGGACAGATGTTTAGTGATTTTTTTTATTGTGGTGGAGCGAACTGACTTGCCTTTCAAAGCTGGCAATTCTGATAGTCACACCAGAGCTGGGTCTCTTGCAGAGCAACCAGACAAGCAATTTCTGTTTTAATAGCTGTCTTCATCTCTAGCCCCTGAGTAGCTCATGTCCAGAAATTCAAATATGCACTGTGGCTCTCTTGTTTTATTCTTCTTCGCAGAAGCAGTGGCGATGTACCATGAACTTTGCCATGTATTTTGAAGCCTCGGTTATCACGGCCTCTGTGGAAATCCCATCTCCAAAGCTGCGCTCCAGGGTTCTCCAAGCTCTAGTACAGACACAGGGTTCAGAGACAGATTTCTTGCCCTTCATCTAGGACCCTTGATTCAATTCCTAGCCTTTCATGTGGCAGACCCCAGTTCAATTCCCACCTATACTAGTGAAGAGGTTTCAATGGAGTTTCCAAGCTGAGACAGACTGGAAAGAGAGGCCTGGTGATCACTTTGCAAGAAACCCTGGTGATTAACCCCCAAACAATCAGCCAATGAAAACCGTGAGAATCACCTCGGCCCAATCTACCACCATCCTTGAGAATGGCACAGGGCAGGGAAGTATGCACCTTTGCATAGCGTCCCCTGAGGAGATGGCAGCAATCAACAGAATGCATGGGACATCAGGGTCTTGGTGGACTCCAGGAGACTCGGGTCAGACCCAAGATGCTGCATTTCCAGCAGTCTCTCAGGGATACTTGCAAAGGCTGCTAATCCTCAGCCACCACTTAGAGTGGCAAAGGCCTAGTTTACACTGAGTGGGTACAACACTTTCTTGCCATTGCTCAGGGCAACAGCAGCCTGGTTTCCTTTTTCAGTGCCTGGGGTTCTTTTGTTCCAATTCTTGATTTCATCGTTGGATTGTATTCGGGTTAACTGAGTGTCCCCCAGTACCCTGAAAACCCACCACCACCTGCACCTCAGTTACTGAGCTTCACGTGGGATTACAGTCTTTGCTTATCTCCTGTTTGTCATTTCAATCACTGAAGACACACACTCTGAGAAAGAGAAACAATAAAGAAACTAATGTCCCATGTTCCCCTGTTTATCTGAAGGTGTTGATTACCTAGAGGTAATTTTTTTCTTGTAAAGTAATTTATTTTAAATAAAAAAAGGTCAGGCAGCTATTTCATTTATCACTATTACAAAGGAGTCTAACCCAGTGATGGAGAAAGGGAAGGAGAAATTAATTACCTGTCAGAAGCTGCAATAACACTCCCAGTAATTGTGACAAAAATTTTAAATTAACATTTCTGTCACTGAGAGAAGTTTGATTAATTTTACAATTGGAGATGCTATCGCCAGAATATTGGGGGCGGTGGGGGGGGGGGATTGGGGGACACAGAGCCTTGCAGCCTGAGATGGAGATCGCTTCTTGACGATTTCAGAATGTATCTTCAAGGCACCTTCACACTTTATTAACAGCTCAATCAGTGCCATGCTGGAAATAATTAGCCAAGAAACCACGGAGTCAATAGATCTCTGCGGCTGGCAAGCCATGTGACCAGAGAGCAGGCAAGGAACGTCTTGGTAGCTGTAACACAGCAGACCCGGGTGTCTTTGTTACCAGGTCTCCTGGGAAGATCAGCTGTTGCCCTACAGCCTTCTCTCGGAAAGTAAAACAGCATAGCAGGCTGCACTTATCCATTCCCATTCCCATTTCTTTCCATTCACAGTGGGCAGCTAATGGAGGTCGACCAATGACCTGAAGAACAGAAATGAAGAGAAAGGAAAGGGGGTGTTAATAACACTCTTCAAACCAAGGGAAAACGTTCTTCTAGTGGCAAGTTTATCAGTGATCTCTAAGTAGTCTATTGAATTCAAATGAACACATTAGACCTTATTGTGTCCCAGGAGCATAATAAGTGTGTTACTGTATGAATTCATTGAATCCTTACACCCGCCGCACTTGAACGTCAATTCTATTGTATACATGATTTCTTGTTGTTGGACAGGGAAGTTAAGGAACTGTCTCAAGATCAATCAACTATAAAGTGTTAAATAGAGATTCTTATCCAGGCAGTCTGAGACCAGAATCTTTATTCGTAACCATGGATCAACACACTGCAGTCTGCTTTCCTCTGGACACACTATTGAAACCAGTTCCCCAGCGCACCAGCCTCTGTGAACAGGTGATAACATGAGATGCATGGTCTGGGAAACATACCTCATGGAAGGGGGGAGGGGGAGTTCCACCATTATGATCCTCCTTGGAGGGGGTAAAGCTTGAAAATTATCTGACTAACCCAGCAATTCCAATCTTGAGACTTCACCCTAAGATATAAAAAGAATTAAATGAAAGTATAGTCTTCATAAAAGAAGAGACAAGAGTTGAAGAAGAAATCTAATAGGACATGGATGAAAAAGGGTATGATACAGTAGTTCTTTACTGTGCCAGGTGCCTGTAAAACTCATGTTGAATAGGAAGTTTTAAAGGCAATGACATTGTTCCAAATATATTGTTGAGTGAACCAAACCAAGCACAGTGCCATCAAGACCGTTTCCCTTTGGATCTGCCCTATAGGACAGAGCAGAACTGCCTTGGGACGTTCTGAGACAGGAAATCTGCAGGGGGTCAGCCCAGTGGGTGGCGCACTACACCACCAGGGTTCCTGGATGATAATACAGTATATGCTTAAGGACTTAGACTCAGAAAAGGACAAGAGTCATCCCCAACACATCTGCAATCAAAAGATCAGGGAGTATTGAGAATCTCCCTTTCTGTGCTTTCTGGTATTTTCTAAACGTTCTTCAACACGCCTGAGATAATTTTGCAAATCAGACTTGTAAAATGTTTTGAAGGTTACTTTGAAAGAGAAGGTGGATACTGGGTAGAGTTGATCAAATCCACCCCTGGACTTGGGGTGTGCCAGGGTTCTGGATAGCCAGAGAGAGAAGAAGCGCTGCTATAACTGGCCAGACAGATCCCAGTCTGTGACTAAGGACAAAACCAAACTGACGTTGCGAGGCAGAAAGCATTTCAGGGGCTTCTGGTTTCAGTCTGCACAATGATTTTTCCTTCAGAAATCATCAAAGGGAAAGACTCCACGAGAAGTGTTGGCACTGCAGCCATTCTCTCTCCCCTTTCTAAAAGGCGCATGAAATGGTAAAAGGCAACACAGAAAGCTTTTAGTTTGGATCAGTACACACTTGGTTCCTCTTTGAGGATGTGAGTGCTACCTTTGAAAGCCTGAGCTTCCTGCAGAGAGGAGCTCAATTGATACTCCATCACTGCTGCACTTAGTCAAACTGTCCCTTTCCGCTTTGAGAGGAAGGAGGGGGGACACCTGGGGGGTAGCTGAGAGGTGACACGGGCCTCAATGATGGAATCATGCTAATAAGAGGCCTCTTCCCCAAACAACGTGGATACCAAGCACAGCGCCACATAGCGCCACAGACTTGATACCAAGTATCTGCCACATAGCAGATACACATTAACTAACCTTGAAGAAAGAAACCATTTGTTCCCAGTGAGCCAGACTTTCTGGAAAGTGACTGTGGGCCTCTGCCTTGGCTTTCTCGACCTTGAACTGGCCAACATGGGAATGTCTTGAATTTCACTCATTTTGACCATGCAGGCTGGAATTATTTTGTCATCTTTGACTCAAGATGAAACCCACAGGATGAGTGCCATGATCTGCATTTTTCATCAGCTCCCACGTGGGGTGGAGGAAGAAGGCTGGAGTGGTATTGACCGTGAACTCCAGGGAGATGATGGCAGCCTGCTCCTTCTCCATTGAGCTGCAATACTTAGCCCATGGTTAAATAGAGTAGGTGCTGCATGCATTTTTTTGTGGAATTGAATTCCTATTTACTAGAGAGACATTTTTGTGTCTTCTTAAATGAAACAAAAGCACCCTACAAGCAGGAATGAAATATGGAGTAAATATTTGAAATCAAGGTATTTTTTGTTTTACAAAAACAACAAAAAGATCTGATTTTCTAATTTTGGTCTATGGGAATTCTATTGCCTCTCTCTCTCATGCTGTATCTCTGGAAACAGAGGAAGTGTTTGTTGACCCTCCTAGGTGTGGTCCTTTGCCTTGGGAAGGGTAAGGCAACAGCAGGGGACAAAGAACCAGTCACATCCACAAGGTTCCACCTAGTTTTAGCTCCACTTCCAACTAGCTAGGGACCTAAGTGAGTTGCAGCGTCTCTGAGTCTGCTTCCTCATGTACTAAACAGTGAGCTGTTTTGTTTCTCTGTTTCCTACTTTGCAGCATTACTGGGGAGATAGGAGCACACAGCACAGGGTAACCGTGGTGGTTGTATCAAAGTCATGATTTGTCAATTCTGAGAGCTATCCATCGAAGGCACCACGGTAAATGCTGTGATTCTTTCAGCACTGGCCTTCAGATACTTTTCCCCAGTAATGAAAGACAGGGAACGAAGCACACCATCTCACCTAGCAGCGTCCTTTCTGAAATCACCGTGAACCGGGGCTAGTGTCTTTCTTCCGAAGGAACGGAAGTCCTTCTTTGCTTCTCCTTCATTGATCACCAGTCGGAAGTAGTTCGGATCTCTGAATGAGATATTCGTTACAAAACCCAGCCGGAGTTTCTAGATAGAGAATCCGAAACATAATTGTCTGTAGGATCATTCAGTGGACATCATTGCGAACTGCCTGTTTTATTCTATTTGTCATGTCTTTTCTCCACCTTTGACCCCCCCAACTGTTTGAGATGTATGTGAATACATCCTAATGAATACATTGAATCTTAATTAGGTTAATTAGGCAGTGTTCAGTCTAGTGAGTCCTTGAAATAACAAATGCTCTGTTTTAGAAATGAAACAGCTATCTCACTGTCATTCCTCGTGTAGTCTCATTGGTTCGCTTTTCCCTTTGGGAGACATTGCTTTCTACATGCCTACTTCTCCTTCCCCTCCTCCAGTTGCCCTTTGAAGGTAAGCCATTCTTTTGTGATCAGGTCTTCACCTTGACCTAGGTAGTCTGGGTCCTCCAAGAAGCAAAGCAAGATGGGATGTCGCCTTTTTCTGAAAGAGAAAATGCCCCTGAGAAAGGACATAGGGAGGGTGATGGAAATGGCTGGGTGCGACGTGAGATCATGATGGAATCTGACCCCAAGTGAAAGCAAGGTGGAAGCACTTGCGACTGGCCTACAGTCAAAGGCAGGTTTAGCAAAGTGATATGGAGTCTTAGCTCCCAAACTGGTGGGCAAATTAGCCACTTCTTTCAGGAACGTGTCTTCAGCATACTCAGTCATTAGTAAAGAGTAGCCTGTAGACGCTGTTGACATATAACTCTAGCACCTGGGGCCCTCTGTCAGCCCCAACCCTTGTAGCAGGAGGTCAACCAGGAGCATCATCATGGTCTTCTTGAATTGATTTCGGCATCTAATTAGAGAATTTTTAAAGGTCACTTCTCAGGTAGCACACTTAATTACTCCATGAAGAATGATGAAAGACAAAACCGGGAGAAACAGCATTTGAAAAGAGCACACATCATTGTCCAGGAATTCTTGGGGGAAGAATTTGCTTGCAAATCAAAAACTTTGAGGGAATTTAAAAAATAACTTTCATGGTGAAGCCATCAGAGCTGATAAAATTCAATCCCCAAGGCAGCAAGACCTTCCAAGTTAAAACAGTAAATAATTTGATCGAGATAAAGATTAATAGCTGAAATCATGTGAGTCAGTCAGAAGCACCAGAGAGCATCAATCTCCAAAGATTAATAATGGTAAAAGACAACACTGTGATAATCAGTTTCATCGTGATGGATCATGGGAGAGTTTAATGAGTGAATTTCAGGAGGAGAATTTCAATAGACTTGGGAAACCGCAAATCACATGGCTCAACCTGCAAGTGGGTTGTCTGCCTGGAAGACGCGGGCAGGAATACCATTTTCTTGTCTGTGTGCTAAATGCTGAAATATCACACAAATTGGTGTCAGAAGGTTGAATGGAATCTGCTGCAGCAAAACGTGACTTCAGCAAAGAAACCGTGCCCACGACTCTGAGATTTAGGAGACAAGAGAGCTGAGCTAACAGAATGTAATCATATCTTAATGTGCTCAGAGAGAGGAAGGTTATTAGTTATTGTCTGAGGAGACACACACTGGTGTCATTTATGGAACCATGTCCTGTTTCAGAAAGTAGGGTACCACTATCCTCAGAGCTTGTCTCTGCCAGCGCATGTCTGCTTGGCTTCAACCCTACTAACATGGCTGGGTGCCCAGCAGTACCTTGCTAGACCTAGGAGATCAAAAGATCAACGAGCCATTCTCTTGGATCTCAAAGGACTTTCAGATGAAAAGAGGAGGGAGGTGGACAGGCATGATCATGAATTATGAAACTGAGAGCTTTGTCCTGGAGATGGGCAGGAATGATAGCATGGAGTGTGGAGACAAAATGGACATTGTTCTAGCCCAGATCTGCCCCATACAGGCTCTGTGACCCTGCCAAGTTTCTGAGTCTCTGTTATATCATTTGCCAAAATGGAGAAAATCATGGTGTGTGCATTATTAGGTGGTTGTAAAGCTTCAACAACATATACTGCCTGGCACATGGCAACACTCTAGAAATTGTAGACAATGAAGTTGTCCTATAAGTTAATACCTAATATGCTGGTTAATTTTATGTGTCAATTTGACAATGGTGCCAAGTTGTCTGTTCACTCATCAAGATGCTACCATGAATCTATTTACATGTAATCAACATTTATTATCTTACTCAAAAACTCACTGCCCTTGAGTCAGTCTGACTCACAGTGACCATGTAATGCAGGCTAGAACTGCCACTTATGATTTCTGAGTCAACATTTTTATGGAGGTAAAATTTATCTTTCTCCCTCAGAGTGGCTGCTGGGTTCTAATTGTGGCCCTTATGGTTTGCAGCACAATGTATAGCCCACTCTGATAGTTAGGTTTGTGGTGCCAACCTGACCAATAGGAAGCAACAAGTGGGTGGAGATTCATCATATCACAGTTTGAGTAGAGGGCAAAGAAATAAATGGCTCTGCAAGGCCCGTCCCCATTTCTTTTGTTCTCTGGTGATTGGACCAGCCTGCTGCTGCTTTAGCTAGTCCTCTGCCTCAACCTGTGAGCTACACTATCTGTGGGCCAAGTCAACCCATGGGTCATGTTGCTAGAGCTTGAGACTCCTTGAGACACGCTTTGCCACGCTGCTGGTGAATGCGTCACTTGAGTTTGAGGATAGTGGATCCTACTGCCTTGCATTGCTTGAGTTCGATGTTCCAGGTGGGTCTCCGTGCTACTAACTGTTGCCGACCCACTCTGCCTTCTGCTGCCTGCGGGCAGACACTTCCTGCCTTGCTGGAAGGAGGACTCCTCTGTCTGCTTCCTTGACCTTGGACCGAAGTCCCATGCTGAGCTGAAGGACTTTCTGTATATTAAGTGTTCCACAAAACTGAGTTGAGCTGAGCCCTCTGTACTGCTGTGTGGACTAATGAGCTGTTATACTCCTTCCCACTGTGTAAACCTATCCTTTTATGTAGAATCTTAAGTGTCCTGGTTTGTTTTCTAGAGAACCCTGCCCAACATTCCCACTATGCCACCACTGGTCCTAAACATTCATAATCAGTTGATTGTAAATAAAGTAGCTTATCTTCCACATGTGGGTGGGTCTTGTCTAATCAGTAAAAAGTCCCAAGAGCAAAATTGGGGTTTCTTAAAGAAGGAAGAAATTCTGCCCAAAGACTCCAACATGGAAATCCTGCCGGATTTTCCACCCTGCTGGCTTGCTCTACAAATTTTAGACTTTCCTGCTTCCACAATCACACAAGTTAATGTCATTGTCAGTCTCATCTCTCAAGGTCAATAGATTGATAAGTCAAAAAATGTGTTTATTTTGGGGGGGTGTGGGTGTAACTAAGTGGTTCTATTTCTCTGAAGAAATTTGCCTGATACAACTACCTTAATAAGATTATTATCATACATAAAATTAATGGAATTTGAAAGTAATGAGAAATCCATTCCCCCCTGTGAAGATTTATGGGGTAGAGGATATTTATTAAGATTAGGAGAAAGTTTTAAATGGGAAGAGATAAACGTGAGGGGACTTCAGAAGTGTTCATGGGGGAAATTGCGATATCTTTTCATTCCATTTTTCCATGAACTTTTTGAAGGCACCTTGTATTTGAGATGAGTTTTCCAGATTTGGAAAGGAGAAAAGTTTTCAGAGAAGAAGGAAATCTCATGAATCAAAGCAGACTGTATGAAAAACCCACACCTGGTTGAACACTGGCAAGGAATTCCATAGTAGCTCTGGTGTTTTATAGCCCAAGAGATTAGGGTGTTTGTGTGTGTGTATGTGTGTGTGTGTGTGTGTGTGTGTGTAGGTTGGGGGAAGGGGAGACAGGTAAGGCAACAGAATGAAGAGGTTTAAACATGCATAAAAGCTTGCAAGTCTGAGCAAGCCAAATTTGTACTTGGAGAAAATGGGAGGTGATGTGCATTAGGCTGGGACTGGTCTTTGTTACGTAGATCTGCTATCATAGAAATGCCATGGTTGGGTGTCTTTACCACGGGGAAGTTCTTCCAAGTTCAGGAGGCTAGAAGTCTAAATCCAGCGCATTGTTTCTTGGGAAAGGCTCCCTCTGTCTATCCACTCCAAAGAAGACTCTTGCTTCTTTTCAGCTTCCATTCCCCGGTCCCTTCGAGAGTCCTGTGGTGTGTGTATCTCCCCCTTCGTGTGTGCTTACTTGCTTCGCCTACTCTGCTGTATTGCGACTTGTAACCCACCTCGCTACTTCTCTAAGAGAACAAAAGAAACCCATTCCCAAATGGGTTATAAACATAAATATAGGGGTTCTGATGGACAACACAGAGGTTTTTTTGGGGAGGGATACCGTCCAATCCATAACAATGTACATTTCTAAAGCATAGAGACTTCTTCCAAGGCAGCGATAAGCACCGTGTGTAGATTTGCTTTCACAGAATTTATTAGGCTTTGATATGTTCTTTATCAAATTCAATCCCTTCAAGCAAAATTGCATTCAGAAAAATCCTAATTAAAATCATTCCTTTAAAATACAGGTAGACCAATTTTAAAAAGGAAAATCTGCCAGTATCATCAGCATGTTTATAAGCTCAGAGACAAAATTCTTATGCAGCCATAAGCAGTTGTCATTGAGTTTATCCTGACTTTTGGTGACCCGGTGGGTGTCAGATTAAGTGCGTTCCATAGGGTTTCAATGTCTGGGGTTTGGGAAGTAGACCATGTCTGAGGATTTTTTTGGGTTGACACAAGCTTTTTTGTCAGCAGCCAATGACTTTAACTACAAACAGCAATTCTTTTAAGCACCTATCATGATGCTAGCTACCCTTTTAATTCTTGCCCCATAAGAATGCTGTCATGGGTATTGTTATCTTATATGCTTAGTGTGTTAGACAGGGTTCCCTAGAGAAAGAAAACCAGGATACTTGTGGTTATAGATGGTAGATAGAGCACAAAGGAATTTAACAGCTAATTAGTATGTACAGCAGTACAGAGGGATCAGTTCAACTCACTTCTGTGAAACAGTTAATATACTGGAAGTCTTTCTACTCACAAGGGCTGTTGTGTCCAAGGTCAAGGAAACAGACAGCCGGCCCTAGATGAGATGTTGAACTCAAGCAATGCAAGATGACGGAATCTGGCAGCCTCGAGTTCATGTGATGTGTACACTAGCAGTTTGGCAAAGCAGCTCTTGAAGGACCCTCAAGCTCCGGTGACACGCTCCATGGGTTGGCTGCCCCACAGGTAGTGTAGCTCACAAGTTGAGGCAGAGAACTAGCTAAAGCAGCCACATGCTGGTCTGATCACAGAGAGCAAGAGAGAGCAAGCAGTAGGCCCTGCTGAGCCATTTATCTTTGTCCTTCAATCAAACTGCAACCTTATTAATCCCACAAGTTCCTATTGGCTAGGTTGGCACAACAAACCTACCTATCACACTTAGGGTAATATTCTAGTTTTATTCTGAACCCTGATGGTACTGTAGGCTAGGCATTAGGTGCTCATAGCCAGATCAACAGTTCAAATCCACCAGCTGCTGAAAGAAAGATGAGGCTAACTACTACGCGCACTCTGAGAAACCCCAGGAACAGTGCTACCCTGTTCCATAGGGTCACTTTAAGTCAGAATGGACTGAACAGCCATGGATTGGGTTTGCGTTTGGAGTTGTGGTTGAGAAAACGGAGTTTCTGAAAGATGACTTAACCTGTCTGAAGCCACACAGGTAGTAAAAGCGGAGCACCTGGCATATGAATCAGGGACAGTTTAACCCTTTCCAGAGCACATTCATGCCCTTCTCCTCTTTCTCCTCAAAAACCCCCAGCAGTGGCTCTCACGTCTGCTTAGAGACAGAGACTTCACACACCCCTGCTTCCCATTCTGCTCACATGGGGTAAATTACATTATAAATTAATCCTGATGCAACATTCAACTCTTCCCTCCCTGCCAGCTCAGACAACTTGCTGTAGTCCTGAGGCCCCCACAGGATGGACCTTCAGAGGAAAATCCAGAGGCCTTGATTCCATTTGCTTTTTAATTAATCTAAGGTGTTAATTTTCAGCTGGAGGAATATTAATTTTTTCCTTTTGTGAATCTAATGGCCACAGGCAACATGAGTGCTATTGCTACAAAGGTTTGGAATGAGTGCCAGAGCTCCCCAGCTAGAATAATGCAGTAGCAAATAAAGCAACTTCCCTGGAAGGCACAGGAATTTCAATAATTTCTGCAGATGGTCTCTGCTTCTCTCAGTGAAGAGAGAGAACACTGTCCAATTCTGACCTACTCTGGCCACAGTAACATCCAAGCAAATTCATTCTCCTGAGCTCTTTTCATTTCTTTTTTAAAAATAAAATAAAAGAGAGAGAGAGAGAGAAGGGGAAAATGAGCATCAATTTCTCCCTGTTGCAAAGAAGTGCTACAGGTTTGGGTTCTGAATGAGTTACTCTATGGTCTCCCCTCCCTGGGGAGCTATTCTATTCCAAGGGCTTCTTTCCTCATTCCTCGTGAAATAAATACTTTTGCGGTACTACTTTTGACCAGAACAAAAGCTGGTATATGAAAAAAGGGATTAGATGCAGGCCATCTGATCCTTTCCAAGTAAACTCAGAAAATGTTGCCTCTGGAAGCGTTGAATAATCGACAAAGGCTGGAACAAACACACTTGACACTTGCAGGCAAGTTGTTCAAAACACCTTGGAAGGATATGCCAAGAGGAGGCTCCTAGAAACCCCGCAGAGAACCATCAGCTATTGACCAGAAGTCTGCCCAGGAAGCTGAATTTTGGAATGAAGTAAGACCGACAAGAGAGCAGCAGCAGGAAGCAAGGGCCCCCGGACGCTCGGCCATCTTTCCAGGATTCCCAAGTGCTGGTCCACCTGACTTTCTCAGACCCCCTTCAGAAATACTCTCTTACCACTTCTTTCATGATTTCACCATGTCATCATTGCATGAGCCCAGCTGAGTCCATTGGCGAGGGCTGTCTGGACCAGCACGTGGAACAAAGACTCTGAGAATTGGATCAATAGAAAAAGATTTCTCATCTCAGTTTTGTCTGCATGGGCACCAGACAGTGGAGTGGGGCCCCACCTGCCAGGTGTCTTCTATTCATGCTCTGAGGGGATGGGGGATTTCTTTCCTAGATTCCCCGGGAAAGCATGGCTTCCACACACTCATACGGGAGATCTTAGCTCCAGAAATATCACCCGCCCAACAAACCTACTTGTAAATCACTTTGGACAAATCATAGTTCAAAAAAATTCTATAATTTTCATTTTTCCCTAAAGCAATGTATCTGAAGAATGCTGTTTCTTTCAAAACCTTTCCTTCTTGAAGGAAGTGCGATTGAAAGGCTGCAGCTTTGATTCTTGAGTCTTAAAATGAAACAAATACTTAACTTCATATTTTTAAAATCAAGGAAAAACTCATGCAGGCATCAAGGGGTTACACTTTATGAGCACAGAAAAGCCTTCCCCAAAGCGGGTTGGAAACAGGCACAATGAATTCAGCCCATCCACTTTTTAATGGCTTGCATTATTAAAAACATTACTTATGCTTTTTTGCATGACAAAGAACGTGAGTAATAATTTTGATAATAACTTTGTCTTTGATACACAAAGGAGCTCAGTGTGAAAGTTTTAACAATACTATCTTTGGGGCAAAACTGGAGATTAGTAACACACTGGGAGATGAGCTATTCAATTGAAAGAGAAGCTTGCAGTGTTTTCAATGTTTTCATTTTGGAACCCCAGCAGAAATTTGGTGGAATGTCCAGAAAGTTAGATACCCCACAGAAAATGTGAAACTCATAATTAGATAAAGTATGTTCGTTGGAAAATCTGTCCACATGAGCTCATGCTTTTATAATAGTCTCCCCACTTCTCAAACACATTTTTGAAGAGATTCTTTGATTATGCACCACTGCTTTGTGGTTCAATGTACTTGGAAGGCACCATCAACCCTTGAACTTTTATGACAAACTCCAGTTCTAAGCACACTTCCCCTTGAGTCTCTTTTGGCAAGTGACAACTGGCATTCAATCATTCAACAGCACTTAACATGCCTTTTCTCTGTGCCTGACACAGAATCAGAGGCTAACAATGAATAAAGCCAAAAAGATCTCCAGCTTTGTAAAGTTTACATTCTAGTGTGGTAAAGTGGATCATGAACAGTAGACTTGAATAAGAAAATGGTGTATTGTTAGGAGGTAAGTGCTATGAGGAAGTAATTAGGGTGGGGGGATCAGAAGTGTCAATGGTAGCACACATGATTTAAAATAAAGCAGTAAGGGTAGGCTTCATAGTGAATATTTAATCAAAGGAAATGAGAGAATTAGCCATACAGGTCATTATGTTCAGTAGCAAGACAATGGTTAAGGTTGGAGATTGTATGTGGAAAATACATGGGGGGTTGGGATACAAAGGGATTCTGCTTTGGTTTGGTTGGTTTTGAGGTACGTCGTTGTTTACTTGATGTGCACTTAACCTTTATAAAACTCTCTCTTATACATGAGTTTCTGTGGATCTGTTTCTCTAAAGTACCCAGACTAACACATTATGGTACCTTGGGAGTGGGGTACTGGAGAAACGAACCATAAGACAGAGAGTAGATGTTCGTTTGGCCTCTCCCCATGGTTGTTTTTCTTCTTTGTCTAGCCAGAGGTCAGATAAAGCCACACTGTTTACTCATTTTTTTCTGGTAAAAATAGTGGAAACATGAAAATAGAAAGTTTGTAAGCCCACTTGCTTTCAGCCATTAAAATTTTATCTTTAGATGGGTTTAGGCCACACCTGCAAAGAAAGCCTTGAAAAAGTATGCCCCACCCAGTGCATTGCAGTACTCAGGAACCAATGGTCTTTGTCGGAAGCTGGAAAAAAAATCTGGAACCATGAAGAAAACTCCTCTCTAGGACTGAATGTTAAAGGGAGCCTGAGAGCAGACTGAAATGGTTGCTAGGTGACCACCTGGATCTATTTGTTGAGTGGAAGTGGGAGAAATGCAGCAATAAAGAGATGGGTTGAGTTTGGCCACTGACACCTGTGGACTTGGTTTACAGGTAAAAAGAGAAGACAAGAGCAGTTTGACTGGTCTAAAATTCATGACCAACACAAGGGGGCTAGGCTTGCTGAGTATTGGTGAGAGCCCATGGTTTAAAGGCAAGGTGACCAGTGGGCACCCTGTGGAGGCTGAGTGAGACAGCCCATACTGAGTTGACCAGAACCTGACAAGATGGACATTTTTGAGCCTGTGAACTGGTGAATATTGTTGCTGACTTTATGGATGGTCTGTCTGGGTTTGATTTTGCTTATGGATGCAGACTTCACAAAGTTCCAACTGGATTGTCTCCTCGGAGCACTGGTTTGATATAAATTGGATACCCAAAATTGGAGGAGATAAAGGCTTGAAATGGTTGGCTTACAAACTTTCATAGGTAGGGGAACATATTCACAGGATTATAGGATTAAGGTGTAGGTGTTACTTAATTGTAATTGTAAGGCTAAAGAATTATGTCCAGGTGCCAAGTTGGCAAGGGGTGGATTGAGGTAGTTTGTGTCAACCTGGCTGATAAACACATGTGGGGTTAATTGAAGGATGGAGGGATAAATGGCTTGGTCAGAGTCCTTGTGTGTGTTCTGTGAGATGGAGGACTTTGTAGATTGGTGTCGGACATATGGGCTAATGTTGAACTTGGGGGCTTGGGCATCACTGGGTTGGGATGTTTTCTTGATATGCACTTAACCTTTATAAAAATCTCTCTTATACATGGGCTTCTGTGAAATTGTTTCTCTAAAGTACCCAGACTAAAGATAATAAGATACAGAAGGATAAAGAAGTCTGGTTGGCTGAACATATAAATCTGGGTATCCATGACATATAGGTGGCATTTAATACCAATGAGGTTATGGGAGATCACTAAAGCAGTGAGTATAAATAAAGAAGAATGTAAGACCAAGAACTAAGTCTTAGGCTTCCCAACATTAAGACAACAGGGAGAAGAAAAAGAATAGACTGAGAAGGTACGGAACAAACTAAAAGCTAGTATGCTGTCCTGGAAGTCAGTGGAAGAGACCACGTCAAGGAGAAGAAAGCAATCAGCTGGGGCAGCGCACCTAACTGAGAAGTGAAAAAAGATGAATTTTGGAATCAAGAACCCACCAGGACATGAGTCACTCATGCAAATATTAAGGCTCAGCATTTGGTCTCATGGACTCATCAATCCTTTGGTTGTGTATATTTTAATTATCTGAAAATAGTTCACTCTTACCAATAACAACTATCTTCTGGACACCCAAGGTAAGGTTACAACCTACCAGGTCCAGTGAACTCGGTTGTAATAGATTTACTGCTTTGTTTTGTTTTTCACTATCATATTGCTTTTTAATTTTGACCTACCAAACTCCTCTTTCTTTCTCTCACTGCCATCAAGTCAATGCGGACTCATAATGACCCTATAGGACAGGGTAGAACTACCCCTATGGGTTTCTGAGACTGTGGCTATTTACTGGAGTAGAAAGCCCCGTCTTTTTCCAAGCATCAGCTGGTAGTTTTGAACTGCCAACCGTATGGATCACAGCCCAATTCATAACCACTACACCACCAACGTTCCTTCATAACATACTAAAGGTATGTGATTTCATGATTTTAAAGAATACAGATTTCTTAAGACACAAAAGCTCTCACTAACCTGACCCACACACCTTGTGGCAGTCATGGGTGGAAGATGATGGTACATGGGTTTGCCCTTCACCTTTACCCCCGGCAACGTGTGCACACTGATTCCCACCCATCCCACCTCTCTTCCTTACCTAATTCGCCTATTTAGAGACCTATCTGTGCTTGCCATTTCTTCTAGATTTTAGAAAATTGAATCAAATCTGAAGGTTACGGTGGTACTCCGTGAATTATCTGGAGTACAATGCATTTGGATCATATCTGGAGTACAATGCATTTGGATCATATCTGGAGTACAATGCATTTGGATCAAACCTTAGAGGCCATTGGGACAGAGTTCCTTGAGATCAGCATGGAGCACCAGTTCCAGAAGATATTGAGAAACATTTAAGTGGCAAAAAATATTTCATGCTCAAATAACCCTGGGAAACATTATTCCTTTGGATCCTTCATGATGGGATCTCTCAGATCTCATAAATGCTATGTGTTCTGGGCTTCTTTGAGAGGTGTGTTCTATACGAAGTCTCCCAACGCTATCTAGTTCAAAGACCCTTTTCTGATGCCTAGGATACCTTGAGAAATGAGTGTCCCATGGGACAATCTTGGGGAATGGCCCCTCTACATTAGGACTTTCATGATGGCAAGCACTCTGTCTTTTCATTTCCAAATGTAAAGACACTGAACTGTTTCTAAAAGATTTCGAACATACTGATGTTCGACAAAGAGTACCTGAGTCCATTACAGACTCGTGAGGCTGGATCTTTCCTCAGCACCTGGGGAAATCAGAGTCCCAAATTCCACTCTCTTTCGCACAAGCGGCAGATGAAGCAGGAGCTTAGGTCTTGCACAAAAGGAGTGCTTAGTAGCGTTGCCTGTGTGTAAGTGTCCCCTCACTGCTGGAGAGCTCCAGCAGTGAAGGCCAGCAATGATCATTGTAGCCCAGGGTGAGACGAGACCTGGTCCAAAGCTTTTGGTCACAGAACTAGTCCTCTGCGAAGCCATTGGTTTCCCAAGAGTCGTCACTGCTTGCCTTGGCGATGTTTCTCTGATTTCTCACTCTTTGGTGGC